>NC_047661.1:48611965-50075680 GCF_011762505.2 Arvicanthis niloticus
TATAGCCAAACATCTTAAAATATTTAAGGGTTACCTTACCTGTATCAAGGAAGAGAACACTGTATCTCTAGACACAGCTCTTGCCAGATGGATTACCTTTTTCATTTGATGTTAGTGCTAATACTTGCCAAGACTATTCAATATTCACTCTGACCCCACTAAAACAATATTCACTTAAACATTGTTCTCTAAAAAATAAACATTTCTTAACACAACATGTTATTACTCATCCATAGAGATTCTAGAATTACATACTTTTCTGATATTAAAAAACCTTAAAACAAACAAGAAGTCTTAGAAAACTACAACTTAGTTGTAATTTACATTTTTGCTAAACTGGAAGTACAATCCAATGTTTCTGATTTCTGGACCATTTCCTTCTACCTGTATTCTGTGATACCTAAAAATTTTAGTGTAACAACTTCTGAAATATGCCCTTTAAATTTGCATGCAATACTTTCAGAGCTGTAAGAAGCAATCCTAAAATTTCCACTTGTAAGCTGTTAATGTTTTAATACAATGAGATCTATTTTATTCACTGTACATCATCTTCCCTAAAAAAAAAAAAATCTGAGTTTATTTCAGTGTTCAAAATAATCTGAATAAAAGTAGAAAACTATCAATTATAATAAAGCTTACTGTAAAATGTTTCATTATTAAACTGATTATATTCTAGTGTAAGTAGATGAAATATTCTAGTTTGTATGAGGATTTTAAAGTACTGGTACTGGTTTCTTGGTCTTCTGTCATTCCTGTTAACATTCCTACAAACATCAGGAAAGGAAAGATAAATTATTCTTGTTGCGCCATCTAGTGAAACCTAGGTGCTTTAATTTACCACTAACTCTAACCTGCAGAACTGTTACCTTCTATGAATTTTACCAATAAAAACACTCAAACAAAATCTAAAGATGTAAGCCCACTAATAATGAGTTATTCATCAAGTTTGACATAAAATTTTTCAACACTAAAATATTATAGTAAAACTATAAATACTTCTACTCACTGAATAGCCAAAGGCATTGCCTTAAACAAAAGGCAATCATATGTGAAGTTTTACTATTATGCTCTTCCAGTTGCATATCTAAAATTTTATAAGATGATGAGATATATGTTCTTGGACAGCATTTAAGATAGTTTCAAGAAATAGTTTAAAATCAGACTGAATGCTTCAAACAAAGTATTTTAAATATTTCAAAATAATTTATTGAGGCCTTTATTATTAAAATATGCCACTATTTTTACTTGACAAGCATGTCTTGGATCATGAATCAAGAATATTTGTAAAATAATTTATGCTACATAAAAGCACTTAAAATGGTACTGTTATAAAATTACAAAACTCAAAACTCAACTGACTTATAGTTTGAAATAAAACTGTTAATGTGTCTATTTTTTAACTTGTCCTTCATGTGTTAAAGTGAAAACTCTGTCATGGTTTTTAATGCCATGCAGCTGCTCAAATCTTAGGTCTTCATTTTTAGTAATATTAAGTTCCACATTCATGCTTGCAAAATGCCATTAGAGGATAAAACAAGAACACTATTGCTAGTCTCATTGTATAAGGATATAATAACGAGCACCTACTCCTTTAAAGGGGGAATTCGTGCATGGCTGAAGCCCATAGTTTCAACAACATGGAAAGCTGAGACAGAAGGACTACTTGAGCCCAGGATTTTGAGGATAGTTTGGATAATATATAGAATCCACCACCCCCACCACCAACCCCCACCAAATAACCAGAGACATTGGTACATCTAAAGCAGAGAAAATTCCATACATAACTAAATTCATTCTAAATGTGGAACTATAGTTCTTTGGGTAATTGTAATTCTGGATTTCTTGCTTTGATATTTAATTATTGTGAAAATTTGCAGTTTGCTGATCTTAAATATGTGACACAAAGGGTGACTTCTAAAGTATATACTTTACCTCTCAATTTCAATATTGAATCACAACCCTAAATGAAACTTGCAAGGGTATTTATTCGTGTATGTAGCCATATGTAAACATAGATCAAGTTGATGTACTCTTGTGATTAAAAGTTCCGTAAAGTTATACCAACTTTATATTTTGAGTATTAATATGTATGACTAGAATAGAATATATAATTAGTGAGATTTTTCAAGATTGTCTCAGAATATTTTTGTCATAAGATTCTGAAATAAAGATTTAAGTAACAAACAGAATTGAACATTTTATATATTGTCATTCTTCAGAGCTATCTGTTTACTTCAATAACTTTTTTAATTAGTTAATTAATTTTATGTACATGAGTACGCTGTCACTGCCTTCAGACACACCAGAAGAGGGCAACAGATCCCATTAAAGATGGTTGTGAACCACCATGTGGTTGCTGGGAATTGAACACAGGACCTCTGGGAGAGCAACCAGTGCTCTTAACATCTGAACCATCTCTTCAGCCCTCAGTAAATGTTTATTGAAGAGCAAATGAACCATGTGTGATACTGTATATACTTAAATAAGGAAGCTATCTGGCCTCAAGAAATTGTTGGTATAAGAGGAATAAAACTGTATTTAGTTGGTATTAGAGAAATAAATGCAATGATCTGATACCTAATGGTGTTGATTCCATTCATGCAGATAGTAGATAAAAGCATTTAGCAGGTTATAACACATCTGAACCACAATATTATAGAATATTATGACCATATATATAGGAATTATGAATACAGAACTAAATGTGCAGTTCTTACCACACATAGGCAGAAACTGCAAAAAAAAAAAAAGTGTGTATACCATAAAATGAACATATTTTGCACAATGCTCTGCACACATCTAAACACACCCAGAAACACACACCAATCCTTGTATTTGTCTTTAAGCCTTTCTGTAATTTATAATGAGCCTATTTTCTATTCTATGTTACTTCCTAGAAATATCAGGGAAATCACATTAGATTCACATTGTGTATATATTGCTCCCTAAAATAAACAAAAAAAAATTTGTTACAAGGAAAAGTCAATACTAAAAAGCATGTCAGAGGGTTTTAAAATGTATAAATTATATTGTAAATAGTACAAGAGACATGTACTTTTATATGAATAATTACTGTATCTAAGTATTAACATCTAAAAAAATGTAGATAATATAAATTTTATGTAAACATGATGCCTAACTACGTAACTGTGTTACACTTACTATGGGCTGGGTTTTGTTCTGAGTATATAACATATACTATCTTATTTAATTTATACAGCAATCCTGATGTTTAAGGTGAATTTATAATATTTTCAGATAATTATGAGAGAGTGATTAAGTTGCTGGTGACTCATCTACCAGCTATTAATAAGAAAAGCCAGTATTTAGATGTAGACAACCAGCTTTCAGAATCTTAGTAATGCCACTATAATACCTCTAAGTATTGTGTTATAGCCTAATAATAATCATTTAATTAATAAATAAAATGATTATTAGATGTCATATTCTTTTTTTCAAAAATGGGATTTATTGTTACTATTTTTTCCTTTGTGTGTGTGTGTGTGTGTGTGTGTGTGTGTGTGTGTGTGTGTTTTAAGTATAGTAGTTTTATTGGATATTTTATTTACATTTCAGATGCCATCCCCTTTCCCCATTTCCCCTCCCTAGAGAACCCCTATTCCATCCCCCTTCTCCTCTTTGCTTTTATACAAATATCTAAAAATATCTCTCTCTCTCTCTCTCTCTCTCTCTCTCTCTCTCTCTCTCTCTCTCTCTCTCTCTCCCCATGTGTGCCTGTGTGTTTATTCTTCTATCTGTGTCTTTCTTTGTTTTAAAATCTTGAGATAGATATCCAATACAAATATCACCCTACCAAATTTCCAGGGAAATGTTTAATATGTTACCTGAAACTAGTATAAATATCTGTTGCTTTGCTATTTTGAAGCTATAAATTCTTCTAGCTGTCATAGTTCATTTTCTCACCAGTGCTTCTTCTTTTGAACATTGAAATTGGTTTGATAAGAATTGATAAGGTCAACATTTACTTTACCAGGCTAAGTTTTGAGGATGGAAAAGCAAATAAGAAAATATGTTGTTCATGTATCTCCACCAGTCAAAGATAGTTGATATATCTAGGTTGGGTAGTGGGTTACACCTCTGAGCAATACCAAACTTATAAAGCCTATGATTAACATTTTTTTTAAAATGTATAAATGCAAAAAGGAAAAGGGGGCATGGGATAGGGGTTTTCTAAGGGGGGGGGGGGGGAATGGGGAAAGGGGATGGCATCTGAAGTGTAAATAAAATATCTAATAAATAATGGAAAAAAAAGAAAATATGTTAAGTAGCTACAATGTGATTTGATGAGCTTCAAATCAGAGATGCCGTAACAACAACAGTTTTCTGCCATGAATTAGGAATAAATATGACATTTGATTAGAGAGCAAAGTCTCCTAAGCTTAGGCTACAGAAAAGTACAGAACTGTGCAAATGAGTATAGTGTATTTACTAAATTAGAACACATTTTGAGCATTCAAAGTATAAATGGTATGGAATGGAGGAATAGAAGAAGGGAATATGTTGACTAGAAGCACCCAGTGAAGTATCTCATTGGTCATGTAAAGAAAATGAGGTTTTCTGACCATGGTGAGAGAAAACTTTCATGGAAGGATAGCAGCATGATGACTTAACTGGGCCTACAGTGCAAATGTAAAACTGTTGTAGGTTTTACCTTTAGGAAAAATCGTCTAAATAAACCAAGAAGGATGAATTGGCACAGCTGTGCCTTCCCCTCCCAGTAGATACTATGCTAGGGTGTCTCAGTAGCAGAAAGCACACCTAGCAAGCCCTGAATTTGATCTCCCACAAACCCCCCGCCCCCAAAGATCAGCAATTAAAGTTTTAGTCATTAAGTCAATAAGGCTTTCAACTTGTACTCATGTAAATCTGGGTTAGTAAATAATTACTGACCATTGAATCCCATGCATGCCCTTGAACCTGTGCTGTGTACTGGTGTTAAAGGGATGACTGAAGACCAACTCTGCTAAAAACTAGTTTTGAAATTTAATATTGTCTTGGTGGAATAAAAACAAAAAGAAATCATATCATATCCATGTGATGGTGTTCTGTGTTTGTTTTTTCTCTTAACACATTGTGGGAGGAGAAAAGTTGAAAGTGTTACAGTTTGAATTGGGATGACTCACACACTTCACATTTGCTTCAAAAGACATATGTTTAACTGGCACAGAACATGGCTTTTTAAATTCTAATTTTTAATCTTCATTACCATAATGTCCCAATCTTTTGCTTTAAAAAAAAAAATACAAACATCATTTTGCCAAGGACTGGAGATGGCTAAGTGATTAAGAATACTTTTGCTCCTACAGAGAATCCTGATCCGATTTCCAGCACATACATATATGATGGCTAACATTCATCTGTAACCCTAGATCCAGGAGAGTCAGTGCCCTCTTCTGACCTCTGTGGACACCAGACACACATATGGTACACAGACATACATTCAGGTAAAACAATCATATGCATAAAACAAAATAAATTTTAAAAAATACTTTCCAGGGACTAGTGCCTAGGTGGCATGAGATTTTTTCCACTCGTGTAGAACTTTGTTGAGTAAAGATCAGTTTTTTTGTGAAAAAAAAGATACTTTCTATTTATAGATCATTTTAATTTGGTTTATTCCAATAAAGTGTTAAGTCCCTTCTTAGTAGTTACTGACTGCATTTGAGTTGTGTCTAATTCTTAAAACTCTTCATAATACAAGTTAATTTTTTATTATGCCATAACAACCAACTCATTCATTAGATTCTCATTTATTTACCAATGGCTACTTGACCTAGAAGAGTCATCCAACAGTAAGAGCTAAATAGTTTGGTCCAGTCAGTCCTGGTGAAGAATATACCAGAATAAGAGGATCTGCTAGCTAGTCACCATTTAACACAACTCAGATTTAGAGACAACAAACACTTCATTCAACAGTACTTTCACCAGCTCATATAATGCTTCTTGGGGTATAAAACCTAGACCACCAATATCACCAAGACCTGGGAACTAGTTTACAATACAAAATTTTAGAATACAGCAATAAAATAAAATAATTATATCTTGTATGTATCTGATAATATTACCTTAAAGTATATAGAGTAAGTATTGTTGAACCGCTAACAGCCTTTGGATCCTGTCACTCAAATGGGAGGTATAATAAAGCAACAACAAATATTTAATAACTTTGCTCTTATGAACACTGCAGGATCCTGAAGTCAAGATTGAAAAATACACATTGTTTTCAAATACAAATTAGCGATTGGTAAAAAGTAGTACTAGAAATGTAGTTACATGGGAAACATTTTATCTAGCTTGCACAAAGCCCCTCTTCTCTCATATATTATATCCTAATAGTGGTCCCCCACCCCCGCACCTCCCATCTCCCCCACAGCCACTCCTCCATTTTCCTTCAGAAAGAGGCAGACCTCTGAGACATATCAGCCAAACATGGCTTATAAAGTTGTATTAAGACTGGGCACTCCCCCTCATATTAAGGCTGGAAGAGACAACCCAGTAGGAAGGAAAAGGGTCCCAAAAGCAAGGAAAAGTGTCAGAGACAGCCCCCTCCCACTGTTAGGAGTCCCATAAGAAAACTAAGCTACACAACCAAAATATTGTGCAGAGGACCTAGGTCAAACCCATGCAGGTTCCTTGATAAACGGATCAGTCTCTGTGAGCTCCTTTGAACCCAGATTAATTGATTTTTGTGGTTTTCTTGTGGTGTCCTTGACCCCTTGGCTCCTAGAATCCTTCCTATTCCTCTTCCACAGGCTTCCACAAGCTCTACCTTGTGTTTGGCTGTGGGTAAGTGTATCTATTTCTGTCAGTTGCTGGATGAAGCCTCTGATGGAGAGTATACTAGGCTCTAGTATACAAATATAACAGAATGTCACATTAGGAATCATTTCGTTGAAGTTTTTTGTTGTTTTGTATTATTGCTGGTCCCACTTGGTTCTATCCTAAGTCTCTGTTCTATCCTGCCTCTGGCTCCTGGCCTTCCAGGCAGTGTCAGGAGTGGGCTCCTTCTTGAAGCATGGTTCTCAAGCTGGACCAGTCACCATTGGTTAAGCCCCTGGATTCTATCCCCAGCACTACAAAAAACAAAAAGCAAAATTAATTTTAACCTTGGATTAGTTAATAATACAGATTCAAATACATGAGAATTGTTGTATATACTGCATCCTTTCATTAGAATAAATTAAATTGAACTTCAGTGATTAAAAACAGTGTTTTTTTATTTTAAACAAATTTAACTGATTCTTCTAAGGAGCTCTTAAGTTTACAGACGTACACAAATCCTACTGAGATGAATTGTATTTTAAATTCTGTATTTATAAATAGAATTTAATAGAAGTTAGCTACAATGGCACCAGTCTGTGGTCCCACATACTTGGGAAGCTGAGGTAGGCAGTCCAGTTTAGCCTCAAAGTTCAAGGAGCACCTAGACAACAAAGATTCTTGTCTTTAGTTCGTTGATTAATTTAAAGTAAAGAAAAAAGAAAACTCTTACCTAACTTGGGCAAGGTTCTGTACCTAAACAAGATCTCCATCTGATGCTCATACATGCTGAAGTTGGATACCTACTGCCCTAAATAGTAGACAACAAATTAACACTCACTTAAAATTTCAACCAAGAAACTGAAGATTGTAAAAATACAGACTGATTAGCCGGGCAGTGGTGGCGCACGCCTTTAATCCCAGCACTTGGGAGGCAGAGGCAGGCGGATTTCTGAGTTCAAGGCCAGCCTGGTCTACAGAGTGAGTTCCAGGACAGCCAGGACTACACAGAGAAACCCTGTCTCGAAAAACCAAAAAAAAAAAAAAAAAAAAAAAAAAAATACAGACTGATTAATACTGAACCCCAAAAAGCAAAAATGGTGTCCTCTATTACAGAATTGGTGGCTTGTGCTTCTAGTTTGGGAGGACATTCTCATTGCCACAGTCTGGGAAAAGTAGTTACTACTGCAATCTTCATTTATAATTTTTGATCCTGTTGTTATATTATGGTTTTATAAAGTAATATCCTTGTTTAAACTTTATAACAGCATTAAAATTAAAGAGGAACTTTGAAAGAGTAATCTTTCCATTTCCTAATTAGAGGAATTTCTTCTGTTTCATATATATATATATATATATTATCATATATATAATATGTAGATTTAAATATCTTTTTATCATTAAAACAACTTAATGGATGCTAAAAGCCTATATGCTTTTATCTGTACTGTTTTTTTAATGAAGTACATTGACTTGCTGGCAAAAAAGTTGCCTATAATACAAATGCTTTTAAATTTTCTTGTATATTTATGTATTGTCAACTGAAGAATGTTGTAGGTTAATTCTGTCCATGACCTACAACTTGTTTGTATTCAATCCTTTTGGTACTGAATTAAATTGCATAGTTTATGACTGATTTTTTTTTAAGAAATACCAAACTTTCTTTTCTTGTATCTATTAGCATAACTGGTCACTGCTGGAGTTAATTCACCTCTCATGGGAAAGAATGGAACATGCCTTCTCAAAATAAGCTACCGGAGATTATGTGCTGGTCCACTTTACTGTTCACCCTTGAGATTTAGCAAATTCAGTTCCGGTTGTATGTCTTGTTCCTACACCTACAGGAATGAGAATCTCAGGTCATTCCAAATCCAACTCATACCTCCAGGGAACCAGTTTCTGTTATCTAACAAGATTGTATTCTTGTTTGTTTGTTTGTTTTGTACTGTTCCTGATTAGAACAGATATTTCAGGTGGTAGAACCATGATACAATTCCTCTATGAGTGTGTGATGTGTAAAATAGAGTTCATCAAAACATACATTTAATAGGATTAAATCAGAGCAGGACAGAGTTCTGTTGTGGAAAATTTGTGGTCTCGGCAGTGGAGATCTGTAATTATCAGAAGTGTTAACCTTTTAGAATGTATGTGTGTGTTACAGCACTGAAATTCAGCCCTGGCTCTCAGGCTTAAAAGATGAATTTGTCAAGTTACAGCAACAAAATTTATGGTATTCTCTTAAATCCTAAACACTTTGTATTTCTATAAAAAGTAGTCATATTTAGGATATTAATTCATTATTGGCATGCAATTTCACCACAGGTTATCTCCTTTTATATTTATATTTTTATTCCACTTATCATGATTATAATTAAACCTTAACAAAAAGTGAATAAAAACAATCAAATTAGGTTTGTTGTTTCTGTGAAGTTTTTAAAAGATGCTATGATAAAAAGATCAGCAGGCATACTTATGATGACTGATTAACTCACTGATTAAATAGAAATCCTTAAGAAAATCATTGCCCACTCTGAAATTTGTTGAGAGTTATACAAAAGTCACTATATCTGAAAGCATTCAGGACTGATGGGCACCTAGTAAGCCTGCCTATTTTTTGTTTCCTTTTAGGTGTTAAAATGATGAAAACTAATTATATAAAATTATATGATATTTTAAAGAAACATTTTGGAGATAGGGAAAAAATAGATTATAGAAGAATACATATTGCATACCTGTTGATCTACCTGGCTGGCATGATGGCTCAGGAGGTAAAGCACTTAGTATACAATCTGATGGCCCAAGAGCTGCCCCAGAACCCACTAAAGGTAAAAGGAGAGAGTAAATTCGAAGTTGTCCTCTGGCCACATGTGCTGTCATAACATAGACATACACTTTTGTCATTAATATACAGAAAAATACTTAAAATATTTTAAAATGTATTTAAAAATTTTATCTCATTCTTGATTTCTAAAATATATATTGATCACTATTTCTGTGCTTCAGTCCTCATTTTAAAATGACAGCTTACTTTTATTTTTTGACTGTGTATTGATACAGTGCTTGAAATTATAAAAAAAAAAAATAAGGATTACAAATCACTTTTTAGGATCTAGGTTAAGATTTCTTTCAAAGGTAGTAATACATAGCTCCAATTCCAATTTCCTGAAAAGCTAAAACATTTTTCTTAGATTGGGCTTCTGATGGTAGCTAACTGACTCCAGAGTTACAGAAAGGTGATGGATTTTCATAAAGTAAAGGAATACAGACCACTGAAGTTACTCTTATTTTCCATATCTGCCTTAGTTTAAAAAATTATCTAAAGCTGATTTCTAAGAGTGAATATCACAGTTGTATATCCACATTGTTACTATTGGATTGTTTTTAATTTCTTAACTTGTCTTCAAGTAGATGAAAGTTACTGTGGCTAAACTGGGTTTTCATTTCCCATAATACAAGCTTTGTCAAAAGACTGGGAAAGGAGGTACTTAAATGATCAGAAAGCTTCAGGACATTACATATTTGAAAAAATAAAACTGAAATTATCAGTTGTCAATGTGAATATCTTAAGTAGTAACTGGTTTGCTCTTATTCCATCCTTCAAACTGGAATACTTGGGGATTCTAGCAGAAGAATTAGCAAGAGGAATTCCCATGTAGTACAGCAGTGCAGGTACTCAGCCTTGAGCTGTGTTATCAGAGCACACCTGTGGGGTTCCTAGGTTACACTGGGGTCTGTTTTTCTAATACAGACAGAAGTTCTCCTACAAAAGAGGAGGTAAAGGAGCACCTGAAGCAAAGCTTTATGGTCTTTAAAGCCTACTTCAGGTTATAAGAATTTTAAAAAACAATAAAAAATAGGGCACAGGATAAAATAGTAAAAGAAAAGGTTATTCATGTAAACATTTGCAAAGTATACAAAAGGGAATTTCCCCAAAGCAAACATCTCAAATTAGTGAACATTGTTAATACTGTACTCAAACATTTATATTTCCACACTAATGCTTTTAAAAAGCAGAAAATAATTATAATTCTGAAGTTTTGTTTTGATCATATCACCAAATTCACAATTTTCAATATCAATTTTTTTTACATATTTAGCAAATTCTTTCAGTATTTCATATACTTAGAACTGGATGGTCTTTAAACATGCAAAGCCAGTAGCCGTGTACCTATGAAAATTGTAATGGATTTGACATGGCTAGGGAGTTTTAGACTATCTGCAGATGCTTATAAGTTCCTCTGTTGATAAACAGAAACCCTGGCTTGTCAGGAAATGGACAGCTAAGTATGTCCCACTTCTACTTATGCTGTTATTTTTTTCATAAGCAGATAGCTCACAAACTAGTGTCTGTATTTAGGCATTTGTTTTACTAACAGCCATCAACACTGGAGGTAAACAAAACGATGTAGCACGTCAAAATGGCACTGAATAGAATCACTGATTGCTTTAGCTTAGACAAGCTCTTGTGTTTTGGAAAATGGGAAAGAATGTCTCAAAATTGAGGATTTTTTTCACCAGACCTAATTGCTTGCAGGAGTTAGCATAGTGCCATTAGGAGAAACTGTAAGTATGATTTAATAAGCCATTATCAGTTTGTGAAATGAATAAGCTTGCACTAATAGTCCTTACAAAGGATTCTGCTCCAGGTTTTCTATATGACTTTTTAAAGTAAAATATACATAGATAAAAGCTTCTCCATAGTCAGTAACATGCATAAAGTAATTATTTACTGTCTAATTTTGTTAACAATTTGCCTCCAGACTAATAGACATGGAAGAAGAATCCTTAAAAGAATATTAAGCTGGAATTTACAGGTTCTGTTCATACCTTGGTCATTCTGACCTTAAATTCTTTAACTTTCTTGGGCCCATTTGCTCAGTAAAATGTGCATAATGATAACTGATGTGGGGAATTATTCAGATTTGGAATTCTCTGGGAATGACAGTTAGTTTATGTCTGTCTTTTACATTGATGGTTTAAAATATACAACAGCATTTAAACTGAATAAACATGAGCCATTCATAGGAGAAATTTTCTCAAATATATTTTGATGACTAATCCATTTGTGCTGGCTGGTTTTATGTCAGCTTGACACAAGGTATAGTCATCTGAGAGAAGGGAATCTCAACTGAGAAAATGCCTCCATAAGATCTGCTGTAGGCTATTTTCTTAATTAGTGGTTGATGGAGAGGTCCCAGTCTATTGTGAGTGATGCCACCCCTGGGCTGGTAATCCTGCATTTCTGTGAATAAGCAGGCTAAGCAAGCCATAGGAAGCAATCCAGCAAGCAGCACCCTTCCTCAGCCTCAGCATCAGCTCCTGCCTCTAGGTTCCTGTCCTGTTTGAGTTCCTGTCCTGACTTCCTTCAATGATGATTATAATTTGGAAGTGTAAGCCAAATTAACCCTTTCCTCCCCAACTTGCTAATGGTCAAGATGTTTTATTGCAGCAGTTAAGATACCAGTAAAATATATACATATGTAAAGGCATGGCATTGGTGATTCGGGGTATCTATGATGTCATGTTTATACATTGTCCCAACATATAATCCTATCTAGAAACATTGTTGTGCAGCAGTATCTATGAAGTACCCTAGGGTCTTGGTCATAAGGTATTTGCATAAAAACAAAAACATTAGGAATTAAATAAACTGAAAGAAGGAAAAGTATATTTTACTAGATGTTTTAATTTATAACTCATTAGAAAATTTGTTACTGAGTTGGAAAATTAGTGCCTCACAAAATTTTCTCAATACCTTGAGAGTGCATTATTCTTCACTACATGAGTGGACTCTAGACTCCATATGTATGTCTAAGGAAGGTGATATATGAGACTGAAAGAGGACATGGGGCGAGGGAGACAGAAGCTCTGCCCTCCACAGCCTGGTTATCCAAGAGTGCAGTGGTTTCTCACACATGGCTCTTGTTGTCTCTCTATGAATTTGCATATTTATTCATATATTTTGTTTTGTTTATTAATTTGAATCATGCAACTTAATTTTCTAGAAGGTCTTTCTACATCATTACCTCATTTTTTATTTTCATTGACCTTGAAATATTTTATAATACACTATAAATTAGCCCTTTCCAAATTTAGATTCCTTACTTCTTTTTCTTTTCTGTATGCACATTACTGTAGAACAACATTTTCTAGACTTCCTGTATCAATGCCATGTGTATTTTCAGTTTTATCCTCTGAGACAGAACCTCTAAAACCTATGGCACCACCTGTGTCACCAGTCCCACCTGTGCATATCAAGGAGAGATTTTATTTGTTCTATCATTAGTTTTATATTTTAGTCTTTTTAATTTTTACATATGTATTGTATGTGTGTGAGTGTTTGCCTGTCTATATGTATGTGCACCTCTCATGTGCAGGTGCATGCAGAGTGCAGAGGAAGACATGCATTGCTTGGAACTGGAGGTGGAGTTTTCTGCTGCTGTTTGCTGTTGGGAACCAAGCCTCAGTCAGTCTTCTGATAAAGCAACAATTGCTCTTAACCACTGATCAATTCACCCATCGCTCTTGGGTTTTAATGTGTTATGAAAATACAGTGTTGTTTCAGTTTCATTTTATTAGTAATCCCAAGCACATTTTTAAATTAACATGCTCCTCGACAACTTCATACAAGTATAATACATGGGTAGCTTTCTCCCAGCACCTCTGCTGCCTTCCCCCACCCTCAGGAACCTCTCCCCACTCTTTCTCACATTCATGCCTTTTGGGGATTTCTGTTGCTGTTTATTTTGAGTTTCATTGTTGGTGTTTGTTTGTTTGTTTGTTGTGATCTGCTGTGTTTGGCCTCAGCAATCCTGTGACCGCACATACAAAACATCCATTGAAGCACAGTGATCTCAATAGTAGAAACATAACCAAAGGCAACCAAGCACATGTTTTAATCTGTAGTTTGTCTATTTGCAGTATGAGTCTTAACATAAGAGAGAGCTATCTAGCTTGAGACCATTTCAAATGGAACTTTATTTTTCTAAGTTTTTCAGGTTCTCTTTCTCTGGTTGTTTTCTCAAAATTATCGGTCTTCTCTAGATTTTCCAGCATAAGGCTCAATAGTGTATGTTTGTATTGTCTCTGCTTTGTGTTGTTTTTAAATATGCATCTGTGTCTTTATGTCACTTGACTTACTTTTTTTGTGTGTTTTTCCTCTTTGTTCACTTTCCAAAGACACATTTTCTTACTTCTTTGAGTAATTTCTTTTTGTTTTGTTGACTATGTTTTAGAGTGCCTTTCTATTTACTTTATAATTTCTAATTCTTCTTGTTTGTAATTCACTCACTCATTTAATTTTAATTGATATGATTTTTAAGAGGTGATCATTCGTCTTTTTGCTAAAACCTTTTTTGGGATGATTAAACCCTGACTTTGAGTGGATAACTGAGGGGTCAAGGTTGCAGAGTTACTTTCTGCCTTGTAATTTTCCACTTTATTTCAATATCCTCAGAAAATAGGAGCTCTGGGCTTTCTGTTTTGAGTAATTTGAGGAAATTGGCTAGACAGCAACCTAGCTTTTTCCTTCTGTGTAGACAGCCCTCTTCTAGGCATTCTCAGTTGTTGAGACTAGATATTGCTTTGTGTTCTAGCTACTTCATATTTTTATAACAACTTGTTAAAATAAATCTATTTTTCATTTTCCTCCTTTCACAAACTGACCATTCTTTGTGGCCTTGAAATGTTCTAGAGAAATTGAGTCTTTTATTATCACTTTCTTTTTAGGAAGAATTTCTCTTAGATAGTACACAAAGGTGTTTCTTCTGGGCTTCTGACACTATGGCCTTGAAAAGTACATTTCCTGACTTTGTGCTCAGCTAGTCACCTATAAAATGACTATGGCATATGGCAAACATCTCACCAAGCTGTTTGGATAATTAGTGAAACATGCAGATACATAAGCACAGAGGTACATAGTAACTTAATAAACATTAGCCTTATTCATGATGATAATTGTGTCTGTTATGTATCTAAACTCTGCTCTTTCCATTACATTCAATAAACAGATAAGATCTGCACTCAGTCTCCAGCAGTGCTCATTCACTTGAGTTCACACATGGAGCTGTTTTCATGATCAAAATTTAGTTTCTAAGGTACAGTCAGCATTGTCTCAGACTCTAAGTATGCTATCTATTAACATTGATTCCAAAGCATTCTGTTTCCTTTAGTAACTCTGATTACAAGGCTTTGTTATTGTGAAGTATTGTTGTTTGTATTGCTCTTGTTCTCTGTTTCACAGGTCTGATTTTTGTCAAATATGTGGTAATTCTAGGTTTGCTGTTCATCATTCTGTTTCACAGTCCCCATAATCCTGACATTTCACCTCATTATATCCTGTCTTCATTTTTTCCTGTCAGTGGCAAGATGTGTTGTTGATAAGGACAAACCAGTAGCTTATCATTCCTTTTAAGGGTCAGTAATAGCCAGCGCTTGCCTCACAGGCCCCAGCACCTCTGCACTCACTGTTCTTGCCTGTGGGCAAATACTGCCTGTATCCTTACACACATACAGGGGAGGTACCATTGCTCAGCTGTTCCGGTCATAATTTCCATCTTGACATTTGCCCCAGGCCTGACTAGTGTGATTGGTATCCACTGACTAAAACCTCCCTACAACTTCTTCACAGTATTTTGAATATGATCAACTGTGATATCCTCATCATTTTTCTTTGTATCTATTTCCATCTGTTTTCCATTTTGTTTTATTTTAAGAACTTCTCAATATTTCTGGTACATTTCCAATGGTACAGTATCAAAGATTTAACTACATATGCAAAAGATCTTCTATATGAAGATTGTTCAACTCTTGGAGAAATTTTTTTTCTCTAAAAATAGCATTATTGTTCTATATGTAAGTATGGTATGAGTTGAAATTCTGTCAGTCTCTTATAATTCTTGATGTAATTTATTCTTTACTACAAGGTATATAAAATACTTCTTTAAATCAAACAATTTTAATGATATAAAAAGCCATATTTCTAAGGAAATTTTAAATATCAATAAGAATAAACTCTGATACTTGCTGTGGACACACGTACTATTAAATAAGGCCTCGTCCCACCCTGTGTTGCCTCTGCTGTGCTACTGCTCCCTGTCTTCCTAGTATAACAGCCTTAGATGACTTCTGTTCAGAGAGAGATTTCATTTTGCGAGGAACAGCATATATGCATTGCATTTCAGAATACTTTTTAATTCATTTGTTGTGGAGCCGTTCATTGACACACACTGTCAGAAGGAGGCTTAGGCTAGCCGCCATGACAGTGACAGTGTAGAATGGCATGCTGTCAAACAGCTTGCTTCTGTCTCGGGTTTGTATCTCAGTTTGATGCGAGTCATGAAGAAAGTACTACTTGCACTTGCTGAAATTCAATTGCATGTATTCATTTTATTTGGGGTTTGACTTCTTTCTTCAATTCAGCCAGTAGTTGGGAAAAGAAAGTAATGATTACAGACCATTTTCATTCCCTTTTTGTCCTTGCTTTCCAATCTTTATGACTTTGGCCATGGGATGACATGACAAGCAGTTTCTTGCCAGACAAACTTGAGGATTGTTGATCAGGGAGGGTTTCAGAGAAGAGGGTGGTATTTCAGCTAAAATTTCCAGCTACAATCTTCTCAGCAAGAAAGCAAATGAGTACCCCAGCAAGAACAAAGATATGGTATAATAAAAGACCCAAGAAGGCCAGGTAACAGATCCCTGGTGAAGAGGGGGGAATGCTGAATATTGAGACTTAAGAGTTACCTAAACAGCAGACTTTGAAGGGCTTTAAATGACATGTCAAGGGCTTTGTTTCAGTGTCTCTAGCAATATTTGTATATGGTATGTTTATATTCATATACATATGTACACATCTTAAAGGATTCCTCAGAGGTATTTTAGTACACAGTACCATGATTATTTGAATTTTAGAAAGGTATATTCATTTGCTCAATAATCACTGAGTCTCAGTGTTCTCTAGAAACTGTACTTCTGGAGCTGTAATGCAGTGAGTGTGTTCCTTGGCCTTGTGGTCATGTGGAGGGTACATGGGAAGGAAGAGGATTGGAAGTACAGAAATGAAATAGGAACATCAGAAAAAAGATGATCTGAGTAGGACTGTCGAAAATGGAGAGACATGAGTAGAGTCTCCAGACAGTCTCCACAGAGCTAATGATCTGAGGTACGGCATAGGGTATGAACTAAAGGGGAATGGCACAAAGCTCCGGAGATGGGGGGGGTTGGTAGGAAGAGGGCTATACTAAGGAAGTGAACCTGGAAATCAGCAAGGGAAAGATTGTGAGTTCAACCATGAGCACAGTTTTAAAATACTAAGGGTTGGTTCTAATGCTCAGGAAAGGGGCCATGGATTCATGTCTGTGAAAGGTTTACAGGTAACAATTTGGGCTTCTCATAAAACAGAAATTTAAAAATTAAACAAAAAAAATGAGTGAATTGGAGCAGTCAAAACATGGTGAAAGCATCAGAGCATTTTGGAAAAGGTGATTAGAATCCATGGTCTCACACATGACAGCAATCATCTTAACGCTGAGCTGTAACCATGGCCACTTTTATAAAACCCACAGACTATAACTTAAGGAGCCATTAGACTTGGCTGTAAAGGAATTTTTTGGTAAATTTGGCAAATTTGGGTGTTGCAGCTGTTAAAAACAGAGAAGGTGCTGGCAGTGGTTGCACAAGCCTTTAATCCCAGCACTTGGGAGGCAGAGGCAGGCAGATTTCTGAGTTTGAGGCCGGCCTGGTCTACAGAGTGAGTTCCAGGACAGCCAGGACTACACAGAGAAACCCTGTCTCGAAAAACAAAAAGCAAAACAAAAACAGAGAAGGCAGTAGCAATGCTAAAAGAAAAGTAAGCACTGTGCAGAGTTTGGAGATGTGAGTGTATTTGTAGCTGAAGATAGACAGAGAGCATTTGAACCTTAAAAACCAGGATGCCCATCGATTATGTAAAAGAATGGGCTTTAAAGCACAAGTGATTGGTTTACTTTATGAAACAAGGCAAAAGGTTAGTAAATTTGATTCTTGTAAAACTTTGAAGGTAAATAGAACTGAGGAAACATTAGGGTATTAAGAATGTTGATAGATTATTGGCATTGATAGTAAAAAAAAGCTAATAATTTGTAAGACCTAAAAATAGACACCAATTTCATTGACTGAGAAGATGCTACCTACCTAAAAGGATGCATACTAGTTTTTACATCATGAGGTTTGGGTACTGCTGGTAGCGTTATATACTGTTTTGCAGGGAGACCCTTCACATAAATGGAAAATGGTCAGAAGTATGGGTAACTGTCAAAACAACACAGGTGTTTATAAGCATGGAATTTGAAATAGTTGCCTTGGAGGCCAATATCTTGGCCCTTGTACATCTATAACTAAATACCATACACTGTATAATTTATTTTTATATTAATTTATTTATTGATTTTACATTCCTATTGTAGCCCCCCTCTCCTCCTAGTGCTTCCCTTGTTCAGCC
This sequence comes from Arvicanthis niloticus, assembly GCF_011762505.2. Taxonomy (NCBI): domain Eukaryota; kingdom Metazoa; phylum Chordata; class Mammalia; order Rodentia; family Muridae; genus Arvicanthis; species Arvicanthis niloticus. The sequence goes on from NC_047661.1 coordinate 48,630,225, forward strand.
CCTTCCCCATCCCCCCTCTCTTTGCCCACCAGTACCAACCCACCCTGGCACATCAAGTGACTGCAGAACTAGGAACATCCTCTCCCACTGAGGCCATACAAGGCAGCCCAGTTAGGGGAACAGGGTCCTCAGGTATGCAACAAAGTCATAAACAGTCCCCGTTCCAGTTGTTGGGGAGCCACATGAAGACCAAGCTACATCTGCTACATATGTGCAGGGGGATCCAGCCTGCGCATGCTCTTTGGTTGGTGGTTCAGCCTCTGGGAGCCCCAAGGGACCAGGTTGTTTGACTCTGTTGATCTTGCGGATTCCTTATCCCATATGGGTCCTTCAATAAAGAATAAAAGTTTATTTAGCTTATAATTCTGGAATGTACAAGGTCAAAGGATTACATCTCATGAGGCTGTCTTTCTGGTGGGGACAGTGCAGAGTAGTAAGGCTCTGCAGGACAGACATCAAAGGAAAAGAGAAATATACATAAGAGACATGTAAACTGGCTATTACAACAGGCTCATTCATGAGGTATTTCATTTATTTGTGTATCCAGTCAAGAAGACAGTACTCAATGACTTACATTTTAGAGGCCCTGTGATTCTACTTCTTAAAACTATACAATGGGAATTGAATGCAGCATAAATTTTGTAGGGGTCATTCAAGTTGTAGCTTCTAGATTGAATATTCAAGAAACAACGCCTTAAGAATACAATTAGACCTGAAGGATTGGGGAGCACCAAAGACTTTGAGACTGTAGACCATCAGATAAGAATAGTAGTTTATGGTATGCTTTATACTGGATGACACTGCAGTGTCCACAGAAGATGGTGACAGCAAATCACAGGAGTAACACTTCTTGTGTTGTCCCTCAGGGTCAAATTCTGTGACATATTTCATAGTGTTTAGTATCTGCATCTGTAAAGTGCAATTTCTACCTTTGGACAATATTTTTTCAATAAATTAAGTTGTATATGAAAAATTAAAGAAGTTCTGCTTCTTTCCACATTTAAATTATAATAGCATTAAGCTGTTTAGGGAAAGAAACAGCACTCCATTATTGAATCAAAGAAGAGTTTATCCTGGTGTTTCTTTACATATACTTATTCTCTTTAAGTGAATTCATTCATATTCCTTGTGGACAACATAGTGATTACTTGTAAAATTTTAAAATGCTTACTTTTAAGATTTCCATGTATTTTCAAACAAATTTACAAGATGTTTTCTTTACATGCGTACATAAATACTTGAGAATCTTGACTGACAGCATGAAGATGAATTACCTAAAACATTTAACCACAGCAGAAGAGCCATTTGCAGTTTCTAAAAAACATACAAAACAATATTCCAATGAATTGTCCATGTATAGCAACAAATCAGTAAGAAAGGACAAACCAGCGTAGTCAAATAGATAAATCAGATTTAGGCAGGCTACTTTATTGAATTTAAATTGTGCCCGGTTGGCCCAAGAGTTATATATAAGCAATCCATCTTACGTTGTTAATGGAGGTTCTTGAAATGCACCTGATGTTTGCATTATTAAATTTCAGTCTAATGAGCTCTGCTAATACATATTAAAGATGGTTGTAAGGAGTAGAATGTGAATCTGAGCGGGATAATTTGAAAGAAACATAAGCCAAGCATTTTACATGACTCAAGGGGTATATCTACAATTACACATATAACCAAAATTGAATTTAAATGGAATTTCTATTATCCTTGTCCTTCTACCAGGGTGAATAAAGTGTAAATGAAGTAAAAGTCTTTAGAGTTACTGCTGGTTTGTTTTTATTATCTAATTTAGTTGATTTTTGCAATGATATAAAATGACATAAAAGTTTTAATGTTTCATGACTTTAAGCACAGTCTAAGTATGTATAAAATCTTGTAAATAGAAACAGATGTCCATGTAATTAGATATATCACTTCATAATACCATTATGTGAGTTTTATACCTTAAGAAAAAGTATCAGTATTGATGGTGAGAAAAATCAAACTTAGAAGAATATTTAGTTTTTTATGATACATGAATTTTCCTTAAATTCCCCTTTTAAGCCGGATTCTATAGGCTTAAGGATGTGTTAATTTTGCATAGGAAACATATTTGTTGCAACAGATGGAGTATTTTTATTTTTTAAAATCAGAGTTTCTAGTTGCTATTATCATTATGGTAAAGGCTGATCCAAAGTTTAATGCTGGCACAGTCTGATTCTTTTTCTTTTGACAAGGCAATACTTTTTTAACTTAATATTTCATCAACTCTAATGCTATTAGAGACTTATTTTCGCTTAGTTCACTCATCAGGCAGTAAGACGGCAATAAAGGAGAATCGCTCCTTTGAGACGTTAATGCTTCGGAATAAATGATGTGCTAGAACAGAAATTTAATTAATTTACAGAGTATATTGATAGTCCCTTGTTACTGTGCTGTATATTTTTAATCTTCTTTAACATCTGTAGTAAAGTGTTTGAAAAAAACCCTGCACTTGAGCAACTAGTAGATAATTAAGTAATAAGGAAGAGGTTCCAGAGAGAAGGAGATTCTTCTTAGCAAATGCTGTCATAACATGAATACAGCTCTCTTATGATGTGCATGGGAAAAAGAAAGTCCACATAATCTGATATTGCCACACAGAAACTGCAAGCATCTTCCAGTTCCTCCACACTTTAAAACAGATATGTTCCACTATAACCAACTATATCTTTCTAATTCATATGTCATAATTTAACCTTACATTGTTAACTTTATTTTCTTTTTAGACATGGGGATTATAAATTAATTAATTAATTCTGGTTATAAATTCTGAATGAAGGATACAAATGTGAATTACTAATTCACAGCTACTATATTCTTTTGACATTTCTTTTGACAATTTCACAGAAATAAATATTAAAGTTCTGTTTCCTTTCCCTACTATTTATATTTACAAGGTATGCATAAAACAAATACGGAAATTTTATTGTTTTCTTGCAGCAAAAGCTGATGAAGCATTAAAAGCCAAAGAAAGGAATGAGGAAGAAGCAAAGAGAAGAAAAGAAGAAGGTAAAAATACATGTTTCTTTTGTTGTCTAAGGAGTAATTATTTCACATGACTTTTATATTCCATGAGTTCGTCATAGAATATGATGTAATGCCTTCACAGGGCTTCATGTCATTTCATGATCTTAGACTAAGACATAGCATTACACTTACATTGTTTGCTATCATAAGATTAGTTTAAAAGCATCCTCTGGGACCGGAGATGGCTCAGTGGTTAAGAACATGCTCCACTGTGCCTGACCACCCGAGCTCTATCTTTGTGATCCACATAGTAAAAGGAAAGGACACGCTGTTGAAAGTTGGCCTCTAGCTATCATAGTAGCACTTGGCAAGCATGCTCACACACAGACATGTACACACACACATACAACATATTGTGACTCTTCCAGCTTCTCAAAAGCTCACAAGAGAAAGTATGAATTGAGAAGTTGAAAGACTGATAACATGTGCACATTTTTGGCTTTGTATATTATTGTGTAAATTAAAAAGTTGAAATTCTTGTCTTAATGCATACACATCTTTTACCATAACACCAGGAAAAAATTGTAGTTTTCGTCTCTGTTTAGAATCTGACTGAGATCCAAGAAAAGCATATGTTTACATTTGAAAGTTTTGAATGCTAACAGCACCACCCCCATCAATCCAAGTCCCCAGTTGTTCATCAGTAAGAAAGGTTTGGGTGACAGAACTCTACAAAGAAATGCATCCAAACTAAATGTATGTACATATATAAGTTTTCTCACCGTATTTGACCTGCAGAAATCTTAACTGTATGCTGTTATCTGTGATCAACTAATATTATAACTCACTGAGAAAATAGGGCTCTTTAGTCTATACATGTTGGCATTTACAATTTGGTACATTCTCCAATCCCACTGACGTTTGTTGGATACCTACATTACCAGTAAATAGAAGACTGGACAGAAAGCAGCCTAAGGAATTTTAAGTACTGTTTAGCTTTATATCAATAAAACCAATTGATAATTAAAGCTGTTGGGGGGGGGTAAGTCAGGGACACCCAGGGTGGGGGCAAAACAAAAACCAGTTGATCAAAAAAGCACTTCTACTTTAATCTCCAGAAGAAAACCAAAACACCATGAGATTTATGCTGTATTGACATCTTGCCCTAAACATACAACACCATAGTAATTTGTCATGAGCAACATGACCAGAAAGAAGACTTTTATCGTGATTTTAAATACACTGACACGCTACTGTTGGTTAAATTTAAACATGTTGTACCTGCAGAAATTCTCACAAGTAACCTGCAATAACTTGAAATTCATACCCTTTTGAACACTTCCTTTTCTCATGTATAAATGAAAATGTTTGCTGCATTTTGCAAAATGTCAGTTCTCCAAAACTGTGTCCATCTATTTCTGTACTTGCAGCTAGTAAAAGTTAGACTTTTTACTCTCAGTGGCACACTGTCACCTAGGGCTCAAGCAGCTAAATAAACAGTGCAGCTCAGAAATTGTAAATAATAATATTAATAATAATAAATGATAATACTGACCTTATAAAATACATGATTCTATCACAACTAGTACATGTTACGGTCTCCCAGATAAAAATTTTGTAATAGTTTTAGTTCAATCACATTCATTCAGATCTTAGAGTTTTAATCAATTTTTAACAAATAAGAAATGCTAGAGGCCACCAACCAAAGGGCACATACAGGCTGGTCCAAGCCATCACCCCCACCACCACCACATATGTAGCAGGACTGCTTTGTCTTGCCTCACTGGGAAAGGATGTGCCTAATCCTATAAAGATTTGATGCTCCAGGGTGAGGGGACACCCAGGGCGGGGGGGGGGGGGGGCACATTCTCAGAGGCAAAGGGGAAGAGAGATTGAAGGAAGAACTCTGTGAGAAGGTACTGGGAAGGGGGGCAACATTTGAGATGTAAATAAATAAAATAATAAAAAATAAGAAATGCTAGTAATTGCAGTTTTAACATTATTATTGAATATAATATGAAAAATATAATATGAATTCTTAGCCCCATAAAAAGAAAGTTTTAATGCTTTCTATCCTGTATTTCCAAATAATAATAATATGCTATTTCTAATAATCTCTTTATCATAAGTTGATTATAAATTACCTTCAAAATATACTTAAAGATATTTTAATGACTGCAGGTATGTAAGTATTGTATTACAATTACATTTCCAGTATTCTATACATATATAGATTAATTAGATTAAACGATCCTTGTAGTGTGTGATATATAATATCTTTTCTCCGTCTGTGTCTGAGAATTGTTGGAAATTTCAGCCTTAGAACAATAACCATTTTAATTGCTTCTTTCAAAGTCTTTTATACTAAGTAAAACATAGACTCCAGGACTTAAATGACCTAGTATCATAGTGCCTCACACATAGTGGAAATCTTGAATTATTGTTTCAACAAATTATTAAGTGAGTGGCCAATTCTCTTTTCTTTTTTAAAGTCTAAGCCTAGATTTATTTTGAGCTTACATTGGATTTTTAAATAGTCACATTGAAAGTGCATGCCATCTCCGCTGTGTCCATTCTCTAAGACGAGACCTTAGCTGTTAAACAATTGCTCTAATGAATTATAGTCATGCAAAATGAAGTTAGCTAAGAGAAAATGTTATCAATATTTGCTGTATGGCTTTATCTCTATTTAAGTTCACTGAATTTTCTATGCATTAAAAAACTGGAAAATTATGTTGTTGAAGAAAATTCAACTGATTAAGCTCTATGACACTGATTCTAAAATATGAAAGGAACGCTTTTTATTTATGAGGTTCACTGTACATGGTTTGTATAGTAAATCAGTCACCTTTTAGATTCTTGGTTATTATTTGCTTCCAAATTTTTTTCTTATGGATTATATTGAATTCTATTAAATTAACCTTTCCCTGAAGATGATTAATGTATAAGCTATACTTATTTTATTTCACATAATTAGTCTAGCTGCAAATTAAAACTTGAGATACATTGGTATGAACTTCTGTATCTGAAAAAATAATAATCCTTTATTTCAAATCTAGAAGCCATTACTAATTCAGTCTGTCACATCATCTATACAATTCATATCTTAATTTCTCAGCATGCTGATATGCAGCACAGGGTTGAAAGCATTGTTCAAATGTAGATAAATATTGTCTATCTGGCTTCCTTTATCCGCTCTCTGTTATCTCAACAAAGCTATTGTATTAGCATAGCAAAAGCTGTACCTTGCAATTTTGCTTTGACTATTATGCAGTCCTTTCCTTTGAGTGTTCTTAAATCAATAGCACAGTATGTTTGAAAAGTATCATGTCCAAGATAGAGTCAGCCTGTATACCACAGTTTTTCCCAAGGTTACTACTGTTTTGCCGTATATCCATCCAGTTTGAATATTTCCTATGGTCCTTACACATAGCTCAGTTCCCCTCCCCCTTACTGATATTGCCAGCACATTCTTTATGGGCCTTCATAACCGCTTATTAACTCTTTCCACTCTTCTGAGGTTATATAAAGATACATCTCTTGGCAAACATAAACAAATAATTCAAAATGTGGCTTAGAATTTTTGTTTGTTTGTTTGTTTGTGTTTTTTTGACTGACCTGGAAGTTACTAATGTAGCTCTGGCTGCCCTTGAACTCAAGATCTCCCACATCGTTCTCTACAGGTTGGGATTATGTGCATATGACAACATGCCACACTTTTTTAGTATACTTTTAATGAAAATTATTGAAAATGATTTTAACTTCTAGAATGCTTAGATACAACTCGTTGGGTTTTCTAAATGTTACTTTTTATTTAATTTAGTATTTATTTAAGGATTCTAATTATGTTTTAATGTATTTATGGGCATAATGATGGTCTTTTGCATTTTATTTCTCTAATTTATTTGGCATAAATATAGTGGCTTTGGAATTTTTTTCTCTTTATGCTTATTCAAAAAAATGTTCTGTTATGCTGGTTGGTTGGTTTGTTAGTTTGTTAGTTACGTCAAATATTTTTTGTTTCTAAAAAACTCAGGCAGCTTATGCTAAATTATTCATGGAAATGGTAGACAGTGAAAATATGAACATTATATAAGTCACTTCTAACAAAAACTAAAGTCAAATGAAAAGTTGTGTGTATTTAAATGAAAAATCAAGTCTCTGGTCACAGCTGATTGATAAGAAATACAATTAAGTAACCTTAATTTTCTCTTCCCTTTCTTCCTCTTTGATAATTCTTTACATAAGGTTGAGATCATGAATAATAGAAGCTAAATGGAAAGAAGGTGCCAGCAATGTCCTAAGTATCTTATGTATTTTAACTTCAGTGAGTCTACACAAACTGAGTTTTGTGCTTTTATATTATTTCTGTAATTTATGGAGGACTGGCCACAAGACACAATGCTTAATCACTTTCTATAAAGCTAGTAAGTAGTAAAGATTCTCCTTAAACAATCATAAGTCAGAAGCCTTACACTTAATGTTTAAAAGTAATATAATCAAGGATATAGGGAGATGCCTGACTGGATAAGGGCACTTGCTGTAAAAGCAAGAGGATGTGAGCCCAGGATGTGATGTGAGCTCCAGCACCCATGTAAATGCTGAGTGTGTCTGTGACCTCAGCTTTGGGGGACAGAGACCAGTGGATCCAAGAAGCTCCTGCTGGCTAGTGTACACTAAACAGCAAGCTCCAGGTTCTCAACATGTAAGAGGAAGTAACCCAGCATCCTTTCTGGCTTTCTGGCTTCTGCATCCATCCCTATACATGGACACACTCATTCTACTACATGTATGCATACAGCACATATACAGGGAACATGGTGTAATTCTTCCTTCCTCTCTGCTTTGTCTTTCTCTCTGAATCTTACATCCTTCTCCTAAGCATCTGTGCATTATAGTGTTCTTATTGTTACTTCAAGCTGTTTCCATATTAAGTTTTCCCATTTAGGTTGCTGGGATTCCCAGATGAAGTACTCCAGACGAAAGCATGTGTTTTAGTTGGGTGTGAATGTCCTTTTCCTGTCCTTAGCTGCTTCTGTCCCATTAGACTGTATTAGGGCCATGCTTAAGAATCTCATTTCTCTGATTCCCTTCTTAAGATTTTGTCCTCCCCCACTGCTTTATGGTTCTTAGTCTTGCCATATTCAGAAGGAGACCTGTTATAAGCCCTTTTTGCCATCTTCTGGGATTCATCACATGAAATCCAGAAAAAGGGGTGAAGATTGGAGTGACTGAAAAAAAAAGAATCCCAGAAGCTGGCCATGGCCATGCATGCCTGTCTTCCCAGCTCATTGCAGGTAGAAGCAGAAGAATCAAAAGAACAAGGCCAACCTTGGCTACATAGTGAGTGGAGACAATTCTGAGCTATATGAGATCCTGTCTACATACATAAATAATAGAGAACTAACTGCAGTACCTGGTATCTGGCTGTCCTTTTGGAGTCACTGTTTATTCAGTTGGCATGGAAGGTTAGACAAAAATAGAATGATTGCCTTCTATAGCCTCGATTCTGAATTGTAGGAACATTCTTAGAATTAAGTACTCAGGGTAGCTCTACTACTTTGACTAACTAGTTTCACTGCAGAGTTTAAGTATCTCTGTAGAAAAGATATGTTTCCTGTATGCCAGGTTGGCATTCCTGTATCTTTTATAATCTAATATTTTTTTAAATATCAATAATGTTCTTTTAGTATATTAGCTGTAATGTTAGAGTGTTATATTCTTAACAAAAACAATCTACTTAACCTGAATATGTTGCTTTATGGTCTAATTTTCTTAAGTCTTTCATTAGTCAAAAATCACTGCAGACCACTTGTTCCGTTATCGGCCATCTGTCTTATTTCTCCCAGCAGTGAGTGCTTTGTCTTTTATACTCCCCTTGATTCTATGTCAACAAGAACGTGGTTGCCTTTCTCTTACATATTATTTTGTCTATTATACAACACAGCATTAACTATAGTCAATATGTACTAAGTCATTTTTTTAACAAAGAAATCTGTATTTGCTCTTTTAAATAATGCTGAAGTGCTTTTGAGGATATGTTCCTTTCACATAGTGTTGGCTTTCATAAATATAATTTTTTTATTTCAAATATACTACAAAATTTGACCACATTTACAAAATTCTTTTATTTTCAAAATTGCTTAATACTAATGATTTTCCTTCATATTTAAAGATTTACTTTTATGTTTGTGAGTATTCTATCCTCATATACACCTACATGCCAGAAGAGAATATCAGATCCCATTACAGATGGTTGTGAGCCACCATGTGGTTGCTGGGAATTGAACTCAGAACCTCTGGAAAAGCAGCCAGTGCCCTTTACCACTGAGCCATCTCTCTACCCTTCATACATTTTTGTATCACACATTTAGCTATACTCCTTATGGAGTTGGAAATCAGTTTAGATTGCGTTATAGCTCTTTTCAGCAAGATGTGTTTATTCAGGAAAAACAGATATACTGATATCTATGTGACCATTGCTAGGTCTCTAGTGATCATCCATCATGGATTTCCTTACCAATTTAATATTTTCTGTTTTCCAAAAACACAAATTTCAAGACCAATCAGAGCCATAGCCTTCATATTCAATTAGTTATCTCCACTATAGATTAAAAATTAGGAAGCAGACATACCTCTCAAATATCTATCAATGTATAATCTTAGGAATGTCAGTGCAGTCTAGTTAGTCAATTGTGCCATCATGGAAACATCCCTAATATCCCCTTGTTGACAGAATGAGATTTAGAATCTGCTTTGCCACATCTCGGCTCTATATGTGAAAAAGTAACTTAATGTCATGTGACTCTATAGTCAGAAAGATAATAGAAATTGCCTAGAGATGTTATAAAATGTACATGTTATTGCTAGAAAGCATTTCATAACTAATATTGCTGTAAGCTATTATTGTTACTTAGAATTACAGTACAAGAAAATAATGTATGGGGGATATATATATATATATATATATTCCTTTTTATTGACTTTTATCATTTAAAAATATATTTCCTGGATAGGCGAGATGGCTTCATGAACAAGGTCATTGGCTGCCCAAGCCTGTCAGCCTAGCTGTGGCCTCTGGAATTAATGGGAAGCAGAAGAGAATCACCTTGAGCGTTATCCTCAGACCTCTGTATATTCTCTGTAAGACACTCATGACCACTCAAACAATACACACACACACAAATAATCTTTAAAATTTATGTGTGTGTATATGTTTACCTAGTGTGTACTTCATGGAAGGTACTGCTTTGCAGTGTGTTAATAGATCCTGAAATAGAAAAATCAATGACTCGGCATTGATTGTACAACAGGAAAAAAAATTCATGAAAAGAAATAAAGTTTAGAAAAATTAAATAGAGGCTGGTGTCTTTTCATCCTATGTAACCTTAGGTAATCTATTTAAACCCAGTTTTCTTATCTGTTATAGAAGGCTTGGTTTTTTTTTTCATCTACCACCCAAATATATAGTTAGAATAATGTACCTTGAAACTCTTGTGTGATCAGTTATTGCGCTGCTTTTTTATTTTTAATTCTAGCGCATGTTAGCAAACTTAGCATAGAGTACATTGAGGACCAAACATGAGTAAAGAGTAATGTGGACCAAATGGAACTTTAGTTTCCAAGATAATAGGACACCTTTCTATTGTAGTTTTTAAAGTCTGATTGACTTTACTGAGACTCTAGGCCTCTCTTTTTTTACTATTACTATTTTTCATTCCATTGTCAAAATAAAATTCATTTGTTTACCTAAGTTTTCTTTGTTTTTAAGCAGCAGTTAAATACTAGCATGGCAACAAAAAAAATTCACTTAATCAAAATCATAACTTGTGAGGACAAATTATTTTCTGCAGAATGACTTGGTTTATTTTTAAAGTTGGCTCAGAGCAGCTCAGTTCATGAATCCTATGCCACTCAACTTAGAAAGAATGTTTGCTTAAAATTTCTCATCTCTGGGCTACCTTGTCCAGCCTCAGTAGAAGAGGATGCACCTAGCCTCCTAGAGACTTGAAGTGCTGCTATGATAGGGGAATACGGGGAGGGAGCTGCACCCACTCAGAGGAGAAGGGGGCAGGAATGGGGCAAGTATTGTGGAAGGGGGTGATGAGAAGGGGGTGGTGGCACATGCCTTTAATCCCAGCACTTGGGAGGCAGAGGTAGACAGATTTCTGAGTTTGAGGCCAGCCTGGTCTACAGAGTGAGTTCCAGGATAGCCAGGGCTACACAGAGAAACCCTGTCTCGAAGCACCCCCCCCCCAAAAAAAAGAGAGAGAAGGGGGCAGTAAACAGGATGCATAGTGAATAAGTAAGATAATAAATACATACATACATAGGTGTCACATATTAAGGTTAAATGAGAGCTAATAAACTTGTAACTAGTAAACTAATAAACTCAAAGGTAACAATGGTTAATATTCAAAGTCCTGCCTACAGAAATAGATAGGTTTCATCATGTTAAACAATAGGATAAACTGCTTCTTTAGCTGGTTGCTTCATTTGTAATCTATCTAATTAAAGCAGAGTTCTGAAAAGCAAACAGTTTTTAAGACAAATCATAAAAAGAAAATTCCCATCACTGAATACAGACTTTTATCTTCTCAGGTAAGAGCTACTATAATATTAGTTCTAGTCTGTTCAATTCTCTATAAAATTTTATTTACACTTGCCTTTACAAAATCCCAAATATTTTAGTATAAGAAGTGAATAATCTATATTGTGTTATTTCTTGACATTAAAATGAAATATCTAATACAAAAAAATCTAGCTCCCTAAAAAAGTAATGAAAATTTTGGTCTAACACTGTAAATCTAAGGACAAGGCTAACCAGGGGGTAATTTTTCTGATTAAAATTCATTTTAATAAGCTTTTCTCAAGAAGAGAAGTGTCCAAAAGTTGATAGTTATTAAATAACTTTTATTTCTACTTTTTTAGTATTAAAAATTTAGTATTTTTACTTTTATTTGTATATATTGATATTTGTTTTTGTAGTGGTATATGCATATGGGTACATACGCCATTTGTGGTGGTCAGTGATAACCAAGCTACAATTCATAGAACTACAGAAGTGAGTTATAGAGTAAGGGACTGGGGTACAGGGGATCAGATTCTGATAGCTTAAGAAGGGGAAATAGGAGGACTGGAATGAAGGATTAAGTGGGGAGGGGGCCAGAAGAGGGGACAAGTGAGAGAATGCAGGAAGGGATAGCCGAAATTAAGGGTCATTTGAGAGGTCATATGAAAACAATACAATAGAAGCTTCCCATGGAGTTGCCAAGTAACTGAAAAGACAAAGCCCCAACTGACCATCTCCTGATATTAAATGAAGCTTTCAGTCTGGAGATTGGGTTATATCTACTTGCGTTTTGGCCAAAAGGGTCTCAGGGGAATCCTTAAACAATCCAGGCTATTGCCAAAAGTAAATAGATTGCTCTCAAACTGACAACAAGGCCCCATTGCTGAAGACAACATCTACACAACTTGTTAAACATGGAGAAGTGGAGCTGGTTCCTACATAATGCCTTTACTTCTATGTTCTAGTTTGGTACAGGAAGGTACTGTGCATGCTACTAAAAGAAATGTAAACATCAATACAGCCACTGATCTACCATGTGGTCCAACCTGGAAGATATGCTAGTGTAGTGATGGCAGAAAACTTGTGAGAGTAACCAACCAACATCTGATTTGGCTTAAGGCCCACTCCACAAGACGGAACCCAATCTTGACACTGTTTGGTTGACTAAGAACCTAAAACTAGATAGCCCAGGGAGAGAGGGTAAAACCAAATAATACTAGTCCATAAAAAGACTCTGGCAATAAAATAACACCTAATGGCATTCTGCTGCATTAATAGATCAGTACCTTGCTCAGCTATCATCAGAGAAATTTCTTTCTGCAGCAGTTGAAAACAAATACATTGATAGACATTATGTAATGAATGAGAGGCTTTGAAACACTAGGTCCTACAAAGGATATCTCCACCAAATCCTTCCCCTCAAGGATCAGGGCACCCTGTAAAAAAGAAGGCAGAAAGTGTGTAAGAGCCAGAGGAGAAGGAGGACACCACAAAAACAAGGCCCTCTAAATCAGTATGATCACAGCTACTCTGAACCCACAGAGACTGAAGCAGCTTGCACAGGGCTTACATGGGTCTGCAGCAGGTCCTCTGCGTATACATTACACCTCAAGTTTAATGTATACGCAGTGCTTTTCTGGTACTCCTAGGTGTGAGAATGAGTGGGTCTCTATCGTGTGCCCTGTCTTGGGCTCTTCTGTGTTTATTCTGTCTAATTCCAGTGTGTTGGGTTTGTTTTATCTTATATTTTATTCCATTTTTTATGATCCCTTAGAAGCTTATTTGTTTTCTAATGAGACTGAAAAGGAGTGGATCCAAATGGGAGAAGCGATAGAGAGGAACTCAGAGGCATGAAGGGAGGGTAACCAAAATCAGGATGTTATAAAAAAAATTTTCTAGGAATATTAAATGATAATTTAAAATATTATAATTTAAAATACTAATTAAAATAACTTAAAAGAATAATTTTAAATTAAATAATAATTTAAAATAAATACATGGGATAATTGTCCTAGTTCTTATATATTTATCTAAAAATTGATCTCAAAAACACCATTTAACATTATAAACAGAATCTTTTTCTTATGTAGTTTCTCAAAATACCTAGTTTTCACTTGTTTCCCTAACCATATATAAACTTAAATTTAACCAAAAAAAATCTCTTTGGAGTATGTTTCAAACTTATTCTTTGACAATTTCATATAGGTATAAAATGTATCTCAGTTATATCTGTTTCAACAACCCCTCACACTCTGTATACCCCCAACCCTACCCCCTGACAAAGAGAGTCCAACTCCCAAGAATTGAGTGTTTGAACATTCAGATTCTATGGTAGGCTGTGAAAAGCAACATTGTGGATAAGTAGTAGACTATGAAAGTCCACTTGTTGAGGCAATAGATTCATTATTTCTATGAGTGATGTTTGAGGATATTGCTTGTGTGTTTGGATATATGTATTATTTATTATTAGTTTATTCATTATTATTTAAAATAGTAATATTACTCTCAGCTAAGTTGAGCATGTTGAGTGAAGATGATGTATATTTTACACTTCTTTATAGTCTCAGTACTGGCACAATCTGCTTCAGATTGCTCTTTCTGATATGTATGATACTATTCCCTACTAACAGTGCCTGTGCAGTGAACTAACAAACCTTGTAAGTACTTTATTTATGATTAAAAGGTACAGCCTTGTTTGGGCAGTCATGTTTGTAATATTGCCTTTAGCTATTAAGTGGCCAGTTTGATGGATCAAAGTGCCCTAATATTATCCTTGTAACTAACATATCTTGAGCCAATAGCTATCAAGAACTATCTTAGAAGTCTCGATGTCCCTCCTGTAGATCTTGCTTTCAGGCTGTCATCACTGTCTACAATATAGCGTGGCTTTGTTTTCAGCAAAAGTGGGAGTGGTCATTTAGCAGCTTCATGGTTCCTTCAAATGTAATTATTTGTCTAGTTCATCTTTAGTACTGGCATATTTTCCATAATATATAAAATTACATAGAAGAAAACATTGTACAAGTAGGAAGCGATATTTTTTTTCTAGAAAAGTTAAAAGTCTGTTCTGTTTGTCTGTCTGGATGCAGTGAAATCCTAGACACAGTGTGAAGAAATATGTACTAATTTAGAAGTTTTAGAGTCAGTCATTTTGGAAAAACCATATTATATCATCAATTTGCCCAAATTATTCTAGACATTTTTAAAATTTGTAGCATTCTATAGGGTTATGGTGTCCCACATCTGCTCCACCAAAGAAAGGGCTTGGCTGCTTGGGGAGGCAGGATGCAGGACTGTACTTACCCCATCCTGTTACTAGGCAGGTGTTGGGCCTTAGGGAAGCCCTGGGACACCATTCCAGGAGTGGAGAACTGCAGTCTGAGGTCCCTGGACAACCAGGAGCTGCTCAGGGGTCCCCAGGCCTGAGATGAGGCTGGGGACCACTCCCCAACTAGACCATGCAGTTTTCATCACTATTGCTCTGTAGTACAGCTTGAGGTCAGGGAGGATGATTTCCCCAGAAGTTCTTTTATTGTTGAGAATAGTTTTCACTAGCCTGGGTTTTTTGTTATTCCAGATGAATTTGCAAATTGCTCTTTCTATCTCTATGAAAAATTGTGTTGGAATTTTGATGGGGATTGCACTGACTCTGTAGATTGCTTTCGGCAAGATGGCCATTTTTACTAAGTTAATCCTGCCAATCCTTGAGCATGGGAGATTTTTCCATCTTCTGAGATCTTCTTCGATTTCTTTCTTCAGAGACTTGAAATTCTTGTCATACAGATATTTCACTTCCTTGGTTAGAATCACATCAAGGTATTTTATATTATTTGTGACTATTGTGAAGAGTGTCATTTCCCTAATTTCTTTCTCAGCCTGTTTATCCTTTGAGTAGATAAAGGCTACTGATTTGTTTGAGTTAATTTTATATCCAGCCACCTTGCTGAAATTCTTTATCAGGTTTAGGAGTTCCCTGGTGGAATTTTGGGATCACTTAAGTATATTATCATATCTGCAAATAGTGATATTTTGACTTCTTCCTTCCCAATTTGTATCCCTTTGACCTACTTTTGTTGTCTAATTGCTCTGCCTAGGACTTCCAGTACTATATTGAATAGGTAGAGAGAGAGTGGGCAACCTTGTTGAGTCCCGGATTTTAGTGGGATTGCTTCAAGTTTCTCACCATTTAGTTTGATGTTGGCTACTGGTTTGTTGTATATTGTTTCTTTTAGGCAGGTATTGTAGTTTTCTATTTGAGACAGGCAGTCATGTAGCCCAGTCTGATCTAAAACTTCTTACATAGCTGAACAAGATATTGAACTTACACTTCTCCTGCCGCTACCTCTCAAGTGGTAAAATTACAGGCATGGAACATCGTGACGAGTTTCATGCAGTGCTATAGGAATGGAACCCTACATGCTACATAAGCAGTCTACCATAGTTTAGTATATTTAAAGTAACAAATATTTTACAGACTTTATATATTGAGAATCTAATGGAGAAAATAGTTTGAAAGTGTTGGTGAAAGAATAAGAAAATTCCTTTTTTTCTAGCATCTTTATTACTTTATTAATTTGTTTACTTAGAGAGTTTGAGTGGCTACCAGAGGACACTTGCAGGAGCTGATTTGCTTCTACCATGTGGGTTCTACTGATCACATTTAGATGATTTGGCTTGAGAGTACCTTTCTCCACGGAGCCATCTTGCTCTCTCTCACCATTATTTTTCTAGCTTTTATACTATAGTTTCTGTGATAAAAGTAGAGCAAATTACAAATGCTTACTGGTACCTGACGTTTGGTCATGTCTTTGAAGTAAGAAAAACATATTTAATTCTATATTTTATGTAAACTTGTATATGATATTATTTTTAAGTTTTGTGAGTAGTTTTTAAAGTTTTATGAGTATGCCTTTAAACCTAGTTTAATTAATTTCCATGAAATGACTATCCAGAGTTTTCATCTTTATACTCCAGAACATGCTGTCACAGGTATTTATGTAGAACCCTGGCAAGTCCTTGGGGGAAGAGAATCCTTGAAGTCCTTCTTTGTTCATGTTCAGCAACAGATGTACAATGTTCAGAGTTTAGAAGGAATGGCAGTGCCACGCTGTTAGAAGTGGCCTACAGATGCTGAAACCCACCTTGCTATTTGAGGAAGATGGGCTTGAACCTTATTCTTGTGAGCTTGTTTCTGTGCAGCTGAGAGTAGTATTATTTATATTTAATTGAACTTCATCTTTAGAAAAAAGATTTCTTTCATTGACCTAGATTGTCATTGTTTAACATATTTAAGTCATATAAAATCTAAAGTCTTTCATTAGTTCCTGCCACTCTCTAATCCCCATAAAACTCAAAGGGGTGATCCTGCTCTGGATTTGCTTACCCTCTTGGGCATCACTCTGTACACAGCTAAACCTGGAAAGATATATCATTAACGACCTGTTTATTGAAGTCCAGTGAATAACTCAGTGTGTTAAGGCACTTGGTTTAAAAGACAAGTGAACAGAGGTCAACCTTCAGGACCACATGAAGGTGGAAGGAAAGAACCAATTTGACCTTTACATATGGACACTATCATGTGCGTGCATACACACACACATACATACACACACACACACACACACTAAAATAACATGTAGCACACATGTGATATAAAAAGAAGGGGGAATGCTGAAACTAGAAACATATAAGCAAGTATGGAAGCAAAGAAATGCTGAAGAGGTGTGGGGGTGGCTTTGCAGAAGGAAATGAAACTTATAAACTTGTATTTAAGAAAGTGCCATAAAGAAACCTGTTACTTTATAAGCTTGCGAGAAAATGAAATCATAGTTTTCTTTTTTAGACAACTTAATCTATTGGTCCTTAATGACTTACTAGTCATTTCTGTCTTACATAAGGAACAGAATCTCAACTGAGCATTTGCACACACACACACACACACACAAAAAAAAAAAAAAAAAAAAAAAAAAACGCACAAAAGAACAAAACCTATTACATATGTAGAAAAGGCCTGTGAGCTTGGAACTAGTTTGGTCAGTAACATTGAATCATATTGGATACATCGAAGTTGCCAGTCCCCAAGAAAACAAAGGAGATCCACAAAACTCTCCCATTGCAAACTAAAGAAAGATGGGAATCAAGCACAGAAAGGTGATTTTTAAAAACTGGGAATGTAGCCGGGCAGTGGTGCCACATGCCTTTAATCCCAGTACTTGGAAGGCAGAAGCAGGCAGATTTCTGAGTTCGAGGTCAGCCTGGTCTACAGAGAGAGTTCCAGGATAGCCAGGGCTATACAGAGAAACCCTGTCCTGAACCGTATCCAGTTTTAAATTTAAAACTAGGAATGTTTTAAATTTAAGTTCATATTCGAACCATGTGTTGAAAGCTTCTTGATGGTATAGACAGTGTCCTGCAGCTCTCTCTATTTCTTCCCCTCTTAGAACTAATCAACTCCTCAACATTTATTACTAAGTAATAATGTGTTCCTATAGAGAGTAAACTGTGAGAGAACAGAGACTGTGCTTAAATGTCCATTTTGCCATGCCAAATATAGAATAATTTCTTCAATAATTTAAAAGTGAAAGATTGTGATTCTAAAAATTCAGCAACTGAAAATGTATTTTGCTTCTTTGAAGTAGAAGGAACAAGGTGTCTCCACATTGCCCAGCATAGGGAACCTCTGGACTCAAGCAGTCCTTCCTCTTCAGCCTACTAAGGTAGCTGTTGTGGGCATATCTCAGCATGCAGCTAGAGTTTATCTTTTTAAATATGGCATTGGATAACATAAGTGTAGAAAGAAGCCCCAGGGAAAACCTTGAGTATTGTAGCACCCACTTACTGGTCTGAAATAATAATGAGGTCTGAAAGTCCTCATTATTATTCTTGTCCTTAGATTTATTCAATAATTATAAACAACAAAACTACCAATCAACAGAGAGGAGAGAGGGGGTGGAGAAAGAGAGGAAGAAGACAGGGAGGGAAAGGGAGAAAGAAACGGGTTAATAGAAGTCTAATGTAATTGTTTATGGTCTTGTTCAGAAAATAAATTTAAAATATGGAAAGTGGTGAAATTATAAAACATTTTCATTTCTACACGGTTTGACACGATTATGCATAATAAGCTGATTGCTCTTTATAACCTTTCAAGTATATTCTTCAATTCCATGAAGTATCTTAGGCATGCATTCTATGCTACAGGGTTTTTAAATTTAATTTTAACCTCTCTCTCTCTCTCTCTCTCTCTCTCTCTCTCTCTCTCTCTCTGTGTGTGTGTGTGTGTGTGTGTGTGTGTGTGTGTGTGTGTGTGTCTATGTGTGTCTATATATGTGTGTGTTTCTCAAAACAGTTGTATTCAATTTCATGATCTTATAAGGAAGTTGCAGTATTCTGCTCTGGTTTTCTGCCTTATTATCGTTTTCTTGCTTTTAAGGAGCAGTCCATTCTCTTAAAAGAGCCTTTGGACTTTTCAACAGATGGAAGTTTATCTTGGATCAAAACAAAGCTTCTGTTTCAATGTATTCCTGCCCGAAGGCAGGAAACTGGACCAGAAGACATCATGCAGGCCCCTTGACAGACCTATGTTTTGTTTGTAAATCTCACTGCTGTTTAGTGAGCTGAAATAGAAGGCTCTCCTAGTACCATCAAAGCAGCAGAGCAGCTATTGACATGCTTTGTAAGTTAGTTTGCTTTTCTATTGAAAGGGTAGCTTAGAAGTAAAGGAAGCAGTGTAATACTTTAAAATTATTGCTTCTCAGCCCATGAGAAAAAGTTCTTATTTCTTTACTTTGTAGTGATGGTGCACCTGCATCATTGTTACTGTAATTGTATTGCCAAATCAGGTGTGAGATTAGTTGTTGGATGTTACATGTAATCTGCACAGAAATCAAATTATTTAACCTCGAAGCCCACAATACCTCCTCCTGCTGGTTTGCTGTTAAATATTCAGTATTTTCTTGTCATGAATACAAATGGAGGACAAATTAGAATCTACAGACAGCTGACCTGAGCTTCAGATTAGAGACTGAGGGGCTTGTGCTGTTTTAAATGTTTTAATTATCATAGTCCCAGTAGCCAGTTGAAGGACACACATAAAATCATTTTTTAACAAAAGAAAAGGCAAAGCTCCTCCTTCTCCTCCTCTTAATGCAAGTGTTTGAGTGCAATTGTGTTGCACTTCCATTAGAGCGATGCTGATCTGCTGCATGGAATTAGGTCTATTAGGACGAGTCATTTTTAAACACCAGATATCTCTAGGAATATTTTTTCCTGGTATTTGCCTTGTCGGAAGGATGATGTATGGTCCTCATTTTATTTTGGACAATGAATCTGTTTTTGTGTGTGAAGTTTAATTTAGACAACAGATCTGGTAGCTTACATTGACTGTGGTGAAATTGTGTAGAATAATGGACTGATTTATACGTAATAGCATATATTTACACTGAGGAAGAATGAACCCAGATGAAATAAGCTACAGAGAATTGTCCTAGGAATAAAAATACTTAATGAGTGCTAGCTTGAATTTTATTAAATAAATAAAATTTTATAGCTTAATCAAAACTTTTACCATTTAAAGTAATGGGAAGGATATAATGTAACTAAAATGCTATGTTGATTAAAATATTAATGGATATTTATAGAACAAAACAATTTTTAAAAGAACAAATTTTAAATTAATTTTACTAACATTTTTATCAGTATTAATCTAGTATCTATAGTCTTGAATTTGCATTTCTTGTGTCTTTTATATACATTGGTGTAATGTTGATTTGATTAGTTATGCCTGGCTAGTAAGCGGTGAAACATTTTTATATACTCTTGGGAAATAAATTTGGCAGAAAATCAGCATGAGTAGATTTAATTATCACTCTGAGACCTTTTCCTTTTCTAGCTTAGTGATCCTGAAACTCCATGTGTCTCACTGAAATCTGTGTGGACGCTAAGCTTCGCTTCCCAATTTGTTCTTCCATGCAATGATAAGCCAAGCAATTACTGGTTTATTGATTTTTCATCATGGCAAATTTAAAGTTGATTTTTTCCTGAAAAGGCAGGGGTGATTAAGTGTTTCCCCTCGGTTTAGTACAAGAGAGCTGTGTGGCAGAATCTAATATCCTGAGGTCAACCTCTGCAGGCAGATAATACGGTGTCTTGGCCACGTGCTAAAGAGAGAAATCAGGACTACAAATGTGATAGGATATCTGTGGAGACAGTTTAATTTGCTCCATTTATATGAACAAGTCATGTGGCACATGCTTGGAAAACATCATTTTCAATGAGTTTAAAAGTAAGGCCCACGTGGGCAGAGGGAATGAGTGAATACGGACAAGAAAGGTGTTATTGGTTATTAAGGGAATTTCACCACCATTTTTAAATGAAAATAGCAAATCATTGGAATACAGGATTTTTAATACATAGAGTGAAATTTGCACTTATTATTGTGACAATTTGCTGGATTATAAAATGCAAAATAAACTGCCATGTAAGAAAATTGTAATTAAACTGTGTATATTAGCTTTAAACATGTATACATGATAATCTCTTTAGGCAGTTTTCTGGCATAGTATATTCTTATTCTTTATAAAGATACAAATTCTCAATGAAATACTACATACTTGACTCCAAAATTATTTTAAAGATGTTGAACAATTTTTAAAATAATATTTTTAAATTGCTTATTATAAGTAGGAATGTAGACATGAACATGAGAAACGTTAAACATTAAAATGGTAGAAAGTGCATTAATAACTGAATATTTGCCATAGATTTGATAAAAAAAAATCAAAGTTTCTAATTTTAGACTTTTGAGGAACAACAAAATGTATTTGCTAAATTAAAAAGTAGAAGATAGAAATTCTCAAGGTGTTTATGGTTCTTAATCTTTTATATGATCCTAAATATCCTACCAAAAATATTTAACAAATATAGTGCACTCCCAAATCTTTAAGATCCTTTTCCAACTAGTTCTGCTTCTAATCAAGTTTCTTCCTATGAAGTGGAAGCCCATGTGTCTAGGCATAGGTTACACATTCCATTGAAAAAGTCTCTTGTGTGTTTGTACTCTGAAGTGTTACGTGTTTTCCCCTCACATCTGAAACTATCTACTGTGATCATATTTTAAATTGGTAGATATGCCACCTCAACGTGTATTTTCAAACAGTTGTGTTCTGTGATAAGTGGACATAAGCACATCGTTTTGCACATGAGGGACTCATGTGTTTATTTAAAGATGTTTTCCTCTGAAACAATAAATATTTGAGAAACATTCTGTTTTCAATGTGAAAAACTTTCTCAGTAAATATAAAGTCTGTATCATATAAAATATTCATAGACTACTTAAAATAATTTAGTCAGAAATGCTTATTTATAAGCATATAAGAAAATAATCCATTTTATGGTAAATACTAAACTGTTTAGCAACACCCTGCTCTTCATTTCTCTGGGTTATTAAGCAGTGTGGCATGATGCTCTTGGCTCTTCCCCAGAGCCATGACCACTGTTTTCAGACTAAGAAAATGCCCATATATTACTCTTTAAAGGTTCTTCTGTATGCAGGTCTTCAAATAACTGTTAGTTGACTTAATCGCTAACTGATAAATTACAGTCTGATGTCTCCTGTCTGACTTTTAGTGTTGATTGAGCTGAAGTGACCTCTTTTAGTTAATGGTTGTTCAAAGGAGAGGTCAGTATGGAAACATGATCCCTGCCTTGTTTTCTCACAGATATCCTTCTGTTAGCAAAACCTCCCTTCTCTTCCTGACACCATGTAAGTACTAGTACTATGAAGGTAAATTAGATGAGCTCCTTATTCTTTAGAAACACAGAAACACACACGTACATACACACATGTATCTGTGTGTGTGTGTGTGTGTGTGTGTGTGACCATTAAAAACATACACCATGTGCATAAAGTATGAAGCAATGTAGAAATAAGCTCTGGTAACAAAATGCAGGTAGACTGCTTGTGAAAAGGGAGAGATTACTTGTAGGCAAGAGAATTGGGGAATGCCTTGAAGAAATTGCTTACATTTATCAAATCTGTCAATATGAACAATCCTGGGGTAAACAGATAGAGTAGGTGGTAGCAGGGAAAGAGAAAAGAACTGTTTTGGGGTTTGTTGTTTATTCTAACTTCCTTTGCTAAAATTAATACCTAGCCAGGCTATATAATTATACCCTAACAATAGCCCTGTGAATTATAAAATGTTCTTGTTTTATGTCAGTTGGACAAGTTAAATACTTACTCAAGATCCTGTAGATAGTAAGTAATAAAGCCATCACTTGAAAATTCATATTGTAACTTATATTTCCAACTCATTTTTATTGTTTCATGTGTACTTTGTTTGTTTGTTTGTTTGTTTGTTTCTATTTTGCAATTATGTAGACGACATAGTGTTTGGATTTGGAACTTGACTTCATAGCAGCACACTCTGAAACTGATCAGTGTTTCCAAAAATAGCCTGCATCAAAATAACCTGAAAGTAATTTTTAGCATGTCTAGATTTCTAATGCCTTATACTTTTCATACTGTATGATAATTTGACTCCAAAACTTAGATGTGTTCTATGTATCTATATGATTACAGTATTCTGCCTGGTGGGTTACACTGCTGTGAAGCACTTGGAAAGAACTCCAGCCAGCATGGTTTACCACAGGATGTCAAATGAGTAATCCCGTGTATATAGTTAACCATTTTCTTTTTTTTTTTCCTCAGTTTTATTTTTTTTGCTTAAGGATTTCTTACAGTGTAATTTAATTATATTTAGTGTCTCTCTCAACTCTTCCCTGTTCCAGCCCCCTTTTATACACAACCTAATTTGTGTTCTCTTTTTAAACCCATCAAGACTAATTTCTGCTGCCCATATGGCTCTCTACACTGGAATGACATGACCTAGGGGCTACACCCTAAAGAAAACTGGCTCTCTTCCTTTCATAACCCATCACTGATTATTTGAACATTTAATTATATAATTTTTTCAATTAATTTTTAATATTTTTCATATACTATATTTTGATCATATTCCTCTTCTCTCACAACTTGCCTCAGATCTTCCCCCTCTCCCTGACTACCCAGTTTCATATTCTATTTCTCTCAATAAAAAAGAATGAATAAAATGAAAATCAAACTGAAAAAACTACTAAGACCAAAAAATGACAAATTATAATAAATTGAAACAAAAAGCCTACATAACAAACAAACAAGTATAGAGTCTATTTTATGTTGCCCAACTACTCTGGCCATGGGGTGTGTTCTGGAGTGTGGATAATACACCCAATAACATTGAAGAATACTGGTTTTCCCTTTCCGAGCAGGTTTCAATAACAAATAGCTTATGGTTTCAGGGTATTACTCTGTGTCTATGTCCCTTTCTCAGTGCTAGGATTTAACTGGTTTGAATCTGTGTAGATCTCGTGTATGTTTTCACAACTTCGGTGAGTCCAAATGTGTATCAATGCTGTTGTATCTGGAAGATGCTGTTTCTTTGATGTCATTTACCACCTCTGGCTTTTAAAATCTTTCTACCTCCTCTTCCACATAGATTCCTGAATCTGGAGGGAAGGCGTTTGATAAAGACATCCCATGTAGAGCTACATGATCCAAAGTCTTTCATTCTGCACATTGTCTAGTCATGAGTCTCTTTGTTAAGTGCTATTGTACTGCAAGAAGCTTCTCTCTTGAGAGTTTAGCAATGCTCTGATCTGTGGCTATAGCAGTATGTCATTCGGACTCATGTTATTGCTCTGTCCCTATAGCACAAGACCTTTTAAGTTTCCAGTTGTGGCTACTTTAGTAGTATCAGGTATGGGTTCCATCTCATGAAGTGGGCCTTGAATGCCGTCAGAAAGTGGATGGTGACCCCCTATAAGATTTGGGCCACTATTGCACCTGTGATCTTTCAGGCAGATCGCTGTTACAGCTCACAAGTTCTGAAACTTGTTGATGCTGATGATTCCTTTTTCCTCCAGTAGTACTATGAACACTAGTCAATAGGAATGAAGCTTTTGGTTGGCCACTAGCATTGTGACATAGGTAAGTTGTACCTTCAGCAGAAGATTATCATTAGATTGATTATAGAGGGTAATGAATAGCCTCAGCAAAACCCTGTGGTATTTGGAGCTGGAGATTCTATGGGAACCTTTTGGGCAATGACTCAGAGATTTAACCCATTTCTGACACTGGAGGCTTAGCTTGCTGGAATAAAGTGTCTTTTGAGATATTCCCTATTATGTGGTGACCCCATTTATTTATTTATTTATTTATTTATTTATTTTACATCCCAATCATAGCTTCTTCTCCCTCCTCTCACCCCATTCCTCCTTCCCTTGCTCTTCAGAAAAAGGTAGGCCTCTGATGAATATCAACTCACCTTGGCATATCAAGTTCCAGTAGGACTGAGCTAGGCATATCTTCTATTGAGCCTAGGCAAGGCAGCCCAGTTAGGAGGAAGGTGTCCAAAGGCATGAAATAGAGTCAGAGACAACCCCTGCTCCATGTGTTAGGGGTTTCATGTGAAGACCAAGCTACATATCTGTTACATATGTACACAGGCCCTATGTCCATCCCATGTATATGTTCTTTGGTTAATGGTTTTTGTGAGCCCCTACAGGCCCAGATTCGTTGATTCTGTGGGGTTTTTTGTGGTGTCCTTGACCCCTCTGGTTCCTCCCTGCCTTCCCCTTTTCTGCAGGATTCCAGCCCTGCCTAATGTTTGACTGTGGGCCTCTGCTTCTCTTCCCATCAGCTGCTGGGTAAAGCTTCTTAGAGGGCAGTCATGTTAGATTCCTATCTGCAAATATAAAAGAATATCATTGATAGTGTTAGGGGTGGGCTCTCTCTCATGGCATGGGTCTCGAGTTGGGCCAGTCATTGGTTGACCATTCCCCTAACTTCTGCTCTATCTTTATCCCTGCACTTCTTGTAGACAGGACAAATGTGGATCTTGAAGGTTTTGTGGGTGGGTGGTTGTCCTCATCTCTCCATTGGAAGTCTTGCCTGGTTATAGGAGGTGGCTGTTTTAGATTGTTATATCCCCTATTGCTAGGAGTCTTAGCTAGGTTCATCCTCATAGGTTCCTGGGAATTTCCTAGGTTTCTAGTTTGTCCCAGAAATGTTCCCTACCAACCAATCCAAGTTCTTTCTCCCTCTGTCCTCCCCACACTTAATCCCTCCTGTTCCCTCCCACCCATCCTCTATTCCTCCATCCATCCACCCCCCATGTCTATTTATTTCCCCTTCTCCGTGAAATTTAAACATCTTTCTTTAGGTCCTCCTTGTTACTTATATTCTTTGAGTCTGTAGATTGTAGCATGGTAATCCTGTACCTTACAGCTAATGTCCACTTATAAGTGAGTACATACCATATGTGTCTTTCTGGGTCCTAGTTACCTTACTCGGGATATTTTCCAATCCATCCATTTGCTTGCACATTTCATACTATCAGTTTTTAGTAACTTAGTAATACTCAATTGTGTAAATGCATCACACTGTCTTCTCCCTTTCTGCAATTGAGAGACATGTAGTTTCCAGTTCCTGACTATTACAAATAAAGCTTCTGTGAACATAGTTGAGCAAGTGTCCTTGTGGTATGGTGGAACATCTTTTGGGTATATGCCCAGGAGTGGTATAGCTGGGTCTTGAGGTATAACTATTCCCAATTTTCTGAGAAAGTGCCATATTAATTTCCAAAGTGGTTGTATAAGTTTGTACTCCCACCAGCAATGGCGGAGTGTTCCTCTTGCTCCATGTCCTCCACAGCATGAGCTGTTCTTGAATTTTGATTATAGCCATTCTGACTGGTGTAAAATGGAATCTCAGAGTTACTTTGATTTCCATTTACTTGATGGCTAAGGATCCTGAACATTGAATGCTTCTCAGCTATTAGAGATTCTTCTGTTGAGAATTCTCTGTTTAGCTCTGAACCCTACTGTCTTAGATTTTTCACAAGCTACTTTAATAAGGGTGCTCAAGCACTTTAAGCTCCTTTCTAACCCGCCAATCATCAATTGTAGCAGAAAACAAAGGTTAATAGGAATTTTGGGTTAAGGGCCAGTTTAGAAATAGTTCTTGGGGGCAATTCCAGTCCTTGTTGTCAGCACTGCAGTCCTCCAGCAAAACACCAACATGAATCAGCAGCTTCAGCCCAGTCCACTTGGCAGTCAGCACTCACGAATCAGCAATGGCAGATCCAGAATGAAATGAAGAGGCTACTCCGATCAGCTTTAGTCTGTGGTAGCTGCAAGAAGCTGCCAGAATATTGTGAGAAGTTCTTTGGTGAATCACTCTGTACAAAGTCACCACAAGTGAAGATTAGCGACACAATGTAAGGCAAACCAATACAAGAGCTTTGTCCACAAAAGCTAGTGAGGAGGAGGATGGTGAACTAATGCCAGAGCCTCCTCCCACTGTCTGTGGAGTCATATTTATATTCTTTCTAAACATCATGTGTTCTTTCACAGATCTGCTTTAGCAAAAACCTCATCATGTTCTGCTTCAGCAAAACATTATACGACATAACTGAGTTTTCAAAGAAACCAGTAGTTTCCACTTCAGTACCCCATTTTTTAACTGGGTTATTTGGTTGGTTGATATCTAATTGTTTGGGATCTTCATATATTTTGGATATCAGCCCACTGTCTGATATAAGGTTTATGAAGATCTTTTTCTCATTCTGTAGGCTGCCATTTTGTTCTTGACGGTGTTCTTTGCCTTGTAGAAACTTTTCAATTTCATGGGGTTCCATTTATTAATTTTTGATCTTAGTGCGATCTTAGTGCCTGGGCTGTTGGTGTTCTGTTCAGGAAGTTGTCTCCTGTGCCTATGCTCTATCAGATTTAGAGTATCTGGTTTCTTGTTGGGGTCTTTGATCCACTTGGACTTGAGTTTTGTGAAGGGTGATAGATATAGATCTACTTGCATTCTTGTACATGGAGACATCCTGTTATACCAGCACGTTTGTTGAAGATGGTTTCTTTTTTTTCCATTGTATAGTTTTGGCTTCTTCATCAAAAAACATGTGTCCATAGGTGTGTGGGATTTATCTAAGTGGTGAGTCTTTTTAAATTGCTTTCATTTGTGTATATATTTCAGGAAGTGTCCATGTAGCTTTTCAAAAGGCCTTCAGTCTTAGTTTTCTTGCCGCACATTCCCTCCTTTATCCTGATCTCTAAGCCCTCTCCTGTTCTAATCCTTCTAGCTTCCTTTTTATCTCTTTTTAACACTATATGCCATTTCCCTTTCTTTAGAGGACCTCCTCTTTGCCACCTGTTCCCCTACTAGCTACCTAACCTCTGTGGCTGTTTTGAAAGTATAATGGTGACCAAATATTTGTGGATCTTTAAACTTATGTCAAACCATATTTCTTTATCATGAAAGCATAATTTTGTTTTATTTCCAATGCTGAAGTCAAACTAGCATACAACTTTTTATAGGGATTGGTGGTGGGTTCTCTCTATATAGCTCTGGTTGTCCTGTAATTCACCATGTAAACCAGGCTGATCCTGAATTCTCAGAGATGTACCTGCCTCTGCCTCTCTGCCTCTGAATTCCTAGGATTAAAGTAGGACACCACAATGCCTGGCTAAAGCATAACTTCTTATATTATTTTAATATCTCTGACATGAGAGGTCATCTTACACTTAAGATGAGAGTTCATCTTAAAATCACCAGATAGCAGTTAAACTTGGATGTCCTGTCTATTCTTTGGTGAACTTTGTTGTTATTTTGGCTACATGAAATGTCAACTGTTCCTCCACTGGCTATCAAGAAGAGGGGACAAGAACTCCTGCTTTTTGTCTACTGACACGTTAAGATAACAATAAATTGCTTGTTAGAGCAAGGTGCGGTGTTGCACCCCTATAATCCTAGCACTTCAAACCTCGAGACAAGATTAGCAATGCAGGCTTATCCCAGGCTCCATAGCAGGTTCAGGCAGGTTGGTCTACATGAAACTATGTCTTTTTAAAGCCTGCATAAAATGTACTAAATGATTTTCAGAACATGGGCAGGAGGTGAGGACCAGAGGGACTAAGAGTACCTTAATGCAAGGATGACTTTTAAATGCTAGTTTTTTAAAGTTTGGATTTCATTGTTATATAATAGTTATACATATTTATGAAGTACAATTTAATGTTTCTGTACTTGTATATATTTATGGATTATGATTCTGGTGAATATTTTTGTGTACATGCACCCATTGAGTAGTAGAATTTGAAGTTTCACAATACTTCTGATGAACAATTTAGTGTGTCCAAAGATGTGGACATCAAGAGCTATAAATTCAAAGATTTGAAAGAATCATTCTCTGACACGAAGAAGTTTTAGGAATGCTCTAACCAATTACTCCTCTTGTCTGTGTCTTTTTAGATCTGATCGTGAGTGAAACTTTGAAAGAGCGCTTTTAATAGCTATAAAGTTTGACTATGAGTATTATGAGGATACTTTAACAGATACTTCTTAGACTAATATACTTCTTATACTTGGTACTTAGAATTGTGTATCATAATCAGTGGCATCATAGACTTCAGTATCTAAATCATTTTATTGTGCTGTTTTATCATTTGATCTCACTATTGTGACATGCCATGTTCAGCTCAGATGAATAACTCTGTGGTTATGACTGACATGACAAAGTTGTTCAACTACTGCTAAGTATATTGAGAATTATAAACCTTAAGGAAAACTGTTTTGATATTAGAGTATTCTGTGGTAGTTTTAGAAACTAGCAAATTGTCCTTTGTAAAAATAAAATTCCTAAGAATTTTTAAAATAAATAAAATTAATTTAGTTTTGACAGATGAAAGAGGCCATTGACATATTAACCTCTGTTGTTAAATATGTAGCTTATTTCTAACTACTTAAACCAGGAGATGAGTCTCTCTGTTTAACACTTCTTAAAGTACAAGTTAACATCCTGCCTTTATCTAATTGCTACGAAAGACATTAGGCTATTTGGCTCTAGCATGATTCAATTGTATGAGGTCATGCAGCCTGACTATAATAACTTAAAGTGCTTCACTTGGTGATAAGAAAATATATTAAAATGCTCTTAGGTTCATTAGTTATTGCCTAAGGTCAGACTTATGGTTAGTCCATTTACTAAGGTTCGTTGTCAAAGCAGTAAACTGAACTCAGATTTGTAAATCTTTCAATATAGGAAACATAATGAGTTTTTAACTTGTATTTTAATCTTCCTTTTCCAAAGTTGATTATTTATATTTCTGTCACTTGCTAGAGGGATTGGAGATTGGTTTAATGTTACCTTGTCACTTAAGAATATGAAAAAGATTATTTCCTTAGTTTTTTAATTCAGGTAAATTTTTTAAAACTTTTAGCAGAAAACAGTTTATATAAATAAGAAGGCAAGAAGTCATTTCATTTTGACTTTGATTTCAAATCTTTCTGTGTTCTTTCCTAAATGATCAGATGAGAGCAGACCCCTCCAACCATCCTCTGTGCCCCTCACCAGCATGTGTGGCTTCCTTAGGCTGCTCAGCCACCTTGTATGGATCCCAGGAGACTCTCCAAACATCTGGCGTTCACTGTGATCTTTATATATGTAAACTTAATCTTTTTATTGACATTTTACAAAGAAATAAATGTGGGACAAATTAAGAAAATATATGGAACAATATGAAATACTTACAGAATGCTTCATATGCTAATGTATTTTCAAATTTTTGAAGTAAACTTATAGAAAATCAAATATTTCAAATTACTGTATTTTATAACTATATAGATATACATAACAATAGCAAAACTTTTTATGTAATAAACAATATAATAGCAAAACAATCTATAGCAAAACTTTAATTTTCCTTTAAATAGCCAAAACTATAACTGAGCTCTTGTTACTTTAATATAATTTAATAGATTAAAAAACTTAGTATGATTATAGAAAAAGAGCAAAAAGATTGATATCTTATTAAACTTCTAGAAGGTAATGCAATTGAGTTTCTGAATTGTAGAATATTGGGATAGTGTATTTAAGTTAATGTTTTATCACAGGAAAAAACTAAAGAGCCTGTCCTGACAGGAAAAAAAATTAAAGGGAATTATTGAGAAACTATTATTGAGTTAAAATGAAAAGAGTGCTGTGGCTTTTTAAATAAGAAAATCTATTTTACTGCCTTTATTTTTTTTCAAAATGATCTTGGAAAACTTAATTATCTTCATTTAATTCATAAAATTTTCCCAGGACTTTTGCATGAGTATCTTATACAAACAAAATCATAATAATAATCTGTTGTAGTGATGTGAGGTTGTTCTTTTGTGTATTCATGGATATGGTCATTCCATATATAATCGATAATTTTATTGGGAGTAACTAAATAGTGTTTGTAAGGTATATATGACCATTTGTAAATATTCATTAGATTTCATGTATATATATTTTCGTGTGGTATGAGGCAATATTGAGATCATATGTATAATGTATAAATGGTTGGAGCCCAAGAAATGGAGAGGGAACCT
This sequence comes from Arvicanthis niloticus, assembly GCF_011762505.2. Classification (NCBI taxonomy): domain Eukaryota; kingdom Metazoa; phylum Chordata; class Mammalia; order Rodentia; family Muridae; genus Arvicanthis; species Arvicanthis niloticus. Next base: position 48,661,250 of record NC_047661.1, read on the forward strand.
GATCTTAGTCTGTCCACCTGCTGAGGGGGCTTGATTAGTGTTCATATTATACATGTACAGCTAAGATTTGGAAGATTTTGTAGCTATTAAAAATTACTATTTTTACTCAGTGGGACAAAGGTTAGCAGCAACTTGAACAATGATTCAATATAGCACAGTCACCAAGTATAATTTTAGCAGCTGAAGACAAATTTCTGATCATTTGTGGGGTGAATAGAGACACCATTTCTTATGGTAATACTTAAGAGCAATCAGTACCTGAAAGCTGAAGCTTGAGTTCTTCCATTGTTGTCTTTGCTGCTCTAATATGAGGTCAACTACAACTGATAATTTTAACAAGGTTTTCCCAGTTATATATGGCTTATAAGGCCCATGTAACTTTCTTTTATCTAGTGGAAGTAGCCCTGAAAAAAAAAATTACAGCTATCGGATTGCTTTCACTAAAAACGTGACTTTTTAAGGATTTTTTTTTTGGCAGATTTTGTTTTGTTTAAATGTTGTCAATAAAAAATGAGAAGTGCTTTTGGTGTAGGTCTAGAGAGCTGTAGATGTTGTGGAAACCTTGGGTCAGTTGTTCCCCTTCAAGATATAGCCAGAAATCAACTGCAGAGGGTAAAGAAAGACCACTTGTTTTCCCTTCTCTTTCCTAGGATGTGCCCCTTACCCATCTTCTTCGTGTAATATATACTATTTCTGTTAAAATCAAGTAAAGACATAATATTTTAGGACTCTACAGATCCCTAAAGATCATATTTAGTCCAACTATCTCACTATTGTTTACAACTACAAATGTATTTCCCCTGAAGCCCAAGCTCTCTAGTATAACCTGTACCAGAGACGCACAGTAATGTTGGCTGAGTTGGGGGGTGGGGTGCAGAATGACAAGTGGAAGCAGAGGAAAGTGGGCTTTTATAGAGGATCCAACTTTGATTCTCAGCACCCATGTTAAGTGGCTCACAGCAACTTGTAATTCCAATTCCAGGGAGTCAGATACCAGCAGCCTCTAAGGGTATACACACTCACTTGCACAAACCTACAAGATCACACATACACATAATCCAAATTTTAAAAACAAAAAACAAAAAAAAGATAACTTATTTACTAGACCATGATGCAGAGAAAACATCTAAATACCATCTTTCTTAGCAAATTGACCATTTCTGTTAGGGAAACAGACTGGATGGTCATGGAGAAACTTGATTGCATCCTAGGCCTGAAGAAGTGTGCTTGGCATTTCATGTCAGTTTATGTGGTAATTGCAACCTGACCCCAGGGGCTGGACCTGTACCTTTCTTTACCTTCAGTAGAGGCAAAGTAGATTTTGGCATTGAAATAAAGTGAGACTTACTGTGTTCAAACAGTAGATCATTGCAGGTCTCCTTGACTAGACTAATTAACTGTAAATCTTCCAGTGTAGAAGAAGCCTTTGAAACAATTTCAGCCAACTTTCATATTGTTTTGAGGTTTTCACTTTTTAATGGAGAGTGATGGAGGATACCAAATGTCAGCTTATACATTTACAGTGAACACATACCCCAAGGGGGAAAAAAATTACACTTCTTTTCTCTTTGAAGAGATAATTCACATTGTAAATCCAGCTACATTAAATAAATTTTTGGTGTATACCAAGAAGCCAAAAGTAGGAAGAAAGATTCAAAACTAGAATAAATAAATCACAATTGCGGTAGATTGAAGAAGTAAGGGTAGAGTGGATGTCTTGACTCGAGCAGTAAACGTTTTGTAACCGCGTATTTGCTTTAGTATTGCTGTACCCTCCCTTTTATCTAGGATGGATTGCAGTGTCTGCTGCGTGCTTAGCAAACAGCAGAGCAAAGTGACAGGCCTGTCAAGCACCAAGAATGTGCCTCATCTATGTTTTCTTGTTTGCTTTTATACTAAAAAGAGTCCCCTGAGGTGAATGGCATTCTGCAGAAGAGGAAACTGAGATGTGGAAAAGAATGATTTTCCCATAATTCACTTATACTAGAACCAGGGCTCAAACTCAGTGTATGTACTCCAGGCCTGTGTTGTTGTTGATAATACAGCGTTTCAGTGTCCATTTTATTTTTTTTAATGTTATTTATTTATTGACTGCATACATATCCACCTGCCTGAAGAGGGCTTCAGATTTCCCTGTAGATGGCTGTGAGCCTTCATGTGGTTGCTGGGAATTGAACTCAGGACCTCTAGAGGAGCAGCCAGTGCTCTTAACCTCTGAGCCATCTGTCCAGCCCCCAGTGTCCATTTTCTTAATAAAAGGTAAACTGTTCTTTTATTTTCTGAACTAGGGATTTCACCCAGGGCCTCATGCATGCAAGGCAAGGACACTAGCACCAACCTACATTCCTCACTAAACTTGATTTCAAATGATAGTTGTCAGAGATTTCTGTTTTCACAAAGCTCACTAGTCATTAAATCAACAGATATTTAGCATATACTTATTAAACACATATCACCATTTTAAGTATAAATGGGCATTTTATAATCTTTCTCTGCAAAAGATTCTCTTTAAAATTTAATTCTGTGGATGCCTTCAGCAATATACACAGAATCTTAATTTATCATAGTACATGTATTTTCTTCACAGAAAGCAGTGTCTTTGTGAATTATTCATGCAACATTTGGTTCCTGTCTTTGCACACACTGCCCCATTCACTCAGGAAGTACAGGTAATGGAAATGTGTTTTAATGACAGCTTAAGTTCAGGTTTAGCAAGCTACTGCCATTTGGTCACATTTTGTCCCACAGGGTGGTTTTAAAAATAAACTACTATTGGAACAAAACCACACTGATTTGTTTATAGTACATAAGGTCACTTTTGTGCTACAGAATCAAGAAGTGACAACAGAAACTATTCCTTACACAGCCTGAACTAGTTACTGTCTGGCCCTTTGAAGAAAAAGTTTGCTCACTCCAGGCTTAGATCAATATCAAAAAGTAGTTCTAACACCAAAATACAATGGCATGTCCATATATACACATATGTCATATAGATAAAATCATACATAAAAAAATGGAAAATTTCTATCCTTTTGTGACATCTGTACCAACCATATTCTTCTGGCCTAGCTTCTTTGCCCTGGATATTAAATATTAATGTTATATCCCTGATAATATATCTAGTGGTGCAGTTAGAGCTTAAATGTATGTTATAAATTGTTCTTTCTCCTCTAAATAAGCACCAAACCTTGATTTATATGTTTGTCTCATATTCACAAACTTGGGAGATGAGGTTTCTCTCTAATTAAGATAGATCAGAAATTCTTAAAATAATATAGACCGAATAGTTTCTGATTCAGGAGTCTCAGATAGGAGACAGTAATTTTGTTTTTAACACTGATACTATACCTATCAATCTGGTACCACTCAAGTAGACCTTGAGGATAAGAAGTTAGCAGGAACATTGATAGTATCCCCTGATTTAGCCTGAGTTTCCCCCAGAGAGGGTCCTGGGGCCTCTGGGGTGCTAAGACTGCTTTAGTGGAGGTTCTAAACAGTGCCTACATATGTGATAGCCTAGCACATGGAATTCTCAAAGCTTCCAAAGCCTGACTCAAAGGCAGCCCATGGTGAGGAATACTTACATGTAACTATAATAAACCTGTTAGTGGAGGCCCTTTGCGCAATAAAGAAAATTTGCCTAGTTAATGGTGACCACAAGAATGAGATTGTTCATCGGGTAAAAATGCTGCTCATTGCCAACCTGAGTGAGTTCTAACCCTAGGAACCACACACGGAAAGGAAAACCACCCCAGAAGGCGTCCTCTGACCTCCACAAGCTCTCCATGACTTGCATGGCTACACACACTCGCACAAATAAACAAACAAGCAAATATGTATATTAATAAATGTAATTTAAGAAATTAGGAGAATGAATAGGCCTCTGTAAAATCAACAGAGAAAGAAAACTCTGTAAGTTGGTTCAATACAACTATATAACAGCTAAGGACTGTGAAGTATCTCAGATAAGAGTGTCAGCAAAGAGTATTCCAAACAAAACAAATGAAAAATATGAGAATTGGCTTATGGGGAAAACTGAGAAACATTCTATTAAGTAGGGATGAAAAAACAGAACACAAACAAACTATATTACAAAACTGTCTAATAATGCATTTAAAGAATATATGTAATATACAGTGAAAATGGGAAGGATGAAACAGTTCTTTATGACTTTATTTCTTGTAAAAAGGTCTCAGTTTACATTCTAGTCACATTCTGCTTAATGATTAAATAAATCATTAGCTCTATCATCTAACTTTACTAAACTTCAGTTATTCAAGTCAAAATGAAAAAAGCAATGCCCATCTCATGGGCTTTATGTGTACTATCTGTATGAAAGCACCTTGCAAACTTTATGTGGGTAAAGCTCAACACTATGTACACAAAATAACCTCGACTGAGGAAGAAAAGAGTGTGAAAGGCCTCCATTGTTCAGAAAACAAAGTTTGTTATGGTAGAGAATTAATCAATGCTGTCTTTGCTGAATTGTAAGTTTATCAGACACCTATATTTGCTATTTCATCTCAGTTCTGAGGTTTGCCCTTTAAATTTCCATTCATTTATACTGTTTACACTTGAGGTTTTCATTTGTTAGAATTGTGAACTCTTGGGTATTGCTAACACAAATATTGATGTGTAGCTTCGGCCTATTAGGTATCAATGGAAATCAGAAAATCAATAAACTTAATAGCTGTTCATTACCCAGTTGATGCATTTGCAGGACTCTGTTGAGTACTGTCAGTGAATAATCAATTCAGTCAACATCTATTACCAGATCACCGCCAGAACTTTGTATAATATACTATTTTATTTATGACTTTATATAGCTACTACAGCACTTTTCACGAGGCCGTCTTTGTCTTGTGGGATTCATAGTGCTTATAACTGTGGTCACTGGAAGCACCTGTCATGCTGAAGGTCTTCCAAGATTAACCCTCACTTGACATAAGAGTGGCTCTAATGCTTACAGCAGCTTCTACATAGGACTACTTTTAGGTAGCAATTCACTGAGCATGATGACAGTTAAGAGTCCCCTGTACGCTAAATTGTTTACCTCTGTACCACCTAGTGGGTCAAAACATACATTAGTGTAATCTATGAAGTATAAAATAAATAATATAGAGTTTAAGCTATTTCTGATAGAAATTTGAAGATGGCTCCATATGAGTTGGCATTTGAGCTAACTTCTGCAGAAAGGAGAACTCATGTCAGCAAGACGAGATGAGAGGCATCCAGCCTGAGGGGAGAATAGAAGTAATGTAAACAGATTTTTATTTGAGGGTTTCTCATGATGTTTAGGATAATTAATTTTTTTGGAGACGTAAACTTCAAACTGAGTTAAAGAAAAAGTAAAGCATTCTGAAGATTAAAAATAGAAACTTTTGGGGAGAAGGAATGGGATGAGAAACTGTGGGAGTGGGGACTGGGAGAAGGCTGGAATGCAAATAAATAAAATAACTTTGAAAAAGAATGCAAAGTAGAACCCATTAACATCACAGATGTAAAGCATATAAATGGATGTCTTGATTCTGAATGTTGCTGAGATGTGTGTTTATTAATGTTGCTAGTGTATATACATGCAATGACATTATATGAATTCATTTAATGCTATTTAAAGGGAAATAAATATACTTAATATACTTATAATCAAAAACATAGAAACTTTTCCTGATTAAGCAACATACATGAAACCTAGCAAGGAAAAACATGATTTCTTACAGAGTTTAGGGTGGAATGAACTTTAACATGGCTAACATATGATGTGTTCCATGGATACAAAAGTCCTTACACACACTAGTAAACCCTCATTCAACGAAGTCCCAGAGAAATGTGTTGCCACAGGTTTGTCCTCAGAGCAGTTTTATTTTTAATATCTTGTGGTGCTCTTTTTTTATTATTTTTTTTCTTTTTTTCAAGACAGGGTTTCTCTGTATAGCCCGGGCTGTCCTGGAGCTCACTCTGTAGACCAGGCTGGCCTCGAACTCAGAAATCTGCCTGCCTCTGCCTCCCAAATGCTGGGATTAAAGTCTTTTTTTAAATATTTATTTATTATGTACATGGTATTTTGCCTACATATTTGCCTGCATGCTAGATCACATTACAGATAGTGTGAGTCACCATGTGGTTGCCGGGAATGAAACTCAGGACCTGTGAAAGAGCAGTCAGTGCTCTCAACATTGGAGCTGTCTCTCCGGCCCTAGATTTATTTAGGATGTCCGTTGTTCTAAAGGAAAAGGTACATGTAGCAGCATCCTTGGGGGAGGAAAACACTTGAGAGAAGTGCATTGTCTTTGTGTCTGAAATAAAATGTGAGAGCTTCCTCTTACACTCAGATCAGGAATGTGTTCCGTGGACTAAAACAAGAAGGGAATTTTCAACAGTGCTCGAGTTTTCTTTGCTGGTTTTTTTTTTTTTTTCCTTTTTTGGAATATTATGTCAGTGTCTGGGATGGCCTCATTTGCTCAATCCATCCTCCTGCCTCATCTTTCATAGTAACTGTAATGACAGGCTGGGACCTTAGACCTGACTTTCAAATTTCAATAAAAAAAAACGTTTTGTGTAAGAGTTCTTATGATACCTTAGTTTTTAATCTAGTGCATTAAATATTGTTGTAGTTTTTTTTAAAGAAAACACTATTAGATTTTCAGTAAGCAGTGTTAGTTAAGTGGTTTGGACTTTGCTTCAGCAAGGGTTAATCAGTGCTAAGTTACAGTCAGCAGATGATGCATGACCACTCAACTAGTGCTCTGTGGTTAAGACAGTGCTCTGCGTCTCTCCAGCCTACCTGGGTCCATAGCCCTTGTTCCTATTATTTTCTTTCTCAGTGTTTTAGATGGAGAGGGGCATGCCACATTTGCCTTTCCACTCACTCTTCCTCTATTCATACCCTAGTCTCATTTTCCTTACTTAACTATCCATAGCGTACATTATGCTATGTATTATATATGGTAGACACTCTCTCTGTCTCTCTTTCTCTCTCTCTCTCTCTCTCTCTATATATATATATATATATATATATATATATATATACAAATATGTATATATGCTAAATAAATGTTAGCTTATGTTTCTTGTGAATATGATTTGCACATTTCTCTTCAGAAATATTATATTATTGACAGATCTAAACATTAATGATTTACTTATTTACATGCTACTTTTTCTTTTATAAATCAATTTTATATCAAATATCTATATATCAAAAATTATTCAATGATTTTACCTCATTAACTGTACACAACAGGTGAAGATAAAACCAAAAGAAAATACTTTCAGTTGTTATCAGTGTTTACATTTGATTTTAACAGACATTAGGTTGAAATATTTCCCAATAGACCCTATAATATAAAGGATAATCTTTAAATAAACTAAGATGATTTCTTAGAGGAAGCAACTACAGTGAGAGTTGCTTTCTAGCTCTGTATTATTCTGTAAGTAATCAGTTAGCTAGCATGTACCTCAATCACGTTTGTCAAACTAATCTACTCTCAAACATTACTATTTATCACTGTACACCACTTTGTCTCTTTTCATGCTGTATTAAGAAAGCTATTTGCTTTGCAAAATTAATATTAAAAAATAGGATTTTGGTACCAAATACCTTATACCAAATATAATATTTATCATATTATATTTTACATAATGTTTGGAGGCTTTTTGGGTACCACCTAATAACTAGTATGCTTGTCAAATTCTTTACTGAGTACTTAGGGGAAGATGATTTTGATTATTTTATGGCAAATATGGAAAGATTTGATTCTTTCATATATCAATACTCTATCCTGGTTATAATAAATAAAGCATGGCCTTGGAATAGAGATATCACTCCTCAAGTAATTCTACCACTTACTACCTTAGTGCTTTCTCTGTTATTTCTCTCATTAAGTAGACATGTGAAGCCATCCATCTGTTGTATGACAGTATTCCTAGGGAGACATTAACTCCAGATATGGAGCTGACAACAGACCAAAGTAAGACCCAAATTCAAATTGGCAAACCAATGAGGTTGGGGGCTTTTACTCACGGGAGTATAAGTGAAGGATTACTTACAAGAAGAGAAATGCCTCAATGTTAGCTGAATCACCAGAATTACCTATATGATGGTTCATGAACACTGGAAAGCTGGGAGTTCACTCTGTATCTTGTAAGTAGCTTGGCTAACTGGAGAGTATCTCAGCAAGTCAGCTCAGTTGGTCTGAGCTTTCTGCAGTCATCTAGGCTAATCTCTGCCTATTCTTTGCACCTCAAGTAGTCTGAGAATTTTCAAACAACTCTGCTTCTCTAAGAGTATGTATCAGCAGTCTTTATTGTTTATACGTGCTTAGGGAAGGAAAGGACTAATATATCTGGTCAGTTTCAGGGACTTCCTAAGCCTAATGAACTTCCTTGAAGGATGGAGTGTTTCACCTCCCTGAAGAAAGAACACCATGTGTCTTAAGATGCTTACCTCTAAAATGAAATGTTTTGTTGCAGAGGGCAACTGCTTATACAATAACATCCATCACATTGGTTTTCTTTTCAAAGGAGTTGCTTTCCCTACCATAGCCCTCCAGATGTGACTTGCAATAATACTCTAATGACTGCTTTTGTCAAAATCACCAGTATTTCTCTATTGCTAAATTATGTGACTTTTTTTAATATTCTGCCTTCTAGAAACATTCAAACTATTTCATCTGATTTTCTACCAGTCTCAGCTCTTTTTTTCTACCCAGTCTCCCATTGCCTTTGTTAACTAATACACAGACACTGATTTTCTGTTTACTCATTAGGTAAATTTGTCATTTTTACCATAACTTCACCTGTCCTTATTTCTACTTTCAACTCTTTTTTTTAGGCTAGGATTTCTTTGAACTCAGACATGAAAGATTTTCTTTTTCTTTTTTTTTTTTAACATCCTTTTTCAATAAAAGGTGTCTCAATCTGTAGTCTTCCACACTGAACTTTGAACTCTACCCTTAAATCTTTCTCATTTAAATGTCTGGGCCATGGTTTATCCAGTTGCTTGATTCATAAAACTGAAAGCTAACCCTGATTCCTTTATTTCCTTTATCCTTCCATTAAAATTTGTTGACTCTTCATCTAAAATATGTTTTCATCTTTCTGTTATCCTGGTCTGGAGGCTCATCATGTCCTACTTGGACTCTAGTAAGAGCTTCCCGGCTCTAGAGTTGATTTCTCCTCTCTCCATGTGTTGCCATCAGCAGTGCCCCTAGGACAACTTTTAAGAATTCTCTTCAGTGTCTTCCTGCCTAGACCATTCTCTTTTGGGGGTGGGGGGAGAAACAGGGTCAGTTGTCACAGAAGATTTCCATGTCCCTGTTTCCTAACTGTTAGTCTGCAGTTATCAATACCCCTGAAAAAGAAGCTTCCTTGCCCTTTAAAGTCACCAGCAGGGTAAATCATGCACTTCCACATGGTTTCTAGCTATAGCATAGGCCACAGACATCAACATAGCTTCAGGTGGCAGCACAGAACACAGACATCCCCATGGTTGTTGGTAGAGAGAACACATCCCCTAAGAGGAGAAAAAACAAGCTTAAGTACTGAAAACCATATTGCAGACAACATAGCTGTGGAAATAGTTAAAGATTTGGGTGAAGAATTAAAAAAAAAAAAAGAACAAGAAGATTATCTGGGGCTTTGAAAATAAGTGTCTTAATGTTCAATTACTGTGAAGAAACACTATGACCAAGGCAACTCCTGTAAAAGAAAACATTTGTTCAGTTTCAGAGAGTTGCTTCATGATCATTATGGCAGTAAGCATGGCCACAAGGAGGTAGGCATGAAACTAGAGTTTACATCCTGATCTACAGGTAGGAAGACACTCACTCACTCATGAACAGAAAGGGAGGGAGGGAGGGAAATAGGGAGAGAGAGAGAGAGAGAGAGAGAGAGAGAGAGAGAGAGAGAGAGAGATCTCAAAGCCACCCCAGTGATGTATCTCCAAGAAGGCCAAACCTGTTAATCCTACCTAAACATTCCACCAACTAGAAACCAAACATTCAAATATATGAACCTGTGGTGACCATTCTCACTCAAACCACCATAGTAAGGGTATGGAGTTTAATTTTATTTTAGATGTGATGGGAAGTCAGTGCTAAGTAATGAATTGAATTTATGAACTGGAAGAAAGAAAAATAAGGCTATAGTAGATGAATCTAGAAATTGGAAAATATACCAAGACCAGAGCTCATGATTTAAGGGTTATTGGGTATATGTTTTGAAGGTCATAAAATTTAGATTGTATGAATTATGAGTCACCTCAAGAATATATATTAAAAGGAGTAAAAGTCCAAAAAGTGTGCCTTGGTATACCCTAAGGTTTACTGGAACCAGTCTAGGGAAATAAGGCACTGAAAACAGTAACTAGAAGGAAAGTCAGACATGTACCCTGTCATGAATTCCAAACTAAAAAAGGGTTCCAGCAATGTTTAGAAAGGAGAAATAGAAATGAAACATTTCCCCTACAAAGTTCATCATTGAGTAATTTAATAAACAATAAAAAACATATAAATGTTTTCTATAAATTCTCATGAGATTAATAATTTTATTTTCCCAATATTTCACAAAAGAAAGGGCTGCTTCAAAGTTTTCTTCCCTAATAAGGAATGGTTCTTCGGCCGTACCCCTTTGTCTCTCCAACAGTTCATCTTCTCACTCAGCAATCACTGATCTCTGAGAAGGTAGTAGGACACAAACACTGTTCCTTTAGATCTTAAAGCAGACTATTCAGACCCCCAGTTCAGACTGCTCTAACTCACTTCCCTTTTGTAACAAATCTCAGCACAATTGACAAGCTTTTGTCCTAGGTCAGGTTTCCTTTAAGCTTACAGCTGGGTAGTGTCTCTGCATAAACACAGAAAAGACTGAATACGTCCTCTTAGCAGTCATCACCTGAGGGAACACTGACCTTAGTGGAATCCTCTCTTCTGCAGTCATATACGTTTGAACAGACTTTTTTATAGTCAGTAATTTTGGTGAGTGTGTATAGTATACAAAATTGTGAGGTTGGAGCATCAGGGAAACACTGAATTTACCTTCTAAGTCCATTTTCAGAGCATTTTGGTCAAGTGGCTTTCTGGCATGTTGGACAGTAATTGCTCCCAGGGACTGGTTTTACTATCTGGCTAATCACTGTCTCATGCTTCTAGATTATTGACCCTCTGTCCATCTTGCTGACAGGATCAAGCCCTGAGTCAGCTTGTAAAACCTCTTCTTGAAATGTTTTAAAATTAATTGTGGATTTGCAGTGGTTTCATTGTCAAAGGTTTGTTTTTAATACCTACATTGTAATATGATAGTTTGTAGTAATTAAATGAATTCAAGTAGTCCTGGAGTATATCATGCATGTGTATAGATGTATACATACACATGTATGTGAACATATAGGTTTAATGTTACAGATCAGAATGTAACTCTATCCTTTTCACTATTTCCTCCGGTGTTAGCATGGCACGCTTATGCAGCCTACATGCTACTCCTTGACTGCCTACTTGCAGTCCATCAACTTAAGCGTGTACCTTAGAAATTTCCCACTCTTGTCCACTTGTGTGCACTCATAACAGAGTTCTGCTGAGACTTTGATACTCACAGAGTGATTGCCACTAACAATTGTCCTCTCCAGAGATCATGTGTCATGTGAGCATCAGTTATGGATCAGTGTGTAGCATAAATCCTTAAGAGTTAAAAGTCAAAAGTGTTAGTAAATTGCTCACTAATTATGTTGCTGTGCGTTCAAGTCAGGCCCTAGGGCTACTGCCTTTTCACACTCATTGCCCACAGTTGGACCTGTGAGCATGAAGCTGTTGAAAGGACTCAGGTCACCTCAGCACTTTGCTTAAACTGTCCCAATCACTTCCATCTACCACCTGCTTTGTCCTATTGATTCCCAAACACAGAAGAATGGGTTGCCGTGGTCAGACTTGAGTGCAGTGCATTTTAACTGTGCATCCCAAACATAGAACAAACTTTTCTGACCTAGTTCACCTACAAATAGGGAAGAACTTGCCTATTATTTGTTTTATAACTTAAGGTATTGTTTTTATCATGAACAGTATTATTAGCAAAAAGCAAATCATGGTCAATATTGGTACTACTTTGTTCTTATAGTTGATTTCTCCCCAAAGCTACTGAAGAAAGCCTAGAATGCTTCTTGTTTCCTGTCTTTCAGTTCCCTGCGTCTTCCTTATACCCTGCTTGTTAACAGAGCTGAATGGCATTGTGTATGCCTCAGTTCTTTTGAGCTAATGTAAAGTCTGAACTTGATTTCTTTACTGATAACCAAATTGTATTATAAATAGTTTAAAATATGGAATATTTTCGCCATTTTATAAAGGATGTGATCATTATTGATCTAGAATTTTCAGTTGAAAAGTTTCCTACTCCTTTTCTTAATTTGTTAATTCTGGCAATCTTGCCAAAATATGTTAGTTTTAAAAATTCAGCTATACATATAATTCACATGATTGGTTTATCATAATATATTCACAGCATCGTCAAGGAAGTTGAGCTTATCTAACGTTATCAACAATGAACTAAGGCAAATGAGATTCTCATTTTCTTGAATCAACCTGATTGATTGTATTCAACATGGAAAAACAACCCATAATGTCATGATTTGTTGTACAAAAAGTTCCACAAATAATACTTAAGGTGTATACAATTACCTAGAGACTCATTTAAAATAACTTTTTAAACTTCATAATCCTCAATGATAGGGAGATAAGAAATTCAATTTTAATAAAAACAAAAGATTTGAACATACATTTCAGTTACTGAATGGCCAAAATTGCATGAAATAATTCAGTATCATTAATCATCTAGAAAAATACACATTAAAACATGGCAGTAAGATCTTACTATCTACCAATTAAAATGCTATGATTTAAAATCTAACCAAATGTTGAAACTATTTCATATACTGTTGGTGGCAGTGTAAAGTGATACAGCTGAGTTTTAAAACAGTTAGACAATTTGTGGTGGCAGTGCAAAGGACTGAATCCAGGACCTCAGACCTTAGTCAAACACTCTAACAGTGAACTATGTTCATATACAGCTTTCCAATTCAACATACATTCCATAGATTCCAGCCACTGTAATGTTAAGATAATACTAACCAGCCAAAATTGTCCTGACAGGACATGGTTGGATGACACAGGAGAGTTACAGCACTTGCCATGCATGTCTGATTTCCCAGGTTCAGGCACTAGAACCTTAGGTAGGAAGAAAGAATCGCCTCTGGAAAGTTGTTTTCTTGCCTCCACACATACACTATGACACACACATCATACCCATAACAAAATTTAAATTCCTTGGAAAATGTTGTCCATGAATATTATGGCAACTGTTTTACACAAAACCAGAAATAGCTTATGTCCACTGATGAATACATGAGTGAATTATACTTATCCATACACTTGACTTCCACCATTACCAAAAACACACTAAAACATATAAAACAATGTAGTTTTATCTCAAAAGCATGCTGAGTGTAAGATGTCAGGTATATCATTTACGTCAAATTCTAGACATTGAAGACTAATGTATAGTGGTAGAAAGCAGACTGATGACTCGAGTTAGTGTGGGGAGGAGGTTGACTGAAGAGGAACACAAGGACCTTTTTGGTGACAGTGGAAACAGTCTATAACTTGAACATGGTGGTACTTACCCAGGGTTAGCATTTGCCAAGTGGGAACTGATAGGATAGTAGGCAAGTATAGGGACTTGCTGAGTTTATAGAGTATCCTTCCACATGTTAGATCACTTGATCCCCAAACTTGTAAGTTTTAGTAATCAATAATGTCACCCATTTGAAAGTTTAAGCCATTTTCAGTCTTATTTCAGTTTCAGGATTCCCCGACTGCAGTAGATGTTTCCTTAGCCTTTGTATCTTTGATAATGTTTCGTGGTGAATACTTATGATGATTCTGTGTAGTTATTTATATTCTTGGAAGTTTTATATGCAATTTTAGTTTCTCAAAGATACAAGAAGGATGGTAGTAACAAATGGGAAAACATTGTTTTTTGGGTTTTTTGGGGGGGGTTGCTTAAACATAATATTTTGTTATAATGTGATACAGCATTTTAAAAGAAATACTAAAAAAGAAATACTGTACAACTATAAATACTATAAAAAACAATAAATACTGAAAATTACAGCTTTAAGATAAGCTTTATTAAGGCATAACTTAACATTATTAGCTTTTCCATTTAAGTTTCTTGATCCAAATACAGCATGCTTATTTTTTAAAAATATATTAGAATTCATAGCTTTCTACTGACTGCCTTGATGTTCAAATATGAATATGTTAAGTATCTACTTATGACATAAAGACATCCCAAATATTAACTTCTAGCCTCTAAATAAAAAAAATATTAAAAATAAAAACAAAGAACTGATCAGGAATGGAAACATAAGACAAAATCCAGCCACCATCATCTGCTCCGTATCTTAAGAAGTTAACAACTCAAATGTTTGTTTTCAGTCAGCTCTTGAGTATGCTTCCCATTGCCTGCTTCATTCTCAACAGCAATGGGAGGGCATCACGAGTGTGTGACTTGAAGCTGGTAGGGCCAACACCAATACCAGTACTACCAACATTTTCAACAAATTTTACTTCATTCATCTTTGTGCAGGCAGAGCATAACTTACAAACAGACAGAAAGGAATTGCTGCAAGACTCAAGAATGCAGACTTGAGGTTGCTTTTTGCCTTCTTTGCACCTGTGAGTAAACATCCTTGGTGCTGTGGGAGGTGGGACACCAGTGTGTCCTGTTGCTTTATTCGAGACAGAGAATTAATGTGTGCATTATCTGTGAACTCAGTGCTTCTTCTGAGAAAAATTTCTTCATTTTAGTATCATCTCCTAATGACCCAGAACTTCCCCTCTATAAAAATAGGAGGCCATGGAGTTACTGTATGTACTTATAATATAATATACCTTTGGACAAGTGAATGTCTTAGTCTTCTATTACTCTTTACCTCTGTCTCACTGATACTCAAGTGCTAGATATTTTAAATGAATATTTCAATATTTGATATCAGAGGTGTAGCTCAATGGACAAGTACACATATTATGTGCAAGGCCTTGGATTTGATCCTGTACACCACAAAAATAAATGATTAACATAATGATTTTATCCTAAGACAGTTATTCTAGGCAAAAACCCTAAAGATCTTGAGACTTAAGTTATTCTGTTTTAGGTAGTTGTTCTTGAAAATGTTTGATCAGCCATTATTAATATTCCTGTTTTCCCTAATTGGTTATGAAAGGTAGAACTTTGATACAATAATGCATTGCATTTTTATCTTAAATCATAGAGATAACTTTTTATTTGAACCTAAATGTCAGTATGAATTTGTGCGATCTTATTTTTATATGAATACCTGTATTTTATAATGTATGTGACATGTGTGTGTTTATTAGAGCTATATTTGACTACACTTATATACACCAAGATTTATATAAAGGCATTAGAAAAACAGGCACAGTCACTCATAGATATTAGTTATATAGAAAGGTTATTGAGGATGCAAAGATATAAAAGATAGAGGAACCTAGTAATTGCCTTTAAGATCAGAGCACAAAGCATTAGTTTGGATTTTACAAGGCCAGCCAGCAACAAAAGAGCAGTAATTTATGAGCTCAGCGTAAAAGAATAGCATAATTGCATTAAAAATTAATGCTAATGAACACTAAAATGGGGAAGGTGGTTATGATGAAAGTTTGTATTCATCTTTCCTGGTTTGAATGATGGCTAGTGGCTTGATTAATGGCTTAATTTCTATCAATTAGCGGGGAAAAATCTCCTGTGAGACAAGGGTAAATTGAGCATTGAATTACATATCTTGCTTTTGTGTGCTAAGAAAAAAGAGCTGCGTATCTCTGATATTAGCCACAGTGACAAATGTGGTGTGCCCCGAGATGTCTGCACCGCTCTGCTGACAGGCGCGGGCTGTGTGTGGTTACAGGGTGTTGGGTGGAGACGGCTGGCAGACAGCATTCACTCTTAGTTCCTTAGAAACATCCAGCTCCCATCTACAGAATTTTAATTAGAGTCAATAACAATTCTGGAATTAAAATGGACAGCAGACAGCAACTGCGGATTCCTTATTCTAATCTAGTAATCTGGGTTCCTTAAGTTACATGCCTTTCTTCTACCTTGTTGCAATGAAAATAAAAAAATAAAAATAAAACCCTTCAGCACCCTTAGTTCTATAGTTCTGTTGAAACGATCATTTCTTATCATTGCATTAAAGTAAACACGACTGCTCAGGTTTGCCATGTCTTGAGCAAGCATAAGCCAATAGGCAATATAGCTGGACTTCATAGCAGCCAAATTCATAGGAACTATGATCTTTTTCTAACCGTACATAAAGAAACCTGAAGTGAAAATTTTTTCCTGCTTCTGTTATTTGTAGGCTTAAGAGGGAAATGCTAGGTTCTCAAGTACTTTATTTTTTATTCATTATAAAGGTTTTAAGAATATGATGTAATAATTTATTTAAAATTCTGTTTAAGTATAGAAGATTCTGAAAATACAATTCTATAATCCACGTCAAAATAATGTCAGAGGAGCAAGACCATGTATGCATGTCTTCTACAAGCAGAGCTGTGTAACATTTTGTGTGAATAAGCATTAGAATGCAGATAATTACAGTCCCAAGTACATTTGTCATTTCTAGTAAATGGAAGAAGAAAGGGGAAACCATTTATTGTGTAGTGTAAAGAGTAGGTAACTCATTTTAGAAGCAATGACTAAATCACAGGTCAGGGTTGGTTCTACCACCACCTACCTACATGACCTTGGCTGAGTTACTGATTTGCTTCAGTTTTTCATATTGCAGTGAGAATGGGCATGTTATCCCAGCAGCTGTGATGGGTAAGTAAGTGTGAAGTAGTTAGCTCAGAGTGCCTTAAACCTGACGTGTTGCTGCTCCCCTTTCCAGCACAGTACATATGGCAAGTTAGATAGCCATTTAAATGAAAGCTTTGTCTCCATCATGTTCCCATTCAAGAGGCATTACAAATAAACAGAGCAAAGGTTTTGTGCATTAAACTACAGCACTACTATTTCCTTTGAACATAGATTCTACCACTTGAGATAGATCATGCCAGGGGAAACAGCAAAACCTCCTACATCTCAAAGTACTGGATCCCGGTAGCTGTGACAGTCTTAGCTTTCCCATTCATTACACTGCCCTGGATGTACTGTGTGGCCTGGACAGATAAAGCTACAGGGATGCCTTCCAGTGTTCCTATTCTTTGTTCATTCTTGGAGTCTTTCCTGCCACACCTCAGCATGACTGAACCAAAGCCAATCACAGAGTCAAGACAGTTTGGCAGCTTTACTGTCCTTAGTGCTATAACTGAATGGCACTAAGCACGTTTCTATAGTAGTGTGCATTTATTAAGTGTTTGTAATGATCAACTAACCTCTCACTAAACAGAGGAGTATCAATAGGATTTCCATGGCTACTTTTTCATGTTACCCTTTTCTGCTGACCTGTCAGTATGTCAGGGTATTCTTGCCTATTTCCCCTGTCTAACAAAGTCCCCTAGCTCCTTTCTGACCTTGCTCTATTTGTTTTATTATGGAGTACCCACCTTATTTGTTATTTGTCTCCCTACTTGAAATATAAGCTCTCTGAGAGGAACATTCAGTTTCCAAATCCAGGTGTGTAGAGCAATGGCTGGAGTGGTGGATGTGCTCAAATATCTGAAAGGAAGAAGGGGGCAGAAATCTCACTCCTCCTAAGATATGTAGCCCATTATTATCCCCGTATCAGAAGAGAGAACTCAGACCTGCACAACTTGCACCATTTGCCCAAGGCTATGACAGCTTGTAAGTAGCAGGGAAAGTTTAATACAGGCAGTCTAAACCCACAGGTCCTAAAACTATCACTTAGGAGGCTGGAGAGGTGGCTTGGTTGTTAAAAGCACTGGCTGGTCTTCCAGATGACCCGGCTTCAATTTCCAGCATTCACATAGAGGCATCATCTATAACTCCATTTCCAGGGATCCAATGCCCTCTTCTGGCCTCCTGAGCACAAGCAATACATGCAGACAAAGTAAAGCAAACACTAAAACATTGAATTTTTTTAAGTCACTTGTACAACATTTTATTTTTAATGTTGTAATACCCTTTGATTTTTAGCTATTCAACAAAAATATATTAATTGCTCACTAAACAATACAGCACCCTCCACTAAGCTCTTAAGGTAACACAGAGGTATGTCATCTCTTAACTGAGGAGACAGAGCTGCCACTCACACAGAGGTCATGATCAGTGTGAGACAGCATATGCTAAGAGCCAGGTGAATTATGGAAGAGGTCTCTCTTCACATCAGTGGCAAGTGACAGCATCATTAAAACATATGTACAGGCATGGCCTTAAATGACAGTACAGATCCAGAGGCATGAGAACTTTCTAAGTGAGGTATTCAGTGAAGATTTTGTTTTTATGAATCAAAATGGCCCAATTCACTTGTACTTTTTATAATGTTTAACTGATAGTTCTTTGATAGTATGGTCACTCTGAAATTGTCCTATTTAACATGCCAGAGTGAGTATTTTAATATGAGGTGAATTTGTGCTGGACCCCAACCAGTTGCCGCTTGTGAAAAACACTTGAAGAGCCTCAACCATCAGCTTCCAGAAGCTTCTAGACAAGGCCCTTTCTACTTAAGGAGTTTTCTGATTTTTCAAGTTGGTTGTGGATATTATTTCTGTATTTTAAGAAAATGTATTTCTTAAAATACATTTCAAGAATGTATTTTATGAACAGTTTACAAATATTAAGATTGGATAGGTTTCTAATGTATCCTTTTTTAAAGAAATATTGAAGATATATTGGTTTATGTAATGGATAAGTGCATAAAATGTATTCAGTGGTAAAAGTATAAAATCTGGTGTGAAGCTTACCGTCTTCCATCCTAAATGACTACTACAACTGCACAGAATTTCATTCCATTATATAGCCTTTGGTTCTGGTTCATAGTCTGGCTCTGCTTAATTTTGCTGCATGTTTTTTTTTTGCAACTTTTTATGATGTTTACATAAAGAAAAAAGATAAATTGTTTACTAAATGAAAGCAATAGCTATTTGTAAAATTTTATGTTTATAAAAAATAGAATTAGAAATTTTAATAATTTAAATTTTCTAATTGTATTTAACTACAAGTTCTATTGGAAAACAACTTTACTACTCAAGTATGTTGTCTTTTTCTTCATCCTTATAAAGCATTTGGGAAGTGCTTGACAGTGCAGGGTTTGATTGTTTTATTTAAAACTGGATGTTCATGGATATTTTGTATTCTTGGCTAATATCTGAGTCAATTTAATCTGGAAATTGGGTAATACTTTGTATTATTAATGTATTTGTAGCAGTAGTGTTAGTGTATAAATATATTTTCCTGGAACAATATCATAAATAACTTAGTAACCTAGACCAACTGACCCAAATTTTTTGTTAACATAAAACACATTTTAACTTTAGATAAGTTCATAAAATATTAATAACTGGAAGGAACCAGTTGACAGTGAGCTCTTTGCATGTGTTAAAGATCTCTTTGAAGCACCAGTTGTCCTCATCTCACTATGACATCTTGGGCAATAGTGCCATCTGCTGTTACCATCCTGTTACTGCTATTACAGGAGACTCATTAATGTTTGTAATCAAAAACTGAAATGTAGACTGAAATTCTGTATTTTCAAATAAAAGTTAAAAAGTGCATTGGACTTCATTTTATCTATCTCACCGTGTAAATCTGTGTGTCATCATTGATGCACAAATTGGTGATATTTTAAAAGAAAACTTTGTAACTGCTATTATAAATTGAAATTGTCAGTAACTTCAAATAGAGCTTATTTTTTAAATATAAAATCAACAGTAGTAGCATTTCTTTTTTGCAAAAAGAAATCAAATTACCTTCTACAAAATTAATTAATACTGATATTTTTAATCTCAGAATGGGCTTTTGGTTCCTTTTTAGGAGTGTGTGTGTGTGTGTGTGTGTGTGTGTGTGTGTGTGCGCGCGCATGCGCCTCTCTCTCCCATGACATCTGACAAGGAATTCATTCTATTTACCAATAATATACTTGTAGAAATCACTAAGTGCTAATGAATGTGTTTTCTTCCTGTTCCCCATGTTAAGGTTTTAAAACATTCTTTAATGTTATTCTTCTCATAACTTTTGTCCTTCATGCTGACAATCAAACTCAGAATAAGCCTACTTCTGCCCCTGAGCTATAGCTACTGAACTCACTCTCCCAGTCTTCCTTCTGGCTTTGAGTCAGTTGTTCACTGTGTCACTCAAGCTGCCCTTGTACTCACACCATAGCCCAGTCAAGCCTTGAACTCACAATTTTCCTGCCTCATCTCCCCAAGTAACTAGGATTAACAGGCCTGTTCCATGAAGCCAAGCTTCTAATAATTTTTATTTTCCTTTCTTTCAGTGTGGCTAATAAGATGATTCCTTGCATTTATGTAAGCATGCAAAAAAGTAACTGATTTAACACAATTGCTCAATCTTAAATTGATGCAGAATTTCTTTAGGTGGCATGTAACAAAGAACCTGAACTCAAAATAGCATGATATGATATGTGTTATTGATATGTTACATTCATTCCTAAAACTACAGGGCTATGTTCAAGACTTATATTTGTGGATGTTGATACTAGAATTTTGAATATGGAGCAATTTAAAATATTTTATGGTTATTGTTTTCAAATAATACAGAGCTGAGCTATTATTATAAAGCAGAAATTTTGCATCTCCCATGCATCTTCCTATTTTTTAATTTAAGTGTCATTGTGCTGAGTTTGGGTTGAGCATTACAAGATGAAAGCTGTGTGGCTTGTTTCCACACTGTAAATCAGGCAAGCTGGCTTCTCCTCCATGCCCTGTCACCTTGTTAGTCCTGAGGTGATTTTTTCTTAAAGGACAAAGATAATGTTCTGTTTTCTCTAATCTTTCTTCTTTCCTTTATAATTTCTACAATGTTATTTTAATAAGCGTACTGGCCCTTTGGCCAGGGTCTGTGATACCATGTTTATTTATATTAGGCACTGGTTGTATTTCCAAATTTAAAGCTACAAATACTACAGGCTTTAGAGATCAGTACTGTTTCTCAGTTCACCTCTGACATTTAATACTAATGATGTGCTTTGCAAATCCAAATGAGAGAATATGTTAGACAGTTAGAGAAAAAAATCCAAGAGATCTAGTAGCTGATACATAGGAGGCAGCATCCTGAAGTCAGAAATAAGGGCTTCTTGTTGAGAATTTGTGATAATAAATAATACTGGTAAAACTAACTGGGATTTTTTTTTAAAAAAATACTGTTTTCAAGGAGACATTAAAGTTAGTACCTAATTTTTTGTTATTTTTCTCTGCTACAGCATTATTCCTATGCATAGAACCTTAAAAACTACACATTAGTAAGGGATGCATTAATATTAATACATTAGCCAGACAAAGAATCTCTCATTTTATATGCTCAGTACATCACATAATTAAAATCCAGAGAACCTTTTATACTAAAGCAAAGGGAGCTATTTGCTGCTCTGTAGCACTTTGGCAGTGTGTGAATTTATACAGGAGAAAGTGTTCTTCAAAAATGGGGACATAGACTGCAGCGCTGCTTCCGAGCCTTCCACACAGCTCCCCAGTGAGCCGGAGCTGGGCTCCAGTGGGAGAGCTGGTCTCCCCTTGAAGAAACAGATGCTTGCATGGGACCATACAATATTGTGATTGGCCAAAAGTTGAGGCAAGCTTTTTAAGGCAATATCAATTTTTATTAACCTTTTCCTTTTGTGTTCTTTATGTCTGTCTCGGTGGCAGCCTCTGCGAATTAAGGTCAAGGCTGCTGGAGTGCAAGAGCCGCTCTCATGCAGATCCTTCACCTAAGGCCGGCCGTCACACTAGTTATCACCGCTATAAAAACTAACCCCAGCCATTATCCAGAAAGTCTAAATCCCAAAAACTCGAGCTGCCTTAGCTGAGTATACATTGGCTCCTGATTGGTATTGGTATGGATTGGTATCAATGTCGAGCAAGAGTTTCAACAAGCATGTAATTTTTATTGTCCAGCTAATATGTGGAAAAGAAAACACAAAAATAAGAGTTGACACCTGAGTCCTGTTTCTTATTAAAATGCTGTCTGTGAAAGAGAACTGCTTCAGTAACTCAGTCATCATTTGAGCATTCATAAAAGCATCACCATAAAACTATAGAGAACTGTATAGCTAACTGTACAGTAGTAAGGAATGCACTGAGGGATCGTGTTGTGAAGGCATCGAAGTAGAGAGGAATGTAGTATACAGGAAGAAGAGAGATGCCTGCATAGAGTTCCATAAATGGTGGAAGCTAAATTCAAACCTAAGAAAAATAATTATCTTTGGATTTGAGGAAGAATGAGGAGTCTGGGTAGAAATGATGATGTTTTACAATTTAACCTAGAACTACATCACAGCTTAAAAACATGTTAGTCATAGAGCAAGAGGTAAAAATCAGAAATAAACTGAAGCAAATGAATAACCCTATAAAATTAGTAGCATAATCAAACAGAGAATTCTTTCAAGTAACTCAAAGCATAGTGTTTTGACAGTTCATCAGCAGAATAAACATTAAGGACAAAAACACTTTTAACAACGTGCATTAATAACCATTGTGATTTATAGTAATCATTGCTATTTTATTTTTTAATCTAATGTATACCTAAATGGAAAATGAATCCTTTCAACAATACTGTTAATGCTGAATGTTTTAGCCTATGAAAAGATTCATAACTATAAAATTACTTAAAATCCTAATTGTTAATTTAATTGATAGTAATCAGCATGGGTTCATATTAACTTTTCTCTCCTAGAATATCTTTTTTCCTTATACATTAAAACGACCAAAAAGCAGTGGCAGTTCAGAGATGGTAAATATGCTGAGGAACCAGATTGTTATCTGTGTCTTCCCCTTCTGAAAGGAGTGGAAGTGGGCATCATATCACTTGAGGGACAGGAACTGTGTAAGATAACCCTGGAATATCGTGCCATGGCTTCACTACTGGGGAGCACACAACAGAGCCAGCTACCCAGAGTTTGGAACAATTTGAGCATCATTAAAACTACTTACAGATTATTGTGAGCTCATAACTGACATCTTTGGTAACAGGTAGACTAAAAATACTAAATAAAGAGGAGAAATGAGGGCCAATGAGGTGGCTCAGTAGATAAAAGTGCTTACCACACAAACCCAGTGACCCAAGTTCCGACTCCGAATCACACAGTGGAAGAAGTATTTTCCAGGAGTTGTCCTCTGGACTCCACACATTCCATAAGATACGTGTGTTTGCCTGCACTCATACTCAGAATTTGAGAGAGGAAATATTTTTGTGAACCCATAATACAGGCTGCATTTTAGTCACTGACAGCTAATGCAAGAATGCCCCCCCCCCGTGTAAAAAAAAATCAGAACTAATAAATACAACAATAGAAGTTATATTTTATAGCTTTTAATTAAATAACTGACTTTAGAAGCAAACATCAATGTTACTAAAACCACTAATTGAAAGATTCATATAGAAGAACTTTGTAATAGAAAAGATCAGATTGACATCATCACCTTGGACCCATTGATCAATCTGAACATCAAGACAGGTAGTCAATGTGCTTCCTGATTTAATATAAGAAAAATTACACGACTGTACCAATAATAAGTTTTGAAGATTTATTTTTATTTGATGTGTATATGTGAGTACCTGCATGTATGTATGTGCAGCACATGCATGCCTAGTACATGTGGAAGCCAGATGCTATCTCAGATACCTGGAACTGATATTATAGGTAGCTGTGAGCTGCCCAGTGGGTACTGGCAACTGAATGCAGGACCTTTGCAAAAACAGCAATGGTTCTTATCCACTGAGCCATCTCTCCAAAGCTCAAATGATATATTTCTGATCAAAGTAAATTGAGCTAGAGTGAAGCCAGGTCTCCGTGCTGATCTGCACAAACAATGGGTGATAGGGGAACTTGATAGATGACATCATGAGGTTAAGGCCGGCCATATCCAGAATGCAGGAAACTGAAAATGTAGTTCACTAGCTCAGTAAACAAGTGACAGTAGAAAGGTGTAGGGGCTCTGCATGATGGAGAGAGACCAAGAAATCCTGGCCAAGCAAGTATCATGTGGGTACTGGTTTGTCTCTTGTTCAAACAAGCTACTGTAGAAAGACATCTTTTGATACCAGTGAAAAATTAAACACGGAGCTTGCAAATCATATTTAATTACTGGTAATCTGAGGCCTGACCAACAGAAGTATGATAACATTGTAATTACTGGTGTTACAGCTTAATCTGTTAGAGTTGACCAAACAACATGTGGGCTGGAGCTTGTTTGTATAGTTGGTCCTCTTGGATTTGGTTTTACGTACCCCAAGGTTTCCACCCAAAATATATGACAGTGCAAAGTAGTGATGAATATAAAGTCGGGTGATGGTTCTGGGTGGATTTGTTGTCCTTTTGTTCCTTTTGTGTGTTTTCATAATAAAATGTTCAAAGTAGAGGGGACGAGGCTTAGATTAGCCAAAATCACAATAGCAGTGGCTCCTCGGTAAGCTTTAGCTTTTAGGTGAGAGTCTTAGTTTCTAGTCATATTTTATTTTTGAAATTCAAGGGGGATGGTACTTATTACAGCTTAACTTAGTATATCCATGTGCATGGGTGCCGTGTTGGTAACAAGCTTGTACTAAAGTACACTGACATTTCTGTTTTTTAGACCAAGCCACCCTGGTCGAACAAGTAAAAAGAGTAAAAGAAATTGAAGCAATTGAAAGTGATTCTTTTGTTCAGCAGACATTCAGATCAAGTAAAGACATCAAAAAGGTAAGCGTCCTCATGGACGTTATGAATAAGCCTTTGGGTTCCAACTGAAGGCGGTGCTTTATTAATGGATTTTGCATAGATCTGACTGCTTCCTCCTGTATGGCCATGAATAAGGAAGAGAATGTCAGTCATGTTGGTGAGAGAATGAATCAACAAAAATACACTGTAAACATGGTTCTGATACTGTTTTTATTTTGAAGTTTATCAAAACAACTAAGATATCACCACATATGATTCTGTAACTGTAATGCCCCTTCCACAAATATAAGCAGGCTTTTTTTATATGTGTGTGTGTATATACTTTTTGAATTGTTATTCCTAGATAGATTTTTTTTTTAAAGGACTCTAAATGATAAAGCTATTGCTCAAATGGAAGAATGGATCTCTGGTCTTTGCCCAGATGTGTGTCACTTAGTCAGTTTCAGCAAAGAGGAGCTTTGATGGCGTTTCATTTCTGTTGAATTTTTCGCTTATTCTTTCACACAACAAGAAGGCTGCTTTTAAGAATTTGCATTCCTTAGAAGGAAAAGATGTTCTAGGAAATACACGTAGCCTTTAGTAGCATTGATATAGTGAAGTAATAGCTGTAGCTTACATTTATTTAAAAGTCTAATACATGTGCAAATGTGGTAAGGCTATATAACATACTAATGATAGCCATTTATTTTTTTCTGGTATCAGATTTATAAGTAGTTATATTCTGGATATTACATGTTTTTAATAAGATGAAGCTACTTGTTCAAATCTGCATTATTTAATGTTTCAGAAGTTACCCTCCAAAAATACTGTACCAATTTAAATTCTTACTAAAAGTACAAAGTGCTTCCTGTCTTTTAAAAAGAAGCTTTTTCATGTTTACTAACCTGATATGTCAAAACTATCCAGTTGTTTCCTATAGAACTTCTGGTGTTAATAGAGATCTGGAATTTTAAATTACCTAGTACATTTAAAGATAGAATACTCCAAAGAATGGGTTGAGTATGTGCTGTTTGTCAGGTGCGGGATTAGATAGCCTTGGACGACCCACAGCCCCGCATCCTCACAGTGTTCATTCCATTTGAACTTTTAGTAGTGCATCATCTCAGCTCCTGAAAACCACAGCAATGAAATAGAAATATATGGATGGATAGATTGGATAGTAGACAGACAGACAGACAGATCCATTTTACTTAATGTCTTATTCTTGCATAGTATAAATCCATCTATCTAAAATAATGTATTTGTTTGAAGGTTTGGTCTCAACTGTATTTATTTTCCGAACTTCATTCTGAATTCTCTATTATGTTTGGATGTTCTTATAATCAATGAGCAATTTCTTTCTGTGGAAATACTACTTACTCTACAGTCTATAGACTAGACTTTGTTCTGCAGTACTTCCTATCTGGTTCTAAGTATTGTTTCTCTTTACATTTATTTTTAACTCACGTTTTCCTTCAAGAAGGTGTACCTGGTGAGGATTAGTTGTTCTTAACAGGAGAATATGCTAGAGCCTCAGGAGATGGCATTCCCTCTAAATACACAGAAAAGCCTTAGCCATCCAGCACATGACTGTCATTACTAACTATGCTTCAGAGTGATCAGAAGAGCGGTGATGGACTAACAAGAATAAGTTTGCCCTCCACTGAAGTATAAAATGAGGGACAATGTATTAGCTTAGAAAGTGGAGTCGCTGTCTGGTCTGAAATGTCTGTGTCTGCAGTGTAAGGCAAGGACTCGGGATGCCTAAGAAGATGAATTATTTATGAGGAGATTACTTAGCAAAGAGAAGTAAATTATCCTGAGTACTATTTCATCCAGGTCCTGGGAAGACATGATGGGCTATCCTTGCTGCATAGCAAAGATTAACTCTCCTGAGGACTAAATCACCCAGGGCCCAGATCTCTGTCCTCTGGACAGTTGTGTGCACTTAGTATAAAGTTTGCTTCTCTAAAAAAGGCTGCCCATGTTTAGCTGCCTTTTCAATTGTGGCTTTCCAGTGACTAAGCTAGAAAACCATCACCAGGAAGAAAATGCCTCATACCAATGGCATGCTAGACACTCTGGGTATCTTACAATCCATGCGAATTTAACTAGTTTAACTCTGAAACATTACCCAAGGAGTTAGAAAATTTGATACATCACTATCTTTAAACGCTAAGATATAGCTTGTTTTGAGAGGGTGTCCCACATAAACCTGGCAGCAGCTGTTAGCCCTAAGACTGCTGGTCTGACAGATGATCCCTCAGTGTTCAAGGGAGAGTGAAGAACCCTGTGCAGCCAACGTATGCAGCAGACGTGCAACTCAGTCTTCATGCAGGCCCCAACAACTAGAGCACAGGCTGTCCTTGACACTGCTTCCTGCCTGTGGGTCCTGTGCTGGTAGCTGGGCCACCTTGTGTGCCAATATGAATTAGTAGGGAGTGGGGGGGAGGGAAGGGAAGGCAGTAAAGGGATTGGCTGTGTGAGGGGGGACTTGGGGACTTGGAGGAGAGGTGGGGCTGCAATTAGGATATAAAGTAAATAAATTAATTAATGAGTGGAAAAACAAACAAACCAACTGTGCAACATAGGCACTTCTGCTAATTGGAGGTTTAGGAAAGTCATTTTCCAATTGTACCACCAGGTGGCAGGATTGCACAAAAGCAGAATTTATGTGGTCCAGTACTGAGATCTATTTCTATGGTTGAGCCAAATTTTTCTCTTCTATTTTCCATCACTTAACTGAGAAGTATCTATTGATTCTATAGCCACAAAATTTTAAACTTCCGTGCTCCAATCCTAACTTTGGATAGTTTTAATTTACATGTTTGTTTACACTTTTAAATGTTGGGCTGAAGAAATGGCGTAGTAGGCAAGAGCTCTTTCTGGCAAGGGTGACAATATGTGTTTGCATGCCAGCACACGGGGGCAGAGGAGATGACAGAAAAAGGCCAGGTGTGGTCACATGTATGCTGTTGGCGCAAATAGGTCACTGGGTCCTCCTGGACTAGCTCCAGGTTCAGTGAGAGACCCTGTCAAGGGAATAAGGCAAGAGTGCTAGAGCAGGGCAGGTGTCCTCCCAGCCTCCATGACTGTACACTGCACACACTATGGAAACACACATAGGAAACACAGAATGAGAGTAGCGTGCCTATATTATCAGATATTACTTGAAAGGGGAGAATCCACAGCTCCTCCACATCTTTTCAAGGCAGTTCAACATGTAGTCTGCATCCCCTACCTAAGCTCTATGGGAGCAAGTCGTCTTGAGGCAGTGTGGACTACCAAACATTGTCTCCTTGAGTCTTGTTGAACTGATATGTGATGTGTCCCACTTTCCCTCGCACAGAATATTGGGCTTGCCTTGAACTCAATTTTGTAAATGTGTATTATGACTTAGTTCACTTCTAGGCTCAGTAGATCAGAGATATGCAAATGTTTGAAACCTGGATGGTATGGGAGGGGCAATGCTGCCTCCAAAATATAAGAAAAATGCCAAATAAAATGTAATGACTATTTCTTTTAATATGTATAAAAATTAACGTGATTCATGTGAATATAATTGGTTATTAGGTTTAGTACTGATAAGCATGCCTTCATTTGGAAGCAGTTTGTCACACAGATTTCTCTCACTTTGTAAGAATGTCTACTTTTCTCTGATGATTTCCCAGGGTCCTTTTGTCTATGAGAGTAGAAGTCTCTCTTATGTATGCAGACCAGCTTCTTTCAGTGTGAAAATGACTTCTGTTTGAACCAAATAAAACAATGAATGAATCTTACCATTAAGCATTAGTTCATCTGGGATGAAGGGATGGTTGAGTCCATCAAATATTTGTTGTATAAGCATAAGGACCCTGATACCATCCCCAGAACCCCATGTAAAAGTGTGGTGCTGTGCTTGGAAGCTCAGCACTGGAGAGACAGAGACAGGTAAGTCCCTGCAATCTTAGCCAGCAGCTTAGCCTGTTTGGTAACCTGCAGGCCAGAAAGAGACCAACATCAAGAACCAACATAGAGAATACCTGAGGAACAACACTATGCCGGCGTGCATGCACACATGCTTACAGGCGCTCTCGCATAAGCACACAGACACTCAGGGACTAGTCTTCTGTTACTGACCAACACATAAAGACTTTCCCTTCTACCAAAACAACTACAGAACCTAACAAGATCAACTAAGCAGTTTTCAGGTATCTGGCTTTAAGTAGCTCAAGAATGAACATCTTGCTGTGAGTGAAACCAAACACGGTTCTTCCAGTTCCTGGCCTCTCTGCCTGAAATCAGTTTCCTGTCCTGGTGCTGAGTGGTTGTGCAGCCCAGCTTAACAAATGCCAGTCGGGGGGCCTGGGCTACAGTGTCTAACTGCACATTACCTACCTTGGCCTCACTCCCTTCTGATTTTTCTCCTCTCAAATTGTACACAGTGTTCCCTCTGGCTAAAGCATTCTCTTCCTTCCTCTTCCTGTGTCTTAAATTTTACTTTGTCAATAAAAGATACTGTCCCTAGGCACCCAATCTAAACTAGACTCACCTCTCCAATCCCCATCATTTTGTGTCAGCATCTTATTTATCCCATGGGAGCAAATACTGTGGTTAATTATTATGTATTTATGGTTATATATTTGTTTATAATCTGTTAATTCAGTCAACAACAAAACTCACCAGCAGACACAGGCCCCTTTTCTATTTTATTCTCCCTTTGTCTCTAGAGCTTACCAAGCAATGTTTAATGAGACAGTTAAATTGATAAGTCTCCAAATTGAAAATAAAATAATCTAAGAAAAACTTAATTAATTTATGTATAACTCATCCTCTAGACATTTTCCATAGTAATATTTGTTTTGAGCTTCATTCAAAAAAATGGCTATTAAGTAGTATATATGTCAAAGGAAAATAGAAATTAAATAAAATAGAACCCATAGATGTTGATAAACACTACCAAGAAGAATTGATCTCCCATTCGTCTGTTCTGTATTATATTTTAACTTCAGATTCTTATCTAATTCATATCATATACTCCCTGCAGTCTTGCTGCTAATCAGTCACTCCTCAGGCCGCCTTCTCTGTCAGGGAAGATTGAAGTTTACCTGACTCAGCACATGCCGCTGGTTCCTTCGAGGCAGGAGCAATGATTTATCCATCTTTGTGTTCCAGCACTTAGTGTAGTGTATGGGCCATGGCAAACACTGCATGCAGTTGGGGTTGGGGGAGAGTAAGAATTTTAGTTTTATTCTTACAGAATATGATGTACCTTTTTTTAAGCTTATTTTTCAAAGTACTCTTAAGTAATCTTAAAAGACAACCTATAAGTCTATAGTGGATATGGTGCAGATCAGTGCAATGGAATGCTCTTTAGCAACTACACAATGAAGTGCTGATATGCTATAACACTAATGGCTCTTTAAAATACTAGACTAAATGAAAACCACTTACTATGATTCCTTTTACACAAAATATCCAGACTACACAGCCACAGAGTAGATAGGTTGGCTGCCTTTTCTTCAAGAGATTGGAAGAAATAAGTGATTGCTAATAGATATGGAATGTTAGAAGGAATAATAAAGATATTCCAAGTAGATCATGATAGCAATTGTATAATTGTGTAAGTATGCTAAAGTCCATAGCATGGTATTTGAATTGTAGCTAACAAGAATAGATGTGTATTTTAAAGATAACTTTTGGATTTTTCTTTATACTTGAGGCCAACTTAATCCTAGAAGTGTAATGTAACTTTTTTGATTATTAGAATTTAGACACCAAATATGTGTATATGTTTATGCATGTATGTATGCATATGTATATATTTCAATAGAAAAGATTAAACATTGATTTCATAAGAAAAGCATAATGTTCATAAAAAATTTTAAAAATTCCGTTCACGCTTATATTTGGTTTTTTGAGTAACATTTTTTTTCCCATTCAGGAACGTGGAACCTTTTGGGATAACTACCGTCTCAGAAGAAACCAAACAGAGCTATTATTGTTCAATATTAAATATTATGAAACCCAATTTCTAAACATAGGTATTCTCAGATTACTATGTGTTGCATTCTCAGGCAGTAGAACCAAGTGAAGTGAAGCATGTGACTCCAGCATCAGGACCAGCATCGGTTGCCACTGACCCACCCAGCACTGGAAAGGAAATAGACCCTGACAGCATCCCCACGGCTATCAAGTACCAAGATGACAATTCTCTAGCTCATCCAAATGTAAGACCCTTAAACCTAGTGCATCTGCTCACTGAGTCACCCAAGCAGTTGTCCTTTTCTTCAGACACAAGGAAGACAGGTGCAAAAGGGTTCATGGCTTCTATTTGTTATAAATGGGCAACTGACCTCAAGCCTTATGGTTTTTTTACATGTATTTTAATCTGGTATTTTGTAAACATGTTTCCTGACTTCCAAAACTGTACTCTACTTAAGAAAAATGGTCAAAGATGGAAAATGGTTTTCCTTTTATAACTGAAATGGGGAAGGTTTACATAGTCAAAGTTCTAATGCTACCCCACGGGCTCTGGTTTTTCAGCTGTGTGACCCTGTCAATAATACAATAGTCTGTGTCTTTACAGAATGGCATGGCTATGTTTCTCAGAAAGCAGCTCACAGATACAGACTGTGAAGTGCCAGTCACTACTCCTGAGTCTCACAGTGGGTGGGAGTTAAGCAGTGAAGAAGGCTGCAAGGGTTGAGCAACACACACTATTGCTTTGGGAGTGTTCTATCAGAGAGATTCCTGTTCTGTCACATCAGCTCTGAGCTACTGATGCACACTAACATTTTCCTTCTTCTTTTTTTTACTGTAGTTATTTATTGAAAAAGCTGAAGCTGAAGAAAAGTGGTTCAAGAGATTAATTGCTCTCCGACAAGAAAGATTGATGGGCAGTCCCGTGGCCTAAGCAATAGACTTACGATTGGATTGACAATAACCTTGAAAATTTAGGTTTTTAAATACCAATATTAATTTTTCACTCTTAAAAATACTTTAGCCAATTACATTTAAAAATCATCTCATTTCATCCCTCATGTTCAGCTAAATATTAGGTAACTTGAATCTAACGTTGTGAATAGTGAATCTATTATAAAAGGTCTGAGGGCATGAACATATTATATTACACTGTTAATAAAACCAATAATAAAAATATCAGTGTTGAAATAAATGAATTCTCAGTAGTGTTTCTCATGACAATTCTTAGAATCGTGTTTTTGACCCACTGTTGTATAATTTGATATACAAGAGCATTTTAGTATGAGGATGAGATTCCATCTGCTGTGTACTGTGAAACCCATCTTGAACCTCTTAGCTTGCCTTTCTTAAGGGTTTTTGGTATCATAAAAGGTACCTTAGAAGGTCTAAGCAATGACATGTTAGATTTGAAGGCAACATGTTTTGTGTCAAGTGTGGACTCAGTCCTCTAATCCTAGTGCTTTGGAGGCTTAGGAGGGAGGAACTCAGCTGCAGTCTGCACCGCACAGCAAGTACCGGGACACCTCGGACTACATGGTGAGGCCTTGTCTGAAAAAAGGTTAGTTACATAAAGGAATAGTTTTTGCTTAGAGATCAATTTGTATTATGTGTTCTTCTCAAACCTGTAACTAGACCTCAGTCCTTTCCTTTAGCAATCACATGTCCAGTATGTTAGTCATCACTGTGCATTGCTATGACAGAAGACCTGGCCTAACTTCAGGGGAAAGGCTTATTTTATTTGTCTTATGCTTGAGCAATTTCAGGCCATGGTCAGCTGGCTCCACTGCTTGTAGATCAGTGGCAGGCAGAAGCACAGCAAGAGGCCACGTCCCAGGAAAGCCTCTCACTAATGGCTGTCGGGAAGCAAAGAGACAGGAAGGGGCTAAGACCCTGGTATATCCTTCAGGGACATACACTAGGCACCTGCTTCTAGTCTGTCCCCTACCTCCTGGTAGCTCATTCAGCTCTAAGCTCATGGTTTAGTCCATTGATGAAGTAACAATCCCCACGTTCCAGTAACCTTCTCGCTAACACCGCCAGCACAGAGCCAGGCCTTAACCATTTGAGCCTTTTGGGAGACACTTTACATCCATGCTAGACGTGTGTGACTGACCCAACACTCATGATGGAAGAAGAGTTTCTGAGAAATAAGAGCTCTTGCAGCACTCCTGCTTCGGCAATGTCTGTCCCCTCCTGAGGAAACCACCATGCTGTATGCAGAATGTTTTCTAGTAGACCAGCCATGGACATCTCCACAGTCCATACTAAACATGCTAGAGAGAAGGGCTTTGGGCCTTGCTGTACAAAATGGGATTTCACCTTCTGACACACTTTTTTTCCCCATTTTTTTTCTCTGCTTACTTTTACACTGACTCTCTGAAGACTGGAGCTGAGGGCACAGCCACGGGAAGTCCCTGGGACGAGATACATAGGCCATTTTGATTCCGTCTTTTTTACACTTTAGAGCTACTGAAGTTTTCATCTCTGTTAAGGATGGAAACAGGAAGAGCCTCACACTCAGTTGCAGGTGCTATAAAGAGCGTTTATCTTAAAATGTGTGTTTTCATGTGTACATTTTCTTGATCTTAGCAAAGGCTATTTTTCTTGGCTCTACAAATAAACATGCCCAGTATAAAGGCAGGTCCATGTGGTTGTTAATGTAGAAACGCAGCTACACAGAAGTGACTTCAGGAAGGATTAATTTTGTCAGATAATTCGTAAACTGTGTTCTCCTGCTATTAGGAAGTATATGTCTTGGAAAGGATATAGGTTATCAGTTGGCCATAGGGAGCCTCCACACTTCCTTCATCTACACAGCAATGAGAATACAGACATCTACTTTATAGTATGCTTTCCTCCTATGTGTCTCAGTGACAGGTACACCAAATACAGAGGCTTGAATTGTAATGAATTTGCATCTTAAAGATAAATCTTTTGTGAAAAATAAAAAAAAAGTCAAGCTTTGTTTTGTTTCTTTTGTTTTAAGTAAGCAAATAAACTTGGTCCTAAAGAACTCAGTGACTGCTTCCTCCCTTCATTTTGATATGTCATTAATTTTGTTTCCTTCTGTTTCTTTCTAAAAACCACAATATGACTACAGAAGCCAAGGCAGACTTAATGAGGAGACTTCCTAGAACATTATCAAACACACCACCAAACTCAAGCGTGAGGATGCTCTTCTGCTGTCTTTAACATCGCAAGAGTCAGCCTGTAAAACAGCAAGCTTTTTCATGTTGCTTGATTAATGATAATAGCTTGGCTTCTGTGTGACCTTAAGTGCTTTGAAACAGATTTGTTGCAAATGATAGGTGCTAATGCAAATTAGTTTTTTTTTTATTTCTGGCACTAGGTATACTGTCAGAAAGAATAGACCAAGAACACCATTGTCACTCAGTAGTTATGAGCAGCCCTAGATGACAAGGGACAGAGTGCTTTGGGTCATGTCATCTACCTACTTGGTTTGAGCATTCTAGCATGTAAAATAAACACACTCATAAATGGCTTTCTTACTTTGACTTTTTTTTTTTTTTTGATGTAGGGGAAATGGCAATATAAATGTTCATAGAAAAGTACATTACTTAGGCCAAATGAACATTCTGACATGAGGATCATTTTTTAATCTATTTTATACGTTATTAGTGCTTTCTCTGTGTATGGGAAAACACAGCTGTAGTCACAGACAGCTGTGAGCTGCCATGTGGGTGCTGGGAGTTGAACTCAGGTCCTCTGGAAGAACAGTCAGTGCTCTTAACCACTGAGCCTTTCTCAAGCACAGTGGGGGTCATTTTAATACAATACAGAATAAGCAGTTGCATGGATACTGGTTAATAAAGCTGCACTCCGGCTTATGTTTACTCCCTTTTCCTTTGAGGTGCTGGTGGCAGTCACTCACATTTTTGCTTTGTCCTCAGTCAACCTTCCCTGATCTGCTGATTCCTTGACAACACCATGAGGACCCTACCTGTAATGCCACTAGTGACCAGCCTGCCGTACACTTACTTATTTGAGGAATAGAACTTCATGGTCATAAATACCAATTTACTCATGTATATTATTTTGAGTGCATAGTTTATGCTTGGCACATTGTAGGAGCGTTGGAGCATATACAAGGTGATTCAGTGAGGGTCCTACCCTCAAAATGCTTAAATACAAAGCCCGGATATTTAAATAATATAAGATATCTAGCACACACTGGCAGGAGAGAAGACTGGGTTACAAAAAGGAAGAAATTGGTCCTAATCAAAAAAAAAAAAAAAAAAAAAATCAGGAAGGCTTCATGGAAGAGCTTACATCTGAACTAGAATTACACAATTAAGAAGACTGGAACCTCTGGGCTTCACTGATTCATTCTCCTGATAGCTACTCTGGAAAACTGGAATCTTCCCCAGTTCTATAGTTGGGTCTTTCTCAACATTTTTGGTTTGGCCATCACTCAGAAATCTTTTGGTGAAATGACCAGACAACTATTAAAAACCATCCTAACAAAACTTATTCTTGGAACCTCCCTTACCAAAGGAGGGGGAAAAAGTGTTTTCTTCATAAGCCCTGTGGCTTTACAAGAGACCTAGAATAAAATAGAGACAAAGGGCTGTGAGGTGATGGTACAGTGTCTCATCCCAGTGCTCTGGAGGCAGAGACAGGCACATCTCTGAGTTGGAGGCCAGCCTAGTCTACAGAGTGAGTTACAGGATAACCAAGGCCACACAGAGAAATCCTGCATTGAAGCCAACACCCCCAAAACAATAAATAAAGGGGGGTTCAGATACTGTACACTAAAGTTTGTTACCTTTTAACCCTTTGCCATGAAGATGGACTTTTAAAGCAACTCCAACTAGTGTTGGGTTTTTTTTTGTTTTTTTTTTTTTTAGCCAAATCAAATGTCCAGACATTTTTCAAAACTATTTTTACTATCATTTTACTCCAGAATTTGGCCCAATGTCTGACACAGAGATCACAATATTGTTTTAATTATGAATTTTTCCATTTCAAACAAATCTTTTAGCTGTCTGGTTATTTAAATTGCTCAGTTGGGGATAGGGTATTTATGTTAGTTTCTTATTGCTGGGATAAACTCCACAAGTAAGACAATTTACAGAATGAAGGATTTATTCTGACTCATGGCATTGAACGTTTCAGTCCATCATGACAGGAAAGCATGGCAGAGCGGCTTATATGACAGAGAAAGCAGAAGGCATGTCTGTGTTGGCAAATCATTCTCTTTACGTGCCTCTTAGGCCAGTAATTCTCAACCTTCCTAATGCTGCGACCCTTTAATATAGCTCCTCATGCTGTGACCCCCCCCCACCATAACATTATTTTGTTGCTACTAAATAACTTCATAATTGTAATTTTGGTGCTGTTATGAATCATAATGTAAATATTTTTGGAGACAGAGGTTTGCCAAAGGGGTCACCGTCTACACCCACAGGTAGAAAACCTTTGCTGTAGACCATTCTGTTTACTTAGCCTGTAGGATGGTGGCAGTCACGTTCAGAGAAGTCTTCCCACAGTTAAACATTTCTGGATATATGCCCAGACACAGAGTTGTAATTCAGTAATTTTCTTGACATGTCTCCATCCAGTTAAATTCACAATTAGATTAACCATCTGAGTATTAGTGCTAGAGTGAAGTCTGTGGATTTAAGCTCTTGGCCTCAAAAATAGACAGTAAGACAACAAAAGAAATGTTCAAGCTCTTTGGAACAAGTATAAAAAAAAAATAATAAATGAATTTTACAACCAATCTAGTCTGTTTTCTCTGATTTGTGTCTCCAAGGATGCAAGGTACCTTCTTCTTCTGGAATTGCATCTACTGGCAGTAGCAAGGATCTCATTAAAGTCTACTTTTCATTACATATTTTACATTGAATTTTTTAAAAGCACAAATATTTTCCAAGTACCAGCACAATGAATCAAGTAAAGAAGGGTATATGGTTTTGTTTGTTTGTTTTGGTTTTTAACAAATTCTATGGATGGATCTAATAATGTGGATGTGATCATTCAGGGTCTGCCTCGTACCTCCTGTGTGTGCCTCTCCTTCCAAAGACATAGATCAATTTTCAAAAAAGAAAAGCTCGCCAATGTAGTAAGACAACACCTTAAACTCAACAAGTGTAACACTTTATTTTTAGGTCTTTGACAGGAGTTGCAAAATGATACCACTACAGTTCTCAGAGAGCTGAACTGAGCTGACCTTCTTAGCACCCTGTGCATGGTACTCAGACAAACCTCACAGAATGAACCTCACAGAATGAAAACGCTGCATTCAGAAGCCCTTCAATAATGAGCCAAGTCCTCTTGTCTTGAGAAAAATCCACAAGTGTGTCTATCTCCATGCCCCCCCAAAATAGATTTTTTAATGGAATTTTTTTTTTAAAAAAATCATAAATGTTTTCCAAAAACCAGGGCAGTGAGTTGAGTACTTAAAGACAGGTGGGGTGGTGTTGTGGGGGAGGGGGTGTTGTTTGTTTGTTTGAATTTGTTTGGTTTTGTTGTGTTTTCTTAATAAATTCTATAGATAGATCATTTATTTATACTTTTTTGTAGCTAAAGTAATTCTCCTTGACCTGGAGAAGATAAGTCTTAGAATCATTAACTTTGCAACAGTTGGAGATAATGGTTTTTTCACCCGTGCCCCTTCCAGCAGAGTGGCTCTACTGTGCTGCCCGGGTGAGGTGCTGCCGATAAGGGAGAGTTGGTGGGCTGACCAGCTCAGCTACAACCCAGACCCGGATCCTTGGTGTTGAGTTGGCCCACCCCAAAATCTGCATCATCTGTGAACTGTTGGAGCACATGAGATGGCCAGTCCTACTAGTCCAAAGCTGCAGGATCTCCGTGACACAGGGCGACAACAGGATAAATGGGAGGAGTCCTAATGAGGATCCAATATTGATGGAGTCACAGAAGCCACAGGCCTCGAACCAGACCAATGACTCATTGCAATGAACATGTGCAAGTGAAGATGTGTGGACAGAGGGTATACTGCGGGATACACTGACATCTTCCATGATGTTTTCTATGTTTTACTTTTTCTTTTATTTGGGGGGGCGGGGGTGTTGCAAGGACAGAGGGTGGATATGAGGGGACGGGGAGATGAGTGGGACTGAGGTGCATAATGTAAAACTCACAAAGAATTAATAAAAAATTGGAAAAAAATAATGGTTGTCTTTCAAAATATATGTTTGAATGACAAATGTCTACTCATATGAGGTGAAAAATAGGTCATCATGGTCTTGTAAATACGCTTTGCAACTTTTCATAAAAATGTGTTTTATAAACATGCCATAGAACGTGAGCCCTGTGTTACTTAATAGCTCTTTACCAAGAGCATTTGACCCTTCAAGGAGAAACCTGTGCTCACTTCAGCACCTGTTCTCCATGCCTGTGCTTGTCCAGCCTTCATTCTGTGGCCCACTTTTGCAGAGGCACTTATGCAGAAACTTCCAGCATGCTCTTACAGTTGGCAATGGGGAGGTGACTAGTAACTGGCAGATAGTTATTGTTCGCCACAGCCATAAGTATTTTTACATTACAGTAACTGTGCTGTAATTTCCAAGAGACATTGTTCAACTAATTCCTAATCCCCTTGGGGGAATATTTAACATGAGATCTTTGAAGAGGAGTAATATAAAAATATGCTTTTCTCAATTGAAAAACCATTTTGGAGTTGCCACAATCTGTGACAGCAATTTCTGTTCTTTTTGTAATAACAAAGACAGCATAGTAGAATTTATAGTTCTAAAATTAACCTTGTAAATTAAATGGCCGCTTGCCATCTTACTAGACTCTGCGCATGGTCATCAAAGTTCTCAACGACCAGGCAGTGGTGGCACATGCCTTTAATCCCACCACTTGGGAGGCAGAGGCAGGCAGATTTCTGAGTTCAAGGCCAGCCTGGTCTACAGAGTGAGTTCCAGGACAGCCAGAGGTACACAGAGAAACCCTGTCTTGAAACGCCCCCAACCCCCCAAAAAAAGTTCTCAACGTTTATCAATATATTTTAGATAAATGCTCTAATGAACGTATTCCAGGTGGCAACAAATCTACTCATTTGCTAGGTTTGTATAAAGGAAAGAGCTTTTTAAAATAATGTGAAATGGGTGTTATGTATTAAATTATTATTTCTTTTGACACAATTACATAGGTTGGTCTGTGGGAATACTGTAATCAAGCCTCCAACCTGAGTTTTATCCCTGTCTGAACATGGCAGAAGGAGAGAACTGACTTGTACAAGCTGTTCACTGAACTCACCTTTTGGAAAATAGGCAAAAAGGGTGGAGGTCTAACTCCAAGGGAGCTCCCTCGCCGACCTACTTCCTCTAGCCAAGTGCCATGTCTCTGTTTCTACCATCTTCCAAAAAGGTCATCAGAGTAGGAAGCCATTTGTGAGGTAAACCAATGGATTTAGGTTGGAGCCTTCACAAACCAATCCCTTCCTAAAAGTCCTGCCTTTGGAATTACACCTTCAACACATGAGTTTGGGGAATACTTAATATGCAAAGCACAGTGGAAATACAGCATTCCAGTTCAATCATAGCATAAATTGCCCTGATAATTATGAAGTAGAGTCTCAGAAAGTCAAGATCTTTTAAGAAGCCACGTTTATATCGAAGATTCCACAAAAAACTAAAGCACTGTGATTAGAGTGATCATAGGGAGATGGAATATTGCAGATCGAGAACCAAGTTTATCTCGGGCTAACATCAGTGCCTTTTAATAACCTTTTGCCATCAACCTCTGTATCTAACCTAACAGCCTCATAACCACAAAGTTAAACTTAGAATGTATCATTAAGCTTAGCAGAAAGCTAGCTTCCACTGATTAAGCTAAGAACGCTATATGTTAACATCTTGAATTCATCCAGAAGTTTCCCCTTGGCTCTACCTGGCCTTCCTGATGTCCCCACAAAGGCATTTGAAAAAGACAATGGTGTTTTGAATGAGAATGGCCCCAAAGGTTCATATGTCTGAATGCATGATCCCTAGACAGTGGAACTGTTTTTGAAGGATAAGAAGGTGTGCCTTTTGGAGGAAGGTGTGTATTTAAGAAGGTAGGCTTTAAGGTTTCAAAAGCCCACAGTAGGTTCAGTGTTGGTCTTTCTCTGCCTGATGCCTGCAGATCAAAAGCTACTGCTTCAGCATCATACCTATCTGCTTCCTGCCTGGATGGTCATGAATTCAACTACCCTCTGGGACCATGAATCTGAAATTAAATGAAATCTTTTATAAGAGCTTATTTGGACATGAAATCTCTTCACAGCAATGGAACACCAAGACACACTGATTTCTTTCTTTGGTTCTATGACTGGAGAAGTTCACATGACCTCTTCCATGATAAAAGCATTATTCACAGTAACTTGAATTTTGTTCATCTTTGGCTCATTATAATATATTTCCTTACAGGCAAAAGCTGTGTTTTACATCAACAAATTATACAATTTTAACCAGAAAAATAAAAACAACAACAGCAAAAAAAAAAAAAAAAAAAAAAAAAAAAAAAAAAAAAAAAAAAAAAAAAAAACCATAGCTATACAATACCTATTTATTTATATTTCTGTTCATGTGAGGAAAAAAAGCTTCATGGAAAGGTACTGAATGGCATCATCCTTCTCCCAGCATTCCAGATGCTAGACAAGTTTCTTCTAGTGAAGTTATATTAATAACAACAACAGTGACCTTGAGAATTGCTAACTACCTAAATACTCTACAGCACTATCCCAAGGCAGTCCCAGCCAGTTAGGGTAGGTCTTTGAAGCTGAAAATACCTCATGGAGAAAGTCTGGCTTGGAGGTTTCAACTTGACTCTGTCATGAAGTTATGAATCAATGGGATGAAGGCCTAAGCAAAAGGAGACGCAACATTATCACTTTAATTCTGGTTTCTGTCCAGCTTGACAGCTTAAATAATTTGGTAACTTAACCAACTTTTCTCTCTTTTCAAGAAAAAACAAAAGGGACTTATCATCCATCCATCATATATTCAACACATGGAGAGTGCTCAATTCAATTCTAATTCTACATTTTCTAAACAAACTTTGCTGCATGTTTTCTGTCTCCTCTAGCAGGGGTTCTCTGTCAACAGCCATTTTAAATTACTAACTATCGAATTACCCAGATGTAGGCTCTCATGCAAATGACAAACCAAATCCAGTGGGGTTTCATTGTTGCTGCTTTGTTTTAGCCCGCAGTTGGTCCTCAAATGACAAAAGGGAAATAGGAGACACAATCTTGCTCTCTGCACCCCAAGGAGAAAGATTCCTTGGCCAATTTACCAAGGTAACCAGCTTTAGAAATCCAGGCACAACTGCTGGGCATCTCCTACTTAATACGTCTGAAAAACCAATGTATGAGCAGGAAATAGCAAGACAAATAGTGGATTTAACGAAAGAAGAAATTACAAGTCCCAACACCAACCATCCACAAGAAGCAGTTTATAGTAGTCTTTTTTACTCTCTGTGATGGCTTTGAGACATGTCTGCAAATGTGTCACGACTCTGAACATTTATCTGTTCCTATGGCTTGCTTGCAGCCAGCAGATTACATGGGAGGTGGCACAGCATCACACCAAAAGCGAACTCAGAAAGGTGTAGGCTTTTGCCTAACCTTCTGGTAACACTCGGGCTTTCAACACTTGAGATGATGACCAACTACTACACCCAGCATAATCTGACTAAGCCAGGCTCCCATAGAGTCCACTTGTTACCTAGGTAATAATAGTCTCAACTGAATTTCTAGCTCTAAACCTGCTATTCAAGAATAGACACCTCCAGTCACATAGTCTTCCCACTGAGGCCCCAACACAAGCGTTGTCATATGCCTAAGTTCTTCACCCACAGAATTTATGACGCTAATAATGTGATTGTTTTATAGAACAATTTTTGGGCTTTGTAATGCAATAATAAAACACCAACACCACTGAGTCATGGGAAATCTGTTTAAACCTCGTACTGACGAATAATGGTATTTACATAAAGGTTGGCGTGACAGTTTGAATAAGAATGACCCCCACCCCCCTGCCAAAGGCTCATACATTTAATGCTTGCTCACCTGGAGAGTAGCTTTATTTGAAAGGACTAGGAGGTGTGGCCTTGTTGGAGGGACTATGACACTGGGAGGAAGGAGGTGAGCTTTGAGGTTTGAAGGGCCCAAGCCAGGCCCAGGGGCTTCTCTTCTCCTGCTGTCTATGGATCCAGATGTAGAGCTCTCAGCTATTTCTGCAGCACCTCCTCTGCCGCTGTGCTGCTGTGTTCCCTGCTCTGATGAAAATGGACTAAGCTTCTGAAACTGCAAGCAAGCCCAGTTAAATGCTTTCTTACTTCGTGCTGTCTCTTCACAGCAGTAAAACACTGAATGAAGACAGTCAGCTTTGTGCTGGGCAATGGCTACTATTAGTAGAGAAGCTGCCTGGCCTGATGTTCTTCTGCACTCAAGCTGGAGAGTTCAGCTTCACTGTCTCAAGCACCTCTGTTTCACCATCTAGTAAAAGGCAACTGAGATTTCCCATCATGTCAAGTTCCTATGTGAATGGGAATTTATATGTGTAAAATATTTCACATAATACTCAGAAAAAATAAAGCCAATTAAAGTATAGGATAATACAATTCTCTGTTTTATGTTCACAGTCACTTTGCTTTTAAAGGCATTTTTTTCCCTCATGAGTATTTGTCTTATTTTACAAAGCAGACTCACCATAGACATCTATGGGCAGCACCTTGCAAACGTGCTTGGACGAAACTATAAATACAGTTAGAAAATGAGAGGACCTTATTATAACAAACAATGGGTTATTTAGTGTCTTTAGCTGAAAATCAGCATGTTCTACAAAGCTGGCTGTCATGAGTAAGGCTCTCTGAGCCATAACCACCAAAATGACTGTGAATTAAGAGAGAAAATTAATTCCCAAAGGAAATCACTGTAGATCTCATTATTTCAGGAATAACCCACCCTAGGACTTTAATTAAAAATAATATTTATTCAAAATAAATGAGTGCTGGCAGGTTTCTGCAGAAGCCATAATCTTGGTTATGCTAAATCTTCTTATATTAGTGCTGACATCATTAATCTCATTTGAGATGCCCTCCAGTCTGACAGCCCGAACAGCACTGGGGCAATTTCTTGCAGAAGCCTTTTTATCTTCACTGAAGAGTTATAATTCATGCAGATACCTAATGTAAAAAAGGCCTGGGCAATTACAGACATCACTCTGAGATCTTCACTGGCACTTCATCATGTCAGCAAGTATCCCTTAATGAGTTTGTTCTCAGACAGAGGCCAATATCTCAACATCGCCATCAAATTAACAGAAGCCACCTTATTGCTTTCTGGATGGACACCTACCAGTCTTCACTCCAGAAAAGCTTCAGGTGTGTTATCAAAATTCACAGAATAAATCTAGATAAAACACAAAGTTCATTAAGTCAGAAGAAAAAAAACCAGGGAAAGGAGGGCATGTAAGCAGAAAGTTAAGAAGTTGGAGTGAGGCAAACATACAAACTATAAAGTCTGGCTAACACTCACTTTCAAATTTGCCACCTAATTGTTTCAAGGGCAGTATAATGATTAACTCTGATAATTTTGTTCTGGACTCTTCTGGATACTTTTATATAAGTTACTAATAGACATGTGAATAATGAATGCCAAATATGCACGTGAGTCCTGAGCTTCCATCTCCAGTATTGCAATACATAAATAAAAGAAGGAAGGATTTTTTAAAGTGTTCCGGGGGAGAAACAGATCAATACATGTATAGCAGGTGTGAGACCAAGGTTCAATCCCTAGTGTCACAAAAAGAAAAGAATTGATTGAGACTTGAGAGAGAGAGAGAGAGAGAGAGAGAGAGAGAGAGAGAGAGAGAGAGAGATCTACAGATATATAGACACACCCATGACTTCTGTGTGTGCGAGTTCCATGAGAGCAAATCCTAAGAGTGTAAAATCTTGGATGTGGACATTTTAATTTACTGATTGTTTTGTTTATTCTTTTGCCAAAACTATACTACAAGGAGATCTAGAAAAATATTTGAAATGCAAGCATTTTAGGCTAATATACTCTGATTCAACATTTACTAGAATGAATTTTACAAGTAATAGAATACATTGAACCTAACAAACTTGAACTAAGCTTTTGTGATCCAGGTAAAAATCAGTCCTGCCAAAATGAAAATACTGCCTTGTGACCCTGACATTTTAAAATCTGGACCTTGGTAATGTGGCTGGGGACAGGTGTCCACTGACAAGGGCTTTATGCCAGAGGCCAGGGGACATCATAACTCTGCCAACACATGATTTGCCAGCCGTCTAGTTTAGAGTTATGTGCAGAAGCCAGTGTGTAGATGTTATGGGGTTCATGTGTCTCTCTCCTGCCATGAAAAACACACCCTCAGTGACTGGATCACAAGCTCACAGCCTGAAACTGAATTCAGCCCCACAGGTTTGTTTTCTGTGGCCTGCTCAGAGGTATTTTGTTTTTAATTAGTTGTTAACTTTTAAAAAAATTAAGAGAATTCATGTAAAATCCATGTGATCAGTGGGCATGAATCTCTGGGGAGACATCTGACACTATACAGTAAGTAGGGATGCCCCTTCATCTGGAAGCCAGCTACCTGCAGCAAGCTGTAGGCCCACCCCTCTGGGTCACCACAACCACACAGCATGGTGACAGGAGTGGTGGTTCTCAGCAGGCTGTGTGACCTTAACAAGTAGTTTCTCTGCTCTGACCCTTAGCTTGCTCTTATGAAATAGGCATAATAATAGTGTTTACCTCTTTCAATCTTTTGAGCATTAATGCTGTGGCCAGCCCACAGCAGAAACTCAATAAAGTTGGTTGTTATTTTGATTAT
This sequence comes from Arvicanthis niloticus, assembly GCF_011762505.2. NCBI lineage: Eukaryota > Metazoa > Chordata > Mammalia > Rodentia > Muridae > Arvicanthis > Arvicanthis niloticus. Next base: position 48,705,881 of record NC_047661.1, read on the forward strand.
TAATTCCTTCGTCATTTTCTGTGGTTCACTTCCCTCGAATTTATTATTTGATTGGATCCAATCTGTGATTTTTCAGTCTGCCCCTAGCTGACAGTCAAGGTGACAGCTCAATGAATTTTTTTGTTTGGTTGGTTTGTTTTGCTTGGGTTTGGCTTTTTTTTTTTTTTTTTTTTTTTTTTGTTGTTGTTGTTGTTGTTGTTAGAAAAGGGGGCCAGAAGAACTTACACCAGTGCATGGATTAAAGCCTCAGATTCTGCGGCGTCACAACCAACCTTCCAACTCCAACTCTAGCACTCCTAGCAGTATTGCTGTAGGAAAACTTATTTTTCTACAACAACCTGTTTTCCCCCTGTGAAACAGTGAAGGGCTCTGCGAATCAATGCGCCTTGATTAGAGGAGGTTCTAGCTTTTCTTAAGTAACTTAGACTCGTAAAGACAAATACCATGGCTTCTTTCACATGTGGATCCCAGATTTTAACATGTATACACATACATGTGTGTACGTGATCTAGTTAGAAGGGAAGAGGAAATGAAAGAGAAAAAGAAAAGGAAAAGGAGGAGTCACATACTCCCCTCCCCCCACACACACCCGAAGTACATATCATACAGCACTGATATTTGCACGGCCTTACAGTGATTGGCAGCAGATACTCTCATTGTTGTGACTAGTAAAGGCATCAAAACACTTTATAAAGGAATGAGGGCATCCCAGTCTTCAGTATTTTCCAACAGATTCCCTTGGTCACCTTGCCAGTGGGGCCCCAAGTTTGGATTCTCTCCAACCACATCAAGGATTTAAAAATAACTCTCCAAGTAGCCCTTTAGATAACCAGAATTAAAACAACTCCTGAGAACAGATGACCTCAGTACTACTTTCTGAAGAATTTTTTCTACTTTTCCATTGTTTTAGGTTCCATAATTCTATTTTCTTTTTTAATTTAAAGTGTTCCCTCTTAACTACGTCAGTGCAAAACACATATCTCACCTCTAAGGAGATAAGAAGTAGCTACCATGAGTGACTACAGTAAAATAGATTCAGATTGCCATGGTTAAGATGTCCCACTATGGAAGCTACTGAAGGAGAGTTTATTAACTATAGAAAAAAAAAATCAAGGCATTTACCTAATACCATAAGTAGACAGGTTGTAGCCAAGCTGAGAAAATTTTGCTATGGTTTTCAGATGCTACCAGATGCCTTTCTTGGCTATTGGATTGATGGAAGCTGGTCATTAAATACATTTAAAAGTCTTGATAATCAAAAGGAAACAGAGTTGGGCAATGAATAGTTATTAAAGGAATTAAAAAGAACCCAAGATAACTTGGCTCTCTGGCACAGTCTTGTCCCAAAGTTTAATCAACCATTTGATCTTGTAGACTCCTGAGTTTAGACAGATTTTATCCTTTATTTCTGGAAATTTCAGTTTACAGCTAGAGACACAAACCATTAACAAGCTTTACTGTGCTAAACCAATAGGAAAATACTTCATTTCATGAATTGCCTTGAAAAAAAAAAAGTTTTCAGAATCTCAATGAGAATAAAACCTAAGAATAACAGAATGTTGGTTTTCAAAAAATTGAGGAATAATCCAAAACTCTTTTAATGAGAGATAGGTAACTTTATACACAGTGAGAAAGGCTAAACTGGCACACGAGCCCAAGGGGGGTAGGTTCAAGAAAGAAGCAAATCTCAGAATATTAAGTACTGTGGATGGTGAGGCTAGAAAGTAGCATGAGGAAATTCTCTGGGGCATTAGAAATACTTTCATGGGCTGGAGACATGGCTCAGTGGTTAAGAGCACTGACTGCTCCTCCAAAGGTCCCGAGTTCAATTCCCACCAACCACATGGTGGCTCACAACCATCTGTAATGGGATCCGATGCCCTCTTCTGGTGTGTTTGAAGACAGCTACAGTATACTCATATAAATAAAATAAAATAAACATATTTTTAAAAAGAGAGGGAAAAATACTTTCATAGCTGTGACCTGGCACTGTTTACATATACCCACTACTCCATGGTCTGTGTTTCCCTCCAGAGTTGTCACATGACAAATTGTATCTCATCCTCAGAACATACTTATCCTAATCTCATTCTGCTTCTGTTATAAACACCATGTTCAACAGCAATTTGTGGAATGGAGTTTGTTTCAGTTTATGCCGCCAAGTCACAGGTAGTTCCTGAGGAAGTCAGGGAAGGCCCTCAAGGTAAGAACCTGGAGGCAGGAACTGAAGCGAAGGTCAGGGAGGAGTACTGCTTGCTGGCTTACTCACTTTCTGGCTTGTTTTTTCACTTGATTTCTTCTATAGCCCAGGCTCAGAAACCTAGGGATGGCACTGCCCACAGTGGGCTAGGCTATCTTCTATCTATCATTTATCAAAACAATTCCTCCAAGACCTGGTCCCAGGCCAATCTGAACGAACCAATACTTCAACTCAGGTTCCCTTTTCCTAAGTGACTCTGGCTTGTATCAAGTTGACAGTAAAACTCACCAGGACAATATCTACGTACTGTAGATATATAGTCTATAATGAGTGGAGGGTACAAAGTGCTTGGAGGCACTGAAATCCACAGTAATAAAGATGTTTATAACAGTTTAAAACTCAGGAGTCTGGAGAACTATAAAAAAAAGCATAATTCCAGTATTCAAAAGCCTGTTTATTTCTTCTTTCTTAGGCACTTGAGAAATATATTGAAATTTATAAGGTGCTATAATTAAGGACTTGTAGAATCCTTGACATTGTGCTAATGCATGTCCAATAGGTATGTCCAATAGGCCAGAGAATTTTGTGTCCTAAATGGCTAAAATGTTGTCTGAGATGTAATTGATCCTTCTTAAGCAACAGGTGAGTTAATGGGTATAGATTTCACTGACCTTTTGAACTACTAACGTTACTAGTAGAGTTGCAGAATTGGCTTGTATCTCATGCATTGTCTCTGGAAGTCTTTCCTTGACTTGGTCAGTGTTCTTTTAAAGGAAACATAAGCAGTGGTGTGGCTAGAGGCCGCGTGTGGGAATATGTAATTTACCACACAAATGTACTAGTAGTGATCCTTTTAAATGTCACAGGGAGGCAAGGTAGGATAGTGGGGATAATGTAAGCCTTGCAGCAGGACAGATAGTGAACCATCATCAGTGTTTTCGTGTATGATGAAGGATAAACATCATAGCACACGTTGGGTGGGGAGGTTTAACCGAGAATGGGTATTTGAAAGGCACTTAGGGCAATGTTTGGAACATGAGAAGAAATATGTGAGAACTATTATCCTAATACATAAAGCTTGTGATTTTACTCTCGGAAGGTAAGTGACGAGTGATGTGAATGGAACTGTACAACATACATTTCAGGTCCCTTTCTACTGGCCTGAAAAGTGCAAGAAGATATCTATTTCCTTCCTCTAACGTTTTGTTCAAGTTCGCGTTCTTGGTAAAGACTGTGTGGTCTCCTTTATTTATAACTGCACACTCCCTACCCTCCTCTCAAGTTTTCAGTGAGCTCGTAACTACCGTTTCATTCCTAACCTGCCCTCACACACTATAAAAGACAGAGGGCTTTACAAATAAGTTGTTATAACTGTGTTTGCAGCCAGTGCCAAGGCCCTCTCCTCCCTGCCTGCCCTACACCTCTAATGCTTCCTTAGTGGGGTGTTCATCCTCTCCTTTCCTTCCATTTAAAACTGGTATCATGGGCTTTTTGGTTCCAATTCTCTTTCTTCTACCATCTTTTTAAAAAACGCATTCTACAGGGTGTCTACACTACTTTTGTGTGCTCTGGGTGACTGTTGCGCTTACTGGAGCCCGATGTTGGACGCCAAACTGTTGCAGCCCGTACTGCCCGTTCCGGTCCGAGGGTCAGGGTCTAGCGAGAGAGAGAGTGGGGATAAAGGGGAAGAGACGCGAAGAATGGAGACAAGACAGAGATTCTGATCAAGTCTCGTTTATTGAAGGAAATTCTGAGCTATTTATAGGCTTTTGCCACGTGCCTTGTAGGCGCGTGGATACCACGTGCCTTGCAGGTGTTGATATGACGTAAGCCTTACAGGCGTCTATAGCGTGGACAGCACGTGAACTGCAATGCCTTGCAGGCGTGACTACCACGTGCACCTTGCAGCTGGGGCCAGTAAACAGCAACACAAAATATGTGGGATATCAGAGTGTGCTTCAGCTGTTGTAGGCTATTGAAAACCAAATCTTTCATCAGGGTATATGGTTCCAGATGGCTGCAAAGTTGATCTAGCCGCTTTCTGCTAAAGTCGGCTCCCAACAGGTGACCCCTACCAGACTGTCTTTACACTAAATGTTTCATGTTTGTTTTAACAGAGTGGTTCTGAGAGAAGTTCCATGCAACAAGATGGAACTTTTTCTCACAGTTTTTCTTTTGCCTCAATGCAAAAATGTTTTAATATTATTGTTTGTCATGCTGCTGCCTGTATTCATTTTATGTTTTTTTTTAAAGTATAGTCTCTTTAACATTTGCTTTGTGCCAAACAGAAACTAATTCCAGGTGTTGTACAGACAGTTTTGCCATGGAATTAGTTTACAAGTCCTCTGAGCTGTGCATGTTCTCTGAGCATTGTGCAGAGGCCAGAGGAAGATTAAAATAGCCTATTTATTTCCTGGAAGGGCCGTGTCATTTTAGATTGTGAAGTTGGCCCTACCTCAAGCCAATCCTCTCAGGGGAACAGGACTACCAGAGAAACCTGGTGAAACAGGGGGGAGGGGGTCCTGAGGATTACATTTCCACCTCCCAAAAATAACCCTGAGTACTTCTGCCACTTCCAAATCAGGTCCTGGTCACTTCTTCCCCAGTGGCAGCATGCCATAGGTCTCCCATGGGGCCCCAAGGAGCCATGGACACCCCTCCACCTCCCCAAGGGATGTGGGAACAAGTGAATTGAGGGTGTGTGTGCAAGATGCTTCTTCTTCCTTCCTTGTCATTTTCCTTCTCTTTCTCCTTCTTGCCTCTCCGTATCCAACTCTTGGAAGGGCCTATATAGTACTTTTCAAACGCCAATAATTGAATAAAACCTTTCATGTTGCCCCCTTCCCCCACCATACCACACCCCAATCTTACTGATACTAGGTCTTGAAGATCGCTTAAAATGTGTGGGCTTATCATTAAGGTACTGCACTGCTTTAAGATGAAACCAGCTTCCTTGCTAGAAATAGAAGGTTCTTTAATACTGTAATGGAAATAGTAGAAATAGAATTGTAGCTAGATATGGCTGCTTCCTTCAAGTCTTGTGCCCAAATCCTGCTTAAGAATGTTAGGAAGATGATAAAGATTTGGTCTGATCCTTGAAATGGAGGAATTTCATTTTGCTTTTTTTTTTTCTCTTTCTTTTGTGTATTTGATCCTATGCCTAGGTGTTGTGTATTGGGAGACACTGCTTCGAGTTTTAGAATTACAGGAAACTGTATTTGTTTGGTGTTTGAAATCTCATAGGCTGCATCTTGTTTTCTTCAAGAAGTGAATACAGCACTTGTTAATTTTTCTCAAAACCTTTTTTTCATTATTTGACCAGCTACCAGAGACTTGTCGAGATTAAGGACAATTTGGCCAAGGTCATTCAGAACTGGTCTAATGTTTTGGTTCCCGTAGCTCTGAGACCAAGTCGTCTCTCAGGAGCCTCACTGAAAGGGGCCTCCAGACAAACTTCTTGCCTCCAGTGTGTTTACCGCGGTTGCCATAGCAGCCGCGCAAGGCTCCTTTTCCCCCTTCTCCTGCCTCACCTTCGTGACGCCATAGAGTCATGGCCAATGGGCAAGCGGCCATGAGTCAAGCCCCGCCCTAGTCGCGGGCGCGGCTATTGCCGCGGGCAGACGCGCGAAGCTAGCGGGAAGCAGGCTGGTGGCGGCGCGGCGAGCTTCGTCCATTTCCACCCGCGCCCGCCGCCCGCCGCAGAAGCACGATGTTCCGGATGCTGAGCAGCAGCTTTGAGGACGACCCCTTCTTCGCGTGAGTGTCCCAGCCGCGCTCGCTAGGAAAGGCGAGCGGACTGCGCCCCGCTGGCTGTGCGGGTTACGCCCGGCGGGAGGCGCGGGGAAATGGGGGTGAAGGGAAGCGGAGTAAGGAAAAGTGAGTGTGAGAAGAAATGAGTGAGGAGAAATGGAGGTGAGGAGAAGTGAGCGTGAGGAGAAGTGGGGGTGAGGAGAGCTAAGTGTGAGGAGAGATGACACTCGTCTGAGGAGATAAATCTGAGAAGTGGCTGTGAGGAGAAATGGGGGTGAGAGAAGTGGCTGTGAGGTGGAATGAGGTGAGGAGAATGCGGGGCGTGAGAAGTGGAGACAGGAGCTGAAGGATTTGGGAGTCATTAGGTGAAGACATCAAGCAAGATACAGGGGGGTGAGGAGAGGATTTGAGGGTATTTGGCAAGGAGAAATGGACGGCATGAGAGAGGGTGAGCTGAGCAGGATGGGGTGAGGAGGATTTAGAAGCCTGAGGGTTTGCTGGTGGGAGATGAGGACTAGCTGTGGCTCACGGTGCAGGCTGCTGACTATTATGGGCGACTTGGTGTGTGGGTCGCCTTGAATCTAAAGTCCTGTGCATCAGCAGGGCTTAGCTGGTGACCATAACTGCCATCTTGGTGGAACTTCTGATAAGAAATAGTCCTAAACTTTAACTTCACGTAGGGTGGGAGTGCTTTCTAGGGTGACACTTCCTTGACTTGAGAAACGGGGGTGAGGGTGGTTTTTGTTTTGTTTTGCTTGAGAGAAGTCTCCCTATGTTGACCTTACTGGCCTGGAACTTGGTGTAGATCAGGCTGACCACGAACTCACAGAAGTCCACCTGCCGCAGCCTCCTCCTCTTCCTCCTCCTCCTCTTCTTCCTCCTCTTCCTCCTCCTCCTCATCTTCCTCCTCCTCTTTCTTGCTGGGATTAAAGGTTGTGTGCTAGGTTGTTTAAAACAAGCTTTCCTATAGTGAAGGCTATCACCTTGACAGCACTACTAAGTAGGAGAGTTGTGCTGGCTGCTTCAAAATGGTTGCCATGGGACACTGTTTGTTTTCTTCACCTTCTTCATTAGCAGAAGTGGCCTTGCTTGGGAAGGGACTTCTCATTTTAACAATGCAATAATGGGGCAGGGGTAAAGAAATAGTGTGCAAGGAACACCTCTGGTAACAAGGAATGGTGAGTGGTTCTCAGTGACATAAATGAGGCCTTGGGAAGAAGACATTTAAAATTAAGTTTCATTATTATCTAGTTTTCTGTGCATATTTAACCTTATTATATGCCTAGTTATATCAAAATAATATCTTAATTAAATGTGTAATTTGATATGTAATTTGTATCTTCAAAAATTATGTCTAGCAGGAGTGTAATTTAAACTGTTGGATGACCCTCTGTGAAAAGACAGGGAACCCAAGATTTGAAGCCAAAAATAGTAACATCACAGACAGACATACACATCAAAAAGCACCCTTCCTCCATGCTTAGCAAAGGAAAGACATTAGTCACACTCTTCAACAATTTTTTTCAGAACCAAGCAACCATTACCAAAAATATAAGGCAAATTTGTAGTAATTAACTGTAAGACTGATTCATGCTAATAATTTATTTTACAACCACTATTTATAGAGCAAACACATCTGGGGATAAAGAAGAAAAAGAACGAACCTATATTTCAAGAAATTTGTCCTTTAACCTACTCTTTTTACTCCAATCCTTACAAAATGAGAATGAATACTTAATATAAAGAATTAAGGTGACAAACTTACTAAGCCATCTGCTGACCTTAGGAACATAAAACAGAAGTAGGACACACTAATCATGCTCAATTTTTTCAAATTAATTTATTTTTATTTCATGTGCATTGGTATTTTGCCTGCATATATGTCTGTGTGACAATGTACGATCCCCTAGAACTGGAGTTAGAGACAGTTGTGGTCTGCTCTGTAGGTGCATGGGAGTTGAACCAGGCTTCTCTTGAAAGAACAGCCACTGCTCTTAACCTCTGAGCCATCTGTCTCTCCAGCTTCCACTGACTGTTTTTATATGAAGATTGTACCTGATGCTATCTTAGTACCTGACCATTGGGTTCTCTAGTGGTTACTTTAACTTAGAAAATACTCAGTGAATATTGTGTAACAGTGATCTAGTATCTTTTATGGTTTATCAAGCAGTTTATGGGTTATTACCCATATTTCTTGATTACTAATAGTAATTACTGTTTTCATTAAATAAATAACATCATTGATGTTGCAGCTGCCTAATTAGAATATTACTCATTAAATTATTTTTATTTTTAAAATAAACTTTATCATTTTTTAAAAAGTCTTACAAATAAATAATAACACCATAGGCCAAAAATAATTATACCCACGGGTCTTACAGGTAACACTGAAGTATAGGGTAAATATAAAAACAGCTTTCTGGAGAAAGTTTTTGGGAAATGACCCAAAGCATACATATACTGAGGAGGAGCCAACAGATGTGAAAGGGAAAAGAAAATTCCACCCTGAGCTCAAGCTCCATATGCTCTGCAAGCAGTCAAAGCTACTAGGAAACTCAAAAATCTTTCTAACCTAAGAACCAAGGACAGAGCTCAGTACTGCTATTGTCATTGGAAAGGTGTGGCTGAGAGTGGGAATGTACAGCATCCTGAGAGGGAGGACGAGACAGCTTTTCTGTGTATAAATTTTGCACAAATCTGTACTAGGCTTAACCACCTGTGCATGAACCAGACTCAGAGAGCAGCTTACTGAAGAAGATACATGAATGAAGCAAGATTTAGTCTCCCATTTAAGACAGAATTTGAATTCTAAGGCAACCACATTAATTACCTGCTTAGGAAAGATTCATCATTTCTGAAGAATATAACAAAATTCAGAACCTCTACAACATAATAGCCACTGTCTGTATTTTGACCTTATATGACTCATTTCTATATAAAAGACTTATTCTGAAGTTATTAGTTATTATCTCATTCAAGGTATTAGCATTAATGGGCAAAAAATTTTAAGGCAGTTATAATTTTGCCCCATATGTGAAGGAAAATATGATTGTAATGAAGGAAAATATATGATGTCTCGACAAAGGAAGTGGGATTTTATATGTAACTTGTCTATCTCTAATGTGTATAAATGTTTTATATATTATATCAAATAAAAATTCTAGAGATGAAAATTATATCTGAAAGAAGAAGATTGATTGGGTAGGTTTAGTAACAGAATGAAGATGGCAGAACAGGCATTAAACTTGCCTGTTAAAGGACAAATATAGAACAAAGTGCAGAACAAAATGCAGACTTGGCAGAAATTGATGGTTTTCCTTGAAATTTAAACAACGTTATTTTAGGAACGTGTCTGTTGTAGGCAGAATAATGGTTTCTGTAAAGATAATCATATCCTAATTCCCAGAACCTGTGAATATGTTATCCTGTTGGTCAGAAGTTCCCATTGGCTTTTTGTGCCTGTTTCAGCTGCCCTCTAGTTTAGGACCTTTTTCTTACAATGTGTATTAGATATCTATTGTTGCAGTAGCGTATAGAATCTTAAAGTATTATATCACATCTTCTGTTGATCAAGAAGTTTAGTTAAGTAGTTCTAACTCAAGCCTTAGGAGGTTACAGTCTGTCGAACTGTGAGTTTATCACAAATATTGTCTAAATGAGCATCCAACTTCAAGTTCATTCACATGGCTATTGGCTGATTTAGAAAAAAACTCTTCTAAGTTCCCTCATGTAAACTTCTCCCCAAGCCATACCAACCATTGTACATGAGAAATCACCTAAGACGAAACTTAATAGTCTTTGAAGTACATAACTTTGAATGTGACATCCTGTTATTCCATTATATCAAATTTATTAAATAACAGGTCCAGAAGTTCAGCTCATGGGCAGAAGACATTACATGATGCCGTGGACACTAGGGATTTGACACCATAGAATACCATTGGAGTAGTTGTCTATCACACATATTTAAACAATTGCTTAGTACACCAATATCAAGTTTATATTACTAACATAATTAAGTTTTAAAATGAGATAAAAGACAACAAAATTACTATAAATAGACTGTACCATACAAGGTCATAATCTGTAATAAAAACAAAGCAACTGGGCAGGGGGGGGGTATAGCATAGTTGGTAGCATGCTTGCATGAAGTCCTGGATTGATGCCCAGAACCAAATAAATCTAGGCATAGTGGTAGATGCCTGACACTGTGGATATAGAGGTAGGGGGTTCAGAAGTTTAAGGCCATTCTCAGCTATATAGTGATTTCAAGGCCAGACTCAGCAGCATGAGATCCTATCTCAAACAAAACAAAACAAAGATGATACTCAACCTGAAAAATAACAAAGACTTATAGCTGTGTGGTTGATATTTTAAAATGAAAGGGGCAAGACTAAGGATTGTTTTTAAAAAATAACTAGATAGATAGATAGATAGATAGATAGATAGATAGATAGATAGATACATGCATACATACATACATACATACATACACACTCATAATAATCAGCAACAAAAGACACATTTTTAAATGGATAGGATATATTTGTGTACTCATTTTGATCACTTATGTAAATGACAAGTAGAAAATCAGAAGGATAGGATACAACTCAGATAATTTAAATTGAAAAAAAAGCACTGAATAGTCATAGAAGCCATAAAGACAAAAACCTAGAAATAGTTTTGATTATATTATGATATAATCATTCATATATATGTATACATATATATATATATATATATATATATATATATATATATATGCATTCCAGATTTAGTTAATTTTTGGTGAGTAGAACAGCAGGGATAAATTATAAAAAACATTATTCTGAGTCAAAGAAACTAGATGTGAAAGATGACACACTATATAATTCTATAATTGGAATTGAGATCCTAAGAAAGGCAAAACAATACTGATAAAGCCTGTGATGGTTAATCTGGATTGCCAACTTGACTTGAGAAGTGCCTAGATTAGTAAAACACACCTTTTCAATGTGAGAAAACACTGTTACTTAAAGTCAGTCTACCATGGCAGGATAGCCTCTGAGCTCAGTGCAAAATGGGAGACTCCCTTGTTAGCAAGTTTTCTCCTTCTCTGACCTTGTCTGGGGGATTCTAAGCCCCTATATTTGCCTCTACCTAATGAATGTCATGTAGCCCTAATTAGTTAGTTTATAGAATTAATTTCCATTCTCCTGACAGAACCTGTTTGGCCAGCACCAGAGATTATTGAAATGCTTCTCCATGCTAATGAGGTATGCCAGGTACCCTAAGCCCCCAGTCAGTGAATGATCTTTGACTATCTTGGATGTCCCTGCCCTCAGTCCCCAAAAACTTTATAAGCCTTCAATTACCCTAAGTAAAGTTGATCTGCTTACTGACAAGAGGTCCTAGTGTGGTCATTTACCTTACATACTCACAAGGCTTCGGACATCTCTGCTCCCACTGTCCTCATGGACTGTATCAGCAGATGCTCCACAAGAGCAGGGAAAACCACAAATATCTCACACTAATAGGTTATCTTAACAAAAAAAGAGAACATCTGAGTTATATGACCTCATAGACCAAGAAAGTCTAATATGTATCTGCAGAATATTTATTTCTCAGCAACCCATGAAACATCTAAAATAGATTTTATAATAGGACATGAATCAAGTCCTAGCAAATACAGGAAATGGGAGTAATTTTTTTTTTATCTCTGGCAACAAAGGAATAAAAATAGAAACCAAGAAAAAGAGGAATTATAGTACATATGTAGACTCATGGAGACTGAACAACAGACTATTGAAAGATGAATGGATCACAGAAGAAATCAAGAAGAGAATTCTAAGAATCCTATATCCAAAAGAATACAGTACCTCTTAGATGCAAAGAAAGCAGCTATAAGAGGGAAATTTATAGTTATAGATGCCTACATTAAAGAAAGAAACCTCAAATAGCTTAGATACACTATAAGGCCTTGGAAAAACAAAAACAATCTAAACCCAAAATTAGTGGATAGAAAGAAATAACATGAAAGAAATTAATAAAATAAAAATGAAAAGGTACAAAGAATCAAAGATTGAGTTCTTTAAAAACAAAAATAAACTTAAAAGATAAACAAGACCAATAAACTCTCAGCCAAATTAACCAAAGAAAATAGAAGACACTAATTAGTGAAATTAGTGATGAAAAGAGACATTACAACAGATAACAGTGAAGTTCTGAAGATTGTTAGGCTGTACCTTAAAGATTTATTTCCACTAAGTTAGAAAAATCACATAAAAATGGATCAATTTCTTGATACATATTACCTACTAAAGTTAAACTAATATGAGAGAAACAATTTAAACAGATCTATAGCAACTACCAAAATAGATTGAAGCAATAATTAAAAAAAAAAAAAAAAGATATTCAAACTAAAAGCAGTGCAAGGCCAGGTGAATTCAGTACTGAAGTCTACCAGACTTATAAAGAGCAGCTAACACTCGGACTTCTCAAGCCATTTCATAGAATAAAGACAGAAAAAATATTGTCAAACTCTTTTTTACAAAACCAGATAAAGACACAACAAAGAATAATACACCAGTCTCTATGATGAACATAGACACAAAAATAACACTAAAATTTTAATATTTGCAAACTGAATTTTAAGAACACTTCACAAGGATCATTCATCATAATCATGTTGGCTTCATTCCTAAGATCCAAAGGAAGGTCAGACTAATGCAGACCAATAAGTATATCACATAAAGGGATTGAAGGAAAGAATTCACATCGCATTAAGTACAGTAAAGGCTTTTGAGAAAAGACAACATCCCTTTATGATAAAAAGCCCCAAAGAGACTAGGAATGGGAGAAATGTGTATCAGCATAATAAAGGCTATATATGAGAAACATGGTAGCCAACATCAGAGAAAAACTCAAACCATTTCCACTAAGATCAGGAATTAGATAAAAATATACCCTTCTTCTACTCCTATCCAATATAGTTCATAAAGTATTAAATAAGACGAAGCATACAAATGGATACAAATAGGAAAGGGAGAAGTCAAAGCATCCTAATTTAATGTTCATATGATCCTTTACATAAAAGACCATAAAAGCTCTACCAGAAAACTCTTAGATCTAGTAAGCACTTTGAGCAATTTGGACACCAAACTAACATATAAAAATCAGTAGTTTATATGTTTGTGTGTGTGTGTGTGTGTGTGTGTGTGTAACATGCAGAAAAAGAAACTAGGAAAACAATCATTTTAACAATTATCTTAAAAAAAAAATACTTTGGAATAAACCTAAGAAAGGAATGACCTTTACAGTGAAAACCTCAAAATGGTATTAAAAAAAAAAAAAAAAAAAAAAAAGGAAACCAGGGAAGGCATTAGAAAACCTCCCATGTGAATATATGGGTGAGTTAATATTGTGAACATGACTATATTACCAGGGGCAATTTACAAAGCTAGTACAGTCTGCTTTATAGTTGTAGTGCTACAGCTAGACGTGGTGGCACATGCCTTTAATATCAGAACTCAGGAGGCAGAGGCAGGTGGATCTCTGAGTTCTAGGATAACCTAGTCTACAGATTGAGTTCCAGGACAGCCAGAGCTACACAGAAAAATCCTGTCTTGAAGAAATAATAATAATAATGATAATAATAATGATAATAATTCTTATAAAGTTATCTGTGGCTGTGGCTGTGGCTGTGGCTTTGACTATGCAGATAATATCTGTACTTTTATGGTGTTTATAAACATAAATATGGTACTCAATGCTTGTATGTCAATGATCTTTTCTCAGTCAGGAAAGTTTAAAATAGTGGGGTTTTTTGTTAAGAGAGAAAGAGAGTGTGAGAGAGAAGGGGTAGGATGGGTGGGTGCAGGAGCCTATAGAAGACAGAAGAAAGTATAGTGAGAAGCAGGTATATATGAGAAGCATAAGTCTTCTGGGGGTACTGAGAGCCAAACTTCAGTCCACTAGAAGAACAGCAAACATTGTTAACCACTGAGCTATCTCTCCAGCCCCAACAAGTATGATCATTTTAGGAGAACTCTTCCAAATTTATTTGTGTACATTCAATTTTAAATGACAACTTTTTTATGTTCTTTGGAGTTCGTATTTAGCATGGGGAATTCTTTATTAATTCTATAGAATTATGTTGTACACTTCCCCAAATGGTCTTCCTGATAGAAATGTTTTTCTGATGTTTTTACAGTTATAAAATTATGTTGTAGACTTCTCAAAGTAGTCTTACCTTAGAGAAATATTTTTCTGATTTTTTTCCATTTTTCCTCATCTTAAACTACTTATGATATGGTAATTTATATTTACCATACTTATACATGAAATAATATATTTCATTAGTATAATAAATACAGTGAATAGCAAATAGGATAAGATTTCATTTATATTTATAATTGTATTTATAAATACTAGGTCTTTTATTAAATAATCTCTTCTAAATTGTAATATTTTGTCTTCTTAACAATTATATTAGCTCACAAGTTTCTTCGTAGTATTTATATGCCAGTTTTTAAAAATTATAACATTTAATTTTCCATTCATCTGTTTTTTCAACAGTGATTCTTTTCTTGCACACCGAGAAAGTATGCGCAACATGATGAGAAGTTTCTCTGAACCTCTTGGAAGAGACTTGCTCAGTATCTCTGATGGTAGAGGAAGAACCCATAATCGTAGAGAACGTGATGGTGGTGAAGATTCCTTAACTGTAAGTAATTTTAAAGACAGCTAGCAAGAAAGTTCTATAGAAAGATGACACATGTTATAAGTTACATACTGATAGCGTATAACTAATATTTCTCCCATGGAAACATTATATAAAAGAGGAGACATTTTCTAAAGCTAAAACAATGGATTGTTAATGGTATCGACATGCACTATGCTCTTAAAACATTTAGGATTATAAGGTTATAAAACTATAAGCCATACTAAGCCATTGTTTTTCCATGTTTCTTCCCTAATAACTAACTTCCTCCCTTCCATGTGCTAAACTAAAACCAATGAGGACTCCTGGTACCACACACTTCTAAGGTTTAAATACTTAAAATATCTAGTATGGTGCTTTATCATCATTGGATCACTCTAGACCTTCAAAACTTAGATTAACCTTTATTTCAGAAGACTTGTGCCTTAGTTAGGGTTTTACTGCTGTGAATGGACACCATGGCCAAGATAACTCTTATAAAGGACAACATTTAACTGGGGCTGGCTTGCAGTTTCAGAGGTTTGGTTCATTATTGTCATGGCAGGAGGCAAGGCAGCATCCAGACAGACATGGTGCTGGGAAAGGAGCTGAGAGCTCTAAACACTGAAGACAGTTAAAAGGAGATTCTGTCTTCCTCAGGCAGCCATGAAGAGACTCTCCCTCTTACGTCCTGGGTGGAGCTTAAGCATAGGACCTCAAAGCCCAACACCCACCCTTCTTAGAGGGAACCATTTCCTCAACAAGGCCACAAAAAATAATAAAGCTACACCTTCTAATAGTGCCACTCTCTGGGCCAAATATACTCAAACCACCGTGTTCTACTCTCTGGCTCCCATTGACTTATTCAAACATATGAGTCTGTGGGGTCCACACCTAGCTATAATGTAATACAAAATATAGTTAGTCCATCTTGGAAAGTTTAGTAGTCTATAGCAGTCTCAACAGTGTTAACAGTCCAAAGTTCAAAGTCTCTTTTGAGTGTCATGTAATCACTTAACTGTAATCCCCTATAAAATCAAAAAGCAGATCACATACTTCAACATCAGAATATATATTGCTATTTCAAAATGTAATAGTGAGGAAATACTAGAACAAAGACCAAAAACCAGCTAAGCAAACCCCAAACTCTGCATCTCTGTGTCTGATATCAAAGTACTCCTCAGAGCTCTAACTCAGGTTTGCTGACTACAACACACTTCTTTCCCTTTGGCTGGTTCCACTCTCTGCAGCTTTTCTCAGCAGGTATCCCATGGCTCTGGCATCTTTAATGTCTTGGGGTATCCAAAGCAACTTCAACTTTACAGCTTCTTATTCCAGTGTTTGAGATCCACACATGATCTTTTGGGTTCCTCCAAAGGGTTTGGGTCACTTCTCCACTCTTCCTGGGATTAAAGGTCTGTTGTCTGTAGCACTCTAGGCTCTGGTTGACTCTACTCCACCACTGCTGCTGTTGTTGGTTGTCATCCAATGGTACTATCATCTCTAATTCTATGGGGTCTTTCGCTGCAACTAGGCTTCACCAAAACCTCATAGGCTCTCTTATGGTGCCACGCCTCAAATTCTTTGCATGACCCCTTCAGTCCTGGGCTGTCAACTACAACTGAGGCTTTACCTTCACCAATGGCCTTTCCTGGTCTCACACAGTAACAAGTCTCACCTGTTCTTCATAACCTTCAAAGCTAGTACCACCTTGGTAGTTCTTATACATGTCCAAGTCCAGCTGCAGCACAAGGTAGAACCTTGACTATCTCTAGAACACATCTTCTTTGTGCTTTCAGAAAACACTTCCCTCAAGATTTTACCTCAGTGATGTTAGTGTCTTCTTAATCACTGCTAATTTCTCAGCTCAGCTGACCAGCATCAGTTGTTCAATAGGCCTTTCTATTCTTGATTCTAAAGCCAGGGCCACATGGCAAATGCTGCCAAGTTCTGCTCCTTGCTGAGGCTGGAACATGCCCCCCTTATTATATTATTACATCATCACCAGCTTTCTTTTTTCCAACTCCCTCACTGCCTAAGCTTAGCTGTCCTAGAACTTGCTCTGTAGACTGACCTTAAACTCAGAGATTTGCATGCCTCTGTCTCCTGAATGCTGGGATTAAAGATGTGAGCTTGATTTTTTTCTACTTGGAACTTACTCTGTACTAGGCTGGCCCTAAACTCAGACATATGCTTGTCTCTGTTTCCTGGGATTGAAGGTATGTACCACCGTGCCTGGACCTAAGCTTTTCATGGCCGCTATGCCTCCAGATCTGGATCAAAAATGTATGTCTTCCAGCCTCAAAGTCTGGGTCACAGGTGTGCCCTCCATTTCAGGATGGCAGTTCATTTCAGATTGAGTCCAAATGAAAATAGTAACCATGTAATAACCCGGTAATAGTAACTCTTAACATGATATAACTATCCCTTGCTCAACTGCAAAAACATAAACAATAAGCTTAGCTGGGTGGGATCTTGCCCTAAAGTCACCACCTCTTCAATTCCATTTAATATCCTTGAACAGGATTGAGCTCCATTCCACTTCCCAGTGCCCCTTTATTACTTGAACCTTTAAAGCTTGCTACAACTGATGAAAACTTCTTCATGACAGTAAACTGGAGTCCATGTTGGGGTTTTCTGAGACTTCCTTTATCAGTGTAATTATTCTGAATCTCTTTACCTTAGAATCAGGTAGACTCTTCAAAAACCAAAACCAACCAACCAACCAAACAACCCAAAGAACAAAAAACAAACCAACAACAACAACAACAACAAAAAAAAAACCAGCCACATTCTTCACCAAACATAAGAATGATCTCCAGGCAACATACTAAAATTCCTCTCCTCTGAAACCCCTTGAGCCAGGCCCCCAGAATTTAAATCACCCTCAGCACCAATGTTTTCTGTATTTCCACTAGGATGGCCCATTAAGATTAAGCCATACTTAACTTAAAATATTCCACTGCTCTTCAAATTCAAAGTTCCAAAATCTACATTCCTCCAAATGAAATCATGATCAAGCTTATCACAGCAATACTCTAGTCCCTGGTACCAACTTCTATAGTAGGGTTTTACTGCTATAAACAGATACCATGACCAAGGCAACAATTATAAAGGTCAACATTTAATTGGGTCTAGAGGTTCAGTCTGTTATCATCATGGTGGGAAGCCTGGCATCATGTAGGCTGACTTAGTGCTGGAGGAGGAGCTGAGAATTCCTTATCTTCATCCAAAGGCAGCTAGGAGGAGACTCTACGCCCACCTGCACAGTGATGCACTTCCTCCAATAAGGCCACACTTTCTGATAGTGCCACTCCCTAGCCAAACAATTTCAGACCACCACAACTTATATAACTGCCTATTTTCATCAGGATGGGAGGGTAAAAACATTAAATAAAATAAAAAGTGAAGTTTACATATTTGTATTAATTATTTTGGATTTCACCTCTTTTATTTTTCAGCCTCAGGAATGGCAATTACAAAATATAATTCCATAGGAATTTCTATTAAGATGGTTCTTGGCAATTGAAATATATTTAGAATTCAGTAAACATGGTTGATCAAAGAATTCTATATTACTCTAGAAAAAATTTCATATTTTCTAAGTAATAAACTTAAAGAAAACAAAATAGTTTGGATCATCATAAAACCTGATAAATAAAACTGTATGTGCCATTTCAAATAAGAGTAATTACATTTAAGTTACTTTCCTTTTCGTTAGTAAATAATGCCATTTGTAAGTGCTATAAATACAATACTATAAATTAATGTTACATACATATTACATACATACAACTTCCAGTTTAATTCATTTTATTAAAAGTTAAGTTTTTAAAAAGTTAAAAATTGCCGGGCAGTGGTGGCGCACGCCTTTAATCCCTGCACTTAAGAGGCAGAGGCAGGGGGATTTCTGAGTTCGAGGCCAGCCTGGTCTACAGAGTGAGTTCCAGGACAGCCAGGGCTACACAGAGAAACCCTGCCTCGAAACAAACAAACAAACAAACAAAAAAGTTAAAAATTAACACTAGGAAAAATTGACAATGCAAGAGCACATTAATTATAAATATTGAAAAATCACTTGAGAATTAAAATACTTTTGTATCATACTTTTTGTAACTATAGCAAGCATGTATTTCTCTGGATTTATATGCATAAATAAGCTACATATAGCTTTCCTAAAGTATGCAAGAAAAGGCAATTTTATTACCTTAACTGTTAGCATATAAATGAGATCTGTGTATAATTCAGCTGGAAGTGTATTGATGATGTTTTACAAATCAGCTGTAAGTTCATTGGTCACCTGTTGGAGCAGAGATAAATGTCACTTTCATTTTTTCCTAAAAGCACTAAATGTTTAACAGAAACTGGAATAAAAAATATGTAGCCAAATAAAAAGATAATACTTCTGTGAAACTATAGTCCGCAAGATTCATTATTTCAAACTATTTGCATATATTCTTCAAATTATAACTGTCTTGCCAAAATTTCTTTAAATCAAGAGGAAAACACATAGAAGAAATTTGCTTGCGTAAATATCATGATTAAATTAAAAAGTAAAGTAAAAAGGTACCTCTGAATATAAAGAAAGTTCAAGACCAATATTTAAATTTAAATATAAAATTATTGGTCCCTTATTTTTCTGTGTAATTTGGCTGATATAACAAAATATTTTAGGCCGAATAGCTTTTAAACATCAGACATTTATTTCTCAGTTTCGGTAGGCTAGTGTGTATGTGTGTGTGTGTGTGTGTGTGTGTGTGTGTGTGTGTGTGTGTGTATGGGGAGGGGTGCTTTCCTTCTCTTTTGTTTTGGTCCTTACCTTGTGGCTCTGTCCTCAGGTAGAGGACAGGCTTACGTATCTATTGAACACTTGAAATATGCCTAGTGCTCAACAGAAGCAAAATTGGCCAAATGGGTTGCCATAATATTAAAATATCTGTACAGGAATAATTATAAAACTATGTATATTTAGAACAGAAACATGTGGATGCTCCAATACAATTCTTATTTCTATTACTTGTAAGCTTCAGGGAATCCATTTGAACTCACCTCTCACAGGTCAAATGGCCTCAATCTAAGTACTGTCAGTTAACAACCTGTTTCCTTCCCCAACTGCCCATTCCTGAGGGTGGATCTATTTCCCTTTCCTTGGTCTTGGAACGCCTCCCCCCTCCTCCAACTACCAAGACCATGGGCCTATATGTTTCAAATGTACACCCCTCCCCCCAAAAAGGTCTTTCTCCCTAAACTCCTGTCTTCTAACATCCAGGCATTCTCTCAGAACCTGCATTCAGGAATGCTCCAAAACATTACCCACAGGTGCTCCAGTCTGCTATGCTCACAGACGCTTCTACTGGGCCTGCACTTTTCCTAACTGCAGATGGGCCCACAGAACCTGGACAGCAGTGAAGTTCCTGGACTTGGGCAACATTGCAGCTTTTTGTCCACACCCCAAAACAAAACTGCACCCCAATGTCAACAAGAAGTAGTCATGGACAATTACGGCATCCTTTATTCATTTATAATCAAAAGAAGGCTGGAAAGACTCAGCAGAGAGCCCAGAGGCTACCCTAATGGGCTGGCTGGGGATGGGTACTCACGAAGTCCTAAGAAATGTATCCAGCACACAAGGATAGAGGGAGAGAAGTAGTTCCCACGTGGCCAGGAAAGTCCTGGGCCATCGAGCTGGGGACTCAACTCCTGGGTTTCAGCACCATCTGATAGGTTATTTCTCCACTGGTAAAATGAGCCAATTCAAGCCATATTATATTATATTATATTATATTATATTATATTATATTATAGGCAGGTTTATTGGGGTTCCACTCTCAGGTGGATTCACTGCCCCCAAGGATTGAGGCTAGGGGAATCGCCATGGGGAGATGGGGAGGAAGGAGAAAGAGAGAGAAAAGGCAATTGCAGCGCCAGAGAGAAGAGGAGAGATACCAAAATGTCTGGATTTATATAGGGAAGAGCCTGGGGGGTGGGGGAAGGGCAGCCCAGCCCCTGGGCTGGAAAGTTCAGAGTTGGGGGCAGGGTATGCCAGATAGAGACTGAGAGATGCTGGGAGAACCTGGAGGCCAGGCCTGCTTTGATATGTAAAATATGAACCTCAGGCCCTTGTCTCAAGTTGAAACCAAACAATAGCTACTTACTTGGTAATGATAATAATGTAATTAAATATTTTTATTTTAATTGGTTATGGGAGGAGTAGTGAATCTTTACAAAATGGCAACAGAAAGTGCTTTAATCCTAGTCATTATACTTCGTTTTAATTAGTTGTGAAATGTTTGTCTTAGTCTATAGCAAAGACTTTTTCTTTCAATTTCCTTATTAGAACTGTCTTTTTTTTTTTTTTTTTTTTTTTTGGTTTTTCAAGACAGGGTTTCTCCGTGTAGCCCTGGCTGTCCTGGAACTCGCTCTGTAGACCAGGCTGGCTTCGAACTCAGAAATCCACCTGCCTCTGCCTCCCAAGTGCTGGGATTAAAGGTGTGCGCCACCACCGCCCGGCTAGAACCGTCATATTTTTAGTAGTACTGTGGCTTCTTTATTTTCTGGCCAGGCAGATGCTACAGTGAGCAATAAGCAGATAATTTTAAAAGTACACAATGAGTATTTTTTATTAAAAAGTTCTGTAACAGTGGTACTTCTGAGCTACAGTGCATTTTTGTATTTTAGCTATGCCCATATAATAAGTAAAACAACATTTGTTGTATTTTTTTTTTTTCAGGCAACAAGTTTTTCTCTTGTGCCTTTTGAGAGGTTTGGTGGAATGGTTCGTGTCATGAGACAATTACTTTAGCTTTATTTTTTAACAGATACTTTCATTAACTCAAGCAGAGTGAGTTTGCATGCATGTCACTAACTTCCATAATGGCTTTTAAGCTTTGTACTAGAAACTTCTGGTAAATGTACCTGAGTGCTTAGACATAGGTTTTCTAAAGTAATTACTGAAGTTGTTAGGGTCAGAGCCTGGGCCGGGCAGCATTAACAAGCCAGGCTTACCCATTGATCTTCAGTGGGCCATTACATAGACAAGGAAAAGCTGAAAAAGAAGAGATGCATTTGATGTCCTCATACTGGGAAGAACTAAGAGGTCCATAGACCTTCACAACTCCATCTTCAGGGTCTGTTTGTGGGATTTGGATGGAAATAGAGGGAAGATACATTTATAAGTAGGCAGTCCTAGTCAACAAGTGGTCCCATCAGCTCCAGTCCCTCCTGCCAAGTAATCCGACAAGTTGTCATAATTATATGATATCTTTTTCTGGGAGACACGTTCCACCACTGGCCAGTACCAGGCTTCAGCATTTTTATCTTCTCACCATGAGGAAAACCCAATTTCTTGATGATTATTTCAGTAACCAAAGAGAAACACAGATACTTATTTTTTGCAGTATTTTCACTTCTATCAAGATGGTTACAGTAAATCAATCAAAATGTATAATGTCAATCTCCAAAAATGGAAAAATAAATATTGCGGGAACATTCACTTGATTTTCAAAGAGACTCAATAACTATATTTGAAAGCTTGACTTCCACATCCCCGTGATGACTCTACCAGGTGACAACACACAATATTCGGAAAACTCTTCTCTGACTTTGTTGACAAGAAATCTGTGGTTTTTCTTTCTTCCTACACAAGCATAGCTGTTCTCTAGCAGACCTTGTCAATGCTCTGACTCCCATCTGCCTTACAAGTTTCTAACCCCGAAGAGTAATCCAAAGTGAATTTAGAATATTTGTATTTATATTCTCATGAAAAGCTTTTCATTTTTTTGCACTAAATCTGAGTTATCAGTGTTTCTAAGTTTGAGGATGCAACATTTTTCCTTCCTGAGAGACAAGTGACAAAAAAAAAAAAAAAAAAAAAAAAATCCCCAGTATATCACAAAGATAGTAATGAAGAAATTCCCACTGTGGTACATATAAACATACAAACCTGCAACCCAAAACTTTTGACTATAATGGTGAAGATTAATCAGAGGTGACTTTTTAAAAAGTTATGTATTTATGTCAGTGGTAGTGGGGTGTTGTACACATGAATTCAGTAGCCACAGGGCACAAATACTTGGAGCTGGAGTTAGAGTTACAGGCAATAGAGAGCTGCTTGGCTTCTGGGAGCTGAACTCGGGTCCTGTGCAAGAGCAGTGCCGTCTGAGTCATCTCTCCCTAGAGAAGACTTTTGAAATCATAAGGATTAGTAAGAAGAAAAGCTCGGAGGAAAACAAAAAACTCTGGCTTAAGAAAGCTGAGAAATAATATATATGATATTTATATGCACAAAGCATGTGTTTATGTATAATATGTATACATAGGTGTATAATTTGTATATATGTGTGTGCAGTGTAATTTTCTAACGTTGGTTGAGATTTTATGTATGCTTTTTTTTTTTTTTAACAAATTACTCTTATTGTATAGTTTGTAAGTTGTTTTACCCTAGTTGATTACTGCATGGTTATATTACAGTAAGTTGGGAAATATTTTCATCTGCTTTGGGAAGACTTATTTACATCTTTGGTGTAATTAATATACCTCCTAATATCCTGTAGCATGTAGATATCAACCCTTTTCAGACGATGGATCGGATGATGGTAAATATGCGAAGTGGTATACAGGAGTTACAAAGAAACTTTGTAAGTACTAAAAATAAACTGATGAGAACATTGTTTTTAGTTATTGATATCCTATGTTATAGTAATGTTCAAACATCCTTTTTAAAAAAAAAAAAAAAAAGATTTATTTATTTTATGTGAGTACACTGTTGCTGTATTCAGACATACCAGAAGAGAGAGCATCTGATCCCATTACAGATGGTTGTGAGCCACTATGTGGTTGCTGGGAATTAAACTCAGGACCTCTCGCTGAGCCATCTTTCCAGGCCGACTTTCTAAGATTTTTGTATTTTATGTATATGAATACACTGTAGCTGTCTTCAGACACACCAGAAGAGGGTATCAGCTTGCGTTACAGATGGTGGTGAGCCACCATGTGGTTGCTGGGAAATGAACTCAGGAACTCTGGAAGAGCAGTTAAGTGTTCTTAACCGCTGAGCCATCTCTTCAGCCCTCCAGGCCACTTTCAAACATCTTTAACCATAGTTAAAATAGCAAAAAAAAAAAAAATTACATGATTAACACATATGATACTTAATATATTTTGTACCTGAAACAAATGTTTAAGTTATTATTTTACATCAGGATATTATATCAGCTTGCTTATATTTTCTTAGTCAGTAAAAAAAACTTATATCTCACTTATTTTTACAACCTATAATCTGAAAAGTCATATTAGTTAATTTATACAATTAAAAATTACAACCTCAGTATGTTCTTCTGAGTCTGTTGTAAATGAACATTTTCTAAAAATTTTCATGTTTTATTATTATCTCTTCAAAAAATCATTGGATGCTAGCAACTGAGTTTTAATATTAAAAAAAAATCTCTGAAAACAAAAATGGTTTGTATGCTAGATTAGATCTATACACTCTAAACATTTTAAACAAATACTAATACTTCTATGACCGTGTTTGTAATAGTAGGATAAAACAATTTGGTTTGATCTGAAAGTGACTTGTTTCATTCCAATATCCGTTGGAATTTTATGGATCATTTAACAATGCCAAAATCTAGATAGGGCATTAGTGGTGGTTTTTGTAACAGTCTGATACCCAAAGAAAGTATGAACGTTCCTGGTACATAATTCACTTGATCTTGATTGGCAAGGCTGTGCAAGAAATATCCTCTGCTAGGGATTCTAACATCTTTATTTAATCTAAGCCACACAAACTCAGATTATGTGAATCACTTGTTATTTTTTTATAGGAGAAGTAGAAATTAGCAGTAAAAATGGAAGTAAATTAAACACCAGATTCCATTTGGATCAATATATAGCTAATATTGTTGCTTTTTGGCATTCAATCTTCATATTTGACTAGAATCTTAATTTACAATTTCCTTTGTCTCTAGGGTCAACTTTCAATGGATCCAAATGGGCATTCATTTTGTTCTTCCTCTGTTATGACCTATTCCAAAGTAGGAGATGAACCACCAAAGGTTTTCCAGGCCTCAACTCAAACCCGTAGGGCTCCAGGAGGAGTAAGTTTTTATTATTTTTCTAGATGAAGTCTTACTGGGTAGCCTCAGCTGTCCTCAAACTGCCCTAGTCCTGCTTCAGTCTCGTAAGTCTGAAATTGCTGGTATGAACGATCATGCCTGGCATTGAAGAGTGTTGAACATTCTTAGTGTTTTAGTAAGTTATGGAAAAAACACATTGTCTAACAGTGGCAGGGACAGGAGGGAGGCGAGGTGATAAGATGCTCATCACTATGGAAACCTTGAACTTAGGATAGACTAAAGGGGAGATTTGCCCCAAGAACTCTGAGGAGATGAATGTAAGGAGACAAGGAAAGGAAACCATCCATGTAGCTAAACCAGGGTTAGAAAAAAAAAGGGATAATACTTTAAGAGCAAATCAGAGAACCAGGTGAAGTTTATGGTCTAGACATTTATTAATAATTAGTCCCAGTTATTTCTGGGAATTAAGTGACAGGGAGAAAAAAAAAGAAATTTTTAAATACTGACCCATAGTAATGAAAGTTCTTGGCTTCTACAAACTGATATGAAATTTCCCATTTTTTCATTACCTTGTAGGTTACAGTAAGATTTTAGAATCACTGAATAATAGTCATTATTCAGGATAATATAGTAATTCAGAATAATATAGTAATTCAGTATTATTACTATAGTAATAATATAGTAATATTATTGTATAATAATAAAGTAAGTCAGAATTTTAGTTCTGACATACAAATATACCTATTAGTGATCTCTTTGCATTCTTTTGTTTGTTTGTTTTTGTTTTTGTTTTTCAAGACAGGGTTTCTCTGTGTAGCTCTGGCTGTCCTGGAACTCACTCTGTAGCTCAGGCTGGCCTCCAACTCAGAAATCCAGCTGCCCCTGCCTCCCAAGTACTAGGGTTAAAGGCGTGTGCCACCACTGCCCAGCTCTCTTTACATTTTTAAGCAAATTCACTGCCATTTTAATTTGATGAACATAGAGAAGTCTTAAAGTAAGCTAACTGAAATTATAGATGTCAAACATAAAAACATATTAGTAATATTTGGCTAACATAAAAATTCTAGTAATACTTCTGTGAAGTTGGTAGGTAGGAGTCATGAGACTCAAGCCCTTCAACATAAGCAGTGAGTAAATAGTTACACTTATTAGCTTCTATCCATTACATTGTCAAAGACAATGTTGAAGAATGTATATAACTTCTTATTTTTATAACTTATTTATGTAACCAAGTTTTGTATAACATTGTTTTAATATTTTATTATGACTTGGAAAAGGCTAAAATGTAAATGGTTGAAGAAATGTTAGTGATTTTATTACAAAACCAGATTGATAATAGAACTGAATATAGTTACTCATTTTATTAATTATACAAAATACTGGACATTGGCGCAGGAAATCCACAGCTTTACTTCATAAACAGACCTGACGACTATGAAATGGAGTCCATTCTGATACAGTTAAGTATTAGCTAAATCACTTTCACTGTGTTTTTTAAAGGTAAAAGAAACCAGAAAAGCAATGAGAGATTCTGACAGTGGATTAGAAAGAATGGCTGTTGGTCATCATATCCATGACCGAGCTCATGTCATTAGAAAGTCAAAGAACAACAAGACTGGAGATGAAGAGGTCAACCAAGAGTTCATCAATATGAATGAAAGTGAGTCACTACAAACACAAAAGTTGTCTGTCAAAAGTTAATAGTAGCTACATTTCTAGGACTTAATGAATTTTAATTATTACGATAGCTTAAAAGAATGTGAAGAAAAGTTTTTGTCAAAGTTATACAACTGTGGTTCTATCATCTAAAATGTATTTTACAACAAATTATAATTTGTTAATGTGAGGTATCAATCAGTTTTCTCATAAGATGATAAAATTAAAGATTTTGAGCGTTTTTTTTAGTAATATCAATAGGCAAAATGTGCTTTTTAATTTTCTGATTGTCAAGAAGCATATTTAAAAAGTTTAAAGAAACAAAAATCAATCATAATTTCATTCAATCTCAAAGAACCACTCAAATTTTGATGAATTTCTTTTTAATAGTTTTATGCATGTAGAAACATCTTTTCAACTTGACTATTTTGCTATTTTGTTCATACTGTGCTCAATTTATGCCACCATTATAACTGCAAGAAATTATTATTTTCAAAGATATTCTAAATGATTACCTAAAAGTTTCATTGTAAACAAATTATAACTTCTACAGTTTGTACAGATGATTTTAATTTCTAGTATACATAAGATAACATACATAATGCTAAGCAAATCTTTGTTTTTTAGGTTTTTATATTTATTCTTCAATGCATTTAAGCCCTTCTAGTGTCTAACTTTTCTCATATTTTATATTAAAATCACTAACATTATTGACAGTATTCATTTTGTCTAAACATTAAACTTTTATGCTTTAATTAAAATTAAATCATATTGAAATGTCAGTACATTTATCTTAAATTTTCAGAAGGTACTTTGAATAATGTTTTATCATAGTAAAGAGCTTAAATTAATGTATCATTCAGAAAAAGAAACTATAGTTGAATTAGATAAAAATTACTCCTGGTTAGGTGGCACTTACTACCAAATGTAACAGCTCAAGTTTACCCTCAAGGTCCTACAAGGTAAAGAAGAGAACCTACTCTTCGAAGTTGTTTAACCTCCACGTCTGCAAAGAGTACAAGCCAGAACACATGCACAAACACACACAGAAATAATAACTATAACTAAGTATTCTTATGCCACAAGAGGAAAGCCAAATTTGAACTTTCTTTATTATAATCATTGTGATCTTACTAAAATATGTACTGAGTCACCTAGAGCAATGGGTTAGTTGTTAAGACTACATGCTACTCTTACAGAGGACCCTAGTTCAATTCCCACTATCAGGATGTTGTGAGCATAGGGAAGCCCTAAATGAGTGAAGTCCTAAATGAATGTACATCATTGATGTGGGTACACCCATGACAAGGACCAAGACCAAAGACCAATGAGAAATTGGCAAAAGCATTCCCCACATGGGTCAGCTTAGGCATTGGCAAAGTCTTCTTCCTCAAGTTCAAGTGTGAATGCTTACAGTGTGTACAGAAACTAGCAACATCAGCCTCCTCCTCCTAGATATTTTGTAGATTTAGACTGCTAGTCTACAGATACCTCTTGTGCATACTCGCTAACCCTTCCCATGGTGCTGCTCAGTAAAGGCTGTGAGGTTCTAGTTCTTGTTTGGGGGTAGTTGGTGCTACTCCAACAGAGTGCTTATACTCCATCTGACCCCAGCTTTCCGGTATGTATGTCTGTTTGTCATTTCTCTATTCCCTTGCAGGCCCTAGTCAGGGTTTCAGGGCCATCCTGTGTGGGATGCATCACCAAGTGGCTCACAAGTACTTTTAACTACAGTTCCAGAGAGATGCCTCTGGCCTCCAAGGACACCAGCACTTATATGTGCTTGTCCACACATATATATATAATTTAAAAATAAGTCATATACATATATATGTATGTAGATATGTACATTGAGTATTTTGTAATAATGTCGGAAAAATTAAGTTTAAGATATTTTTTATAAAAGTAATCTAAAAGGCATCTATGTGTTGTTTTTGTGAAAGTTAGTTTCCCTAATGCATGACATCGTAAGTTGAGTGTTAGGAAATTGACACCAAGCTTAAGAAGTCATTAGGAATGTAAAGCACTGAATAGAAACGCAAGCTACTGAAGCGTGTCTAAGAACGTAGGGAACATTACAGTAATTGTAAAATGATTCAAATTATCATGGTCATTATGAGGTCATTCAAAAGATTTCATCTAGTCCATGTAGAATAATAGGGTAATCAAGAAGGTAAATGAAAAACCATATTGTCAGTAACCATATAGTGAATACGAGGGAAGTATTGCAGAAGCTTCTGCCTTTGTTGTCAGGTTAGGCTACATGAAGTGTGTGATGACCCAAGGCAGTACTGAGAGAAGAAACCTAAGTACTTGTTCTGTTTATTTTGATATTTAATATAGGCGATGCTCATGCTTTTGATGATGAGTGGCAAAATGAAGTTCTAAAGTACAAGCCTATTGGACGATCAGGAAACACTGGGATGCGAAGCATGGGTCATGAGCATCCAGGGTCACGTGAACTCAAAAGAAGGTAAAGACTATTTCTAAAAACAGTGCTTTTAAAGAGATTTACAAGTTATGTAGATTAGGTTGTGGAGATAGCTCATTCAGTAAAGGTTTTGCCATGTAATCACTGTGTAATACTCAAAATGGACATTAAAAAGAGAAAGTAGCCTGACATAGTAGCAAGCAGCTGTAATCCCAACACTGAGGAAGAAGAGACAGATAGATACCTAGCTTACCTTGTAAATCAAAGCTTAAACAATGAGAACCAAAAATGACCTATATAAGTGCACATAACACACCAACATGAACTTACCCACACATATGTACTCTCATCCTCATACACAAACACAACAATGAAAGAAGTGTGTAACTTTACCTTTTAACAAGTTCTTAAGAATATCCAAGATGTATCTTTTATGAAAAAGGGAACTTTATATTGAATCTAAATAGCCCATACAAATCAAAATTTGTTTCTGAAAAGTTTGTTACACAATACTATTGCATATTATGAAAGTATTTAAAATTCATTTATAATTAAATGCTGAATTTTGACTTGGTAAGAAAGTTAAGTTTTTAAAATACAAAGCCTTTTCATCTATATAAATATCTAAACCTTGTGTGAAATGGATATGTTTGAGCATTTACATTAGGATCTGTTTTACAATATCACCACAGTATATAAAGTTTCCTTAGGATTGTTGGTACCTATTTTTTCTGATGATTAAGTACAGTTCTTAAAATGTATAGCATTTATACATTTAGTACATATTCTGAAGTTAATTCTTGGGAGCTATGACTTGACTCCCAAGTTCTTGGGAGAAACTTCAAGTTTCTTGAAACAGAATAACTCTTGAAGCAGAAATCCAGAGAGATTATAGGGTTGGAGAAGGCCTCATGGAACCAGTGCTGGACAAATGGGCATCGAGTAATTCAGAAGCCGTGTATAGAATTCCATGAGCTGGCATAGTTTCTTTGAAAGTACTTGTTTAGGAATTTAGAGCCTGAATACTTTCTATAAAAAGACTTTAAAACTTGCCTCTATCTTTTTGGTAATATTTGTCTCACATTGAAAGGTTATGGTTAAACATTGTTCAAAGTTTAAACACAAAATCTAGGTCCCAGTTAGAGAAAGTATGTTCATTTGAGATGCTCTGTCAATCTATGGCCCTAGCAGCTGAATTTTTCTTTTTAGTAGTTCTATCCAGTAGAATTTTCGGAAGTAATTTCCACATGAGAACGTGTGCGGGCCAACATGTTAACTATTAGATATGTGTGACTGCTGATTCTCCTTGACACTTGGGTGGCACAACTCAGGAGCTGAGTTAAGTATAAATATTACTTATGGCTATCATTTTTAATAACACTGTTTAAGCTGCAAGTGATTCAGTAAATCTTAGGTAATAGCTCCTACTTTCTTATATGTTCAATAAAGTAGTTGTCCAGAGTTATTAAGGAACTTTAAAGATAAAACTCTAAATTACAGTGGCTTTTAACTTATTTGCAGTGACATATAAATCATTGAGGATTTTCAAATGGTATTAATAGTCATATGTATATTTCTTAGAGAGAAAATCCATCGAAATTCAGCCATTGAGAGTGGAAGAAGATCAAACATTTTTGTGGACAAACTCAATGTCAAAGGATCACCTGTGAAAATCACCAAAAAATAAATAGCCGTGCATTTCATTTGTTTAGTTGGTTATTTTAACAAAGAAAGTCATGGCATGGTGCTCAATAATACACAAAAGACCAATCTCCTGTTGTTAAATCAGTGCTGTACTTTGCAACTTTCTTCTGAATCTGAATGTTCTTGTAAGTTTTAGCTTTAACATTGTTCATACTTTAGGAATAAAATTTTGATGTTCAGCAATGTGGTTAAATTGGTTAACTGTCTATATAAAACTCTTTACGATGTACTAACTTTAAAACACATGCTGATTTCACTTTCGCAGTTATTTTGATAATCACAATATATAAGTAAAACTCAAATATAGTATATATTTTAATAATAGATAATATATGTATACACACACACACACACACATATATATACATAAACCCTTGCTTGGTTTATATGTATATATATATGTTTTATAATGTATATATAAAGAACATCATGGTGATGGTTCTGTATAGCAGTGAATTGTTAAACCACTCTGAGCTCACTGCACCTGCCCAAAATGCTCTGGATTCATGAATGAAGGACATAAACACAGACACACACATACATAGCATTACTTTTAATATGCCTTACTAGCTCAATGGCTGGGCATGTCTAAACCTCCCTTTGGATAGCATACACTACTACCTTCTGGTATTCCTGAGTTAACACTTTTTAAATCTATCTCTGCTACCCAAGACCCACTCGGGGCAGTGGCCCCTGGGGCCGCTTTCCTGACTCTTAATCCTGATCTCTGCTTCCTACCCATCATGGCATGGTCCATCCTATGCCCCTCTCATGGCAGAATTCCTTCTTCTTCATGTTTGGACATGCAGATTCCTGTGTTATTTTAGGAGCAGAATTAAGACAAAGCATTAGAATCAATCCCCAACATTTCTGAACTGGTTCTGTTACTTAGTTCAGCACACAAAAGTAAGATATTAAAATAAAATACATCCAGTGTCTGCTAACACCACAGTTGAGTGGTGTGAATCAAATTTCATAATGTGTTATATAATTAGCTAGCTTAAAACCTTAAAATAATAAAGCTATATTTGAGGTCCAGGAATGGTAGCTCAGACCTCTGATCCAGAAATCCTGTGATGATTTCCTGCCTGTGGGTGAGGCAGGAAAATTGCAGTCTTGGACTTTGAGGTCTTGGACTATAGAGTAAAAGACCCTATCTCAAAAATAAATTATTTATACATATATACATATACACTATTAGTATTTTATAAGAAGTTATTACTTTGAAAAAGAACAGGAATAATTAGTTTCTTTTCAAGAAAATACGTTAAATTACTAATGTAAATGAATTTCATTATAATTTTGGCATACTGTATAGGGTTTGTTCTATATCACACTCATACAATTTATTATAATTTATTTACCTTTCTCTTTAAAATTTTAATGTTGCATATTTCTATCTTGTCAATGCTTAATGAGAGACTCTTTGTACACACAAAAAAGTACATTTTCTGTTTTAAAACTAGAGTAATTGATTTTCTCAAAATTCATTAGATGTGTATTCCTGAGTAAGGTGGTAATAACTTAGTTTTTCCTCTTTTAGTTATACCATTTAAGAATTCAGTTAGCCTTTTTACTCTGGAATTCAAGCGCTAACCTATCTTTATAAGTTGGGGCTGAAGTTTATAAGAATATAGAGAGCTTAGTTCTTTCATAATTTTTATCAAGGTAAAAAATCATCAAAAAAGCTAGCATTATTCTGTACGCCTCATGATGTTCTAAAGAATAAAACTATGTTCACACTTCATTAGATAACTATAATATGTGCTTGTTAATTTTACTGATTTTTGTACTATACTTACTTGGTCATTAAAATTTTTTTAAGTGTGTTCATTCATTTAATTAAAATTAATTGAGCATGTATTAGTTAAAATGGTCCTCTTATGCATGGTTTAGTATATCAATAACAGCATTGGGAAGTTGTCATATTGAAAATACATATTTTTATTTCATTTTATATATGTGTGCATTTATGCACCAGTGCCTATTTGTGTATGGTCTCATGTGCACATGTACGTAGAGGCCGTTGGACAATCTCCAGTGTTGTTCCTCAGTTGTCATCCACCTTATTTTTCAAACAAGGCTCTTCATTGGTCTAGTGCTCACCCATTAAACTTAAGTTGTCTGGTTAGCCAGCCCCAGGAACTTATCTGTCTCCCTGTCCCTGAACTTGGATTCTAAGCACACACCACCACACTCATCTTTTTTATATAGGTACCCAGGATCCAGCTCAGGCCTAGTGCTCACAAGGCAAGCACTTTCCCAACTGAGTCATCTTCCTAGTAAAAGGCTTAATTTTAAACAGTATTTTATATAATTGACTTGATAGAGCAAAATTTCAATAGATAACTTTATCTCTTTTTACTTAAATCATTATACATAGAACTTTAAATAATGATAGTCAAATCTGAAGATCCCTTAATAACTGCCTCACAGTGTAACTTTTAATCATAGCAGTTACAGAATATATAGACACATTTTCTCTTTTGATCTATCTTCTATAGAAATCAAATAAGTATTAAAAGGATATATATCTCTTAGAAGCAGTGACTTCATAGGGAACACATAAATTATATGTCATTTAGAGATTGTCACATAGTGTGCTGTGTGTGGCCCAATTTATAAGTTTTTCCAGGGAGCCTGCATAGACCTTTAAAGAGATACAACTATTAGGAAGATCAAGGTGCCAGATTTTGTTAGTTTTCAAATAGAAGACATGTCTTGATAATTTTCCCATAGGCACGTATTCTTTTAGCATTAACCTTTGAACCTGATGCAAACTGTTCCTCATTCCTTTTTAAACAGTCATTGTCTAAGCCATGTGCTGGATGTGAAATATTTCAAAAAAGCCATAAAGCACACCTGAGTACAATCTCTTTTAAACCCGGGATGTATATGCATTGAAATCCAGCTTAAGTTGCTGAAAGTATTTGAGACAGTTTTGCTTTAAAAGTAAAGCATTGCCCTCCATTCCCAGTAATAAGCAAAAGCCTTTGCTTCCTTGATTGATAGTAAGTGATGGCTTAACCTTAAAATGTATACTGGAAATACAGTAAGAGGAGGTAATTCGGCTTTATGTTAAATTGTTCAGTTTTAGTGCAATGGGTGTTTTTTTGTTGATGCAAAAACTGTTTTTTCTCAAAAGGAATAAGAGAAAGTTTATTGTGGAGCCAATTTCAATGGGCATGAACCAAGAATACAAATTCAGATTACCCTACTAACATAGCACTGTTTTCGGAAAGTCATAAATCAAGGTGTTTTCCAAATATGTTGTTTAGTTCATGGTATAGCATAGCTGGGCAAGTCTGTGATATGTGCCTCAGATGTGCTCTGAATGATATTCTTGAAATTATGAAAAGATTTTTAATAGTGACAAAAATGGGAGAAGCATGAAAGCGAAGTGGGGAAGCTTTGATAACGAAGGGTATCAGGAAGATAAGGAGAGGGACCGGAGATGGTAAGGGGGATTGATTAAATAATTAATTAATTTAGATGAACCTATTTTTTATTGCTTATTTTATTTATTTACATTTCAAATATCCCCCTTCCTGGTTTCTCCTCTATAAACCCCCCACTCCACTCCCTCCCCCTCCCTCCACGAGGGTGCTCACCCACCCACACCTTACCACCCTAGCATTCTACACTGGGGTACTGAGCCTCCACAGGACCAAGGGCCTCTTCTCCTACTAATGCCAGACAAGGCCATCCTCTGCTACATATGGGGCTGGAGCCATGGGTCCCTCCATGTGTACTCTTTGGTTGGTGGTTTAGTCCCTGGGAGCTGGGGGTGGGGGTGGGGGTCTAATTGGTTGTGTTCTTCCTATGGGATTGCAATCTCCTTCAGCTCCATCAGTTCTTCCCCTAACTCCTCCATTGGGGTCCTCGTGCTCAGTCTGATGGTTGGCTGCTGGTAGGGGATTAATTTGATCACAATATAATTGCTGATGCAAAAAGAAATCCCAAAAGTGATGAGAAGATTTATTCTGGAGCCAAATAAGAGATTTGGGAACACAGATTAAAGTTTCCTCCAATACTATATTTTAACATGGTGGTAGTTTCATGTAGATTTATAATAACAGAACAAAGATCCTCATAATCATAAGACATACATTAGTGGAAACACTTGGTAGGTCAGTTACAGCAAGATAGAAATCGCTGTTAGACCTCATGCTGTCTGCTGGCATTCTTCACCTTTGGTTTATGGAAATTAGTGATCTCTTAAATTTATATATTACAAACTGTTTCACCAGATAGCCACAAAGATGGTACGTCAGAGTCAGTCATGGAGTGGCTATTAGAGGGGTAAAGGTAGCCTGGGATAAGTTGTGATTAGACTCTGGACATTCCAAACCCTCCACAGACATAAGTTCGTACTAGTCAGCCTTACAAAACGTTCAGTTTAAAGTGTTTTTTAAACCAGGCTTAAGTGAAGATATTCTGAAGAGACCCTTGTGCTTTGTGATCTACCAGACTATTGAAACGATGGATCCTAAAGAAATGGGAATTGTCCTAGGATTCTTATGCTCCCAGAAGGAAAAGGTGCTATCACATCTTTTCACAGGGTGGGTGGGTGGGTGGGGGGGACACTTTCTCTTTCACAAAGAGATTTCATACCATTCTCACAACTTATCAAGCCACCTTATAGGGTAAGAATGAAATTGGGAGGACGGGTCAGTTGTTGGCAGGACCACACCTTAACCAGGACTGTTGAGATGCACATATCCTTAGTGCTCTATTTAAACTTCAACCTCACTTCAGTACCACGAATGTGAACTTGTGGGATTCACTGGATGTGGTGGTTTGAATATGCTTGGCACAGGGGATGGCCCTATCAGGTGGTGTGGCCTTGTTGGAAGAAGTGTGTCAGTGTGGGGGTGGGCAATGAGACCCTCTTCCTAACTACTCGGGAGTCAGTCTTCTCCTGTCTGCCTTTGGATGAAGAGGTAGAAATCTCAACCCCTCCAGCCCCATGCCTGCCTAGATGCTGCCATGCTTCTGCCTTGATGATAATGGACTGAATCTCGGAACCTGTAAGCTAGCCCCAGTTAAATGTTGTCCTTTATAAGAGTTGCCTTGGTCATCATGTCTCTGTTCACAACATTAAAATCCTAAGACACTGGGCTTCTCTGTCCCTCCTCCCACTGTGGCCGTGTTGAATAAAACTTTTTTTTTCCTGCTTTTCACATTTAATTTGGCTTTTATAAGCTTGTTGAGGACAGATGACTGAGCCTGGCTTGGGACAAAGTTTGTGAGGACTTTGAGGACATGACCACGCCTAAATATAGTTGAGAAGAGTTTTAATTGTCAATATGAGGGAGAGCACAGCCAGAGACATCTGGAAGGGTCCAGACTGAACATGGCCAGCAGAATAAACCAGACCATTGGAGGAGAGGGGGAGAACAAGAGAGGGAGAGAAGAGAAAAGGCCAGCTGGGAACTAAAAGGCCAAGAGAGTACATGGGAAACAAGAGAGGTGAAATAGCTGAGTTATATAGGAATCAGAAACTGGGAGAAGGGAAGGGAAGCCCAGCCACTGAGATGGAGAGGTAGGGGACAAGGTGAGAAGTACTGGGAGAAGACACAGGTTTTAAGTGAGACTTGTCCCAGGTTTCTTTGGGACCTGGTCATGACACAACCCCACTCCAAATTTGATAACAGTTTCTGAGAATTTATACTCATACATGTATGAAATTGTCAAACTATAAATACATAAACCACAAAGGTAGGTAATGAGTGGCTATTTGGCTCCAGACCTGCAACACAATCATGCAAGTTGTAATAGACTTGTATCTTTAACACAAGAGCTTTTTTTTTTTTTTTAGAACCTACTAAACAGCTAGCAAGATACCACGTTTTGTGCCCCATGGCACAGGGAAGGCTCATCCTCTGTAGTTTTTATAAATAAACCAGTGAGAGTAAGGACAAAGAATTGGTAAAGAAGAAATCCCTGGATCACATCAAATCCAGCCATTGCTATTTGAATCTGATCCCCCCCACCCCACCCCCTGTCTTCTACATCCTATATAATTGTGACATCTAATTGGACTATTATACCAAAAGTTAAAAGAAGCAGTAACAATAGCCTAAAAATAAAGGTATTAGATGAGTAGAGTACATTTTTCTTTTTTTGGGGGGGATATTTTATATTTCAGATGTCATCCTCTTTCCCCATTTCCCCTCCCATCCCCCCTCCTATTTGCTTTTACACCATTTTAATTATATGCAAGCATTAAGGTCAGTTCTAGGTTGAGGAACTAGCAATACAATAGATGCAAATAGTCAAGGAACAAACATGACAATAAACAAATAGTCAAAGAACAAGCAAGGCAATAAATTTCCATGAACACTCCCATGATCACTGTTTCTAAGAGCTTATCAGGATGACCAAAATATCTGAGTCTACTTCCCTGTCCTAGGCCAAAGTCATTTTCATGTCCGAAGCCTGCCTACTTGTTCTAGCCCAAGATTTAGATTCCTGCCTGAAATTACTTCTTTGTTCTAGCCTAAGGTTTAGATTCCTGTCTGAAATTACTTTTTTGTTCTAGCCTAATGTCAGAATCCTGCATAAAGCCCACTTCCTTGTCCTTGGCCAATGAGGAGAGTACATTTTAACCAGCTAAAACCTACATTTTTAAAAAACTATATAGTGTTTTCCATCTATGTGTCTTGTACTCCATGAAATATTTCAAGTTAGGAGTATTTAATGTCTTTTTAGCTTTTGTTATCTCTTTGCTTGTTTGATTCCATTACCATCAATTCATATGGAGTAGCTAGATTTTCCCTTTTATTGAAAATACTTTTCTCATATAATATATCCTGATTAGTTTCTCCTATTCCCAGTTTCTCCCCACCTCCCTTCCCACCTGAATCTACTTCTTCTCTTTCAATAGAAAATAAACAGGCTTCTAAGGGATAATAATAAAATATAATGCAATAAAATATAACAAGATAAAATAAGAAACAACACATCAGAATTGGACCAAACAGAAGGAAAAGAGCCCAAGAAAAGGCACAAGAACCAGAGACCCACTCATTTGCACATTCAGAACCCCCATGAGATCACTGAACTGGAAGCCATAACATGTATACAAAGGGCCTGGGGCATAATGTCTATCTGTGGGTCTCTCTATTCCCCTCTGCTTCAGGAAGCTTCTTTGCTGCTGGAAGCACAGTGTACTAATTTTTGATTATAGCAGAATGTCATTAGGAGTCATCTGCTTGCCACATCCTTTCAGTAAATGACTGTGTGGGACATAAAACTATGCCAGAAAGTTCGGTAAGGTAGAGTAGGTCGAGACCCGGCGACTCAGTGGGCACACACCAGCTCCTTGCCGAAACCTGACTTGGAACACTTGCTGTTGTATTTTAAAAAGCGGCTGCCGGATAAGCCAACTGGCTAAGCTGCAGCGGCTCTGCCTAGCTCAGGCGCCATGTTGTGTGCGCCACAGCTAGAAACGGCCAGTCAGAAACACCAGCCAGGCTACCCACGAGATGTCATGGGGGATGGCTCTGCCAATCTTCACACTGTCTCTGCAAGGCTGAGTATTGCCCAGACCATCCCGCCAACCACGCGGGCCCGGTAGAAAAATGAGACTCAAATGCTTAGATTATCCAAAGGCTTTATATATTTGGTAATGATCAATGAGATGCCCATACAATCAGATCTCTCTCTCTCTCCCCTCTCACCCTTAGCTCCTCCTCTTCCTTCTCCTCCCCCTTCCTTTACTCCTCTTCCTCCTCTCCTTAATCCTCCCACCTTAGCTCCTCCTACAACTTGCCATGATTCTCACATAAAAGAAACGTGTCCTTTGGTCATATAGGCTCAAAGCAGGGTTCTCCATGCTAATGAGGTATCTAGAGGCCCAGAGGGCTTAGCCAATAAGCTTCCCTTCCCAGACGTTCCTCCGTGCAAAAGGTATTTAATCTTAGGCCCACCCTGAGAAGTGATGTATGGTTTTACCCGTCCATTTTCTGCTATGACAATAAACTGTTTAGAACCACGGACCGTCTCTTATCAAGATCAGCCATGAGGAACCCGGGGAAGGCCTTTGTCTACAGTCACAGTTTTATTCTTCTGTAGAAGGCCTCTCTGGCTCACAACCACAACCACCACCAAGTCTGCCTCTGCCAAGCGAAGGACAATCACCCATGGGACAAGCCGGGGCTCCCACTCCAGTAGACACTGTCCCCAGCCCACGGCCCCCAACTGTTCTCTGTTCTTCCTTGACTCCCAGTATCACCTGAATTTACAAGAGTCTGAGAATCCCACGGCCCGGCCTCTCCGCAGGCCCAGGAAGCCCCCAACCAGCTCTGGCCTTCCCACCTTTCAGACTCTGCCTTCCCACCCCCAGAGAGGTGTATAGATACCTATGGTAAAACCAAATATCCTTTCCGTCTGTCAGCAGCGGCCGCTCCTCCGCTGGGCGTGGACTCTTGGGGAGGTGGAAAGCCAAACCAGGAAAGTTTGACTGCATCTATCCCATAACCCATGCCATCGCCTGAGCGGGTGCTGGGCCAGCCGGACTTTCTCCCTTCCTCTCTCCTCTTTCTTTCTGTCCTCCTCTGTCCCCCACTTTTTCTGGCTGTACCCCTTTTCCAGGTCCCCTTCCCTTCCCCTGGATAAACTTCCTTTTATACTAAGCTGATTCCTCAGGGGACCGCTTCGCCATGGGCCCGCTGAGGCGCTTCCTCCTGCATCACTGCCACCTGTTTATAAAACACAACAGAAAGGCAGGCTTATGGAAAGGCAGCAGCCTGGCGAGTTCACCAGTCTCACGGGTGGAGGTCAGTAAAGTCATTCGCCTAGGCTAACGTAAGGAGGTTTTATGGTTTTGGACCGCGTGGTGATGACGCGTAAACTAGGCACTGGGATTATGTCCTTATTAGGTACAAAAGCCGAGCTCCTAGGCAGGCACTTCTGGGTGGGTCGCTGGAAACAGGGAGATGAGGACTGAGGATCTGTTAGGCTGTAGTGCCCTCTGAGGGGTGGGGGAGTTTTTTCTGTGTAGTAGGAGTTGTGTGGAAGGAGGGCAGATAGGGTTTTGAGGCTGAGGGGTGGGGTGGGGTGTGTTGAGCAGGGGTTCTAGCCTAACACCACCAAAATAGAGAAAACAGTTGGTTCACATCACCATTTTCAGCAGAGAGAGAATATGGTCTGGCTTGAAAGGATCCTTCCAGTCAGTGTGTTGAGCAGTTACTGAAAAACAGCAAAGACAAAAGCAATGAAATCAACCCAGTTCTCATGACAATAACCCCAGGAAGAAATAGCCCTGTGGAGAGGTGGAAGGAAGTGGGAGGTTGGCATATGCCGGTAGATTTAGATGACAGGAATCAGCCAGTGGTGCCAAAGTGACTGCATCTTTGGCTAGGTCAACTGGAAAAACAGAGATTCTTTTCCTAAGATGGAGACTGTGTGAGGAGGTTTGGGGAAGATCTTCGGATATGTCACAAGATGCCTTGTGAGATGTCCAAGCAGAAGTGTCACAGTGCGGTTTTGTGGAGAGAATGCACAGCTAGTCTTACTGACGAACAATAAAGAAGGTTTTGAAGAAAATTTATTTGTAATTCAACATTTATCTTCTCATT
Organism: Arvicanthis niloticus; assembly: GCF_011762505.2. Taxonomy (NCBI): domain Eukaryota; kingdom Metazoa; phylum Chordata; class Mammalia; order Rodentia; family Muridae; genus Arvicanthis; species Arvicanthis niloticus. The sequence goes on from NC_047661.1 coordinate 48,745,962, forward strand.
CCCCCCCGATATTCTCTGATGCTGTACTAATGAATACATTTTGTGTGCTCCATTTAAATTGTTATAAACGTTTTCTCATTGTCATGTGGGTAAACAACTATGTTTAAAATTTGCTGCTTTTGTTTCGTTTTGTTAAAACAAGTTCTCACACTGTCTAGTCCAGACTGGCCGGGAATTCAATGTAGACCAGGCTATCTTGGAACTTAGAAGAGATCTGCTTCCGAGGTGTTCTTTTTAGAGGCGTGTGCCACCATGCCTTGCACATTTTTTATACAGCGATGGTTTTTATTTTTTCCTTTAAAGACAAAGTGTTCAGACTACCTGCCTCAGTAGTAATGACACCTCCCTGTGACAATCCTCTGCATAAATGGCACTTTCTCCTCCTGACCAGCAGAGGGCGCGCGCTATCTCGAGCTCAGACAGAGGTGCCTTTCCTTTGCCTTCCTCTGGCCTTCCTCCTGACCTTCCTTCCGGAAGTGCTCCTGGAGCTCGGGTAGCCGGCGTGACTTTGAGCACTTCCCGCTCTGCTGCCGGCGCCAAACTCAGCAGAGCTCAGCAGAGCACAGCAGAGCAAGAGACCTGGAAGTGGCTGTTCCAGGCTTGTCATGCAGCTGCTGCGGATCGCCGCAGCCCTGGGGCGTGGGCCGCTCCCTCGGGTCCCTGCTGTCCTGGGCTGGCAGGGAAAGCAGGTATTGGTGCCGGAGAGCTTTCCAGAGCCGGGCAGGTGGCGACACCCTTCCTTACCCGGGGTCTTGAGCAGCTTGATATCTGACTTCCCGAGTCCGCATGCTAGCTTGGCCTTGCGACCCGCAGCTCTGCGCTGGGGTTCCACCTCCTGATGGGTATGATCTACCTTAAAGAGACGTGCCCGCGAAGGTCAGATGAAAGTTAGTGTCCCTGGGGCTCGAATCCCGGATTTTTGACTCTTTATCCAGTGCTTCTCTTTCTAATGGGTATGGTTGGATGCTCTCTGAACGAGTGGGTCCTATTCAACTTCCCGGTGCTCTTCTCCGGTCATGTTTCCCAGTCAGGTATATAGATTAAACTTTGTAAGTCTTTGGAGTGAGATACTCAGAGCAGGGAAGCCATTGGTAGATGTGGCCCCTTAACCTATCGCGGAGCCCTCGTTTGTTTTGCTCCCAAATGTCCCTGTGGTTTAACCATCCAAGCACCTGTCTGCTTTGACATGTTGCCAGTTTCCCTCTTCCCAGAAGTGTTTGCCAAGCGTTTGGGTGTGCAGTTTTGTTTTGATTCAATAAATACATCCCACTCCCCACTGTAAAGTTGACAGGAACAACTACCACCCCAAAAGGCACTTCATTGGTTTCGTGCAGGTGAAACTGGAAACATTTTGGGGTTGTCTTGAGGCTGCTAGTTGGGTAGACTTGTGTGTCCTTATATACCCCTGCTAACTGTGAGTTACAGGACAGGGGAAGACAGGAAGTCTAAGGAATTCACCCTAAAACTTGTATTTCTTGTTAAAGTGGTCATTGAGGTATAGTTCTAGTTTTATGATAGTGTGTATGTAAAAGTTAGCCACGTGACTCAGCCATAAGTGTCGTTGTCACGTATGACAACCTGAGTATCAGTCTTGGGACCCACACAGTGGAGGGGTGAGAACGGAGTCCTTCAAATTGTCCTTTTGACCACCCCATGACTGCTCTTCCAGAGGAAGAGTTGAATCCCCAAAACTGACATCTTTGCTCAGAGCCATTCATGATCTCTTATAATAGGTGTGTTAAACTGAGCTTTTAAAACTGTTTTTTCAGGCTAATTGGAAGACCTGCCGGTGGTGTTCGTCAGGACCAATTCCCAATGAAAAAATACGAAACATCGGAATCTCGGCTCACATTGATTCTGGGAAGACGACGTTAACAGAACGTGTGCTGTACTACACTGGCAGAATCGCCACAATGCACGAGGTGTGTGCTTAGCGATTGATTTCAGAGCAATTCAGAACTCGATTTTAAGAGTTCTGTACTTATAGATTCATAAGCTTCACAAAACCTCGTTTTAGGATGAAGACAGTGGTCACAGGGCAATGGTTCTCTACCTTCCTAATGTTGGGACCATTTAATACAATTCCTCGTGTTGTGGTGACTCCAACCATAACATTATATTTGTTCCTACTTCATAACTGAAACATACTATACATATCTGTGTTTTCCAGTGCTTTTAGACAACCCTTGTGAAAGGGTCATTTCACCTCAGAGGGGTCGCAACCCACAGGTTAGAACCACTGTCACAAAGGCTCCTTAGGCAAAGTCAGATGAACAAAGGGGAGAGGTCAAGCCGGCTTGAGATGTTACCATGAATAATCTAGAAGTGATCACTGTGAGTATCCTGAGTAGATGTTGAGATGGCATCACGGACCCTTACACAGCTGTCACAGTAGTCTGAAGCATTTTAAGGAAGGATCTGTGTTTATAACGTTAAATGGAAAGTGAATCTAAAAAGTGCTGTCAACGGGGAAAAAAAAAAAAACCAGCTTTCATCTTAAAGGAAATAAAAGTTCTTAACTGGAGCCATTTTGAGTGACTTTGGCTCAGAAACAGAGTTAGGTTGTCCCAAAAATCATGTTCCAACATGCAATCAGTTTCATGATGTTTTAATTTTATAGAACAGAGAAAGTCAGATATCAAGGCAAGTTTAAAATGCATTGGTGGGTACACTGGAGAAGCGAGCACAGAGAGGCAGGGGACTGTTCTACAGGCCCAGGATGACATTCTTAGCGTTAGGATTGGCAGATGCTAGTTTCCTGCTAAGTTAATGGCTTCTAAAAGGTTTTAGTTTATTCTCATGAGGTGTTACTTCAGATGCAGAGTAGGGCAAGGCATGGCCCAGCACAAGGTAAGTAGCCCCTGAACCTGCACAATTCCAGTTTCTCTACAGTAGGAAATTCTGATCGGTGCAGCAGTCTCTGGAGGCAGACTCCTCCTAGGAGTTCTGCACTCACAGCCAGACATGGCTTCTTTTCAGGAATTTTCATTCACAGCACTGATTATAAGCTCTACTAAAAACCTAACAGAAAAGCATTGTTTAAAATTATTGACACGCCAACCCACTGAGTAACTTAACCCTTGCTCAAACTGTTCTTCAGTCCCCTAAAGCATATCCTTTCAGAGCTAAACACCCCCATTCTGTGCCTCACAGTCCGAGCGGAACAGAGCGGAGAGGTCTGCTGCCTGAATATCATTAGTTCGTAGACTCTGCAAAGCCAGTAGCCAGCAGTTCAGGGGAAACAGATGGTGGTCCCAAATGCTCGTCAGCTGCCAACAGGGACAAGCAAGCATGAGACTGAGACAGAAACAACAGTTTTGTGAAGTGATACGTAATAGGATTAGGCTCATCTTACAGTTGTGTACGTTAGCTTTGTTTTCTGGTTCCATTTCAGTCAAGATTTCTTTCTTGGGATGAAAGACAAAAATGTGGATTTCTGTGGTCATGTTTAGGTGAAAGGTAAAGATGGAGTCGGTGCTGTCATGGATTCCATGGAACTAGAGAGACAGAGAGGAATCACTATTCAGTCAGCAGCTACCTACACCATGTGGAAAGATATCAACATCAACATTATAGACACTCCAGGTAAGCGGGCCCTTTATTTTGCATTTTCTGTGAGTAAAAATGTGTGTAATTCTTTTTTCTACTATGACCTAATTCATCTTTGAGGATCAGATTTTAAAAGTGCAGAACTGAATTCCTACCAGATGTGGGACTTAAAGCACTTCGCCTATATGTTGCTTCTTTGAAAAACAACACAAGAAAGTAAGAAGGGCTCTCCCTTGACCACAGCTTTCCCCAGTGTCCTTCAGAAGTAATCCTGTTGACCCTTGAACCCGATACTGGGTGCGTAAGATGGGTCACACGAGGAATCTACATCACAGTTTAAAGATGCACGTAATGAGCAGAGATGAAAGACTTCTAGTGTCCTGGCTTGTTAGTTTTTGCCAACTTGACATGCTATCATCATATTGTCTGCAGGTGAGTTTGTCGGGCACTTTATTGATTGCTAATTGGTAGAGGGTCAAGCCTACTGGGGCCACAGTCCCCCACCCCCTGAGGTGGCCCTGAGACATATAAAAATGTGCTGAGCAAGCCAGTAGGCAGCCCGTGTGGTTTCTGCTTTAGTTCCTACACCGGTTTCCCTCATGATGGACTATAACCTTTAAGCCAAATGAAGCCTTTCCTTGCCACATGGCTTTGGTCATGATGTTTTATCAGAGAAATAGGAAACGAAATGTAGAACTTGTTACAGGTTGTGGCATCTGCTGTGACAGACCCGACCATGTTGATTTTGAGAGGGTTGTAGAAGGACTTTGGAATTTTGAACTATGAAAGTCGTTGAGTGCTTAGAACTTAATGGGCTATGGGGAGTGCTTAGAAAGTAGGGACGCTGAACAAGCTGTATGTAGGTGAGTGAGGCCTGGCTTGCAATGTTTCAGAGAGAAGCAAAGACTATCAGGGCCACTTGTGTGATATTTTGAACCAAGAATATATGCTGTCTAGTCAGCTGGGGCTAAAGAATCTATAGTGGTAGTAAGTACCACTGAATTAAAACATTTGCTTTGTCGGGACAGTCCAGGCTTGTCAGCTGGAAGTGAGAAGTTAGCAGCAATTAAGAAGAAGCCAGCATCATTGAAGAGAAATCTGGGATTATTTCCCCAGGATCAGCACAGAGATGCTGTGCTGTTGGCAAAGATTTCCTGTCATGCTGGTAGCTGAGCCTGGTAATGTGTAAGAGTCATATAGGTAGTACTGGTTTTAAAGGCCTGAAGGAGTCTTGGAGATCAGGTGAGGCTTGGTGTGAGTGCAGCCTCAGTTGCAGTAGACGCAGGATTGACAGGTTCGTGGAGAGCAGTTGAGGCTTGGTGTCATGTAATAGGATTAGCCCTGAAGACATCCTAGGAGAGGCTGTGGGTGAAGGCACAGGCCAGTTTCAGTGTAGACCCCAGCATTTTGGAGGTGACAGTACAGTAGGATGAGCACCAAGGATAGCTGGCAGCTGTGGAGCAGAGCTGGCCTGCACCTCGGAGAGGAGCTGTCTGTGCTGTGGAAGGTGGAGTCAGAGAACTGGTTGTGCTCAGGCCCTTTGGAACTTTTACATTGTTGAATTTTGGTTTTGCTTTGCTTTGATTGTAACTGTGTCCTGACTCTTTCCTCTTAGAGTAAGAAAGTATTTAACTTGTTTTGTGATTTTTTTTTTTTTTTAGCAACCCACAGTTATAAGATCTTAGATATTTAAGAGAGACTTTAGACTTTTAAAAGAGACACTGGGTTTTCAAGACTTAAGACTTTTAAAGTTGTTTTATATTGTGATACTGATATTAACATGAGGTCTTGAGGATAAACAAGAAAGAAGAGATTATTGTTTAAGATTGTTGTATTGTTATGTGGCGTTGACGGCGTTGGTTAGTTTTTTGTCACCTTGACACAAACTAGATACAAGTTTGCTAGATAAACCCTTTACACCCCATGTTGGTTTTGGTCAGTGTTTTATCACAGCAATAGGAAACCTAACAAGAACAAGTATTTTGTATCTTAAAAGTTCAAACTGTTCTTTAAAACTCTCCCTTGCTGATTTGTCTCCTTTAGGCCACGTGGACTTTACCATAGAAGTGGAAAGGGCCCTGCGGGTCTTGGATGGTGCGGTCCTTGTCCTCTGTGCAGTTGGTGGCGTCCAGTGCCAGACCATGACAGTCAGTCGTCAGATGAAGCGCTACAATGTTCCCTTTTTAACCTTCATTAACAAACTGGACCGAATGGGCTCCAACCCAGCCAGGGCTGTTCAACAAATGAGGTACTGAGCCCTGGGCATGTTGGCCTTCATATTCAGGACAATTCATTCCATTATTAAGTTGTATCCTAAAGTTTCTTTCTTGATTCAAAACTGCGTTTCTGTGAACTTAGTAAATGGAACATAATCTCAGTGGTTTAATTTACCCTGTGAAATGGGGAAAATGTATCTTGTATTTCTAGTGCAGTTGATTCCAGAAAATCACTACACTCTGCTGCTGTGCTGCTATTAGGGAAGCTGGAGATGCTGGAAGTACTTATGTTTTCTTTAGGTAAACTAGAGGGAGGTTTTCTTCTGAACAAATGTAGCAAATGTAGCATCGTGCTCCTCTCAGACTTTACCCAGCAGAGCTGGTGGGCACGACTGAACCCTTTGTGGTGGTAAGTGGCCTAAGAGCTGTATATCTGATGACAGATATACAGAGGATGTATTTGCAAATGTGATAGTGTTTGAAATCTCTTCTGGGAAAGTAAACAGGGTTTGGTCCTTATTGATGGTTAGCACTGGATGAACTCTTTTGTTTGTTTATTTTTTCGAGGCAGGGTTTCTCTGTGTAGCCATGGCTGTCCTGGAACTCACTCTGTAGACCAGGCTGGCCTCGAACTCAGAAATCCAGCTGCCTCTGCCTCCCAAGTGCTGGGATTAAAGGCGTGCGCCACCACTGCCCAGCTAGATGAACTCTTTTCACTAGTTCTTGTCCGGATTTCGAGAAACTTCTCTTTCTTTGTGACTTGATTACTTGGGCTCTTTGTGTGACTCCTGTGTATCTTTTCTCAGTTTGGGGTGCTCGTGAAGCAGATTTTGGGACTTTTGGATCTGGCTTTCATGTATCGTCTTCCGTCTTCTGTCATGCTTTCTCTCCCTCCTCTTGGGCACTGGCTCTTAAGAGCTCATTTTTATTCATTTTGTGTGTGTGTGTTTGTTTGTTTGTTTTGAGTGTCTGTGTGAACAATCAGTGTTTGTGTGAGCCCATAGCACTCACACATGGGGATTGAAGGACGGCTTTGTGGGTGGGGTCTTCTGTGTTTACATGGGCTCCAGTAACCGGGATTTTCAAGCTTTTTATCAAGATTTCATGTCATTAGCAATGGAGCAATCATATTGGCCCAAAAAGAATTCTTGCAATTTTTAAAAAGCTCATGAATTTGATAGTCTTCTGTGCCTTTTCTGTTACTTTGCCTTTTAAAAATATTCAGTAATTATGTAGCTAATTTTCATAAATTTTTCATTTACTGTAATATCATTTTCATAGAGATACTTTTCAAATCTCTAAGTTTGGTCTGGGAATATAGCTCAGTAGTAAAGCACTTGCCTAGTATGTGCCTGGCCTTGGTTCAATCCCCAGCACTACAGAATCTTAATTAAATTTTATTTTCTTTCCTCGGATAACTATTCTTAGATATTAATACATCTCTTTTAAAAATAATTTTTAGGCCAGGCAGTAGTGGCGCATGCCTTTAATCCCAGCACTTGGGAGGCAAAGGCAGGCAGATTTCTGAGTTTGAGGTCAGCCTGGTCTTCAGAGTGAGTTCCAGGGCTACATAGAGAAACCCTGTCTCGAAAAACCAAAAAAAAAAAAAAAAAAAAAAAAAAAAAATTTTTTTTTAGACTTTTATGGAAAAGTATCGTTTATTCTCCTGTTGTAATTGTTGTCTCCAAGGTGTACTTTCTCAGTCTGCTAATCTAGGCCTAGCCCTGGAAGTTTCTATCCTCTATACAGTCTAGTCCAGGCCTAGAATATTTTTAACCTCTGAGACTTACTGAGTAAGCTCACCCTTTCTGTTCTTTCTGAACTCTGGTTGGCTGGTTCAACTCAGATGTTCTGGCTCAAACTCCTCTCCAAGCTGACTGATTCAATCTGACTTCTCTCTTGGCTTCTGACTGAGTTCCTGTACTTGGCTTTATATTAACTTTGGCAATCTGTTCTAATCTTCCTTCTGCTCACTCTCTGGCTCATTCTTCTTCATCTGAGTCTAGCTTGTTCTCTCTTCAACCTGCCTCTCCAACTCTCCTGGTAAAACTGCCTCCTCTGCACTGCTCTCTCTTAAGTAGCTTCCCCTTTCCTCCCTTGTCTCATGAGAGTTGGGCATATCCTATTCTGTTAAATCTTTCTCTGATTTGTCACTTTGTCTGCCACTCAATCATACATCACTTTCAAACATGGCTGCTTCCTTGTACAAACTAATTTTACCTTCAAAGGTGTGTGCTAAGGTTTGAGCAACACCACAACTAGAAACTGTTTTTTTTTTTTTTTTTTTTTTCAGCAAATAACACAATCTTGGGATCAAATATCCTGCAACTTTTATTTATGTGTATGTGAGTCTCTGTAAGTATATGCCATTCGTGCAGATATACAGGGAAGTGAGAAGGAGGTGTTAAGTCTCCAGGAGCTGGAGTAACAGGCATTTGTGAACTCCTTGACAGGTCCTCTAGAAGAGCAGCAAGTGCTCTTAACCACTGAGCCATCTTTCCAGCTCCAAATTTTCGGTTTGAGAATGAGAACTAGATTCTGCTGTCCCACTGTCTTTTAATGTCCTAGTCATCTGCAATTGATTTTTCTGTCTTTCCCTTCTGTTTCCTTTCAAATGCTTCATGAGCATTTGAGGGAGTCTGGGGTAAAAGATTACTTTGTGTTCTTTGTTGTTCCGACGGGCTAGCTTTTTCAGCTCCTTGAGTTTGGTGTCTGTGTGTCTTCTCTTCTGCTGCTGCTGCCTCTCAGCCCTGATGTCTGCCGTGGTTCTTTTGCCCTTTTCCCTCTTGTCATTTCAAAGTAATTTTGAGAGAAGAAGCAAACAAATGTTTTTGTTTTTCAGATCCAAACTGAATCACAATGCCGCGTTTGTGCAAATACCCATTGGCTTAGAGAGTGAGTTTAAGGGAATTATAGACCTCATCGAAGAACGAGCTATTTACTTTGATGGAGACTTTGGGTAAGTCCTAAAGTACTAAAACCTTATATTTTTAAAAACATCAACATCAAAGAAAAGGAAGACCTAAGTTGAACATAAACTAATGATCTTTTTGAAATGTGCCTGAATGTTAATGACTGAATTGTAACGTAAATGTCTGATATGCAGGAAATCTGATATGTGACCTGCAAAGGGGTCAAGACCCACAGGTTGAGAACAACTGCGCTAGGGCCTGAGCAGGAAAGTAATGAACATACCAACTATAACAACTGAAAGATATACTTAATAGGTAACAATGTCAGTCCAAATGTATTAAGCCATGTATATTAAAATGGAAAGCCAGACTTGATGGTACAAGCTTACCATCCTAGCACTTAGGGGCTGAGTCAGGAGCAAGTTTCAGACCAGTACTGGCTACACAGCAGGATTCTGTCTCAAAGCCCTCCCTATCCACTTCAAGACAGGTGGCGTGCTTCAGAATAGACAAAGGCTGTCTGTCTTAGTTCCCTTGTTAATAGAATTTTCAAAAAATTAGTCAGGCTTCAGATAGGTTAGCTTGAAAATTAGCTGATGTTAACTTTGTTTAAACTATCTTTCTCATCTAAAAATTGAGATAGTAGAAACTTTTGTGTGGGTATTAGCAGATCTCTAGTTTCATGCTGCTGTAATTCAGGTATTAAATAAATGATGTTTTCTTTGCTTTGCTTTCCAGTTAGATGGCAGTAAAAATAGTCCTGTAGCCACCCTGAAAAGAATTTTAATCGCTTATTTAATTAATAACTTTTCTAAGAGTTTTTTGTTATTTTTCCTTATTTTGAGACAAGGTCCCTCTCTCTCTGTGTAGTCCTGACTGCCTAGAACTTACCATGTAGACCAGGCTGTTCTCAAACTCACAGAGATTAACTGCCTCCACCTCCTGAGTACTGGGATCAAAGACATGTGCCACCACACGTGGCTCCCATGACCATGTGTTCTGTGGCTCATTTTAATCTCTAGAATAAGATAAAGCAGTTTATATTAAATCGGGAATGATTTTATATTCCATCATGTATCATTTTGGAAAACATGATAACACCGTAGTTGTTAGTCCTACCCTTGATGTTGATATGTTTAACTGAACATTCCTAGAGTTATGAAAGTAAAGCATTCTTTGTCTTAGTCAGATTGTTCGCTATGACGAGATTCCGGCTGAGCTGAGGGCCGCCGCCGCTGACCACCGGCAGGAGCTGATTGAGTGTGTTGCGAATTCAGATGAGCAGCTTGGTGAGCTGTTTCTGGAAGAGAAAATCCCCTCGGTTTCTGATTTAAAGGCAAGTGCTCTCAAAAAATAGGTATTCTTAAAAACAGTTTTTTTAAATGTGTTTTCCCTGCATGCAGTGCCTTTGGGGGCCAGAAGAAGGCATTGTGTTCCCTGGAACTGGGGTTACAGATGACTGTGAATGACCGTGCAGGTGCTTGACTTCAACCCCTGTCCCCTGGAAGAGCAGCCGGTGCTCTTAATCTTATATAGTTAAAAATGGGTTAATTTTGGGGTGGAGAACATAAATTCTTTTGTTAATGGGCTTTATTAATGAAATTAATAAATGAGTAAAAATATTTAATACAATTCACTTCCATAAAAAAATGAAGATTCTTGCAAGAGACTTTTGAATAAACATTTCCCCAAAATAAGATATTCAAGTTGCAGTACTAATCACTAGAAAAATGCAAATCAAAGTCACAGTGAGCTATCCTTCATGCTACTAAGATGAATGTTATTTAAGACTAACCAACCAACCAGCTAGCCAAAGAAACAGAAACCCAGGAAGCATGTATTGATGCAGATCTGGCAGAGTGTCAACCCTTGGGCCTTTCTGGTAGAAATGTAACAAACACAGTATGGCAGTAAGCCTCTCCCTGGAGGCACATCTGAGAAAGAACGTCCCAGTACTTGAGTGGTATCAGCAACTCCAGAAGCACTGTCCACAGCAAAGTATAGAGAGGACACTTTAATGAGTGTCCACTAAAATGAATGAATGTATAAACATTATGCAGTCTGTACATATAAGTATTTTTTATTCCTAAAGAAGGCAAAATTCTGCGTAATGTGACTATGTAAATGAACTAGGAAGACATTTTGGTGAAAACACTAAGCCTCTGAGATAGTTGTTTTATGATTTTGTTTATGTGGTACACGAAGATTTGTCAGATTCATAGAGAGTAGAGTGAGCTGAGTGTGCAGACCTGGGCCTGTAATCCTGGTACCTGGAAGACTGAGATGGATAATTCCCACTTGTTCAGGGTCATCCTGGGCTACATAGTGAGTAGCCTGGTCTGAGGAGTGAATATTTTTTTCTCAAAAAGTCAAAAATAAGTAAAGTGGTGATTACATGAGTTGTTAGCCTTCATTTCAGGGAACTATTGTTTTAATTTGAGAAAATAAACGTTTTAAGGATGGATAATGATGAGAGCTGTATAGCACTATGAATGTACAGAATGCTGTTGAATTATATGCTTCAAAATGATTAAAACGGTAATTGTATGTATTTTATAAAGACATGAATCTTTTTAAATCACTTGTTATGTGTAGCAGAGATCAGATTGTACATAAGATGTGACATATAAATGTAAATTCAATAAATTGCACTCAGACACAAAAAGAACCCTGTGCAGATGAGGGTCCGTATTGATTTTCGCTGAAGTGTTAAACTGGAACCGTATCTTGTAATGTGAGTTCTTTTAAGGAGTTAGTGCCTTCGCCTTGATGAGTACAGAGCACTCAGAAGACATGTTGGTCTAACCCTAAATAAAGACAAGTATGTTTTGGGAACCATAATAGACCAGGATGTCTATTATTAAAATACGTCAGGTTTTTAAGATTACTCCCAAAGGTTTAGTAACTCACTGGAATTCACAGCATGTAGCATATAGTTTAATTCCATTGAGATAAAACTAAGCAGAGGGAAATGGCATAGGGGACAATCTGAGGGAGGCATGTGTGAGCTCCAGGGGAGCCTCACAGACTCAATTCCTTCAGCAGTTGTGCAGCACTGTGGAGCCTAGGCTGTCTGTGGTGTGGTTGCTGGTATCCCAGCCTTGGAAGATGAGACAGGAGGACCCCAGTTTGAGGTCAGCCTGGGTTACATAGGGAGACCATGTCTCAAGAAATCCAAACCAAGCTGAACAAAGCAAAACCAACAAAGAGAAACGCAGTGTACAAGGTTTTTATTGGGATCTACTTAGCATGTACTCAAATTTTGGTCTTCTGGAAGGAAGGTGTTTAACATATACCACGTTTATACAGCATCAGCAGAGCAGACTACTGTTACCAGTTCAAAAGGATGAGGGACTTCCTGGATACCCAGGACTCTGCACAGGCCTTTGTGGAGAGCCCAGTCCTCAGTGTCTGCAGATTGGGTGGGCATGCGTTAGGTTCTGTGCTGTGGTTGGATGCTTAGTGACATGTTGTGAAATAGCACCTTAAAGTATGAAAATGTTTGCTATGAAAAAGCAAGTTTTGGAAAATGGAGACTTTGTTGGACTGTTTTATAGATGGTTTTAATTTACCCTGCCTTCCACCCTCATATGGTTTTGTGTTTTATAAATGTAGACGAAGCGTGGTAATGGTACAGTGTGTCCCTATCTGTATATTAGAAAGAAGTGGGAAGCCATTATAGTGAAATGGCTTGTGATAGTCTTTCTTTTCCCACAGCCATTTCTGAGTCCTCGAAACAGTACAAGTATTCTTGAGGTAATTTTAAGCAGTCGCAGAGGTCAATGTGTTCACAGATGCTCAGCCCACTCATTCTTGTCATTCAGCCCAGGGCCCAGCCTAGGGAATGGTGCCACCCACATCTAGCGTGGCTCTTCCACCTCAATAAATGTTACCCGAGGAACCCCCCAAAGACATTTTCAGAGGTTCACAACACCCCCCCCACACACACACACACACATCCCTACCCTGGGAGTCTGAGCTGTGCATTAAAAACTAATCTTCACAAAGATTTACAGTAAAAACAGTCCTATCCCATAAAACCATTTCTCTGCCCCATTCTAAAACATGTTAATTTCTGATAAATTTTCCCAGAGATTTGGTTTTGGTTTGGTTTGTTTTTGAGACAAGGTCTTACTAATACAACCTTAACTAGCTGGCCTTGTACTCATAGAGATTCAACTGCCTCTGCCTCGAGTGCTGGGACTAATAGTATATGCTTCCACATCCAGCTTTGTGTGTGTGTGTGTGTGTGTGTGTGTGTGTGTGTGTGTGTGTGTGTGTGTATGTGTGCGCGCGCACATGTCTTCTCCCTCTTATAAAATTATTAGCATGCAGTTTACAGTATTCTATATGTCTATTTTATATGTATGTACCTCTTTGATACCAAATAAAAAAGAATGATTTTAGGAGTGTCAAAAGTAATTGTCTCATAAATCAACTATTGGCCCTCTCATAAGAAAGACAATTTTTCCCTGTTTTTCAATATTCTGACTGAGTCATTGTGCTGTTATTTTTGTCCCTTCCCTTGAACCAGCACTCTAGAGTATCAGTTCATTTGTTTGTTCGTCATTGACCTGGAGCATAAATTGTTAACATGAGTCATTTTCGCTTGTTCTGTAGCTAGCAATCCGGAGAGCTACGCTGAGTAGATCCTTCACTCCTGTGTTTGTGGGAAGTGCTTTGAAGAACAAAGGCGTCCAGCCTCTCTTGGACGCTGTTTTAGAATACCTCCCCGATCCGTCTGAAGTCCAGAATTACGCTATACTCAATCAGAAGTAAGTATTGCCACACGAATCCCGGGCTATGAAAAGACACTGTAATACTAGCTAGCACACTATGAAAAAGTTTAAGGATTGTTCTTTCATTTGGTTTTGTTATTTTCTTTCCTCATTCACAAAAATCACCATAGTTGGATATCAGTTTTAGTGTTCAGGAAAATGCTTACTGTGCAGGTTGGTCCCATATCACTTGTGACTTAGAAGTGTGATTTGTTTTATTGTCTCTCAAGGTTTAAAGAATTAATTTTTTAAATTTAGTATCATTCATTTTCAGTTATAGAATCTTTTTATTTAAAAACAAACAAACAAACAAACAAAAAAAAACAAACTGAAATTCAGGCCAGTGAGATAGCATATCAGATGAAGGTGTCAGCTACCAAGCTTCATGAGATCATTTTGACTCCCAGAACCCGCATGGTGGACGGAGAGAACCAGCTCACAAAAGTTGTCCTCAGACTCTTCAGACATGTCCCCACCCATGCATAAAATAAAATAACACAAAATAAATGAACTGTAAAGTAACAACAAGGAAAGACGCCTTTGTAAGGCTCTCGTGGATCATGGCTCTGCACACTCTCTCAGAGTTCAGTGTTTTAATCTATTCTGGTCCTGTCCATAAGTTACAAAGCCCTTGGGACTCGTTCTTCTTACTGAACTCTTTCAGTGAGACTTATTTGTGTGTAAACCGGAAACTGTCAGCAAGCGTTCTTTTCTCCTTGCTAAGAACAAAGTGATGTGGAAAAAGCAGTAAGGTCTGGATAGATGGCTCAGTGGGGAAGCATGCTTGCTGAGGAAGCCTCAAGAGGCAAGTAAGAGCCACGGTTTGGTGGTGTGGAGACAGGAGGATGTCTGGGGTGTGCTGGCTGCCAGCCTAGCTGCAGGTTCAATGAGAGACCCTGTCTCAGAAGAGTAAGACCAAGAGTGACCGCAGGACACCTCTGGCCTCCATGCATGCATGCAGATACATGCATATCTATATACACGTGTGCTCACCACCACACATACACCGCACATAAAGATTAAGTGTTATAGTTCATAGTTTTATATTTCTTTCCTTTTAAGTGACTCAAAAGAGAAGAACAAAATTTTAATGAACCCCAAAAGAGATGATTCCCACCCATTTGTAGGCCTGGCTTTTAAATTGGAGGTAAGTTGCTATTTAATTTACTTACTGCTGTCTGTAGAAGTTTTCTTTACTGGATTTTTAGCCCTATTATAAAATGACTCTCTGTGCCCATGTGAGAGATAAGGATTGTTTCTTGTTTTTGGATGCAGTAACTCTTTGCAGTCTTAAAATATAAGGTTTTCAAAAATCATATTGTATATAACTTTACCTGGGTATTTTCATTTAATATAGATATAAACGTAATCCATGTTTCTACAAATTGTTTGATCATCTACTTTCTTGTTTTGTGTTCTGGGCCAGGGTCTTGTATATAGCCCAGGCTTGCCCCAAATTGGCAATTCTCTTGCTACAGTGTATTGAGAGCTGGGATTACAAGTGTGTCCTACCATGGCCAACTTACTTTTAACATTTTGAATGTCAGCTTAGTATTGTATTAAATAGCTGGGGGGGGAAGGGTTGGCAAAACACCTTTAATCCTACCACTTGGGAGGTAGAGACAGACGGATCTCAGAATTTGAGGCAAGCCTGGTTTACATAAAGAGTTTCAGGATAGCCAAGGCTACATAGAGAAACCTGTCTCAGAAAAATAAAACAAAGAAACAGAAAAAAAAAAAAAAAACCAGTGTATTAAGTAAATTGGCTTAAAATTATCTAATTATTGAACATTATTATAAATAATAATGGGTCCACTTTTAGGAAAAAAGTTGTCCCGAGTTATGAAGGAACTCAAACCAGCTCTGGTTTTAAAACCCGTAATCTACAAATAGTTGGAAATGCACAGCTATTACAGTTTGTGTAAGTGGATGGGGTGTAACTTTATAATGTAGTAGTATTTAGATTTTAATAGTTAAGATGGTTACTTATTTTAATGATGTATTTGTTTTGGCCCATGGGTGCCAAAGAGGGTTTTGATCCTCTGGAGCTGGAGTTACAAACTGTTGTTAGTCACCGTGTGGGTGCTGGGAACTAAATGTTCCTAACTGCTGAGCCATCGCTCCAGCCAAGATACCTACCTATTTTTCTTTTTCTTTCTTTCTTTCTTTCTTTCTTTCTTTCTTTTTTCTTTCTTTCTTCCTTCCTTCCTTTCTTTCTTTCTTTTTTTTTTGACATGGGAAGTTGTAATTTTTTAAAAAACACATTTTTTAGATTTATACAGAGACTTCATTTCATTTCCTTTTAGTAAACAGCAGCTAATGGCAAACTGATGGAACAGTATTCATTTATTATTAATAAAACCCACATTTATTCAGATATCTATGGTTATTGCTTATGTCCCCTTCCTGATGGTATCTCGTTCAGTTAACACATTAGATTCTGTTATCATTTTAGGCTTCTGTCACAGCTAGTTGTATGTCACCTCGGCATAAGCTAGAGTCATTTTGGTAAAGGGAGCTTCAACTGAGAAAATACTCTACCAGATTGGCCTGTGGGGTTTGTTCTTGAATGATGAGTAATGTGGTCGGTACCATCCCCAGGCTGGTGGAGCAGGCTAGTATCTGCACCCCTCCATGGCCTCTGCATCAGCTCCTGCCTCCAGGTTCCTGCCCTGCTTGAGTTCCTGCCCTGACTTCCTCAGTGCTGCATGTGCTGGAACTTGAAGCTGAAGCCTTCCTCCCTAGTCACACCGACCATAGTGTTTATTACTGCAGTGGAAACCCTAACACAGCTCCTGGGACTGTTTCTTACATTGTTTTTCCTCCCTTGCTTCCCATGCCCTTGACATTTTGCAAAAGTACTAGCCAAGGATGTCTTTCCATCTGAGACTCTGATGTTTCTGTGAGGATTAGATTGGTTGATTGGTGACAGAGATGGCAGCAAAGGAAATGTCATTCTTGTCACACATTAGGCATGCAGATTTACTATTATGCTAACCTTGATCACCATAGGCTTTGTCAGGGTTCTTCCATATAAAATTGCCTTTCATTTTCTCTCCCATTCTTACTACACTGCTTAAAAAGAAGTCATTATGTTTGGCTGTTATGTGCCTTCTCATGAGGAAGGAAGCATCTACCACCCAGATAGGGCACAAGTGACAGAGCAAGGTGATGCACCTGCCTGAGTCCGTGGAGCATGGTGGACCAGTGAGTTTTGAGTTTACTGGGGCAGCCTACAGGAGTATGGGTGGCCCCTGGACAGCTGCAGCACTCAGTACCCAGCCCTTCATGGTTGAGGCGTCCTGAGAGCTGCATCCATGGAGATCTCTGCCCAGTTGGCAGGCTGCTGCACCCAGTGTTCTTTCCCAGAACCTTTCTGCTTCCAGCCACAGGGAGGGCTCTTGAATCTTAACAACTTCTGAGCGCCCTGAGTCCTGCAAGGTTTCTTAGTTCCCTGAGTCTCATGAACCAGGCTCTTCTCTCCAGGTAGGGATGTGGAGGAAATGGTTCAGTTTGGAGAAAATAGCTGCTTTCTATGTGTTTATAGAGCAGCCTTACTTTGTTTAAGCTTTATTTTTCCTCAGTGTTTTGTGTGTGAGGGTGTAGGCACATGGGTGCAGGAGCCCACAGAGGCCAGAAGAGGGCACCAGATCCCATGGACTTAACAGGCATGGCATGCTGGGACCTAAATTCAGGTCCTGGAAAGCAACACATGCTATTAACCACTGAGCCATTTCTGTCTGCTTTTTTTTTTTTTTTTTTTTTTTTTTTTTTTTTTTTTTTTTGTAAATGAAAATACAAACTTTCATTCTTTTATAATTTAGGCCAAGGTGTTTTACTTATTTATACAAACTTGACAACAAGCTGGATTTTTTTTATTGGATATTTTATTTACATTTCAGATATAATCCCCTTTCCCCCCACCCAGGAACCTTGTATCCCATTTCCCCTCCTCCTGCTTCTATGAGGATATGCCCCCACCCACCCTTCCACTCCCACCTCCCCATCCATGATTTTCCCCACACTGGGGCGTCTAGCCTTCACTGGACCAAGGACTTTCTCACCCACCTATGCCTGACACTGCCATCCTTTCCTACATATACAGCTGGAGCCATGGGTCCCTCCCTATGTGCTCCCAGGCTGGTGGTTTAGACCCTGGGAGCTCTGGTTGGTTGGTATTTTTGCTGTCTTCATGGGGCCGCAAGCCCTTTCAGCTCCTTCAGTCTTCTCTCTCATTCCTCCATTGGGAATCTCATGATCAGTTTAGTGGTTAGCTGTAAGCATCTGCCTCTGTATATTTCAGGCTCCGGCAGACCTCTAAGGAGACAGCTATATCAGGCTCCTGTCAGCATGTACTTCCTGACATCCACATCAGTGTCTACCTTTGGTGACTACACAAGGGATGGATACCCAGGTGGAGCAGTCTTTGGATGGCCTCTCCTTCAGATTCTGTCCCACGCTTTGTCTCCATATTTGCTCCCATGAGTATTTTGTTACTCCTTCTAAGAAGGACCATAGCACCCACACTTTGGTCTTCCTTGTTCATGAGCTTCATGTGGTCTGTGAGTTGTATCTTGGATATTGCCAGCTTTTGGGCTAATATCCAATTATCAGTGAGTGAATACCATGTATGTTCTTTTGTGATTGCGTTACTTCACTCAGGATGATATTTTCTAGTTCCATCCATTTACCTAAGAATTTAATAGCTGAATAATATTCCATTGTGTAAATGTACCACATTTTCTGTGTCCATTCCTCTGTTGAAGGACATCTTTCCAGCTTCTGGCTATTATAAAGAAGGCTGCTATGAACATAGTGGAGCATATGTCCTTGTTATATGGAGCATCTTCTGGGTATATGCCCAGAAGTGGTATAGCTGGGTCCTCAGGTAATGTTATGTCCCATTTTCTGAGGACCCGCCAGACTGATTTCCAGAGTGGTTGCACCAGCTTGCAATCCCACCAACAATGGAGGAGTGTTCCTCTTTCTCCACATCCTTGCCAGCATCTGCTATCACCTGAGTTTTTGATCTTAGCCATTCTGACTGGTATGAGGTAGAATCTCAGAGTTGTTTTGATTTGCATTTCCCTGATGACTAACAATGCTGAACATTTCTTTAGGTGCTTCTTGGCCATTCGAGTTTCCTCAGTTGAGAATTCTTTGTACCCCATTTTTTAGTAGAGTTATTTGGTTGTCTGGATTCTAATTTCTTGAGTTCTTTGTATATATTAGATATTACCCCTCTATCAGATGTAGGATTAGTAAAGATCTTTTCCCAATCTGTTGGTTGCCATTTTGTCCTTTGACAAATGTCCTTTGCCTTACAGAAACTTAGCAATTTGATGAGGTCCCATTTGTCAATTCTTGATCTTAGAGCATAAGCCATTGGGTTCTGTTTAGGAACTTTTCCCTTGTGCCTAGGTATTCAAGGGTCTTTCCCACCTTCTCTTTTATTAGTTTCAGTGTATCTGGTTTTATGTGAAAGTCCTTTATCCACTTGGATTTGAGCTTTCTACAAGGAGATAAGAATGGATCGATTTGCATTCTTCTACATGTTGACCTCCAGTTGAACCAGCACCATTTATTGAAAATGCTGTCCTTTTCCCACTGAACAGTTTTAGCTCCTTTGTCAAAGATCAAGTGACCATAGGTGTGTGGGTTCATTTCTGAATCTTCAATTCTATTACATTGATCTTCCTGCCTGTCTCTGTACCAATACCATGCAGTTTTTATCACTATTGTTCTGTAGTACAGCTTGAGGTCAGGGATGGTGATTCCCTCAGAACTTCTTTTATTGTTGAGAATAGTTCTCCCTATCCTGGGATTTTTGTTACTCCAAATGAATTTGCAAATTGCTCTTTCTATCTCTTTGAAGAATTGATTTGGAATTTTGATGGGGATTACATTGAATCTGTAGATTGCTTGTGGCAAGATGGCCATTTTTACTATATTAATCCTGCCAATCCACAAGCATGGGAGATCTTTCTATCTTCTGAGACCTTCTTCAATGTCTTTCTTCAGAGACTTGAAGTTCTTGTCATACAGATCTTTCACTTTCTTGGTTAGATTCACGCCAAGGTATTTTATATTATTTGTGATTATTGTGAAGGGTATTGTTTCCCTAATTTCTTTCTCAGCCTGTTCATCCTTCAAGTAGAGGAAGGCTACTGATTTGTTTGAGTTGATTTTATATCCAGCCACTTTGCTAAAGTTGTTTATCAGGTTTAGGAGTTCTCTGGTGGAAGTTTTAGAGTCACTTAAGTATGCTATCATATCATACTATCATATCAAGTGAAATTTTGACTTCTTCCTTTCCTATTTTTATCCCTTTGACTTCCTTTTGTTGTCTAATTGCTCTGGCTAGGACTTCCAGTACTATATTGAATAGGTAGGGAGAGAGTGGCCAGCCTTGTCCCTGATTTTATCGGAAATGCTTCAAGTTTCTCTCCATTTAGTTTGATGTTTACGATTGGCTTGTTGTATATTGCTTTTACTATGTTTAGGTATGGGCCTTGAATTCCTGATCTTTCTGAGACTTTTACCATGAAGGGGTGTTAAATTTTGTCAAATGCTTTCTCAGCATCTAATGAGATGATCACGTGGTTTTTTTCTTTGAGTGTATTTATATAGTAGGTTACATTGATAGATTTCCGAATATTGAACCATCCCTGCATTCCTGGGATAAAGCCTACTTCATCATGATGGATGTTTGTTTTGATGTGTTCTTGGATTCGGTTTGCCAGAATTTTATTGAGTATTTTTGCGTTAATATTTATAAAAGAGATTGATCTGAAGTTCTCTTTCTTTGTTGGGTCTTTGTGAGGCTTAAGTATGAGTGTGATTGTGGCTTCATCGAACAAATTGGGTAGTGTTCCTTCTGTTCTGTTCTGTGGAATAGTTTGAAGAGAATTGGTATTAGGTCTTTCTTGAAGGTCTCATAGAATTCTGCACTGAAACCATCTGGTCCTGGACTTTTTTTGGTGGGGAGACTTAATGACTGCTGCTATTTCCTTAGGGGTTATGGGACATTTAGATGGTTTATCTGTTCCTGATTTAACTTTGGTACCTGGTATCTGTCTAGAAAGTTGTCCATTTCATCCAGATTTTCCAGTTTTGTTGAGTATAGGCTTTTGTAGTAGGATTGGATGATTATTTAAATTTCCTCGGTTTCTGTTGTTATGTCTCCCTTTTCAGGTCTGATTTTATTAATTTGAATACTGTCTCTGTACCCTTTGGTTAGTCTGGCTAAGGGTTTATCTATCTTGTCGATTTTCTCAAAGAACCAGCTCCTGGTTTTATTGATGTTTTGTATAGTTCTTTTTGTTTCTACTTGCTTGATTTCAGCCCTGAGTTTGATTATTTTCTGCCGTCTACTCTTGGGTGTATTTGACACTCTTTGTTCTATAGCTTTCAGGTGTGCTGTCAAGATGTTAGTGTATGCTCTCTCCAGTTTCCTTTTGTAGGCACTTAGAGCTATATGTTTTCCTCTTAGCACTGCTTTCATGGAATCCCACAAGTTTTGGTATAGTGTGTCCTCATTTTCATTAAATTCTAAAAAGTCTTTAATTTCTTTATTTCTCTCTTGACCAAGTCATCATCGAGTAGAGAGTTGTTCATTTTCTACGTGTATGTGGGCTTTCCATTGTTTTTGTCATTATTGAAGACCAGCCTTAGTTTGTGGTGATCTGATACAATGCAAGGGATTATTTCAATCTTTTTGTATCTGTTGAGGCCTGTTTTGTGACCAATTATATGGTCTATTTGGGAGAAGGTACCATGAGGTACTGAGAGAAAGTTATATTCTTTTGTTTTAGGATTAAATGTTCTATAGATATCAGTTAAATCCATTTGGTTCATAACTTCTGTTAATTTCACTGTGTCTCTGTTTAGTTTCTGTCTCCATGATGTGTCCGTTGCTGAGAGTGGAGTGTTGAAATCCCCCACTATTATTGTGTGAGGTGCAGTGTTTGCTTTGAGCTTTAGTAAAGTTTCTTTTATGTATGTACATGCTCTTGCATTTGGGGCATAGATGTTCAAAATTGAGAGCTCATCTTGGTAGATTTTTCCTTTGATAAGTATGAAGTGTCTTTCCTCATCTTTTTTGATTACTTTTGGTTGAAAGTCGATTTTATTTGATATTAGGATGGCTACTCCACCTTGTTTCTTGGGACCATTTGCTTGGAAAATTGTTTTCCATCCTTTTATTCTGAGGTAGTGTCTGTCTTTGTCACTGAGGTGCATTTCCTGTATGCAGCAAAATTCTGGGTCCTGTTTTAGTCTGAAAGTCTACGTTTTAAGGAAAAATGATTGTTGCTTCCTGTTATCTTTGTTATTAGAGGTGGAATTATGTTTGTGTAGCTATCTTCTTTTGGAGTTGTTGGAAGATTACTTCCTTGCTTTTTCTAGGTTGTAGTTTCCCTCCTTGTGTTGGAGTTTTCCATCCATTATCTTTTGAAGTGCTGGATTTGTGGGAAGATATTGTGTAAATTTGGTTTTGTCATGGAATATCTTGGTTTCTCCATCTATGGTAATTTAGAGTTTTTCTGGGTATAGTAGTCTGAGCTGGCATTTGTGTTCTGTTAGGGTCTGTATGATATCAGTCCAGAATCTTCTGGCTTTTATAGTCTCTGGTGAGAAGTCTGGTGTAAGTATTATATGTCTGCCTTTATATGTTACTTTACCTTTTTCCCTTACTGCTTTTAGTAATTTTTCTTTGTTTTGTTCATTTGGTGTTTTGATTATTATGTGATGGGAGGAATTTCTTTTCTGGTCTAGTCTATTTGGGGTTCTGTAGGCTTCTTGTATGTTCATGGACATCTCTTTCTTTAGGTTGGTTGGGAATCTTCACTCTCATCTATACCTATTATCCTTAGGTTTGGTCTTCTCATTGTGTCCTGGATTTCCTGGATGTTTTGGGTTAGGAGCTTTTTGCATTTTGCATTTTCTTTGACAGTTGTGTCAATGTTTTCCATGGTATCTTCTGCACATGAGATTCTCTCTTCTATCTCTTGTATTCTGTTGGCGATGCTTCTTGCATCTATGACTCCCGATCTCTTTCCTAGGTTTTCTATCTCCAGGGTAGTCTCCCTTTGAGATTTCTTTATTGTTTCTACTTCTGTTTTTAGATCCTGGATGGTTTTGTTTAATTCCTTCACCTGTTTGGTTGTGTTTTCTTGCAGTTCTTTAAGGAATTTTTGTTTCCTCTTTAAGGGCTTCTACCTGTTTACCTGTGTTCTCCTGCACTTCTTTAAGGGAGTTATTTACGTCCTTCTTAAAGTCCTCTATCATCATCATGAGAAGTGATTTTAATTCTGAATCCTGCTTTTCCAGTATGATGCGGTGTCCAGGGCTTGCTATGGTGGGAGAACTGGGTTCTGATGATGCCAAGTAACTTTGGTTTCTATTGCGTATGTTCTTGTGCTTGCCTTTCGCCATATGTTTAACTCTAGTGCTACCTGCACTCACTGTGTCTGACTGGAGCCTGTCTTTCCAGTTATCTTGCTTATGTCAGAACTCCTCAGGGTCCAGATGTCTTTGTGATCCTGAGTTCCTGGGTGGAAAAACTGCTGGGACTCAGGCCACCTCTGGGATCCTGAAATCCTGCTGCTCTTAGTGCAATGGTTCCTCTAGAATGGCTCAGGATATGGTGTCTTCATGGGAGCAGACCAGCTAGGTTTCTGCCCCAGGCCAAAGGACCAATCGAGGGGCGGAAGGAGAGTGTTATTCCGGAGGGAAGGGGTTTGGGTCCAAGCTGGATTTTTAAAAGCAACTAGTGACTTAAACTTTGTAGTAAAATATCAGTCTGTTCATTTTTCTTTTCATTTGTAACTTGGGGACTCTGTATATTTTGTTGACATGTCCTTTTACTTTTCTGGTTTTGTCTGTGCGTTGTAAATACAACTGGAGGGTGTTCCGATGTGTGTTGTGAGGTTGGAGGTTAGATCTTTTCTCTTCCTAATATTTCTTTTTTATATATTTAAATATAGCCTTTTTTTTTTTCTAGACAGAGTTTCTCTGTGTAGCCCTGGCTGTCCTGGAACTCACTCTGTAGACCAGGCTGGCCTTGAACTCAGAAATCCTCCCGCCTCCGCCTCTGCCTCCCAAGTGCTGGGATGCACCACCACTGCCCGGCTTATAGCCTTCTTTTTTAGAGAACATTTTTATTTGATAATTGTATTCATGCCTGCAATGGATTTTGATCATATGTAACCCAGATCCCCCTCCCATTTCATGGACCCTTTCAGTGCTTTCCACTCCTATGTTAATATGCTTTTTAAAAAGGATTTATTTATTTGTGCATATATTTCATGCTTATAGGTGTTTTGTCTGTATGTACATCTGCACACCAGAAGAGGGCACCAGATCCCATAGGACTACAGTTATAGAGGCTATGAACTGGCATGTGGGTGCTGGAATTAAACTCAGGACCTCTCTCAGGAAGAGCAGTGCTCCTAACTGCTGAGCCATCCATCAAGCCCTCCTTTGTTTTGTTTTGTTTTGTTTTTTAAATAACCCACAGAATAAGGTCAGTGCTTAACCACACGTGCATAGGTGTGAGGCGTGGGCAACCTACTAGTCACTATGCCTGTGTCTCTAGAGGTGCTCCACAGAAAATGCCAAGAACGTGAAATTCGAAGCTAGGATCCACAGGAGAGAGACCATGAGATGCTTGTTTTTCTGGATTAGAGTTAGTGAAGTACCGTAATGTGTGCATGCTACATAGAAAATGTACATGTGTGTGTACATAGAAAACCAGTTGTCCAGTTGCCATTCTGAAAACAGTTCTGTTCATTTCTATTAACTATTTTTTCCTTTATCATCCATTAGTGAACATATTTTATACCCTTGATATTTATATTATATTCTTATGAATTGTTAAAGATAATGTGTTCTGGTTCTCTACCAATTCTCATTACACTCTGGTATTCCTCCCTATGGTCTCTTCCTCTTCCCCAATATGCTCCGTATACTTTCATGTTCTGTATATGCTTTTAAAGCTAGATCCCTCATTGCAAAGAAAAGATTTTTAAAATGTCTTTCTGTGTCTGACTTATTTTGCTTAATATATAGTCTCTAGTTCCATCTATTTTCCTGAAAATGGCATGGCTTTTGCTCTTTATGGCTATATTGGTAAACTTTTACATATGAGCATTTAACGTTTTGTATCAGTTTTTTTTTTTTTTATTACTGTACTTTTAGAGAAATGTCTGTTTTTACACATCTTTCTAAGTGAACTTTAAGGTCACTTAATTAAAATTTCTGTTGGGAGCTGTGAGATGGGTCGGTGAGCTAAGGCTGTTAGCACCAAACCTGATGGCCTGGGCTTGTTCACAGAACCCATGTGGTGGAAGGAGAGAGCTGATTCTTTACCATTGTTCTCTAACATGACTCTGGCATGGTGGTACCTAACCTGCCCCTTCCCTACCCCCAAAATACAGAGAAACCTCTACTTGTAAAAAATACATCTCAAGCACTTCCGTTGGGATTTTGTTTCTGTCCTACTAACTATATAAGTTAACATGATAAGAAATGGCAACTCTTTAAGTATGTATCTAATAGTCCAGCGTGGAACAGCTAGTCTCTTCATAGAACTCTTGTGTAATTCCAAATAATTGTTAAAGGTTGCCAAAGACAGGTAAGGGTATATTGTCTTTATAATTACACTGTATTTTTCATACCATATTGTATTAAACTGAATTTTTGAAATGTTAGAAAGCAAAAGATACCTTAATGTAAACATTTTTTATTAGAAGCACAAGAATATATTGGATTCTGGTACCAAAAAGATGGATTGGCAACAGTCATTTCCTTGATCTTATTGATATTTCAATGGTGCTACAGTGAAATGATATTCAAATGCCTAAGTAGTGTGACAGTAAACCGAAATGTATGTAAGATAATTTCTAAAACTGAAAGAATATCTGGAGGTAGCTAGAAAGCTTTCCTTTCAAATTCAGTTTCCTTTGTTCTTCTAAAAACCCAATCTTGACTTGTAGGCAGGCCGTTTCGGACAGTTAACTTATGTCCGCAATTATCAAGGTGAACTGAAGAAGGGAAGCACCATCTACAACACGAGGACCGGAAAGAAAGTGCGAGTTCAACGCCTAGTGCGCATGCACGCCGACATGATGGAGGCAAGTATATGGCAGTAGGAGAGGCAGGCTTGCCTTCCTGTCTGTCTGTACTGCACTGTGCATTCCCGCCGTGAACATGCGCTTTTCTCGATTCCTTTGTACACAGCTGTTGACTCTGACCAGCACCTTGTTGGAAGGTGTTAAGAGCTTGGTTTATGCAAGTTAGTAGGTAGCTATACTTCCTCAGAGGCCAAGGTTCAGGAAGAGACTTGGCACAAGATTTAGTATTTTCCTCGAGAGCATCTTTATAAGATGCTGGCAGTAAAGACCCATTTATTCAGGATGGGAAAGCAGACTCACAAGGCCAGCCTGGAATACACAATAGAAACTCTTAGCCATACAGCTTGCAGAAGCCACCTGAACATCTGTAACTTCTTGAGGTAGCCTGGGTTTTTGACTTAAATACACCTTAGCCTTTTGTAGTCCTTATACACAGGCCATGGCAACAATACAAGTGCATGAGGCCAGTCCTCTCTCTGGTCTAGCTGTGTCCCAGGGAGTCATTGAAGTGAAAAATAGAAAGTTTTTGGAAGAAGTACCTTTTGTCTCTTGGAAGATGAATAGGTAGTCACAAAACTTGCCAGCAGCAAGGAGCAGGCTAGAGAGTTAAAAATTGTCACAGATATTTCCTGCCAGACTCAAGCAAATATGTATCATCAAAGAAAGACACGCACACGGCAGCTGTTCTGAGTGACCTGAGGGGGAAGGACAGTGACTCGGAAGCCTGGAGGCAGCAGTGCTTTGTTCTGGCTTTCCTGTGTTTTGCTATTGCTTGCATATGTGAGAAATTAAAAATATTTTTAGCACAATGGCTTCCATTCACCTTTGTTTACAAAACTTCCTTTGAGTTTTCCTTATATGCCTGTCCTGTATGGTCTCACTGTCCTGAGGCAGTACAGTATAACCCCTGCTTTTAAAACAGAGCAGTTAAAAAAGCCATAGCTCTGGAATTTCCCACTGAGTGTAAAATTTTGTCAGTTGAGATAGACAGTGTCTTAAAGACCTGTGGAAGACATGTCTTGGTATGATTGCTGGTGTTGGATTTGCTCATTGTCTGTAGAATTGTCTGTAGCATTTATGCCTTGCTTCTGTGCGGTGTGTTTACAGTGCAGTTGCTTCATACTGCACCTTGATTATTTTTATGTTCAAGTATAATTTGCACTGTATCTTTCTTTAGGATGTTGAAGAAGTGTATGCTGGAGACATCTGTGCCTTGTTTGGCATTGACTGTGCAAGTGGAGACACATTCACAAACAAAGATAACAGTGACCTTTCTATGGTAGGCCACGGACTGCAGCGCTGTTCATCACTTGATTTTCAAAGGTCTACTTGTATTTACTCTGTTTTGTACTGCAGCAGGATAGCTACAAAGGTTTGCACTGAGTGCCCTTTGTTGGTTAGAGCTCTTTGACAGTAAGTTGCATAAGTACTTTGTGTGGGCTTACTTATCTGGCTTTTCTTCGTAAAACATTCCACAATCCTCCAAAGTTTAATGTGAAGGGAAATCTCTACTACATAACACTTGGAAAGTGTCGCTCCAGCTCTTCCTCCCTGAGATCTGCTGCCCACCACGGGTGTCACTAATTATTGTCACTATCAGGCTGCTACTCCTAGTGAAGTGCTGCTTACTAAATCAGGAAATGGAGAGATCTCTTCCAGTAACCTAGGAAAATATAAGACCAGACAATAATATTTAAATAGACTTGGGGATATGTGTCTATGGGGATAAATAGACAATGTGTCTATGCTTAGAAGGTATTTTAGTTACTGTTCTGTAGCTGTGGAGAAACACCATGATCAAAGTAACTCTTATAAAAAAAAAAAAAAAGCATTTAATTTGGGAGTTGCTTCTGGTTTTAGAGGGTTAGTTCATGATCATCATGCTGAGGGAATCAGACAGACATGATGTTGAAACAGTAGCTGAGAGCTTTACATCAAGATCTATAGGCAGTGGGGGTGGGTGGGGTTGGGACTTTTGAAACCTCAAAGCCCACTTCTAGTGACATAGTTCGTCCAACAGGGTCATGCTTTCTAATTCCTTCCAAAACAGTTCCAGTAACTGCAAACCAAATAGTCAAATGTATGAGCCTATGAGGACCGTTCTCATTCAAACCACCACAGAAGACAGGGTGCCAAGAAGACAGTCAGATGTAGTGCATTGAAGACAGCTGGCTCTTTGAATTCAGAGGTTTCTGAAGGACCATGAGAGAAAAGCATGCTTAAGCAGTTCCTGCCTTCTCCCCACACCACTCAAACTACCTTCCTTCTTCTATAGCAGAACAAGGTGTTCTACCCTATGCACAATGGTGACGCTTGCCTGGCTTCAGTGACGAGTGGGAGTGCAGTCATTCACAGTGGTTCCCTTATATCAGAGCCGGTCTATTTAATAGTTCCTTGTAGCATGTGATGAATTACAATTTTATAACCTATTTTCATATAATGGTCTCTGGGTTTTATAAGTTATTATAAGACTGCACAAAACCCATAAGTCTACAGTTTTGAGATCCCAATAAGGACACTTTATATTTTAGATTAGGCCTTATATAAGTGCTTGCCATGGGCTGGAGAGATAGCTCAGTAGTTAAGAGCTCTGGCTACTCTTGCAGAGGAACCAGGTTGGGTTCCCAGCAGCTATATGGTGGCACAAAGCTACCTGACTCCAGTTTCAGGGGATCTAGTACACCTACTGTACTCACAGGCTACTGCACACACTTGGTGCACATATGTACATGCAGGCAAAACACTGTTACCCATAAGTAAATGCTTGCCGTTGCATTATGAAGTGGTTGGTTGTTGTGGGAATTTCTCACTTCGACAATGAAGTATATAGGTCTTGGTTAGTCTCACTTCTGCCCAGTACTACTGCCTGGTCCTTGGCCAGGTGACTTTATGTTCTTTTTAGTAACTTTAGTTACTTGACTTGTAACGTGAGGATACTTTCTGCTTCTTAGAGCTGTCATTGATCAAATAAGATGTATATATAAAAACTCTGGCCCCCCTTCTGGTTCCTTTATTGTAAATAAAACACATAGGACTGGAGAGATGGCTCAGCAGTTAAGAGCACTGACTGCTCTTCCAGAGGTCCTGAGTTCAATTTTCACCAACCACATGGTGGTTCACAACCATCGGTAATGGGATCTGATGCCCCCTTCTGGTGTGTCTGAAGACAGCTACAGCGTACTCATATAAATAAAATAAATAAATCTTTAACTAAAACGTTATAACTTATTAGAAGATTGCAACAGGAAATGTAGAACAAGCAATAAAGTTACATGCCCACAAAAAGAAAATCGTTCATATGCCCACATTTAATTAGCTTCACTGTAGTGATTACGTTAAGTAGGTAGATGGATTAGATCAAGGTAGATGGATTAGATTTATTTGGGGAGGGAACAGTTCATGCACATACACACCCATGTTTATTAATGTTACATTCGTATCTTATTTAATACAAAACAGACTAAGATCGATGTGATCTAGCCTAAGATGTTGGCTAGGATTTGCCGTCTGTCTCATTATGTACTATATCAATCTGTCATTGACTCAGATACTGCCTTTGAATTTTTTTGCTTTTTTTTTTTTAAACATTTTTAGGAATCGATTCATGTTCCTGAACCTGTCATTTCAGTAGCAATGAAGCCTTCTAACAAGGTAAGAGTTTTAAGTTTCAACAAGTTTCTCTAAGCTGAGCTTTCTTTTTGCATTCTCCATATTGCATGTGGCATCATGTACAAATTAGCGTTAGCTGGTTTCTGCTGCTTCTGTTGGTGTTGAGATCGCGCTTTTAATTTAGTGGTCAGTTCTAGTAAGTCTTTAGTATAGTTCAGGGCATAGGTAGGATTTCTCAGTAGCGAGTACTTTATAACCTTATCATAACACTGGCTTCTAAATGCTAAATCTATTAAAAAGGGGAGAGAAAGGTGTTTGTCTGAAGTCACAGTAAAACTTCAGTCAGTACCTTGGTCAATTAAAAGCTTGTGGATTATAATGCCGTCTTAGTTAGGGTTTTACTGCTGTGAATGGATACCATAACCAAGATAAGTCTTATAAAGGACAACATTTAATTGGGGCTGGCTTACAGGTTCAGAAGTTTAGTCCATCATCATCAAGGTGGGGGGATAGCATCCAGGCAGGCATGGTGCAGGAGGAGCTGAGAGTTCTACATCTTCATCTAAAGGCTGTTAGTGGAAGACTGACTTCCAGGTAGCTAGGGTGAGGGTCTTAAGCCCACACTCACAATGACACACTTACTTCAACAAGGCCACACCCCCAAATAGTGCCACTCCCTGGGCCACACATATACAAACCGTGACCAATGCATTTCTAGATTTGTGGTTGTCACAAAGTGTCTCATTATAAATCACAAGTCAATAATAAGACTCTTTTTTTAACTTCATAATTAGGCGTGATATCATTTTCCATTCAACAGAGTCAAAATTGTTGGAATGTCTTGCATTCATATTGCTCTCTGTCGGAATTGGTTCAGTCTTGAGCCATAATTGTTTAGTTCCTAAGTTGCCTTGTTGAAGTTAATTCATTAGTGAATTGAGTGAACATTTTAAGACTTCTTGCCATCCAAAGACTGTCATTTACAGAGCGTAGTTGGATGCATTATCCTGTAACGCACATTATTAACAGCTACCACTTTGTTTTGATTAACCTTGGGATTTTTTTAGATCGTTTTTCAATATAGAAAAGAAAGTCAAGGCAGCAAAGGACAAGAAAGCAGCCCGTCCTTTCAGAGTCTTGTCGGGGTGACGCTTGTCGTACCCCTAAAAGATACCTTGACTTGTTTCAAGCTCTTTGCTAAGGCTTGCTAGCAAGGGTAGAAATGACAGGTGTCTATACCTTTTATTCCTACAGAGTTTTTGGGAGATGTGTAATAGTTAATAACTTGCAATAACAGAAAGAAATCAAGATGAACCAGGGAGATTTGGGGGATGTCTTTGCCATCTTATACGTGCAAACACTTATTGTGTATGTGTATTCGTGACGGTCTGAGGATGACCTCATCTGTTGACCAGCACCTTCCCCTGAGTTTGAGATAGGGTCTCCTTTGTTCTCACCTCTGTGGGTCAGGCTTGCTTACCTGCCACTCATCTGTCCACAGGAGTACTGAGATTACAGAAGTGCTGCTGTAGCCATGTCACCTGGGTTCTGGGAATTCAGACTCAACTCATCTGACTTGTGATGCAAATGCTTTACCACCTGAGCCATCTTCTCAGCTCAGGGTAGTCTTTTCTGGAAGTTCTAAGGGAAAAATAGTCTCTTTGCTTACTCGTGTTTAGGGAGATAATTGGGCTCCTACAGCTATGATTGGGGTTGTCTCCATTTCTTTTTCACCTCAGGGCCATTCCTAGCTTCCAGATGCTGCCCACCCACCTTTTTTGGCCTTTCCCCTATATCATATTTACATTTTATGTCTTTATTTTGAATTATGTGTGTCCATATGTGTGTAGATACATGCATGTTGTGTGCAGGTCCCTAGAGAGGTCAATGGTATCTGATCTCCTGGAGCTGCAGTTATAGGTGGTTGTAAGCCACCTGACATAGGTGCTGCGAACTGAACCCTGGTCCTCTGGAAGAGCAGAACGTTCTCTTAACCACCGAGACATCTCTCCAGTCCTCCCTCCAGTCCCCTACCGTGTTTAATGTGGGCAACAATGGTTAGGTCTTTTCCTTCTCTCCTGCCTCTCTTTCGTTGCCATGGCTTTACTCCCCCTTCTGCTTTCTTCCATCTTTAAAGGCTCTTGTGATTACACTGAGCAGCCTACTGTAACAGTTCGTGGAATGGTCCCTGTCTTAAGAGTTACGAGAAGTGGACTTACTATCCTGCTGCTTACTGTGTGGGATTACATCAAAGTTCAAAGTTGTTTCAGATGACAACCAAGGGGATTATTTCAAAACAGAAACAACCTGTTGCTGTTGGTCTTAACAGTGTGGTTTATTCTCTTGCGTTTGCAGAAGGTCCTTGGTGAGCATGCTGACGGGGTTATTTGGAGGATTTCTAGAAGCGTCAGGTTCCACAAAGGCAGTGTCCACATCCACAAGTGGATATAGTTTGGTTATTGTGGTAGGAAGTGATAGGGTTAAGTCTAGGACCCTTGTTTTCTGTTTTCATATGGAGAAAAAATCTTGTTCAGGTTCCAGGGCCCTGGTCTCTTGGCTGTGGTGGCCAAGGCTACAGTTTCTCAAAAAAGCTGTAAGTAGAACTAGATACGGATCCTCTTTGTTTCTTACTTGCCAGCGTATGTGCTTGTATTCAGTAACATCTCAAAATACAGTTGTTTCCATGCTTAATCAATCCTATACTACTTTTCTTCCTCTTTTAAAGAATGATCTGGAAAAATTTTCCAAAGGTGTTGCCAGGTTTACACGGGAAGACCCCACATTTAAAGTCCACTATGACACCGAGAGCAAGGAGACAATTGTGTCTGGAATGGGAGAACTGCACCTGGAAATCTATGCTCAGGTAAGGAGCGCCATGCAGCTGCATTTGTTACTGTGTGTACCTTGTTAAGTCAGGAGTGGGGTCTGGCAAGGGGACTTACGTCTGTAGAGCCACTCTGGGAGGTGAGGCAGGAAGATTAGTAGGAACACAAGGTCATCGTCCTCAGCTACATGACTAGTTGAAAGACAAGATATAAAGTCCTACGTCTCAACAACTGTAAACTGATGGAGCCTCTGCGGGTTCTACTGTGGTTTACACCCAAGCATGGCATACTGCACTGCCTCCCTGCTGTGCTATAGTTTTGTTTTGTTTATCTAAGCCTTTATTTGTTAAACATTGTAGGCTCTAGGAACCAAAAATCTGGGGGTTGTAACAAGACCTTCATCCATTCCCAGTCCATAGTCAAGTAAAGCAAGCCTTAAGAAGATAGCATGTTTTATACCTACCTCTCAGGACATTTCTTCAAGAGGACTGGAGAGATGGCTCAGTGGCTAAATTCACTTTCCGCTCTTCCAGGGGACTTAATTCAGTTGCTACCACTCTTGTAGGACAGCTCTCAACCTCCTGTCACTCCAGCGCCAGTGGATCAGTACCCTCTTCTTGCCCACACACATCCATGGCAGCATGGTGCGCCCGCGCAAACACACACACACACACACACACACACACACACACACACACGGACACAAATGAGCACTTAGAAATTAAGGGCAGGGCAAGGTAGCCGTTAGTCCCAGAACTTAGGAGGGAGGCTGGATGGTTTTTCTGAGTTCAAGGCTAGCCAGGTGTATATTATAGAGTTCCAAACACAGTTACACAGAGAAGCCCTGTCTCAGAAAACAATGTATTAATTAAATTTTAAACATGGAGTCAGTCCAATATAGATAAAAAGAAAGTCTCCCAAGATCAAATGTAAGATTCTTATCATGTATTACAAGGCCCGACAACAGACTTTATGTTATTCATAAAGTTTGTTATTTCAGTGACTGTGTACAAATATGAAACTTTGTAAATTTTAGCAGGTAGAGCATTTGGTACTAAGTATAAACTAATGAGTCAAAATTAGAATTCACTTATATAAGGTATGTAAAGGTAGTTTGTGTTGTTAGAATATCACATCTGATTCTTGCCAGTTATTAAAATAATTTAAAACTTACTGTTCATTTATTTACTATATTACATCGAATGTTACTATGGTATTTTTTTTTTCTTTCATTTTAGAGAATGGAGAGAGAATATGGCTGTCCTTGTATCACAGGAAAGCCCAAAGTGGCCTTTAGAGAGACCATTGCTGCCCCTGTGCCGTAAGTACACAATGCAATTAGACTCTATGAGACTGAAGTGGACTTTTTATTAGGAGATATACATAGTACCATTACTGTTGGAAAGACATTTTTCTGTAGTACTATTCTTTATTACCAACTTTGCAGCTCGGTACTGTAGACAAGACATACAGGGTAGCACTGGTATCATTGGGCCTGTTCGGCTAGACGCCAGCGAGGACAGTCATACACATGGTTAAGGAGCATGTGGGCCGTTGTCTCCGGCTTAGGGTATTGTTCACTCTGCTTGCACTTCCTTTGGGAGGCGGCTGTTGTGCTTTACTTTTGTGCCGTACTGTGGATGCCACAGAACTTGCATTTGCCAGGGAATAATCTCCTACAAGTAAAGAAAGTTAATGCCATTATGAAACTGGAAAACATAATTGGGTTTATATTTTGTTGACGATACTATTTAAAATATCTTCAACGGCAGCAAATAAAGATAAGTCGTATGTTACCTGCGATGCAATGTCGTGGAGCAGAATGGTGTAATCTAACTCAATGAAGTCATCATTTCTTTGCTATGACCAAAAAAAAAAAAAAGGTTAAATAATATCATGGAAAAATGACATCTTAATTTTTTTGCATTATTGTTGATTTATTCACTTCAATTTAGCCTGACAGAAAACTATTTTCTTACTAGAATAAACAAATATTCTGTCAAACCATTTTTAAAAATCATTACTTTGCATTTATTACTCTAAAAATTGCTTATCTGGCTTTTCACTCTCTAGTTTGTGGCAGCTATTCAAAAGCATTTCTGTATGTAGCTTTTTATTTATGGTTCCTAGTGTCAATAATGGCAATGGGAACTCAATTATATGACATTCTTTAGCAAACTGACAGTAATAAAATGTAATGACTAAGTTATCTGATTTTACAATGAAAGCTTTATTCTGTGCTGATTGTTGCTCAGGGATAAAAATCAGCATCTCTGCAGTGAGCCGCACAGAACCACTGCATCTGTGTAGCTGTAGACCTCACTCTGCAGTGAGCCGCACAGAACCACTGCATCTGTGTAGCTACAGACCTCACTCTGCAGTGAGCTGCACAGAACCACTGCATCTGTGTAGCTGTGGACATCACTCTGCAGTGAGCCGCACAGAACCACTGTATCTGTGTAGCTACAGACCTCACTCTGCAGTGAGCTGCACAGAACCACTGCATCTGTGTAGCTACAGACATCATCAGAAGTTTCCTATGCTCCATGAGGCTGAGGCTTCTGAACACTTGTTGCTGTGCTGAGACTCCAGTGGGCAGCACATGCTCCTGGGGCTCCTCCAGCTAACCGTGCTTACAAATGTAGCCCAGAACCACCCTTCTCCACAGTATCTGAAGTAAGCTGTCCTTTGACTATATCAGCAGAGAGTTCCCCTTAAAGTCATTGTTTACATGTATGAAATCCTACATGTTGGATTTTAATAGGTACAGATGTATATTAATATACATGAACTAAGCAGTATTTAAACCCTTCTGCTGGGGCTTTCATTAATACTGTTAAAATACAGTGAAGATTCACAAGTTTATTTTTATAAGCATAAAGCCACTGACTTGTCTGTTGGTGGATATAGCTTGAGAATTCTTCATTATGGTTGTATGGCCTGTACATGGCCTGGGTTGATAGTTCAGGACCTTTAAAGGCTTGCTGTGGCCAAGGTTGGTTGGTATCTGTGAATGCATTTGGAAAGCAGACTCATTCTCTTTCTCAAAATGCTGCACTATTTCATAGGCTTTGGCCTCTGTCTCCAAGGGCTGTAGCCCACTGTGCTTAGTGAGTGCTTACAGAGCCCTGAAGACAGAGCTGGTGTGCAGTTGGTTGCCTGAAAGCTGAAAGAGGGCAGCAGGAAGCCCTTTTCTCTGAGAGTTTATAGAAACCATCTTTTGTGCTTCTCAATATTCATTCTTCTTTTTCTGTTAGCTACTAGTTGAATTTCCCCTTTAACCTAAAAAGGTAAAAACTAAAGAATGTATTCCTATGTATTTCTGCCCTAGGAAAATTCATTTCTCCATAACCATGGTGTCAGGCTTAAGAAATCATAAGGCTAGTAACAAAACATGAGGACATAAACTGTGACTAAAGGGATTAGAGAAAAGAATCCTGAATGAGCCAAGAACAACTAGAACTACTCCAAGCTTACAGAGACCACAGTGCCACGATTCTCTCTAGGGGGAAATGCCAGTCTTGTCTCTGGGTAGCCATGGAAGCATCACTCAGTAAAGGGAAATGCAGTGAGCTCTGCAGTACTTGGCAAGAGCAACTCAAACACTCTACTTAGGCTGCTGAAGGGGCTACTCTTCTAAACTACAGAAAACACACATAAACATAAAACCCGTCAGATTTGGCTCACAACTTGATAGTTTTGGAAGTGCAGCTTCACTTGTGAGTGCTATAAAAAGTGGCCCTCAGGACCTTTGGAAACCAAATTAAGAACAGGATGATTCATTGAAAGTGTATAGTGTACCTGAGTGTTTTTGTTGCACACACTAATAAAGCTGCAACCCTTTTACTCTGGAATGGATCTGAATAAAGCATCACAGATAACCAAATCTGAATTGCTTGGCATGAAAGATTACGAACCATAAGCCTGTGAAGATGCAGTCTAGAAACTATACATTATTAGAAGATATTTCATAGAAAACCCTTAGCCTTGCTCACATTCACTGCCCGTGTCATGTGACCCCAAAAAGCACGCTAACCAGAGGCGCCTGTTGGGGAGGCAGATGTTAGGAACAGGCCCATGGCTGCACTCTGTCTGATAAGCCACACAACCTTCAGGGCCAGGGTTGTTGCTTTCCCTGCTTCCTCTAACCTGACTGAGCAGGGCCTTCAGGCTGCCAGCCTCACTGATTTCAATACGAAATGGCAATAGGAACACTATCCAGTTATGAACTTCAGTACCTTGTCAGTATTACTGTTAATAATACACTGTGTAGAGACTACGTACCACTTGCTTGACAGTTTGAATTTTTGCCATTTTATACCATGTGTCTTCCGTTGAATTCTGCCACATTACATAACCACAGGCGACCCAGGCTAAGTGGTGGACTGGCTTCATTTGTGGAGACACATTTCCAAAATTGTCTGGTAGAGGAAACATTTAAATGCTAAATGTAATTATTAACCTTTTTAGATTAAAAATCAAAAGCCATAGTTATGCTATCTAATATGGGTAGACACTAAATTAAGCCATGAATGTATAAAATTCGAAAGCCTCTTTTTATTGCTGGATTAGATTAGAAATAAGTATTTTTGCAAAAATCAAGTTATTTCCATCATAGGTAACATCAAACAGTTTTGCTGATGGGTAACAGAAGTAGATCTCAAGTTTGCAGAACACAATTTCCCATGCTTTATGTATGTACCTGGAATGTTGTGTGCTTGTAGTGGTTCCTTCATAGACATGAGTCTTTGATAAAATGTGTTATCTTCCTCGTCTGGGTTCTTGCCAATTTCTCCTTCGAATGTAAAGCTGACTTCTGGTGCAGTGCCTTGTCCCATTTGAGGGTAAAGAACTTCAGCTGTGCAGTTCACTGTAACTTGCTGTTGGGAGCATTTTTACAAAAGTAATACAAAAGATCAGTCTTATGGATGGCCATTCTCTGTTGTAAGTTCCCAGGTTCCAGAATCTTAGGAATTTTAACCCTGTTAGTGGGGTGTTGGTTTACAATGTCAAATTTTAGTCTGGCTGCCTACC
The DNA here is from genome assembly GCF_011762505.2 of Arvicanthis niloticus. Classification (NCBI taxonomy): domain Eukaryota; kingdom Metazoa; phylum Chordata; class Mammalia; order Rodentia; family Muridae; genus Arvicanthis; species Arvicanthis niloticus. The sequence continues at coordinate 48,783,019 of NC_047661.1, forward strand.
AAAGGAGGACTGGTTCCTTGTAAGTTTGCTCCTCACTCTTTCTCTCTGCTTGTGAAGCCACTGTTTCTTCCAAATGTAGACAGAACAGTCTCTCCCTAACATAAAGGAAGGGCTTGCAGCTGTGGAGATGGTTGTCCAGCAGCTCGATGCCCTTTAGGGGATTTCCTCTTGTTGTCTCCTCAGGGAGAGAGAGGGCAAGCTTCCCACAGCTTCAAGGTGGCTGTGCTGCAAACTACAGTGCCTTTTACATTTATTTCATTAATGATTTGGCAGGCATTCAAGTTTTCAAACTTTCCTGTCCCACTATTGAAAGATCAGTGGAATCACTGTTAGCTGTTCTATTGTTCCTGAATTTCTAAATGTACTTAATTTGAATACCCAATTAAAAAACAAAATAAAAGGCAGGCATGAGAAAGCAGTCATGACTGGAGAGTAAATTACTTCTTTCAATCATACAAGGCATGAATTCAGACTGTTTGGAATTACTTAAGGGTAATTTATTTGAACTGAAATACAGACTTTTCTAAATAATTGAAGAGGAAGAAAGAACTCTGGCAGCCCACACTGTGTCATGAAGCTTTGCCTGCAGAGCTGTGACTGCCTAGACTCAGAAATCTCACTGCAGCAGGGAAAGCCAGGATCAAACCCTCAGCAAGAATGAGCTAGAACACTGAGAATCGAAGTACATTCTAGAAAAGACATCTCACTTACTTTTTGGATAATTTCTTCCATAGAAAATTTAAGATGGTACTTGTGCCCTCTTCCTGGGATATCCTAAAATCAAGAAAAATGTAGTGGAGAAAAGAATATTGTAATATATCAAATCTTTTTAGTTGGGACATTCTTATTTCATGGCTGGAAGGGTGGCTGGTGGGAAGAAACACACAAAAGCTTTGTTTGCATCTTTTAAAACATACAACAAGGGGTTTCCTTCTAACAGTCCTCACGAATGTATATCTTACCATCCTTCATCACCCCTGCCCCAAGCCTGACCTCTCCAGGAGGCCCTGCTATCAGGTGTTTAGCATCAAACTTGGCAGCATCTAGCAAGTTGATTTAGGTTAGTGTAGAAGACGGATGGGAACATGCAGAGTGCACAGATGCAATGGCAGTACATACACCTTTGGAAAGGTTTGTCTTAAAGCCAAGGGTACCAGAGTGCTCATCGAGTAAACGATTTGAGGTGGATTACTGCCAAGCACCCAGAGCCAGCGTGAGTGCTGCTTATGCTCTCTCTTCTGTTCTGTCAAACAATACTTCAAAAATCTTATGGATAGATAGATAATTTAGATATTTCCCTTTTAAATGAAAGACATATTTGGAGTGTATATCTAATTATATTATCTGGTACAGTTTCAAAAATAAAAATTATTTCTTTGTCGGCCAAAAACACCCTTGATCTGTAAGAAAATAAATAAACAAACAAATAAATAAACAAACAAACAAATAAGGGACACTCAGTAGGTGAGGCCCTTAAAGCCTAACCCGGCTTCAGCAGAGGGAAAGGCTTCATCTAAGGCAGGATGTGGGCGGCTAGAGCCTGGCAGCAGCCTACACTGCTTTTGTCTTCTTACCCGGGGCTAATTTCGCACGTTTTCTCTTCATTTTGGGCAAAGGACTCAAGAGTTCCTCTTAAAAGTTTATGGAGTTGTTTGGAGGCCATGGGCTTTTGTTGGCCAAGGCTACCAGCAGATTGAGAAACAGTAACTGCTTCCAGATTGTTTAGAATGCGGCTTCTCTAGACCTCTTCTCACCCCAGGAAAGGGTGAGACACCCACCCCATGGATTTCCCAGGTCCGCAAACTAATATGCACAAAATCTGTCTGCATAGGTTCTCTGCCTTACTGTGAAAGCAAACTGTTCTGGGGTGAGTCCCATTTAGAGGACCGCATAGGAATGCTATTCAGAGGCGGAGCAGGGGGCCGCGGCCGGGATGGGGGTCGGGGTAGTAGGGCGAGCCGATCCGGGCTTCCCCACCTCGCAGACTCACCTCCTTGCTGGCCTGCTGGACTGTCTGCACCAGGAACACCTTGTGGGGGCTCCCCTGCTGGTAGTTAATGCAGTTCTCTGCCACCGAGGCGGCCCTGGACGCAGCATAGTGGGTGGGTGGGATTTCCATCTTTGGGGAAACAGCACGGGCTACCCTAGTTCAAAGAGATAACGGCGGGTGCGGACAGGGTCCTGTCAGCAAGTAGTGGGTGTCCCCGAGGTGGTGGAGTCGGCAGCTAGGCTGGGCGTGCGCGGTCTTCAGCGCCTTCCTTCCCTCTTCCTCCTTCACTCAGGAAACTGTTTGGGCAGTGGCTCCGCCGGGAGCCTCGGCCCCGCCCTGGGGTAGGCGGGTACCTCCTGGAGAAAAGCCCGGGCTTTCCCTCAGGCTGCCTCGGGCTTTGTGCAGGTGTGGGAGGGGGACTGGGAATTCAAGAGGAAAGGAAAGGGCTTTCTGGCCTTGCCTCGATGGGTGCTCTTGAGGACTTGAGCTGCTGCCTGTTGAGGAACCTCTGGCTGTTTCACGTTCCGATTAGAGTTCACCTTTCCTTTTTCAAACCGGCCCCACAGGGCAAGGGGCAAAGTGCTCCAAGTGTGATTCACGCCTTGGCTCTTTCCATTGTGAGACTCCAGGAACGGGCTTGCTCAGCTAGGTTCCTTCGGAGGTAGATCCAGAGTGGGGAAGCAGAAAATCCATGATAAAAAGTTGGGAAACTGATTGGGATCAGAGGAAAAAAATGAAACGTACCTGTATACATACTTCCCCTTTCTCGCTGAGGTTAGAAATTCAAGGCTTAATGGACATGAACCACCACTCCCGTCTTCTTAAAATTGTATTTTTATGATTTTTATGTGTGTGTGCACATGTGTGTGCAGGCACATCAGATTCCCCAGGAGTTGGAGTTCTGTGCAGTGGTGAGCCTCACCGTATGGGTGCTGGGCACCAAACTCAAGTCCTCTGCCTCAGCTGCCAAGCCAACTCCCCAACTCCATCTCTTCTTCTTAAAAGATAGATTGTTGGAGGCATTTTAGGTAGACTGTCTGTGTATAGTGACACTCTGCAAAGAAGGGGAAGGTGCTGTGTGTGCGGGGTGTTGCTTTCCTCGTGTGCTACTGAAGTTTTCCTATAAATAAGGACTTTCTTGGGGCCAAGTGGATTATTAAATACTAATCAGTACAGTGCGTTCCCCATGCTTTCTAGTTATGTTAGCCATCAGCTATGAAGCAGCTAGGAGGTACTGAAAATGTTTGTCTTTTTCTTTTCCTTTGAATAAATATATCATTTAGCTGTAACTCAACCCCTTTTGGGGTGTTTGTGTGTGTATGTGTGTGTGTGTATGTGTGAGTATGGCCCTCCAAAGTCAGCATTTTAAAGTCTAATGGATAGTCAATGATTCTGTATTTAATAATTAGTATAGACTGTCATGATAGCACTTGAGTTTTCTTAAAATTGTAACTATTACTTAAAAGGGAAACTTACCTTTTCATTTAGATGTTAAAGAAGTTGAGTATCATTTCCTAAAATACAAGAATATTATTCCTAGCCTTGTGCCTTTTTAAAAAATGTTTTTAGAAAAATTTACCTTCATGTTAATATATGTGTGCATATTGCCCAAGCAGGTATCAGTAAAAGGTGTCAAATTCCCTGGATCTGGAGTTAGGGATGGTTGTGAGCCACCATGTTGTTGCAAGGAACCAAATCTGAGTTTATCAGAGCAGAAAGTGTTTTCAACCACTGAGCTGTCTGTCCAGCCCCACTTGGATCTTTAAAGTCTTAGTTACCTACTATAATCTCACCAGTGGTAGATATTCAGCCCATTATCCTCAAACTTGAGTAACGTGTAGATTGTCTTCAAGATAATGAGTTATTATGCATCCCCAGAATCAGATAATTTATACTACTGACTCTATATTACAATATAAACATTAAACAAGATTAAAAAAAATACTGTGGCTTATAACTTAGTATGAATATAAAATCAAAATCTCCAGGCATGGTGGATCATGCTTTAAATCCAAGCACTCAGAAGGCAGAGGCAGGGGGATCTCTTGAGAGTTGCAGACGACTCAGGGAAAAATAGTCTCAAAAAAATGTAAAAAGTAAAAATAAATCTACAAATTATAGATATAACCTCCCCCCCCCCCCAAAAAAAAAAAAACCATATGACATGGTATTTTGAATCTTTTACTGGTTGCCAGCAGTGTGGTTCTAGGTTTAGTCCTTGCCCCTCAGCCTGCCTACCCAGTCAGTCTCCCCTTTCAGTCTGTTTTCATGCAGTACCCGCCGGGGACACCGCTGTGAGCGTGTCAGTTAGGGGTCCAGCTGGTTTGTATTTTCCTATTAGCACTCTAGGAAAATGTCTGGTTCAGGCTAGTGCTGTTGATGCAAACCCTGGCTCTGGAGGTAGGTAGCAGTCCATTTGTCCAGTTGCTTAGCCTTTCTCTCAGGTCTCACACCTATAAAATAATGATCAGAAACAGAATTGCTTTCTGGGTTCAGTTTATACAAAGTGTTTAACACAGCCTGGCACTGCCATGATCTCTCACTTGTCTCCTCTCATTCATATATGATTGGCTGTGGACGAGTCCTTAGGACATTGCTGCCAAAGAACCAGCAGTGCTGGGGTGCCCTGCCTGCCCCATCCAGCTTTGCAGGTGCTGCTTCGAGTGCCCTGGACTCGAGTTGTTAGGCTTTTCAGTTAAGTGTAAGTAGCCATGATTAGTTTTATCCACATAGTTAATCTGTGTAGTACAGATATAGACTATTTTATCATTAAAATTTGTCATACTTTATTTTGTATGTGTACAGGGGTATGTGTGTGCTGAGAGGCAGGAGTGTGGAGGTCAGAGGACAACTTGAGGGACCTTGTTCTGAATCTACATGTAGTCCCAGGGACTGAACTCAAGTCATCAGACTTGGCAGCAAGCTGGTTTCCCTGCTGAGCCATCTCTTCAGCCAAGGCTGTTTTCTAGGGATGCTGTGTTGTTAGACTGAGACTGACTGCCCAGTACCTCAGGGAACACTGAGTACATGGTGGAGCCTGTGTGCGGCATTTGGACCCCCTCCTCTGTGCTTCTGACCCAATCTGACTGGATCATGGTGTTTCTTTTATCCTCTGCTGTACTCTCTTGCTTCTGATGGATGCTATTTTTTCCCTCCCAGGAAGATTCCATTCTTACTCTTTGGGGTTGCCCAGCCCATCCGGAAGCGGAAGATTTTTTGAAGGCTGTTGGACACAGTTCCACCCGAGCTGTGTAGGAAGTCTGCCCCTTCCAAGCTTACATCTGTTACCATGATTGGCATTGCCTTTCCCAAGTCACTCACAGACTCACTTATTAATGTCTACTATTCTCCTGCAGATATTGTAAATAAAAAGTGATTGTCCTCTGAAAGTTTCAGGTTAAAGGAAGAAGCAGCTGGCTTGTGTCCTTATGTTTCCTAAGAAATAGCCGCCTGTGAGCTTGGGTCTCTGATGGACAATACTTGTGTAAAGTACTTTGTCCAGTGGCTTAAAGTAAACACTAACTTGTGTTCCTTTCTCTTTGAAAGTCTTCTTTTTATGTTCATCACTATCTTTTGTCATTAATCATTTTCAGGTGTTAATTATTACATCTGGCTCACAATTGAAATCACCGAAGTCAGTAATGCTAAATATTAAAATCAAGTAGGAACTGCCTAAATGATTAATTATGGCCATCGGAGTTCTTATTTCCGAGAAAGTCCTTGATTACTGCACAGTGTGGCACGCCCGGGCAGTGTTTCAGAACTGGTTGAGCTCTTTGGAATGTAGGTTATTGGAAACCTTAGAATGAGCCTTCTATTAGAAGAAAGAAACAACTTGTTTAGGTGGTATGTCTCATTTTCACCCCCCGAGTAAGAACAGAAAAGAATTTCTTCTAAGTAGCTTCTATAATAAAATTTTATAGTGTGGCCATCACAGTCAAAAAGGAAAAAGGAAAAAAGACAAAACAAGACACCCAATGAAATGTGGGTTTTTGTGTAAATCAGTAGGAGTTTATTTCATTTTGCTAATTACTAATGCTGTTTGTTTTCTCCTAATCATGCGCAGGTTTGACTTTACACATAAAAAGCAGTCGGGTGGTGCCGGCCAGTTTGGAAAAGTAATAGGGGTGCTGGAGCCCTTGGCCCCAGAGGACTACACTAAGTTGGAGTTTTCCGATGAGACATTTGGGGCCAATGTCCCAAAGCAGTTTGTTCCAGCTGTTGAAAAGGTAATGGTGAGCAAGGCTCTGCGGCACTTGTCTCTGTCTGAAAGCAGCTTATTTGGTATTAAATTATACTTGTGTTCTGTCGTGTTTGTGTCTACCGTGGTTCCTTGTAGTTAACCGTCTTTACGGAACCGTCTAGCTTTCCATCTTAGACCTCCGACTCAGTTCCCATGCTCTGTTAATCATATGTGTAACCTCTCTTCATAAGTTGGTACTACCACACTGACTGTAATCAGTCATTGCATTTATAGTAGTCTGTGGCGCTATGGAAGTTTGTGAGTGCTGTTGTAGGAATGCTCCGTCGCTAGGAGTCCCAGCGCCTGGGTTCGGCTCCCACAGCCTTTCTGCTGCTGCTGACCCTACTCCTTGATACATGAGTGTTCAGAGCTAGTTTGCTTCTTTGAGACAGGGAGACTATATGTATCTCTGAATGGCCTCAAATTCAGAGATCTGTCTCTGCTTCCTTTTTAAATTTGTAAATTGGGAGTAAACTAAGTTACCTGTACCCTTCACCTCTATTGAGGCAAGGTAAGGCGGTGTGGAGGAATTGCAGAAGGCAGTGCACACATAAAGGCCCAGTGCTTACTCTGCTTTCCTATCACTTGCTTAAGGCCTCTGTACACTCTAAGAAATTGTTTATTTTGTGGACAGCTGGTTATAATTTTGTTTTTCAGGGGTATAGCATTTTTTGGTAATATATTTTATTTGGTATACTCTTTTTAAGATAATACTTTGCCATTCACACACTTGTAAATATCAGACGACTCAAATTCACACAAGAGAAGAATTTACATAGTTTTCATCATACATAATGTATAATTTTGAAATGTCAGAAGTGTAATCCACTGTGCGCGTAGCTGTGTGACTGAACTGGGGGAGTTCTGTAAGTGTTTAAGTGACTGAAAATGAATTGCAGACTCGCTAGCTGTGCTCTTGAAATCTATGCAGTATTTTTGTATATGAGTTATACCTCAGTGAAGCTGTCTTTTAAAAGGTGAGTTGTATTTGGGAAATGAAATTCCCTTTAATTCTAACAACAGTTCTAATTGTTGTTAAGAACAACATTTTTATGATGTGGTTTTTATGATGTGATCTGCCAGTAAGGCAGAGCAGTGATGTAACAGGGACTCGGGACACAGCCAATGCTTACACATAGATTGGTAAGGTTAGCGACCATTTCCTTACTCTGGAATTAAGGTCCTGCTGTCTCTGTAAGGGAGCGTGAGCACTGAGTCAGTCCTGAAGTTGAGATTATGGGATGATGATGAGTGCTTTTAGCTTCATGTTTCATCCAGCTCACACCTTGAGATCCTGTACTTCTCTACAAAAGTGCTTATGTAAATGCCGCACTTACTCAGAAATAATTTTGAAAGGTGAAAGACAGCATGTATCCTAAGAACATTACACTTCTGAGCAATAACCTCTTTTGGCATTTTGGGCAATTCACTGTAAGTGAAATCTCATTGTGGTTACATTCATTCGTTATTAGGGGTTTTTGGATGCCTGTGAAAAAGGGCCTCTTTCTGGTCACAAGCTTTCTGGGCTACGGTTTGTTCTGCAAGATGGAGCACACCACATGGTTGATTCTAATGAAATCTCTTTCATCCGAGCTGGAGAAGGAGCTCTTAAGCAAGGTATGTAGTGTGCTAATGAACTCTGTATCTGTCTTCCTTGGGAGAGCATCATAGTCTCAGAAGCGGTACTGTTGGTCTTCCCCTCCATCAGAATTTGGAGGGAGGATGGGAGCTAAGGATGAATACTTACAGAGTATTTGGGTGTGAAAGGAGATGGCTGTGTTCTCTTTCTTGCAAAAATCAAGAAAGAGCTCTAAATTATCTTCCCTGTTCTAAATTATCTGGACATTTATTTTTGATGTGTTTTAAATTCATATATAATGTAAAGTTCTAGTTTCAATAGAGAAGACAAATGCTCAGAACTTTAAGAAGTATTTTAAAGATAAATTAGTCATGTTATTTTAACTGATTTATTTAAATGTCAAGGAGCTCATACATTTGTAAGTATTTTTTTAAATATCACATTTTAAACTGTTAGGCATTATTATGAGAACGGAAAAGTGTTTTGAAAGATTTCAGTAAACCTTATCCATAATATAGACTTCCTGCTAAACTGCTAAGTCTGTCAACCTTACATTTGCTCACACATCATACATACATTTATTAAAACTGTGAACTAGAACTCTGAGATGTTGTGCGCAGGCATATCTGATTTTTTTGCTCTTAAATCGGGGGAAACAAATGGCAGCAAAGTAATTTGACATGAGAATTATCCAGCAAAAGAACCTCACACCTGCCCTGAAGTCAGAAAACTCATTTTCTCTGCCTCCTTATGTATATCTGGTATTTGTCAGTTCCTTAGTAATGTATAAAAGTGTCTTTATATAAGACATAAGATTCACATAACAGCTCAAAAATATTTTCACCAAAGAGTTAAAATAGTCTGGGAGAATTAACTTCTTGATCTATTTTGTAAGCATTCTGCAAATCAGAATTCTATTGATTCTGTATGAAATGTGAGCCTTTTGAACTGATTTTGGTCTTAGTTTGCATCTCTGGTTCCTGTTAGGCAGTGGCTGGGAGGGCTCTGCTCTCTACACTAGCTTGTCAATTCCTTATTTTAGTAAACTTAGTCATTATAATCTAGTTTGCTGTTGTAAAAAGAAAGAGTGACCTCCATTTTCTTTATATCAACTGTGTATTAAGTAGGTTCTGTAGTCATGATGTAGGAATTTGATCAGTCTGAAGAAAAAGAAAATGATGTGGATGTTATTGAGCATAACTCAGATTAGAATACCCACCTTTTGACCTTGAAATGTTCATTACTTTAATACATCTTAAGTTAAAAAATTATTAGTTTATCACTTTTTAGAAATGCAATTGAATTAAAAAGTACCAATTGTTTTATGCTGGTTCTTGACTAGAAGATTGTAACTTTCATGGAAGTAGAGGTTAGATAAAGCTAAGATTATCTGGTTGACAGTTAACATGATTTTATCCTTTCTAACTCTTCCTATATTTAAATATAAATAAATATAGATGTATTTGCCCCTAATAGGCACATATACCAATGACAGCATCAGTGAGATATGCATAGCTGCGCAGTGGATGTGCAGACAGAAGTCTGGGTTACAGCTGAGATAACAGGTTGTACAGACAAGCCAGGTATTAGCATGAAAATAGCTAATTTGGGTTCTTCGTCTCACTATTTCTTCATGATTAAAGCCAAAAATATATGGGACTATATTTTATTCATAAATAAATGTAAATATTTGCCAAAAATAGAATGTAATTTTAAAAAGAAAACCATTTAAAAAGAAAAGTCATTCGATTTGGAATAAAAATGAAGATTAATTTTTAAAGTCCTTAAAAAGAGGAAGTTTTAAAATGTTAAAAGTGGATACCTTTGGGCTGGAGAGATGGCTCAGTGGTTAAGAGCACTGACTGCACTTCCAGAAGTCCTGAGTTCAATTCCCAGCAACCACATGGTAGCTCACAACCATCTGTAATGGGATCTGATGCCCTCTTCTGGTGTGTCTGAAGACAGGGACAGTGTACCCACATACATGAAATAAATAAATAAATCTTTAAAAAAAAATGGATGCCTTTAGTCCCACAAGAGATAGGCAGATGTATGAGTTCATGGCTAGCCTGGTGGTCTACAAAGCAAGTGGGACAACCAGGGCTACACTGAGACATTCTGTCTCAAAAAAGCAAAACAAAACAAATTAATAATAATTAATGTAATTAAATAAAATCAAGTATAGGAAGTTCTTGCCAAACAGTAAAGAACTGGTGTGTGTGTGTGTGTGTGTGTGTGTGTGTGTGTGTGAGTGTGAGTGAGTATATCAGTGTATCAGTGTATCAGTGTATCACTGCATGTGAGGGTTTCTGGATAAGAATGTTGCTTGCTAACTGAGCTTGGTATTAGAGTGGCTTATACTTAGATTATTGTGTCTAGTATTATATAAAGTAAAATATACTAAAATATGTGACATAGTATCAAAATTAGGAGATAGTTTAGATTTTTATGTATGACAGTTTAAAACAAAATTTGAACTTGCCTCAAAGATCAATCAGTGATGTAACTTAAAACTGAATTGTGAAACTAAATGTGCTTGGTCTGGTTTGGCTCTATGTCTGTGAGTGTTGCTATCACCTCCAGAGAGAACACAATGCTTATTTTCCCAAGCACTGGGAAAATAAACAGTCGGAACCATGTCTTTACCTCGCTGACCCAGCAGTCTGTTCTCTGGGATCTCTTACCATTCCATGCCAGGTTTCGGGCTCTCTCCTCTCCTTACTGTGTACAAATAGGCCCATCACTTGAACTTCCCCAGACTGCCTGGGAATATTACTTGGAAATGTACCTCGCATACCTTTAGGCGCCGTGAGTACAGTCCTTCCTGCTATGTGGCCTTTGACCTAGAATTGTGCCATGTCACTTATTTCCCAACATGTTTGCTTCAGTTGTTGCTCATAAAATTTATTGATTCCTTGTGTGTACTGTGTTATGTTGAGTACATGAGTGTCTTGAGGGTTTCAGCGCGGTGAAGAGACATAATGCCCATGGCAGCTCTTACAAAGAAAACATTTACTTGAGGCCAGCTTACTGTTTCAGAGGTTTAGTCCATTATCATCACAGCAGGAAGCATGGCAGCATGCAGACATGATGTTAGAGGATCTGAGATTTCTATACTGTGATTTGTAGGCAGTAAGGAGACTGGATTCCACACTGGGCAGAGCTGGAGCATGGGAGGCCTCAAAGCCTGCCCCAGCAGGGACACACTTCCCCTAACAAGATCATACTTACTCCAACAAGGCCACACCTCCTAATAGTGCCATTCCTTATGAGCCAAGCATTCAAACATAGGAGTCTCTGGGAGCCATACCTATTCAAACCACCAAAGCGAGTGAGCTTATCTTCACGGTTGTTGGGGGCCGACTTTTAGCAGAAAGCGGCTATCAGCTTTGCAGCCATCTTGAGCCATATACCCTGACATGAGACTTGGATTACAATAGCCTACAACAGCTGAGAACACTCCGATAATCTTGGTTTAGATACCTTGAGATTAAAGGCGCGTGAGATTAAAGGTGTGTGAGATTAAAGGTGTGTGATCTAAGAGTATGACTTAGAAGTATAGAGATCAGAGTTAGAGACAAGACCTAAGGGCATGATTAAAGGTGTAACTTAGAGGCGTGGCTTAGAATCAGACTATAGAAGACAGAACCAGACAGACGAGAGAGAGAGAGAGAGAGAGAGAGAGAGAGAGAGAGAGAGAGAGAGAGAGAGAGAGAGAGAGAGAGATTCATACACATCAGACATTAGGTAGAATCTGCCCTCACCCTCCCTCTTGCTGAACCCCGACCTGCAGACCGGAGCAGTAGCTTGGGCGGGGATACAGTGGCCGCCCAAACGTGGGTCGGCCCAGGCCTCAACATTTTGCCTGGGCTGCAACACACAGTGTGACCTTAGAGCTGAGAGAATTGAGATTCGGAGCAATTAGTTTCATAACTCAGGCTGACATACTAGTTTGGTGGAGCTTAAGGTTAAACCTAGAGTCGTCTTAGCCCTTGACTACCTCCTCATTCAGCCACTTAACACCTGGCCTTCTGATACGACTGTTTTTACTAGTGGATTGAGATAGACTCACCAGTGTTTCTGTTACATAGACTTACTGGGAATTGGGTATTAGAATCTACAGGTAATTTTAAGAGTGCTATATTCAAATACTGAGACACTGCATAAATGGCATAGAAACTTGAACATCTCTGGAGTTTGGTACCCAGCTGAGGTCCTGGTGCCAATCCCCTCCTGGTCCTGAGGGTTGGGATTACATTGTTACTCCAACAGTGACCACACTCAAGTCTGTAGTGTCTTTAGAAGTGCTTATATGAACATACTGGAATGGTTTCTAGTTAATGTCTTATGAACAGACTGATGCCTCTGGGAAAACTATGGTTATTTTAAAACAAAATAGCTTCTGAGTTATCTTTCCTGTGTTTTGTTTAAAACCTTTTATTTGGGGACAGTGCAGCCAGTCTGTGGCTAAATATTCTGCTCTAGCCCCACTACTAAATTTTTGTAAATATTTGAAGTGTAAATATTTGAAGTTTTATTTTAGTTTTCTGTAAATATTAGTCAGTAAGTAACTAAAAAGTGTAATAGTTGTGTATTAGATGGGACCAAAAAACACACAACGAGTTTTATGTTAAAGTGGATGTTAACATCTAGTCTGATATTGTTTTAGTTATTGGTGAAGAAACTTAAGACCTGGATAGACTGTTTTCACAAGAATCAAACAACTTGTTAGAGATGGAAACTGAAAGCCCAAGTCTCAGTCAGGCAGGGGAATTGGTCAGCCTAGAAAAAGAAAGACTTCTCAGAAGTGACTTGATTCCTCTAAGCACCTCTCCTGCCCTGTGATAAGTTATTGGGGTGTGTGTGTGTGTGTGTGTGTGTTTGTGCACGTGTGTGTGTTTGTGCCCGTGTGTGTGTGTGCGTGTGTGTGTGTGTGTGTGTGTGTGCGTGCGCACATGAGTGCTGAGGACCAATAAGAAAGAATGGGTTTATGTTGGTCTCACAAGTAATGATTCCAGAGAGAGCAGTTAACATAGCCTTATAGTTTACATAGTGCTGGACTTGATGATTGATGTTTTCTGTGCTCTGTAGTTTAATGAGATTTAAGGAACTTTTCAAACGCATGCTAATGGAAATACACCAGAGTTAAATGTTATCTCTTTGGAATTTTTACATAGATAACTGTTACCATTACTATAAAAAGAAAAATGAGTCCAGGGGAACTTTAAGCTTATCGTTTTGTACCTTTGGGAAAGTGCCATCTGTCTCATGTAGAGCTGGAGAGAAGTTCACTTCAATAACTAATATACTTAACTTTTTTCTTTCTGTTTAAACCTAGCCTTGGCAAATGCCACATTATGTATTATTGAACCTATTATGTCTGTGGAAGTTATAGCCCCAAATGAATTTCAGGGAGCAGTGTTCGCAGGAATTAACCGGCGCCATGGAGTGATTACAGGGCAAGACGGAATTGAGGACTATTTCACACTGTATGCAGATGTAAGTACATCATTGATAGTCTCTCGGGTTTCCTTCACACTGTAGCTCAGGCTAGCCTGGAACTCACAGTAACCTGGTGCCTCAGCCTTATCAGGTTATCCCTCTTTGGTCACAGATATGTCTTACTTTAATTAGACACAGAAGGTAATCAATTAGTTTTGGTTTTGGAAATTGTGGAGCAAACTGAAACATTTGCTTTTGAGTTTGTAGCTTCTACTTTGTGGCAATTTGTGTAATTTTCTGTGAGAGCAACTTTTAAGTGCAAAAACTAAACATAGGATTCTTTATATCTTGGCTATATATATTTTGGTGAGTTTGTTTTTCATAGGTATATAATTACTTTTCCCCTATTTTAACCTTATTTGTATAGCTGCTTTACTGTGCTATAGTGTTTAATTCCCTGATCTTTACCTGTCTTAACTTAAATCTCACAGAGGAGAAAGTATCAGTCACTTTATAGATAGCCTCTAGAAAGATGCCGTCAGTGTATCATGTAAGACACAAAGGAGGGCTTGGATGCAGCTCAGTGGTATGCATGCACTCGGCCTTCATGAGCCTCTGGGTTCTGGGCCCAATGTCACACACACACACACACACACAGAGAGAGAGAGAGAGAGAGAGAGAGAGAGAGAGAGAGAGAGAGAGAGAGAGAGAGAGAGAGAGAGAGGCGCAGGCAGTGGAAACTCATTAACATTTTTCCAGAAAAAACACATGTGAATGTGAATGTGTGAACTGGAGGTAGTGTGGGGATAAGAAGGGAAGACCATCAGTGGTATGCAGTCTGAATAGAAAAATTTGGTATAATTATACCTGTCAAAATTATTTTCAAATAGAAATTCCAATCTGGGATAAGACAGAAGTTGCTCTGGCTTTTGCATTTTTTAAACTTAAAATTGTCAATAGAAAGCTAATTGTAAGGCATTAAATTGATATAGCCCTGTATTTGCCTCAAACATTTTCAACAAGTGGTGCTAAAATATTTTTTTATGTTTGTTTTTAGGTTCCCCTAAATAATATGTTTGGTTATTCCACTGAGCTTAGGTCTTGCACAGAGGTAAGCAAGTTAAACTTCACTTAGGTGCTCTTCCAAAGAGCACTGCACATTAACTACATCCTGACTTGCATGAGCCAACACCTCTCTCTGTCTGTCTTGAACCTGCAGGGAAAAGGAGAGTACACAATGGAGTACTGCAGGTACCAGCCGTGCTCGCCAGCCACACAAGAGGAGCTCATCAATAAGTATTTGGAAGCTACAGGTCAACTTCCTGTCAGAAAGGGAAAAGCCAAGAGCTGACTCTCCTCACTTTGAATAGACTGACTGTTTGACACCAGACTTACTTACGGATGATGGAATCTGGTAGAATGAATTCAGATGGCGGAAACAAATTTAGGAGCCCTGCTGTCTCACGTTCAGGAGCTTCATATATATGCAAAGATAACTATGTATTTAAACTGTATTGACTATTTTTATTGTTTAGTAAAGACCTTAAATAAAATTATATTATTACTGAAGTATACTTAATATTATTTAAGGGAAGAAGAGAATAATTTTCAGCTTAAATTATATATAAATTTACTTCACATTTTTTTTTTTTTTTTTTTTTTTTTACATAAGGGCTATGTGTATTCGGCCTCAAAATTCACAGACCTCTCACCAAGTGGTAGGGTTGTGGGCATGCAACACCATGCACATGTATGTACATCTGTGGTTTGTGTGTGAATGTACATGCCAGAGGTTGTCTTTCGTAGTTGTCCTCGAATTTAGTTGTTTTAGGTAGTCTCTCAGTAAGCCTGAAGCTTCTGTGTTGCTGAACAGAAAGCCCCAGGGATCCTCCTGCCTCTGCTTCCTAGCACTAGGATTACAAACATCTGCTGTGACCACCTCTTTTCACATGGCTCCTGGGGGATTGAACTCACGTCCTCATGCTTGCCTGCCCAGCGTTTTACTTACTGAGACAACTCTCCAGCTCCCTAATTTTTTTTTTTTTATCATATGATGTAGCATTCAGAAAAGTTGGAAAAACAGTACAGAATAACCATGTAGCTTCTGCCATTTCTATTCAAGAGTCAACAGTTTTCAATGGTTTGCTTTTCAAATAAGTTGTCCATTGTCTCTGTGGCATACATTGATATTTTAAAAGTCACTCTCCTGAGGTTGTGATAGTAAATGTACATCCTGACATTTCGTGGGGTATCATCTCATGAGGCTTTCTGCTTAAAAGAGAGTCGTTATAATCTTACTAGAGCACCTTCAGAGTCTTCATTGGACTATGAAATACTAAAAATAGCAGGCAAGTGGCCTCAGTTTGTGGCTTCTCCAAAAGTATAACCACCTCTGCGTTGCGGTACAGAATTGTTGCAGTCTTGTATCAGACAAGAACAAGGCATTTACATGTGCTCTCTTTAGTTGTATTCATAGATTCCGATAAAATAGACTTTGAAGAGTTGCTCCTTCATCATCATGATATATTGTAGGTCCATTTGAGTCCTGAGAGTTTGGTCTATATTGTATTCATTAAGATTAAGAAGGAACAAATGTTAAGCTTTTGTTTCCAGAGGAAGTTGGCTTTTCTCAGGCTGTTCTGTATCCTTTTAAGAATTTTCTCATCCCGAACCACTAATGCCACATACATACCCTAGTCTGTTATACTTACTGCATAAAACTAGATAATAGAGATAACCTAAATTGTTTTTATTTCCTGTGGGGTATTTGACAGACTCTCTTATATGGCAAAGACTAGCCTTGAACTCCTGATCTTCCTCCTGCCACCTCTGGTGTGCTGTATCATAGATCTGCACCACCTTTTACAGAGTTTTTGATTTGTATAATTTCAGGATAAAATTTTATGGCCTGCTTTTAAATTAGATGCATTATCTAATTTAATTCATATAACCCTGTGAATGCTGTGTCATTGTAACAAGAGCAACTGTACAGAGATAGTAGATTCTTTGAAGGCCATGCAGTCATTAAGTTTTCAAATAGATACTGTGGTTCCAGTTATTCAGTAGCTTCATGTGTGAATGTGTGTGGTTATACCAGAACATCAAGCCTGGGGACTGGTTTGCTTTAGGTACTATGAGTATATTCTCAGTAAGGAAATAGTCTCATAGAATTTAATGCAGTCTCTGAATATTGAGAATAATCAGAAAAGTGGGTAAAATTGTGTATGGTGGTGGAGAGAAGTTAAGTTATAATAAGAATCCTGGTATCTAATCCATTAGTGACATTTCATAGGCAATGGGAGGCCCACATGGGAGTGTGAGTGAGTGGAACAGGATCCCATAGAAACAGTTCCAGTAACAGCCCACATCTGTTGCTAGCTCATTAGTGATAGACCGATGGTAAAGACCAAACAAGTCGATAGCATGGAAAAGATTAATGTGATATTAATAAATGAGGATTCTTAGGCTACTATTTATAAAGGATAGTTTTAGCTAATTTAAAGAAAGTGTTAGCTTGTGTTGGGGAGAGGCCGCACTAGAGGCCTCACTAGCGACTGTCACCTCGCCGCACTCTCCTGACTCACTTAAAAATTCTCTGGAGCTTTAAGTGAGGACCCAATTCCATCTCTAGATATCCAGGCTCCCTGGAACATTTCCAGTTGATTCCAGCATGCATTTGATGTTAAAGACTACTACAGTGTTACCTGTACATTTTTTTCAATTCTAATGTATAATATCAATATCATTTTGTGTGATACCACTTTTGGGCTATTGCTCCATCAGCTGATAACAGATATTAAAGAAATACATTTGAGTTTTCTCTTATTCTATTTCTTCCTGCTTAATTGCTTGTGAATCAACAATATTTAATCAGTTTTGAAAAGTAGAAATCTTTGCATTTTAGTATTTTAACATATGGAATTTTTAATTTGGTGCAGCCACCAGAAAGGAGTGAATTGTGACGTGTTGGAATTGCCCCATTGCAGAAGGTAGCTCTTTGCATTGCTGGAATGATACACTGTTGAGTCAGAATTGTAAGTCTTCAGCTAATTTTGCAGTGTTTCACTGCAGTAAGCAATTTATACTCCCAGAAATCTCATGCTTAGATTAGGGAGTATGGCGGTTGAGTCTTGTTTAAAGTTAGGGAAGGTCACAGAACTGACCAGAAATTTCTAAACTGAGAAAAATCTGTAATAAACCATGGGGTCTTAAAGGACTAACATTCAAGTCCAAGTACAGGCATTTAAACTGACCTTCAAATGAACTGTCTTAGTGTTCTGTTTCTGTAAAAAGCCATGGCAACTCCTATATGAGAAGGTGTTTAATTGGGACTGGCTTATGGTTTCAGATGTTTGATCCATTATCGTGGTGGGAGCATGGCAGCACACAGGAAGCCGAGGTACTAGAGAAAACTGAGAGTTCTTCATGTGGACATGCAGACAGCAGGAAGAGAGAGACACTGTGCCTGGCTGGGCCTTTGAAACCTCTAAGTCCATCCCCAGTGACACACTTCCTCTAACAGGGCCACACCTCCTAGTCCTTTCAAATAGTGCCACTCTCTGGTGACCAAGCATTCAAATCTGTGAGCCTGTAGGGGCCATTCTCATTCAAACCACCTTGTGTACTATCTTTAAAAAAAAAGTCATTCAAGTAGGAAAAATTGAAACTGAGTAGAGTAAGATGGAGTTGTGGACAAAATTCTGCTACTACTTTTGATCTATCTTGAAATTCTGAAAGTTCTGGAGCCGTTCAGTGAGTGTGATGCTAAATGCAACTGCGGCTAGCTCAGTGACTCAGAATTTACACTCCTAAGGCAAAGAGGGCTTGGGGAGTTCAGGTTTTACTTTGTGCCAATGCAAATGAAGTGCTTGCTCTGTTGTTAGCTGGTGAAATCAATGTTAATGAAATCAAGCTCTCAGCCTCAGCTGTGTTAGCAAAGATTCAGCTGGAGCTTTGCACACAGTTCCTCTTCACGCTCTATCAAAATTGGCCAACTTCAGGGTTATGTTGTTTGCTTACTTGGCTAAATTTCGGTCACTTGTAAGCCTGATGGAGAATGTCTTTTGAAAGTAAGAAATACCTTACTGGGATAATTTATCTTTTCAGCAATGCAAAGGGCTACCTTCTGCACTGGGAAAATTTCCAGCATGTCACAATTTGGTCCTTTTGGATGGCTGCCGAATTTAAGATTCCATATGTTAAAACACGAAAGCTGAGCTACCTTGTAGGAAGCGGTTGACAGAACGGTTAGAGTTCACAGGACAGCAGCGTACTATGATGTACACAGTGCTCATAGGATCTATGTTGAAAGGTCGTTTAGGGAACTTTGGTTAGAAAACCTATCTGTTGGCTTGATTTTGGCTCAATGCAGTCATTACATATTGCTTCTTGGGTGTGTTTAAAAAGTACTTGTCTTCACTGTTGCCCAGGTGGGAGAGCTTCTGTGTGCTTTCAAGGATTATGCAGGGGATTTAGAACTTGTTGAAAGGAGTGGATATTGGGGAGGTAAATAGACAACAAAACAAAACAAAAAAACCAACACACAATTAGATTTGCTTCTGGTTATTTTGTTAAGCACCCTTGTCTAAAATCTTTATCTGTACAGTAAACTTAACCATTAGCCAATAGTGCAGACTAAGTATTATGATCCATTTTTAGTGGTTACCTTGACAGCCATAAGAAAACGGTGTTCCCTCTGGAAAACCATGTGGACAATTTGGGTCTCACCTAGGAATGTACTATATGAGAGTCTGGGAACTTGGGGCAGTAACAGCAGGAGACAGCTCGGACAGCCAGCATTACAATAAACAGCAGTCTATGTATGACATTGCTAAACTGGGCTGTTTATGTCAGGTGTATTGACTGCATTTCAAGCCTCTGGTATTTTCAACTCTAGGTGGGCAGACTGGGACATGACTTCATCATCCATCATAAGGCCACTTCTGTGTGCTTTTTTATTTTGAGGCTAATGCCTCAAAATAAAGTCAGTGGCCGAGGAACCTGGCTCAAGGGTTTAAGACAATGACATAAATGTTCTACTATTAAAATTTAATAATTGTGAGAGGCAAGCGATGGCAACCTTCCCTGGATGGGTTCTTCCCTCCCTGAGGTGATACGTCACTGAATTTGATTGTTACATATTATGTTGGCTTTTATAGATTATTTACACCAACACCGGGTCCTGGTTGTCCTGATGGATAAAAATAAGTGTCTGGTACTTTCTGAGCTATATCTATCAACGTTTAAGTGTGTGTTTATAGCTTTCATCATGTGAGACAGTGTGCTATTTATAAGATTTAAATCAGCATTGGGGTTTGATTTAAATTACAGGTTAGCCCAAATTTCCATGCGCACCAAAGTTTGCAAACACATTTTATTATTTAGAAATATAAATATTTATTTGAAAGTGTGTATCACGTTAAAAGGGAGTATTTGCCAGAGCTTAAGTCTTTCCTTACCATTTACTTTCGCTGAAAAAAAAAAAAAAGTTGACATAATAAGTAAGAACAATTTAGTAACATAAAATAACCACAATACGTCCAGCGTAATGAAAAATACAAACTCAGTGGCAAAACCTTTTCCCAAAGCAATCGTTGATCCACCTGCCGTTTGGTGGATATGCTGAGACTGTCAGGCCCAAGCAGGTAGGTGCTCGCAGAGTTCAGCACCAAAGGCAGGTCAGGTGAAAAACAAGGCAGGCTTCTGAGCATCTACTTCTAACTGCGAGCTTGCCTGGGTTGCTGGAACGCCTGGACCTTTGCTTTTATACAGGAGTGATGACGCAGGGTAGTGGAGTCATTTTGTTTAGATTATAATAGAAGCAGATCGTTTCTTCTCTTTAGAAATTATTGAACTCGTTTTGTGCCATAGCTGATCCTTCCACGGTTCCAGAGCCTTCTTCTGGGCTCTGTAGCTCTTGACAATGGTAATTTACTTTAAGGGGTTTACCAGGGTACCAGACCAAGTGAATACGGCAGGGAATGATTTCCTAGGAAGTAAAGGCCTAAATATTATTAACTTGAAAAATTTAAAATAAAAACAATTCGATATACAACTTCGCATCTTACCTGTGTGGAGAATTCATGAAGTAGAACAGTGAAGTCAAAATCAATGCTGTCATCATCCGTTTTCTAGAGAAAAGAAAACAAGAGTTAGTATAACCAACACCCGGGGGTTTTGTAAGCTCAGGATTTGTGAGGCTGTGTCACGTGACTCCTGTGGGCGGTGCCTCAACGCTTCTGCTGCAACACCTTGGTGGTGCTCCTGACCAAGTTCGAGAAGTCACAGGTTTTGTTTAGGTTTTGTCATAGAGGTCTGGTTGAAAGTCCTTAAAGCTTTTTCTCTCTGGTATTTATGGGTTTGGCTGAAGTCTGTGAGGATTAGGAGAATCAACTGGTAATCTAGGTACTGTATATGTACCTCTGATGTGTTCGCTGTGCTCTACTCTGAGAGTCTGGAGAAAAGCACGCTTTCTACCGTGCCTGCCACGGGTCAGATGCGGCGCCCGGCCATCGATACGTGTTCTCATGTGATTCTTCTGTCTTACAGGATTCAAAACTAGGTCTGACTCCAGCCTCCATGTCCTTCATATGTGTTGCGTGAAGCGCTCCCATAATGTTAAAACCAATACATTAGGTATGTTTTGGCTGGCGGGTATTTGTCCTCACGCTTCATTTTCTATAAACTTTAATAGTCAATTTCCTAGTTAGATTTTGCATTATTTTTATAGATCAAGGGTACTTTTCTCTTTACTAGTAAAAATAGGGTTCTTTTAAAAACCTCCGGCCGGGCGGTGGTGGTGGCGCACGCCCACGCCCCAGCACTTGGGAGGCTGAGGCAGGCGGATTTCTGAGTTTGAGGCCAGCCTGGTCTACAGAGTGAGTTCCAGGACAGCCAGGGCTACACAGAGAAACCCTGTCTCGAAAAACAAAAAACAAAAAACAAAAACAAAAAACCAACCTCCGGTCTTTAGAATATAGCTTTAAGTCTTCTACCGGGTTTTTAATGAAACTACTAGAGATATGAAACTACTAGAGGGGTGACGACAGAAAAAGACTTGATGCTGGGCTTTGCCTTTGCTGTTCTTTTTTTTTTTTTTTTTTTTTTTTTTTTTGGATATTTTATTCACATTTCAGATGTAACCCCCTTACCCTATCCCCCCCACGTCCAGGAACTCCCTATCCCATCCCCCCTCCTCCTGCTTCTATGAGGATGTACCCCTACCTACCCCCCCCCACTCCCACCTCCCCACCCTCGAATCCCCCCCCCCTCACTGGGCATCCAGCCTTCACTGAACCAAGGATCTCCTTTCCTACCTATGCCCAACAATGCCATTCTCCCCTACATATACAGCTGGAGTCATGGGTCCCGCCCTATGTGCTTCCAGGCTTGTGGTTTAGACCCTGGGAGCTCTGGTTGGTTGGTATTGTTGATGTCCTCGTGGGGCCACAAACCCTTTCAGCTCCTTCAGTCTTCTCTCTAACTCCTCCATCGGGAACCCCTTGATCAGATCAATGGTTAGTTGTGAGCATCTGCCTCTGTATATTTCAGACTCTGGCAGACCTCTAAGGAGACAGCTATATCAGGCTCCTGTCAGCATGCACTTCCTGACATCCACATCAGCGTCTACCTTTGGTGACTGCACATGGGATGGATACCCAGGTGGAATGGTTCTTATCAGTGGAGATTTTCAGAAGCCTTCTGCACTAGGTGAGGAGAAAGCTGAAGAGGAAGATGCAAGAGGGGCGGATGTATCGGAGACTGCTCTTGTACGGGACTTTCTTGCATTAGTGAGTAGGTTTCTCTCTGGCCTGGCAGTATAGTATACACAGGGGTGTTCAAACAACTGAGGCACAAGCCGCACAATCAGAACTCACCAGGGAAAATCATCTTTCATTAGAGAATAAGTTACCGGCCCTCCTTTTACAGCTACCCTTCTGCACCTGTGGGCTGTGCAACCAAGAACAGAAAATATAAATTCTGAGCATGTGCAGGCATTTTTTGTTGTTGTTGTTGCTGTTCTCTAAATAGAACAGAATAACAATTGATAGAGCCTTTACGCTGTCCACGGGCACACTAGAGATAAAGCACTTCAGAGAACACGTGAGACTTGTGAACAGATACTGTGGTGGGCTTGGGCCAGGCCCACAGATGCAAGGGGCTGACTTCTCAGTTTGTATCACTTGGAGGCGTGTACTCGGCCTCGCTTGGCGCTCACTTGATGACTATCTTTTCTTCAGAAGGAAAAGCTGATCTTTCCCAAGTTGTCCATCAGTGGACCCCCTGCTACAGGCCCGGCTCAAGGCCCGGCCTTCCCAGGTATTCTTAAACCTTTAAAACTGATTTTATTTATAGATTTTTTTTTCAAGGCAGTACTTTCTAATTCTGCTTTTGAAAATAACATTTTTTTAAACATGTGTCTTTGAGATAAAGCCTTATGTAGCCCACACTGGTTTGGCACTCTATAGCTGAGGCAGGCCTTGAACTCCTAACCTTCCTGCTTCTACCTCTTAAATAATGAGATTAAAGGCAAGTACTACCATGCCTGGCTTTAAAAGCAGCATTTTTGAATGAAATTAAGATAGTCTTCAACCTTTAGGTAAAATCAGGCTGGGCTTTATATAAATAATGGACTCCAACTATACTTACTAAGTCATTTTACTTAAACCACAGACCAGTACCTAGACTGTGTGTGATTCAGGGAGCCCGCCTCACATGGGGACGCTGTAGGTTCATTTCTGCAGTGACAGAAAGAAAGGTATTACCCATGTTAAATGTGTAAGTTAATGATAATCTGCATAACTACAATGTCCTTACTAAAGCCACTAAAGCAACGCTTGCATTGCTGCCTGTCTGCCTCCTTCCTTCAGAAGGATGGGCCTTTGAAACCAAGCCCAAAGCACAGCATGTTACAGAACTGCAGAGGTAAACAGTATACCTCCCAGTCTGCCCTTACCACATCAAGCCCTGCCAAGAAGTCATTATTCTTAATATAATTCAAAAATAACCTCTTTGGTTTCTATTCAAATTATCACAATGTCAAGTGCTTATATTCCACATTATTATTATTATTATTATTATTATTATTATTATTATTATTTCTGTAACTTAGCACTTTAATCTTCCTGGAAACCATGAGGGAACCTTGTTTGACCCCATCTTTGTGACCCTCCGACATGTCCCCTCTAACTCCTAAATGGACAGACTAAGTCCTAATAGAATCAATGTGGTTTTAGTAGATAGAGTAAGTAGGCTTATACTATTAATGTACATGATCGGAAAGAGACTTCTCAGCAGAATAGATATGACTGGTGAGGTGATTTCTGTTATGTATCTTGGGCTAGTGGAGGGAGAGTGTAAGCTGGCATAAAGTCTGGAACCGACTAATAGTGAGTGGCAACCTGGTAGAGTCTTAGGGTTAGGGTTACATACTTTTAAATGTGAAGTGGAAACTTAAGGGTTCTTTGGAAAGTTGGTTGGATGGTGTTTTGCTGGGGCAAAGACGTGAAGGAACGTTTCGTTAAAGTGGACACAGGTGAAAGACTAAAGCAGACTCGTGAAGGAAGCAGACATTGGTTAAATGATGTTCTGCTAAGACAAGCACATGAAAGGGCTTGTGAGAAGGACTCTTCGCTAAAGGCACACATGTATTGGTCTGCCTTACATTGCGTAGTTGAGCTGCATTTGTCAGTACTTCATAGAGAGAAATGGACTAAAAACTTCTGGTGACGCAGCCACACTTACAAGGACAGATACCCTCTATTTCCTGCAGCCTCCCTGCTCACTCTGTAGAGCCATACAAGCCTTGCCACTCCTTCAACCCATCAGCCACCCGGCTGCCAGGTTTCCTGTCTCAAAGTCCCTTCTCTTGCTCCCTGTGCCTTTTGGCTTCTGCTCCAGTGCCAGCTCTGGTTCCATTAGCCTTAATTTGACTATGTAAGTTGCCTTTCAAGACCCTGTATTTCCTTTTCTCTGCTTTTTTTTTTTTTTTTTCCATAGCACTCCCCCATCACCATTTGATTGGTTTATTAACTTTTTAATTTGGCTTTTTTTTCTAGAATGGTCTTATTAAAGTTGACATATGTGTTTTGTTCACTGCTGCCTCCTCAGTCAGTCCCTAAAACAGTACCTGGGCCGTTGCAGTCACTCAGATATTTGCTGAATGAATGAAATGTAATTAAAACTCTCGCCATGATGGTTGCCATTTCTTTTGGTTCAGCCCAGAGCACCAGGCGAACTGTGGCTTGGCTGGCCCAGCTAAGGTTCAGGTTCTTACCAGCTGCTTCACACTGCTGAGCTGGACCAAGTAGTAGTGCAGAAACTGGGTCGTCTTCTCCCACATCACATATGAGCTGCCGAGGAAAGCCAAGTCCCACAGGGGTCTCAGTGAGGGGTCAATGTGACCATGACTGTCTGAGAGAAGAAAGAAGCACACTTGTACTAAGACATTTTTAAGACAAAATCTGAGGGGCTGGAGTAATGACATCAGGGATGTGGTATTGGATCACCTCACAGCAGTATCCTGATTGGGACGTGTGTTTAAGATGGGCTCCAGTTTGCTATGCCAATAGTATAAACGTTCTCAATGGCAATTGTAGCACTATGCACATATAAACCAATGCTACAGTGACATTAAATATTAATTTAGACATGTGCTAGTTGAGACAACATTAACTTGATGAAAAAGTCCAGTGCCATCTTCTTGTTGCCTGAAAGTCGGTACCATCATGTCCTTTAACTACTGACTTTAAAGCTAACCAGTGAAGTGGCAGCTTTCCAGCTGCTTTTTGAACACATGAAAAAAAAATTAGCTGGATTTTTCCTGTGCCATTTGTTTCTGAACCTTATGTTTTTTTTTTTTTATTCAGCAAACACTTAAAACCCACTCAATATCAGACTTCAAGAGGTAAGGATACAATGGTTAATTACTTTTAGAAAGTCAAACTTTAGTGATTAATTTCTAGGATGATGTCACAGATCACCACTGTGGACAGGTTGGTGAAGACAGCTTCTGTTATGGCCTGCCAACAGTGCAGAACCACAATAGGGCAAGCGTATTGGAATCCTGCTTTAGGTAAAGTAAATGTTAGTGTACATCCTATAGGTTGGTAAAACAGAGTTGTCTGGTCTGTGTGATACACCAGTCAGAGATTATTCCTTGATGACATTGGTGCCTTTAGGTGACATAGAGGCACAGCTTGATGCAAAGGACAAACAGGCAGGGGCAAGGTTTCTTTGGGTTGGAGAGTTTGGGGAAAGGCTCCAAAAGAATGAGGTTTTTTTCAGGGATTTGAATCCTGGTCTTGTAAGTGGGGGGTACAGTGAGGGGTGGGTGAGTTAAAGAGGACACTGAAGGCTCAGACTCGGGCTGGTCTTGAAGGGGCATAAATAAATGTCTGGCATCATACTATGAATGGCCTCGTGTGCAGAACCAGTGGACATGGACGCTGTCCGTATTAAGTCTGTACAGGACGGACAGGAGGCACCTGAAGCCTATGACCTGAGAGGTCCTGTTGGAGTAGTCCCACAGAAAGAGTGGATGACTGAGTTTGAAGACAGCAGAATGGGTCCCAGATGTTTTCTGGAGGCCAGCTTCATAGGAAGTGGCAAATTATTAAATGTTAAGAGATGGGGGCAGCAATGACCAAAATTTCTAGTAAACCCTACAACAGTAATTCAATTTAAAAGGCCCTTGTGGGGGAAGGGAATGTAGATGTTTGGTATTGGATGTATGAATTTCGAGGTTAAGAAAAACTATAGGAATGGATGATGGAATAGTTTCAGGTACACAGAGTGTAGAAGATGGGTCGGGAATGGCTGATGCAGAGAATGTGAAGAGAGTCTCCTTTTGAAGAGTGAACAGAGAGGAAGGAAAGGGACAGTGACTCTGTGAAGCACAAGGTCAACAGAGCACCATCTCAGGCAGGATTTCAGAGATGGGAAGAGTACTGGTGGTCAAAACCATCGGAGAAGCTAGAGAAACCAGAATCCAGAATATAAGGAAAAAGATCCTGGGCTGAGAGATGGCTTAGCAGTTAAGAGATTGGCTGTTCTTCCAGGGGACCCTGATTCCATTCCCAGCACCCAAATGCTAGCTTTACAACCTTGTGTAGCTCTAGTCCTCAGGGATCTGGTACCATCTGGTCCCCATGGATGTTGTTCATGTGTAGTGAATAGACATGCATGCATGCAGGCAAAACACCCACTCCCATAACAATAAAAAATGTAAAGATTCTTGGATGAGAGATTGAGAAGATAAGAGTTGGTGGGGTGTGAAGTTGTGGAAGGAGTGGGTTGGATGTGGGGGTCGGGGAAAGAGCTTGCCACACAAGCCAGAAGACCCGAGTTTAATCCTCTGGCTGCACACAACGGTGGAAGGAGAGAGCTGACTCCACAAAGCTAGCCTCTGCCCCCGACCCCCTCACCACCCACAGAACTCAAAATAAGTAAAAATTAAAATTTGATGAAGCGAAAGTTTCATGCTCAGTAGAGCAGATAGGAAATTTGTCTCACTGCAAATGCAAGAGGCAGGCATGCTCTTCTGCAGAAAGGCAGAAGCTTGCACACTGCTGTTGAAAAAAAAAAAGCATGAAGACAGAAGCAATGAGAGCTCTAGGGGCCTGGCACTTAGGAAGTGCTTTTAGAAGAAAACCTGTTGAGAGTAAAGCTGAAAGCCTTGGTCTCCTCTGCTGTGATCCACTGTTACACGATTGCTTTAAGTGCTTGGTCTCATCGTGCTCTTCCGTTACCATCCAAGTGCGGCACACTCAGAATTGTGCACCGCCATACTGTCAAGTCCAACAAAGGTGACTCTAACCAGTTCATCCTGCCAGGACATGCTAGTTAACAGGCAGCTGTGAGCTTGAGGCTCTTACTTGTAGGGACACTTCAGACTTCTGCTGTCTAGCAGAATTACTAATATTATAAGAATGCATTTGTAGTTTCTCCTTGATGTTGAACCATTAGGGTTCCAGGATGTGTTCTGCAGGACTGCAAAGCTGGTACAGTGACAGGAACACCTCTGTTGGGGTTCACTCTCTCAGGGCTCTGGCAATCTTTGCCCTGTCTTTTCCAGTAACTGAAACTTTCTTCATGCGGCCCACCAACACTTAATTCTATCTTACTGTGGCTTTAGATCTGTAATAGCCAAATGTGTTACCCTGGGAGATAAAAAGATCTCTACTAAATGTCAGCAGTGAGGACACGGTGACAGGGTGAGTGCTCGAGGCAAGATGGGGCAGGATGGACTGTGTAGCTCCTCAGGTCTTTTCTTCTGCTCATAGATTGTGTTCATCTGTGAGAAGCTTGTGAATGGGCCAGAGAAAGTGAAGCCATCCTAATAAAAGCAGAAGGGAAAACAGTGTGGAGCCAGCATTACGTCGCCCTGCTTATCAGTTGCAGTATGAAGTTCAATGCCCTAGATTAACTACTGACTAGAAACTGCTAAGACTTGAACTGCTTACCCCAGGCCTGGCTCCATAGCTGGATTCTATCTAAAACCGACCCTTTGGGGTTTTTGTTTCTAGAAATGATTATAAATTCAATTGATTACAAACATCCACTGTTACTTTGTTTCAGCTACTGAGTATATTTAAAAAAGTCATTTTCCACTTAAACCGGATAGGTAGATTAAAGGAGTCAAAATACTGAACAAAAGTATAATTTTCAACAAATAATAGAAATAAATTTTAGACACTCAAAATAGGAATATAATGTGTGATTTGTCATGTCTTTTAAACAGGATAATTGTATTTTGTACCTCCTATTGATAGTCTGTACCTTCTAAGAATGGAGGGCAACTACCTCAAATAAGGTTTATCCTGCACTCATGCAGTGACACAGGACTATGCCCTCGAAGGAAATATGAGAAACCATCAGGCCACTAATATACAGCTCACCTTAGAGATCCGTGAGCTTTCAGCACAATGTCCCTGGTCTGTTCAACCTTCACACAGACTTTGCTGTATCTGTCTAGTAAAGCAACCTTTGATCCTAAGTAGAAAATTTTGCATGCACAAACACTCAGCAC
The DNA here is from genome assembly GCF_011762505.2 of Arvicanthis niloticus. Taxonomy (NCBI): domain Eukaryota; kingdom Metazoa; phylum Chordata; class Mammalia; order Rodentia; family Muridae; genus Arvicanthis; species Arvicanthis niloticus. The sequence goes on from NC_047661.1 coordinate 48,811,301, forward strand.
CACTGCTGAATTTACAGTCAGAGCAGAACTCACATTTTGTTGATGAGAAGTAACCTCCACTATGACTGAATTATTTATGTATTTTTGTGTGGGGGCACATGTGTATCTGTGCTTGTATCTCTGTGTGTCCTGGTCCATGCATGGAGGCCAGAAGAGGGTGTTTGTGAAATATGTGGCTTCCTCCATGGGTGACCAAATCCAAACTCTGTTCCCCATGCTTGTGCAGAAAAAATGTTCTTTGCCACTGAGCTAAAGATAGCCCCCAAGATTTTGTTTTGACATTTTATGGTAGCCAAATCTAGGTACACTGTAGAATGGCCCCTATGAGTATACAGGACTTAGTAAGTGAACAAGGTCTAAATGAATGGTTCTATTGAAAAGTATTGGGCATGCTGACAAGAGCCTGATATAGATGTCTCCTTAGAGGTCTGCCAGAGCCTGACAAATACAGAGGCAGATGCTCACAGCTAACCATTGAACTGATCATGGGGTTCCCAATGTAGGAGTTAGAGAAAAGACTGAAGGAGCTGAAAGGGTTTGCGGCCCCATGGGGAGAACAACAATGCCAACCAACCAGAGCTCCCAGGGTCTAAACCACCAGCCTGGGAGTATATAGGGAGGGCCCCATGGCTCCAGATGTATATGCATGGGAGGATGGCCTTGTTGGACATAGGTGGGAGAGGAGACCCTTGGTCTAGTGAAGGCTGGAGGCCCCAGTGTGGGGAAATTTGAGGGCGGGGAGGTGGGAGTGGGTGGGTGGGGGCACATCCTCATAGAAGCAGGAGGAGGGGGGTTCTTGAGTGGGGGGGAAATGGGGGAAGGGGATAATATCTGAAATGTAAATGAAATATCCAATAAGAAGAAAGAAAGAGAAAGGGGGGAAGAGAAAGAAAGAAAGAAAGAAAGAAAGAAAGAAAGAAAGAAAGAAAGAGAAAAGTATCCCAAAGCTAATGAGAGTGTGGCAAATATTTCTAGAAAATGTCGTATACAATGTCAGCAGTTAAGAGCCTGTACTCCTCTTACAGAAGAAAGTCTGCATCAAACAGCCCCCTACCACCTGTAACTACAGCTCTGGGGATCTGCTGTCCTCTTCTGAACTCCATGGGCATGACTACTCACATATGCACATTGACACACATGTGTACACATACACACACACACACACACACAGGTAATTAAAAATCATTTTTAAAGAGTAAATGAGCCCTATTTCCCAAACTAAAAGGGGAAATAAGGCCCCCATGTAACTATGGGTTTCTAAATATTAGTCATTAGTTCACTTATTCCAAGCAGTATGAATATCTTCAACAATATATTCTGAATTCTCATAGCATAGTTCTTTGGCTCAAAATTTGGTCCTTGTTGTCAATGAAGCATTGGGTGAGAATCATTCGAGACTCTGATGTTAGAAATGCAGGCAGCAGTCTTCATTGCTGGTATTTAGTTAGTGTCAGTAAGTGGGGGCAGAGGCAGGCAGGAGAGGAGCCTGAGGTTCCTGGGTGTGGATGAGGAATTGAGGGGTGTCTGGGTAAACGAGCAGAGAGTGTGGGATGGAGAGTGCTGCAATGGCCAGAGGTCAAGCTCCTACCCTAGTGCAAGTCCAGAGATGACTTCTGCGGCTTGGGAAATTGGATTTGCCAGTAAGTGCTGAATGTCTCCTGCTGCCCACACGCTCTGTTGAGTGCCAAGATAAATGAGCAGTGCTGCACTCCAGCTGAGTCACTGCAGAGGGCAGGGCACAGCTCTTGGAGAAGGCTCCACTGTCCATTAACCACTGACCTGAAGTGAGATAAATATGGCCCCTACGGCAGCAGCCCAGAATGGCCCAGACAGCCAATCAGCCAGCCCTGGGGAAGAGGGGCTGAGCATAGGCACAGGGTGTCTTGTCAACTAAACCTCCTCAAGGCTAACAGCAAAACAAAATGTCACCTCAGGTTCTAGACTTCCCTGGAATCTGCACTATAATCTACACACTTTTTTTTCCCCCAAAACTTGTTTCTTTTTTGTAGAGTCAGCTCTTGGGTCCTCATTCTAGGATGCAAATGGTCAGCTAAAGAGACTCAGCTTTGGGGAGCATTAGAAGAATATAGAGATGAACAGAACATGACACCCTCGAGCCTTGTTTAAATAATGAGACATCAGAATCCACAGTGGTACTGATTATATATATATCCTGATATAGGAAACCCAGTTACTGATTCATACCAGGTATGCTGACGGTGCCCAGAGGAGTCTTCAATTGCTTCATCTGCTTGTAAAGCAGATAATCCTTTTCTTGTCTCTTCACTTTATCAAAGAGCTGTGTGCAGGTTACGTTAATGGCCGGTCTGGGTTTTTCATTCTTGAAAAACACCCTCGCAGAACATTTGCCCGAATGTTCCTCACCTTCCTGCAAGAAAAGTTTTGAAGTTACCCAGGAAGGTTCCTTCTCACCTGTGCTCACTGCGGTTTACACAAACACACCGAGCATGAGTCCAGTGAGTTTGTTAACTTTATAGAAGGTGGGTTTTCATGCTTATGGCCCTTGTTTAATGTGAACTGTGAACTGGCTAGAACCCAGAATCACCCGGGAGATGGGCCTACCGGCATGACTGAGGGGTTATGCTGTGTTGAGCCTCCCTGCTGTGGCTATCTGTGATCCTGGATTGTATACATGGAGACAATGAGCTGAGCGGCCCATGGATTCATCTCTGCCTGCTTTCTGGTTGGAGGTGCAGTGACTTCCCTGCTGTGGTGGACTATGAGCCAGACCAATGCTTTGTCTGGAAGCTGAGACACAGCAGTACAGTAGCCTTCGATCTTTGCTGGCCCTTTAGTGTTCACTTCCTGATTTCCTCCGTACTTAATAATGCTGGGTATCGTGCTATGAAATAGCACAGATGTCTGTTGAGCCCTTCTTGGCTCAGACTTCTAGGGTAGGGCTGCTTTGCTCTCTCTGGAACCAACACTTAGTTGGTTCTTAGAGTACATGGGTATTAAGCTTACTAACTTGAATTGGAAGACAAAGCTGGTTCCTATTAATGAAAACACATGTATGTCCTTGCATGAATTTGTTCCTTTCATTCTGTTTAAAGACCCAAAATGCTGATGTTTAAAAAGGAACCCACTCTCTGTCGTAAGCTCTCAGTACTTGAATTGCTTCCTGTCTGAGCTCAGCTACTCACCCCTGCTATAATAATTTTGCCTACCTATTCTGAGATCTAATCCAAGTTAGATACCCCAGTCATCCTCATATTGTGGATTCTGTGTGCACCCTCACTCACTTCAAATCCGAAAACATCGGAGATTCTCCTGGACTTCGGTTGTCTTCTCTTCGATAGTAATTCTTCCCCATTTTGGTAAAGGTTCTTTAACCTGAGCATTAAAGCCAAGGACCTATCCCCAGAAAAATGTGCATGCTCACGCCACCAACACTAGACTTAGAATGAGGAGTTCACAGTCACTGGCCAAAGCCCCACCCAAGCCAAGCCGTGGGCTCCTAGTCTGGGTGCCCTATCCAAATGTGGCTGGTGGAACAGCCGAAGCAGCCACCTTCATTTCTTTTCTGTGGTTTAAATGGCATCCTGATTAAAGCAAGATGAACCAGAAATAAACTCGAAAGGCCCACAGTGAAAGAAATTATAATCAAGTTGGATCTTCAACAGAAGCCTGCTTCTAGAACTAGTTCAAAAAACCAAAATAAGCTTGCCATGGGGCAACTTTTCTCTCACAGTGCCTGTTCTGGGTGGGAGGAGGGGCTTCTGGGGCACATTAACATGCTAACTGCTGGTGCTGCCTAGAAGAACTGAAAGGCTCCCTCAGAGCAGCCTTCCTGCTCCTTTGGTGTCTGCCATCGCCAAGGAAGAGGAAAGGAGCTGGGTACAAGGTCTCCTCTCTTTAGCCCAGCAGACAGCTCCATGGAGGCAGTGCTGTGAAGAGGAACAGCTGACCTCCGCTCCTGCGGCACTCTTAGTGGACTTACTATATTCCAAGTCCAGAGGAACCTGTTGTCGGTCAGAAAAACCCCAGTAATCATTATCCCGTTAGCTTTGCTCTCATGCCTTCAGTTTGCAAAACTAGAAATCAAAGGCATCTTTCTAATCCTTTGAGAGAAATAAACTACAAGGCTAATAAGCCTAGTCTGGGTTTATTGGTTGTGAATTCTAGTAAGCTTTCTTCCAGAGGCATTGAGTTAGGGATGGCATGCCTTATCCCGGATGCTCTGCCTCCCTGTGACCCTTTGATGTGCTGCATGGCCTGAAATTCCCAGGCTTAGACTCAGACCACCACTGTTGACAATCTGGGCTGGCCGCTCAGCCTTGCTCCTCACAGGGCTGTTCATCTGCTTCTGATTTCCACATCTGTTTTTCTGCTTACTCTCCCCTAAAAATGGGGTGAAGGCAACTTAGCAAACCATGGGCTGCGTGGCGAGGATTGTAGGGAGGAAGGCAATGCCTGCAGCATGCATGGGCCCTGCTCTGTGTTCTGTGCAATGCGTCTGTGTGTGTGATTCTTTAACCTGATATGGAATTGGCCTCGTGCTATGCCAGCCTGCCAACTAGAAATGTCACCAGCTGACAGGAAAAAGAACATATTGGCATTCCATAGTGAGTCATTTAAAGGACTATGAAGTGTGAGTAGGGACACCCATGGGAGCTGTGAAATTTACTCCCAGGGGCCCTAAGGAAGGGGAAAATGATAGGTATGTGGACACTTTTAAATGCAGATGTATAAAGCGCTCATTGTTGAAGCCATTAGTAAGAGATCAGAAAAGGGAGCCGGTCCCCAGGCATGCTCTAGGAATTCCAAACTGCCACAGAGTGCAGTAGCCACAGAACTGCAGCCTGACATCAGGGACTTGAGTCTTGGACTAGGACAGATATGTGATCATCTGGGGTTCTTCTAATTTGCACGACCCCTGTTTATATGGCTGAGACTGCATACCTGGAAATTATGCGCAAAGTGGCTCATGCTAACTTTCAGAATAGTACACCTGCCAATCACAACGGTCTGCCTTCACATGACAGGACTTGTACATCATGAAATGGTACTCAAAGAAACACAAATGCTGGGCACAGGAGACCTCGCTACAAGTCATTGGTCAGGGAGGTCCTGGAGGTACCCAAAACAGCATGACTAAATAGTAGGACCCTGTTACTCAAGACACCATCATGGTTGCAGAAACATCAAGAAGTCAGTCTCAAGCTGACCAGGAAAGGCTCCCTACTGGCTGGTTCTCACAGAGCTAGAAACTGCTCTGCAGGCTGCTGGAGGAGAAAGGTGATCAAGAACCTCAGCACCCTGTAAGCTACAACATGGCCTGCCAGGAAAGCACCATTGACACAATGCTTTTGGAGGTAACCAGTCAGTTTCTGCTAAAGTGTGAGGTCTGCCCTGCGGGAGTGACTTCACGTCTGATACTGTACGCCTTATCTTGGGAAATCGTTGGCCTCAGGGGTGCTGTTTCGATAAATGGTCACATTGTTACACTGCCGTAACTATTTATGTTTATTCCCTTAGGTCTTTGCCACTTTTAACCTTGGTCGGATAACCTTCCTTTTGCAGCGAGAAGCAGTTAATGCTGAGACTCACGGCTGGCCAAAATGCTGAGGATAAATGACTGAGTTCTCAGCCACAGATGAGCAAATGGAGCATCTATATCAGCATCCTCATCCCAGGCTCCAGGAACATCAAAGAAGAGTGTGCAGAAAGGATGGAAGAGAGAGAAGGGTGGGGATGAAAACGACAGAAAGGCTGTCTTCGTTCTAGGAGCGAGAGCTGCTATGGGAGCCCTGGCCGTTCTTCCAGATGACCCAGGGTTGATTCCCAGCACTCACACTGGCTCACAACTGTCGGTCACCCCAGTTTTAGGAAGTCCAATATCTTCTAGCCTCCAAGGGCAGCAGGCACACACCTAATGTACAGACATACATGAAGGCCAAGCACCCATATGTAGAGAACCACTTTTTAAAGCTGTCTCTTTCATGACAGGGCAGATGCGGTGGCCTGCTGAGGCCCCACCCCTAGCTGAGAAACTATTGGCAGTTGAGAAACTATTGGCTGCTGGGGAGAGGAGACTCACTTTTCCTTGGTGATGTGGCCACTGGAATGTTGCCCGTGCCTCAGTGGATGGATCCCGATACATTTGTATGTGGTCAGTACTAATTAGCTCAATGGGCTATTCCTAATAACAATAATGGGCTTGAAGGAGGAAGGTAGGTTGGTGGGTGTTGGGAGTGGGAATTGGAGAAAGACACCAGGGGCTGGAGAAGTTCAAATACATTGTATATGTATGAAAATTTGAAAGAATAAATTAAAATATTTAAAAATGAAAACTGAGCATAGTGATTTCAGAAAAGAATTGACTATAATTGTAAAAGTAACGAGTCTCCTCAGCAATCCTGCCTTGCCTGTAGGCCACTTCCTAGTTCCTGCCCATCCCCCTGCCCTCTTGCTGCATGCTCAATAAGCTATTTTTCTGTCCTCATGAAGGGTAAGGTCACTTGCCACCTGTGGGTCCGCCCCACTGCTGCGGTGGGCACTCAGTCCCCTGGGCTTTGTCCCTCCATTCTTGCAAACAAATAGGATGGAAAGAGAAGATCTCCAGGCTTCATTTGTTCATATTCACACTTCTTTCTCTAAATACAAGCACCACTTATGGACCTTGCTGATAGGCTGCATCGCCAATTGGGGTGGCTTACCTGCTCCGGGTTATATTGCTCTGTGCTAAATACCAAGTCCACTTTGCAGCCCTCTTGAGGGTCCACCTGAAATACAAAAGCTTCATCTTAACACACTGGGAACAATACAAGCATTTTCATATCAAGAATATTCTTGTTGGGTTGTGGTGGCACTTGCTTTTTAATCCTAACACTCAGGAGGCAGAGGCAGGCAGATCTCTCTGAGTTTGAGGCCAGCTCACTCTACATAGCGAGTTCTAGGATAGCCAGGGGCACAAGTAAAGCAAATCACGTTCTTGAGGCCAGAGAGGTGACTCAGTGGTTAAAAGCATTTTCTCCCCTTTCAGAAGACCCAGGTTCAATTCCCAGCACCCAGATTGTGGGTTACAACTGTGTGTAACTCCAGTACCAAGGGAGTAAGTGCCCTCTTCTGGACTCCAAGGGCACCAGACATGCATATAATGTACTTACATACATGTAGATATGTGCTCATACACATAAACTTTTTTTAAAATATTAAAAGCATTATGTTTGTGAGCACCGTGCTGTCCCAGTGGAGTTACTGTAAATATGCCTCAGTAAAGCTGGAGGTTCCTGAAAAGGAGAGACTTTGTTCTGACTGTACTGTTTTGCTTATGATTTGGTACCTACTTAGAAAGATGGAGCTGGGGAAAGGATGTGGTGGATCCAGAGCGGAAGCTGACTTTTGTGAGAGTAGTTAAATGAGAAACAGGCATGTGCACAGGCAGGGTGGCAGTTCCTTTGCCCCCTGGGTGTTCTGTACCTGCCCCAGGCCCTGATCTGGGCGTCATCAGGAGCATAGGTGAAGGCTTCCTGTGTCACGCTTGGTCAAATAGAATACAGGCAACAAGGGAACAGTGAACTTTCAGGTGAGAACAGACAGAGAGTGATGGGCAAGGGAGGTGCCCGAGACAATACAGTATCCACGCTGGGGGCTGAAGGATAGTCGGGCAGCCGCCATGTCTAGATCTGGTGATGCCCTACAGGCAGAGATAATAGAAGACTTTTCAGATCTTATGCTCTTTGGTATAGTCTCGATATTAAGTGTTCCCTAGAGATCCCGGGCTAAAGGCTTTAAGGCTTAGTGCCTCAAGGTACCACTGGGAGAGGTGGGACTTTAAGAGGTAGGGTCCAATGGCAGGTCTTGAGGCCACTGACACATGCCACTGCAAGACCTTAGTCTTCCTTTTTCTACCCTTTCCTTCCTGGCCACGAAGTGGGCCTGTGATGTGCTTTCTCCCCTCAAACATGGTGAGACGGAGCCATCATGGAATGAAACTCTGAAACTGTGAGTCAAAAATAAAATGTTTTCCCTTTATGAATTGATTGTCTTAAGTACTTGCTGCAACCCAAAACTGATTAACACAGCCTTCCATTGTAGCAGGCAGGCAAACTCCCTAAACTTTTCATATGCATGTTTGCATGTTTTAACCTCCTGAACTACTTCTAGCATATATTTTTAGGTAAATTTAAATTATCTAGAATTTTTATATTATTTGCCATCATTTTAAAAAACAAAACAAAATGACCATTCATTAAAAAGTATTATCCAGAAAAAAAGGGAATTTTGTGTTACATAGAACTGAAGTCATTTCATATAATGCCGATTAATTGGAATTTTATCAACATTAATTTTGTTTAAATTTTGGCTCAAGTACACAATGACTAATCCTGGTTGTTTTATCTTAAATAGATCAGATATCATCCGTCCCTACTATTACATCCGGGTAAGAGATAGGAGTGAATGGCAATTATTTGTGTAGAAAATATTTGAATATGAAAATACATGGCTGTTTCTGGAAGGGAACGGTGTTTGTCTGGAGTTCATTGTAAGCTTTCAACATGTTACCAAAGCCACACAGAAGTCTGTCTGTCTGCCCATTCCTACATCAAACAATGGGAGCTAAGAGACAGACTTCCTAGCCAGCTTTCCCAGAACCTACTTCCGGTATGGAAGCCATTAATAGTCAGTGTGGCTGAGGGGAGTCTGGATGTGAGTCCTAAGTTTAGCAAAGTTTTCTGCAGCAGACAAGGCCCGAAGTAACTTTTGAAAATTTCTAAGTTACATTTCTTTGGCATTTGTGTGTGTGTGTGTGTGTGTGTGTGTGTGTGTGTGTGTGTGTAGGAGGTTGGGGGGGTGGGTAACTTGCAAGAGATGGTTTTCTCCTTCTACCATGTGGGTGTCAGGGACCAAACTCAGGTCATTAAGCTTGGTGGTGTCACATACACACACACACACACACACACACACACACACACACAATGCCTCTAACCTGTAAGTCCCACTTGCTCCATAACAAATAACATCCTTGGAACGCTGGGGCTGTTGTTCATGTAAGAATGTAAGCTCCAGGCATTCGCTTCTGTAAACAAGCTTGGTTGCACCAACTGCACAGGATATGTGCTTGGTCACATGTAGGCAGGATGCATGGCAGGGTGTATGCTTGCCTCTGATTGGACGAAACCAGGAAGTATATAGCCTTGTGGAGTCTGCCTTTATAAACCTGTGACTAGTATAAATTGGTGCCATACTCTACGAAGCTGTCTATTATTATCCATGGTCCTGGTCAGTATTTAATAAAGCCTGCTTGAATTTGGCTCAAAAAATTGTGGTAGTGATCTTATTCTCAACTGGTGGGATTAACAGTGCAAACATTTATAGCCACTAAGCCATCTTACCAGCTCCTGCACTAACTCTTGAGCCACTGTTAGTTCCATAAAAAAATGTAGAAACAAAGGGTAGGAGTTGGTATTTCAGAGGGAATGATCAGAGCCAGAAGAAGGCAACTTTTCCTTGCCCTCAAGTTCTAGGCCTTTAAAGGCTTGCTGCCCTGACTCTGGGCCCCCGCCCTTCACTTGTGACCCTGAGGACCTGGCATATTCCCTAGGGAGTCATAACCTCTCCCCTTCCCCCCATCCCCCCCCCCCAAGTGCTGTCTTCTCTGTAGGAGCCAGAACCAGAACGGCCCTCAGATTTTCAGATGAGGCACTGTAAAAGAAGAGAAGGAAGAAGCCAAGCAGATGGGAAGCCTTTGAGATATGCAGGAGGACTTAGCAGAGTTGGCCGAAACAGAGAAGTGGATTCTGCGTATTTATTGATTTTTGTTGTTTGTTTGAGATACAGTCTCACTTGTAGCCTTGGCTAGCCTGAGAAGCACTGTTTAAAACTCACAGAGATCCACCTGTTTCTGCCTTGGAGCTCCGGGATTAAAGGAGGTGGGAGGCTTAAGAGACTATTTGAACGAACAGGAAACACATGAAGCTAACTGAGGGCTCAATAGACTATTCTCTGGTAGGAGGGGGAAGGAGAGAACTAGGGCCAGGTTCATTAAGGCTCCCAGCTGAGTCAGCCTCTCTGAAGTGTTACTTTCTTTGCTATTTGCTTATTGTAACTAGATACCCTTGAATGCGTCTATATTGGATCCCAACTAGGATTCTAGTACTTTTAGTTGTCCTTTATCGTGTATCAAGGCTCACCCTTATCTAATCTCCCCAAAGCCTCTCCCTTCTTCCTTACCCAGAGTCACAAGCTACTTAGCTGGCCTGTGAGAGATAAGCCCCTGGAATCATCACAAGGAGGGCGTCTCCCTTCATCTGGGATGGGCAGGAGCTTTGACTCTTAATGTCCTTGATTGGCAGCCTTCTCATTCAGCAGGACTCACTCTAGGGTGACAGAGTGTCTGCCTTACTCCAATCCTAGGCTAGGTGAGGGGAAAGCAGGCAAAAACAATACCATTGTCTGCCCCCGGGCAGCCTAGAGCAGAAAGGACTCATTTATATGCCACTGTGGACACGGCGATCTGATTACAGTTGACTTATGAGGTTTGAAAGGATGACTGATCCAATCTAGGGCTCTGGAGGTGATGTTTGAGTTCAACTCTGAAGACGGAGGAGGAGCTGACTTTTGGGGTGGGAAGGGGAGGGGGTGAGTCATCACACACAGGGGGGGAGGGAAGGTTGAAGTGCCTGAGGAGCAGCCTGGGAAACTGAAAGACAGACAGACAGACAGACAGACAGACAAGCTAAAATCAGAGCAGGAAGCAGCTGACTAGGTGGGCAAGGGTTACCTAGCAGGTTAGAGTGAACATGACTTATGGATGAGGGGTGGTGGGTGGGTAGGGGGGGCTTTAAGAAGACTTCTGGTACAAGAACAAAAAAAAAAGGAATACCCACAGCAAGGAGGTGGGATGGAACAGGACACAGGAAGCAGGAAGCTTCCCTAGATGACACAAGTGCAGGGGGACTTGAGCCAAAGTGGGGACCATGAAGTGCATGTGGTCAGAAGTGCATGCTGCACTGACACAAGTCCCTTAAAGGTAAAAAAAAAAAAAAAAAAAAAAAAAAAAAAAAAAAGGGGTCACTAGAGAGGTGGCCCAGTGACTGAGAACACTGGCTGCTCTAACAGAGGTCCCAGGTTCAATTCCGTAACCTGCATGGTGGCTCCCAACCATCCTTAACTCTGGTTCCAGGGGCTCTGATGATCTCTTATGATGTGTGTTCCTCAGGCACACATGAGCTGCACAGACATACACACACATTATGCACAGTGCTATTTGATGAACCATCTACCACATATATGTGGTTCTATAAGATTAATATGCCACTCCGGTTGAATAAAAATGTAGTACATGGGCTGGAGAGATGGCGCAGTGGTTAAGAGCACTGTTTGCTCTTTCAGAGGACTTGTGTTTGGTTCCCAGCAGCCATAATCACAATAGGTGGCTCACAGCATCTGAAGTCTAGCTCCAGGGGCTCTGTTGCCCTTTTCTAGTCTCCATGGCTCCTAAACACACACACACACACACACACACACACACACACACACACACATTAAAATAATCTTAAAAGTATAATCTCTCAAATTACATATAATGTACAACACTTGATAACACATTACTATGTTCCTGGTCACATGGTTATCCCATCTACCTTTGTGTGATGACACACTATAATGGTCATACAAGGACAAATGGCCTTCCACTGCAATTGTCAGTACATATCTCCATTGTTAAGTGACAAGTGACCGTAATTAAATGCTAGGAACACATTTTATATTGAGACAACATGCTAGCATCAAGGATCATTTGAAATGTTCCTGTTTGCAAAACAACAAGAGACATCAGACTGGGCCAACACTGGGCACTTCCTGAACACTCTCTATGAGCTAAGTATTCTAAGACAGCTCTGAAGGCCTGTTTGAGCTCACCAGAAGGAAAGTCAAAGTAAAGAGACTGTGGGTTGTCACTGTGCAACTCCTAGATACTAACCATGGCAAGGTAGATGGGGTCTGCTGTAGGTCATGATTTGGGGTTACAACTGCCCTGCCTGGCTTGCTGGGAAGTTAGCCTGGTACAGCCTGGAGGTCAGCAATCTTCATCATTGATCAAACCAAATCTGTATGGGCACTCTCCAACCTAGAAACCCTGCTCTGTATGTCTCAGAGAAGCTGTGAGCTGATTGGCAATGGGCTGACACACGAGGCTGTTCACACTATGTTGTGAGGTATGCCGGTGTTGGAGGCTGACTTTAAGCAGCTAACATGGCGGTGCCTGCACGGAATAGTATACAGCAAGCCTAGCAAACAAAGCAGGCATGTGTCCAGCAACATGGACAAATCCTGAAAACCCTGATTTGCACACAGACCAACATATCTTCCATAAAACAGTTACAAATAGAATGTGCAGCTGACATTTGGAAATTGTTGTCACTGGAAGGGTGGTGGATATGGGGACAAGCATACTCTCCCCCCCCCCCCACCCTGCTCTTGCCACTAAGGAAAGTTAAGTATGGGCCTTGAACCAGGAAGTTGCTTCCTCAGCACCTCTGACCCCCACCCTATCCCTGCACCTTCCCCAAAATAAATTTACAAACAGGCCTTAAACACACACACACACACACACACACACACACACACACACACACACACACAGAGAGAGAGAGAGAGAGAGAGAGAGAGAGAGAGAGAGAGAGATGGCTCAGCAATTAAGAGCACTGACTACACTTCTAGAAGTTCTGAGTTCAATTCCCAGCAGCCACATGGTGGCTCACAATCATCTGTGATGGGATCTGATGCCCTCCTCTGGTGTGCATGAAGACAGTATACATACATACATCATATACACATACACATACACATACACATACACATACACATACACATGAGATAAATCTTAAAACAAAAGCAAAGAAACACAAAGCACTTAAAAGCATCAATCCAACTCAAAGTGACTTGGTGTAGGTGCTCCACCTCATAGCTTAGCTTAATGTTTTCATAGTTTTCTCACTGTTAGAGCAATTGGGTCCAGGGATGTGGAAAACACAATACAAGGTTTTAAATCCAGCCCAACTCCCAGATCCTGGGATAGCTACTCATGACCAGCTGAGTCCCTCTTGCCTACCACACAATCTCTTTCTGCATCTTGAACAATAGGCTGCTTGCTACATCTGTGTTGTCAAAAGCGAGACCATTAAATTCATTTTATTGGAGCTGAATCCAACACTGTGCAGAGGGGAGCCAGCCCTAGCTTTCCCACCACAAGGAGCAGGCTGCAATGAAGAACAGAGTATCTAATACCCAGCATCATGCCACCCAAACTGACCATCTGCAAAACAGATGAGGCCATCCCACTTTTCTTAAACATAGCCAGAGGCAGAGAGCATTATTCTCCTGTTCTCCAGAATAAAGTTCTTTACTAAGAAAAGGCAAACAAAGCAAGTTGTCATGTGACTGCCACAGTGGCATTAGCAGCTCCTTACTGCGGACTTCTTTTTAATTCTGGCTGAACAAAAAGCTTATGTGTTCCAGCCTAGAATATAATGCCTTACAACCTGAACCATTAGCAGTGCATAGGTTATATTTGAATCTGGGCTTTGTGCAGTTTGTTTGCAGATTCCTTCCTGCCTGCTCCCCAGTGGCCACGGGAAGAGTTGTGTCCGCTCCTCCTGGCTGTACTGTCCTCCTTCTGGCTTCTTGCGCTTGATTTGCAGTTGCTTGGCGGTGTGGAGGCTACTTTCAAAGTCCTGTTTGAGAAGCATACAATGTGGTGCCTTCAGATTCACCACCATCACCATCATCGATCTTTCTTTTTTGGTAAGAGAAACACTCCTCAGATCCTTTCCAAATCAATACCATGTCTTTATTTAGTACTTATGTATAAAAGCAACCTGCAAGGCACAGCGAGTGGATGGATTAATTTCTATGCCTGTACCTATTACAGTCAGATAAACCCATCCGTCTATCTGTCTGTCTGTCTGTCTGTCCATCCATCATCCACCTGTCTATCCATCTATCTTGCCACACATCCATCCATGTACATCTACCACTCTCCCTCTATGCCTACCTGACTTCACATAGATCCTGTGCAGGGACTCAGTCACCAAGCCCTTAGGTAGGATATTCTCACTATTGCCATTTTTATACATGAAGAAACAGGCGGCTTGTCCCAGAACAAGGAATTGCCCAGTCAAGAGCTCTCAGTTGTCGCACGTGGCCTATCCCCAGAGCCCATCCTTCCCAACTGCAAGCACAGAAGTTATAAAAGCAGATCTCAGCAGTCCCTTTTAAGGAAAGGGAGACTGCAAGCTGGCTGCTGGTGTGTGTGCATGAGGAAGAGGTGGGATGAAGCCTTGGCCAGAAGTGGACCTTGTGCTGTGCCTACAAACCAGTTCCTGGAGATGAGAACCTTTCTCTGGGAGGGAGTAGCCAGGAAGAGTCTGTGTGCTTGATTGCTAGGGTATCATAGCAAAGCACCACAAATTGAACAGATAGTTTTCCTCTCACAGTTCTGAAGACTAGAAGCCCAGGGTCAAGGTGTCAGCAGGACTAGCTCCATTTGAGCTGCAGTTGGAATCTATCTTTCCTCTTCCTGGCTCTAGGTAGTAGATGCCAGTCCCTGGCATTCCTGGCTTGCAACTGCATCCCTCCAGTCTCTGCCTCTGACTTTGAATGCAGTTCTTCCCTCTGCTGTCTGTATCTATATAAAGACAGAAGTCATTAGATTTAAGACCCAGGATAATACAGTATGACCTCATCATCTTTTGATTACATCTCCCAAGACTCTCTTTACAGTAAGGGAGCACTCACCAGCTGGGTTAGGACTTCAATTTCCCTTTGGGAAGATACAATACAATCCTTAACAGGTTGGACATAAAGATACTCTGAGACTGTAGAAGGAACCCTAAGGATAGACCCTTTTGGATAAATTGTGAATGGATGCATGGCTCAGGATAACTGTGGAAAGTTCCAGAAAAGGACCAAGACAAGCAAGAGAAAGAAAAACTGCTCCAGACAGAAGTGAGATCCACTACCCAGCATAGCTGGAGAGTTAACTAACACATTGACATGGGGTAGACTTGGGGTTGAGGGCACAGTACTGGGCAGGGGCCAGGTTAGAGGAGGTCTCTTCTAATGACATTATTCTCATGTTGTGGGTATTCACCAGAACACCCTAGAGGGCTTGCTAAAACCCTATGTGCTGGGCCCACCCACTGAGGATTAATTCAGTCAGTCTGGGGTGAAGTCTGAGAACTTGTATTTCAACAAATCCTAGCTGGTATTAAGGCTGTTGGCCTCAGGACCACACTTGGAGAAGTTCTTTCTAGCTGCTGGGTGGAACTACTGAAGTTCTGAGGGACAGGAAGTGACCAGTAAGTCTAGCAACCAGGGTTCACATTCAGTAGTAAAGTGAGGGCATCATCAGAATCAGGGAAATAGGGGAATTCCTTTAAAGTGTGATCAGTGTGAACACCCAGCATCTCTGGAGAATCAAGATATGATACTTCAGAAATCAAAGTGGCAAGTCCACCCTCTGGCTCAGTAGCAACTGACACACTATCTATCAATCAAGTATGGGCTAGTTTCCAATTTTTAAAGGAAATTCACTCCTTATTCACTTACTTATTCATGTCCTGTTACATGAATAAGTACTCTGCTGTCTAATATTCCCTCTCAAGTACAGATGTTTTAAACAGTGTGACCAAGGCAGTTTATATAGAAAAGCATTTCATTTTGGGCTCATGGTTTCAGAGGGTTAGAGTCCATGGCCATCACACTGGGGAGCATTGCAGCAGGCAGGCGGGCATGGTGCTGGGTAACTTCGTCTTGTCCACAAGCATGTGGTAGAGAGAGCTAACTGGGAATGGTGGGACTTCTGCAGGTGAGATTAAACCCTTGAGAATCTTAGGGGTCAAAGTTCTCCGCTCAGTAGTATTCTCCCACACATCTCCAACCCGACTTACAAGATCCCATGCCTTACTAATTAGTAATTAAACGCTGGACACCCTCGGAAGCTGGGATTTAAATCTTTGTTGTAATTCAGCCAATCTCATAGTTAGGGCTTTGGTTTGGTTTTCTACAACTTGAACTCCATGGTTGCTGGAGATACCCTTCCACGGGACACTGAGAAAACTTTAGACTTTATACACATCTGGGGCTGGGCAACTGTATTTCTGAGTTTATCCAGTGATGCTAGAAACAACAAGCCAGAATCATTATTTTCTTTATTTCTCAAGTTTTATGTGTAGAGTCCCTAAATTCTTTGCTTCTCACAATAAGTGAATCTGGATAATCAAATGCATTTATCTCAACGAGTTAGTTAAATGATTCACACCAGGATTTTCGGTGCTTTCCATGCTTGCAGGAGAGGCTTCAATATCTATAGGCATCAGCAACTTGGGAAGCCTGTACCGAATCTGTAAGAATGAGATTTAGGGCAGACATGGTGGTGTGCAGTTTTAATGAGAGGCAAGTGATCCCGGTGAGTTGGAAGTCAGCCTGGTCTACACAGTCGAGTTCCACAGCAGCCAGGACTATGTAAAGAGACACTATCTCTAAAAGAGGCTTGAGGTTATTAGAATGGCTTCCAGGCTAGTTAGTCCAACAATGGCTGTCTCCTAACAGAACGGCCAAAAATCTAGTAGATACTTAGTCCTTGGGGCTGGATGTCTCAGCCAGTCCTCGGTCTATGTTAGAGTTCCAGAGAAGCCGTTCTAATACCAGTAAAGAAATACCTCAGCATCAGGGTAGATAAACTTGTCAGTGAGAGTGAGGGAAACAGGCAGACTTTTAGGTGAGCTGCCACCAGAAGATGTGGCCCAGATTTAAGGTGAGTCTTCTGGCTTCATATGATCCAAGATTTAGGGTGGGTTTTCCAACCTCAATGAGTCAATCAAGAAAAATCTCTCACAAGCGCACCCAGCTGCTTGGGTTTTAATTAATTCCAGATGTAGTCAAGTTGACAACTGATATTAGACATTACTGCAAGGTTGTGTTCTAAGATGCATAGTGGATGCCTGGAAACACAGACAAGAGCAAGCCCCATATGTGGTGTTTGTCCTATACACGCATGCCTACGACACTGTCAATAACTTAGGCACAGTAGGGGATTATTAGGCCAATCTTGGTTGTTAAGTTTATTGGATTGAGAAATGCCTAGAAAATTAGTAAAGCACACTTCTGGGTGTGTCTGTGAGAGTTTCTGGAGATGATTGGCATGTGATGAGTGGAGAAAGTCAGACACACCCTGAACGTGAGTCTAACAAGCTGGAGGTGCAAATGGAACAGAGAGATGGAAGGAGGAGGAAGCTTACATTCTCAGGACTTCTCTTCCTCTGGATCTCTGTAGCACTTTGTTTAGAATTTATTTAAAATTTTTAAAGAAGTTGAGTGACTACTTTTAATAGTAAATTTTGTTCTCTCATAATTCCATACATGTACACCGTGTTCTGGTACATTTGACATCTTGGGCAGGCATTCTTACTGCGGCCATTATCTGTGGACTCTAGATTGGTCAGACTTTGAATATACACTTGCATAGTTACTCTCTGGGCCTTCGGTCTCACGTTAGGACTGAATCATTGGCTTGTTTTTTTTTTTCTTAGAAGTACAAGTTCTGGAAGTGAGCAGCTACTGGTTCATGGGCTTTCTATTCTGTAGGTGGCTGCCTTGGGACTATCCTGCCTCTCATTGTGTAAGGCAAGCTAATAAATCCATACAAAATTATATGTACATTTTATCTGTTCTGTTCCATGAGAGAACTCTGGCTAATACAGTGAGAATGAACAATAATAAAATAGAACAACTATAATATTCAATAATAACATTTAACATTTTGTTAATGTCAACTCTAGCATCCTTAGTAGATGAAGTTGCTTCACCAGAAGCACCATGATGTTGTAGCAGGTGATCTGATAACTAGGATAGCCATCAGGTGACTAGCAGGCAGGTATCATTTACAGTGTGGGTACACTAGACAATTGGGTGATTCACATACAGGGTGGGACAGAGTGGGCTAGCATGAGATTTCAGACTATCAGGATGAAAAAGAATTTAAAACTTTGCAATTATCTATTTCTGAAAACTCCAACTTAGTATTTCTGCTACTGACCATCAGTAACAAACCACAGAGAGCAAGAACCATTGTGGTAGTGCCGGCTGCTATATATGGCATTTGTGTAGGCACCAAGAAGTAAAAAGCACAGGTTCTAAGCACAGCTCTACTAATTCAGGTCTTATTTTCAGTAAAAGCTGTTCATCATCAACCACAAAGTTATTTTCATACTAATGGATCCAAGATGGTTCCCTCTGTATCTAGAGAGAATCTTCCAATAGTACTGGTCTCTTCCTTTTGCTTCATTTCTGAATTATTATATAAACCACTGGTATGTGAGGTGTGAGTATAAAAGTATAAGAGAGTATAGAAACCAAGGAACCAAAAGAAAAAACAGCAGCTGTGCACCTTAGGAGCACAGTCACAAATTTAACCCTTTAAGCTCATTTATAACACAACAACTTGAATGATGAGACACCCGAAGCTCACGCGTGAAAGGAATTCCCGTGCTCCAGCAAAATCCTGTTTCCTTTCTTCTCTCTGCCATTGCTGGCTAAACCCTATCCTCACTCCTTTCGTCTTAGGGCCACATTTGGGGACTTTCCATCATGGTGGGAAGGTGGGGAAATGAGAAGAAGCAGGTTGTACTGTCAAGAGCTCAGAGGCATCTAGTCTCCCCTCACACCACACTGGGACCCACTGGTCTAACATTCTGCTTCTAAATGTCCCCTCTGGCTTCATCCTTGGTGAGAAAACACAAATGCCATGCTGTTCCAAGAAAGGCAAACCTCCCATCTCATGAGGTTGCTTTTATGAGTCAGCCTCAGTTGGAGAAAAAGAACTCGTTTGTGACTGAAAATTGTTGTACCATTCTTAGGTTCTGGACAGACTGTATATTACATTATACCCTGGAATTATGTTATTGCATTTGCTCCTTCCAGGCAAGGGTTGATAAAACAAACTGAGTTTCTATTACAAAAGTCGGTTACTGTCAGAACAGGCCACAGCCAATGGAGTATAAGGAAATCTTTTCCTGTGGACATCATGCATTAGCAGCCTGACTCAGTGGGCCAACATGGAAGGTTCCATGTTACCATTTGGCAGAATCTGGATATGAGTTCTTGACCTGGGGTAGAAAACTAGAAGGGAAATTTCCAGGACCTGTCCACAGCTTTGCTCATCTCTGGACCCATGGTGGAAGGAAAGGCTAGATATAAGAGGTGCACAGTTTCCAAGGTTTCCTCTGTCCAGTGAGGAGGAAGCAGAAGGGCCTTGGCCTGGCGGTCTCCACATTTCCCAGTGACCTCAGCTCCCTTGCTGCTATTGTGCTTTCATTTAACAGTTATCTGAACCTTGTCTCCAGCAAGGCCTTGTCTGAGTGTAGCTCAGGAGCTGAAGTCATGTGACACCTCCTGACCTGTAGAAGCTTACGGTGTAATCCAAGAGGCAGTCACAACCACAAAGAGAAAACAAAACTGGCTGTTCAAAAGTCAGGTCAGAGTAGCACCTGGCCCATCCCAGGAAGTGGGGCAGATGACAACAGGTGGTTCCAGTAAAATACTGCTACAGTTTCAAGAGTGAAGCAAAGGGAGCAAGGGCAGCCATTTCCAAAGAATCGTAATGCCTGGTAACGTGGGAAGTGTCTCCAAGGGCCTCCGGACTGCTGTGCTTGGGCAAACAGTGACTCTATAGACATTATGTTACAAAATGGGATTTCTCATTAATCATTATGGGCTGGTAAGATTATCCTGGTTTATTTTGGAGGCAGAAGATGTGACACAGATGGCTTTGAGGATAAGAGACAGAACCACGAACCAGGAGCACAGTTGGCACCAAGAAGAGGCAAGGCAACGGGGCGTCCCCTAGGCCCCCAGGGCAATGAGGCCCTAGGACACTTTGCTTTCAGCCCTGTGTGACCCATGTCCAACCTCTGACCTCCAGAACTGCAAGTGAATGGATTTCATGTTTCGAACCCACTAGCTTTATGGTAACTTGTTATAGGGTGATAAGAAAAGATAGGAGAATTAGTTGTGATCCCTAATGTGATCTTTGCTGTGGACACGTGTCCTGGGTTAGCCTGTGAATTCATATACATCTTCTTTGAAAGTACATACAAGCTTCTCTTTCATAACTGGATTTCAGGGGTGGATGATACCTTGAACACCATAACAAATAACCCAAACTGTACGCTTGTTATCCCTCCTAACCAGTGTGGGCTTGGCTCTCTTCTTTAATAAACCATTCTCCAGATGAGTCGCCAATGCCCTGGCTGCATGTGTGCATATCTAAGCAGAGAGTGGCTCACTGCTTAGCAGTCATTGAAACTGTGTATTATTTAATATTAAAAAATTATTCTGGGGGACATTTGCTGGAAACTGAATAGTTTCCAGTAGCACCATTAAGAGACTTAAAGGAAGATTTTAGGGCAGAATCCCGTGCAGAGCGATCACCCCCCCCCCACCAGTATTTATTTGGAGCACTGCCAATACCACATGATTATAAACATCCTGCTCTTACTTGTAGGAAACCAAATTTGTGTTGCGAAGGGGGTCGGGGAATATGAACAAAGCCAATTTATTACAGAATGGTTGAGAGCGTGCCTACTCGCTAACTCATCTGGGTACAGTTAGCTTAGGTGATTTGGGGCAAGTTGCAAAGAATGCCAGGCAAAATTTTACCCCTGCTGGCATTTCCCACCCAATGCAGTCCCAGACTCTGCCCTCTGAGAGCTGGAATGATGGGGCAAAGACTGTACTGTGCCTGAGCAGTTTCCTGCCAGGGCAGGAGTGTGCTACCTCTCTGCTCTGTGCTATGGTGTCTGGAGATAGCATGGGGTGACGCTGATTTGGCTGTTGTCTTGTAAAGGCCCCAAAAGCAGTTAAGAGCCTTTTTTTTTTTTTTTTTTTTTTCAGTGAAAGAAAACTTGCCTTCACTTTCCTCTTTCATTATCTTTCCTTCTGCATATGCACCACAGCCTCTTGAGGTCCCCAGTGTTTGCTTCCATGTAATACGTTCTGCATAATGCATTGCTTTCCTATTCTTAAGACTGACTCTGAATTATTGACATTAATGGAGGCAAGCCTTCAAGAAGAGCCATAATTAGGAGTCTAATATTGGACTAAAGTGCACCGCAGATCGAAAAGTGATGCGGTTCTTTCTTAGTGGAGCATGTGCACTTGGATCTGTGCGGCCCAGGGGACAAATTTTGCTCCTGCTTCAGCCCCATGGTGCTTTAAATCCTGGAAATACAACCACTGCTCTACCTTCTGGCCTGACAAGGGTGTCTTGATGCTTACCAAAAACCAGATGGCTTGCCTACGGGCTGGCTACTTGAGATTCACTTACTAACGTAATTAGAAATCTAATGCTAATGGGAAAAGGAGATAACATATGAAAGGTAAATAAATAAAATATCCAATTAAAAAAACAGATAATGGAACTGGCAATTGTAGTCGAGCAGTTGAGCCTTTTTGTCAACAATTTATAACGGGGAGTCCTTATAATCCTCAAGGACAAGGTATTGTAGAAGGGGCCCATGGAATTTTAAAGCAATATCTTCATAAAACAAAAAAGGGGGAGGTATATCCCCATATATCACACATTTATTTAAATCATTCTCTTTTTAATTTTTTTTTCTTTAAAAAAATGGATGCCAAGGAACTCTCTGCTGAGTGTCTATGACACCCTACAACTAGGCATACTTATGCCTAGGTGAAAAAGAAGGATCCACTTACTGGCATATGGCATGATCCCAACCAGGTATCTAATATGGGGAAGAGGACATGTTTGTGTTTTCTCTGCAGGATGCTGAAGGAGCATTGTGGCTGCCAGAATTATTGGTGAGACATGCTGTTGCTGAGACAAAGAATGATGTTGAGTGCCCCGACAATGGTGACTGGGGAGCTGTATTAGGCATGTTCCTGACCCACCTTTGCTTGCCTATATCCCAGGTGGGACAAGCTTCCTTGCCTCAAGTTTTTACACCTTGTGGGACAGAGAATCAAAAAGAGAAGTTATAATGACTCTTGTATTTTTGTTAAAGGTGACCAGTTATTCGGACTCAATCATGTCCTGGTCTAGAAATCAATCCAATATGGGGAACAACAGTCTACTTTTGGAAGACTGGATCTGGACTTTGTCAGAGACATATTTGGAAGTTAGCTGCAGTTCTCTATGATGTTAAGATACCAAGAGATAAAGTTGGGACAGGATCTGGATTTCGAACAAGGGTTAGTGCATGCTTTAAGGTTCTTTTAATTGTCACGTTAAAATTACTTTTGTCTCTTCTATAGTATTTATTGTAACTTGCATTGACTGTATACTTTCTAATTGTGTTAATTTGTTGAAACCTGGCATGTCTATTATGGGGGATCTATCAGCCAGATTTTGTCTTACTGCCCTGAGTATTAGAAAACCTTGATTTTCTGAAAAAAGCTTGCAAGTGCTGGAGGAAGTAAGCTAAGCTTAAAGCAGAAGCAAGAGGGTAGTGGGCTTGATTATTGCTGGTATAACAGCTTTTGTGTCAGGGCCATTGACCTTATTTGCTTCCTACTGCTTTGATAGAGACCATGACCAAAGGCAACTTGGGGAGGAAAGGGTTTCTTTGCTCTACACTTTCCCAACACAGTCCTATCATTGAGGGATGCTGAGGCAGGAGCTCAAGCAAAGGTCACATGGCTTTATGGCTCCCTATGGCTTGCTCAGCATCTACTCTTAAAAAAAAAACAAAAAAACAAAACAACCCAAGACCATGTGCCCAGGGCGGCACCACCCACAGTGGGCTGAACTTTCTACACCAGTCATTGAGAATCATTGACAGCCCCACAGACTTGGCTGTAGGCTGATCTGATGAAGACAGTTTTCTCAGTTGAGGTTCCTTGTCTTTGTCAAGATGACAGAAAACAAAATAAAACCAAAACAACAACAAGCTAGCAAGCATATTCACAAAAATCCAAGTTAAATGCTCCAGAAACAATTGATGAGGTTGTCTCTTCAACGCTTGCTCTTTTGAGTGAGCCAGGATTGTGGAAGAAGGGGAAGGGAAGGCTGGAGAATTATGTGTCATACCCTTTCCAAGCACCCCCCCCCCCACCGAAACAGAAACTGAGATGACGTGTTATAGACACGCTTTCTTGCTAGAAAAAACACCATGGAGTTCCAGTTAAAGGGTCCTCCATAAAAATAAAAGGATCCATTTGTACTCACTAGTTTTTATTGGAATAAAGCTCCTTGCCCTGTTGTTTGCATTGTGTCTGGACTAGGATAAGAAATGAAGTGTTTGTCAATTCCCGAAAAAAAGCTGATTCCAGAATGAGTTGGTTTTCTTAGGAAGTATACGCCCAGGAGACTGTCCTCAAATCCCAAAAATTCAGTGAAACCAATGTATCCAGTAAAGGAGAAACTCCCTAGGTACTGGTTGGCCTGGAATGCCCACTGTGGTCCTGAGGCTGTGCCATGTAGTAGCAGGAAAGTTGAAAATTTTGGTCATGAAAAGGTAGTGTAGGGCTAGGAACAAGGTGACATCAGGCAGAGGTAGCAGAGAACACTGGCAGCTGTAAGGTCTCACAGCTAACCATTGAACTGATCACGGGGTTCCCAATACAGGAGTTAGAGAGAAGACTGAAGGAGCTAAAAGGGTTTGCGGCCCCATGAGGAGAGCAACAATACCAACCAACCAGAGCTCCCAGGGTCTAAACAC
This sequence comes from Arvicanthis niloticus, assembly GCF_011762505.2. Taxonomy (NCBI): domain Eukaryota; kingdom Metazoa; phylum Chordata; class Mammalia; order Rodentia; family Muridae; genus Arvicanthis; species Arvicanthis niloticus. The sequence goes on from NC_047661.1 coordinate 48,835,006, forward strand.
CAGCCTGGGAGCACATAGGGAGGGACCCATGACTCCAGCTGTATATGTAGGGGAGAATGGCATTGTTGGGTATAGGTGGGAAAGGAGATCCTTGGTTTAGTGAAGGCTGGATGCCCCAGTGTGGGGGAATTTTTGGATGGGGAGGTGGGAGTGGGCAGGTGGGTGGGGGCACATTCTCATAGAAGCAGGAGGAGGGGGGATGGGATAGGGGAATTCCTGGGTGGAGGGATAAGGAAAGGGGATCACATCTGAAATTTAAATAAAATATCCAATAAAAAGGAATAAAAACACTGTATAACAGAGTGAATAAACAAATAATAATAATAATAATGATAATAATAATAATAATAATAATAATAATGATAATAATAATAATAATAATAATAATAAGAAGAAGAAGAAGAAGAAGAAGAAGGAAAAGGAAAAGGAAAAGAAAAAGAAAAAGAAAATGAAACCAGAGATCAGGTCCTTCGTCTTTCTTAAACCATAATCTGCAGTGATTACTGCATCTGACCACCAGAGGTCAACAGTGTTCCTAGAATGAAGTCTCTTGAAGCATTAAAAAGAGAATTGAGGACATCTTAGAGCTGGAATCATTTGCGTGCCTGGCTTTCATGCTTTTGTTTGTTTTGTTTTGTAAGATGAAATATACAGCAAGAATTGTGTCCCTCATCAGGACCTAGTTTATGCACACGTATTTGAAACACCACTCTTGGTTTTATCATGCATTCTCATGGTCTACAGCCCGTATCATTTCATTACATAGAGTTAGGGATATAGCTCAGTGGTAGAACACGTGTCTAGCATGTATAGGGCTGTAGACTCAATCCCTAGAACCCAAGATTAAAGCAACTGAACTCACTTAAATTGATTTAATAAGCTGCTGCTGGGCCCTAACTTTGAAAAACTCACTTAGTCCCGGTCACTCATGTTCAAAAGAAGTACTCACCCCCAAATGAAGAGGGATCCCTTGAAGAAGAATCACTTGTACTTCTCCCTCTTTGACATCTACTTGCTCCCCCTGGCCCAGTCCCAGGTGAAGGGCAGATGCAGTGTGACAATCTAGTATGGTGTTCTACCACCAAAGTGCCTGTGGGATAGACTGAAAAGGAAGGGTGGCCATCTACCAAGCCTTCCTTTGTGGAATGAATGCTGTGGCCACTCTGTCATTGGAGTAGAAGTTCCTACAACCACCTTTCTGGAAGTGCTCTCCACCAGGCTGCGTTTGTGTTCTCACTTGGGTGGCTGAGCACTTCAAAACCACAAGAACACCAGAAACAAAACAAAACTAAACTAAACTAAACTAAACTAAACTAAACTGCCTTTCCTAAGGATGCTAGCCCACGTCTGAATTAAGGCAAAAAAAAAAAAAAAAAAAAAAAAAAAAAAAAAAAAAAAAAAAAAAAAACGTAAACAGTAAACAGCACCTGCTACAGATCCCAGGAAGCCAGGCCTCCTCATTTCTCCACTCTCACAGAGCCTTGCATGCCCTTGCCAGATGTCTATCACCTCAACCCTGGCCTCCTTGATCGTCTTTAAGGGTGGGCTTTTAGTAACCTTTGAAGGAAAACAATTTCACTGGATTTGTGGAAGAAACTGACTCCTGGTACACTGGCCTAGTCTCCTTGGCCCCCACAATCACATAAGAGTTAAATTATCAGGGAGGTTTAGGGGAAATGTAACATTGTTTCTCGGGGCCTCGTGTCCCGCGTTTATCTGTGTTCATGGGCACACACCGCACACAGCCCTTGGGATGAGGTAGGGTCACCTTGACGTTCAGGAGCACCACACCACTACAGACAATGAACACGCCAAAGCTCCTGCTGAAGGCAAAGGAAGTGAGCTTTCTTCCTTCAGGTTTTGAGAGCTAGCTTCTTTCGTAAAGATGCCAAGGACCCCCTTTTCAAGGGGTAGCTTAAAAAGCACAAAAATGCAAGGTATTTTAGAATTTTTAAAAAAAATTACACTTGTTTATTACAGGTGTGCATGACTGCCATAGCAGGCACGCGGGAGTCAGAGGACAGCTGGGAGGTCAGTTCTCTTTTTCCACCTCTAGGGCAGAGGAACAAACATTGTCGGGCTTGCCAGCAGGCACCTTTACCCAATGGCCACCTCACTTAGTCCTATTTTATGATTTTTTAAAAATTATATTGAATCGAAGGAAAATAATTCCTGGTATTTGATAATCGGCATACTTTGTCAGTCTGGGGTTTTTGTTTCTTTGTTTTTGTTTTAATAGACAATTCTTCCCCCCAAATAACGAGGGAGGCTGTCTTCAGAGATCTTCTGTCCTCTAAGAAGAAGAGAAACTCTTACGTTGTGACTTCATTTCTCTGGTGAACTAGTAAAGGCTGGAGCCTGGAGTAGGAAATGTCCCTGAGACAGTAAAGATTGTTTTTGTTGTTGCTGTTTGTTTATTTAACAATCACAATAGTTTGCCTCTTTCTAGAAACAAGGAAGTAAGGCTGAGAGTGGAAAAGGTGATTCACATTATCTGATGCTAGGTCCTTATCATCCCACCAATTTAAATCTTATGCTTGGCTCTGCATAAGATGTAAGGCTGCGAGTCTGTGGCTTTGTGGAACATCCGGGAGCCTCATTGCCTCGGGACTCTGCAGTTGTATAACTTAAAAGATCTGTTTAATGAAGAGAGCAACGTGGCTTTATTCATACAACTCCGTATCCACAGCCACTGCCTGGAAATCAGTAAGCAATCCACGAGCTGAAAAGTTTTCCGTCGTGGTTTCAGTTATGCCGAAGATTGCTGCCCTGTCACTCCCTGGTTAGATCAGAAGGACACCAGAACTACAAGATCCCTGCGCAGACCCTTGAGTAAACTTCACCACTTTATCCCAAAGCCTTGCACGGTGGCCTGCCATGAACAACGAAATTCTAGAAACTTGTCTGCGCTGCAGAGAGCTGGCTTAGCTCTCTGACACAACCCCCTATTTTGGTAGAAGGCATAGAGTCTAAGCCATGGGTCGATTGGGTACACACTGCGCATGCCAACAGCCTACCCACGCAGGGTATCCCGACCAGGGGCTGTTGTTCGTGGGACCCTTTTCTCACGTTCCCAAACCTGCTAAGTATTTCTGGCCTCGGAAATATCAGAAAGGCAGAGGCAGCGTTGGAGGGCTCCGCGACACAAGCTCGGGCTGGGAGCGCTGTGGTCGCCGAGCGTGTCCCGCCGCGTCGCGGCTCACTCACCCACGCGCGGCCCTCCTGCACGGCGGCGAGCACCCGTAGCGCGCTGGGCGAGCCGGCGCGGAAATTGAAGAAGTGCAGCGCAGCGCGCGCCGCCAGCTGGAGGATCCCGCGTGGCAGCCCCACGGCCGGGGACTGCCGGGGGACGTCGGTGTACTGCGGATCCGCTGAGGCAGCAGCGGCCAGTGCGAGGCTCGGCAGCAGCCAGAGGCTCAGCAGCAGCGCTGGCGGCGGGGGTCGACGGGGCTGCATGGACGCGGGAGGCGGGGGCCCACGGGGCTGCGTGGATGGGGAAAGCTGGCGCGGAGCTCCCCAACCCGGTTCGTGGTGCTCGCGGAAATAGGCCACGGCGGCCACTCCCCTCCGCCCCCGGGTCACCACCCTTCCTTGCCTCCTCTGTCCAAGCAGAAGGACCAGAAGGCGCCTCCGGGAGAGCGGGTCAGAGAGCATGTCCCTGATGACGCGGTGAGAGGGGACATGGGACACTGGGGCGCCTCCTTGAGGGCACACCCCACTCCAGCTCTGGGAACTTGGCTTGTCGCCTGCGGCTGCTGCGATTTCCCAACCCTCTGGTTTTAGAGTGAATCCATCCACTCCAAAGGTTAGTTGCAGGTGAAAGAGGAGACAGGTGGTGACAGGGACCGGCTGGCCTCAGGCCTTGATGGGGAGTTTCAGAAGAGGCAGCTGGGGACAGAGAAAGTGTGCTGAGGGCGGGAGCTGGTAGTGAGCACCTGCCGGCGGCGAGGCAGGGAGGAGGGGCGGTGGGCGACAGGACAGAGGTTTTGAGAATCAAGTAAATTAATTAGTACTGGACAGGGGCCTTGGGTTGAAGCCAGCTTCGAATGGAGTGAGGTGTGAAATCAAGGCGTCAGTGAAGAAGGCAAGAGGTAGCTGTTGTTTTCTAAACCACACGAAAGAGAGAAAGCCCTTTGGGGACCTGCGAGATAGCTCAGGAGTAAAGATGCTTGCCACCAAGCCTGACGACTGGAGTCTTCCCAGGACCAACACAGTGGAAGGAGTGAACATACTCAAGCAAGTTGTCCTCTGACCAGCACCCACCCACCTATGACACAACAAATTAAGTAATAAATGAAATGTAAGCGAGACAGAAAATGAGAAGCCCCAGAACAACCAGAGATACTCAGGGGTCTAGTCCACTTCATCATCAGCGGTCTCCAAACTGACGGACCAAAGAATGGTTGAGACTCAGTTTGTTAAATGCTGCTTGTGATGCTGGGAGATGCCTGCTGAAGAAAGGGAGCAGTTGGCTGGGTATCTTCCCTGCCATTCCAGCCCGCAGACACCTTACTGCCGAATACTGCCTGCCATCCACCTTAGACTCCAGAACGAAAAGACGGGATTCTGCAGCTAGCTGTCCTATGATCACCTAGCTACGAGCCTGTGGATAGAGAGCGCCTGTCCAAACAATACTCCTCTTTGTTGCCCATCTGTGGATTCTTTCCCTCTGCAGATTTATGAAACACCTGGACCATGGGGAGATAAGGATGAGCAAACCAGATAAACATCTGGAGTACACCTACAGTCCATGAGGCCAAGCGAATGTGTCCTGTGCTGTTTGCAATAGCACGCTCTGCAGAAAATTGAGGAGGGAGCCAGAAGTCTTAAGAGAGTGACTTAAGCCAGGTCAGGGCTGGCAGTCATATCCAGAGGGACAACAGAATCATTGGGGGTAGGTGGAGTATTTCAAAAAGGCCCCCACACTTAGTTTCCATTTTCTTTTCCTCTCTCTTACCCTGTCCCTACACTAACCATGGTCAGTACTCACATGTTCACTTGGAAAGCAAAGTGAACATCGGCCGTCAGAAAACATGTATCTCCTAGTGTCCATGCATGGCCAGGACAGCTGTTCCCCTCCTGTCACAAATGCCAGTGAGCAGAGATGGATGGGGTCTTATGTTGCACCTTATACAGAAAAACAGGAAATCAGAGAAGGGCGTGGATAAACATCCTAAGAACACGCTGCCTTCCATGTCACCGAGGCAGCAGGAGGAGAACAAGGCAGACAATCATCCCGGAGCTGCCATACCCTTCTGCTCATGGGGTCAGCCACATCTTTGAGATTAGAGATGACTGTGCCCCCTCATCATCTTCCCTGAAAACTTCTATCATTCTATAAACATCTAGGCTGAGGGACTTTCCTGGAATACAGAATCTAGTTGATGTCTTCTGCATTTGTCCAGGGCATAACTCAGAACAAGTAAGCTGATTCCCAGTGTGTATGTACGTACTAAGCTGTTAACATACACATGCAGATTCTTTTTGACATTTAAAATTCACTTTGAATTCGAAAGTGTCCCTATCTGTATCCCCGGTCAAGACTTCCCAGTGCCCACTGGATAGTCATGTATGTACAGAATACCTCTGAAGAGCCAACCAGAAACAGCTACCGTGGTTGCTTCCGGATAATGGAAGTGAGTGGGCTTACAATGTTGGTTTTTTGACCTGTGCTATCAGCCCCAGGTTAACCAGAGTCTGGAACCCCTGCTTGGAGCCAGGATACTCGGGTTAAGCTGAATTTCCCAAGAACAAGAAGTTTCTGCCTTACTGGGTGATTATGAAGTTCAAGTGTGCTAATATCCACATGTGTGTGCTAAGCACAAAGTCATGGCTATTTGAAATCGCTATCACTGTTGTCGCTGCCAACAAATTAAAAAGAAGCTTGACAACAAATTAAAAAGAAGACAGAATATTGACAAAGAATAAATCCAGCTGTCACGTTCTTTTTATAAATGAAGAAGGGGTTGTGATTTAAAAAAAAAAACTGCTGGGCTATTTAATAAAGGCTATTCAATAAAGACATTTCCTCTAACCTCTGTAGCCTAGTCTTTCATAAGTACTATTAGCAATCAAGCCGTCTATAAATCTATATTCCTTTGTTATTTCTGCCCCCTGGGAAAGATGAAGGTACACGGGTTTGGCAGACAGACAGGGGTAATTCCAACTTGACTACATATTGCGGAAATTCAGTGCAGCCCAGACAGGATGGGAAAGAAAGATGTTTATTTCTGAGTCATGGAACCAGGGACACTAGTGGAGAAAATGTAGCTTGTCTGATTCCTTTGGCCTTCATTTCATGTTCTAAGAGGCCTTGGCTCTTGTTAAGGTTAGACTTTGTGAACTTACACATTCCCTATGCTGTGTCCCTAGCCCATAATATCTGTCTCACAACCCCCTGAGGAAGGCTCTTGGCTGTCTACAGAAAAACGGGAGCCCTACTTGATAGTGCCAACTGCTTTCCTAGTAGATAAGGCCTCTCAGGTCTCAGCCATGGAGTTGCTTTGGGTTCATAGAGGACTTCATGGTGTCACTGACCCACCTGAGGCTCACAGTAAGACCCTAGGGGTCCTTGCTTAGGATCAAGACCCTAAGTTTGGGGCTTCCAGCACCTAGCCACATTATCTTAAACTCGACAAGGGAATCAAAGGCTGCAGGGCAAAGGGAGATGGGCTGTTGACCACATTATCTTAAACTCAACAAGGGAATCAAAGGCTGCAGGGCAAAGGGAGATGGGCTGTTATCAAGCCACTAACTAGTTTTCTAAACCCAGGAGGTTAAGAGCAGAGGCTTCCCTGCAGAAGCAAATTCTTTCTGAAGGTGAACTAGAGACCAGGAAGGTCCTTCCCAAAAACATGATGTAGAAAACAGGGTGGTCATTTTTTTCTTCTGCCACCAAGGAAAGATTTCCAAGAAACTAGTATGTGATGTTTGTACTTCAGAACCCAAGTGGACAAGGCACTGTCCAGTGGAACTTTCTGATGAAAATGTCATATCTGCATCAGGTATATGTAACTTTAGCTATGCATCAGATATGCCAAATGTAGTTGAAGAAATTCTAATTTAAATTTACTTAAATAATCTTAACTATTTGTGTCTGGTGACAAATTTGAGAGCACACTTGGGCTGACTTTTGGTTGTGACGTCTCATTTAATGAAATGGCAGGTGATATTTTGGGAAGCCATACTTTAAACGTGGTGTTTCTTCTCACAGGATGAGCTTGTAAGTCTCCACAATTTAGTGGAGTGCACTGGGAACTAAGAAGTTAGGCTGCTCGCTCAGGTTACATCATCCTAAAGACAGGGAATAAGGCCAGGTTCACTCCAGGTGATTCTTCTCTCTTCCACAGCTTCAGGTGTTACCAGGGTTGTTTGAGTCAAAGTCTGAGCCCTGACAGTCCTACCAAGCTGACATGGCCACTCACAGAGATAATAGTGAAATGCAGAGAGAGTTATATTGGGCAGAGGAACAAATGAGGAGGTCTAGTGACCTACAGATCAGCTTTTATGGTCCTGATGCAAGAGTTAGGCTTGATAGAGGGCAGGAGGTGTGTGCAACCAAGCAGTCTTCTCCAGTGTGCCAATGCCCATGACTTACCCATCAGGTCTTCTGCTCAGTCTGTCCTGCAGGCTGGTCTCATGAGTGTCACAACTGGGTGACATCTATTCTTGGGAGGTAAACTCCTTGAGTTTGTACCAGGTGCCAACCTTTTCTTCCCTGAGAATGGGATTCCCTAGGAGAAACTAACTCTTTGGGACCACTGTTTCAATACTGAGAAACAAAAAGAGGGCATAGCACATCTCCTTAGAGATCTTGCTTTTGTCTGAAAAAAATGCATATAATTTGTGTTATGTATATAATTTGTGTTATATATATAATTTGTGTTATATATATATTTCACATATATATTTGTTTTATATATATATACATATATACAAACATATAGACACACACATATGTATACACTGCTACAGCAGAGGTACAAACAAAGGGCTTCCCCAGTTCTGGCTAAACCATGAGTAAATTCATTTCATTTTACCAATTCCAATTTCCTAGTTTATTTTGACTTAATAAAAAAAAATCACTCTCCCAGTTTTGCTTGAAATACAGGGAAACTGAGGTGGTGGTTTATGTACTCATGTATCTAGTAAGAAGCCTGCCTGGAATCAGGTCTTCATAAGTCCAATACATGGTCTAGGAGAAGATTGCAGCCTAGCTTAGGACCCTATGAGTAGCAGCTAACCAGAGACTTCATAGAAACTTCTGTAGTTCCTATTGATGATTAAGTATCAAGTTTCCTACGCTCAAATTATTTGATGATCTTGCTACTGCCTGAAAGTTCACAGTGGAACCTGTGTGTGTGTCTGCTCTGGATGTGGGGGCATTACTAAGCATGAGGTGATTAATAAATAGACTTGTTATTCAATTTTGTACTCCATTTAGCTGCGGTCAGGAAACAATTCTTTTAAAATTCTCATGTATTCAAGTTAGAAGGTAAAGGTAATTTAAATGATATGGATTTTCAGGAAAAAAATACTTCTCTTGCAAAGACTTTATAAACCCATTTTGACAAGTAATTGCCAACAGATGGTTTTGTTTTTTTTTTTTTAATATAATGAAATGGAAATAATTACTAACCTCTGTTAGATTTTGCAACTTTCCAAAGCAAGTCATCAGTCTTGGCGTGCCATGCTAGCTAAGAAGATGGTGTCTGTAAGCTAAGTCCTATGGTTCTGGTGAACTATGGCATAATTTTATTTCCTATCAGACACTCAGGGCAGGACATTTGCCATTCCAAAAATGAATTGACATAGTATCTGTCATCTATAAACTGAGATATCAAATACGTTACACAAAGGGACTACTTTATTTTTTTTTTCAAGCAAAGGACATTAAAATAAAGCTTGAAGTAATAATCTTTATTATTTCCTGGATAACAAGCTGATATAGTCATCACAGAGAGAGACACATAAATACAAAGGATGCTTCCCTTTGTTTCCTTTGTTTAGTCTTTATATGCAAGACCTTAATGCTTATAAGCTAAATTTGCACAGAGTATATTATCAAGGCAAACCAAAGCCACCCCTTCACACCACAAAGGAGGTGAACTGCCCACATACCATGGCCTAGATAGCACACAATGGGTGAGAGAGCGTGGGGATCAGTATTTCTCCTCCTTCACATTCTTGCCATTTCGGGCATTGCTGGGCATGATTACAATAGTGGAGATACACACCCGTGAATTGATAAGGAAATCACCTGGCTAATGGGGACATAACACAATCACCTTGGTGATTTAGGATGCAAAGACTCCAGCTGCCTGAGTTCTTTTGAATGTGATGATACCATGGGTGGATCTTCATGTTAAGAAGCTGATCAAGAAAATCTGGATTTGTAGGTTTTCAGACAGCTAAGGGCAGCTGTTCCAGACATGAGGGGGTGCTTGAGAGAACTCGTGAGAGGGACATCAGGAAGGATAGCAGTGAGCTTGGCTGGAACAGTGTCAGTAACTTTCAGAGAGTGAGGAGAAGTAGAAGTTTGAGTCCCACAATGGACACCTGGCTGGCACACATTTCAAAAGCTTGTGGGCTGCAAAGAGCTTATACAAGGTGAACTCGATTCTGGGTACATTGGCCTCCAGTTCCAGGGTATCTGATGTCCCTAATGCATTCTGACCCCTAAGGTCCCTTGCACTCATGTGCACTTCACCTCCCATACTTGGACAACAAGAACAACATATTCTTTTAAAAAGAAACAAAGGAACTGAGAAACGTGGCACAGAAGAGTGGTGTCTGGCCCCAACACAGTTAACCTGGTTGGTTCGGCCTCTCCTGTGCAAAATGATAGGTACAGAGTGGATTGTGTGATGTTTGGAGCTCACGTCCACTGTGCAGCATCCTCATTTAACTGCACCTACCTCTAAAGAGAACTTGGTTAAACTGTCTTGCCTTTGGGTAAGTAACATTTCCTACCTTCTGCAAGAATCCTCTGACCACCATGCAGGTGCCTTATTAGTAAGATATTCTACATTTTTAGAAATCCAAACCCGAAAAGATGAATAGTTTTGAAACATCTGTTGTTTAAATTAAATAAAGCTATTGAATGTTGGAAGTTTGGTAAATTATACAACTCATTTTAAATTGTGAGAAAGCCGACGGCATAGTCCAGACAGGCTAGGGTATGCCGAAATAACAGGGCACCTGTTTGTGAAGCCTTAGTTCTAAGGCTCATTGTGATTTCGTTGTCTTAATTTTATGAGCCAGGCAGGCAGAGCAGACTTTAGTGGTGCACTGAGCATCGCTGACAAACGCCAAGGAAAACAGAGTAAAGCATAGTTAGGTTCTTAGTGCTTCTGACCAGGAGTGACAAAGTTGCTCCAGCTTGCCTTTTATTACGCAAGGTCAGCAATATGGCTCAGTGGGCAAAGGAGCTTGCTGCCAAGCATGATGATCTGAGTTTGCCCTACAAGACCCACAAGGTGGAAACAGAGAATCAACTCCATGGTCTTCTGACTTCTGCCTGTGTCCTGTGTCACATGAATGTGTGCACATAAACATATCAAAAATACATATAAATACAATACAAAACCGGGTTTAAAAAAAATGACTGGCAGATAATGCCAAATATGTTTAAGATTTTAAAATGTATTTTTATTTTACATGTGTGAGTGTTTTGCCTACACAAACGTTAAGTGTGTGACACTCGTGTAGTGTCTGAGGAGGCCAGAAGAGGGTGTTGGATCCCCTGGAACTGGAAACTGGACCCAAGTCCTCTGAAAATGCAGCAAGTGATCTTAATTATTGAGATCTTTCTAAAGGAAAAAAAAAGGGGGGGGTGCTTTAAGAAACTTCACGTCACTCACACACAGCCCCATGCTATCCTGGGTGACTTATATTTTAGTATTCATGTTGGCAACATGAACACAAATATATGATTCAGTTTTTCCCTTTTTTATTGGATATTATATTTACATTTCAGATTTTAATCCCCTTACCCCATTCCCCCCACCATCCAGGAACCTCCTATCCCATCCCCCCTTCTCCTGTTTCTATGAGGATGTGCTCCCCCTTCCCACCTCCCCACCCTCGAATTCCCCCCCCCCCCAACTCGGTGTTCAGCCTTCATGGGACCAAGGATCTCCTCTCCCACCTATGTCCGTCCGACAAGGCCATCCTCCCCTACATATACAGCTGGAGTCATGGGTCCCTCCCTATGTGCTCCCAGGCTGGTGGTTTAGACCCTGGGAGCTCTGGTTGGTTGGTATTGTTGCTCTCCTCATGGGGCTACAAACCATTTCAGCTCCTTCAGTCTTCTCTCTAACTTCTCCATTGGGAAACCCTTGATCAGATAAGTGGTTAGATGTGAGCATCGTCCTCTGAATATGTCAGACTCTGGCAGACCTCTAAGGAGACAGCTGTATCAAGCTTTTGTCAGCATGCACTTCCTGGCATCCACATCAGCGTCTACCTTTGGTGACTGCACATGGGATGGATAACCAGGTGGAATGATCTTCAGACGGCCCCTCCTTCAGTTTCTGTCCCAAACTTTGTCTCCATATTTGTTCCCTTGAGTATTTTGTTACTCCTTCTAAGTAGGACCGAGGCATCCACACTTGGTCTTCCTTCTTCACAAGCTTCATGTGGTCTGTGAGTTGAATCTTGGCTATTTCAAGCTTTTGGGCTAATATCCACTTATCAGTGAGTAAATACTACATGTTTTCTTTTGTGATTGGGTTACCTCACTCAGGATGATATTTTCTAGTTTCATCCATTTACCTAAGAATTTCTTGAATTCATTATTTTTAATAGCTGAGTAATACTCCATTGTGTAAATGTACCACATTTTCTGTATCTATTCCTCTGTTGAAGGACATCTGGGTTCTTTCCAGCTTCTGGCTATTATAAAGAAGGCTGCTATGAACATATTGGAGCATATGTCCTTGTTATATGTTGGAGCATCTTCTGGGTATATGCCCAGGAGTGGTATAGCTGGGTTCTCAGGTAGTATATGTCCAATTTTCTGAGGAACCACCAGACTGATTTCTAGAGTGATCGTACCAGCTTGCAACCCCACCAACAATGGAGGAGTGTTCCTCTTTCTCCACATCCTCGCCAGCATCTACTATCACCTGAGTTTTTGATCTTAGCCATTCTGACTGGTGTGAGGTAGTATCTCAGGGTTGTTTTGATTTGCATTTCCCTGATGACTAAGGATGTTGAGCATTTCTTAAGGTGCTTCTCTGCCATTAGAGTTTCCTCAGTTGAGAATTCTTTGTTTAGCTCTGTATCCCATTTTTAATAGGGTTATTTGGTTGTCTGGAGTCTAATTTCTTGAGTTCTTTGTATATATTGGATATTAGCCCCCTACTGGATATAGGATTGGTAATATGATTCATTTTCAAAGCATGTCATGTTACTGAAGTTGTTGGAGTTAGATCCTGTGCTCAGACAGTCTGAACAGTCAGTATGCCAATTAGATAGAGAAGTAATAGTGGAAAACAGAGGAGACCAGTAAATGTAGATACACTGGGAAGAGTAACAAGTAAGGACATCTAATGACTACTTAAGTCCAATTTTGGGAGTCCAGACATGAGATTTAGGTTTTGATAGGGGTAAGAGGTATGTATAACTAAGAAGTTATGATCAAGCTGTGGTCCTGCCCATGACTGATCTAACGTCATTTCATATACACTCTCTCCAGTGAGGGTTCTGACAACTTATCAGACTATGGGAAATCTCTTCCCAGACACATCCTTTCTCTGGCTGATAGCAGACTTCAGCTTCTCCTTCTCCAGCGTAAGATTCCAAGGAGCATTCTGATTTTTCAGGCAAAACTGAATCAATAGTCTGATGCCAGAGAGATATGTTGTTATGGCTGATCTGACTAATACAAAAACTTCAGCTCTTGAGTTGGCTGGCCTCACCTCCAATCATCACGGGTAAGCATTGGGTTATTTGAAATATCAGTTCTCCACCTCTGGAAAACATAATGACATCTGGGAGAACTTAGACATTGTCATAAGCATCCTGGAAGAAACAAAGATATCCTCAAGAGAACAGAGCAAGAGGGGGTCAACAGAGACCTCTTAGGTACACGGGGATTATCAACTTCCATTGAACTGTTTAGGAGAGATAACGGATTTTCACATCTCCTTCAAACTTTCCTTTCTCTAGCTGGTGTGTCTTTCTTCTTTCTGAGCAGTTCTTTTCTTCTTTGTGAAGCACAGCACTGTGGCCTGTACCCAACTCCCCTCCTAAAGTCTTTGAGTCTCTCTGGGACGGTGTTACAGGAATGCTGTTAAGAGCCACAAATCCTGCACATCTTAAAAGGAACCAGGAGGAGAATTAATAAGGAAAAATAGATTTATTTATAGTTTTGCAAACCAGAGGGAGGGACCTTAGGTTCTTTCTGTCTTCTTGTGTGTGAGTTATAGCTTCAATTTTGTAGAAAAAAAAAATAAACCAAAGCCTGAAAATATTTATATGTTAATTTAACATGAATGTAAAATCTCTTCCTGGGAGCTAAGTCTCCCTCTTGTTGGCATGAAGGCCTCAGACTTCCTTTTAACCCAGCATGGGATGCCGAGGGGATTTTAATTCTTTAGGGTCCACTGTTTTTCTAATCTGATCGTGAGAGAGAAGAGCCCAAGCGTTTCTCTTTAGAGTATCTTTCCTACAAGGGTCACAGAACATTGCTTGCAGACTCTGCCTTGGCAGTATGAAGTCTGAGAAAGAAGAGAAGGAGTTGGAGTATCACGTAAGTGTCCCTACCACTGATGACTATGATAAACAGCAGAATCACGGCAGTGTTAACCAACACTTTCTGGTTGAGCTGGATGCCTAGCCCTTGACTGGTCAGCCTACAAACAAGGAATCTAAGGCTTAGAGCGTTGATAACCTATCTGAGTCTTACAACTGGAAAGGTAGAGTTAAATTCAGACCCGAGTCTGACACCCATCTAACCCACACATCAGCACTCCAGACTTTGCAGGGTCAATCTCTGGGCTCTGTCTTTGGTATCTATCATGTCTTAGGCTCACAGCTCCACCTTCCACATTGTGTATACCCCATCCAGATACAGGATACTCTCCAGACTCCTTCATTCAGCATAAAAACTGTTCTTTCAGGGATAGACTGGGGTATACACTCTACTCTTTGAGAATGTAATGTTCGAATCCAACACTGTTCAGGCCACAGTATCAACAGCATCAGCCGTTCCCTCTCACAGATACTCACAAGCAGCCCACTGAGACATTGCCTGTGAATCTCAAGTTGGTAGACTTCCAGGGGCAAGGGTTCTTACCTGAGGAAGTGAATTTACACCCAAGTGGCTGTCGGTGACCATACATCCTATTCCCTACTCCTTCCCTGCTGTCTTCTGAGTATCCGAGAGCCTTGCTATAGAACCATCTCCATCCTCAGAACTCCAGCTTCTGCCATGTGGGTCCTGATTTTCTCTCTTCAGAGCCCTTGGTATGCTGGTATCTCAGGTTCTTGGGCCTGAACTCTCCTTAGAGCTCCACCACGCTGTTGTCTGTTTGTCTGTCTGTGGTGTCAGTGGTTTCTCTAATAACTCTATATTCTCAACAATCCACCTCAATGTCCTTCTTGAATCCCTATCCCAGGGCCTTTGACATTCCAATGCCCCTCCCCTGCCCACCATCGATCTGGCTATTCCTGGAGGATGCTGTTCACCATCTTGTCCCTTGTTTGCTTTCCTTACCCTCCTATCAGGACTGAGATATCAGGAAAAGTTCAGGTCCATGCTCCCATGCTGAGAATGGCCTGGAACCCAGGCAAGACACCAAGATATACTAAATTCTAAAAGGAGATACTGTGCTTCAGAGAATGAAGCAGCCTCTGAGAAGGGAGACAGGGAGGCCAGTCTCCTTCTGAGAGGAAAGGATGGTTCACCCACCTCACGGCTAAAGCTACCGGCTTTCTGGCCATTGTCTCATGGTTTTCTATCCATTTAAAAACAGTCACCTGCACATTGGAGAGAAAATAGATTTTTCTCTGTTTGACTAAACCGTAAATAAATCTACTTTCTGTACCAATTTCTGTGTCTTCATGGTTTTAGGGATACAGGGAAATGAAGGTAGTCCTGTAGATCTGAGTGCCTGGTAAGATCTGAGTCCCTCAGAATTTTGATTCTTTGGCGTTGCCAGCATGTTTGATCTTCAACTTGTTCCTTCCCTGTTCTGTTTAATGGCACTTTCCAGAACTCCTAGGAGTCTTATGTAAAATGAAGCAGCAAATGGAGGATGTGTGTGTTATAAAGGAAGATATGTGTGGCCTCTGTAAAGTATAGACCCATGGAGTTGAAAGGTATTGGACAATACTCAGGGTCACTCTGTCCCCTGATAACTGTGCATGAAAGGAGGGCTGTGTAGGAAGGGGCTTGCACTAAATCATGCCTTCCACATACATGCTCAGGTATGTTCAGAATGCATCAATGTATCAAGACTACAAGTCCCGCCGGGCTGTGGTGGCGCACGCCTTTAATCCCAGCACTTGGGAGGCAGAGGCAGGCGGATTTCTGAGTTCGAGGCCAGCCTGGTCTACAGAGTGAGTTCCAGGACAGCCAGAGCTACACAGAGAAACCCTGTCTCGAAAAACCCAAAAAAAAAAAAAAAAGACTACAAGTCCCATTGAGGGACTAGGAGTTAGATTCTCAGAAGGTAAAAAGATAAGGGGAGGGACCATAGCTAGGTGACAAAGGTGGGGAACTTCCTCATCCTCATGGCCAGAGATGAAAAGCCCTGCCAGTAGATCCTCTTCTGATGGACTGGGCAGGTGGATCAGAACACATTTTCCAAACAGTTGTGGGTCGATCAACCATCCTGTCTTTCTTCAAACTGACCAACCCTAAGTTAGAGGAAGAAGATCCTTCAGAGACTTAAACAAACAAGTATCCCTTGAGAAGAGACCAGATAGTTGGCTTCCCAAGTCCCCCGTCTGCTTTGTGGAGGGTCTTTCTGTGTACCTGCTGCATGTGTATGTTGCCTCACACCCAATGAAAGCCTTTGTTCAACTGCTGATTCTGTGAGCTTCTGTTAGGCGTGTTTGAGATTTCTCTGCTGTTGCTTTTCGAGCTCAAGATTCTTCCCATATTTCAGTTCTCTAGCTAGCAGAGAAAATGAAAAGAATCAAGACCTCTAGACTGTAACAGCATGATCAATATAATGTGGATTTTTTAATAAGGCATTACTGAAATTGGACGTTTTGACCACATTGAGTTTTCTCGTAGGTGAATGTATTTAAAGGTCTTCCCATGGAAGGAGTCAGGAGCTCATGCTCACACAGACATTCCCCTGAACCTTCTTCAGGAAAGCCCCTGGGGCCTCAGACCTGCTAGCAGGTACCCACTCTGCTTCCATTCTGGACTTAGAGTCTAAGTGAGGTTTTACATGGAAAGTTCTGAGTGAGTCCAGAAACTCAGTCCAAACCAGGAATATTGGTTAGAGACCTGGTTTTCTGGTTTTGTTTGTTTGTTTGGTTGGTTGGTTTGGTTTATGTCTTAGTTAGGGTTTTACTGCTGTGAACAAACACCATGACCAATGCAAGTCTTACAAAGGACAACATTTAATTGAGGCTGGCTTACAGGTTCAAAGGTTCAGTCCATTATCATCAAGGTGGGAGCATGGCAGCATCCAGGCAGGCATGATACAGGAGGAGCTGAGAGTTTTACGTCTTCATCTGGAGGCTGCTAACAGAATTCTGACTTCCAGGCAGCTAGGAGGAAGGTCTAAAAGCTCATGCCCACAGTGACACACCTAGTCCAAAAAGGCCACACATACTCCAAAAGAGCCATACCTCCAAATAGTGTCACTCCCTGGGCCAAGCATATACAAACCATCACAGTTTGTTTGTTTTTTTCCATGCTAATAATACCACCTCCTGAAATGTTCGAGATAGTCAAGATGTCTACATCTATCATCTGGATGTCCCTTTTCAGGGTCCATATTGCCAGTTATTCTTAGCATGTATCATCTGCAACTAAAGGGATGACTCAGAATGGCATTACATGGAACTTTTGTGACTATTCACATTTTAACATCTGTTCATACACTATTGGCTGTAGCTGTGTCTGTACTTAACAGGCCTAGGGTGCTATTTCAGGAAAAACACCCAGGGACTAGCCAGATGGCTCAGCAGTTATAAGCAGCACTCACTGCATTTGCAGAGCACCCAAGTTCAGTTCCCAGCACCCACATGGCCCGGTACAGTCATATGTAGCTTCAGTTTGCAGGCATGTATGCAGGCAAAACACTAATACACATAAGATGAAAATAAATCTAAAAATTTAAATTGTCCTGTCTTTGTACATGGCACAGGGTAACCTGGTACTACTACCCATTTCCCCCACATTTCCCAAGGCAGATACTCTGAATTATTCAGTCTTACAAATGGAAACACTTATTCTGTAACTGTACTATCTTAAAACTAAAACAAGCCTACAATGAGAAATTCTGCCTGAACATGGGTTCCATTGGGTGTATAAAACCAATGGTCACAACCTCAGGCTAACAGAATTGCTCCATGAGGCCTCCAGCCACAGAGACCTTCATGGATGCAAGAGTAGAGTCCACCTGTTGGCTTGATTGTCTTGGCCACTGTTTGTGGAGACCACATTGCTGGCACTTCTCTATGTCATAGCAGCGATTACCTGTTGTGTTTGTGGAATAAGAGAAATTACTTAGGCCTGGCCTTGCAGATAGGCATGGCTGCTCTTGCGGAAGAAAATGAAATGGACAGGCTCATTCAGGTGTGCAGAAGACAAGGCTATATAAGGTCATCTTGAAAGGACCATTCCCTGTTTATCATTAGGACAGTAATGTGAAGAAAACTCTGGAAATGAGGAAAGATAGAAAGACAGGCAAGTTTGGGAAACTTGAGAAAGGAAAGCAGCTGCTCATCCAAGCCTTACTGAATTCTCTCACCTGCTCAAGAGCAAGAATTCCACCATGATTAATATTTGCAATAAAGACTGAGGATCTATAGATAATAGTCCTTTTTGTGATGGCTATTCATGGTTGTTACTTTACCACATCTGGAATTAACTAAAACACAAACAGTGAGGAATTTTTGATTAATTAAATCATGTGAAGTAGGAAGACCCATTGTTTTTTATAAGATCATGCCATTTTAAAAAGATTTATTTGTTTATTTATTTATTTATTTGTTTATTTATTTAATCTATATGAGTACACTGTAGCTGTCTTCAGACACTCCAGAAGAGGCCATTGGATCTCATTACAGATGGTTGTGAGCCACCATGTGGTTGCTTGGAACTGAACTCAGGATCTTTGCAGGGGAAGTTAGTGTTCTTAACTGCTGAACCATCTCCTCAGCCCCAGGAAGACCCATTTCTAATTTGGATTTTTGAGGTGTGGAGAGCGACCTTTAATCTGGGTCACAGCTTTTGCTGGTAGCCTATATAAAGGACATAGGAGACAGAATATCTCTCTCTCTCTCTCTCTCTCTCTCTCTCTCTCTCTCTCTCTCTCTCCTTGCTCTTGCTCTCATTATCAGTCCATTCCTTCACAGGCATTAGAGCCTACATCTTCAGGATTCTGGCATCTACTAAAGACCAGCTGTGACATCCAGCCTTGTGGACTTAACAACTACAGCATTCTTGAAACTTTTGTTGGCAGTCAGCCATTGTTGGACAAGCTGGACAACAGCCTGTAAGGAATTCTAATAAGTCTCATATGTATATATAGATTAATTCTATAAGTTGTGTTTCTCTAAAGATCTTTGACTGATACACATTTGGTACCAGGAGTGTGTCTAGAGCAACAGAAGTATAAGGATGAATTTTTTAAGTATCTGGACTAGGCTTTCCATTTGCCAAAAGCTATAGTTTCTGAGGCCTCTTCAGTTACTGATGCCTCTTCTGGAGCTTGGAGAGTACTGAAAGCTCATGGTGTGACCTATTTTACAAACTTTAGATAAATGTGTTGAAAACTTGAATTCACCAATTGTGAAAGAAAGGCACTATATATTTGGTAACTCTGTATATAATAAAACTTTTTTTTAAAAAAAAGTGTTGAAAAATAAGGAAACTGATGATACTGGTTGGTTGCTTTTAGCATTTCTGGATAAATTGACAAAGGAAAAGAATGAGCACCTTGATAAAATTATCCAACTTCTAGCATCCCAGGATACAGTGAAGGACAGTGAACTCAACGGTACCACTGACCTGCTTCAGATGAGCACAAACACTCTAAAGGTCCCTAAGTGTGCTCTGGAAGAGGATCTCTCTCCACAGAACTCAAGTTTCAGAAAATAAAACCAAAGTCCTCATTATATGGCAGAATTATATCAAAAATTCAAGCCCCAACCTCCAAAGATGTTAGTGTTTCAAGTCGGGGCATTAATTGGTAAAGAATGAGATCCTGTATCTTGAGATGGGGATGTGAGGGAGGACCGTATTAAAGCTGAGAACTTGGAACCTACAGAATGTCAAGTGTTTATTTCACCTGAGGAAGTAGTCGCTCTACCCTCTTGCCTCAGAAGAAGGCAAGTCTAGGCAAGATGGATGTCCCTTGGGTCCCAGCAATAGTTGCCTCTAAACCTGTAATTAGATTTAAGTCTAAGAAAGCTTCTAGAAGGGAGATACAAAGTGTAGTCCATGCAGACGTGTGCTACACTACTAAAAAGCATAATGAGTTTGCTAAGTCATTCAAACAGAGGTCTGGGGAATATGTGTAGGGACCAATTTCAAGGTCATGCGGTCATGGTGTAAGAAACATGAAAAGGATCAGGCTGTTTATGGATATGTCCCACTGAATGGAGATTCTAGATTTAAGAGGAAGACTCACACAGTTAAAATGACATTGAATTTTTGTTTAAATGATTGGTTGAAACATTTGTCAAAAGGTGGCCTATTGAAAAAGAGTCAGAGTTGCCTGATATCCTTTAGCTTAGTGTCGATGAAGGGATTTTAAGGCTCAGGGAAATTGCAATGCTAGAGTGGGTACACTGAGAAAAACTTAATCCTCCACAAGAAGAAGGCCCAGAACATATGCTTTCAGTAATACCATATGACACAAAATGCTGAGATGGGCACTAGCACATCTGAAGAGCTTTGTGCTCTCTGTGCCAAACCTTAGGGTTGGAGACACTGCTGCTCAGCTAGGTGAATTAAATACAACGAGTTTAACTGGGCCCCCAAGTAGCAGAGGCAACATGGTAGCATGAATCACCAAAGCAAGGTGGCCATAGTTACTGTAGTGAGGAGTGCAGACAATGTAATATCCATAATGACCTAACCCATAAGGGTCAGCACAGGCAAGGTGAATTTTATGGTGTCGTGACTCCTAAGTATCCTTGGCACTAACTAATTAATCATGGTGTTTACAGACATGAAATAGATAAGAAGCCTACTAAATTTTCCTTTGAGCTTTGTAAGTGGAAAGTTTCTCAAACAAATGAAAAAAGTCTCCATTGGATCATGGCCAAAGGAAATCTCAGCCCATGAACCAATGGCCAGATTTCAGCCAGTATGCAGACCCAGAACCCCTTGAATGAAGGGATGACCAGGTTACCCTAAAAAAAATGACATTGATAAAATACCTAAGAGTTTTACTGTTAGCCTTTCTCCAGTCCTTCCCTAAAGGGACTTGCAGCCTTTTACAAGGGTAAGTGTACACTGGGGGAAAGGAGACAACCAGACTTTCCAGGGTCTATTGGATACTGGTTCTGAATTGACACTAATCCCAGGAGGTTCCAGGAAACATTGTGGCTCCCCCAATTAAGGTAGGGGCTTATGGAGGCAGGTGGTTAATGGAGCTCTAGCTGAAGTCAAACTCACAGTAGGTCTAGTAAGTCCTTAAACTTGTCTACTAGTTTCCCCTAGTTCCGGAATGTACAATTAGGATAGATATACTTGGAAGTTGTCAGAATTCTCACACTGGTTCCCGGACCTGTGGAATGAAGACTAGTGTGGTTGGAAAGGCTAATTGGAATCCTTTGGAGTTGCCTCTGCCAAGAAGAATAGTGAATCAAAAGCAGTGTCAAGCCACTGAAGGAACTGCAGTAATTAGTGCCACCATTGACTTGAAAGATGCAGGGGTGGTGGTTCCCACCACATCTCCATTTAACTCTCCTATCATGCCAGTGCAGAAGACTGGTGGATCATGGAGAATGGCAGATGACTATCAAAAACTAAATCAGGTAGTAACTCCAATTGCAGTTGCTGTACCAGATGTAGTGGCATTAATTGAGCAGATTAATGCATCTCCTATGCTATGTCAACTACTGATCTAACAAATGCCTTTTTCTTGATACCTGTCTGTGAGGACCTCCGGAAGCAATTTGCTTTCAGTTGGCAAGGCCAGCAGTATACCTTTATGGTTTACCTCAAAGTTTTATTAACTCTCCAGCTCTGTGTCATAACCTAGTTCAAAAGGATTTTGATAGTATCTTTCACAAAATATCATATTTGTTCACTATATTGACAATGTAATCCTGATTGGACCAAGTGACCAAGGTAGTAATCACTTTGGACTCATTTGTAACATATGTGCATCAGAGGATGTAAAATAAATTCAATCAAAATTTAAGGGCCTTTTACCTCAATGATATTGTATCCAGTGGTATAGAGCTTGCAGACATATTCCTTCTAAGGTGAAGGATAAATTATTTCACTTGGCTCCTTCCACCACTAAGACAGAAGCACAATGGTTAGTTAACCTGTTTGGATTCTACAGACAAAACATTCCTGACTCAGGTAAGTCATATAATCCAGTCCATATGCCAAGTGACTCGGAAAGCTGCTATTCTGAAAGGGTCCTGGAACAGGAGAAGGCTCCTCAACAGGTCCAGGCTGCTGTGCAGGCTTCTCTGCCCTTGGGCCAATATGATCCAGTAGATCTGATGGTACATGAGGTGTCAGTGGCAGATAGAGATGCTATTTATGGCCTTTGGCAGGCATCTATAGGTGAGTTATAGAAGATACCTTTGGTATTTTGGAACAAGGCTCTACCATCATCTGTAGACAACTACAGATGTTCTCTCTTTGAGGACCTTTGATTGGTGTGTGGAATACCAGGGTTGTTTTGATTTACATTTTCCTGATGATTAAGAATTTCTCTGGTGAATAAGGATATTGATATTATTATTTTTTTAAGATTTACTTTGTTTTTATTTCATGTGTATGTGTTTTTGCCAGTGTGTGTGTGTGTGTGTGTGTGTGTGTGTGTGTGTGTGTGTGTGTGTGTGCAACATGTGCCTGCAGTGCCCATGGAAGTCAGAAGAGGGTGATGGATTCCCATGAAATTGGAGTTGCAGACTGGTTGTAAGGTGGTGCTTAGAATGGAACCTGGATCCTCTGAAAGGGCAGCTGCTCTTCACTGCTGAGGCATCCTTCCATCCCAGTGGGATGAAACATCTTAATTGTGGTGAGATTATTTCACAGGTTGGGTCCTGGTCTGAATGAAAAGGGGAGGATTAGCGGACACAGGCTTTTGTTGCTGTCTGCTTCTTGATAATGGGTGCCTTGTGACCAGCTTCTGCCTGGAGCTCCTGCCTCTGTTACTCTCCCATGATGATGAACTGTAAGCAGGACCTTGGATCCAGAATAAACCCTTTCTCCTGTAGGTTTCCTTTTTACAACTGTTTTATCTTAACAACAAGAAAAGAAACTTGGGTTTTAATAAGCCCCAGCCTTGGGTTTATTAAATCTATCTTTTTAGTTGTTAGGTTTTGTCTCGCTTCCTTGACTCCATTCTTCTCTTTATTAGCTCATTCTGCTTTTCTTATTAGCTTTAAAATTTCTTGAACTGAAATCTGTCATTAATTGTTTTCTTTTCTTTGAGAATGTCCATTTTCATTTATGTTCTTTGTTAGCCACACTCATGAGAGTGGAATTTTTTGTATATTTATAAACATTTTTATTATTTTAAAATATTTATTTCCTAACTCATGAATATTTAGAAAAGAGTGAAATACATTGAATCTTCTTGTTTATTTTTATTTTATTTTATTGCAGTTAGAGACCTTGATCTGAATAATACTGAAATTGCTTTTGTCTGTGATGGCTTTGAACCTCTTGTATAGCTGAGGATAGTCTTGAACTCCTGGTTTTCCTGTGCTCTAACTTCAGGTGTACTCTCTGCATCTGGCCTTGTATTTAGATGTCTAGGAGATAACTTTTGTTCCTTAGTCAATGATTGATTTGGGAAGCTTTCACATTCTTTAAAAGTTTTAGGTGTGACAGAAAATAATCTATAATGTTAGGTACATGGTTCACTTGTCTAAAAATTTAGTTCTTAATTCCTTCATGGTAGTCTCCCATGTTATTTTTTTTTCTTAATTTTTAAGTGTTTGGGAAGTCCCAGACCAGCACTCCTTTTTACATTTTTGGATCAAGATTCCTTAGCTCCAGTAGAAATGTAAATGTGAGCTCTGTCTCCATAAGTTGGATGGGCTTGGGGCTCGAGTTCACATAGAAAAACCATCTTCCATTTTCAGCACTGCAAAACAAACACCAAGAAGCAGAAATTTTACTCTGCTTTATTCAAGATCCACAGGCAGATGACAAACTCCCTGACACCATCAGTTAGGTTTGAGGCATGTGTATGTGCATAGTTGTTCCAGACCCTGTTTCATGGAATTCCTAGGCGTATACTACATTTCTTAGACTGATTAGACTGACTGATGTCCCATGGATACCTGGTTGGGTCCTGGAGACCTAATGATCACACCCCACACAAAAGCAAGCTTTGGTTCGCTCTGTAGCACATGACTAGTACATTTCAAACATCTCCTTTTGAACTTGACAGAATCATTAATGAGATATTTTAAAACTTCACCCAACTGGCTTCAGCTGTTAACTGACTCGTCCAGAGCTGTCCTGAATAACTTATTCTGTACTTGAGAAACTGAAAGGAACTGTTTATCGTTGATTTGTATTCCCAGAAACAGATATCAGCTTTAATTAAGATAGACTTGTTGAGAACTAGGTAGTCTGAAGATCTCCCTCCTGATTAAACAAAAACAAACAAAACCAAAACAACAGAAACTATATAATCAATGGAACAGGGACTGTACTATTTTTTCTACTGTGTCATTATACATTACAACCTACTGAGCAGATTGCAGTTTACTTGACCTTCAGGTATCCTCAGAGGTGGATGGAAACTGAGATAGGTCCCAATTCAGGATTATAAGCACTTTGAATGAAGAAGCAAAATAACCACAATGTGCTACGCTCAGGGGAAGTAGAAACGAACTAGGGTGATTTTTTTTTTTAATGTAGAAACACAGGGTTTCCCTTTGACTTTTTGATGAAGGCAATCATTTTGAGTGCTGAAGGCATTTGACTTCATCCTTACTAAGGAGTCACACTTACTTTAGTTTAGTCTAGCATAGCCCTGAACTCCACTTGCCTATTGACTCACTTATCCTTCTAAGGATGGGTAGAAAATCTCCCCAAAGTAGGTCAAGGGAGTTCCGTCTCTAATCTGCCTCCCTCCTATCTGCTCCCAGCTCCTCCTCTTCTCCCTAACTTGCAACTGCACCTTGTTACTTTCGCCAACATTATTCCTGTCAATCAAATTAATCCTTAAATGAATGTAGTTTAGTGCTTGATTGGCAGGATTGTTTGCTTATCCTGACCTGCAGCTTCAGACACATAGTCTCCACAAGGTGAGTACTGCAACAGCTGGAGCACAGAAGTCATATCACCAGAGAGAGCTAACATTTTCTAAGCATCTGCGCCAGACACCAGACTACGAACTTTAAACTAGAGTCTATGAGAGCCTCGTGCCATCTCTGTGAGCTGGGAGCAGGTCATTTAGTTTGCATTTGCAACTTGGCAAGGCCCGAGTCCTTATGAACTGTTGATCTGCTAGTTCACCCTGTAGTGTTCAGCATGCTCTGTTCCATAGCCTTGACCTGGAAATGTCTAGTCACTTGAGAGAATCATTCTTGGGAGAACCATTCTCTTGTGAGAATGATTTAATTCTCAAATGCAACAGTGTTGAAAGTTGATTCTAGTGGGAGATGTTACATCCGTAAGACTCTTCATGAGTAAACTAGGAAGTGGATTTGCTGTATAGGTGAGTGTTTGGTCTTCTCCACTCCTGCTCTCTCTCATCCATATGGTGCCTTCAGCAATGTTATTGTACAATGACAACAACGACAACAACAACAACAGAACCAATAAATAAAACCCTGTATTAGTCAAGGTTCTTGTTATGGTTTGTCTGTCCTCGGCCCAGGGAGTGGCACTATTAGAAGGTGTGGTCCTGTTGGAGTAGGTGTGGTTCTGTTGGAGTAGATGTGTCACTTGTGGGTGTGGGCTTTAAGATCCTCATCCCAGCTGCTTGGAAGCTATATATATGTGTGTGTGTGTGTGTGTGTGTATTCATATATGCATATATATGCATATTTATAGCCCAATAATGGCTGTTTACCAACAGAAAGTTCAAGAATCTAGTTGCTCAGTCCATGAGGCTAGATGTCTCAGCCCATCTTCAATAATGTCAGAATTCTGAAGAAGTAGGCTCTAATGCCAGTGAAGGAATGGATTTGCCAGCAAGAGCGAAGGCAAGCAGACCCCTAGGATTTTAGTTAATTCCATATGTGGTTGACAACGAAGAATACCCACCACAGCCACAGCATCACATCAGATGTGAACTTTCACGTGGTGAACTTCCAGCCTTTATCACTGAGAGACCAATAGACTTCTGTTCACTCTAAATCAATGCTAGTCTGACACAGAGACGACCTGTTTTCAATTGCTGTGATGATACACCATAACCAACGGCAAGTTGGGAAGAAAAATGTTTATTTGGCTTACACTTTCACATACAACTGTTCATCACTGAAGGAAAGTCAGGACAGGAACTCAGACAGGGCAGAAACCTGAAGTCAGTAGCTGATGCAGAGACGATGGAGGAATGCTGCTTACTGGTTTGCTTCACCTGGCTTGCCTAGCCTGCTTTCTTATAGAACCCAGGACCTATGCTCAGAGGTGGCCACACCTACAATGGTCTGAGCCCTCCCACATCAATCACTAATTAAGACAATTCTCTACAAGCTTGCTACAGCCTGATCTTAGTGAGTCATTTTTATCAATTGAGGCCTCATTCTCTCCAGTGACTCTGGAGAGACATGGAGAGACTCTGGATAAATGGCTGGACAGACATGAAGCTCAGAAGATCCTGTTAGGATGTGACCTGGGCTGAGATCAACTTGTGTCAAGTTGTCATAAAAACTGTCTAGCGCACAGCTCAAACAAGCTTCCTCTTTGTCTTATACTCTCAGCAAGATGCTGGTGGATGTTTCGATCTCCGACTAAAGGCAAGGAAGGATCAAGGCTCTAACAGGGGAAGTCTTGAGGAAGCTCAGTCACACTAACTGGATCATTCATTCAACATTTAGCCAACATGCAAACTGTACAGATGAGATAGCCCTTTAATGATGTATGTAAGTCTTCATTTGTTTTCTTCCCAGAGAGGAGAGATGCATGGGTTAAAATAATCAAAGTTTATTAATAAATTCTAGAGAACATGATGCAAAAGAAAACTCCAGCTGTGTTTAGGATAGAGATTTGTATGATTCTATCCTGTGCTGGGTGGTAGAGAGTGAACTCAGATATTCAATTTATAAAGGATGGTTTGTCACAGAACCATTTATTCACGCACCAAGCATTTACTGAGAGATTCTGGTATACTTGGGCCAGGCATTATGAAATAAAACAGTAATCAAAATAGATATGGTAGAAATCAAAGCTTAGTGGGGGAAGAGGATTCTATATAGTTGTATATTGTGATGAATTCCTGGAGGAAGGGCCATTGGTTCTAGGAAAGGCAAACTAATCTAAGACAAAGAATTTCCTGAAGAGAAGTGACACATGCTTATGAGACTAGGTAAAGGGGGTGGGGAAGGGAGAGAGGTGCAGGTAGAGGAGCAGCCTGGCTTCATGGTCACAGAGTGGCCATATGGAGTACTTGAGAAGCTCACAAAAGGCTCACATAGCAAGGACAGGCATCCTGTTAGAGCAGAATAAATGGCTGGACAGACATGAAGCTCAGAAGATCCTGTTAGGATGTGACCTGGGCTGAGATCAACCTGTGTCTTGAAGGGATCACATGGGCTGCCCTGCAGTGAACATGCACCCAAAGGCGGAGGCTGCTTGAGGCTCAGTGAGAACATGGCGCTTAGGACACTCAGTCAGGGGCTTCTTCCTCTCTGTGCTCACCAATGTAGATGACGTCAAACTACAGGACATTTGGAGAGGTTATCCTTCTCAGCAACTTGTTGCCAGTTTGCAGAAAGGTTTTGAGGATCTTCTAAAGTCTCAAAAGCTCCACAATATTTAGGAGTGCTAAATATTGTTCCTTATATATGGAAATGAGCCCTCCAAAACCACACAGGCCCATGTCTTGCTATACCCCAAGTGCTGTTTTGGAAGTGGCTTGTTTGAGATTTCTTCAACTCTAATTCCGCTTTGCTTGAGAAAAATCCCATAGCCCAAAGGGGCCTGACCTAAAACCACATCTCCAAAACCCTAGTGCTTTATGGATTATGAAGTCCATTCTTATGTCTCTCTGGTTGACCTCTGGGGCTTCTTACATCTTTGGGGATTAAATATGAATTTTCTGGAGACTTCCAAGAAAACTGTCTTTTACATTTTAATAGTGGAGAGTTCAGTTATTTTACCTAATGGAATGGTTAATTTATTATTTTTGCAGTGTTAATTTTTAATCACTATTAATATGGTACCAACCATCTATAATTTAAAGCTTGTTCTGGGAACTTGTTTTTAAATTTAAAGAAACTATGATGACTATATGTTGGATTCAACAATCGAGCATGTTAACATGGAGACAAATTATACTAAAAAGTACTTTGCTGTTTGCTAATTAAAGGGAGATGTTTGTCACATTGGAAGACATTTCTTTTACTTTTTTCACCATCTTGGAACTCATCGAGACCACCTGGAACAGCAAATGTATCTTGAAGGCTGTAGCCATTTCTGCTTTTAGTGGGAGTTCTGGCAACAGAGGGGGCAGGAAATGGAAGAAAAAATGAGCAAGTGTCTCTTTTTGGAATGGAGATGAAACTAAATCCTATCTGGGCAAAACATAAATGTACAGTCACAAAGAAAAACACAAACTCTCAGTGGCAAACCAAACAAAACCAGAGTACCAGGTTCTGAGTACGGATGGAAAGATCAACAGGATTCATGCTAAATTCCTAAGCTGCCTTCCTGCCAAGGCCATTGGGCACAGAACCCATGTGTCCTGTAGGCATAAAGGCCTCAAATTCATGGAAAAAAATAAGCAAAATTGTAAACTCCCTGTCTTCTTAGGAAGGTATTGGATATCTGTGTTGAAAAGAACAAACATGGACCATGGACCTGTAAGGTCAGGGCACGACAGGAAGCTCCTTCTGATCTGTTCTTCAGGTCACGTGAGTGGTCTGTCCCCAGGCCACCTGCTCGATTTCCCTGTGGGTTGCCTATGAGCTTCTTTGATCTAAGTGGTCTTTCATCAGATCTCTCTAAGCTGATGGTTCTGGAAGAGGTGAGACACATCCTCAGAATGAAAATTAATGAACTGAAAATGCTAAGCAATTAGTTGCTTGAGGCCATGGCAGCAAAATGGATGCCCAGTTGGTTTTTTTTTTTTTTTGTTGTTGTTGTTGTTTTGTTTTCAATAACCATTAACAGAACTCGGTCTCCTCAGATAATGTGAAGACAACAGGATCAGACTACAGGTGTCACCACAGCTTTTTCTGGAGCTGCTCTTTTAGGAGCTCTTGCTCATGGAACAGCACCCACATTCTCCCAGTGCTCCTTCTGGAAGTGTCTACAATTATGTCCCCAAGGGTCCTTGATACTTGCTGCTTTCTACTTGCTCACTGTGGCTTAATGATTCCTTGTCTTAGTTAGGGTTTTACTGCTGTGAATAGACACCATGACCAAGACAACTCTTATAAGAACAACATTTAATTGGGACTGGATTACAGGTTCAGAGGTTCAGTCCATTATCATCAAGGCAGGAGCATGGCAGCGTCCAGGCAGGCATGACACTGGAGGAGCTCTGACTTCTACATCTTCATCCAAAGGAAGCCAGGAGCAGACTGTCTTCCAAGAAGCTAGAAAGTCTCAAAGCCCATCCCTCTCAGTGACACACTTCCTCCAACAAGGCCACACCTCCTAATAATGCCCCTCCCTAGGCCATGCATATTCAAACCTCTCTCCTCTCAGGTTTCAGCTCTCACAGGTTACTTAGTGGTAGTCTGGACCACGGCCCTCTCTTTTTGTCCACATAGAACCCTGCAACTCCCAGCTTCTCCACAGGACTGAGTTTCCTGAATGCAGGGACTCTATGTCAGTTGCCTCAGTGTGGAGGCTTGTTGGAACAAGACTTATGGAGACCATTTTGCTGTGAGTTGAGACCACACAAAAATGTTTCTACACATCAAATCATACTACAGAGCATGGGAGAATTGTGAAGAAACGGCAGTTGGAGCCTCACCCTCTTGTTAGGTACCTTCTAGAGGAAATCGGAAAGAGCAGGCTTCCTGTCTCCCCAGACCTGAGACTCAGAGACACTATACTATTAGTTCTTAGGGAAGGTACAAGCGAAATAAGTGGAGTGCTGATATGCTGACAGGACAGACAAACCCATTTAGAACAGAACTCAAGATAAAGCTTCCTAACTGTCTCTGACTGGGATAGGATAAACTATTGATGACCAGATGCAAAATTTAAAAATTTTCTTCATTCTAAATTGCCTCTGGTGAGTCTACTAGTGAATCTGATGAATGCCAAGATCTCTGTTTAGGATGCATGTAGTAAAGAAAAAATGCATTTCAGCACACACAAAACACACACACACACACACACACACTCCCAAGGAATCATTTTCTACAGTTTAAGAACCTTGGAAAGACTGTGCTGTTCTTCTTGCAGTTGTCTTATTTCCCAGAGTTCAGATGCTGGAGTCATACTTGCTAAAGGGAAATACTTATAAAACAGTAAGAACACTGCAGCTCCTGGAATCTCACAAATGTGAATGAAAGCAAAGTATCAGAGCAAAGAAATGGGTGAGTCGAAGGCGCCACATGTGAGTGTCTGAACAAATGCTCATTGAGACCAAGAGTTCTCCTGAAGAGCTGGATAGACACGAACTGATGGGCCCAGTACTGAGTCTTAGAAATTGTTGGAGACAGGGAAGAGGGTGGTGGTGGTGGTGGGTTGGTGGTTGGGGTACCTGGTGGTTTTGGGGAATGGATGTATAATATTCCAAAGCTAGAAATCACCACATGGAGCCATACAAATGAAGACTGAGCATAGGCATTATCTTGGTGGGAAAAAAGATAATCAGTATCAGCAGCCATTAAGGAGTGGACAGGACAAGATAAGCACCAGGCGGGTCCCCTCCTGCTGTCCTTATGCTGGGAAGGAAAGAAAAACCATTTCTCAACCTCAGTTAAAGCACAAAAGTAAACATGAGAAAACATGATGTCAACTAAATTTGTCCTTGGTTGACCTGTCAACAACAGTGTCCGTTGGTAGAACACCATGTTCCCACCCCCAGCATGAACATAATCCGTGAGAAAGATGCTAGACTTCTGAAGCCAGTTGTGGGAAATCCACACCTTTTCCAGTCCCCACTGAGGGGGTAAGGTCAAGGCCCACATTCCAAGTTGTCCCAGTCTCTGCTCTCACAGCATGGCTGCTTGATCATAAGTTGATATTGTCCTTCATTCACATTTCACACAGTACCATTGTCATATCTTTGAAAGCAGGAGTGAGCATTAGGGATGCTCACTCCTACACTTCTACATGTTCATGTAGAACATGTTGCAGAATAGGCAAAACGCGGCACAAGACATACCAAGACCAAGTTCTCAGCACCAAGGAGATTTATTTGCCCCAGAGGAACAAAAGGCAGAGAAGAAGAGACAAAGACAGGAGACATAAGACAAGGGAGAAAAAAGGGGCAGGGTAGGAGAGAGATATTTGCCCTGTAGGAACAAGGGACTGCCTCTGGATAGAGAGAAGACAGTTGTGGTCTATAAAGGGAAAAAGGAAAACCCTGTGTAAGGACAAGTTGGTTTGTTTTGATTGGGCATGTTAATTAGGTGATCCAAACGAGGGCTTTTGATTGCTGGGCTTCAGTACTTTGAGAGCTGGACCTTGGTGGTCAGCGTCAGAAGGAGGAAGTGGCCCAGTAAGGGAATAGACCCTCGTGACTAGTTTTAGGAATGCAATCTAACAGTTTAGCAAGGCAGAGGGAATGGGGGAAGGTCAAGACCTGCCAGAATCATGTTTGCCATGCTCTGGCCTACTAGAGCCCTTCAATAGGTTAGAGCATTTCAGAGAGAGTCAGAAAGAATGGCTTGAGCCAGGGAGTGTGGTGCTTCATGCCAGTTAAGCCCTCACAGTGTGCAAAAGATAATAAGGTGGTTGTTCATTCTTGTCTTTACTTATTCCAACTTTTAGGGAGTTATCTGTCAACAGAGAAGGTACTCACAGTTCATCAGATCAGTAACAAAAGCCTGTAGAAGGGGACTTTTACTCATTCCCCACAGCAGTGTCTCCTTCCTGTCTGTCCTGACACTGTTGGATCAGGATAAAGGATCAGCAGAGTTCATCTGGAGTTTACTGTACTGGTTGTGAAATCCCCAGAGCTTGCACATGGCAATCCTCAAGGGAGGACTTTGACTGATCTAGGTGAATTGGAGGGAAAGAATCACAGATGTGTGGGGTTTGTTGAATAAACAAAACAAAACAAAACTCCCTGTGGGCTGAAAGATGGCTATTTCCCAGCCTTCGCCTTCAGACTTCAGAGAAACGAAACCCGGTTTCAACAGCTCTGGCTTCTGGCCACTCCATGTGTTCACCTACCTCCAACCCCTCAACCCCCAACCCCGCATCCCCCAACCCCTCACCCCCCAACCCCTGTTGGTGATTCTTCAGATTTAGTATGGACTCTTTGCTTCCTCCTCTGAAAGGTGAAATTTAACACTTCGGTTCTCTCCCTTCTTCCAGTGTTTGCCTTTTGTTTGTTTGTTTGTTTGTTTGTTAAATAAACCTTCCAAATTGACACACTTGGAGTTACTGTAATTATTTTCCTAGCTAAGTCGTGAAGTGAAAGCTGATATTGTCTTTGTCATCTAACAGTTTTTCTCACTGGGGTTAAAAACTAATGCTATGATTTAATTTACACATAACCCTAACTGCCCCCATGCTTCACCAGAGTTGTTGACGCCCTCTTCAGAGTTCAAACACAGCAGGAAACGGGTTTTACTGTCTAACACATTTCATTACAGGTCCATGAGCCTGTGGCTTCTTACTTCAATCATCTTGTCTGAGTCCTGTGTTAGCGTTCTCTGCTTTGTTCCACTCATTTTGGTGAGATGTATCTTCTGTCTCCTCTGATATAAAGTGCACTTGTGTTCTATAGGGTTGTTCTTTGTTTTTTTCTTCTGATATGTCTTTCTATATACCTCTATATATTGCTTATCTATCTATCCATCCATCCAGAGATTAAGACACAGAGTACCAGGTATCGTAGGCAGGCCTCAAAGTCACTATGTATCCAAGGATGGCTTTGGCTTTCAGATATTTTTACCTCTATTTTCCAAGTGTTGGATTATAGGTATATTCCACCACACCCCACTTAAGAGATGCGGGGAATCAAACCCAGCACAAGCACCCACCTGTGTTCAGTACAGGACTTTAATATACAATGTCTTCCAATACCTCTCAGGGCCCCGTGGGGCTAGCCTGTGAGAATTTAAAAACATTTCCAACAGACCTATGGGGCACACGAGAGTCCAAGACACCAAAATGGGGGTCTTAGTACCTCACACATGCAAATAATGCACACGCCGCCCACGAACATAAACAAACAAACGAACGTGGATTTTGTTTTTTAGCTTTGTTTCCTGTTTTCAAATGGGAAAGATGCTGCCAAGTGGTAAATAGTGCTACCCTGAATGCCCAGTCACTGCGCGGTGGAAAAAGATTCATTTGGAGCATTCAGAGGGAACTGAGATAGGATAGGAAAGGCGGAGTACGGGTGGGGCTTGGGTAGGTGCTATAAGATGACAGAAATCAGGGCTGCCATTAAGAAGCCCCCAAGGCAGGGGCGGCCTAGAACCTGTTAAGAACAATGGCTACCACTTTTCAGTTTAAGGTTTCTGGGCTTTGTTCTTTCCTCTCCATATTACTCCAGAGCCTACATGGAGAGTCTGCCCTATCTGGCGAATTTACAGAGGAAGATTTGGGGACAGGATTTAGCACAGGGTGTTAGTTTACAAGCGATTGCACTAGGCTCCTCCCAGGGATCTAGCAACAGCTTACGTCATCATCTGTTGCTGCCAAGCAATAGGTTTGGGCTGTGGACTGCTCACTGCTCCAGCTCTCTCTCTCTCTCTCTCTCTCTCTCTCTCTCTCTCTCTCTCTCTCTCTCTCTCTCTCTCTCTCTCTCTCTCTCTCTCTCTCTCTCTCTCTCTCTCCTTCTCTTCCCCTTCTCCTCTCCGTTCCCACGTGTTCTCAGCCAGTCTCTCATTCCCCACTCTCCCCCTTTCTGTCCTCTGTGCTGCACCCCCTTTTTCTGCACTCACGGCTCTACTTCCATGTGTCTTCCCGTCTACATGTCCACTCCTCTGCCTCTACCCCATCTCCAGGTCCTCACTCCTCTCCCTTCCCCAAGTAAATACCCTTCCTTTATACCAGATCTCTCTTCCCCTCCACTCTGGCATGGTGTGGGATGCAAGGCTTAACCAACTACAAGGCTGATATTATGCCTTTCCTTAGGTATGTGCCTAGGGTCAGACACGCCTCTCTTTTTCCTCCTTTCCACCTCTTTAAGAAAAAGGTGTCTACCTTCCATAGTCCCGCCCTTCTGGGTGCAAAGGACGCTGGGAAGTGTAGTTTTTAGCAGGAAACTAGCGAGGATAAGGACTGGTATGGCAGGAATCTTGGGCACTATTGTCCATTCTTGCCCCAGGCTGCTCTGTGACTGTACTGGGAAACCTCTGCTATCTTCTCTGGGAACATAAGTGGAGCCTGTGCCGGATCTGAGAAATGCTGCCTAGGAGAGGCCTAGGGCATTGAAAGGAAGTCAGAGAGGCAGGGGAATGAAGGAAAGGAAGAATGTCTTACAGGACTCAGGCATGTGGGATAGTTTCGGCCGCTGGGAAAGGGTGGATCCTGTGAGAGACCCATGAATCCCGAGATGTTTGGAGAAATAATGTAATTTAAGACAAAGTCTTTGGCCATAGGGTGGGGCATCCTGGACTAATGCTGTTTTACAGGCTGATGTAGGACCTGATTCAGAGTCAGAAGCTTTCAAAGCTAAACCATATGATCTGCAGAAGTCATCCAGTGGCTAAATCTCTTTCATTTCTGATATTTAAGAGTGGAAAGATATGACACGTCTAGGCTCACTGTTCCTCTCAGGTTGCTCCACACACTAGTGACGTACCCAGCCACAGGATTGGCTCATTTTAATCTTAGACCCGCTTCTGAAGGTATCTGGCTCATCACATTAAAAGGGAAGTTCAAAAGTCAAGTGCATCGTGGACATATATCCAAAGGACTCGGCATCCTACTACGGAGACGCTTGCTCGACCATGTTTATTGCTGTTCTATTCAGGACTATTGCCAGAACTTGCAAACAGCCTCCATGTCCATCAACAGATGGTTACTTATCAGGAATATGTGGTACATTTATACAATGGAATATTATTCCACTGTTAAAAGTTGAATTATGGAATTTACAGGTAATTAGATGGAGCTAGGAAGAAAATCATCCCGAGTGAGGCAACCCAACCCAAAAAGCCAAATGTGCTTTTCATTCTCTTATATGTGGATGGTTAACTTTTAGTCTTCGAAGGCATGGTACTATCTGAATACAAGAGAGGTTAGGCTAAGGAACGAGGTGGGAGGGAAGGACCACACAAGGAAGAAGAAATAGAATGTATAGCTGAAGAGAAATGGTGGTCAATCAAGACTAGAATAGGAGGGTTAAATGGAGATGGGGGAGCAGGGGGTGTAAGGGGGGGAGTTTGGGAGGGACAGCCAACACTAGAAGCCATTTCTGAGAGCTTATATGGAAATCTACTACAGTAGAAGGTTCTTTAAATATATATATATATGTGAAGGAAATATATATATCTGTAGCAGGGCAAAGTTCTCTCCATCTTGTCTCAGCTGGGGCCATCTTTGTTTTAAACTGAAGCTGACTCCTTCCCCTTTCTTACGCCACCATGAAAAGCCCCATGGGAAAGCACCCAATCCTGTTCTGGAAGCTCAGGGTTGAAATGTCCTAGCTAAGTCCATGTTCTTGACTCTTGTTTGCTTGCTTCCCCCCTGCAAATGCCGACCAGGATGTAGTTTTTCTGTGTTCTCTGCCTTTATAAACCTTGTTGTAACGTGCACTTGGGGCTGCTCTGGGAGGAGTGTTTTTCCCGGGCAGTCACTGGCCGCCTCAATACAGACTTTAAGTGTGAACTTCGGTCATGCTGAGTCGTTTTCTGGATCTCTACCCCAAACAAATCGAGTTGCCAAATAATGCAGGGAGACAGAACCCCAACTAAACATCTTTTGCCACCAAATGAAACCTCCAGTGTTAGGAACGGGTTATATGTAATTAAATTGTCGGCCAAAGGGTCCCAGTGGAAACCCACAAACAGCTCAAGTGGTCGCCGAATCTTCTGGTTGTTTCCCACAGACTGATGGTAAGGCTTTATTGCTAAAGATAATATCTCAATATCTCGCTGAATACAGAGAAGCTGGTACCTAACTAGACTCTTCACCCCTAGCGACTAGTGTTCATGGTACCGGAAAGTACTCTGCATATTACAGTGAGGAACAGTGAACACCGACCGTGCTACAACCCTGCAGTCTACAAAGGTCCCTGCAGGATAAACTGGTATGACACACAGATGTTGAAGGAGAAACCAACCACTAGCGGATTGGATTTAAGGCCCACTCCATGAGATGGATCCTATGCTGACACTG
The DNA here is from genome assembly GCF_011762505.2 of Arvicanthis niloticus. Classification (NCBI taxonomy): domain Eukaryota; kingdom Metazoa; phylum Chordata; class Mammalia; order Rodentia; family Muridae; genus Arvicanthis; species Arvicanthis niloticus. The sequence goes on from NC_047661.1 coordinate 48,871,007, forward strand.
CTCTGAGACTCTGACACTGCCAAGAATCTGAGACTAGATAGGCCATGGACCTAGGAGAAAACCAAATACTATTGTTCTGCCAAGGGAACACAGCAATAAAGTGACTCTTAACAACATTCAACTGCACTCATAGATCAACGTCTCACTCAGCCATCATCAGAGAATCAGCCACCCTTCTGTAGTGGATGGCAACAAATACAACTGGACAATGTGCATACAAAGAGTGAGAAGCCTTGGGACACTCAGTCCTAAATGGCGTGTCTCCATGAAACTCCTCCCCTTGGGGCTCAGGGAAGAAGAGGTGGAAAGAGGGGCTGGAGGACACCAAGGAAACAAGGCCGTCAAGACACAACAGGCCTGACACACAAATGAGCACACAGAGACTGTGGCAGCATGCACAGGGCCTGCACAGGTCTAAGCCAGGTCCCAGCACTGAGAGGAAGAAGTAGGCTCACATCCCCAACCAAGACACTATCTCCAATTAACGACTGCTCCAAAGGAAAATCGGTTTCTCCAACGGAGTCTCACTGGGTATACAAACCACACTTCAGGATAGGCCCCAGGCCCAGCAGTAAACGGCCAGCACCAAAGAAACTCAACGGTGGTTTTTTTTTTTTGTTTTTTTTTGTTTTGTTTTGTTTTTTTTTTGTTTGTTTGTTTGTTTTTGTCTTATATTGCTTTGATTAGTCTTTTTTTTTTTAAACCTTACTGGTCTTTGCTTGTATATCATGGTTTCTGAATTTGTATTTTTCTGGTGTCTGTACACGTCTGTGTGTGTATTTTTCATGTTCGTTGTCTGTTTCTTTGTTAATTTTGTTTTATTCTTGTCTGCTGTTTTTATTTGTCTCTTTGTTTTCTTTAGAGAGGAAGAAACAAGGTGTTGAGTTGGAAGGGGGGGGAGGATCTGGGGGATGTGGGAGGAGAACCGTAATCAGAGTATATTGCATAAAAATAACTTCATTTTCAGTAAATAAAATAAAAGGGGACAGCATATGAGGAACAACACCCAGTGTTGTCCTCTAGTCTTCACGTGGACACACTCACTCGATGCATATGTGCATCGTGTACCCCACACACACTAAAAAAGGGGGAGAATAGTACTGACAATGTGCTGTTTGTTGACTCTTTAACTCAGTAGAAATTTTTTTAAATATGTGGGGTTTTTTTTTGCATTAAGTTTCAGATCCACACTTTTCCTTACCCAACGAACTTTGCGCCCTTTATATAGTTTTAAGAAAAGAAGGATAAGCAGATATACATTTCACAACTAGCACGTGACCGACTGTAAGCTAACATCCCACTACATGCCAGCGTCCCTCAGCCTCACGCCGCCTTCTTGGCCATAATGAGGAAGTGAAATTGCAAATGAATTGCAAATGAAGAAATCTCACCCAGGGGTGATTTCTTCTTGGGCTACCAATTAGGCGGTACAGACTGCGGTGCCAGGGGAAGGCCAGAACTTGTCATGGAAGGTGAAGGCTGGGTGAGTGTAACGAGTCATTTCCTGTCCCCGGAGAAGGGGATTGTGCTGCAGGGTAAAGCGCAGAGGGTAGCGAGCAGTAGGGAGCGGGCGCAGGCTCACACCGCACATGACTGGCGTGCTAAAAGAGCCTCCAGAGTCAGCAGCTGTTAAGGCACAAATTGCCAGTGACACCGTGGAACTGAGTGATGGTCTTGCTGGAAGGAAAGCAGTATTTATAAAACTCCTATCCATATTTATGAACCTTTTCACTCAATCCTGGGGTCTTCACTGTTCTGTCTGGTGAGGGTGCCTGAGTGGTAAGTAGCAAAATGTTTATTCTAAAAAAAAAAAAAAGGACTTCTCTTTTATTCTTGAGAATTTTATGCATTTATACAAGGAAATACCATAGCCAGCACCATTTCTTCCCTCTCCCCTCCCCCAAGTTCTTCCCTACATGCCTGCTTCCCAACTTCATGTCCTCTTTATTTTATTTTATTTTATTTTATTTTAAAACACCCTAAATCCAATTAGTGTTGCCTACATACGTATAGGAGTAGGGCCATCCTCTGAAGCATGAGAAATCTACTAGTGGCCACATGGTAAAAAATAAAAATAAAAAGGTTTGCTCTTCCCCCACAACTATCAACTGCTAATAGCTCTTTAATGAGGGATGGGTCTTGGAGATGACCTACCCACGCATGCATGCTGGAGGTTTGGCTGGCTTGATTTTGTACAGGTCAGCACAGCTGATGTGAGCTGAGTGTGACAGCCAGGCAGGCCCAGGAGTTTGCATTCCACAGCTCTCCTCAGTGTCCAGCCCTTACAGTCTTTCCTCTTCCTGAATGCTCCTAGAACCCTGGTGGCGGTGGTGGGACACAGGGGTTGAGAGAGAGATGCCCACTGAGAGCGAGCACCCGGTCACTTACTCTTGGCACTCTGGCCAGTTCCGCATCTCACATTAACCACTGCCCACCGTGAGAAGAGGCTTCTCTGACCACGGTTGAGAACAGCCTGGGTATACAGACACAGAGATTTAGAAGGCCACTCGACAGCATGACAGTTTAGAAAAGTGTCAGCTGCAGCCTCTGCTCTAGGCCTGTGACCTCCCAAGCCGTGGGCTTTTGACTGAGATTACAGCACCAGGCTTCTTCACATTCCCACCCTGATGCTCCCAGCCTGCCCATCACCTCAGGCACACCACTTCCAGGTATTCTGAGGTATTCCAGGTATTCGGACATCATCGTCTCTCTTGCCCTTTGGCTTCTCAAAAAGATCACTTTTGTGCTCCATACACTTGCAAGCTACATTCTGCATCTTGGTTTGTGTTTCAAAGACCATTGCACCTTCTTTCAATTCCCAGTCAATCCTTTGAAAGGAAAATTCCCTAATAAGTTTGATTTCACCAGGTTATTTCAAGAATTGGTGAACATAAGCACAAAAGGACTAGCTTTTTCCTTAATTACTCAGGCTGGAAAGATGGCTCGGTGGTTAAAGAATGTATACTGTGCTTTCAAGGGAGTTTGGTTTCCAGCACCCTTGTCAGATGGCTCATAACCACCTACAACTAAAGTTCCAAGACTCCAACACCCTTGTCTAACCTCCACTGACACCCCTCCACATGTGTGTGCATGTGTGTGTGCGGGCACACATACTTAAAAAAAGAAATGAATCTTTAAAAAAATGATTACGTCTTGCCCACATCTTTTTTCTTCATTGCTGGGGACTGAGTCCAGGTCCTTGAACATCTCAGGCAAGCATCCGATCAGTGAGGGACTTGCTCAGTTCCACGCACTTCTTTGTCGACGTACTAGCTATGATATTTCCCACTACAAGTAAATCCAACTTAAAGTGGTTTACGTAATGCTACATTCCAACAGTCCAGACTCAGTTTCTCTAAGTATGGTGAGGTATTCAGCAACAATGTTTATGATCCAGGTTTTATTGTCTTTCAGCTCTGCCATTCTAAATGTATTTACTTTATCCAACATCTTCAAGTCTCATGATTGCAAGATGGCTGCCATAACACCAGACATCAACCATGATACCCAATTGTATTTAAAACCAGCGGGGGGGGGGGGTGGGGAGGGAGGTCCTTTTCAGAGAAGTTCCTTTGATTAAGAAAAAAAAGCATTTAAAAAACATTTCAGGTTTTCTATGGAGCCATTATCCAGAATTAGGTCAAATGTCTTAACTGCAAAGGAGCTTTGGAAATGAATGTGTTTTTAAATTCTTCATCGAAAGATGCTTCAGCCAGTAAGAAAATAGTATTTCTGACTATTGTGGCCCGTGGAGGAAGTCTATGTGTTAACTCCATTTTGTCTTCACACCTTGAGCTTGGATTCATAGAACTGTTTGCTTCTGAACGCTGCACTTGGATGACATGCAGATTCCCACACAAAGCTAGTTGTCCTTCTTGCTGCCTGCTGTCCCTGGCTCTGAGAAGAAATGTTCTCCATGTTAGGAAGAAGCACCACCATTCACACAGACTCCAGGAATTCAGCTCTTGTGTTTGATTTTTTTTTTTTTTTTTTTTTTTTTTACTTTCTGCCCCTCGTCTCCCGTAGAGTCCTCACAGGGTTCCCTCACCTAATCTCCCCTTCTTGTCTCACCCACTGCAGAACTGCAGAGCTGAACTGGAGACAATCAGTGTACTCTGTGAGGGAGAACTAATTTGGTTTGGGGGAGACATAGGTGCAGAGAAAGACTATATAAGGCTTAATGTTTTGACCTTGTGGGATCCCGCAGGAGCCTGCACTCTGTCCTGTGCACTTCTGGTAGGTTCTGTCTTGGAGGTCACAGTTAAGTCAGTAAAATTCTGAAGGCCAATTTAGATTCTCACGTTCATTGGCTATCTAGAATTTCCAGTGGTCTTGATGGATCAGAGTAATGCAAAAGACAGGACCTCCAGCCCTAGGCTTTTATGGCATCCATAAAATACCTTTTACAGTTTCTGCTCAATTTTATGCTGTTAGGCTAAACATTTGACATCATATGGCACTTTAAGCACATTGATGTATGGGTAGTCAGCAATTGCATCTGTAATAAAAAGTCCAAAGTATGGGCTTAAAAAGTAATCTACTGTATTTATTATTGACATAAACAGTTACCTGTAGTTCATTTGAACACCATCTTAGGTTTAACTCATGTATTAAAGATATTATGCTTCCCACCCAGCAAGGTCACAGCCAAGGTGAAAGCCGTATGTGGTTAGAAATGAAAAAGATCTAATGTAGAATGATAAATATGTAAAAAGTGATATATATATATATATATATATATATATATATATGATTTCATCTCTGTAAAGCCTCGATTAATAATAATATTCTGTTTATCCCTTTTACCTCCACCCTTGACCCCCCAAATCTTCAAGCCTGGAAAGCCACTAATCTGTTTTTCATGTCTAGAATTTTGTTCTTTCTAGATTGATATATAAATGGAATCATATAGGTTGCAGCCTTTGAGCTTGGCCTCCTTATTATTTTAAACTCAGTGTGATTCCCTGGAGGTCTGCTTCGTTTTGTGTGCCTTGTTTCATAACCTGTTTCAGTATCATAGTCTCTGCCAGGGCTGAATAATCGAACTAACTTAAAATTACTTAACACAACCCAGAACACCTAAAGTCAAGGTGGTTTCATAACAAGAGAATGCCATTTACAACCATGAGTCCGCTCCTTTGAGTAAGGAGGGTTTGTTTTTAAGCAACATTGCCATAAGTTTTCTCAGGTATTATTGCTAGTCCAGCTGGTGGGCAGTATGCTTAAAGAAGACCTATTTTCCTAACACTGATTTAAGAAATACTTTAGTCAAATATTGGATAAAAGTTTGGATAAAGATTGTTCTCATTTTGCATTTGAAACATCTATACAGTTCACATTGCAATCACTTACTGATGTCATCCGTGCATACACAGTAAGTCCAAACTTAACCGAGAGAACGAACCTGCGTGGACTTGACGCATGCATTTAAGTGGTCTTTTTGTCATAGAGGAGCGATTTTTGTGCTACCGTTCTTGATATATTGCATGTGAGATTAATGTTTTTCTATTCATTAAAATGAAAGTTGGCAAAGAATTTCTTTCAAAGCACCTCAGGGGAGGAAGGTCTGAAGTCTGGCATATGTTTCTGGGGAGGGCTGGCAGGTGGTGTCACAGGTCCCTAAGGCCATCCTAGAGTGTCTCCAGGGGGTCCCAAGGGGCCCAGCATAAATCAATCTTAGGATTGTGGTCCTTCCAGAGATGGGAGCACAGGCTGGCTCTTGGAGGGAAGCAGGCAGAATTCCCGGGAGTTCTTTTTGGTGAACAACACAGGACACCCCCAACTCCCACAACAGCAATTTGCAACATGTGTGCAAAATGCTTCCAACCAAACTCATTGAAGACCCCTGCCCACGGTCCTCACTGGGGGCTGTCACAGCACCTCCTGTCTTGCATATGCCTGATGCCAGACTAACAGAAGGAAAATGGTGTTCAGTATAAACTCATACTTCACAGAGAGCATAGCCACATGAGGTCAGGCTCACCAGTCAGCAGTGATGCCTTTCTGGAAATCTGCGTCCACTGATGCCATTCTAGGACCAGCACTCAAGATAGCATCCCAGGCCTGTGGTGTACAGCTTTCTTATGCAGCCATTTGGCCTGTCACTTTGCTCTTCTCTCTGCCTTAGATTCAGGAGAATATCCTCAGCTGAATTATATGACAGGGGTAAGTGAACAAATAGAGCAGCCAGGCGTGTGTGTGTGTATGTGTGTGTGTGTGTGTGTAAACACAATCCCAACACCAAAACCCCCACTGTACTTATTGACTAGGTCTGTGTTGTGGCTATGAGACATCAATAATGACAAGACATTTAATTTTTTGATAATTTGTTTTATGTGCATTGGTGTTTTGCTTGCATGTATGTCTGTGTGAGGGTGTCAGATCTTGGAGTTACAGACAGTTGTAAGCTGCCATGTTGGTGCCTGGAATTGAACCCTGGTCCTCTGGAAGAACCGTCAGTGCTCTTAACTGCTGAGCCATCTCTCCAGCCCCAACAAGACATATAAAATATTGTTTATTTAGCTTAAAATTTCACTTTCAAAATTGTCTTCCCTGTGTGTGCTTCATCATTACACTAGGGATTAGTTACATAGGGACCAGAATACATTTTGAAACTAAATAGATACATGTTTTAGGGATGTGTAATCAAACGCTGCACAAAGACTTCCATTCTCAAATACAGAATATATTCATTCTCAAACATCAGTATTAGCCTAATAGCAAAGTCACATAAAGGCTTGGCAAAAAAAGAAGACTGTGGACTGGTATCTCTCATGAACACAGAGGGGAAAGCTAACAGATCACCGGCAAGCAAAACCCAGAAATGCAGAGAAATAATTACACACCATGTACAAGTAGAACTTGTCCCAGCAGTGTGGGATTAGCTTACTCTATGAATTTAAGTAGCACATTACACTGTAATAATGGAATAATGGGAAAATGAAATGATCACTTCTATAGACAACAAAACATTCTTTCACAATAAAAACATTACCAAATAACTAGGAAAAAAGTCCTTAGTACAATAAAGGACATATATCACAACCCCCCCTTGACTAACATCATACGGAATGGTGACATGAGATAATGCTGCCCCTTTATGCAGTACTGCGCTGGGGGTGCCAGCCAGAGAAGTCAGGCATGAAAAAAGGATAAGGATACCCAGATTAAAAGAGAAGACAGAGCTAGGGAGATGGCTCAGTGGCAAAGAGCATCTCTGCTCTTGCACAGGAAAGGGGTCTGTTCCCAGCACTCACGTGGTGACTCACACCCATCTGACTCCAGTTACAGTGGGCAAAATACTCATGTATAACATAAAACAAATACATCTCTCAGAGTCAAAGTAAAAAATAGGAGAAAGCAGCAAATTATTTTTATGTTGTATGATCGTGTGTATAGAATACTCTAAGAAAATTCACAAAAAATTATTCGGACACACAAATGAGTTCTGCAACTTTGAAGGATATAATATCAACTTTTTGTAAAAAAAAATGAATATATTTTTGCATACTAGTAAGGAACAATTGGAAAACTGAATTTAAAAAATAAGTTGGCTCACAAACTGAATGGAAGACTAGATAGAATATTTGGAAATAAAATTGAGTAACAGTCTGACAATTGTGTAATTAATAGCAAAAGCATTTAAAAAAAATTCAATGAAATGAAAATGTACTCTATGCATGTAGATCAGAAGATTGAATGTTGTTAAGATAGCATTACTCCCCAAATGACAGACAAGTCAGTTATTATGGCAAATTCCATAAAACAGAAATTGATGATTTGATTATAAAATTCGCACGGCAATGCAAGAGACCTGTAATACTCTTGGGTAAATAAAAACAAAAATAAAAAAAAAAAACACCTTGGAGGGATCACAATAATTTGCTCAAAAATTATTACAAAACACTGTAATATTATCAAAATAGTAGAAATACTTATTAATGAGATATGATTGATAGACAAGAAATAAACTGTTTAGTTTACTGATTTTTGACAAGGGCACCTCGACAACACCATTGGGAGAACACAGCTTTTTAAACAAATTGTTCTGGGTACACTGAACACACAGCACCCCAATATTAAATTTAAATTTAAGTTTAAATTCTCTTCTTACACACAGTAACTGACTGAGGCTGGGAATGGTGGTTTGTTCCTTTAATAGCACCAAGGAGGCAAAGGCAGGCAGATCTCTGTGCGTTTGAGGCCAGCTTGGTCTATAAAGTGAGTGCCAGGACAGCTCTGGCTGTGTGCTGGGTGTGTGTGGGGGAAGGGAACTGAAATTTGTGTGAGTTGGGTTTTTTCTGGGGATGGAACTCAGGTTTGGTGGCAAGTGCCCTCTCTCCCTGATTCATCCTGCAGGATCCATCTTTACTTTTCTCCTTTAATCAGTCAATGCTTTAGAAATCTGGGCAAAGACCAGTTTTGTTTGTTTGTTTGTTTGTTTGTTTGTTTGTTTTTAAAGGTTCCATTAGGAGAAGAACTGCAAGCCCCAAAATATTTGCCTGCTATCACTGACAACTGTTCTCTAAGATGGTGGAGAGGTGAAGACTGTGGAGAGATTTCTCTCTGTGCTTATACAGAACTTTCGTCGAAGGGCAGAAATGCCAAGCTGTTAACATCACAGACTTGAAACTCGCATGATTATGGTTTTAGTCACGCCACCACGGAATTTGCTCTTATTTAGATGATTTGAGTTATCGAGGCCAGGCTACCACACATTTTGTGAGGCTGGGCTCAACCGAGCTTCTCAAGATAAACTCAACCCTCAGGAAGTCATGCCTTATTCGTCTACTGAACATGTGCATTTTGTTTAAAGGATTTTAGACTAAAATATAATTACATACTTTCCCCTTTGCCACCCATCTCTTGTTGAAGGCATGGGTTTTCAAAGACAATTGTTATCCTAAAGTAAGCTAATCGAGAGGACTGTAGTGGTGAAAGTAGTCCTAGAGTGACATCCACTGGCCACAGGACCTTAGTGACTGCATGACACTGTCAGGACTCCAGTGAGCATCCCAGGAATGCTCGGAAGATATGGGCATGTCCATCCCAAACTGAATGATTTCCACTTTAAAAAACTTACAACTCTTATTTCTTCATTAAAAATACTTTATTATTATTATTTTTTAATTAGATGTATATGTCTATGTTGGGAGGGGGGGGATGTTTGCATGTGAGTTCAGCATCCACAGAGGCCAGGACAGGGCACCAGAGTCCCTGAGCTGCTGTTACAAGCGGTTGTGAGCTGACAGTGTTGGAAACAGAGCTTTGGTCCACTGTGAGCAGCACACGCTCTAACTTCTGAGCTGTTGCTGCAGCCCAGTTGTTGTTTTCTTGATGGTAACCACACTGACTGGGATGTCATGGAGTCTTTAAATCCCCCTCCTCGAGTGTGTGTGTTTATTTCTTGAGTTTTAAAAATATACATCTTGGATACTAATCCTGCATGTGATAAATATCTGGCAGGGATTTTCCCCCCATTCTTGGGCTCTGTAATACGGTGATTGCTTCACAGAAGCTGTTTTATCTCATGTGACCTCATTTGCTAATTTTTGAAATTACGTCTTGAGTGAATTGAAGTCCTATTTTAAAAGTCGCTGTGTCTGAAATGCTTCCCATATATATTCCTCTAGTGGGCTCAAGGTTTTGGGCCTTGAGGTTTCTGATCTATTGAATGATTTCCACATAAGGAAAGAGATAGGAATCTAATTTCGATATCACGCATTTGGCTTACCCACGACTGTCCATTAGAGGAACTTTCTTTTCTCCAACATGTTCTGGGCCTGTTTGTTTAGACTCAGGAGGCTGCAGCTAAGTGGCCTTACTTATGGCTTTTCTAGCTTATTGCTTTTTCTCTCTGTTTTTGTTCCAGCATCATGCTAAAATGGTGATTTTTTTTTTTTTGTAACACAAAATACTGCAACAATTCCGACTAGAAAATCTGGCAATACTTAGCAAAGTTTGTTTTTACTTTAATGCATGAATCCACCCTTAGCCTAAAGTCACAATTCCTTCAGATAACAGCACAGTTATTGTACTCGAGATGATTGCAAAACATATTTTGTAATAACAGAATACTGGATGCATGCAATGCACTGCAATTCAGGACAAATATACTTCATGATGTATGATGTGGCAGAAGAATAAGGAAGATCATACAAACCGGTAAGAGTGAGGGAAATCTATGTGAAATCTTATATAAAACATTTCTCAGTATAAGTTAGGTAGACAACTGATACCACTGCTTTTTGGCCAGGGCTTGGTATATAGCCCTGCCTGTTTAAACTGATGCTCCCTACCTGTCTCCTTTTTAAATGCCTAAAGCGGGAATCAATTATGATGATTAGGTTTGAAACTTGGGAGGGAGGAACGGTGGAGGCAAAACAGAGGCCTGTCAGGCCTGGTAGGTCACCAGCCTTTCTGACATGCTCACCAAATGAGGTCACTTAGTGTGTACACATGCGAAATACAGATCAGAGGAAGATAACCATGTGTGTGAGTTTAGGAGGAGGAATCGAACCACACGAAACTGCACGGTTGCAGTTCTTGCTGAGCAATTCCTCCTGGAGTGGGTGGCAGCGCTGGACCAGGGGCTAGCGAGTTCCTGTGCTCATCTGTGATGGGGGTGTGTTGAATGTAAAGCCGGGTGTCATTTCTGAATAGTCCCTCTCTGTTCTGACAAGCTGAGTGTTGGCACCACTTGGGGAATGTCCTAGTTTTAAAGGACATTCTATGCTCTGTAGAGGAGTGTTCATATCTCCTCATGCTGACATTCCAGTGGCATTAAAAATAACCTTCTCATCCCCAGAGGGGTGTGTGTGTGTGTGTGTGTGTGTGTGTGTGTGTGTGTGTGTACACATGCGCATATGTGGTTGCTCTATGACTGCTTTTCCTCTTTTGCTTAGAAGAGAACACAACATGCCGCCTAGTAGCCTTTTGGCCAGAAAGGAAGATGGAACCCCTCCCTCTGGATGTCTTTCCTGCGCCATCTACTGGCAGAGGTGAACATCGTACCATTGGCAAAGGAAAACACTACATGAAGCCAGGGGAAGGGTAATGTCTGCAGCAGACAGTCAATCTAAAGCCCAAATGGAGCATGATTATTGATATTGGCCATAGCTGTTCCTGAATCAGGTTTGTCTTTCTCTTCAGTTTGTGACTCACAAATATACAAGCACCATTCTTCTTGCTTGATTTATAATGATGTATTTCCTTTACTAAGCTAAAAGGCTGCTTTAAAAACTTTCCAGTTAGGGTTTGGCATAATGGCTTAAAGGGTAGAGGGCCTTGCTGTCAAGCATGACGACCTGGGCTTCATCGCCAGAACACACACGCTAGAGGAAGAGAACTGACTTCTGCAAGCTGTCACCCGACCACACACTCATTTATAAATAAATGCATAAGTAACTGTAAGACAAATTAGAACCATTCATGACTATCTGTTTTTCTGATTCTCTCAATCCTTATTGGAATCCGTATTGAGGAAATATATAATGTGTATTTTTTGCAATTGACTTTAATACAGAATTTCCATGCATCTGGGTAGGGAGACCAGCAGATAACCATATGGATGAACACACAGATGGATACATGCAAAAACAGGAGAGAAAACAAATGCAAGTGGATGAAAAGGGAGCTGTGAACACAGAACAGTCATAAGAGACATTTTAAAAGCAGATTTATTAAAACTGAGTTCTGTAGGACATAAGTTTAGTCACTGATGTTAGACATTTAGGGCGCCATTTTATCCTCAGCGCTGTAAGTATGGGAATGTGAAACACCTCCCCGCCCCCCAGGCTTATGTGTTTGAAGACTTCATCCCCAGTTGTTGGCATTGTTTTGGTTCTGCAACATTTCATAGAATGTTTGGGGTGTGTGGCCTAGTAGCAGATGTTAATGACTAATGACTGGGGAAAACTTAGAAGGTGGTGACTATTTGAGGTTCCTTGTTCTTATCACGAGGAGCTGCCAGTGCCTGGCTAACCATTGCAGACACCATGCCCTCTTTGCCATGACAGAGTGCATCCCTTCAAACTGCGAGCCAAAAATAAATGTTTCTACCCTTGGCATGTTTTTGCCAAACATTTGGTCATACAGTAAGAAAAGTAACTAACGCCAGGCAGTGGTGGCGGACGCCTTTAATCCCAGCACTTGGGAGGCAGAGGCAGGCGGATTTCTGAGTTTGAGGCCAGCCTGGTCAGGACAGCCAGGGCTATACAGAGAAACCCTGTCTCGAAAAACCAAAAAAAAAAAAAAAAGAAAAGAAAAAGAAAAAAAAAAAAGAAAAAGAAAAAAGAAAAAAGAAAAAAAGAAAGTTAAATAACACGGTATCTTTTGTTATTCCCAACATGCCAGACTTTCTGTTCTTCGGGACAAACCAATTACGTATCTTCAAGGGTAGATTAATTTCTCTCTCTTCCTCTTAACAGCTTTTGTTTTGAAATTTTCTATATGAGTATTTTGCCTACAGCTATGTGCTGTGCCATGTTCATTCCTTGGTGCTGGTGAGGACTGAAGAAGGCATGGAATCCCTGGAATTAGATTTACAGATGGTTGTGAGCCATGGTGTGCATGTCGGGAACTGACTGTAGATTCTGTTTAAGAGCAGCCGGTGATCTTGAAAACTGGTCCACCTCCCTAGCCACCCTCCCCTGCCCAGCTTTTCAACTAGATAATAGGAACATGCTGCCAGTCTGGAGCTCTCTGCATTATAAATATACATTCCGCCATACATATTAATCCCATGTATGTTACACAAGTTTCTGTTGCTGTGAGTGAATCAGTCAGACAAGGGAACAGTCTGCTTTGGGACATCTTTCATAGCTGACTTGCTCTGTCACATTGCAGTTTGTAATGAGGCGTAAACTCCCACTGTGGTGGGAGAGTGTGGTAGAGGAGAGTGGCTCACCTTGTGGCCACCAAGAGTCATGGGAGAGGGAAGGATGCGGTGAGGGGAGGAGAGGAGAAGGGAGAACAAAGGAGCTTGGGGCTCGATGTATTTCCCAAGGGCAGGAACCCAAGTAGACACTCCCTTAACTATGTCCATGCTGTTTCCCCTGCATATGTTTCCCTGCAAAGTCACAATTCCGTTTATCTTCAAGACTGAATACATTTCCATCTGATGTATGTACATTTTATTCATTCATTCACTCTGGTGACAGATATCTAGGCCCTTTCCGTGTTGCAGCTACTGTGAATAGCAACAGTAAACACGGATGGGTAAGCATCTCTGGGGTGTGTTGAGTTAGATTCCTTTGGACACGTGTCTAAGAGTGCTATAGTTGGACCATGGGGTAGTTCTAGTTTTATTTTAAAAATTTCCATATTGGTCGCCATAAAATCTTTCCATATTGATGCACTCCAACAGTTCATCGATGGGGAAGATGTCAGGGTGGGCCAATTCGAAGCCCTGGATCTGGGCCTGAGAGGTATCTGAGCTGGCCAGCATGCTGGCTTTCACACTCTCATGCCTTTAGGATTGGCTCACTAGTAACCTCCACAACCAGATGCAGTTCTACCCTGCTGTCCAGGCAAGGTGAAGGACCAGCTCCCCCAAGTGCTGAAGCCAGGAAGGGACATGGCTAGGTCTTCCACTCTCATGATCCTGGGGTCGCTCTCCTGCCTGCCATGGATGGTGAGGGCAAAATGTAGGGGGGAAGGGATCTGTCCTTTGACAACGATACCACAGAGCAGACAAGAGGTGGGACCAGCTCTCCCATGCTCATGCCCTCAGACCAGCTTGCCCATGCTCCCCACACTAGGGTCAGTTCTATTGTGCTGTTCAGGCAAAATGCAGGGCCTGCAACTCCTGAGTGCAGCTGGTGAGGGGCGGGACCAGTTCTGCTCTTGGGAGCCATTTTTTTCTGATTCTGTCAGGCGGGGTCAAGGCAGGCCAGGACCTGCTGGCAGATTTCCTGGCCTGCTGATGAATGGAATGATAAGGGGATATACACTTGAAGCTCAAGGTGAGGGGCTGAATATTCTGTTAATCTTGGATGAAGGGACAGGGAGGCCTCTGGATGGGCATAGACATCCAATGTACATCAGTCATGTCTCTACTGGCTTGTGACTTTGTTTCCCACGATACTGTAAAGTATATAATGGTATGAGAAGTACATTTGGGCTGGAGTGGTATAGACCTGCAGCCCTCCCGATTTCTAACCTTTATCTCCTAGTCTTCCTTTCCTATAATCATCTCACTCTCCGTTCAGAGGAGACTGTTGGACTCCTCACCAGCAGGACTGGTGCACTCTCCCACCTGCCATAGCTGGTGAGGGGAGAGGGGAGGAGGGTGGCTTTTCCTTGTCCACACCACCACACAGAGAGCAGGGCCACCTCTTCCACACTCAAAACTGGGCAGGGGCAGGGCGGGGCAGGGCAGGGGCAGGGCTCTTCTGTGTACTGGGGAGGAGGACTTTCCTGAGTACTGCAGCTGGCTAGGGGCAAGGTCAGCTCTCCTGCTCGTATGCTCTCAGGGCCAGCTCTTCCACAAAGCCCAGGTGAGGGGTGGGGCCAGTTCTGTACAGCCCTCAGACGTCAACAAGTCCCCATGTGGCATCTCAGACCAGGGACATCTCAGGCCTTTGGAGATAACAAACCCTTGCTACTGTAGGGCCACACATGCCACCGCCTGCCCCCTGCGGCAGCACAGGCCAGGACCCCATCATGGTTCCAGGTGGCATCACCAGCCACTCACATCAGGTGTTCCTCATTTCACTTGAATCTTGAGTTCTGCCTCTCTTCATTGTGCCCACATCCTTCTGTTTCTCTTTCTCTTCCATTTTTCCAACACTAACTTGCTCCTTTTAGTGGCACCAGAGTCTGTGAGTGTCTGAGGTTGTTTCAGAAGTGGTTTCATAAGTGCTATGCCTTGCTTGTGCATTATGACACCTGGTAGGAGTCAATTCGGATATGGTCTGTGCCAGCCACCACCCTCCCAGGTCTGTGTGGTGCCAGACTGGTGGTCATCTCAGGCTAGCTACCTGTTAGGTCCTGTGGCACCAGACTGGTGGTCATCTCAGGCTAGCTACCTGTTAGGTCCTGTGGCACCAGTCTGGTGGTCATCTCAGGCTAGCTTCTCATCCGGGGCCAACAGTCCCAGGCGGGGTTCATCTAGTCTCCAGCTCACTCCTCACCTTGGGAGCCAGTCTGGGCCTGTGCAGCACCAAGGCACTGGATTGGTGGTCCTCTCAGGCTAGCTCCTTTTCCAGGCCCCCTGGTGCTGGACTCACGGTGGCCTCAGGCTTGCTTTTCCTCAGGAAATGTCAGGCTGCTTACAAATCAGTCAGATGTTCAAACTGAGCATAGACACAGCCTCTTTTCTGCCACCTACTGGTGAGCATGTGACACTGCAGCCATACCTGCAATGCCTCTAGGGGAAGGGTGTTTGTTTTCTTGATATTAATCTCTACAGCAGAGAGAGAGAGAGAGAGAGAGAGAGAGAGAGAGAGAGAGAGAGAGAGAGAGACACTGAGAGAGAGACACTGAGAGAGAGAGACACTGAGAGAGAGACACTGAGAGAGAGAGACAGAGAGAGGCAGAGAGAGACAGAGAGATAGGGACAGACAGACAGAGAGAGATATCGATCAAAGCAGTTTTAATTTGTCTTTTCATAATGACTAAAGGGGTTGGTTGAAACCCTTCTCAAATATTTATTAGTCATTTTTGTTTCTTCTTTTGAAATCTGTTCATTCAACAGACCTTTTTGTAACTGGAAAGTTTACAAGGGTGTTAAATTCTTGCAGTTCTTTATATATTTCTGTCCCGCCCAATGCAGAGTTGACAAGGATTTTTTCAGGTTGTCTTTTACTTGTGATTGTTTCCAGCACTTTTTCATTGAATGTTGTCCCATTTGTCAGGTCTTGGGGGTGACCTCATGGACCACCGCAGCCCTTTACAGGAAGTACTTGCCGTGTGGAGACCTTGAAATGTTCCCCAATTTCTTCAGTCACAAAGTTTCAGGTCTTATTCTTAAGGACGTTAATACACTTTGGGGTTTTGGGGGGTGTGTATGTGAAAGATATAAATCTAATTCTATTCTTTGTGGATATCCACTCTTTCCAGCACCATTTGTGAAAGAGCTCCCGGGTTTGCAGTGCTGGGGATTGAACCTGGGACTTTGTGTGAACTGAGAAAACACTCTACCACCAAACCAAGTCCCCAGCTCTGCATGTATGCTTTTGACACCTGTAGAAGAAAAGGAAGCAGAAGCAGAAGAGCAGCAGGAGGAGGAGGAGGAAGAGGAGGAGGGAGAGGAGGAGGAGGAAGAAGAGGAGGAGGGAGAGGAGGGGGAGGAGGAGGAGGAAGAAGAGGAGGAGGGAGAGGAGGAGGAGGAAGAAGAGGAGGAAGATGAGGAAGAGGAGGAGGAAGAAGAGGAGGAGGGAGAAGAGGAGGAGGGAGAGGAGGGGCAGTAGGAGGAAGATGAGGAAGAGGAGGAGGAAGAAGAGGAGGAGGGAGAGGAGGAGGAGGAAGAAGAGGAGGAGGAGGAGGAAGAGGAGGAGGAAGAGGAGGAGGAAGAAGAAGAGGAGGAGGAGGAGGAGGAAGAAGAGAAGGAGGAAGAGGAGGAGGAGGCACACTTTGGTGACTGCAGCTGAGTGGTTTTCTTCCTGGCTCCTCTGTTCTACTCTGTAAGTTTAAGTTTGTGCCAGCACAATGCTTTTTTATTGTTATAGCTCACAAGTCCATCGAGACCTGGAGGTTGAGTGAGCTCCTCTGATCTACCTGTCTTCACCTCCCTAGCACAGGAACTATGGATGCAGGCCACAATTACAGCTTTATGTGGATGCCAAGAACTCTGGTCTTCATGCTTGCAAGTGCTTTGCCGGCTGAGGCATCTTCCCAGCGCCCTCTTGAGGGCGTCTTTACAAAACCAATGTAGAACTTTGTTTTCTAGCCTTATATATTGGGAGTTCTAAATGCCTCTTTTACCTGGATGTCATCTCTTTCCTCAGACATGTGGAAATTTCTGCTGAGTCCATGCACAATTTTATTGCTTTACCTCTGTCCTTTCTTTAATGAGACAGTTAAAGAGACAAGGAATGGTGAATAGCAGAGAGATTTATTTGGTGTTGTCACATTGGGAAGAAGAACAGAGAGGTTCACTAAGCTTCTCCCTTGACTTCCTTGAGGTTTAAATAGAAGGCTGCAGTGCATAACTAAGCGGTCCTGGTCAGGGGGCTTCCACCCATCATGGACCCATCAACATCTCTATTTTTGTCTTTTCTGCAAGGTGGTCTGAGGTGTTGAAAGAACAGCATAAAAATCTCTTTTGTTGCAGTAAATCTCCAACACCAATAAGCGTGTGTAAAACCACACAATTCAGTTATTATATTTATAAGCTGTATGCTTAGATCAGGCAGATCTACTAGCCACAAGCAGTCAGAACAACAGATGTGCTCATGGCTGCCATTTGCGGTGACAATGTGAGCTATCTTGCCAGAGAAGCCAGCTCTGAGGAAAGCCTTTCTAGTCACTTTGTGAATCTCAGTGCAAAAGATGATGCAATGTACACCCACTTCCTCTCAGACACTGGTCTGTGCTGCAAAAATGGGAGTGCCACTCTAGTCACTAGTGGTGGCAGATCTCTGTGTGAAGTTCCCAGAACACGGATGCCACCCACCCTCACATCAATTTTTTGTACTGGGTTGCTAAGGTCTTGCATTTGGTCTCAACATCGGGGTAGCTCACAACTGTGAGAAACAGCATTGGCCCAGTATGAGGTACTGCAAAGACTTTTAAAGTGAAACAGAAGGTAGACATCATTCTGAAACCTTCCTTGATATTCATGTTGGATCATGCTCCCAGCATGGTTAGCTTTGCAGCTACTATTAACATTAAACAAATGATCAAAGAGAAATACACATTGACACTAATTTCCAATGGGAAAATAAGCAAGAACTCCCAGGAAAACTGAAAAACAAAAACTGTGAAGAGGGACTTGGATTAGTCAATGAGTCACAGCTAAAAGCTTCTAAAATAAGAACGGTAAAGAGACAGTAGAGTTGGGGTGAAGCCCTCAGAAGGGAACTGAATACACTCGGAGATCACTGCAAAATAAAGTGTTGTCGTCACCCACTTTGAACTAGACTAGATGAACTTTGACTAGATGGTGTTGGGTTAACTGGTATCCAGATGCCTCTTGTTATACAAGTGAATACATTAAAAATAGACTACCCACTGGGTTTGGATAATAAGATCACATACACCACAGAGGAGGAACAGGTGACATTCTCTATGATTTGGATGTGGAAGATTTTCTAACTAGGTTCCAAACCTCAGATTCAGTGACAGTAAAGAGTCTGGTGTGGTGGTGCACACCTTCAATCCCAGTCCTTGGGAGGCTGAGGTACATGGACCTCTGTGAATTTGAGGCCAGTCTGGTCTACAGAGTTAGTTTCAGGACTGCCAGGGCTGTTACACAGAAACCCTGTCTTGAAAAACAACAACAAAACAAGCCAACAAAAAAGTGATAGACATAATACCACAGGATGTGCAAAATGAACCAAGCCACGATATCACCAAAAAAGACAAAAGGCAACTGAGAAGCCGGGATGCTGTCTGGTTAATGTGTAAAGCTGAGGAGAGATGACTCATGCATTTAGAATATAGGAAGTCACAACAAATGCCCTTTAGAAATAATAGGAAAGTCATATACACTACAAGATCCAACTTTGACAGAAGCCACTATGCACAGTTGTGGATACTGGGCAACTGGAGTGTCTTAGGGTTTTACTGCTGTGAAGAAACACCATGACCAAGGCAACTCTTATAAGGACAACATTTATTTGGGGCAGGCTTACAGGTTCAGAGATTCAGTCCATTATCAACAAGGCAGGAACATGGCAGCATCCAGGCAGGCATGGTGCAGGAGGAGCTGAGAGGTCTACATCTTCATCTGCAGGCCTCTAAGGCTTCCAGGCTGCTAGGACTAGGGTATTAAAGACCACACCCACAGTGACACACCTACTCTAACAAGGCCACACCTCCTAATAGTGCTACTCCCTGGCCCAAGCACATACAAACCATCATACCAAGCTACGTGGGTGGCTGTGCAAGGCAGGCCCCTTTTTTATATATAAGATTTTTTATTGGTTATTGTATTTATTTACATTTCAAATGTTATCCCCCTTCCTGGTTTCCCTTTCACAAACCCTCTATCTCATCCCCCCTAACCCCTGCTTCTATGAGGGTGCTCCCCCACTCCCCCACCCACTCCTGCCTCACTGCCCTCGAATTCCCCTACACTGGGGCATTGAGCCTTCACAGGACCAAGGGCCTCCCCTCCCATCGATGCCAAATAAGGCCATCCTCTGCTACATATGCAGCTGGAGTCATGGGTCCCTCCATGTGTACTCTTGGTTGGTGGTTTGGTCTTTGGGAACTCTGGGGGGTCTAGTTGGTTGACACTGATGTTCTTCCCATGGGGTTGAAAACCCCTTCAGCTCCTTCAGCCCTTCCCCTAGCTCCTCCACTGGGGTCCCTGTGCTCAGTCCAATGGTTGGCTGTGAGCATCCAGATCTGTATTGGTCAGGATCTGGTAGAGCCTCTCAGGATACAGCTGTATCAGGCTCCTGTTAGCAAGCACTTCTTGGCATCCAAAATAGTGTCTGGATTTGGTGTCTGCATATGGAATGGATCCCCAGGTGGGGCAGTCTCTGGATGACCTTTCCTTCAGTCTCTGCTCCACTCTTTGTCCCTGCATTTCCTTTAGACAGGAGCAATTCTGGGTTAAAATTTTTGAGATGGGTGGGTGGCCCCATCCCTCAACCAGGGACAGTGCCTAACCTTTGGATATGGTCTCTACAGGTTCTCTCTACCCTCTATTGGGTATTTCAGCTAATGTCATCCCTTAG
The DNA here is from genome assembly GCF_011762505.2 of Arvicanthis niloticus. Taxonomy (NCBI): domain Eukaryota; kingdom Metazoa; phylum Chordata; class Mammalia; order Rodentia; family Muridae; genus Arvicanthis; species Arvicanthis niloticus. Next base: position 48,890,857 of record NC_047661.1, read on the forward strand.
GAACCTCTTGCCTTCCTGCCATCTGGGACTTTCTGGTGGCTACCCCCAGCTCCCCATCCCCTACTGCTTCATACCTTGATTCAATTCCTGACCCTCTGTACATCTCCCAGGTCCCCTCCCACACCTGATCCTGCCCTCTTCCCTTCCCCCTCCTCTCTCCCTTCTCTTGAAGAGCTGCTCTTACCTCTGAAGCAAAGAAAGTTCCCTTGAGTCCTCTGGGCGCTCAAGCCAGCCAGTTCTGAGCCTGACCCATAAGGGGCAAGGCTTTGCAATTTACTAGGGGCCTGAGGCCTTGGACCTTGTCATGGATGTGTCCATGTCAACAATGCACACTTAAAGTGTCACTGAATCAGGGCTTCTTCTGCTCCACACACCTCCTGCCTAAGTCTTAATAGCGTTAAAAGCTAAATAGTTCAGATTACAGACATGTGATGTCATACTCAATTTACGGGTGTTGAAATCTTATTTGAGAGCAAAGATCTCACATTATGAAAAAATTGTTTTGGCATGAAAAACTATGTGGAAAATAAAACATAGTCGAAGGAAATGTCAAGTCCTATACACACTGGTGATTCTACTTAAGCAATTAAGGAAAAAATCCTGGGAGCCCTTCTGAAAACATGGAGTAAAGAATTTAAAGAGAATTTGTAGAAAATTGAAACACATCCATGTGAGAAAGACACCGACCACTACACTAATGGAAGCAATTAAGATTGAGCCCTTTAATTGACGGGCTACCAAGAGTGGGCTCATGCCTCAGAGTCTCTAGGTGCCAAAGCTCAGGTGTATAGCATTTTAAAAGGCAAACCCCACAAAGATCATAATTTACATTAAAGTCAAAGTTAGATAAGGGTCAGAAGGACCTCAAAATTTATTATTATTATCTCAGACATAGCATGCCAATTATTTTTGACTTTCATCTTTAGTTATTTTAGTTTAAATTTGTATAAACATTAATTAGTTTTCTGAATACATCAGACCACAGTAGAGTTGTGGATATCTCAAATGTGTAGCCAAGGTAGACATGCACTGTCTGAGCAAAACCAAAATGGGGTCAGGACAAGAGGTTACCCTGGTCATGTCATTAAAACACAAGTGACTATCATTCAAAAGAAGTTCAACTTCCTTCAACACAGAAGTACAAACTGTCTATACTGTGATAGCTATTTTCACTTAGATTTTCAAAGACTTAAAAAAAGTGGATTAGAGATAGTGGCAACCGGGCTCTTATATTGCTGATAGACATGTAAATGAGGATAGCTTTTAATATGAATACTATTTTTTAAAATATATAACATTTTATAATAAAGGTGCTGTTTGACTTAGCCATTAGACTTGTCTTAGTTAGGGTTTCTGTGGCTTTGATGAAACACTATGACCAAAGTAAGTTAGGGAGGAAAAGATTAATTTGGGTTACACTTCCGTATCACAGTCCATCCCTGAAGGAAATCAGGACAGGAACTCCAGTAGGGCAGGAACTGGAGGCAGGAGCTGATGCAGAGGCCATAGAAGGGTGCTGCTTACTGGCTTGCTCCTCATGGCTTGTTCAGCCTGCTTTCTATAGAACCCCAGACTACCAACCCAAGGATAGCTGGGCCCTCCCCAACAATCATTAATTAAGAAAATGTCCTACTGCTTTGCCTACAGGCCCATTTCATGGAGGCATTTTTCTCATCTGAGGATCCCTCCTCTCAGATGACTTCAGCTTGTGTCAAGTTGACATAAAACTAGCCAGTACAAGACACTCAGTAATCTATCCTTTTGGCAAAGCCAAGGAGTGTAAAATGGTGGCCTAGGTCCTTCACTGTAGTACAAATGATGCTGAGAGAAAGAATAAGTCCAAGGTGGGGTACGATCGCTGTGCTGGCCAAGCACAGTGAGTCAGGGGAATGCAAGGTAGAAAGCAGCTATGCACAAACCTTCCAAACGGCACTTCTCTGACAGTCTCTCTGCTTCCTCATCCACTATATTTGGATATCTTTGGAGGGCCCAAGCTGGAAATCTAGGAGACACCCAAAAGCCCTCCTCCTCTTTCAAACCTCGTGTGCTACTGTTTAAACACGTCCCCATTTTACTTTGTAAGCAGTCACTGGAAGCTCTTTGGTGCCATACCTACTGACCTTCCAAGACTGGCTTTGAGCCTCTCACTTTGGCTTCTGCCGCATCCTTCTCAGCTATCTAGCACCTAGTCTTGCTACTCAAAACTCTACTGCAAGTGGGGTAGAAGGCTGTGCTGCCAAATCAGGCTTCTCAAAATAAACCTAGTGGTTTGATACTCTGTTGGACATCTTTGAATGGGTCCTCATTTAGGACGTTTCGGATTTCTACTTTACTCGACTTCTTATTCCAAGATAAACGTGTAATTATAAGCGTATAAATCCTAGAGGAATTCATTGTCTATTTCAGCCGCAGTTATCCATCCACCCACCCACCCACCCACATGATTAGTTTCTGTCCATCTAAGTAAATTCTCTCACCCATATTCTGAGGTGAGAGAGAATTTGTCCTCTTTTCTAGTACATAAGTGCCAGGTACATCAGATGTTGTTCATCAGGTCGGGGAGCATGAAGAGTTGACCAAGTGACGGAGGGGAGGAGCTGTGAGACGGACCCTAGGCCGCTCAGGCCAAGCCTTTCACCAGGACTTCTGCACCAGCACTTCCTACTGGTCTTAAATCAGATGCTAAGGAGGACCCTACTCTACCTGACACGGTCGCCTACTTCCATTCCCGCCCTCACCTCCACTCCAATCAGCAGCAAAGCAGCACCCCAGTCCCGCCACCACGTGAGCAGCTGTTCACGTGAGCACTACGAGCCCTGACCCGAGAGAGTCATGTGAGCGTGCGCGGTCACGTGATCGTTGCCGCCCTGCCTTTGCTTCCTGCTCCACTCCGGGCTGCAAGCTGATGGAGGACGAGGATGGGGACGAACAGGCGCTGCTCGGGGGCCGTCCCGAGGCGGACAGCGCGGTCCAGGGCGCCCCTCGCGCTCTGCCCGCGCTCTGCGACCCCAGCCACCTGGCGCACCGGCTCGTGGTGCTGTCGCTGATGTGCTTCCTGGGCTTCGGTGAGCCGGGTTGGGTTGGGGCAGGTGATAGAGGGATTCCGGAGTTTGCGTCCCCGGATCTGCACTGCTGCCGGGACTTGGGAGCCCGCTTTTTCCAAGTGTCGGGAGCGAGGTGACGTTTGTTCCTGCCAAGCCCCGGAGTGCAGGCAGCTCCTCCCTGGGGACGCAAATGAGAAGGAATCTCAGATCTTTCTCCCGGAGCGCCGTGCTGGGGAGAGTTTCAGAACATTTGCTCGGCAGACTTTCAGAGCGTGACTAAGTCCCTCTTCCTCTCTCTCCAGGCGACCCCTCCCACCCCCAGTGCTTTCCTTTGCATTCCTTTAGGGCTCGGATCCGCTTTGGATAGTGTTCACCACCAAGTGCACCTTAGTAGTCTGCTTTTACCTTTCCTCTATGAGGCAGTCCTGCAGGACCGCACTTGTTAAATTGGTTTCACTTATGAAATCTGATTCCTCGGAAAACACTTTCATTAGATACTTTAAAAGACATCCTTCCCTCTTGTGTTACAGTTTTTAGTTTACATTGAAACTGTCCGGATTCATAACTACTGGCTTGGCTTAAAAGTGTGTTTTTAGGGGATCAGATTCAGAAATACATGCTCCTGGTGTATAAAAGATACCCCGGGCTCTGGTTTCTCTATTTTTTGGAAGATGGTATCCATGGTGGTGCCCTCAGTACTGGAAGACAGAGACATGTGAATCCCTGTGAGTTAGAGAGGCCAGCCAGGGCTACAAAGTGAGATCTAGCCGCCGCCCCCCCCCCCCACCGTGGGCTTTGCGAGACAGGGTTTCTCTGTGTAGCCTTGGCTGTCCTGGAACTCACTCTGTAGACCAGGCTGGCCTTAAACTCAGAAATCCTCCTGCCTCTGCCTCCCAGGTGCTGGGATTAAAGGCATATGCCACCACTGCCCGGTTAAAAGTGAAATCTTTCCTCAACAAGCAAGCAAGCAAGCAACCAAACAAACAAACCATGATATTGAGTTTCTTATAAGCAGTTAAATCCTGAAGCAGAAGTTTCTAGGTTTAGAATCAATAACCAGAAAGCATAGACAAAACACTTGAAGAAATTGCCCCTACTCTAGCTGACAGTTTATTTTTGGTAGGTAGATTGGGCCGAAAGTTGGGGTTTGAGAAACCAGAGTCCTGCCTCTCTAGCCGCCTTCTCCACCTTTGGACCGGTAGCTTTGTGTATTTACAGAGTCAGCGGGAAACGGGCAGTGTTACCTTGGGGCCTCCTCAAGTCTGTCAGTTTTCCTCGCTCCCAGGAGACATTGCTGCTTTTCATTTGATCCCTTAGACTCACGGTTGTGTTGTTCTTGTTTCTAGCACCATATCCACTCAGTTATTTGCTCCTGGGTATTTTTTTTTTTTTTGTTTGTTTGTTTGTTTGCAGGATCAGAATTTATTTCAAATACTGGTTTGGTTTGAATAGCTGAAGTTCACTCTGCTTTTGAGAAAAGTGAGGACAGTTAACATTCATCTGTAGAGGATGCTTGTAGTTTTTTTTTTTTTTTTTTAAGTAAGGAAAATGCAACCATTTCATGAAGGTGTTAATACAGTAATAAACATGGAAAGAATGAAAAAAAAAAAGAAACCAAAAGTGATTAAAACCAGTCCATGTTGCCCTCTTAATCAAGTTTCTGGTGTTTGCTGTGTGTGCATACCACTAAATTGTGGAAGTTCTTTCAGATGGTAGATTAGAAAGTGGTGTAAAACAAACAAGCAAAAAATCTGTTTTCATGATGTCAGCCATAGTAAACTTTAAACACTTCAGGGGAGTTACTAGTTATGAGTTGTAACTTGAAACTTTTATGGAGACATCATTCTGAATGAAATATGTGCTCTTCCTTTTCTAGGCAGCTATTTCTGCTATGACAACCCTGCTGCCCTTCAGACTCAGGTGAAACGGGTGAGTAGATTCTCTACGTTCTTGTGCTGCTTTGCTTTGGAGTACTGACTTAGAGACGCTGAGATGGAATGGGCTCTTGGGGTGCCCCATCTGAGATGTTCACTTTCTCTGTTAGTGTCTGGTATTAGACCCACAAGCTGCAGAGTTCCTGGGATCAAATTTACTCCTTTAAGGAACACATGAATAACACATATATGACTTGAGATGGCTTTATTCTTTAGATAGGTAATTATGGACTCTGCCCACTGTGTTACCAGAAATGCTGGTGTTGGTGGGAACCTTACATTCCTCTGAACCATGAGTGAGTGAGTGGTGGGACAGCTTTAGCCTTCTTAGATAAGCTTTGCTGGTATTTACTTTTTATAACTGTGGATACTAGTTGCTGGGTATTGGTCCTGTCTGCATTCTTAGTCTGGTTTTGAATTGTTAAATTGTACTTGTCATTTCTTGAGCATTTAGACCATCATTGTGTGCAATTTTTTTTTAACCATTAGGCAGAGGAAAAATGCACAGGTTGTCCTTTGCATTCTATTAGGAGGTAAAGAGGGTTGCATTTATAAGACTAGGCAAGGATGATTGTTTTCTGTTTGGGAGGAGTCTATAATGCAGGCGGAAATGAAGAAGGGAGAAGAGAGGAGGCAGAAAAGGGCTGAGTTGGCCTCCATACCAGTGACAGGTCCTGGAGTCCATGAGGCTGGAGGAATAGTATGCGGACTGAAGATGTTCCCAGGTGTGGCTGTTATTCTAAGGCCAGGGTTTGTAGCTTTCAGAGTCTCAAGGAAGTAATCAGTTCCCAAATGGTTAAGAAACATACCCTGTACAGAAACACAGTTTTCACCACGTTTTGTTTTGATTTGCTAATTGCAGAACTTGTATGGAAAAAAGTTTTCTTTTCTCCCTATCTAGGACATGGAAGTGAATACCACGAAATTCATGCTGCTGTATGCCTGGTATTCTTGGCCCAATGTAGTTTTGTGTTTCTTGGGTGGCTTTTTGATAGACCGAGTATTTGGAATACGGTAAGCTGGCAAAAAAAGTTAAATTGTGGGTAAATTTAACCTGGTTATTAGAATGTAGGAATGGGTTGAAGTTTTTCTTCAAAGAACTGAATAGACTTGTGAATTGATATATGGTGGTCAAAATGATTTGGTTTTTGTTTTTAAAGATTGGTTTTGGCTCTAGACTTGATCCTTGCAGCCTGGTTGGTTTATTAATTAGGGTCAGGTCTGGTAGATGTTGCTTATGGGGTAAGGTCATCGGTTTCCAGAGGTAAATTATGCTCTTAAATTGGAGTTTCCAGAGGTAAATTATGCTCTTAAATTGGGCTAGGCGAACCATGTGTGAGTCCTCTTGCTGCCACTTGGTGAAGCCCCTGTAATGCTAACACTTAGTGCTTCCTAAGCTTCCGCTTCCTCCCTGCTCAGTAGGGGCAATAATTCCTACCTTACAAGCGTCTACAGGAATTAAATGAGAGATGCAGTTGTAAAGTCTTTGCACCTGTTGGAGATATATCCCTCAGCTCTGGTAACATTTAAGACATTCAACACCCCCCCCCATTTCTGCCCATCTTTGGCCATTGAAGTTTTTGTGGCCACGGTCATTTGGCGCTGAAGAGGAATAGTGCCGTGAGCTTTGTCACTTTTCGTCTTTCTCATTGGCTGTGTTTCAAGTGAACCTCAGGGAGCCTCAGCTGGGGCTTTCTTCAGAAGGCAGAAGTGGAGCTGCTGAGTGGCTTTAAAACCCTTTCTTATGGATAAGGGTTGAGATACCCTTGTGTGCATAGGTTTGCTTTTAAGAATCTTAAACAGTTGATTATTACAAAAGTGTTGAGATTTTACTGGGTCTCAAGGGATAGAATTTTTAGGGAAACTAATTCCACTTACGGAGGAGGAATTCCTTTTCATGGGGTGATAGAGATCTTGGGACATTGAGTTTTCCGGTTTTAGAGAACATTCAGGCCATGATTTTCCAAGGACTTTGAGTGAATTTTAGCTTCAGAAATGCAGTTGGCTCTGATGACTTTTGAAGAGTCTTCTAATTGTGCTGTTTTGTGGCTCTGGTGAAATATTAATAAACTGTAGTTGGACCTGTAACTGACTCCTTAACTTGGCATAGACTTGTCTCCTAAAAGAAGTTTTTAGTTACCAAGAAGTACAGCCAACTTAGAATTAGCCAGTAGAATTTCCTGGAATCAATTCTAAGTTAGTAAAATAAAGATTTATTTTTGTGCACACGCACACATGTCACGTGTGGAGGCGGCCACAGAGGCCAGTACAGGGGTCTGATCCCCAGAGCTGGAGTTACAGGCAGTTGTGAGCTGCCTGAACCCGGGTCTTCTTCAAGAGTAGCACGTGGTGTTAACTACTGGGTTTTCTTACTAGCCTTCGGCTCTACACTCTGATAGACATTTGATAAAGAATTTCCATTTCTAAATGAGAACCTTGTGAAGACTGTTTAAGTTTTAAGAGGTGATAATGATCCTGTGCCATTGATGAACCCCCGGAATCCTGTCAGAATTCTGGACTTCTCTATGTTAGCATTTGGCTCTGGAAGTTTGCAGATGAGTGTTCGCCTTCCTTGGATGCAGAGTGGGAAAAGAAAACCCAAAGTGGTTATTAGTATAAGACTCTGTGATTACCGGCAATAATGTGAAGAAATGACTTTTTTTTTTTTTCTCTCACTCAGGTGGGGCACAGTTATTTTTAGCTGCTTTGTTTGCATTGGACAGGTAAGAAAAGCCAAAATATTTATTCATTATTTGATAATGACTTTGCAGTCTTATTTAATTAATTCCCTTAGAAAAAAATATGCTGAATGAATGAATGGATTAATTTGTTAATCGGGCCCATGAATGGCCATGTGGTATAATTAATTTTAAGCGTTAAATTCCATTATCTTAGTCACTTCCTCATTGCTGTGATTGGCAGAAGCGACTAAGGAGGGAGAAGGGTTTGTTTAGCCCTCTGCTTGAGGGGGAGGAACGATGGTGGGAGCATGAAGCAGCTGGTCACATGGTGCCTGCCTGCAGTCAGGAAAACAGGAAGTGACAGGTGCACGTTCAGCTCGCTCTCTTCTTTATGCTGCTCAGCCCATAGAATGGTGCCACACACATTGGGGTGGGTATTTGCATGTGGGTTAACCTTACCCAAAAGATCCCTCCCAGGTATGCTGGAGGCTTGCCTCCTGGTGACTAGAAGTCCTGCTAAATGCATGAACATTAGTATTTTAGTTTCTCGTATTTATTAGTGCAGGCTAGTGAAAGTGTTGTGGAAATGAGGATTTGTCATGTTACTTACTCCTTTTGAATATCCTGAATTTATTTTTTTATTACTATTCATATTACAGGTCATATTTGCTCTGGGTGGTATATTTAATGCTTTTTGGCTGATGGAGCTTGGGAGGTTTGTGTTTGGGTAAGTTATAACTTAACTTCATGTTATCTTACCGTGTTTCTTAAGGACCTTCAATGCTAGAGTTAAAGCTAGGGCCTTCCGTATTCCAGCCAGCCCACGGACCCACCCTTCTAGTACTTTACATTGTCTCTTGTGAGGTGTTTACTGCTCTAGATGGGATGGGACCTGGGAAAGTGAAGTCCATAAGAGAGGCAGACTAAAGCCTCGTAGAATAGCCAACTTCATTCAGAGCACCAGAAAGTTTATACTCTGAGTCTTAAGAAGAGTAAAGTGTACAGTCACAAGGACAAGCCACATGTGGTCAAAGACATGTTTTTCCACAGAGGCGCATAAACAACAACAGCTGGCTGTAATGACGTGAACTCACTCCTGTCACACCTGGGAGGGACACAGAAACACACTCTAAGAACATGTTTGTGCTTTTGAAGAAATGGAGGTCACAAGACTCTCTCGGCTTGTTTTCTTACAAGCTCTCAGAATTCTCCTCACAGAACTCCATTCTTGGACCTGTAGTGAGGAATTACTTCAGATCTTTGAAATGTAGTCTATTTATGTAAGTGTACTTCTTAGTTGATTTAACTAACACTAGTTTTTTTGAGTGATCATGGTTAGCTTGTAGAGTTTGAATATTTTAAGCTTCTTCAGAAATGATGCGTTTCCTGAGCTTTTAAAACTTGATTATATTGAAAACTTATTTAAATCCCATTCACAAAAGTATGGACCATCAAGTTTCTAGATTGGTTACTCTGGGCATCTTCTTCATTACAAGACTAAGTCTTGTAATGATCTCTTCAGAAGGGGGTGTCATGTATGTCTTTCTGCTCCCTGTTGAGGTGTCTTGAATTAGCACAGAATCTCTAGGGTGACTTCCCTATGTAGCTCCTCTCACTGCCTGTCTTTACTAATTAATTCAGCATGCCAAATCACTCCAACACATCACAATAGAAAATAGTAATTGAGTTTTAGAGTGTGTGGATGGGTTGTCTGTGTCCCGATGTCTGGGATCTCTGCTGCAGAGATTCCTGTAAGGCCGGAGGCTGGACTCATCTGGAAGCTCGTTCTGCATGTTAGATACTCAGGTTGGGTGCCTCAAGCGGTGCCTCTTGTGTGCCTTGCTTTCTGGTGAGGGTGGTTATGCTTCCTACAAAGTAGCTTGGGACTCCAGCTGTGAGTGTTGGACTGAAATGGCAGTTGCCATCTTTGGGATGCTCATGGTCACACAGTCTTGCTTCACTGTGTCTTATTAGCTGAAGCACTTCAGCCTTCCTCCATTCAAGAGGAGATGGAAATCCTACTTCTCTCTGGGATGAAGAAAATGGCTAACAGGGATTTCTTTCAAAGCTGTGACTTTTCTTCTCCCATATTTAGGATTGGTGGGGAGTCCTTAGCAGTTGCCCAGAATACATATGCTGTGAGTTGGTTTAAAGGGAAAGAATTAAACCTGGTGTTTGGACTTCAACTCAGCATGGCCAGAATTGTAAGTATGGTGACAGGCATGGTGGGGCCCAATAGGAAGCATGAGACTGAGTCTTGTAATGATCTCTTCAGTCGTAGAAAGAAGTATGCTAGGGCACACTTGGATGTGAAACAGTAGGCAGTGATTTCTATGGGTCTTTTAAAAAAATACTTGCTTGTGTGTCTGTGTGGTACCTCTGCATGCGGAGGTCGGAAGAGGGCATTGGGTGACCTCCTTCGTCATTCTCCGCTTGTTCATTTGAAGGCAACTGTCCTCAGTCTCCACAGATCAGAGTTATTTGGCATGCAGGGACAGTTGGCTTGTTACATGGGAGCTGTGATCTGAATTCTTGTCTTCCTGATTGCACAAAGCACTCTGACCGTGGAGCCACTTATAGCCCCTGTTTGTATATAATTCTCCAGGACTTAGACATTTATATTGTCTTCAGTGAAGCAGTCATAAACATTAGTTCAAAGTGTCTGGATAAAGCTTGCCTAATTTCTCAACCATTATTGTACCTTGCTTCAAAAATCTCTCTACACATCCAGTCATCCATCTGTTCGTCCACCCACCCATCTATCTGTCCCATCCATCCATCCATCCATCCATCCATCCATCCATCCATCCATTCATCCATTCATCCATCCATACATCCATGTTCTGCTTTCACATTTCCATTGGTAGGAAGCTCACTCTGCAGTGGGGCAGCCCATTCTCTCTCAGTTAACATTTATTTATTTATTTATTTATTTATTTATTTATTGACAGCCTTACTGTGGAGTTCTGGCTGGCCTGTAACTTGCTGTGTGGGTCAAGCTGGCCTTGAACTCACAGAAGTCTGCTTGCCTCTGCCTTTAGAGTGATGAGTTTAAAGGCGTGAAACACCATGAACTCCTGATACTCCACCTGACACAGATGAAGCCTTTTCCCACAAAGGGCCTTTACTGACTGTCCACCCCCCTCCCCCCCCCCCAGTGTTAATTGTTTGCGCCTGGCATTCGATGGCTCTTCAGTTCCCAATCAGGCATGGTTTTTTCCAGATCTAAGTCATCTCACGGGATGTTTGGCTTCCTCACCATGATGCTCACATCTCATTGGACTTTCTCTCCATCAGCCAGACTCCTGGTGGTTAGAACTAGAAGTGATTGTGGTGTTTTATATTTTGTCTTAGGGAGGGTACCCAGCAGCTCTAATGGTTTGATTAATGCATCCTGTGAGACAGGGAGTCTTAAGTATCTCCATCCTGCTATGGCTGGGGCCGGAGGTTGAGTATTGTTTTGATTTTCCTTTGTAGTTTGCTCCTTTTACGCTCACTGGTTCAGCAAGCACTGAGCCAGGCGATAGCACCACGGCAGCTCAGCTGAGGAGTTCGCCACTGCCGGGAAGCTTGCTTGATTGCCCAGCTGAGCAATGCTTTCCTCCACCCTCCTCCTGTTAGTTCCTGAGACTCAGGCCTCATCTCACATCTCCGTCAGATCCTCCTCTCTCTCTCCAATCATGGCTGTAAACGTGAGGGTGCTCTAGGCCGTGGCTTTGGTGTCTCATCTCTTTCAGCACTCAGAGCCTCGGAGAGCTTACCTAGTTTTGTGAGGTTGAATAGCATTGCCTTGTTTCCAGGTTCATGATACTTGTCCGGGCTTTCCCTTGAATTCCTCACGTGTACTCAGAGTTTCCCTTGGCTGTCTTCGTCCAGGCCTTTCTCCCCAATTCCTGACTCACACAGGCTGTCCAGTTTCCCTGAACTGAACTTACGCTGTACCCACTTCTTCATATTCTCCCCACCATTCCTCAGATCAGCTCTTGAGGAGTTTCTCCTCAGCAAGGGCTACTTTCTTCGTGTGGTTTCTTGTACAGAACATTGGTGTCACCCTGTGCTCCACCTCCTTCCATCCTCTGACATATTTGTCAGCACATGCTATCGGCTGTACCAGAAAACCACATCCATCTTCTGAACATGTCTTACTGTACTGCCAGTAGCCCGATCTCAGACCCATCTTGTTTTGGCCTATTGCTGGAGCATGACTGCCCGGTTTGTAGAAACTAGCCAGCCAGAGTTGCTTTTCAGGACTGCAGAGGGAGGCTTACTCAGGATCACATGATCTCTCATCTCTAGCCCACTCTTAATTTCTTTTCTATTGCTTTAACAACCCCATCATGATTGTGACCATGACCAAGGCAACTTATAAAAGAAAGTGTTTAATTGAGCTTATGGTGTCAGGATTAGAGCCTCTGGTGGCAGAGCGAAGACATGAGGAGATGACAGAGAGAGCTCACATCTTCATCTGTCAGTAGGAGGCAGGGAGAGCACACTGGGAATGGATTAAGTCTTTTAAATCCTCAGAGCACATCCATAGTGTGTTTAAGTTATAGAGTTCTCAAGAGTTATAGACTGAATCTGTTTATGAAAGGGATTTAGTAGAATGACTTGCAGGCCGCAGCCCAGCTAATCCAACAGTGGCTGTCTGTGAATAGAAGGTCCAGGAATCCCGTAGTACTTCAGGAGAGAAGGCTGGGGTCTCAGCTGGTCTTCAGCTTGTGCTGGAATCCTGAAGAAGCAGGCTCTAATGCCAGTGAAGGAATGGACTTGCTAGCAGGGTGAGGACAAGCAGGCAAAGAGCAAGAGCTTTCTTTTTTCCATGTCCTTACACGGGCTTTCAGCAGAAGTTGTGACTCAGATTAGAGGTGCGTCTTCCACCTCAGAGATCTGGATTAGAGGTCCGTCTTACCCCTCCTCAGTCTAACCAGATTATCTTCTGTGTAATCTGGATTCTGGTTACACTAAGGCACTATGAGTAAACTTCCCCCAGTGTTAGTAACTGAGAAACCTGTTTTCCTTCCTCAGGGAAGCACAGTGAACATGAACCTCATGGGCTGGCTGTATGGGAAGATTGAAGCATCATTGGGCTCAGCTGGCCACATGACCCTGGGCGTGACACTTATGATTGGTGAGTGACTCCTTGTGTCCCATGTCTTGTCCCTTTTGAGGGTCTGTCGTAGGAGATGTGCCAAACAGGCAAGAACTCTGGGCTCAGTCCCAGACTCCCATCCTTGGAGGTTACGGGGTTTTCCCTCCACAGTGCATTAGTTATTTTGACTGTTTAGAAAAAGACAGTCATATACCTTGTTTGCATGTCTATTGCCGTTTCTGAAGGAGGATCTGATTCTCCCCTGTGTTCCTCAGTGTGGTCACTTCCATATTGTATGTTCAGAGAGATTGTGTTGAGTGAAGGCAGGCCATCCAGGGAGTATACCCAGGTGACTCACAGGAGCGGGTGGCAGGGGGAAACTGGGTCCTTCTGCTCGGGCTCAGCCAGGACACTGGAGAGATGTGGTGCGGGACAGTGCAAAGCCCACTGAGTTGAGAGCCAGGAACCTGGGTCCATTCTTCACTGCCCATAACTAGTTTCTTTATCTAGGACAAGACAGTTTATCTCAGTGTTCTGAAAAGTTGTGGGTCTGCGTACTGTGTGTGTCCTTGCTGTCCCTAAGTTCTCTGAGCCCATTCCATGGTGCCAGTTGCTGAGTGGCGAGTCACCGAGTAGAGGGTGAAGCTCCGTGTGGCCCTTTCAGGCTGCCCTCAGCAGAGATTCTCAGACTCTATGGCAGCGTCCGACCCTTGTGTCAGTGGCTTCTCACAGGGCTCCACCATGGCTTGTGGCACAGTGGGGTGAAGGCTCGATTTGCATATCTTTTACCCCTTGTATTGGCTTGATGCACACAGCCTGGTTAAAAGAGGGCATGGAGGGGCAGTGCTAACAGGAATCTCACCTCAAGGCTGTCCACCTTCTCAAACACTCAGTCTCATATAAGCTTTTGTACTTGCATTCAGTTTTCTCCATGTGCGGAATTATGTTGTGTTTTGGAGGTAGAAAAGACACTTCATTGAGTGAGCACTTCTCATGTTACACACGGGGGCTGAGCCTCACAGGCTACGAACCACCACCTTGTCAAGGGTGGCAGTAGAGTCCGTGGCTGCTGGCTCTCTGTACTTCTGTAGCGCACAGGTCAGAGAAGGTTCCTCCCCTGCTGTTTCTTTCTGTGATGTATGTATGTGTCCGCATTGTTCTGTGCACATGTGTGTACATGTTACATCATGTAGAGGCCAGAGCTCAATGTTAGGTGTCTTCCACGATCATTCTCCACCTTAGTTTTGGAGACGAGGTCTCTCATGGAAACTCACTGATTCAGCTAAGACCAGCTGACAGCGAGCGCAAGGGTCTGTCCATCTTCACCTTTCCGTGGCTGGTCATGTACTCTCCGCAGTCTACAGGACTGGAGTGTTTGGTTCCAGTGTTTTCCTTCTAATTGCCAGCCTTCTATTGAGAAACAGCTATGATGCAGTCTGCCTGCTGGGTGTCTGCCATTCTGTTCCTTGTGTCTGCACTCGCGTCGGCAGGCTTTCCTTAGCTCTGTCTTAGCCGTTCTCTCAGTGGCCACACAGCTGCTCTTCATGCAGTGTGCCGCTTTCTCCAAGCCCCCGAACCTTCTAATATTTCTCTCTCTCCCCCTCTCTCTCTCTTTTTTTTAGGGGGTATAACGTGCATTCTTTCACTAATCTGTGCTTTGGCCCTTGCTTATTTGGATCGGAGAGCAGAGAAAATACTTCATAAAGAACAAGGAAAAACAGGTACATCATTGCGAGTGGGACTCAGGGGGCCTTGGCGGTAGTCGACAGTCCCGTGAGCACGCTGCACAGTGCTGTGGTGCTGTCTCCACATCCACTTCTGCTTGTCTCCATTTTTGTTTGTATCCCCCTTTTAATGTTTTAGCAGAATGTACATTCTTGATTTTGTTTTGTTTATTTGTTAAATGATCCTAGTTCCTACAGTACCAACTTCTGCTTTCTTCCTCCTAGTACTTGGTAATGTATTTCACAGACGAATGTCTGTGAGATTTTCTGGGAAAGTGTTTTTATTATTATTATATGAATAAAAACAATGACTAATGATGACTACAGGTGCTTAGGTTTATGAGATAATGTGTCTTCCTTTTCTGAAGGTGAAGTCATTAAATTGACGGATATAAAGGACTTCTCCTTACCCCTGTTGCTGGTCTTCGTCATCTGTGTCTGCTACTACGTGGCGGTGTTCCCTTTCATCGGGCTGGGCAAGTGAGTGTTCCCTAGCATTCTAGTTAGAGATTGTAATGAGGGTGAGTCACATCAACGAGTGGGTGTCTTTGTGGTTAATTTTCCTACTGTGGACACTCTATACCTAGACTGATTATTTTACATTCGGGGATACAGTGGGCGTTTTAGGTGTTTTTAGTTCCAGGTTCAACATTGTTTTACTACTTTCTTTATCCTCTTGAAGAAAGACTTTTAGATTTTTCTTTCTGTTCTTGGGTCGGGAGGCTCCCTGCTGTGAGTGAGGCTGTGCACTGTCTACCTCAGGCAGATTCTGCCAGACTCAGATTCAGGCATCAAGGCAGGTCCTTGCCTGCTGTGCCTGCTTCTCTCCTCAGTCATTGGCTGCTGCAGCGTGTAGGGATGGGCTTTGTGTCTTTGTAACCTTCAAGACTATACAGTCCCTTTACGGCAAGAACCCTATTCCATGGGAAAGGACCTCTGCACTCCTGCTTTTCGATTTGCTGTTCTGAAAATGTGTCGACCAATCTGGATTCAGTCAGTGAAGTAGTGAATACTTGCGCTGTAGCAGGTGGCTCTAGGATGGATAGGAGACAACAGTGGAAGAAAAGCTTATTCAATGTTAAGAGTTATTTTTAATTTTTTTCTTTATTTCTTGAAAACAAAGTAGTTCTTTCTAATGTGCACACTTTTCTTTTTTAATTTTAGAGTTTTCTTCATGGAGAAATTCAGATTTTCTTCCCAGTCAGCAAGTGCAGTTAACAGGTATTTGGTGTAATCTGTAGGTGCTTGTTGCGATGTGTGATGTATGCATAAGCAGAGGCCACACGTGAGCGGCCACAAATATTGTGTGACTGCAGCCCCCCAACCCCCCACCACATCCCTGACACCAAAGTGCCCCCCCCCCGCCCCTTCTCAACTCCCCATACCCAACACCACAGACCCAAATCCCAGGAGCCTGGCTTTGCATAAAGAGAAAACCCAAAGAATTCTTGGAATGATTTTTATATTTTTGTTCTTGGGCTCTCATTTTGGAAGGGTGCCAAATTAGAGGAGCCAAGGCTTTGCTTTGTGGGTATCTTAGGGAGTGCTTTGATACTTAGTTTCTAATGGTGTTGTGTTCTATTAACGCCTTATGCTCTCTGGGCAGTGTTGTATATATCATATCAGCTCCCATGTCCCCAATATTTGGACTCCTGGTGGATAAGACTGGGAAGAACATCATCTGGGTCCTGTATGCGGTAGCTGCCACCCTCGTGTCCCACATGATGCTGGCCTTCACCTTTTGGAACCCATGGATTGCTATGGTAATGTTGAGAGGGATGCTGAGGGCTTTAGAGAGAACCCCAAGTCCATGTTTGCTGCACCCAGCAACCCCAGCTGGCAGCTGACGGGGGACATGGCTTCACTTTAATCTTGACAAATAAGTATTTATTTAAAAAAGAATGGTCAGTTATTAATTTATGAAGTTTGCTTTCAAATGGCTTATTTAGTAGGGAATCTTCAATGCTGAAGTAGAATTTGAAATAAAATAGTCTCTAATCACTTCCAGTGACTTTGCTGAACTTCACTAAAATAAGTCATCTCATTAAAAGTGGCCAGTCTTGCAGCCTAGTGTCTGTTTGACTTTGACTCTTAAAGTTTAAAGGATAGCAATCTATCCATGGAGGTTTTGTTGTCTTTAGGGAGTGCAGGCTGAGTGCTGAGTTTCTTACTTGTTCTTAAAGGAACATCTTGAGCATAAGTGGTTATGGACCCAGTGGACAGTACCCGGAAGCCTTCCTAGAGGGACATTCAGGTTCTAAGAGTAGCAGTGCCGCTGTAGAGGCTCTGTGCAGTGGTCATCTGACAGATGTGACAAGAACTTACTATTCACCTGTGACTTTGCCAGCCACACACAGATCTGCCCATTTTCCTTGCTGGTATCGGAGCCAGCATTATTTCATATTTACCAGTCTGATGGGTACATGTAACACTCAATTTAAATTCAGTTTAAATTAAGACACATTCTTGTTTATATATAGCTACAGTGACCCCCATATTCTCCGTGCAGCCTTGGCTGGCCTTGGCTCATCCCTCCTCCCACAGGCATGCCAGCACCATGCTTGGCTAGTGCCTTTTGTATTGAGGAAAAGGCAGCCTTACAGAGTCTGACAAGTGCTGGTGAGGGTGGTTCTGTCCCTGCTCTGCTTCTCAGATCAGAACTTATCATCCAGAGGCAGCAGCAGAATCAGGTCACTCTGCTGCCGTGATTACTTCCTTTATAATTAAGGAACTAATCAGGTTACCTGAAAACTTGGGTAAGAAATTTTTGCCAGGTAACTGTGCCCTTGACTGGACAGTGGCCCAGATAGTTTATGTCTGTTTATATCACAAGTGAAAATGGTTAGAACAGTGGAGGGTACTGAGAGAGGCCCACGACTGAGCTTCGGATTTAAAGTGTTAGTCTAATTACAGTGACTAGGTGTGTACTCTGTTTAGCTAGGATGTCACTTTCACCGATTGTCTTCCCTGAGAATCCCCTGTCACCTGATACATACTGCACTGCTCTGTCTTCCCGTCTAGTGTCTCCTGGGGTTTTCCTACTCATTGTTGGCCTGCGCGCTGTGGCCAATGGTGGCATTCTTAGTTCCTGAACACCAACTGGGAACTGCATATGGATTGTAAGTATTGTGTTTCTACCGCAGATCAGACGTACGCCTGCTGCTGTGATCAGTTATTGGAACATCCTGTGTGTTCTAATGTAGTTATGCTCAGGGTTCTGGGACAGCTCTGAGCCTGCATATAACTAGGAACATCAGTTAATCCATTTAAGCAGGTGTCATGTGTGGTGTTTCTGGTCACTTTCCCTAACTGTGATCTGGGGAAAACAGCTCAATGGAGGAGGGCTCATTATAGCTCCTGGTTTTAGAGATATCGGTCTTTGTTGTATTGATTCTGGGCCTGTGGTGAGGCAGCTCCATCATGGCAGCCAGGAAGCGGGCAGACAGATATGCAGGCATGTGCTACTCACACACACATACGTCTGCACTGAGGTTTTTCTTCCTTTCCTCTTCTGTTAGTCAGGGTTCTCCAAAGCAGCAGAATTTATAGACTGCATCTCTCTATATATACAGAACAAAACTTATTAAAATGACTTACAGACTGTGGTCCAGTTAATCCAGTGTCTTAGGGTTTTACTGCTGTGAAGAGACAAATGACCATGGCAGCTCCTATAAAGGAAAACATTTAATTGAGGCTGGCTTACATTTTAGAGGTTTAGTTTATCCTTGTCATGGAGGGAAACATGGCAGCATCCAGACAGACATGGTACTGGAGAAGGAGCTGAGAGTTCTACATCTTGATCTTTAGGCAGCAGGAGGAGAGCTGAGATACAGACATACCTCCTCCAACAAGGCCACACTTCATATTAATGTCACTCTCTGTGAGCCTACGGAGGCCATTTTCTTTCAAACCAGTAAATCCAACAATGGCTGTCTATGAACAGAAGGTTCAGGAATCCAGTAGTTTATTTGATAAGGCTGGATATCTCAGCTGGTCTTCAGTAAATGTCAGAATGCCAAAGAAGTAGACTCTATTGCCAGTGAAGGAATGGAGGTGCTAACGAGGAGAGAGCCATTATCTGTGTCCTTATATAGGCTTCCAGCAGAAGGTGTGGCTCAGATTGGAGGTGTGTCTTCCCACCGCAAAGATCCTGATTAGAAGTGGATCTTCCCACTTCCCTCATGGTGTGCCCTACATTTTGGGGTTTTAGTTAATTCCAGATGCAGTCCAGTTGACGACCAAGAACAGCCTCACACTGCCCTTTTATTCTATTCAGGCCTCCAGCCCATGGGATGGTGTGGTCCATATTCAGGTCTTTCCCACTTACGTTACTCCTCTTTGGACATGACCAATAGTCACGCCTAGAAGAGTACTTTTCTGTCAGGTGCTTCTTAGTCTAGTTAACTGTAGTTACAGTTGGCCATCAAGCAGGGTAAGCCTCTAGCAAGACAGGTGGAGTAAACTATAACCCATAAGATGGTCTGGTAGCAGAAACAGTCTAGGATAAAACCCAAAATCTGCTGGGTATGGTGATGTACACCTTTAATCCCAGCACTCGAGTCAGAGTCAGGTGGACCTTGGTGAAGTGAGGCAAGCTTGGTCCACAAAGTGAGCTCCAGGCCAGCAGGGTGACATAATCTCCTTATCTCAAACCAAAATCTATCCATTTGCTCCCTGATTGAAAGTCTTTCAAAGCACCGGTAGTGTGTGGTTTCAGATGCTGATATTAACAGTGAAGTTAATCCGTGTATGAAGACTTTTGACAATGATGTGTTACTGTTTCTGGAAATTGTAGCATGCAGTCTATTCAGAACCTTGGGCTGGCCGTCATCTCCATCCTTGCTGGCATGATACTGGACACTCAGGGATACTTGCTTCTGGAGGTGTTCTTCATTGCCTGTGTTTCTTGTGAGTGTGTCATGTGGCAGTGTTTGCTTTCTTATAACATAGTAAAGCGTTGATGTTTTTATAATTGGGCTTTGTCATATTGTTTAAAGTACACTAGACAGTGTGTCTCAGCAAGTCAGGGTGGAAAGCCAAGCTCTGCCTTGGTCTCTGAAGTAGCTCTGGGCTTCTAGGAAGCTAAGGTTAAAGTTCTGATTTTGTTCATTTGTAAAAGCACGTGTTTTTCTCGGATGGAAATCCCTGCAGAGGTGCCACGAGTTCTGAAGACAAGAAGAGAGGAAAGAGGGTCAGGGCGGGTGCTGCCTGGGGTTGTGTGGGCTCCCTCTCCTGTAGGGCCCCAGCTATTCTCCGGCTCTACCCTTCCTGGGCTAAGCAGCAGTGATTCCCTATGGGCAAAAACGCTGTGGTACTTCAGGGCTCTCAGAAGCAAAAATGTACAGTGTTTTTTTAAATGTCGATGAAGAGGAACTTGGTCTGTGCTTCAGTTGGATTGCATTGGTGCCATTTACAAGTGTGCCTTGTGTTTTCCAGTGTCACTGTTAGCTGTGGTCTTTCTGTATTTGGTGAACCGTGCCCAAGGTAATGAGCTCTCTAGATTTCTTCTTCATCTCGGGTGGATTGTATTGAGGGCCAGTGCTGTTTTCAGTTTGTGTTAGTGATTTCCCAGTCTTAGTGACAGGAACCTAAGTTTATAATCACACATTCTGGACCATCACATGTTAGAATTGCCATTAGGCAGCTCATTTCTAGGTAAATCAGTGTTTGATAATATAAAATCTCAGGTGTATATTAGCAACCCCCCCCCAAGACCCTCATATTCTCATATCTAAAAAAGTGAAAGTAAAAATTTTTACTTTAGTGTTGAACATGTTTGAGTTAGAATTAGAAATAACAGATTTTTAAAACTAGTACATGTTAATATGCATTAGAATATTTCTTTTTCTTAATAAGAGTTTGATGTTGTCTGTATTAATCTTTCTAATTGTCTGTTCTTAAAGGGCATGGTAGAAGGTAATGGAGAATGTAACTCCATGTTGCCTGTATAAATTTAAATTTGTTTCAATTTTTCTTAATGTTCAGTATTACTAACATCTAACACAATGTTTTCGTTAACACATACTTTCACTCTTAAAAATATAAAGCTAAAATTAAAGCATGATTTATAGGATATATTCTTTTTTATCTTTCACACACTTTATGTATGATTGGATTTTAATTATTCATGTTACTTAAAATATGTTCATTTACGTTTTAGGTGGGAATCTAAATTATTCTGCAAAACAAAGGGAACGAATGAAGCTTTCTTAGCCAGGGTGAGTACGTACTGGGGAGATTGGATATTGAAACTCTTAACTAGGGGCATTTATTTCCAGTAAGGTTTAGACTTTAAAGATATTAGTTGCTTTCTTGATTTTTAAGAGCCAATAATTAGGTCTGGAAAAAAGCAGTACACAGTTCTTATTTTAGGAAATCTAAGATAACCATCAAGATGTAAAATGAAAGAAAGAAAAGGAACTGAACTTGTTGCCTTCCGGGCAGTGCAGGGCTTGTTCGTGGAGCGCGGCCCTGCCCTGCGCCCGTGTTGCCTGCATGTGCCCCTCCTTCTCTCTGTCAGCTGGACTTTCTGACAGGGGGTAAGATAACATTTCAACTTTCCCTACTACTACTTTCATTCTGGGCTGGGTTAAAATGCTCTGACCAAAAGCTGCTTGGGGAGGAAACTGTTTATTCCAGGTTACAGTCCTGTCATTGAGAGAAGTTGGCAGGAACTCGAAGCAGGAACGCTGCTTGCTGGCTCCTTCTCACTGGCCCATGCATACCTGCCTTGCCTGTGCAGCCCGTGACCTCCTGTGCAGGGATGACACTGCTTCTTGGTGCACGAACTGCATCAATTAACAGTCAAGATAGTGCCCAGCAGACAAGCTCACGGGCCAGTCTCATCTGTTTTACATTCTGTCCCTGGTGACTCCAGGCTGTGTCCAGTTACATCTTGATACCTGTATGCTGTTTGCTTTTCGAAAGATTATAGTATTGGGTTTAAGTTATTTTTTTTATAAGTATGTGCTAAAGTATGACGGTATTTCTGTTTCCTGTTATTTCTAAAAAAATTTAGCCATTAAGCTTCTTATGATTTAAAGATTTATTTGTAGATATACCTGTCATCTGATTATTAAGTTTTGAGACTTGAATAGGATGAAGTCTGGTATAACAGCCCATGTTTTTTAAAGTAGGGTGGTAGTCTTGTTTAAAATTGTTATAAAATTGGAAGTGAAAGGTTAAAGAGCTGGCTCAGTGGTTAAAAGTGTGTACTGCCCTTACAGAGGCCCAGAGGTCAGTTCCAGTGCCCATGTTGGGATCTCAGGAAGGACCGGAACAGCAGCTCTGGGGAGCCCAGGGTCTCTTCTGCGGGCACCTGCACTTATGCACTCCGCTGCCCCAATAAACATGATTTGTGTATTTGCAAATAAATCTTTGAATCACAAGAGGCTTAATGGCTTAAGTGCTTAGAAATAATAGGAAACAGAAACACCATCATGTATTTTACAATGTTACATACACTTCTCATTCTGAAAACTGCATGGAGCTTCCTGTCTTTTTTTTTTTTTTGCTACTTTTTGGGTAATTTCTCGTGTTATGTTTTACAGATAAAGCTCTGAAATGACTGTGCCGTGAGAAGGGATGGCATTCGCTGCTGACTGGAAACCTTCAGGAAGAGTTTCTTTTTAAAAAAGTCATTTAGGAAAATAATAGAGTGGAAAATATATTTATATTTGAAATAAATATACTTAAAGTGGTTCATGCAGACTACTTAAGCCTTTTGTAACCATGTATTATGAAAGATTTCTAGTCAGCAGTGAACAGTTCAGGGAATCTGGAACATTCAGGCGAAGTTCAGTAAGGACCTCTCTGTAAGGGTCTGCATCTTCTGCTGGGGTGGTTTTTAATAAGTGCATCCTTCAAAAGTAACCTTTCCTTTGTATTATAGCAGGAAAAAGAAAAGAAAAGAAAAGAAAAGAAAAAAAAAAAAAAAAAAAAACGCACAAAACCTGAGGGGCTGGGGTAGAAGGCTGTTACGTCCATAATAAAGAATGGTATTTAACCACGCTCACCGTGTCCTAGAGAACAGTGTGCAGTTGCTCCATGTTTTCCAGTAGGAGATTATGTATGAATGTTATTAGTGATGGCTGCTGGGCAGCTAACCTTTGGGAGTTTTTTCTTTCTTTTTCTTAAAGACAATAAAAGTGTCCTTCAATTTACGATGGCTACCTATGTACATGAGTACATAACACCAATGCAAAAGGTATACCTGATGTCTTATATTTTTTAAACATTGCAACAGTGATTTCAAGTTTTCTGTGGAAGGTAATCTCCAGAAACCAAAGCTGCAATCAAGAAAGTGTCCTAAGTACAGTCTCATTGATTAGTTTTATAGGGGTAGGGTACGTGTGGTACATAGCATTGTGTGCTTAGCTTTGGCATCAAAGGAGTGGACATGACTCAGTGGTTAAGAACGTTTACTGCTCTTCAAGAGGACCCAGTTCAGTTCTTAGCATCCACATGGGGCCGCTCACAGTCACCTAACTCCAGCTCCAAGGGATACAGCACCATCTGGTCTCCTCAGGCTCTTGCTTTGAAAATGCATTCCTTTTCTTTTGGGTTTATAGTTATACATTCTTCACTTGTGAGTTTCGAGGCTTTGACTACATGTGGCTCTTGTAGCACGTGTCACGTACATGAAGTGGCTCCTCTGCACTAGCTGTCCTTTCCATTGTGTGTCCACACAAGGTGTGGGGAGCCTTGACGTGCTTATGAATAGGTGTGTGCCTGCCCCTTTCACAGGGTTGTCCATTGCGATTTCCTTCTCTTAGAGTGTATTCTCTAGTGCACACTTTAACCTGGTTTCATCTGATTTAAATAAAAACCGTAGTTTCCAGCCCAGAATCATTCTAACATAGAAACTTCTGCAGGACACTCAGGCCGTAGATAACTTAGGATACCTATGAACTTTGAAGACTCATACTGTGCCTTTTTAGCTCACTTCAATTTGTCAGGAATTTCTGGCACCATGGATTTGGGGTGTATTTGTTCTTCCTTAGATTGTCAGCTCCACGAGAGCAGGGATATTGCCTGGTTTGTTAACAAGTGAATGTATCCCAGTGCCTAGCATAATGTCTATACACAACTTTTCTTTTTTTTTGAATAATGTATAAAATAAAAGTAATTGGAATAACCTGTTTTGGAGGATAAATGGCAATACAAATAAAATGGTCCCAAATGGGTTGGTGGGCTGCATGCCTTCTGGCTTAGAAACCTTATATTTAATATTTACCTTAGGAAACCACTGAACAATCATATATATTCTAAGGCAGCATCTTTCTTCTGGGCCTTCTGGGCTTTATAATGTCCTGACAGGGAGTCATTCACATCTGTAGTTTAAGAGTTGTTGGATGTAGTGTATGAGCCAGGGCAGGGCCCTGCATGTGTTAGGCACAGGCTTCTGACCAGAGGAGCAGCCCCAAGACACAAGCTCTGGGAAGTGCATTCTCTGGAAGGAGAGTCAGCTCACGGGTAGAGTTCTTCCTGTTAGAGTACTGGCAAGAGTGCAGAGTTCAAGAGAACAAGAACTGTTTTAACTTACCAACAAGCTGATGGAGACCAAGAGAAGGGCGGGATGCATGCTGGAGTGTCAGCTTTAGCCTCTTAGTATTGTTCCTATTTGGCAAAACAAGTGAGTGTTTTCATGAGGAGGTACAAAACACATGACTACTCTGGGAGGGGAACCCACTACAGACCAAAGTATCAATTGCACTGAAGTCCAACTTGGCTAACTAATGAGTCCTCTTCCCTCCCTCCTCCTCCCTTCCCTTCTCCTCCTCCTGGCCCCTCTCTTCCTCCTCTTTCTCTTTTTCCTCTTCTTCCTCTTTGTCTCTTTCTCCTCTTTTCTTTTTCATCAAGGTCTTGCTACATAGCCTTGACTAGCTTGGAACTTGCTATGTAGACCCTTTGAGCTCTAACTCAGGTTTCCACTGGGATTAAAGGTGTGTGCTGCTGTGAGATTCAGGAAGACAGTGCTGGGGTTTTATAAGCAACACCAGAGTCCTTGCATCAAGCAGGGCAGACAGCCGAATTTCTCCAGCTTGCTTTTATTCTCTAGACTACTGTTTGTGCATATGGCCAGGCACCGCTGTGCACACACCTATAAGGTTGCTTGTTATCCTTATCACACCTTGGGACCTGTGAAACCTCTGCTTCTGAGATCTACCCCTCTGAGCACTTATGACAGCAAGCAGATTGGTTAATGAGATTCAGGGAAGCTGAGGGACATTTGGGACTGCCATGTTGGAGGAGTTTGTCCTTTGAGGTGGGTTTGATGTCTGTCTACAAGTGGCTTTTTGTGCTTCTGTTTCTTGTAAAAAAAAAAAAATTGCTTCTGTTCCTTGTCACACTTTGGTTTTTGAAGTTTTAATCTGAATTGAATTTGAGAAACAGACTTTGCTATGCAGCCGTGGCTAGCCTGGGACTTGCAGTAATCTTATCTACCTTCCCGAGTACTGAGGATATGGCCACCAGGCCTGACTCATTTATTTCTTGACAGGTAAAAATTGTTCATCTGTATGGAGCGCCATGTGACGCTTTGATACTTGTAGCTTCAAATCTGAACTGTCTTAGGGTTCCTATTGTAATAAACACCATGATCCAAGCCAACTGGTGGAGGAAAGGGTTTATTTCACCTTACAGCTGGTACTCCACCACCCAGAGAAGTCAGGGCCATAAAAGAACGCTTCTTACTGCCTTGCTCCTCGTGGCTTGCTCACCTGCTTTCTCATAGCATCCAGACTCTCTGCCCAGTGTTGGTGCCAATCACAGTGAGCTGGGCCCTCCCACATCCAGTGTCAATTAGTAAAATGCACAGGCCAATCTGATGTTCACAGGCCAGTCTGATGGGATCATTTTCTCAGCTGATGTTTCTTCTTCTAAAATGGCTAGCTTGTGTCTAGTGGACATAGAATTAGCTAATACAGTATTCTCTTTAAATATAATTCCTCACAGCTAAAAATATCGAAAATCTATTTACCTTGGATTTATTTGTTTATTTACTTATTTAATTTATTGAGACTGAGTCTCATGTGTAGATCTGGTTGGCCTGGAACTCACTATGTAGGCCAGTTTGGCCTCAAACTCACAAAGACTTGCCCCCTCCGCATCCTGAGTGTTGGAATTAAAGGCACATGCCAGCATGGTGGCTCAGTTAAAAAAAAAAACAAAAACCATACACAGTACATTATGGTTACTTACAGCCACCCCGCTATGCATGGGCTTTTTACCATCATTCACTTATGAGATCACTGGACATAAAGCTCTTTACTAGGGCTGGTGATTCAGGAATGCAGAAGACATGGGCTGTCTTGCTCAGTAAGTAGTGGTCCTAGGTGCCGGTCAATAGCTCAGAGATTGTGATATATGATGTGTCTATGGACTAAGGATTTAGAGAACCTGAAAGCTCCAAGATTCCTTGAGAGGATGGTATTTGAACCTCATTATCTAGTAGTAGCTGGCTGATTCATTTAGGTGGAGAAGGGACAGTGTAAGGGAGAGCAGGAGAAGCAAGCTAGACCCTAAGGCTAAGTGAGCCTGCTAGGTAGTGGCAACAGTAGAAGCTGCACAGGAGAGTTTGGGTTCAGTGTTGGTGCAAGGCAGATGGCTAAGGCCACTTCTCCACATTCAGCACAGGGATCTTTGGCTTCCAGAGGAATTTTATGTTGGGGATTGCCAAGATTTACCCTGCACTTTAGAACACCTGGAAGCAGTAGGAAGGTGTCTTAGGTAGGGTTTTATTGCTGTGAACAGACACCATGACCAAGGCAAGTCTTATAAAGGACAACTTTTATTTGGGGCTGGCTTACAGGTTCAGAGGTTCAGTCCAACATCATCAAGGTGGGAGCATGGCAGCATCCAGACAGGTGTGGTGCAGGCAGAGCTGAGAGTTCTACATCTTCATCCGAAGGCTGCTAGTGGAAGACTGACTTCCAGGCAGTTAGGAGGAGAGTCTTAAAGCCCACACTCACATTGACACACCCACTCCAACAAGGCCACACCCACTCTAACAGGGCCACACCTTCTAATAGTGCCACCTCCTGGACAAGCTTATACAAACCATCACAGAAGGGAACAAATTGTATTTAGAGGGAACAAATTTGGAGGCAGGAGAATGGTTAGGGGACTGGAGCAAGGATGCTGGAGAGATGATAGTACTTGAACTTCAGTGTCAGCAGGATATGAGGGAGAGACAGATTCTGGGGATGGCTGGGAGCTCCAACTCAAAGTATGACCATTCAGGGAGTTGTGGTGAGAAACGAAGGCTCAAGTGAAGGTCACCTTCCAGATTTCTGGCTTGGATGGAAGGTGCTGCCCATTGACCAATGAGAACACAGGACAGGGCTGCAGTTTGGGAGGCAAATGAGTTCAGTGCTGCTTTGTGGAGCTTGTAGTAAGTGCCCAAGACACTTAGAGTAGTTTTTGAGTAGACATGAATGGGAAGGGTTCCTAGTGGGACAAGGTTTAGGTTTGAAGGCACCAGGAGGGCAGCAAACTAATCCAGCAAGAAGTCAAGATGCTTAATACAAGACTGTAAGTAGAAGGACGAGAAGGTCACAGTTCTAAGGGCACATCCTCTTCTTCCAAGGATGTTGGAAAACAGGAAGCAGAGCAAGCAATCTACAGAAGCCAAGAGAGCTATCTGAAGGGCGGGGGGTAGGTAGGGAGAAACAGTGTGGTTATGTCAAACATGAGCTGGTAGGGTTTGCTCTTTGTAACTGGCAGGTCGTAAGTGTGTTGTTGAAGCAGTGGGGACTGGGGTGTCGGCAGGGGTGGAGTGAGGTGGCGGTGGGGGAGAAGCAGCAGCCAGGGAGAATGATTTAGATTATGAAATCAGAGTAGAATTGCAAAAGAAAGTGTAGCCTACCCTTGCAAAAAAAGACCAAGGCCATAAAAAGGGAAGCCATAAAGAGTCTTCAGTGCAGCTGCATGGCTTGACGGACTAATGCTTTATAAAGGTCTCTTTCCTAATGTGTTCTTCTTCTTGCAGAGTGGAGTATTCTCAGACTCCGCGATTCTTCAATTTTCTTGAAATGGCACATTTTGCTTTGTGTTTGTGATTTAAGCACTATAAAAATGCCCAGCTATAGCTTGCTTCGAGAACGTAAGTTCTGCTTCTTCACACGGATTTCTTCATGAAGCCATTACCTTTGAAGTAGTTTGATACATTAACAACAACAAGTCCATAACAAACCCGAAAGCTGGGAAATTGAAATCCTTGAGAGAGTTAGCTTGTTTATAGGAAAGTAAAAGATAATGAGAATACACAAGTTTATAAACCTAGGTTATGCTTAATTGCAAGTGATTTTCCCCCCAACAATTTATACTTTTTACTGTCTTTGGAAGATAGAGTACAAAGAAAAGTGAAAGTTTATATTCTGGATTTTGTAAAATTGAAATTGGTGGGTGTTATGGTTTGAATCTGAAATGTCTCCCACAGGCTAATGCTGCGACTGTTGGGTCCCCAGCTGCTGCACTACTTTGGGAGCTCTGGAAACTTTGCGAGGCGGGATCTAGCTGGAGGAAGTAGGGCACCAGTTGGGGCAGGAGGAGGGGCATGGTTGTTGGAGGCTCTATTATCCCTGATGATTTTTGCTTTTACTTTTGCTTCCACTTTCTGCTCCTTGTTTGGCTGTGGTGTGAACTGCTGTGCTCCAGTGTGCCCTCCCCATCATGAGGAATTGAACCTTCTAGAGCTGGAGCCAGAAGACATCCTTTATTCCTTTTAATTTCCCCAACATAATATTTTTATTGATAATTTGGGAATTTCACATCATGCATCTCAATCGCACCCACTTCCCAATTCTCCCATGTTCCCCTTCCTTTTGACCTCTCCCCTCCCAAAAGAAGAAAGAAGGAGAGAAATAGGTGAGGACCAATAGCTGAGGTTGTCCTCTGATCTCCACATATGCACATATGTGTCACAACACACATGTGCATGGTTGCACACACATATGCATGCACATGTGTTTGAGCACACAATTTAAGTATGGGGGTGATAGGGCAGTGAGATATAGCTTTGTTGGTATAATGCTTGCCTAAGAAGTACAAAGCTATGAGTTTTATTCTCAGAACTGCACTGAGCACTGTGGAGCAGGTCTGTAATTCCAGCAATGGGGCCTGAGAGGATTGGGAGTTCAAAGTCACCCTCAGCTATATATTGAGTTCTAAGCCAGCCAGGAATAAATGAAACCTTGCCACCAAGGAACACACACACACACACACACACACACACACACAAACACACACACACATACAAAGAGGAGAAAGAGAAGCAGCAATAGCAGGAGGAGGAGGAGGAGGAAGGGGAGGAGGGGGAGGAGGAGGAGGGGGAGGAGAAGGAGGAGGAAGAGGAGGAGAAGGAGGAGGAGGAGGAGAAGGAGAAGGAGAAGGAGAAGGAGAAGGAGAAGGAGAAGGAGAAGGAGAAGGAGAAGGAGAAGGAGAAGGAGAAGGAGAAAGAAAGAGGAAGAGGAAGCAGCAGAAGTGCTTTTCTATACCTCACCTTCCCCCATTTCCAGTCACCTCCACAGACGCTCTACATCTGTGCCCATGGTCCCCAGGCTGGCCTACCAGCCCATTATGGGCCAGCCTCACATACTCTTTTGCTCTCACCTCTCCAACCACAGCACTAAAAGTGGGACTTCCACTCTCCCAATTTCCTGAGCCCACTATCTCCAACTCTATATCCAGAGAGAACCTTCTCCTAACGTCTAAGTTTTCCCTTCCCACAGACCATGGACTCCAGTTCTTCCAGCCCCCTGGTAGCGCTCTTGACAGTTGACTCCAACCTTGGGGCTGATCCAGTATCTTTTCTTATCTTGGGTCTCTTTACTTCCATCACGACTCTGTTTTCAATCCACAGCACACAGCAACATAGCAACATTACAACCAGAGCAGAGAGGAAGCAAGAGGGACATCAAAAACTGAGAGGAGGAAGATGAAAATGTTGAGTATCAGAAGGCCATTGCAGGGCTCTAAGACTCAGACAACGGGCAGAACTGAGGTGGTATTAATAGCATTACAAAACTTTAAATACACTAGAAAGAATGAAAACAAGTGAACCAGTGGGAAGGAATGAGAAACTGGGGACTGAAGAGGTGGCTTACTTGGTAGGCTATTTGCCTAGTATGCATGACAACCCCCAGTGCCACACAAATGGGGTACATTGTACCCTGTAATCCTAGCACTTGCACTTAGAGGGTAGAGGCAGGAAGATCAGAGGCTCAAGGTCACCCCAGCTGTGTTTTCTGCCTTATTTTTCACAGACTGTTGCTGTGTATGACAGGCTCTCTGGCCTTTGATCTTGGGATTCTCTGCCCACCATCTCACCATGGGTGAGCTGGGATTAGAGAGCCATGTCTAATGCTGCTACCTTTCCATAGCTTTTAGAAATCAGAATTCAGGTTGTTGCAACTTCTGCGAAGTGCTTGACCCACTGAGGCATACCCCAAACCCCTTGAAAATACAGTTTTTTAATGAAGGTGGAGGTGCTATGTAGGGAAGGTGCTATGTATGTATGTATGTATGCTTTGAAGGGAAGGAAAACCAGTTTAAGAGATCCAGTAGGACTCTGTCTGTGACATTTTTATTTATTTTCTCCAATTCACTTAAGTTCTGGGGCTGCTAGGCTAATTTTTATCAGATTGCTCTGCTCAGGTGCAGTTGGCAGTTCTCCATGATGTGAGAAGTGACCCTTCTTGCTGGCTTTGGAAGGCTCCATGGCTGCACTTCAGCCTGCTTTCCCAGGCAGGTCTCTAACTCCTTCCTGTTGGAAACCAACTGATGATCTCCTATGAATTTACTCACAATGATGCCACTTCCTGTTTTCTTTGCTGCTTGGAAAAGTATTTGGATCTTGATCACACTGAGCTTCAGCTATGCATAGAGTCCCTTCTGGGCTCCTCTCAGCATGAGCACTCCCACCTGCTCCCTGGAAACCTGGCAACGTGGGTCTCTATTTGATAATGAGCCGCTGACAGGGCTTCTTTATAGCTGCCTCTATTGTCAGTTAGTGTTCTTATGTTACTTGTATGTTTTTACATTTTATTTCTCCTATGGCCTATGACCTCCTGAAGGGCTGCGGTCATGATTAGCCATTTTGGTGGCCACAGTCATTTTCATCCATTGTAGCTCTCATTATGGTTTTTTAAACATACTTCTTGCTGACTTTCAATTTTATTTTTTAACCTGTCCAAACAACCAGAAAGACTACAGAAGACGCTGAGGAGCCAAGGTCTAATGGATTTGTGAGTCCCAGCTTTTCCTGCAGAGGTGGCCACACTCAGAAGGGACATTAGGTCTTTTTGGTTTCTTTGTGTAAGGAGTTTTTCCTAATCCTAAAGTAAGTGTAGAGTCCCCCTGTGTTATAGGATCCACAGTTCACAATGGGAGCACACTGATTTGATTCTAGTATCTGGAGACATGATTCCTGGAAAACCAGGGCTGTGGTATCAACTAAGTTAGAGATTTTCCATCCTAGCTTCTTACAAGTAAGATTAATACAGCTGCTTACACTTTCCTACTAAGTAGGTAAACAAACTCAGCAGAATCAAAATCAGCTTTATGTGAGTTGAGGAGACCATTGCAAACATGTGGGTTAGTGGGGCTGGGGAATTAGTGGTAGGAAAACGTTGTCTGGGAGCGTGACATGTTCTTGGGATGAAGGCGTTGTGTGCTGAGGATTTTAGGGGAGGTTTCTTTCCACCTTAAGGATTTAAAGAAAGGATTGTGGGTAATGCATGGTAGGCTAGTATGACATGGGATGGCTCCAAACTTCCACTGGGGACCTGGTACTCTAACTCTGCAGTGATGTGGCCGTGTATCAAAGTAGAAGTGGTGAAAATCAGAACCAGTAAGTTGGTTGAATATTCCTTATGTGCTGTGCAAAGAAACTACTAATGAGAGGGGGGTGAGGGGAGAGAGAGAGAGAGAGAGAGAGAGAGAGAGAGAGAGAGAGAGAGAGAGAGAGAGAGAATGTGCAAACAAATAAACAGTTTGAAGCCCCCTCTGCTCCTGTAGAAACATTTACACGGAAACAGCTGACCTGCTAATTAGAGCCCACCTTCGCCTGTTCATTAGACCAATTATCCTGAAGAACTCTTCTAAGCAGCACTTGGTTCTAAGCTAATTATTGTGTGGCCTTGGAAGCAATAAACTGTACTTTCAGAATGAAACGATAATTTAGACACATGCACGGCTTATACTGATATTTCCTGTAATTAAAGTGCTACAGTAGAGGGGGAGGCTTGGTTCTTATGAAAAGGATTTGTTCATCTCTTCCTGGGGAGATTATAATGAAGTAGTAGATGATTGTTTAGATCAGAAACATTGTTTAATTTATTAAACAATGGTTAAACCATAAACAATAACATAAACAATAAACCATTGTTTAACTTATTAAACAATGGTTATTAATTTATTAAACAAAGGTTATTTTTTGGAATCCTTTGGCCTTTAAATAATTAAAAAATTATAATTTATGGGAGAATTTGGCAGTGAGAATAATATATTTTATATGTGTATGAGATTATCAAAGAAGAAAATCAATGTTATGTAAAATACATAAAAGCTAAATATTAATTTATAGAATGGAAACTCTGTGTGTGTTGTTGTTGTTGTCATGAATGGAAACATCATGCTTAAATAAAAAGAAGAGAAGCCATCATTCAGGAAGATACTCGGCTCCATAGCTACCATTTTATCCCCGGTAGAACTCTTCCTAAGTGTGGCACTGTTGAGACACGTAGTAAAAGATCCCAAAGGTAGACTCTGATCTGTCAATAGCAAACAGTGGGAATGAGCCAGGTGACCTTTGGGGACCGGCTGTGTCGCTGAGCAATCAGGCACTCCTAGGCTTGACATGTAGGGTCACATGTTCCAAGAGCCTTGCTTGAAGTGTCCCTTCCACCATGATGAGGACGGGTGTTCTCCAGGTGGATGAACTTGCCAATAGCCTAACATGCTGGGTCTGAGTTTCCTTACTAAGGGCTGCTGTGAGGTGTGAGTGTATTGCTGTCACACAGTAGGGGCTTCATTCATTCCTCTCTTCACCCCCTCACTCCCTCAGCTTCTATCCACTGTGTGGCACTCTGCAGAGCCCTGCTGTAGAGACCAATGATGGGGGTCAGCAGTAAGACAAGGTCCCTCTCCTGTTGGAACCTGTGTACCAATGGCATGAGGTACATCAGAAATAAATCTTCCACAGACAATGATCAGAGAAGAAAAAAGAGTGGTTGGATTATGGGGAGAGGTCAACATTAGTGTGTGGGGGTTGGGGAGGGTTGCAGCAAAGCCTTCTGAGGTGCTAACTTTTGACTTGAGACCAGAATGACAAGATATCAATGTCAGCTCGCTCTTGGCTTGGTGACTCGCTCTGTAGTCCTATTTCCAAATCTCTTGCCATTTCTACAAAATCCTTTCTACTAGCTCCCTGTAGGAAGAAGGCTCCAGCCCCTCTCCCACTAACAAGCCCCTGATCTGTGTCCAGCTCTTTCTTTTGAGACTTCATCCTGGCAGTGCCTGGATCTGCCTAGCACCTGGTGCTCCTTTCATGCCAGTGGGGTGTTCACCCACCTTGTTTTGTCTCAGCTTCTGGAGGAGTTGGGTTCTGTTGTTGCCCTGTGACAAGAAGTACAGGACCGGGTTGAGGCAGCTGCTCATGCTTACCAGAGGCCTACAGATCTTGTAGGCCATACTGGCTGCTGACAAGAGCTGGCAGTCCTGTGACTTCAGGAAGCGGATGACCAAGTAGAAGGATCGGGCGATGTGGAAGGGCACAAAACAGAGTGTGAAGAGGCCACACACCAGCAGGATGGTCCGAATAGACTTGGCACGGGCTGTGCGGCCTGCCGTTGGGAGATCCTCCACTGGATTTGTCAGTCTCCTGACCATCAGAGAATAGCACCCAAGAATGATCAAGGAGGGGAAGACAAACCCAGATAACATCAGTACCATGCTGTAGGCAAAGAAATGATCAAAATTCTCTGGGCTGGCTGTGTCATAGCAGATCATCTGGCCATTTACATAGTCTGTGTGAGAGAAAACCAGAGTCGGTAGCAACTGGAGGATTACCAGGGCCCAGGTGGCAGCAGCTGCTCGCCAGGCATGCTGGTGAGTCCGGTAGGACAGTGAGCTCAGGGGGTGGCACACTCCTAGAAAGCGGTGTAGAGAGATGCAGGTCAGCAGCAGGATGCTGCTATAGAGGTTGGTGTAGAACAGGAAACGCACCAGCCTGCACAGCATCTCCCCAAAGAGCCAGGTGTCGCCCACCGCGTAGGTGATGATGAGCAAGGGCAGGCTTAGTATGTAAAGCAGGTCCGCCACCATCAGGTTCATCAGGTAGATGGTGGCACAGCTCCAGGGCTTGGTCTGGCACCAGGAGAGCCATAAGACAGCCCCATTGAGGGGCATCCCTAGCATGAAGATGAGACTGTAGGTTAGTGATAGATAGACTTGCTTGTAGCTCTCTGAGAAGTGGCAGGCGCCATGATCTGTCGAGACATTCATACGTAGCTTCTCCATCTCCAAGGAGGCTTCCTCGAAGATGGCCTCTACTTCTGCTTCCCCCTGAAAGGAAATAAAACACTCAGCATCAGGACCTCAGCTGGGCGTTAGCCTCTCCCGACCCAGCATTCAGCTTTTCTCCTGGTCTTTGAGCACAAGCAGACTGAGGTGGAAAAAAAAGAGAGTTAAACCTGACCTTTAAACTCCGTGCTTAGACTTTTGGGGCTCAGTGGTCTTACCTTGACTCCTCTGCTCTCTGCTGTTGGCAGATTTGTATCATGGTGGCTGGAAGACAGTGCTGTCATTTAAATAGGACATAGAAAACTGCCAGTTCCATGACACCCCCGCCCTGTAGAACCCTTTGCATAGACTCAGGAACTCTCTTAGGGGAGTCACTCCAGCTGAGAGGATGGTGCACCCAGAGGTGATCTGCTACTGCCCACAATCCTGTGCTAGCCTCATTAGCCATTGTGAAAGAGAAAGTGACCCATGGAATTTCAGGATTAGGGAAAACACAGGTTTTGCCTATGTGCTCCGTGGAAGGATTTTGATTTGTATCTCTTTCAGGATTTATTAACTGCTTATTTGAATACTGAGGACAATTTGCTTATTAGCCATCTCAACCTCCTGAACACTTAAGAAAACAATTTTGAGCTTTGAAGCCAGGTGCAGTTTCTTCCTTATTGTTGTCCAGGCTGACATAGCAGGTCCAAAGGACAGGTTCCAGTAGCAACAGGGGCTGCGTGGGGAGCCTGAAGTTTTCTGTCACTTTAGGTAAGTCAGTGAGTGTGTGGTCAGCCAATTAGCATGGTACCCAAGGGCTTGAGAGATGTAGATTCCCAGGGTTTAACACTAGGCACTTAATATTTAGAAAGACAGTTAACACAAGGAGTGGGGGAAAGCCAATGTGGCGGTATACATGCACTTGTGTTCACACTCCAAGGGAGGCCAAGGCAAGATTAGTCAAACCCAAGAGTCTGAGACCCAACTGAGCAGTATAGCAAGACCTTGTTTCAGAACAAATTAAACCAAATAACATTGAAAAATAAAACATAGCAAGAGAGACAAGCTTAAGGTGGACAGTCTGGGGCTCCACTGATTGCTGACAACTGTCTACTGAGCGTTATTCACAATGAAAACAACAGGACTTCTGCCGAGGAAAGAGCTAAGTGGGTAAAGTGCTTGGTGTGCAAGTGTGGGGACCCGGCTTTGACTCCTAGATCTCACATCTAAACACAACCCAGGCTAGGTGACATTCACTCATAGACCCAGTGTGGGGAAGCTGAGAACAGGAGGATCCCCCGGGGCTGGCAAGCCAGTCTAGGCTACTTGGTGAGTTCCTGCCCAGTTGAAGATCTCATCTCTATAAAAATAAGGTAGAATAACACCTAAAGTATGACACACAAGTAAATGTCTGGCCTCCAAACCACATGTACACAGTATACATTTGCACACACACACACACACACACACACACACACATCTGCACACACAGATACACACAGACAATGCACTCACATACATACACAGATGCACATACACATACTAACATATAGGCACACACGCATGTACCTGCACACACAGATACACACAATGCATGCATGCAGTCACACCCTCATACACACAAGCACACACCAGAAAATCTAGAGCTCTGATGTTTAAGACCAGATAGGACTTCTAGCTCCAGTGAGAAGGGTGGATTTGCCTTTCCTCAACCTTTTCTTCCTGTCTGGGCTCTCCACCAATTGGGTGGTGCCATATTGGGCACCATGTACATCTACACTCACATACACATAAACACTCACACAGACACACATGGACCTGCACACACACACATACATACATACAACACACACATACACACACGCTTGCACATACACATACACACATGCACACAGGAACGTGTGTGCACAGACATAGCCCTTGCTCTCCAGGATCTTGTACCTCAGTGGGAAAGTCAGAAATGGGTACAGCTAATTGTATTTTGTGAGAAATGGTCACAAAAGCTGTGGAAAATGTCAAGATACAGTCACTGCGGGGACCAAGTGAAGGTTTCTCAAAATAGGCAGCAGTTGAGCTTCCAGAAGAGGAAGACACAGGAGCCTGCTGAGCAGAAGGTGAGCTGCAAGAGGACGAGATGAGGGACATTTGGAAGAGGTGGCAAGCGCAGAGGGTAGACATGACCGAGGCACTGGGTCTGAGAGGAAGGACGTTCCTAAGCAGAGCAGTGATGGAATAAGTCTGGTGTTGGTTCATCTTGGGTGTGCATCTGACAGAATACAAAAACCCAGAGAGTTGATAGAACATGATTATTTTAATTTTGCCTGTGAGAGTGCTTCCAGAGGATTCCGCCATTTGAATCAGATTAAGGAAGATCATCCCTTACCCAATATGGCACCATCCAATTGGTGGAAGGCCCAGACAGGAAGAAAAGGTTGAGGAAAGGTAAATCCACCTTTCTCACTGGAGCTGGAAGTCCCATCTGGTCTTAAACATCAGAGCTCTAGATTTTCTGGCCTTTGGACTATAGGACATTCTTTATGGGCTCCCAGTTCACAGATCTTTGCTCTCAGACTGAGCCCTGTTATTGGTACCCCTGTCCCCCAACTTCCAGATATTACACTGTTGGAAATTTCAGACATCACGAGTCAACTGTGATAATTCTCAGGTGATCTCTGCATTCGATTCGTCTTGACTATCTGGAAATCCCTTCTAACAGATGAATTTGAAGAATATACTGATAATGCCATAGACCTGAACCTGGAGCAGGAAGAAACCAGTCAGACCAGGAGGAGCTGTTGCAGGATGTAGGAGCAAGTCATCTCCATGCCAGAAAAGCCAACAAGGATGGCTATAGAGCAGGGAGCTGACAGGAGAGACTACCAAGGCAGGAGGTACTGTGGCCTTGTATGTGGGGCACAAGCCTGAGGAGGAGTTGGGGCTTTCAAGTCTGGAATGCTGGGGACTAGGATGGTGCAGCCCGGGCTTTGGAGGCACAGACACTGTGGGAGATGGAGCGTCTCTGTACCTCAGGATGCCAACAGTTCACTTCTCTGACTGGCTTTAAAATCTACTGGGCAACAAGAAGAAAGCCTTTTGGCTGAGAGAGAGAAAGAAACATAATTTTCATTCATTTTGTTCCCTGTAATCTTTCATGCCAGGGTGCTGGCAAATGCTTAGTTATTTCTGGAGAAGCTGTCTTCCCAGCTCAGTGAGTAGCTCCCAGAGAGAAGCTGAGACTCAGTGCTGCCTCCCCTGGCCTTTCACTCACGTGACCAACATTGCAAATCAAACACTACCACTACCTCTGGTTGGCTGATGAACCCGTTGGGTCACACTGTGGGCCTCAATCTGGTGAGTCTGCATAGATCACTGACTTTGGCCCCACCCAAGAACTCTTAGGTGCTGTTTATAGTATTCAGAAAACTGAGGAAGGGGATTGTGGGTTTGAGGCCAGCATATGCTACAGACAGGTCAAGTAACAGGCTATCCTAAACTACATGGCAAGATTTTGTTTCAGATAATTAGTAATAATGACAGCAACAATAATAATAGCACCAAAGTCTCACTCACTCTTTTGTGTAAAGATACACATTTGCCCGTTAGATATGTTTTTGAGGTGATAGGGTTTGAAATCAGGACTCCATGCCTGTTAATCACCACTGAGCTACATCTAGTCCCCAGAGACCTCTCTTTCACAAAGGAAGCTATTTACTGGAGAGTCATAAATATCCCTAGACTGTGTTCATTTCTTACC
Source organism: Arvicanthis niloticus (assembly GCF_011762505.2). Classification (NCBI taxonomy): domain Eukaryota; kingdom Metazoa; phylum Chordata; class Mammalia; order Rodentia; family Muridae; genus Arvicanthis; species Arvicanthis niloticus. The sequence continues at coordinate 48,928,589 of NC_047661.1, forward strand.
AAGTTTTGTTTTCCAAAAATCATTAGCATATGCTTATCTGTTTATATATCAATGTACATATGCATTTATCTGTTGGCACATACACATATATATTATATAAATATTTATTTACAAAAATTATTGCCATAACAATTTTTATGGTTTCTTTTAAATGGAGGGTATGTGGGTACAATTAATTCTACAGTAGATTAATGCAGCAAATGTTTTACCTGGAATTAATTTTGTTTCAAATGCACTAGAAAATAATTTGATTTATTTTGACAACTGACCACTGGATGGCAGTAAAGACCACAGATAGTTTTCAATCCCCCTCCTCACCCTCATGTGGATGAAAACCTGAATTGGGGTTGGGCTCTGTTCACAGCATCATGGCTGTAGAAGAGACATGATGACTAAGGACCCCTCCCCACATAATCCTACCAACAAACCTTTCACTTATCAGTCTGGATCTATCGTTACTATGTTGATTTCATACAAACAAATGGAGTTACAGTTAGCTGAGAGCGGATCTTTATGGTGGGTGGCTATTGTATAGAATTTTCTGGGAGGTAAGCACAGAAACATTCTCTTCATTTTACAGCTGAGAATCTAAGGTTCAGGAGAATTGTATGTTGTGGGGTAGCTCATGCAGGGCAAGCTTGGATTTTTTATTTTATTTTATTTTATTTTATTTTTTATAAAACCAGATTTCAGGGAAATGTTCTTTTACCTCCCTAACTCCACCACAATTGGAGGTTCCTCCCCAACCCAAAAAAGTAAGACTTGGCAAATAAATAACAAGTCACTCCCCAACTCCCTGTCTGTACTGCCTCAAATCAGAGAAGCTACTAAACAGAATGCAGTAGTTCCCCTTTATCCTGGTCCTCACTTTCTGAGACTACAGTTGTATGATGTCATCTACAGTCCAAAAGTATAAAATGGAAAATTCTAGCACTGCAGCACTGCACAATTCTTTTTTTTTTTTTTTTTTTTGTTTTTGTTTTTTCGAGACAGGGTTTCTCTGTGTAGCCCTGGCTGTCCTGGAACTCACTCTGCAGACCAGGCTAGCCTCGAACTCAGAAATCCACCTGTCTCTGCCTCCCAAGTGCTGGGATTAAAGGTGTGCACCACCACCGCCTGGCTGCACAATTCTTAAGTTCTAAATTGTGTGCCATTCAGAGTGGCATGATGAATTCTCTCACTGTACTGTTCTGTCCCACGAATCAGCTTAGTCAGATGTATGCGCTCTGCATAAGCTACCTGCCTGCTAGTCATTTGGTGGTCATTTAGGTTGTCAGATGAAGTACTACAGTTCTTGTGTCAAAGAAACCCTCATGTTATTCAATAATGCTCTCAGAGCACAAAGTTTTATTATATGGTTACGGTTGTTTTGTTCTGTTATTACTGACTGCTATTTGTTCCTTCGTGTGCCTCATTACAAGTTAAAGTTCATCCTGAGTATGCGTGTATGGGAAGAAGCATAGCAAATGCAGGGGGAAGTAATAAACACAGAAGCAGGTTTCCACGGAATGCATGCCTTGAGATGTACACCCCACAGGGGCAACAACTGAATGTACTGTTTTAGGAAATTGTTAAGTAGATCTACATATCAATCTACTACCCACTTTTATAGTTTACCTGGAGTCATCGTTAAATATGTATGCTAGCTTTTAAATGATTTTGTATTCGATTTTACAGTGTGGGCTCATGACTGCTCTGTACCTGGGCTCTGGCTCAACATCTTAATTGTTTTGAATCTAACACAGTGAATCCTTCACTTCAATAGTGAGTTTATGTTGCAGTTTGAAGGTTTTCCTTTTCTGTTTACAAGCATGTTTCAAGTTAGTGTAGACACGGGATGGTGGGAAACATTGTGCTGTCATAGCAGTGGTTCTGGTGCTGATATTGCACCAGAAAAGCAGACACGATGCTCTCGTTGGTCCACTGTAGAAGTGTGCGATAACCTTAAACTTGACTCTGAAGTTGGAAATTTTAGCTTCAGTGTAATAAGTAAAACAGAACAAAACAACAACAATACATTGCAACATTACTTTATAGTCTATGGTTGAGGATGCTCCATCACTCTTTCTGGACTTAGAACCCCAAGAGAGAATGTCTACGAAAAATTTCTCTTTCCTTTTGTTTAGCATTGAAGACCTTTAAAGACATCATGCCCGAGTCTCTATGTGTTGTGTCTTTGGTGTAGGTCAAGACAGTAAAGCAGCTGTAGAGCCCGAGGTAAAGCTCAAGGCCTCAAAAAAGCCAGAATCCATTCTTCTACCCAGCCTCACTTCAAGGCAGAGAGAATCTCTTGTACCTTGCACTGAGAAAGCTAACAGCAGCCTACCCTGAAGCTACCCAGTGGGAAGGCTCACTCTATCAGGGAGAGAATGGGGCAGATGATGTTGCTCCAGCTTGGACCACTCAGGAAGCAGAGCCCTGGCCATATGTGTTGTTGTTATTATTATTGTTGTTGTTGTTGTTGTTATTTGGTGGGGTAAGGATGGAGGGACTTGAGTAACATGTCTACAGAGGGAGGCAATATGAGGACTGATGATGTGTTACTGAGGTGGTCCCCACAAAGGGTGCAGAGTGCCCAGCTCTAAGGGACTGTCCTCTGAGAAACTGGGCAAACTCTACCTGAAGAAAAGCCTCTTCTGGACAGGACTAGGCAAACAGTGGTCCACATGCTACTGTCTGTTTCTGTTCAGGCCACACCCCACAGGGACATCTGTACTGCTCTTTCTCTGATTTAGAGATGCAAGTTCCTCAGATGGGTCCATAACAGTTGATGCAGAGAGTATACTGAGGATGCAAACATAGCAGGGTCAGACCTTGTGCTTTTGTCCTGAGCCTTGTTTTACAGCCATCCATTGAGAGCTCACCCCTTCTCACGCATTGTTTCTTGGGAAAGGAAAGGCTCCTGCATATCCTGACCCAGATCTTTTGGTGTGAAGCCATTGTTCCAGGGTCTTCTAATTTTCCTTATTCTGGTATCTCTCTCTCTTGATTATTGTTAACCCAGACTTTTATGTATTTTATGTTAAAAATCTTACCAGCCTTTCATGTCATTTTTTTTTTTCTATTTCATACTATGTTTTCCTGACTTAGTGGTATATAAATGTTCATATTTATTTTTGGACTTTTGAGAAATATAAGTTCTTAATTTTGCTTTGTGAAAAAATTTTGTTTTATGGTCCAGGCTGACCTTAGATTGGCAATCCTCCTGCCTATGGGTGAGGTTATAACACCATTAATTAATTTCAATTAATTAATTATTCACTTTCCATCCTAATCACAGTCCCCTTCCTCCTAGTCCCTCCCCTCACAAAGCCCCTCTCCCCGTCTTCCCCTCCCCTTCTCTGAGAAGATGGAGGCCCCCTCCAGGGTACCAACTCACCCTGGCATATCAAGTCACCACAGGACTAGCACATCCTCTCCCACTGAGGCCAGATAAGATAGCCAAGTTAGGTAAGTGGGATCCACAGGCAGGCAACAGTTTCAGGTTCAGCCCCTGCTCCTGTTGTTGGGGGACCCATATGAAGACCAAGCTTCACTTTTACTACATATGTGTGGAGGGCCTAGGTCCAGCCCATGTATGCTCTTTGGTTGGTGGTTCAGTCTCCGAGAGCCTCCAAGGGTCCAGGTTAGTTGTCTTCTTATGGAATTTCTATCCCCTCCAGGTCCTTCAATCCTTACCCCAACTCTTCCACGGGATTTCCGGAGATCCATCTAATGTTTGCCTGTGGGTCTTTGCATGTTTTTCAGTCAGCTGCTGTGGGTCTTTAGCTCGTGCGTGGGCATGGGTCCTGTTGGGTTGTGTTGTGGTTCCCGCAGGAATTTGACTGAGTTCACTCTACGCTGCGCTTGGCAGACACTGGGCTGAGAAGCCACAGGGCTCTGCCCAGGTGTGGAGAGGTCTCAGCCTGAAGACAGAGCACTCTGGTGGCACCCTGCGGGGTGGGACTCTTGGTTATGGCACTCCCTTGGCTGGTTCAAGGCTGGCTCAGCTAGCTTGCTTGAGTTGGCAGCCTCTGTGGTAGGAATGTAGAGAAATCTTCTAGCAGGAGACTAAGCAGCAGGGCTCCGTAGTCAAAGGCCTTCTCTATGGTTCCCCACGGTGGGCCCCAAAGACATGAGGAAGTCCATGGTTTTAAAAGGTTTATTGTCATGGTGGAAAATGGATGTGGTTGTACCACCTGGACCTCAGGGTGGACCTGACTTAAATTAGATCCTCCACCCTCCTCAGGTGGGAGGAGGGTGGAGGATCTGGGAAGGAATGCTTAATTGACTATGCCCTCTGGCCTTTAGGTATCTCATTAATATGGAGATCTCTTGACACTCTGTGGCCTTTAGTCATACCCTCTACCTGTGGAGGGGCTGGAAGGGGCATTGCCCTATGTGACTGAAAGACACTAATCAGTGGAGGTCTTCGGCTGCATGTCAGGAGCCTGGAGTCCGGGAGTGGGAGAAATGTATGTCGTCCCTTGCAGAGGGATACCTGTTGTATCTCCAACCATCTCTAGCCAGTGCTCCACCAGAAACCAAGCTATCCTTTCACGGTCCCACAAGCTGCCTCTCAGAGGTGGAGCTTCTCATAGAACAGTTATGCTAGGCTCCTGTCTGCGAGCATAAAAGAGTATCATTAATAGTGCCAGGGATTGGTGCTTGCCCATGGGATGGGTCAGTCATTGGTTGGCCATTCCCTTAGTTTCTGCTTCATCTTTGTCCTTGCACTTCTTGTAGGCAGGACAAATTTTGGGTTGAAGGTTTTGTGGGTGGGTTGGTGTGCTTATTCCCTCACTACGAGTCCTGCCTAGTGACATGAGGTAGCCACATCAGGCTCTATATCCCCCATTGCTAGGAGTCTCAGCTAGAGTCACCTCAATAGGCTCCCTGGAGCCTCCCAAACTCCAGGGTTCTGGCATATTCTAGAGATGTCTCCCCCCAGCCCCCACCACCAAGTTTTGTTTACTTGCCCTATTTCCCTGTCTCTCTCTTCCTTCACCTGATCCACCAACCCTGTTTCCCTCCCCATCCCCTTTCCCATCCAGTTCCCTCCCTCCATCCACCTCCAATGACTCTTATTTCCCCTTCTGGGTGAGATTCAATCATCCTTCCTTGGGCCCTCCTTGTTACTTATGTTCTTTGGGTCTGTGAACTGTAGTGTGGGTATCCTGTGCTTTATGGCTAATGTCCACTTATATGTGAGTATATACCATGCATGTCTTTTTGGGTGTGACCACCAGCCTCAATCTTACTGTGAATACAGTTTAACTTACTGTTTATTGATGATTTGTGATTTTTGTAGCAGCTTGTGGATCTCTGTGTACTGAAAATACACTCATTGCTGTATTAGTGTGTGTAAGTCTGTCCCCTTCAGATGGGTTTGTTTGTATCCTCCTAATGGGTTTAGCTCTGTGCATGTCTGCCTGTGTGCAAGAAAAAGCACAACAATATGGTGAGATCTGCAGTTTGAAAGGTCACCGTGCCTGTTGTTTGAAGAGCAGAGAGCTGGGTCAGTAGGGGCAGGTTAGGGGCTACTGTGCTAGTCTAGGAAAAGGATGAGCAGTGCGTGGCAAGTGGGATGGAACGGCTGATGAGGTGAGTTTGAGATGAGGGAGGCCTACCAGGCTTCTGCCTGAATCAAGCTGTCTCACCCTCCTCCCTTTCTCTACTCACCCTCCTCCCTTTCTCTACTTCACTACTTCTCTGTTCTGTTTCTGCTTTCTTCTGGCCTCCCATAATTCTCCCCGTCTCAGCAGGTGTGTCTAACCCATGACCTCTGGGTTGCTCATCCCAGATAGCTATGACCCAACATGAAGGTGTTTTTTCTTTGTTTTGGGTTTTTTTTTTTTTTTTTTTTTTTTGCAACTCTATTGAGTGTTTCCTGAGGTTTTCAGATGTATTGCAATGTTCACACATTGGACATTTGAAGCCTGCTAAGGGCATCCTTTGGCATCTGCTCTTGTTGATATGTCTAATCTCTGTACAGAGGCAAAGAAATGCTTCCAGGACATGGTGATCGGTCCCCATAGCCAGGCCACTCACACAATGTGGACTGACAGTTGTGAACTAACATTCGTATTGTTTGTCTGTGAAGTTAGGAACAGACCATACTTGGTGACTGAACATCCAGGCTGACAGTCTGGGAGCATAGGTCCCTTAGAAGGGCTGTAAGCTACTGGTTCATGTGTCCTGTGAGGGTAGAGGGCATCCAAAAGAGAAGACACATGTGAAAAGAATGTATTTTCTTTTAAAACTCATTAAAAAAATTTCTAAATTATGGGCTTGATTTCTGAAATATATGACAATAAAATAAAATGTGGATGGAAAATAATAACTGAAGTTGGTCTCCAAGTGCAGAGTTTCATTTATTAAAAAATATATCAGCCAGAGCTTTGCTCTGAGATATTTTGTTTAAGCATAAACTGTAAATTAGAATTGACATTCCTATTAATGATGGGAGGCAGTTATGTATGTTTGTGGTAAAAGAACAAAGTGGGAAAATCTGGAGCTGATTCTACACAAGGCTGATTAAAAGCAGTCGTTGTGGAGAATGAAAATGAGCCTTGCTTTCATGTTCAGTGACACACGTCCGGGGTGAGCTCCCTGAGAGCCCTACAGTGAAATATGAGGGAAACTGTGGAGCTGCAAGGGGTTTCATTTAAACACAAGGCTTGGGTATTAATATTTTCATTGATTTATTTTCATGCCAATATGTCTTGACATAAATATGGTGATCTATAATGTATCGACCATAAAAGTCAACATTATTTTTAAAGCTGACTCAGGGAAATAAAAGCCTCATTGTTAGGGCTGATATATACGGGGTATGTTGCCCTGTTGGAAAGTTAACCTCTCGCCTCCTGATCCCAACTGAGCTGAATAAGAGGGATGCATTTTAATGGCTCCTAACCTTTGCTGAAAGTTTTGTTTCAGGGCCAGTGTTCAAGCATCCAGGCTACAAAGAGAAAGAAAAAGGGAACATATGCTCCAGACCCCAGAAAAGACTCTGTAAGCCAAGAATGACGGCAAAAACCCTTTATACCTAGTACTTAAGATGCAGAGGCAGAAGGATCTCTGTGACTTTCTAGGTTAGCCTGATTTACATATTACATTTAAGCCAGCCAGGGCTGTACAGTAAAACTTTGTCTCAAAGCACAAAAACAAAACAAACGAAACTACACACAGCATCAGCAGCAACAATAACAACTTTGCTAAGACCATAGCTACTTGGAAACAATTGCCTTCTTAGGATGAAAGGTCCCATACCTTCTCGGACAGATACCATGAGCCCATCACTCTGGTCTTGGGTTATTAGTGAAAGTGGTGATGCACAGCAGGGTGCTTCAGAACACAGAGGACACATGGAGAAATGTCAGCCATGGAAAATAAGAGCAGGTGCCAGAGGTCAGGCTGTGCACCGCAGTTCTGTACAGGCTACACACACTATTATGTAGCCTTTGGTAAAGCGATCAGCACAGGATGAGATTGAGCCCAAAGAATATAGATTAGCAGCAAAGGGAGAACGCTAACAGGACTTGGGAAGACCTGGGTGGCTGCTCTCCTTGCTCAGTTTCTGAGCAGTATAAATTTGCTGGAAACAGCAAATACTGAGATGTGTGTGTGTGTGTGTGTGTGTGTGTGCGCGTGTGCACACACACTTGTATTCTCATGTGTATGTTTGTGATTTTCTGAGCACCAGACAGGTGGAATCATTTGAGATATACACAAACTGTTAAACTTCAGGAAGTTAAAATAGTGATATCCCCGAAGTATACAGCTAGTCGGTTCTGAGCAGTACCTGGGACAAAGAGCCCTAGCGCTCTATCCAGGGCGCTCCGTTACTCCACATGATAGAATAGAAGCTATATCAATAACACACAGGCATGGAGAACATTCTAGACTATTGAAGAACCTTGTTTCCAAGTCACCACTGTGTTGTAGCTGATCTTGCCAAATCTCGCGGTGACCTTCAGGGTATCCAGCCTTATGTGAACTTTGCTGACTCAGTGGAAACCTTTAATCACCACATACCACGAGCAATCCTTGAAACAGCTCCTTCTCTTCTTTGTCCGTTGATTAATGACTTCCTTGCTGGTAAGAAAAAAAAACCCTCAGGTCAAAGGGGACAAAGCAAAAATTTATGGATTCCTACAATCCATATGTCCTGGTGGGGTCTGGGTTTAGGTAAGGCCTGCAGCAGAAGCCCACATGGTACCACTTGAACCACCCAACTCTGCCCATTTCTTGCTTCACTTTCTCCAAGTCTGCTCCACACTGATACACGTCCTGCTTCCTTCTTTTCTGTCATAGACTGAACTCTTCCATCTGCTCATTTGAAAATCCAGTGAGAAAACTGTGTTTCGGCTAGGAAGTTCTGAGTCCCCAACAGTCCTGTTATCTTTTCCAAGCTTTATGTCTGTCCCAGTTAAACTACTGAGAACAAGAGGATGACAAGACCTGAAGAAGAAATGATTATACCCAAATCCTATGGAGAGTCAGGGCAGGGGACTACTCATCTAGAAAGACATCCCTGTCTTAGTTTCTTTATTGTAAGCTTACTTGAGAAAAAGAACTCATGACTCTTAGAAAATACTTTGTAAATAGTATGCGGATTCATTACATCATCTGTGCCTTGAAAGCCCCTACTTCCTGTCAGCAGCTCTCTGTTCTTTCTGTTTGTACCTGAACTCTTATAACAAACTGACTGCTCAGAACCACCTGGACACTCCAGAGACTTTGCTGCCCAATGGTTAGACCGAGCACCCAATATCCTCTTTTTCTCTTCCAGGAAATCACGAGTATGTGTATGTGTGTGTGTGTGTGTGTGTGTGTGTGTGTGTATGTATGTGTGTATGTGTGTGAGTGTTTGTATGTGTGTGTTTTGTATGATTGTGTTTGTATATATATGTGTGTGTGTAGTGTTTGTATTGTACTTTGAGTATATGTGTATTGTGTTTGTGTGTATATGTATGTGTGTAGTGTGTGTATTGTCCTTTGAGTGTATGTGTATTGTGTTTGTGTGTATGTGTGTGTATGTATGTGCATAATCATGCATGTGTGCACACATCTGGATGCTAGAGGACACCTTCAGGCTGTCATTCCTCAAGTGTTTCCATCTTGGTTTTAACTTTTTAAAAAAATAATTTCATGCTTGGCCCATGCCCCTAACTCTAGCAGACTCCAGCTGCTCACACATCAGTCAGAGGAACAGAGATTCCCTGCTGCACCAAAGGCCAAGCTAGTCAGCAAAAGACAAGTTTCCAGCCCGGCCAGAGATTCCCTACTGGATCAGAGGTCATACTGGCCACCAGAAATCTAGGCCAGAAATACCAAAGAGGAAACAGAAGCCAAAGAACAAAAAACCCATCCAACAAAGACAAATCCAGAAATCAGCACCTAGACCTGTAATCATCTCAAACCCAGACTCCTAAACACCAGTGTAAGAACACAGTCAACAACAGCCAGGTCAATGTGGTGCCACCAGAGCCCAGTTATCCTATGGCAGCAAGGCCTGAATATTCCAGTGTAGCTAAAGCACAAGCAAATGGCCTTAAAACAAACTTTTTGAAGATGATAGAGGTCCCTAAAGAGAAAATAAAAAAAAAAATCCCTTAAAAATCCAGGAAAAGACAAACAAAAAATTGGAGGAAAGCAAAAATCATTTTACATGTATAGGTTTTGCTCACTGACCATTCTCAAATCCTTATTACTTCTGTGCATCCATCCTCCACCCCACAGGTCTCTCTCTCTCTTTAGGATCTGTTCATTTTGTTTGGGACCTAGAAGATTGACCAGAAACATCTGTGTGACTGTAGATTTTGGAACTACTGATTGGGGCTTGATAGGTTCATCTGAGTACACAGCCAAAAACAATGATTGCTTACCTTCCAGAGTCTATCTGTAACAATGGTTCAATGGTAAAGGTCTGTGAAACCCACCTTCCTCCTTGACCAACTATAGGATTGGTTTTATGTGGGCACAGTGCAGATAACCACAGTTACCAACTTTTTTTTAATATCACCTTCTGTGTTCCTAAGTTGTGTGGCTAAGAGCTGCATCAGTTGCCTCCTGAGGGTCACAATAATTCTCTTAGAACATTGGAGGGAATCCGTTTGTAGGAAAAGCATGCCTGCCTCTCGCCCCCCACAATCCTGTTTGTCAGCAGTCCTGTTCCCCTGGCTCTGATTCAGCCTGAAATATTCTAATACCAAGTTGGCTCACGAGTCCATTTCTTTGAAAGCCAATCTGCTCCTGGAATATGTCATGCTCTTTTGTGCCTCAGAATCTTTGTGACCCTTTCCCCTTGCTTCAAATACACATTCTCAGCTCTTTCTCTTCATGGCTGAGTTCTTCTTATCCTTAGGATTTCAACCGAAATGTCATGTAGTCCGAGGGGCTTTTTACTATCTCAGAAATAGTCTGTACTGCAATTTCTAACTTTATCAGCTTCTTTACTTTCCAAAATTTCCACAAAATCTGCTTATTATATTTTGATTGATTTTTGTGTCTTTTCCCTACTGAATTATATATTTATAGAGGTCAGGGACCTAGTCTCTGTTCTTAGAGTAGCTTGAACATGTAGACATTTCTACAGTTGTCATCTGGCTTCTCCTAATTATTGTGTAGTGCTAGATGTCTAACCTGTAGCCCATGAGCTGCACTCCAGGATAGCTATGAATGTGGAGAAACACAAGATTGTAAACCTACTTAAAACATTATGTATGTGAATTTTTTTTGCAACATGTTTTTTGAACTTGGTTGTGTGTTCTTGGCATGAACCTTGGCATGTCCTGTTACATGTTAAAAGCTTAGATATGCCTGCAGGAATGGAGACTTGGGGCTTGTTCTTTGATATCGGTGGAATGGATGCTACTGCTGGGTTCATATGGATGATGGCCAGTTGGCCTCTGAGGCTGTTGGCAACTACCATCAGACATAGGCATGAGGAGAGGTAGTTTGAGTTGAGGATATAACTCAGTAGTAGAACACCTGGCTAGCCTGCATCAGGCCCTGGATTTGATTCCTAGCACCTATTAATAAATAAATAAATAGGTAAATAGGTAAATAAATAGCATTTAGAAAAGGAAAACAGCTTGATATTTTATCCCAAGGTCTTGGCTTTTGGGTACTTGAATTCTTTGTTACTTCTATTCTTCATCTGTAGGGAAAAAATAAGGCTGGGGATCTCAGGGTTCCTCCCGCCATGCTGTGGGTAGTCGGCTGGGAACGCTCTGGGTTCCTCCAGCTGGAAGTTGGGCCTGGCTGCTCATTAACTAAAAGCCTCTCCCCGGCTCCTCACAATTCCTCATGGCGGCACAGCCCCAACACACGAGCAAGTCCTTGGGTTTCCAAAACCGGTTATGGTGGATGGTGGATGGATCTGATGCATACCCCCTAAAACCCAGGATCGACCTGAGTTAAAAGGGGGGGGGGAGAATGGGGAGGGCTGGGGAGGAATGTTTAATTGGCTCCACCTCTGGCCTTCAGGTACCTCATTAGTATGTAAATCTCTCTAGGGCCTGTTCATGCCCTCCACCTGTGTACATGACTGAAGGGTGAAGGTGGAATGGAGATTAGACCTTGTGTTAGGCCCGACATTCATCCTTCTTTCCAGGCACCAGCTATAACAGACACAGCAGTGCTGACACAGGATGCCTTCATTCCATATTCATTTTTGGTATGAAGTATGCATTCCTGAGAGTGTTAAGTGGGATAAAGCAGCTGATTCCACAATGAACTTCTCATACTGTTTTTCGAAAAGAAGTTCTGTGCAACAATGGAAGCAAAGGAAAAGATTAATCAGTTATGACTTGCCCCCATCTTCAAAAATGGTATGTGAGGTTGGTCTGTTTGTTCCTAGTTTTATATGAGTGGTTTAATGATGACCCATTGAGCGTCTTCGCTCTTATTGCAATTTGCTGCTAACAATATGAATCAGATTTTGTGGGGTTGTGTGGCAATAACAAAGAGCCCCAAAATCTTAATGGCTTACAACAAAGCATTATTTCTCATTCACAGTGCATCAACTGTGAGCTAGTCTCATTTCTGTTTCTTCCTTATCTTGAGATCCAGGCAAAAGGAACAGTCTGCATTGGGGGAATTTAGCTCACAGCAGATAGATGATAAACTTGTAGCATGGTCAAACCTTATCTCAACTGGGACAGAGTAATCTTCTCAAAGAAAGGCACAGTATACAGCTGAGAGTGTTAACACAATCTGCTGAGTTTTCTATGGAAGACATAAGGTATCGCTTCTGGGAAGTTGTGTGTAGGGGTGTGTGTTTGTGTGTAGGGGGTGTGTGTTTGTGTGTTGATGTGGATACCTATTCACCCATGTGTGCTGATGCCAAAGGTCCATGTCAGCTGGCTTCCTCTTCACCTTCCACATTATTTTCTGAGACAGGGTTTGTCCCTGAATCTGCAGCTCACTAACTCAGCTAGTCTGCTAACCAAGGAGTTCCACATCTTCCCCTCCCAAACTGGGATTACAAGTGTATGTGTGCTATGTCCAGCTTTTTATGTGGCTATTGGGGACACAAACACAGATCTTCATGCTTGCAAGCAAGCACATCACTTCTCCATATATGGACTATGTAGTCCAGAGGGATTTCAAATTTGCTATGTTCACTATGCTAACCTCAAAGTGGAGATTATCCTTTCTCCGCATCTGAAATGCAACTTTTAAAATGAATGACAAGTAAAAGAGAAAAATGGTTTTTATATGGTAGGGATAGAACTCTGTATGGCAGACAAATGCTCTATTCCTGAGCTATAGACCTAGCCAGTGGAAATAAACATTTTTAATTGCCAACTTAATATTATATTATACTTACATGCAATAAATATTATATTATATTTACATGCGATACATATAATACAGGGAAAAGAACACAAAACAAAAACTTTGGAGGCTTTGTGCTTCTATAGTCTGCTGTGTGAGCCGGAACACAATACTTCACAGGACCTTTCTCGTCCTGCAAAACAAGCTTAAGTGGTTTGTTTAAATGAGATACCTTCAATTCCTTGTAAATCAAAGGTACCAATTTTTCTGATTCCAAATACGCTCTGTCTGGTCTGTCTGAGCTGCAGGAGTGGCAGCACTGAGAGCTCAGCTCGCATGCTCTCTTCCAGATGTTAGGAAGAATTATTCTTGGATTGCATGGCAGCTGGTGAGGTGTATACCTATGTCCTCCATTGGATCAGGAAAGATGGACCCTGTACATCGTTTCTTCCTATGGAGCCTTGCCTTTCACCCACAGGGGGCTGCTGCTCAGTTTAGGTATATTCACTCTCACTTCAGGGCAGGTTCTGATCAAGTGGCTCTTTGGTATCACCACAGAGGAGTGTTGAAGAAACGAGCAGCCCTGGGTGAGCGAAGACTGACTCTAGCCTGGCCTGAGATTGTTAGACAGAAAAAAAAAATCAGACTCTGAAGAGCTCTTCTCTCTGCAGCTTATGTTGTGTAACTGGACGTTGGCTGCACCTCTGGGGTTTGAAACGTGTTCCATGAACTGTACACCCAGACCTGTCAAGTTTCTTTCCCCTTAGCACATCTATTCTCATTTCGTTTGCTATTTAGGTCTCCTCGGCATATATCTTAAATTAGACACACTCAACTCTGTCAACCAGACTTAAAGCTTAGATCAGACACTGCAGAGGCACAGCCACTGAATCAGAGCTTCAAGTTCTGGGTGACTCCTGTGTACCCACTCTTTATCTCCATTTAGATGATTTTATATAGTCTCAGTCACAGCCTGAAAAAGGAAATGGCAGTTTCGAACTGTTCTCTGAAACCTGAACACACTGCTGTATTATTTTTATGACAAGCAACTAGACTGTTGATTTGATTTAATAGGCTGCATTTCTCCAGTGTGCTAAAAGTTCACATACATACACATGTGCACGAGGAGATAAACACCAGGATGTTCATGGCGGTGTTGCTTCTAATCAGAGAAGAGTGGGGAAGAAAATGCCAAATACCTACCAGTGCCATCAGCATAACACAGTCACACAGTGGCTAAGATTAATGACTCAACGTGCAAAGAATAAGACACAACAGAACATCCAGCCTTACATAGGACACCTGTACCATAGACCCTCTACCAAAGACCCTAGGACCAACACTGAGGAGGGTGCAGAAAGAGCCAGGAATGGTGGGCGATTTCTGTGAAATGGTGTTTTCTGGACATGACAGGGCCATTGCACACATACAATTTGAAACATGATTTTTTTTTTTAAATTGTAATAGCATACAAGACCACATCCATAAAAGATAAACAGGAATTTGAAGATGTTCGCCTCTTGAAAGAGGAGAAAAACAGAGCAGGGTCAATGTATATCTGTAATGTTTTATTTCCAAAAAGAGTTGAGCAAGCAAAAGAAAGAAAAAATACTGTAGAATGAATGTTGGCTAAACTTTGGTGGTGTGCATAGGGGTCTTTACCATAGCTTCTTCTTTATATTTTTGGTGTATGGGGACTATTTAATCCATTTACTGATATTTAACCCTTTCCCTTTCTCCCTATGACTTTGGATGGACAGACAGAGTGGCATTGCAGTAGGTAACTGAGCTTATTTCATGAGCTTTTGAGAAGGTGAACCTTTTTTTTTTTTTTTTTTTTTTTTTTTTTTTTTTTAGCTGAAAACATCACCTTAAATTCTGATTCAAGTTATCTTTTGAGAAAAAGCCAGACTCTCAGGGGTTTTTGGTTTATAATGGTTTGTTTTACTATTCACAAGACTCCTTTCTTGCCCGACCTCTGCTTGAAAGTCTCCACTTGACGACAACTACCCTCCTATTTTTGCTACATGTAAAACAATGATAGATATCAAAAATTTCCTTACTAGACTAACAGAAATCCCTGCCACATATCTTTGGACATACTAAAACATGACATTATTTTGCATTAATTACATATAACATGAAGGGCATGTTACTTCATGAATTAAATGCTATTATTTTAAGTTGGTTACTTATAAAGTAGATTATTTAATACCAATTCAGGAGTCTGTGTTGGTGCTAAATTCCCAAGAATTCCTGTTGAGTAGTCAGTACTGACAGGCATTGTACCTGGGAAGGAAACCACACATTCTAAGAGACTCATCTAAAGCAGACTTGTTTTAAACTAAAGTCAAGGATAATTTTTTGATTGTTTTATTGTGGCAGGCTGCTCTGTGGGGTGGATTCATAGGGTGGTGTTAAAATCAGAATCCTTTAAGCCTAATCATGCAAGTGAAAATTTATGTAGTGTCTCTTGCTTTTGTGTAAAAGGTTGGATGTCTACAGATCTTAATAGGGTGTATCTAATAACATGTTAATAACTCAGGAATTGCTGGCTTCGGACTACAGACCTTGAATAAAAGGGCCTTCATGAATTATACATGCCTGACAAATAGGTGATACATTTTTCAAATCACACAGGCTCTTCAGAAGAAAGAATGCTCTGTGGAGAGAATTAAAGAAAATCGATATGTGTTGATTGATAGATATTCAACTTGAAAACACATTCTCTCCGATGCCTCAGACAATGGGGCGCCTGAGTTCCAAGACTGCTGTTCTCCAAAGCCAGAGTGAGGCTGGGGCGGGAGGTTTTGTGTGATCTGGGTGTGGTGCATAGCTCACCCCACAGGCTCAGTTCTAGCCTCAGCCCGCCCTCTCCCTTGCTCCCCAAATGCTGAGGGCAGTGGATTGGCCTTCTGTCTCTCTCCTTCCCTAGGTGACAGATTGTGACTCCGTCCCAGTCTCACTGGGACCCTGAGAGCTTCATTTGTCAGTGTTGGATGTGTGCTGGGAAGAGAGAAGTGCACATCCATTCTCAGCAATATTATTGATTCAGCCTTTCCTTGTGGTTAATATAAAATTCTCCACATATCAGGTAATGGCTCAGCATTGCATAAAGAGCCAAGAATCCCTGGCAGTGGAGAGGTGGTCTGTGTTTTCTTTCAGGAAAATTGATGTCTATAAAATGCCTCCAGTTTCTCTGGAAAAAAAGACATTATTACATGATTTTAATTGATCATCTTGTTATTGTACTTTTATTAGCTTGTTGAAATATATTCTTTTGATTGTTTTTTTTTTTTTTTTTTTTGTAATTATCAGAAATGAATTTGAGCCAGTAAGCCCTTTATATTGAGAAAGACCTGGATTGGAAACAATTTTTCTTATTTATTTTTGGTTGTTATATTATCTATAAAATAATAGGAGAATACATATACAAATTACATATTCATATGTGTACTTGTATATGTGTAAATGTGTGTATGGTATATGTTTATGTAAGTGTTATGTAAATGTAATCCTAATGTACATTATTCACAATGTAAAATTCTGTTAAATATCAGGGATGTATATATATATATATATATATACATATATACATATATATATGTCATGTTAAAATATTTATATGTTATTGTTATACTGAAATAAGTAACTGTTAATATGACAGTTAACCAATTTGGCATTCTTTATTTTCATTTTAAATTTAAAACATATAGGGGACAGATCTTATACAGCCCAGCTGGCCTGAAACTTGCTATAGAGTTAAGGACAACCTTGAACTTCAGATCTTCCTGACTCCATGTCTAGGTTTGCCCACCATGTCTGGCTTCAATACTGGATTGCTGAAGTTATTTTAGGAATTACATTTCTGAAATTGCTTTCAACAGGAATTTTATAAGTATAGAAGAAATCTAGACCAGTCACTTTATCATTATCTTTTACTTAATTCAATTTTATGTATATGAGTATATTGACTCCATGTATGCTTGTATATCACATAGGTACATGGTGCCTTTGGAAGCCAGAAAAAAGATTCAGATGGCTATGAGCTAACGTGGGATTGAACCCAGGTTCATTGGAAGAGCAACCAATACTCTTAACTGCTGCGTCATCTATACAGCCCCATCATTATACTTAAAAAAAAAAAAAGCCCAAATTGGCATACTACTGGATTGTCATGAGCCTTGGATCATTGTTCATCAGGCTTGGATCTAGAATTTTTTTTTGTCTCTAAATTCCGGGCTATCTGGGGGAGTGCCCTACCCAGCAAGTGTAAGGCCAATTCCTGTCTTCACAGCTTAGGAAAGATGAGCAACAGCAGACAAAATCCAAGTGTGTCAAGCCCTCTGTTCCATATTTCTGAACAGTAAACATCTAGGACTAAACACTGTTGATTATTATAAAATCGACTGTGCTGTGGGTGATCATATCAAAAGAGAAGGTGAAACTTCTCTTTTGCTAATTTAAAGTATATTTTGTTCAAGCAAGCAAGCAAGCAAACAAATCTAACAGTGTTTGTGCTAATATTAAAAATCTTCATATTTTCATTATACATAGATCAACTTTACAATTTCATAGCCACAGTGTTTTTGTGAAGCTCAACAATGAAATTAGCCTACATATACTAACAAGGTTTAAACAACAGAAACAGAGGAAACCATACTTACTACTGGGGGATGTAACTGTGTGGTAGAACACTTGACTAACATACACAATTATATAACAATACATAGGTTCAATCCCTGGAACAACAAAACAAAACAAAATGGAACAAAACAAACTTTTGGCAACCATCAAGCTGAAAATGCCAAGATGAAATATATCTCTCTGGATACTTATTTTAAAAAATAACAGAAAAGAAGCAAGAAACACAAGAAAATGTGTTTGTTTCCTTTGGTGCTCGTCAGTTTGTTTTTCTACATCATTTGTTGGATGTTTGGCAAGTGCTAGATGTCATGAAGCACTTCACATAGCAGAATGCAACTCTTGCTCTCTAAAATGTTGTAGTCTAGTTGAGTCCTAGCCAGTCAGTTCTAGAAGCAAGAGGTTAATGAGATTATCATGGAAAGAACCTGACAGTTATATGTAACAATTGTACTCTAATTCACCCAGTAACTGAATTCCCAGTTTCCAGCTGGATGAGTGGCTTCCCTTGCAGCTAGGCAAAACTTTGCCCAAGTCTGGACGCGCTATAGATGAGTGTTCTAGGGAAACCTTTGATAGTTACTCTGGAATGTCAGCCAGGCCTCCCATGGCTTTCCGCTTTCAAATCTTCCTTTTGCTTTCTGGATGTAGATGTCACTGATGGAGTTCCTCTGTGACTCTACTGGTCCTTACTTGGGAGTGCTAGAGTTGTATGCAGTCCGAGCTGAGTTCCTATGTTTATGGAAATATCATACTCATACTCATGCTCAGAGGAAGTTCACTTCTAGATTTTATTTCCCCCCATGAAGTAGCAATAAACTGCAACCTATCTCCTACTGCCAGCCAGATGTGCTTCTGAGACATATCCCAAAGTATTCACTTCTGATGGAGAGGGAGACATGCAGAGCAAAGATCAGAATGGGGAGCAGAAGGAGATAAGGCTTTGTGAAAGAACATGCCATTCTGGCCCTGGGCCTTTCTCCTGCATTCATGTGTCTCACAGTTTCCTGCATGTGGCACTTGGCCTCTCCCTCACCTTGACTCACACTGCTCCTCACCTCCCTCTGGTTATTTTCTTGCAAATATAGTTAACTTTATAATTATATTAAATTATGCAAACCACAGAAGTACTCAGAGAGTGAATTCAACTGTGTAAATCCCAAATGTATTAAGTGTTATCCTCTTCAGGATTACTGGCCAGCTCACACTTTGCCTCCTTTCTTTCTTTTTTTCTTTTTACAATTATCTTTAATCTTTTTTTACAGTCCAGTCATTATTCTCTCTTTGTCCTCCAACAATTCCTCATCCCATTCTTCCTCTCCTGTCTCCAAGAGGATGTCCGCACCGTTACCCTGCCAGGTCTCCCCACTCCCTTGGGGCCTCAAGTTTCTCGAGGGTTAGGTGCATCTGCTCACACTGAGGCCAGACTCAGCAGTCCTCTGCTGTCTACGTGACTGGGGCCTCAGACCAGCTAGTGTATGCTGCTCAGTTGGTGGCTCAGTGTCCGAGAGATCTCAGAGATCCAGGTTAGTTGAGACTGCTGTCTTCCAGCCTTTCCCAAATTCAACCACAGGGGCCTCTGACTTCAGTCCATTGGTTGGGTGTAAGTATCTGTAGCTGTCTCAGTCAGCTACTTGGTGGGCCTCTTAGAGGGCAGCCACACTAGGCTCCTGTCTGTAAGTACAACATGGCATCAGTAATATGTCAGGAACAATTCTGGTCAGAGTGTTTGACTGTGGGATGGCAACTCCATCCCTCCACTTGATGCCCTGTCCTTCTACTGGAGGTGGACTCTACATGTTCCCTCCCCACATTGTTTGGTATTTCATCTAAGTTCTTTCCCTTTGAGTCCTAATAGTCTCTCACCTCCAGTCTCTGGTATATTCCAGAGGGTCCCACTCTTACTTCCTAAGGTTGTGTATCTTCATTCATTCTGCTGGCCCTCAGAGCTTCATTCCTGTTTCTCCCCCCCAAAAAACCTGATCATGTTCCTCCTTTTTCCTCTCCTTCTCTCCCACCCAGGTTCCCCCTCTCTCTACCCCCTGTGATTACTTTCTTCTCCATCCTGAGTGGGATTGAAGCATCTTCACTTGGGCCTTGCAGGTTGTTAACCTTCTTGAGTTCTATAGATTTTATCTTGGGTATTCTGTACGTTTTTGGGCTAATATCTATTTATTAGTGAATACATACCCTGCATGTCCTTTTGGGTCTGAGTTACCTCACTCAGGATAATATTTTCTAGTTCCATCCGTTTGCCTGCAAAACTCAGGATGTCCTTGTTTTTAGTAGCTGAGTAGTATTCTATTGAATAAATGAACCACATTTTCTGTATCCATTCTTTTGTCATGGGGAATCTGGGTTGTTTTCAGCTTCTGGCTATCACAAATAAGGCCACTATGAACATAGCGGAGCACGTGCCTCTGTGCCATGGTGGGGCATGCTTTAGGTATATGCCCACAAGTGGTATAGCTGGATCTTTAGTTAGATCTATTTCCAATTTTCTGAGGAACTTCCAGATTGATTTCCAGAGTGGTTGTACCAGTTTGTAATCCCACCATCAATGAAGCTCAAGTCAAATGGATCAAAGACCTCAAAATAAAACCAGATACACTGAATATAATAGAGGAAAAAGTAGGAAAGAGCCTTGAACACATTGGCATAGGGGGAAATTTCCTAAACAGAACTCCAATGGCTCACACTCTAAGATCAATAATTGATAAATGGGTCCTCATGAAAGTGAAAAACTTATGTAAGGCAAAGGACGTAGTCAATAGGACAAATCAGCAACTAACAGATTGGGAAAAATTTTTTCACAAACCCCACATCCAATAGAGGGCTAATATCAAGATATATAAAAAACTCAAGAAGCTAACCTCCAAAAACCAAACAACCTGATCAAAACATGGGGCATAGAACTAAACCAAGAGTTCACAACTGAGAAATCTCGAATGGCTGAGAAGCACTTAAAAAAAATGTTCAAAGTCCTTAGTTATCAGGGAAATGCAAATCAAAGTGACTCTGAGATTGCAGCTGACACCAATCAGAATGGCTAAGATCAAAAACTCAGGTGACAGCACATGCTGGCGAGGATGTGGAGAAAGCCTCCATTGCTGGTAGCTTTGCCTCCTTTCTAAAACATGTTGTGTAACCAGGACCCTATCCCCCTACACAGCAGTAGGACATTCATTGCTCAGCACCCAAACATCTGGCACTTGAAGTACCTCTTATTAGTGCCAGTACTCTCAGATCTGGCATGGGCAGGTGATAGGAAATATTTGCTAAACCAAATCACACCAAACCTTGTAGTCTGTGAATTGATGGGGAGAACTGATTAGCTGGCCTTTTGTGTAGCTTGTCAGGCTTAGGGATTTTGGAGGAAGTTGGCCTTCCAGCTTCCTTTGTTGCTATCTGGGCACTTCTTTTGGCTGCTATTCCTATGGTTACTTCTGAGAAGACAGGTCATGCCACACAGCATCATCCTTGCTTTATAATACTGAGCCCTTCTCTTGTATACTTTGCTGACATCTTACAAAGCTGATAATGCTTTGTGAGGAGCCAGAGGAACAAAGGCACAATCAGAGAGATGAGCTGAGGATAGTCACAGACACCTTTGCAAGACTCTAACTCCTTCCTCTTTCTCCTGATAGCTTGAATTTTTGGTATCATGTTGCTGTGCTTTTTTTTTTTTTTTTTTTAAACTGCTTTTCCTTTTCCGAGACAAGGTCTCACAGTGTAGCCTGGGCTGATCTCACACTCACAGAAATCTTTGTGTGTTAGGCTCCTGAGTTCTAGGGTTACAGGCATGAGCCACCCATGCCTGCTTCACTCAGTACTGCTGCATAGGATTGCTGCACAAACACCGTTGTGTGGGGCTGTGTGCATTTCAGGTGTTCCCACTGACAGCTCTGCTCACATGGTTGCCCTGAGCTTTCATCCTTGTGGTCTGTTCTGTTGTTGTCCATGGGCTGATTGTAATGTCATCCAGGCAGCTGACCTTGGGTGGTACAAGCAGCCATTATTCTGTAGCATTGGTTGGGCTTGTCAAAGAGGTTTTGCTTGGTATTTGATAGTCTAGACTCTCTAAAAGAATCTCCTGTGGGGAGGACTGAGGGGTATGAGGCAGACTCACCATAAGCGGTAGTATCTGAAAAGGGAGACTGGTACATCTGCTCCTAAAACCCTGTAAGTGAGCTTGATTGCGCTCTAAAATTAGGAGCAGTGCAGTAATGGGGGACTGTTTTTACTGTCATGGAATTGTGGGCCTTCTGCATACTAATAGCTGTAATTACAGTACAGTTGTTTTATAGTTATTTTTAAGTGCCATCATATAAATCATACCTTTACCTTCTACTGAACGTAGCATGTGTTATTTGCCCTTGTTTTGCAGATATACCCAACAAGACTCACAGAGCACGTATCCAGTGCTTCATTGCCTCTAAGCCTATCAGGCAATCAAGTGCCTGTAGCGTTCACTTAAAAACTTAAACTCATGCTACTGCATGCCACGAGGCCACAATTTGAAGCCCGGCCGTTTCTCTCTGCCTGACAGTTTCTACAGGTATAGCTTAGCACCCAAGAGTCTCGTGGCTGACAGTTATGCTCACCCTGTCACTGAAACAGATGCCAAAGAGGAAAAATACTCAGCCTATTCAGACTAAAGAATTTCTCAATTATATTTCACTGTAACCTGAACTAAATAGTAAAAAATACACATTTTTTTTGCTGTTTTTTTTTTGTTTTTTTTTAAAATACACATCTTTAGTGACAACAGACATTAGCATTTGTAAATAGTCAGAAACTTGTAAATCATTATCATTTTTTAGTATTTGTATATACAATTATATTCCTTACATTTAAAAAGATTTATTATGTTTTTATTTATGCATACGTGTGTCTGAGTGTATGTGCACATGTGTGCTGGTGCCCATGGAAACCAGAAGAAGGTGTTAGATTCCCTGGAGCTGCAGTTAGAGGAGGTCTAATGTGGGTGGTAGGAATCAAACGTGGACCCTTCATAAGACCAGCAAGTGTTCTTAACAACTGAGCCAGCTCCCTAGCCCCTATTCTTAACATTTTAATTCTAATTTTAATGGACACATGTTAAAAAAAAATTGGTCATATTTTAAGTAATAAAAGATATTGGTTTGATATGCTAGTTGTTTTTTGAACACCCATGAAAATTGTAGCTACTAGTATTTTTCTTCTTTCATTAGTTGCTATTGCATGCATATGTGTATTTATATATAAGTATATTCTTGAATACAACCTGTTGAGGCCATATATGTATGTGTGTTTTTAGGGCTGACCATTTGGCACTGGGCAACCAATTGATTTGCTCTTCCATGGGGAGGACGACCCCTCCAACTCCCAGGAGTTTACTCAGTTGCTTGTAGTTCTTTGTAGAGGGTTGAGGCCTCATGGGCTTTCCCTGTGTGGTTTGCATGCCCATTGGTGTCCTTGTCCACTCAGGCTTGGGTGGTTGTGTTGGTGAGACTTTATGGGTGTAGCTTCTGATGTCATGGAGAGATGCAACCACACAGCAAAGTCCGTGGCCTTATGGTGTAACCACCAGTTTTGTCTGAAGTTATTGTGGAATGTCACGGAACCACCCTGTGTCTTTGTTTCTCTCTGATCTGATAGAAGAATTATGCAACATGCAAGTCTTATTTATTTTTTATGTTAAAATTATTATCTTAATAATATTCTTATAAGATATTATAATTATACAGGATGATAGTTTGTATTTGTGTATATGTATAAAACATGTAGTGATCAAATCAAGATAGATAACATTCCCTTTGCCTTAAACATGAAAAAAACTTGATTGACATATAATAGTTGTAAAAATTTATGGTTTATAATGTTTATCCATAAATATATAGAGAATGTCTATCTATCAAATTAGAATAATGGCTCCAGCTGATTATTATTCCTTTATCTTTGGAGCTGTTGAATCTTTGAGTGCTTCCTTTCTCATAGGCTTTTGTGAACTATAGTTGCCTCCCTGTACAGTAGAACACTGGACGTGTTCCTTATACTTGTGTTTTTATATTCATTACTCAACTTTGTGTGTTTCTGGTGAGCTTCCTTGACTCAGTCCTGTAAATATGTGATGTATATTACAACAGCTGTGGTACAAAACCATTGAGCGGGGAGACAGAGGGATGGCTTGCCAACGTCTGCAGACTGACACAACAGTCAATCTGTTGAGCCTTCTTCAGCTTTAAAATACATTTTTTGAGTTTTTAATTTTTATTGTTTTGTGTGTATGAATGTTTGTCTGAGTGTACCACTGTACACAACACATACACAGTGTTCACAGTAGCCAGAAGAGGGCTTTAGATGGACCGGAGTTTTGAAGATAATTGTGAATTGCCATGTGAGTGCTGGGAATTGAACCTGGGACCTCTGGAAGTGCAGGCAGTGCTCTTAACCTCTGAGCCATCTCTCCAGCCCCTTCCTAAAGTTCCATGTTCATGGGCAGAATTGGTCTGCTGGCTACTATAGGGAGACTACATGTGAAAGCTGTGCCCTTTGAGGGCCAGTCTCTGCTGATTCTTCCCCAAGGCTGAGAAATTGCACCCCTCATTTGGCTTTGTGGCAAATCAAAACTTGCAGTGGGCTGAAAGCTTTCATCTCTGAGAGCTCACAATAGGAACTGCCTTGTGACTATAAAGTTTTTCTCATTGGCAATGTTAACTTGATTGGTCTCAGAGACAATTGGAATATAGTTTTTAAGTCTTGGATATGAACGTAAATGAGTTTTAAGTTGTAACGCCAATTTAACTGTTTAATTTTATATGTGTAGAGGTTGAGAAATTACAATTCAAGCAAAATTATACACATCATAGGATAGTTATTAAATGATCTGGTCCTTTTTTTTTTTTGAAGAAAAATTGATTTCAAGTACTGAAGATCATTTTGAAAAGCCTATGCATTAAAGAAACCAAACCAACAGGAACCCTTGCAGTATATGTGGTAGGAATTCTTATTACTGGCATCCTGTTTCTTTTCAGAAACTAAGTTCATTGAATCATCCATGTGGTTCATATTGGTAGGGGAAGGTGGAGCTATTTTTAAACATTCAGATGTGAGGAAAAAGGGGCTGGAGGGGGGATTCCTATTAAACTTCTTAGAGGGAAATAGAATCTGGTATATCTACCTATTATATGCACCAGCTTGGTCCTTTAAAGACTAACACACTGTATAACACTGCTAACCATATTTGTTCTAAAGCTTTTGTGGCTATTTGGATATGTCTACCCACTCCAATAGTTATAGTGGCATTCAAAAATTATTTGTACTTTGGAAGTTATTATAATTTTTAAAATGTGTACATTTGGTTTCGAATAGCTCTCTGAGTGCATGCTGCATGTATAAATACCAGACTGTAGATGGGGCTTGAATTAATAGACCACGAAGGACTATTTTTATGGAGAGTTTAAGTGATAATATTGCCATTCCTAAATTGTATTAATAATTTCCTACACATGTCCAGCGTGTGTGCAGGTTTTACTGTTCTGTAGAGTGCTATTGTGTATATTATCTCATTTTTCCCTCTCAACAACCTGGGGGTGGGAGCTGGAATACTTTAAAGTGTTGGCTCTGAAGCCCCTTGCTTGAGATAAAGTCTCAGGAATGTGAGACAAGAGAAGGATGACATGAAGACACAATGAAAACACAAATATCTTTTCCAGCGACCTATGTCACAACTAAGTGACATAGTGGCTTAGTCCTGGGGAAAAGACTATTTCATTATCTCTCTCAGACAGTTGGAGGGAAAAAAAAGAGAAAAAATTCTAGAGGAGAAAATTACGTTCCACTTGACAATTAACTATGAACTTTTAGATTCCTTAGTGAACATGGTGTTATTGTTTTCTGGTTGAAAGTAGAAAAAATGTGCTCTCCATACACGTAAGTATTGCAAAAGGAAACGTAATGTATCGCTGCTGCAGTTAAGACTGTTAACTTCGTATGTATGTATTACTCATGGGATACTGTGGCTCTTCCAGTTTTCCTGACAGAAACACAGGAAGACAGAGACAACGAGCCATGGGTAGTGTGCTAAAAGCTAGAATGCAGTCATGAACCCAGGAATCCAAAATCCTGTTGTCTGCACTGAAAATGCTTAAATAATTTATTGTTATAATTATTTCTACAGGACACAACTCCAGGATTAGATGGTAATTTTATTTGACTTACATAAAGGGGAATTATTACTGCAGTTACCTTTAAAGAGCTCCCTGGGTTTTCTGGGAGTATCTGAATTAACAGTAAATTGAGGCCCATTACATATTAATGGGTCAGCTGATTTATTGGTGGTGTAGCTGGCAATTAGCCATCCTGCACAGTGTGTTCTGTTTGGGCATTGCTTTCTCACTACTGAGTGCCAGCTCAGGGATGAACATCTTGAACCAGTGGGGTACTCTCCCTGTCAACCTAATAGGGCCTTGCATCATCTTAATGGTGAGTTATGGTCTATCCTGAAGGATATTTGGACACACTTAATATCTTTGGATGACAACCATTGGAAGCATAAATGAAAGTACATGTTGTCATTGAGCCACTAAAAATCTTTACCCAGTCACCAGATAGCCATTATGGTGTATGGATTGCTTTGGATATTTCTTTTATTTTTTTATATTATAAAATCGCCTTTAGTTTCTGTGGCACTTATAGGATGATTTTCTGTGAGTCAGCTGTAGTGCAGGGAGTTATGGCCCACAGTATTTATTTGCAAGAGTCACTTTGGGGTGCCTAATTTGTCCTCAAGAGAAATATGTACATATATATTTTTGCTCAGCTTGCAAAATGTTGTAATAAAAATTGGTGATTGATGTTGATTATAAGATGAAGTGGTTAGGCCCCAATGGCCAAGGTTATAAATCAGTGGAACCTAAAGTTGTGATTGGCCCCTGAGAAAGGTTTAAGTATGCGTGCTTTTTTAATGAGTAAATATATTTCAAGTCTTCATAGTATTGACTCCTAAAGTTTATTGGAACTGTATTTAAAACATCGTTCTACAGTGTGCTTAATAACTTTCTAATACGATTTGGTTTTGCTTATCTAAGCATGAAGTTGCAGAAGAAAATACATTAAAATTCTCTTCCAGGAGGGAAAGCAGTTTAAGACTTGGTGAGGGAATAGAAGTCTCTAAATCCAAGCTAATTGCTTGATCAGTCCATTGGAGAATTAGCTATTTAGCTGCTGAGGATTAATTTCTCTGTCTTAACAATTCCTTGAGGAAGAGGTTCCTTTCTGAGAGTCTCTGGTCTGAGTTCATCCTCTCTTGTCTAAGGACTGAGCAGTGAAGACATTGGAAAGATATGGAATCCCTCACTTCTAGCCTGACCAGACTGTGCTCATCAATCTGCTCTTCTGTTTGCCAAGTCTGCTTTCCTTTGGCCATTATGAGGGCCTACTATACTTTCCACATGATTCCCACTTCTAAATCAACCCAGAAGTGGTTTTTCTGTTTGAAACAGAAGACCTTAACAAGGCTTCCATAAACTTACAAGAAATAAGATTTCTTCGTGGGACTGTATTCATTCATTCATCTAATGTTTCATTCATTTATCTACCAAATGTACTACATGTTAGATATTCTTCTCAACTAGAAAATGTCAGTAAATTTAAAAAAAATCCCCAAATTTGTCTTTACATGAAATTACGATCTTAACAAAGCAGGATATGGACAAAAAAAGCAAGACAAATAATTTATATGTATGTTATGTGAAAATATATGGTATTCACATTAGCTAGTGATAAGAACTCTATATATGAGGAAGATGTACTCCACAATGGTTGCTTTTGGCTCCTTGGGTAGGGGATACCTGTTGGGTGGTGAATGCTGAGCTGTAATGATTGAGACTGAGGCTCTGCCCGTCTCGCATACTCTTCTTCATCACATTTCTATATAGTTCTCAAAAGGCTTTCTCCTGGGAACTGAACCAAGCTTGAGTGAACCAAGCTAGACTGAACCAGTGTAGATGAGTGACGATGGTAGCCACTGGAAGAGGCCTGCAGAATAGAGGATTGGGATTCCTCGAAAGAGGCAAGTGTTAGGCAAGGGCTGTAGCCTTGTATGGGGCATTTCCTCCTCCCAGGGCCCTTGTCTAATCTCATGTAGGTAGTAGGGCAACAAAAATGAGTGAGGAAAGCCAGGCTAGGACTGGGGCAACTGTCTGGAGGGTACACGCTGATCTGTGGTGAGAAGACAGTTCAAGATCAGAAAGGAAAGGAGACCTTATGATGTCAGGGATAGGTGGCCGCTGCCCAGCCTCATCTGCAACTTTCTGACAGCTGGCAGCTCAAGCCTGGAAGGGCAAGGGGCTGGAGACAGGAGGCTGCAGGTTGCTGTTACTGCAGTAGCAGTGACCACAGGAAAGACAAACAAACCACAAAACAAACAACAGTACCAATAGCAACAAAATTCCAGACCGAGTGAAGCAACGAGTCACAGTAGTTACCTGCATAGGTCTTGGCAGCAATCAGGAACAGACAGAATCTATCTCTGCCTCCACAGAGATAGATTCCTGTGGACCTAGTTGTTAATCTCTGGAAACCTTTGGCTAGCTCAGGGTTCTTCCCCTTCCCTACCAGGTTTGATAGCTTTTCCTCGACTAATTTTATCTTTTCACTTTATTTGCATATACACAATCAGCCAGCTGGGGCCCAGTTGGCACCCAGGTATCTCTATAAATTCAGGCAATACAGGGCTGAGGAGTCAGAGTGGCTGATGGAGCAAAGGAGAGGGAGAAGTGAGCTTTAGGATAGGCTTCTAGCCAGCTTGTTCTTAGAGGGGATTACCTTCAAGACCTGCTAGGTAAGACTTGTTGACGGCTCCATGCACCTGATGCTTCTGCCTTGGGTAAGAAGATTACTCAAACAAACCTCCAGGATCTAGACAGACTGACCCAAATCTAATATTGAGAGCTAGTCTCTCTCTCAGCCTCCAAGACTATAATGGCTGAGCTATACAGGGGAATTCTTTCTTGAGATGCTTTCAGCTTCTAAGACCTGCTACAGCAGAGTCCTGGGACTATGATTTTTATAACTTGTTAGAGTCAGGACTCCTGCTGAACTTGCCAGTCCTCACATGACCACCTGCAGCCTTGGTCAGCAAGGGACTGCTCTTGATTGGTACCCCGAAGGCCTCTGAGAACTTTGGGACTGAAGCACTTGTTAGAGCTGAATTTCTTCTGGCGAGAGAGCATTCTGATGCTTCAGAGAGTTCAGATCTGTTCTGTTCCAATTGTCAAACCCCATGTGGCAATCAGCTTAAGGCTTGATCCTGTTTGAAAGTTGTTAATCCCAAATGACATCAAGGAATCTTCATTTGTATCCTTTGTTGATTCTCTCTCTGTTCTTGGAGAAGGGTAAGGAAGGAAGGCGTTGGAGGCAGAAGATGGTTCCTACTGTCAGCTTCAATGGTCTTGAAAAAGACAGAGCTGGGTAACAGGTTTCAGAATGGTTAAGTCTTGGTACCAGAAATGAAATGAAAGCTTTTTTTTTTTTTTTTTTTTTTTTTTTCCCAAGGAAGTCTAACAAAACATGAAAGTCCAGAGACAGGATCAGATTTTATTGAGGGGAATAAGGACTGAACAGTTGAATTGGAGGATGTTTCTTTTTTCCTGTAATAAAAATCTAGTATTGAGAGCTAATCCCACACTGGCATCTAGTCTTTTTTTTTTTTTAGTTAATTGATTTATTTATTTCACTTTACATCCCAATAGCAGCTCCCCTTTCCTCCCAGTAACCCCCTCCTCACAAATCCTATACCCATTACCCCTCCCCTTCTCTTCTGAGAAGGAAGAACCTCCCACCCTGGGTATCACCCTCCACTGGCACATCAAGTCACTGGAAGAGTAGACACATCCTCTCCCACTGAGGAAGCCCAGTTGGGGGAACAGGATCCACAGTCAGGTAACAGATTAAGGGACAGCCCCTGCTCCAATTGCTGGGGGACTAGCATGAAGACCAAGCTGCACTTCTGCTACATATGTGTGTGGGACCTAGGTCCAGCCCATGATTGCTCTCGGGTTGATGGTTCAGTCTCTGGGAGCCCCCGAGGGTCCAGGTTAGTTGACTCTGTTAGTCTTCTTGTGGGATATTTATCCTCTTTATGTCCCCCAATCCTTCCACATGACTCCCTGAGATCCATCTAATGTTTGGGTGTGGGTCCCTCATCTGTTTTCACTGGCTGCTGAGTGGAGCCTCTCAGAGAAAGATTATGTTAGGCTCCTCTCTGCAAGCATAATAGAGTATTATTAATAGTATTAAGGATTGGTTCTTGCCAATGGGATAGGTCTCGATTTGGGCCAGTCATTGGTTGTTCCTTCCTTCTGTTTTTGTTCCATTTTTGTCCTGAATATCTTGTAGGCAGAACACATTTTGGGTCAAAGCTTTTGTGGTGGGTTGCTGTCCTTTCCACCTCCACTGGGAGTCCTGCCTAGTTATCGATTCTTTAGGTTAAAGGAGAATGTTTTGTTGAGAGGTGTAGAAGGGATTATGCTGAAGTGTAAAGTGTGTGTGTGTGTGTGTGTGTGTGTGTGTGTGTGTATGTGTGTGTGTGTGTATGTGTGGTCAGTTTTAGCACATGACAAGGAGAGGCTGTGACAGAAGTAAAAAGTTGGACTATGTAGGAGGAGCTAAGGTGGGAGGAGTAAGGAGAGGAAGAGAATAAGTAAAGGGAGGAGGAGGAGAAGGAAGAGGAGGGGATATGAGAGGGGAGAGACAGAGAATGAGAGAGGTGGACATGGAGTTTGATGTTCGCTTGTCTGTAGCAGTCAAAGGTAGTTGGTATATCTAGGTTGGGTATTGGGTTACACCTCTGATTGTATGAGCATCTTGTTATAAATCATTACCAAATATATAAAGCCCTTGGATAATTTAAGCATTAGAGTCTCATCTTCCTACTAGGCCAGTGTGGATGGTGGGATGGTCTGGGCAATGCCCAGCTTTGTAGACAGTGTGGAAGATTGGCAGAGCCATCTCCCACGCTGGCGTCTTGTGGGTGGTAGGGTTGGTGTTTCTGGTGGGCCATTTTTAGCTGCGATGTGCACATGGTCTCTGGCCACATGGTTGAGCTAGGCAGATCTGCCGCAGCCTAGACAGTTGGCTTGATCGGTGGCCATTTTTTAAAGAACTACTACAACAGGACTATAGACTTCCTACTCTAGTGAAGGACCCTTTGGTGTGCTTGTTCCTCTGGGTCCTAGAGTGAAATTCGAAGGCATTTTTCAGAGTATGAAAATGAGAATTAATGAACGAGGAGGAACGAGAACAGCAATAGAGAATAAGCTGGAGGAACTGTATGGGATACCAGTGGACATGGACCCTTCATAGAGCTCCAACTTGGTTTCACTGCAGCCTGGAGTCTAGTGGCTACAGGGCTGGGTTGAGACACAGTTGTTCTGTAGTGCGTAGATTCCTGTGATTCTGGAGCCAACGTTATGTCTGTCCAATTGCTAAATACCTAAATGAACAAATAGAAGGAGCTAAAGAAATATTGACAGAAAATAAAAAAAAACCCCTTTATGTTATATGGGTGTTTCATCTGTATGAATGTCAGTGCACCATGTGTGTGCCTGGTGCCCACAGAGGCCAGAAGGTGGTATCAGATTTTTTAGGACTGGGGTTACACATGCCTGTCATGTAACATGTGGGTGCTGGGAATTGAACCCAGATCCTCTAGAATAACAACCAATGCTCTGAAATACTGAGCCATCTCTCCAGCTCCAAATTTAGATTCTTAAAAACCTTTCTGTGGCTGGTGAGATGGCTCAATGGTTTAGAGCCCTTGCTACTTTTACAAAGTACCTTGGTTCAATTCCTGACTCTTGCATGGAACTCTCTCTTTTGGCCTTTGAGAGCACCAGGCACACACAGTGCACATCCATGCAGAAAAAGCACTGATAAGCATAAAATTAAAAAAATTATATTATAAAAAGGATGCAAGGAAAAGGGCTAGAAAAATCAAGGTAGTGTGTGTCTGTAAGCATGTTGTCATGAAAACAGAGTTTGGAAACATAACAAGAAAAAATTGGTAGATCTTTTTCCAGAGAAAGTAAAAAAAGAACAATCAATAGTTCAATTGTTTAACAGAAATAATGTGATTTCAGTCTGTACTTTCTGATTTTTTTTTGCATAATGTTTCTTCTTTGAATGCTGAACGATAAAATAGAAAGTGTTGAAGAGTACTGGGGCCTGGAGAGGGGAGGTGGCATTTCAAGAGGACTTGTGCTTTTCTACATTCGCTACACATGAGCCACCAAAGCTGACTGATAAGAACTAAAGAAGTCCCAGAAGTCTAGAGGTGCACATAAGTGCATACAATGTCCGCCATTTACACAGGAGCTCTGTGAATGAGGTGGAAACCACAAAACATGCCTGGTAATCTAAATGCCAGTGTGAAACAAGAGTGAGAGTTGGTACAGGTGATGCAGGTTTCGGTGGCTTTAGCCAGGGATCAAGGAAGGAGAAAGTTACTTTCTTCTTAACTGGATCTTAGATGACAGATGACAGAAATATGGCAGTTATTGTCAACTTGGAATTCAGTGGGGCATTTGAAAATGCTCTCTCTGAAAACTTCTGCACATCTGTATTTTTGGAAACATGTAAACATTCTTACTATGTATAAGTTGTACAGGATTAAAAAATGAACGAGACTTGCTGTTGAAGAAGTCACAGGGTCGGTGAGAGATGACCTATAAGTAAATACTCATCATTTAGGACAGGTTGGCAAACCCTGACCGATAAGCCAAACCTGGCCAGTGACCCATTTTAATAAGTAACTTCTTGTGCACAATTGTAATTTAAATCTATTTAACCAAGTCATAAACTATTTACAAAGTACAAGTTTATGGAGTACCATGTGATGCGTTGATACATGTATACATTGTGTAATGTTTAAGTGAGGGAGAAGCTAAATGCATTCTCTAATATTTATTATTGAAAAACGTCCCCAAATTTCTGGTAACCTGTTCCAACAATTGATCTCTGTATTGTCCCTTCTTGATTTAACACCGACAGGAAAGGAATCAGAGGTTGCAAAAGAGGCTATGGGTGCCTCCAACTATGGAGGAAACATTCCAAGACCTCCCGAGGATGCCTGAAGCTGCAAGTCATATTCTACTCTATGACTTATGTATTGTTCACGTTAATTAACTTATAATGGGCCACGGCCATAACCTTTGCAGTATGACGTGCGATGGCAAATCTAGCATGACTTTCTTTTTTCTTCTTCATAATTTCACAGAGAGAAAATTCATTCTCACTGCAGACTTTTTACAATGTCAGCATATTTTCCCCCCCACCAGTTAAGAACTTTCACCTTTTCATTTAAGGGAAACACTTTATGGCTTCTCTCTGGCATATGTGAATTGCCAGCATCACGACTCTTGCCCTTTGAAGCCATTATTAAATAAAATCAGGGTTACATGAACATAAGCCCTGTAATAGAGTGCCATACAGTATAGCTAGAGGAGAAACCAGTTAACTGTGATGATTAAGCACATCTGTAAAGGCTTCAAAAGGTAGAAACAGTTGAGGTGGGACTCAAAAATATGGTTGATGGGGCTAAGGAGGGGGCTCAGTGGGTAAAGTGCTTGCTGAGTTCAGATTCTCAGCACCCAAATAAATGCTGGGCTTGGTGGCCGGTGTCTTGTAACCCCAGCACTAAGAATGGAAACAGGCAGATCTCAGGGGCTTGCTGGCCAGCCAGCCTACCTGAGGCAACACACTACAAACTCAGGGAAAGACCCTGCTCAGAAAACACAACACAGAGTAATAAAGGAAGATGTCACTCATAACTGCACACATATTTCATACACCATGCATGGATTACATCAATGTGTATCAAACACACACAAGAGACACACAAACAAACACACACATTCTCTCTCTCACACATACACACATGCACACACACAATTCCAAATAAAGAAGGACATAACCCATAACCTTTCCTGTTCATGTTGAAGCTTCCTTATTTCCTTTTTTTGCATTCTGTTAAAGTCTCTCTCTCTCTCTCTCTCTCTCTCTCTCT
Source organism: Arvicanthis niloticus (assembly GCF_011762505.2). NCBI lineage: Eukaryota > Metazoa > Chordata > Mammalia > Rodentia > Muridae > Arvicanthis > Arvicanthis niloticus. Next base: position 48,962,049 of record NC_047661.1, read on the forward strand.
CTCTCTCTCTCTCTCTTTCTCCTTCCCTTCCCCCCCTCCCCCTGTCTGTGTCCAACATCACTTGAACTTCAATGAAGCAGCACCAGTGACAATTCCAACTTGGCAAATTTGGCCTGGTCTTTGACTTTCCTTACTACCATATTTTCTAAACAGTAGGAACATTTCCAGGCTTCTTTTACTAACCAAGAGAGCATCTCTTTCTTACTGAGACCTTGCCTGATGATACTTGTCATCTTCAGATAATTTAAAAACAACTGTTAAGTGTTCTCATTAGCCACTTCACTGAAGCTCAAACTCATAAAGTTGGTTCCAAACACAAACTTTCTGTTACAGGGGCTGTGTCATTTGGGAACAAATCCAAACTTAACCAACATGTAAATTTCCAAAACAAACCCAATAGAATTTAAAATGTGTAAGAACAAAACCACAGAGAAGCTTTACTCCAACACACTTTCTCTTATATTACATGCACACCATCCCATCATAAACTATCAGGGTTTAAACACAAAGAAAGAAACAATGATGTGATTAATGAAACCCAGAAGGGTTATAGAAGAAGACATGCTAGTTTCACTTCTGTTGCTGTGATAAAATACCATGACAAAAGCAACCGAGGGGAGAAAGAGACTTATTTTATCTCACAATTCCAGCTCTAGTACAGTAAAGAAGTCAAAGCACCAGCAATTTGAAATGGCTGGTCATATCACTTCTACAGTCTTGAAGAGAGAGAGATGAATATAGGCATACCTCCTAGTCTTAGTGAATTTTCTCCATCCTTATATAGATGAAGATTTTCACCTAGGGAATGGTGTCACCCATAGTGGGACTGGTTTTTCTATACCAATCAACAATCAAGACTATCCTCCACAGACGTGTCTACTAGCTAACTGATCTAGGTAATAAATAATTAAGACTCCCTTCTCAGGTGATTCTAGATTGTGTCACATTGACAAAATGACATCTCACATGCTTTCAGTAGGAAAGATTTTGCTCTTCTTCAAATGCCTCTTTAGGGGGTACCTTAAGTTTGATTTCTATTGCTGTGATGAAGGCACCAAGTTGAAAATCAACTTGTGGAAGAAGGTGTTTAGTTAACTCATAGTTCTAGCACATCATGAAGGGAAGTCAGGGTAGGAACTCAAAGCAGGAACCTAAAGGCAAGAACTGAAGCAGAAACCAATGGAGATGGCTTGCTCAGGATACTCTCTTATATAACCCAGGACTACTTGCCAGGAATAACACCACATACAATGGGGTTGACCCTTCCTACATCAACCACTAATAAAGAAAATACATTACAGGCTTGCCTACAGGCCAGTCTGGTGGGAGCCTTTTTTTTTTTTTTTTTTTAAATCTGTTAAGGGTCCCTCTTCCAGATAAACCTAGTTTGTACCAAGTTGATGAACAACAGCAGCAACAACAATAACCACAACAACCACAACCACCATCCCCCAAACCCAAGTAGCACAGGGTTTTATTTACTCTTTTTGTATCCAGGTCTTTAGGTAAAAATCTCTCTGTCTAAATTTTTTGGTAGGATGGGTGGGCACACTCCTTCCTTCCTTCTTCCTTCCTTTGTTTCCCTTTGAGACAGATCTAACTGTATAACTCAATATGGTCTGAAATTTGCTATTCTGCTGTCATGGGTGCCCAACTGCCAAGATTATATGTATTTACCATCATGATCTGAATAAAATAAACACACACACATAAACACGGTCCCATAATTCTGGGAAAATATGTTAGATGAGGGCTTGGACCTATGGAAGAAAATATTTTTCTTACCTCTAATTCACCCCAAAACTGGGTAATCATATTCTAACTACAAACACCCTTAATCTATTAGTGGTTTATAGCAAGGAAGAGACCAGAGTCACGGGAAATTGTTTTCTTCCTCACCAAAGCAGTTCGTTTGATGAGTAGGTTAATGTGCCTAGCACTGATGGCTCCTAATCTCTATCAAGGACTGCCCTGGACAGTGTGAGGGTGTGACAGGGACAGTGTGAGGGTGTGACAGGGGCAATATGAGGGTTTGACAGGGACAGTGTGAGGGTGTGACAGGGACAGTGTGAGGGTGTGACAGGGACAGTGAGGGTGTGACAGGGACAGTGAGGGTGTGACAGGTCAGTGTGAGGGTGTGACAGGGGCAGTGTGAGGGTGTGACAGGGACAGTGTGAGGGTGTGACAGGGACAGTGTGAGGGTGTGACAGGGACAGTGTGAGGGTGTGACAGGGACAGTGTGAGGGTGTGACAGGGACAGTGAGGGTGAGACAGGGACAGTGAGGGTGTGACAGGGACAGTGAGGGTGTGACAGGGGCAGTGTGAGGGTGTGACAGGGGCAGTGTGAGGGTGTGACAGGGACAGTGTGAGGGCATGACAGGGACAGTGTGAGGGTGTGACAGGGGCAATATGAGGGTTTGACAGGGACAGTGTGAGGGTGTGACAGGGACAGTGTGAGGGTGTGACAGGGACAGTGTGAGGGTGTGACAGGGACAGTGAGGGTGTGACAGGGGCAGTGTGAGGGTGTGACAGGGACAGTGAGGGTGTGACAGGGGCAGTGTAAGTGTGTCAGGGACAGTGTGAAGGTGTGACAGGAGCAGTGTGAGCATGTGACAGGGGCAGTGTGAGTGTGACAGGGATAGTGTGAGGTGTGAAGGTGTGGTGGCAGCAGATGTTTTTTCCAGAGACTTTATTCTTTTAGATCCTGGTGATGTGAAAGGAAGGCCTTGGTTGCCATGTGTGCATACCTCCTTTCTGCATAAATGACTAGTCAGTGTAATTTGGTGGTTTATTCTAAACCAGATGGGGCTTGGGAACATTACAGCCTTGGCTTGAGTGACAAACTCTGCTAGTCTTCATTCAGCCTCACGCATGGCTTCTTTCAATGAGCTAATTGTTCATTGTGATTCATACATTCTTCTGACAAGATGGCAAATGGAAAATGTGGAATGTAATTAAAATAAGGGTGTGCATTCAGTTATGATAATCTATTGTCCTGAGGTGAACATTATTAACAGGAGAACCCCAAAAAGGGATGCATTTGAGCATAGAGAACAAATAGTTTCTTTGTTTGTCTTCTTTTATAAATTTAACTCAGGGATATGGACCAAAAAATGACACTTCTTTCTCAGAACTTAAAAATAAGAATCCAGTGCCATTGTTTATAGTAACAAAATCTTAGAGCAATATGTCATATATAATATATAAGTACATACATATATGTACATATATTGATTAGGAGGGCTATACTGAAATTCATAAATGGGTTGGAAATGAAAATGTTGGTCTTGTTTCTTATTGAAATAAAATAACAATGCCATTATAGCTATCTCTGTAAACATTCTTCTAAGTAAAACTATGTATCACTAAGTAATTTTTTTTAACAAAATAAATCATTAGAACTTAAATATTAGATCCTTTGGAGAGTGTAAAACATATCCTCTGATAAATGTTTAATATTTATTATTAAAATACAATAGTACTTATTATATTTCATAGAATAGACTAAACTGTAAAGAGAACTGTAAACCTTTCACATTTTCAGTAGATTGAGGTAATCTGATCTTTAAAAATGTGATGTTTATTTTTTAAATACAGTTTTCATTTTTTTGTATCATGAATTATTAATCATTGCATTTAATTGAAACTTATAGAAAGTTGGTTTTATGATTTTATTAAAACTGGTTAAAATGACTTGGTCATAATATTCAGCCTCTGTCCAGATAATTGGTAGTGGTGACTGTATCTTTGAGCATAAACACATGGCTGCTCTGTTTCTTCCTCTACCAAAGCTGCAATCTCATGTCACTGGCAAATTTCATGACATACTTAGTACCTTACCTAAGCCAAATTTCTTACTCAAGCATACATCTCCAAATATCATTTCAAGGAATAGGAAATGTGTGGTTTTGTTTTGTTTAATTTAATATTTTTATTCTTTAATCATTTTTTGCAGTCCAGACTTCATCCCCCTCCTAGTCTTCCCCCCACTGCTCCCCACCCCCACCAGAACCCCCACATCTCTATGCGGATGTCCTTATCCCCCAACCCTCACCCCACCAGACCTCTCCACTCTCTGGGGCCTCACATCTCTCCAGGGCTAGGTGTATCTTCTCTTACTCTGTTGTATATGTGTTGGGGGGGGGCATCTCATATCAGCTGGTGTATGCTGCCTGGTTGGTGGCTCAGTGTCAGCCATATTGGGGGTCCAGATCAGTTGAGACTGCTGGTCTTCCCATGGGGCCACCCTCCTCTTCAGCTTCTTCCAGCTTTTCCCCAATTCAACCACAGGGGTTCCCAGCTTCAGTCTACTGGTTGGGTGCTAGTATCTTCATCTGAATCTTTCAGCTGCTTGTTGGGCCTCTCCAAGGGCAGCCATACTAGAGCACAGCCTCTCCTTGAGCTGGATCCCAGTTTGGATCTGGCACTAGACCTCCCTTCTTTCATGCTTTTCTCTATTTTTGTCCCTGCAGTTCCTTCAGATAGTGACCAAGCCAGCTCAGTCAGTCAACAAAGTCTCAAGGGAGGGAGGAAGGATTGAAAAGAAAAAGACAACACTATAACATGACTTCAGCCAGTGCTGAGACTGAAGTAGGTTTACTTTTTTCCAGTCTGCTTTTATAGCAGACTGGATGGTAATCCTAAGTACATGCAAAGAATAAGGTCAGTTCTAGATCGAGGAACAAACAAGGCAATAAACAAAGTCCCATGGTATTCAGGGACTGATCAGGATGATCAAGATCTTGAGCCTACTTCCTTGTTCTAGCCCAAAGTCAAATTCTTGCCTGAGCCTACTTCCTTGTCCTGGCCCAATATCAAGTTCCTGTCAAGTTTCTAGAAGCATCCAATAGCTTTCCACAGGACAGGAACAATTCTGGGTCAGAGTTTTTGACTGTGGGATGACAACCCCATCCCTCCACTTGATGTTCTATCCCTCCACTGAATGTGGACTCTAAAAGTTCTATCTCCCCACTGTAGAACACTTCATCTAAGGTCCCTCCCTTTGAGTCCTGAGAGTCTCTCACCTCCTAGGTCTCTGGTGCATTCTAGAGGGTCCCCCTACCTCCTGAGGTTGCCTGTTTTTATTCTTTCTGCTGGCCCTCAGGGCTTCAGTCCTGTTTCCCCCAATAACTGATCATGTCCCTCCTTCCCCTCCTTGTCTCCTCTTTCACCCAGGTTTCTCCCTTTCTCTGCCCCCTGTGACTGCTTTCTTCTCTCTTCCAAGTGGGATTGAGACATCCTCACTTGGGTCCTTTGGCTTGTTTACCCTCTTAAATCCTGTGAGTTGTGTCCTGGGTATTCTGTACTTTTTTGGGCCAATATTCATTTGTTAGTGAGTACATACCATGCATATGCATTTCCTTTTGTGTCTGAGTTACCTCACTCAGGATGGTATTTTCTAGTTCATTTGCCAGGAAAACTCATGATGTCCTCGTTCTTAATAGCTGAGTAGTCTTCCATTGTGTAAATGGACCATGTTTTCTTTCTTTCTTTCTTTCTTTCTTTCTTTCTTTCTTTCTTTCTTTCTTTCTTTCTTTCTTTCTTTCTTTCTTTCTTTCTTTTTTGCAAAAGTATAGTCACTTCACAGGATATTTCTCTATTTTTTTAATATCTGAAAATTGGTTTTATTCCTCAACATGCTAAAAAGGATACTTGCAAAAGCTCTGATGTATGCTTCTGCTTGGCTGCAACAACAGAGTTTGATCCAGAGACAAAACTGTAGCACTTTAAACAGCATAGCTTTAATGTAAGGGAGAATTATCTGTAACTCTTGGTTTGGACTGAGGAAGAAGCTAATAAGAAGTAAAGAAAATTCTTCAAAATATAGAAATAGCAGCAATAAGAAGCACCCACATCTCTAAGTCTGAGATAGGACACCTAAGAAAGGCCCCTATTGTCTCAGATGAGATACAGGTCTCCCCAGTGAGGGTATGTAGGGTCATGGCCAATGGTTGATGGAGATGACTTGTACCATGCTTGCAGAATTTTCTAGAAATCTTTCTCTGTAGTGCTAGGGAAAACATCTACAGGAAGTTGCTGTACCTTAGCACTCACCTTGAAGCTGCCCAGTGGGAGGCTCGGGAAAGCCATTTATAGAAGATGCCTTGCATACATATTCCTTATGAAGCTTCATTTTGGGTGCTCACTAATAGGTGCTAATGGACACATGCTTTGTAGGATGGTGGCAGAAACAAAGTGTGTGAGGAATGATGCTGGCAAAGGCGTGTGGGCCGCAAGACTCTCAAGAGGAGAGCAACCAGAATGGGGTCTTTTTTTCCTCCATCAGTGTGCCTTAAGCACCAACAATTCACAAGTACTATCAAGTACAAAGAAGAGATATTCATAGCTTTGAGTCACAGAGAAAGCAATAAAGTGTACATCTGCTCAGCGGCCTATCCGTGGCTAATTGCTACAGTCATTTGACTATGTAGCTTTTGTATACAATCTTCAACACACTTGAACTTCTATACCTCAGTGAAATAACTCTAAATATCTTTGTGTGTGTTGCATTTGTGTGTTTGTGGTTACTTGCATATGGAGACCAGAGTCAGATATCAAGTGTCTATCTCCTTTTGTCTCCACCATATATATATACATACATATATATATATATATATATATTTTTTTTTTTTTTTTTTTTTTTTTTTGAGACAGAGCCTCTCACTGAAGTTGGAGCTCACCTATTAGTCTGGGTTGTGTGGCTGGTGATCTCCTGGTGTTTGCCTGTTTCAGATGCCTGCAAACACTGGGATTTATAGATTTGTGTTGTGGAGCTCAGCTTTTGACCCATCTCTGCAGCGCCACATCTATATCTACCCTTAACAGAATATAGCTGTCCTTTTTACAAGTAAAGAAATTCTCGGCCCATTTCCCAAATGAAGCACACCATCTCCCCATTCAGATTTGTTAGTAACTATATTCATTGTTGGTCAAATTCTATGAAAAGACACAAGTTAGTTCATTACTGTGTTAGTCAGAGTCTTCATCAGAAGGACAAATACTTTATTTTGGTCCATAGTTTTAAGGATTATATAGTCTATGGTCATTTGGCTCCATTGTTCCTGGGCCTACAGTAGAAAACCATGGTGAAGCAGTGTACATGTAGTAAAGCTGAGCTGTCCATCTCATGGTGGCCAGGAAGCAGACAGCATAAGAGGAAGGTACCAGGAGCAAGGCAAGCTCTTCAGAAGCAAGCATCTCATGACCTGCTTCTTCCAGCTAGTCTCATCTTCTGTGGACATCACTTCCCATTTATGTAATGAGCATGGATTAGTCAATTCCCTATAGGTATAACTCCTTCTCCATTTTATGCCTGTCTGTCTGTGATATGTGTGTGCATGTTCTTATGTGAGTTCAGAGAACTACTTTGGATGCTGGTCTTCACTTTTTCCCTTGTTTGAGGTGAGGTTTCCTGTTGCTCATGGCTGCTATAACTTCCCAGCTGGTCCATTAGGTTCTGGAATTCTTCCTGTCACTGTCTGCTGCCTTACCATAGGAGACCTGTGGTTACTGTAAGTGGCTTTTATTCACACTCTGGGGATTTGAACTTTGGTCCTCATGCTTGTTCAACAAGCACTTTGCCCATAGAGCCATCTCCCCATCCCTGTATGTAATCATTTCTGGGAAGTCCCTTGCAGATACACACAGATGTGTACTTTGTGTCTCCCAATCCCATGAAGGTGACAATTTAATCATCTCCATTACCTATGAATGACATTATAAGGTTAACTTACATACATACATACATACATACATACATACATGTAAAATAAAAATTTATAGATGTAAGAAAATTGCTAGCATATAAAATTAAGCACACGTCTGGGAACAAGCAAGGATAACATATTCAAAGCTTCTACAGGCCTTATTTTCAATGAGTCATAACGTGATTTAGGCGAGGACCTGTATATTCTAGTATGGTTGTCACACATCTTCCTTCTGCCTTCAGGACAGCATTTCAGCTGTATAGATTCTTCACCTAGTATAGAAAGCCAATCCTTTCTGAGATGTCATAATCCTCAATTGTCTTGCTTTTTCCCTTTGGTTGCTATGAGCTTTCATTAAAATTTACCATTATTCTTGGAAGTATTGAGAGGCACTTTAAAGGATCCCATGTTCCCTTAAAGATGCAGTTGTTTGTACCTAGGTTTTGAAACCTAATTCTCTGTTAGTAATCAATAAACAAACTCTCTAGCTGAAGGAACAATTGCTATTTCCTTTTTATCCGCTGCTTCACTGTTGTAGGCCTACCTACCTAAAGCAGTACCACATAGCTGTTTCCTCTGGATGAAAGAGCCTCCTGGAGGTAAGGGAAGACTCACTGACAGACAAGATTTAGAAATTCATGAACTTACAAGACTCAAAGAGACCCAGAGGTTACACAAGCAATAGGAATTGCTGAGCGAAACATTGCATGGAAGGAAATCAGGGCAGGAACTCAAACATGGCAGGAACCTGGAAGCAGGAGCTGATGCAGAAGCTTAGAGAAGTGCTGCTTCCTGACTTGCTCACTATGGCTTTCTCAGTCTGCTTTGTTATAGAACCCAGTACCACTAGACCAAGGGCAGCAGCACCCGAAATGGACTGACTGGTCCTTTCCCCCTCAATCACTAATTAAGAAAATCCCCTACAGTCTTGCCTATAGCCTGATCCTATGAAGGCATTTTCTCAATTGAGGTCTCCTCCTCGAAGATGACAACAGCTTGTGTCATGTTGACATAAAACTAGCCAGCCAGCTAGACTTGAGTAATTTCCTTAGTCTGTTTCTGCCCTTTTAAACCTGGGGTAAATAGAAATAGACTCCCCAGTAACAAATTGTCAAGCTTCAATCTCACCTTTCAAGTTAACTCTACCTTTTTTGTGTTTCCTTATGGAAGCATCTCCTTATCAGGGGAAGTAGAATCTCCTAACCAGCAGGTCAGGAGAGCCATGGCAGGAAGCTTCAATAGTTATCCATCATAAGAGGGCCTGCTTTCACTTCTACTCCTTGACTCCTAAGTCTTGGAAATGGGAATAGTAACACTGCATTGAAGCTTGTGGTAAAATATATGCTGTATTTTGTAAGATAGAGGTTCACTTAAGAGAACAAGATTTCAAATAACATCATTATCATAGCTAAGTCTTTAGTAAGCAACTCTGCCTCTCAGTTAGCCACTAATAGGTATGAGCCACTGCAGCCTTTCCCCTGCAAAATGAATTCCTGGATCCTAAGCAGCACTGATAAATGCTGTGATGATGGACAGAGCAGTTGGTGGTTCTACCGACAACAGTGCTCAAATCAAACCTTCCTTTCCAGAGCATCGTGTCATAGAGACACAATTTAATATCCTGAATACGTACCTACTGTAGTGAGGACAGCTCTGTTTCCTGCCCTTGTTGTTAATGGCAGTGCTTACTTATGGAAATGGTGTTGTGCCTGGGACAAGTGTTGCTCCCAGAGACTAATAGATTAGGTACATTTAGCAAGGGTATTTTTTAAAATGAAAACTCCATGTTATTTAAGCTATGTATCGTCTTCATTCTCACCTCCATGCCTTAAAACAGGTTTAGGACATGACTAAAGCAGAACACTGACTAATACTGTGCAGTACAAACATTTCATCTTTCTGATTAGTAGAGGTCTTCCCCGCCATGGATTCATTTGGAAATCTATATAGAAACCAAACATTTTCCTAGTAGGTGTCAGGAAGGCATGGACATGAACTGAGAGACAGGAGAAAAGCAACAGGCACTGAAAAACCATCATGCAATGATTTCCACCTTTCCTACTGACCCAGTCTTAGTTTTTAATGTCTAGTGCTCTGGGTGCTAGAACTCAGCTCATCACAAGGAAGCTCGGACCTCATAGTCATCTGATGGCTCATTGTTCAACACTAATTACTGAATATCATGGGGACAAGGTAGGTTGCCTGATCCTTGACCACTGAAATTCCCCATGTTTCCTGTATTGGTGGCAAAGAAAATTTCCAGAGGCCTCAAGCCATAGAATTCTTCCAACTTACAGGTATTTCTGTTTCACCTACTCATTAAGAAATAAGAGTAACTACAACATTGGTCCATGGGCCAACTGTGTCTACTATAATTAGAATTGATGTTAGATCTCAGCCACCATCTGACCCTTGTGAGCCACTGGTGCTCACAGTGGCACTTTAGTTTTCCAGGAATTAGTGTCAATTTAGAGTCAGCATTTAGTATTTGTTAAAGAGTTTGGGTATTTCCTTTTTCCTAATGTACAAATGCTCCAGCTGGTGCTGCAGGCTTTTTGTGAGAAGAACTAGAGAAAGTATGAATATGTCGTTTCCTTTGAGGCAAAATGCTTTATAAATAAATAGCCAGGAAATACACAAGGACTGTACTGGATGGTTATTTGATAGTAAATTTTATTGGCTAGTTTAACAAAAAGCATCAAGAACATTTCCCCAAAAGAGAAATGCAGCTTGTGTGTATGTGTGTGGGGGGGGGGCAGGGAGAATCTTGTTTTCACCTGGTTCTCCAACTGGAATTAAGGTCTGTGGTATCTTAAGGGCATGGCCATTTAAACCCTATCCTTTTGCAGAATAGTATTTGTAATGACCCAGAGCTGTTATTAGAAGCAGTGAGTGTAAGAAAGCCAAGAGAATTATTCTCTTATGGTCCAGAAAGCAGATTATTATGATGAAGGTCTTTGAAGCCAGTAAAGGTGCTCTCGTTGCAAAGTCCTTTAAAATCTTGCCCTTGAAAGTGATTTAGGGCAACAGGCCTAGCATGTGCTCCCCATCTACCTGAAAATATCAAGCACTGAAGAGACTGAACATTCCCAGCATGAAACTTACCCAACTTAAAGCTATGAAGATGCTCTCTACAATGTTGACAGGTTAGGAGAAACAACATATCTATGCTTGGTCCTTGTCATGCTTGGCTTTAACTGTCAGCTTGACACAATTTAACAGTCATCAGGGAGAAGAGCCTCAGCTGAGGAATTGCCTAATTATATTGGCAAGACAGCAAGTCTTGGAGGGAAGGGTTATCTAGATTGTTAACTGATGTGGGAGGGTCCAGCCCACTGTGGGCAGCACCATCCCTATGTAGGTGGTCCTGAACTATGTAAGAAAGCCAGCTGAGTATACACTGTCCCATGAGTCAGCTAACAAACAGCATTTTCCATAGGTCCTGTTGTACTTCTTTGTCTGGGAGGTGAGTTTTCTTGGTCAGAGCTAATACTGTGTGGAAGAGCCATCAGGTCTGCCTTCATGCTGCTGCCTTGAGCTCTGTCTTGACTGACTGACTTTCTTTCTTTCTTTCTTTCTTTCTTTCTTTCTTTCTTTCTTTCTTTCTTTCTTCCTTCCTTCCTTCCTTTCTTTCTTTCTTTCTTTCTTTCTTTCTTTCTTTCTTTCTTTCTTCTAATTTTTGTTTTTGAGACAGTTTCTCTGTGTAGCCCTGGCTGACCTGGAACTCACTTTGTAGACCAGGCTCACCTCAAACTCAGAAATCCATCTGCCTCTGCCTCCCAAGTGCTGGGATTAAAGGCGTGCACCATCAATGCCCAGCTTTGACTTTCTTAAGTGATAGAGTGTGACCTGGAATTATAAGCTGAATAAATAAATCCTTTCCTCCCCATGTTGCTTTTGAGTCAAACATTTTAGCATGGCAACAGAAATAAAATAAGAATTGTCCCCAAGTCCAGCTAAAAACTGAAGAATCGTCATTTACCCAGTTATGTGTATCAGTCCTACAAATAACATCTGAATACCTTAGCTTGGGAGGCTTCCTTCCCTTTCTCAATGTGCTTTGTTTTTTACTAATGAGCAGGGCCATTGTTCAAAGCAAGTGCGAATGAAGTAGAGATTAGCAAACTTGACAAATTGATAGTCCAAGGGGCAATACAAGCACAGTCCAGGAGCCTGATGCTGGAGCCTGAGATGTCAGCATTACTTTCCTGGGAGAAAGCATGACCCGTGGATTCCATGCTGGAGCCTTCAACTTTCAGGTTGAGCTGTCTGTTAAAAAAGTATTTAAAATATTTATTTTAAATATTTAAAATAGCTCATTTTAAGTCTTTGTGCCCAAAGTTCATTGGCTAAGACTTCCTGTACAAATAATCTCTTTTCTTTTGTGATTGGGTTACCTCACTCAGGATGATATTTTCTAGTTCTATTCATTTACCTAAGAATTTCTCAAATTCATTATTTTTAATAGCTGGGTAATACTCCATTGTGTAAATGTACCACATTTTCTGTATCTATTCCTCTGTTGAAGGACATCTGGGTTCTTTCCAGCTTCTGGCTATTATAAATAAGCCTGCTATGAACATAGTGGAAGAGCCTATGTCCTTGTTGTATGTTGGAACATCTTCTGGGTATATGTTCAGGAGTGGTATAGCTGGGTCCTCAGGTAATGCTATGTCCAATTTTCTGAGGAACCGCCAGACTGGTTTCCAGAGTGGTTATACCAGCTTGCAATCCCACCAGCAATGGAGGAGTGTTTCTCTTTCTCCACATCCTCGCCAGCATCTATTATCTCCTGAGTTTTTGATCTTAGCCATTCTGACTGGTGTGAGGTGGAATCTCAGGGTTGTTTTGATTTGCATTTCCCTGATGACTAAGGATGCTGAACATTTCTTTAGGTGCTTCTCAGCCATTCAACTTTCCTCAGTTGAAAATTCTTTGTTTCTCTGTACCCCATTTTTAATAGGGTTATTTGATTGTCTGGAGTCTAATTTCTTGATTTCTTTGTATATATTGGATATTAGCCCTCTATTGGATGTAGGATCGGTAAAGATCTTTTCCCAATCTGTTGGTTGCTGTTTTGTCCTATTTAAACAAAATATTCAAGGTAGCAAATATGGAGATAAAGAGTGGGACAGAAACTGAAGAAGGGGCTGTCTGGAGACTGTTCCACCCGGGTATCCATCTTATGTGCAGTCACCAAAGGTAGACGCTGATGTGGATGTCAGGAAGCGCATGCTGACAGGAGCCTGATATAGCTGTCTCCTTAGAGGTCTGCCAGATTCTGATATATACAGAGGTGGATGGTCACAGCTAACCATTGAACTGATCATGGGGTGCCCAATGGAGGAGTGAGAGAGAAGACTAAAGGAGCTGAAAGGGTTTCCAGTCCCATTGGGAGAGCAATAATACCACCCAACCAGATCTCCCCAGGGTCTAAACCACCAGCCTGGGAGCACACAGGGAGGGACCCGTGGCTCCAGCTGTATATGTAGGGGAGGATGACCTTGTTGGGCATAGGTGGAAGAGGAGATCTTGGTCCCATGAAGGCTGGATGCCCAGTGTGGGGAAATTTGTTAATGGGAAAGTGGTAGTGAGGGGGGTGGGGAGCACACCCTCATAGAAGCAGGAGGAGGGGGGCTAGAATAGGGGGTTCCTGGCTGTGGGGGGAAATGGGGTAAGGGGATAAGATCTGAAATGTAAATAAAATATCCAATAAAAAAAGAAAGGGGACTAAATAAACATTGCCATGACTTGTTTGGCTAGAAGTGAACCTTACTTTCAGTGCCTATGTTTAAACATGCACAAAGCACAAGACTCCATCCTCACCATTTCAAAAATTATTTCATTATAGGCTCAGTTGAAAGTGATTTTTTTAAAAAGGCTAAAATGCTTAAGAAACATCTCTGAATTTTTTAACAGGTTTTTACAACTGATTTCTAAACTTATACTTAAATTTCTGTCATTAAATATTATGGTTTATATTTAGTCCAAAGTATGTATATTCATGATTCAATATGTCTACACACAGTTAATTTTGAATGCAATTTGCTTACTAATTACTCAAAATTTGTCCTACACTAAAAAAAAACCTCTTTTCTAATTTTAAAGCCATACATTCCCCTATGCTAATTATAGACATTAATAATTGTTAGATCTTTTATCTGATGAATCCACATATTTGGCTACTTCTTAGGACTGCTTTCATTTTTTAAAATTATCTTTGACCTTTTCTTATAGTCCAGTTGTTATCTCCCTCCTGGTCTGCCCTCTGACAGTTCCTCATCCCATTTCTCCTCCCTGGTCTCCAAGAAGATGTTTCCTCCTACCCTACCAGGCCTCCCCACTCCCTGGGGCCTTACGTCTCTCAAAGATTAGGTCCATCTTTTCTCACTGAGGCAAGACCAGGCAGTCCTCTGCTGTATATGTGCATACAGGAGCCTCATATCAGCTGGTGTATACTGCCTGGTTGGTAGCTCAGTGTTTGAGAGATCTCAGGAGTCCAGGTTAGTTGAGACTGCTGGTCTTTCTGTGGGTTCTCCTTCCTTCTCAGCTTTTTCCAGTCTTTTTCTAATTCAGCCACAAGGGTCCCCATCTTCAGTCCATTGGTTGGGTGTAAGTGTCTGCATCTGTCTCAGTCAGCTATTTGTTGGGCCTCTTGGAGGGCAGCCATGCTAGGCTTCTGTCTGTAAGCACACCTCAGCATAGTGTCAGGCCTTGGAGCCTCCCCTTGAGATGGATCCCAATTTGAGCCTGTTGCTGGACCTCCTTTCCCTCAGTCTCTTCTCCATTTTTGTCCCTGAAGTTCTTTTAGACAGGAACAATTCTGGATCAGTTTTTTGACTGTGGGATGGCAACTCCATCCCTCCACTTTATCTCCTGTCATTCTACTGGAGGTGGACTCTACAAGTTTCCTCTCCCACTGTTGAGCATTTTATCTAAAGTCTCTCCCTTTGAGTTCTGAGCCATGGGTTCTTGGTTAGATTTACCATACCAAGTACATGTTTTCTCCTATGGAGTGGGTCTTAAATTCAACCAGGAAGTAGTTGGTTACCTCCATAATATTCCTGCCACTATTCACCCATGGGAACACTTTGCTCTGCTAGTCATTACTACAGTCCAATTGGTTCATACATCTGTACAACTGCTGATTACTCTCCTTCTAAAGTTTTCATAGCACCTTTGAGCACTCTGAAATTTAGATGGCAGTGAGAAAGCATCCAGACTAGTGACAACATTTCCATGGACTGTTGACAATGTATTTAGTCAAGAATAGGGCAGTACCACCAAGTTCTGATCAACAACAAAGAGCAAGCACAACTAATTATATTGCCTTGGGGGTTTCTGGGACAATACCAACAACTCGAAAGGAGGCATCTCACCTGTGATGCTGGGTTTTTATTCATATGGCTTAAGGGATGAATATTATCTCCTATGTAGGTTTTCATATGACATTTCCATAGTGTTAGTTGTTCTTCTAATATCTTCCACGCAAATGTCTCTGTAAGAGGATCTCTGTTTATAATGCATGGCATTTTTTCAAGATGTATGTGCATTCATTTTAAATTTAAATATTCAACAGCTTTAAGCCTACTGATAATGTTTTTTTTCATTGGCCCTTTAAAATTCACATTTATTATTTGAAGGTCATGTATATAACTCCTTTATGCAACTTCTTCCTAGTAGGTTACCAATATTATTTGAGATAAAAGAAGGCATTTAAATAGTATAAAATACCACTGTACTATTTTCTGTTAGAAATGGCTTCAGATCCAGCTATTACAAGAGGCATTTTAATGACATTTACCTGGATCTAAGAGGAATAGGATTTTAAGAACTCTTATGTGAACATGAACATCTTTGCAAGTAGACCAAAATTCAAGTCATTAGTAGTAAACACAATGTAGTGGAAGGAGAGTCCAATATATACAGATAGCTTGTAGAATGTGCCCCTCAGCTCTAGTACATGGGTCTTGTTCTTTAGGTTCAAGTTCATGGCATCATTAATAAAGAAAGGATATGCATAGGTGAGCAGTTGGTTAGAAAACGTGTGGGAAAATACCTTGAGTTTTAGGAGAGTAATCTGGGTACAGCAGAACAAATCAGTATGGGTTTTTAAAGCAAAGTTTTAGTAAATTAAGAAGTGAAATATTGGTTAGCTCTTACAAAGTGCTTTTAATGTGATTTTAATATGAAATGGCTGATTTTGAACCATTTTGACGTAGGGGGGAAAAGACATTTTTGAAGACTTTATATACTAAATAATGTTTATTCTTCAACAAAGATTTAAAAGGCCTTTTGAGACTGAAATGGAATCTAAGCTGCTTTTGCTGCTTCAGCCCCAGAGAATGGATGCTGACCCAGTATTACCTTACCAGACTGTCTCTTGCTGAACACCTAAAGGGTTCCAGTCTTGGCTCTAGCCTCTCCAGTGTTTTCATCAACGTCTTAGGTAAGACTGTAAAAGCATACTTATTAAATTTAAAAGAATTATGAATTCAGAGACACAACTAATGCTGAGTCTAGACTTTAAGTGATATCAACTAACTGAATCTCATGGCTGGAATTTAACCGTGAAGTAAGGATGGCGAATCATGGTTTCTACATCAGATTTGTTTAGCTTATCAGTATTTGATAAGTCTGTACCAATTGATAGACACCATTACAGATTCCAGCCCTGCACTGAGAACAAATTCAGTGAGTAGCCTACCATGGAGTTTGGTCTAAGGACAAAGGCTAAGCCACCATTACCCAGGGAAGGAAAGAAAAGAGCCCACATGTAACAAGTTTAATGTGAAAACCCTCTGAAGAGTTTTTGATTGTCAGAACTTTAAGAGTCACAAATGTTTTCAGAATGCACTATGTGTCAGGAATTGTACTAAAGTTGTTGATCAAATGTGTTACTAAAGGAAAAATGGTCTATGACATCTTAAGAGTTGATACCCAAGATGCAACTTTAAGCCTTCTGACCCCAGTTTTTGGAGTTTTTTGGAGAGGTGCAAGGGTGAATGAAGAAGGAGGGAGTCAGAGGGGAATTATATTTTAAAATGTTGGCAAACAAAAGTGTAGACAAGTGGAGTCACGATGTCAAAGGAAACAGAAGTCATGTATTTTGAGGTGTTGCTGAAAGAACGGTAGAAAAATGTAACTGTAAGGAAGGATTCTAACTGTGTGAAGGTATTTGAAAGGTCAACAAAGAGACAAGGAAGAAGCCTTTTTCATTGCTGTATAGAACAGAAGTAGCACAACAGAGTAGAACTTTTAGAGAAGAAAATGTTTAGTTTTGTAGAATTATGGCATGCCTGTGATAATTAGTTTTAATTATCAACTTTACACAGTCTAGAATCACCTGGAAAGACCATTGATAAGGGACATCAGGTTCAAGAGGATTGTCTTGGTTATTAAATGAAGTGGGAAGACCAGCTCACTGTTGGTGTCATGGAGATGGGTGTTAATGCAAGTAAATATAAATGCATGCACTAATTTTCTCCTGGCTCTTGACCATGAATGTGACTAGCTGTTACAAGTTCTTGCCTTGACTTCCCTTCATCAATGGACTATACTCTGAAATTGTAAGCTGAATATTTTGCCAGGATATTTTATCACAGCAACAGAAATGAAACTAAGATGATGTCTCAGATATAGAAGCTGTTTGTCGGTGTAATGCAGTGATGCATTGAATTTTATGCTTCTGAGAACATTTAAAAACAGAGGTTGGTCAATTCTTGGCTAAAGACAATAAGACATAATTTCTACTGAATTAGAGGTAAGAGTAAGCTCTCTATATTAGTTACTGTTCTATTGCTGTTAAAAAAAAATACCACGACCAAAGCAACTTATAGAAGAAAGCTGCCCCAGTCCCACGGGGCATTGAACTGGGATCAGAAGACCTGGAAGACGAGAGAACTGGAGGACAGGTGACACAAAGAATGAGCAGCTTGTCTATAGTCTGATCAAACCGCTGATTTTACTTTTTTCACACATGGGTTATATGCACATAGAGGCAGGATGTGGGGAAGGGGATGACGCAGGAGCGTAGGTGTTCAGGGGGAGTACAGATATCTTCCAGAACAGAGTATCAGCTGGGTGAAGGTTCAGGGAACAGGTAACTATGACTCCGCCTATGATTCACTTGTCCTAATCTAAGTTGGTACTATCCACCAAGGCTACCCAAGGTTTATGACTATCCACAAGACCTATGACTACTTGTTCTCATCCAGGCTGGTAAATTTCCACCAAAGCTGCCTGTTTACAATATCTTATAGCTATATGTTTCAGTGTTTTTCCATAGAGATCCAAGACTTTGTGTTAGCAGGCATGTATATCAGGCCTTGCTGATTTTAGGCCTATGGTTGATTTTAGGCCTTCAGTGTATAAGCAAGCCTGCCCCTGACAGAAAGCATTTAATTGGGGACTTGCTTACAGTTTCAGAGGGTTAGTTCATTTCCATTATGGTGGAGAGCATGGTATCAGACAGGTATGCATGGTACTGGAGAAGTAGCTGAAAAGCTTCAAACTCACATTTAATCTGCCAGTTTCAAAGATTGAGCGAGAGAGAGAGAGAGAGAGAGAGAGAGAGAGAGAGAGAGAGATTCTCTAGTAATGCCACATCTACTTAAGAAAGCCTCGCCTTCTAATCTTTCCCAAACAGTTCCACTAACTGGAGACCAAACATTCAAAACCAATGACCTATGAGAGCCATCCTTATTTAAACTATCATACCCTGGAAGTGCAGTTCCAATTCTACACTCATGAGTCTAGTTTGCAAATACTTGTATTAGAGATGATTTGTTCAAGTTAGAGTTGGATCAATCTAGGTTAGAGGAGAAGAGTCATCCAAATTAAGTGTGAAACTTTTGGAAGGATTAAAAAAATGGATCCCAGGCTTCCAGAACTCACTTAAAGCTCTCTCACTGGGTCAGGTAGGGCAACAAGGAAGGGTAGCTACACTTATAACACTGTCAGTCCCGGGTGTGAATGCATGTGCTGTCAGTCAGGACTCTGAGTGGCAACTACCAGGAACTCCAATCCAAACATTGTCAAGCTAAAAGGAGATTTATTGATTCATGTAACCAGAAAGTACATAGGCCAGTCAAACTTTAGGCATGGTTGAATCCAGATGTTGCAGCTGTCTGCTTTGTTTTCTCCCTCCTTTTTGTTTTCCTCTGTGTTGTCCACACCTATTATCTAGAGAAGTATCAGCTAGGCTGGCTAGGGCCATCAACTCGTTCAGTTTTCTCTCTCAATCCCTTCTAGCCTCTTTGGAAGATGCTCTTACTTTCTCTTGTATTTCCCAGAGAGACTGGCATACGTACCAAGTGCATAGATTTTAGTTATCAAGCGTATTTAGACAACACATTTTAGAGTGGTGTATTGCTTACTTTTATCAATAATGTGGTCAAAATACTTGGGAGAATTCCTTATTTTAGCAAACAGAGTCAGAGGTTCCCTCTTTACTTGCTTGGCCCCATGTGGGTGGGCAAATAGTGTTGGGTACTGTGTGAGTAGTTCCTCACTACATGGTAGACAGTCAAGGATAAGACATCCCAGAGGACACATCCAGTGACATACTTCCCCCAGGTCTCATTTCTGAAAGTTTTTACAACTCTCCAAAATAGTGGCAGCAGCTTGGGACCAAGCATTCAACAAACGAGGATCCATGGACATTTCATAGTCATACCATAATAGTGCTAAATGGGAATTCTGAATCCATTTTAGTTACCAAAGAAATTTAATTTAAACTTTAAAGATACAATTAAAGAAGTAGAATTGAATGGGTATTTTTCTCATTGGAAACCATCTTCTTGAAAACCCTTATCTTTTCACTGGAGGTGTTAATGGTAGAGGAAACACACTAACCAATACTTCCCAACAACCACAGCCTGACTTTCTATTCTTGGGGCAGAATCAAGAAATGACTTTCTCCTAACTGGACTCTCACCTCCTGTTTCATTCTGACTGTGGCTGTCTTGTGGAGGTTTTGTATAGATTTTCTTAGTATCTGATTGAAAATTGAACATTTTATGTCATAAATTCTTTTAAAAGCTGGATGTTGAATTCTTGGGCATCCCAGTTGTCTTGGTGGTTTGGACTTCCATCTAGAGTCTGGGATGTGGAGAATGGGTTCTGTAACACTGTCTCTCATTGTGTTTCCTTTTTGTGTTTTGTACATCTGCTGTAACAGAGGGTTCTTTCTGTTTCAACTTTCCCCTTTCCCAACAATAGTTGGTTATTTGTTTTACTTTTCTATGAGTTCTCTCAGGAGGATAGCTTCACTGGGAATTACATTTTCTTTATTTGTTGCAGGGGAGGGGAGAGACAGGGGTAATTCCACTTATTTATCCACAGTCCTGGTTTTGTGTCCCTGTAGACAACCCTTTTGCATCGCATAATTGTGCACAAATTATGGTTCAGTGATGGTGGTACTTGGTACTCAACAAGTGTTGAGTATGTGTGCTTCATAAGTCTTTTTAGAACAAAGAGTATCACTCTTTTGAGTAGTGAAATGAAGAAGGAATAAAATCAGGTAAAAATGGAGAATATGGAATGAGTGAGAAGAAGGGTTCATGGGTTAGGAGTTTGAGAGCATGAGAGACTATGTTAGAATGTAGAAGAGAAGATTTTTTGTGGATATAGGAAAGTGGTTGACAACCGTGACGTTCTGATGGGACAGACGTTAAAACATTGGGGCTTAACAGTGAATGAAACTTCAAGTAGTTATAAAAAGTATCAAATTAGAAAGAAACCCAACCAGATGCAACAAAACTCAAAGTTAAAAGCATACAATTAAAATATTCATAAAAATTATTCCTATCAACCAACCAACCAACCAACCAACCAACCAACCAACCAACCAAAAACCAAAACCAAAAATCAAAATCAAATCAAAACAAAACACAACCCCAAACCAAAAACTCTGTTTTGGTCTGTATTCTCTGTTTATTTTCAACAGTCAATAATAGTCTCTGAGATTCTCACAGCCACAGTTATCAGCTATGGAGACAACTGATACAGATTTATGGGTGGGGTGGCTGAGGGGATCCTAGTTCACCTTGATGACAATGGAGTTGGTGATCATGCTGAAGTCCAGGTACATGAGTGAACTTGCCAGAGTAACAGTCAGATCTGCAGCCTCAGCATGGGCACCAGCCTCATGAGGGTGATGCTCAGGGCTCTGTTTTAATTCCTATCACCCAGTTTTGGCCTCTGTTATATTAAAAATCTGAGTTTTCTTGAAGTGCCTCACCCTTGCCAGCAGCAGAGCTGGGTGTGATGCTGGCAATGTTTCTGAGGAGGAAACTGAGGACACAAAAGATAAGTTTATTTGTAGAGTCTACCTTTGAAGTCTGTAAGGAGCTGCATTCTCAAACATTAGAATGCATCGGTGGTTAAATCTGATAAGGAAACAATGGAGGAATATCCTGACACAAAGGGGAAATGCTATTTTTCTTTAAGGAGACAATTCTTCCTCTTCAGAGGTCTCTTTCATGTTGTTTGCAGTGGCCCTTGCAGTAATGTAAAAGAGAAGCTCATTCTGCATGACCCCTTTCCCTTCCAAGTCTAATCCCATGGAAATTGATATATGCTTATGTTTGATATAAAATTAATATCTTTTCCCAGTGCATTTATCCTATGTGTTCACTATTTAGTTTTTTAAACCATATTCTTCCCACATTGTTATTATAGGATTAGCTCCTGGGAGAAGCCATGTACAAGACTCACAGTAACTAAATACCTGTAAGACTGACAACTTTGAATAAAACCTGATCTGCCATTATTTTATAGGCAACTGGCTATTAATGTGCCTGAGATTCACGGAATCTCTGTTGTGTAACCACAGCTTCAGCATTCGGAATCGGTAAGACGTTAAACATCATTTTACTTATGAATATATTTATCTTCTGTTAAATCATGTCTTTCAGTGTTAGGATCTCTGGATGGGGACAAGATAGCTAGCTGTTCAAGGCACAAAAGAGACAGTGTTCTTCTGTAGTTAGAAGATGATGAGACTTTTTAAAAAAAGTTTTTAATAAACCACAAGGCATAACAACAATTTATTTAATAATCATATAGGAAACTTCATTTGAAAATTACAAATACAGTACATATACAAAGAATCTGGTCTTCATTACACAGATAAACCTCAGCTTCAAAATCTTTCTAAATTCAATCATATGCAAAATACTTGGTTTTTGAAAGGGCACACAGGAAAGTATATACAATTTCTTAAAATGTGATATGGCTTATTAATCACATATTTATTTAGAGAGGCAGACATTTTTCAAATATAAGATATCTCCTGGGTAGAAAAGGGGCATCCTGGCACATTTCAACTTTGGGTTGCATTTATTTCAGGGTATTCTTGATTGCACTATTTAAATGGACATGGTCATGGATTTAGCTGACAAGGTCTCCATAAACATTTACCAATCTTAACAAAAAACAGAAAATGACTGTTGGTCTCCAACAAACCTTTCATAACCAAGAACTCACTGGTGGGTTGCCTAAATGGAGACACATAATACTGAGGAATTCCCACAATCTTTTCTCTCTAGTTTGCATGCTCCTACTAACATCACAAACAATGTATCTACCTGCAAAATCAAATCTGAAGCCCTGGCCTATAGGATCCATTTGACAGACCTGGAGTTGGAATTAAGAACTGCAAATGGTATTCTGACTACAGAGATATTAAGCCAATTACCTAGAGATTACAGATTTGCTCCCCCCTCACCCTCCAGCATAGTAGCTAGTGAGATGAGACATTTTTGTGAGAGCAGTTTTATTTATATTCTGGTTTTTCATAATGGCCACAGATGTTACCATTATACCATTACTCTTACCTGTTATAGCAGATGACGTATATGGTATATATATATATATATATATATATATATATATATATATATATATTTAACTCACAAAGCATACTGTATTTTACAGACAGATAGGAAATCCACTTTATAGGCCACTTTATAATTTTATAATTATAAAAATTATAATTTTTTAAATTGTTAATTTAATTTTCTAAAACTATTAGAAGTTTAGATGCCAAATGAAATGGGCAGGTTAACATCCATGACTGGTTAATCTTAGGGGTTTGACGAGTCAGCTTACACACACACACACACACACACACACCAGACAGAGAGAGAGAGAGAGAGAGAGAGAGAAAGAGACAAAGAGACAAAGAGACAAAGAGACAAAGAGACAAAGAGACAAAGAGAGAGATGTGTCTTGGAGCTGAATGGAGGCCTTTTACTTGCCCAGGCCTTCCGTTTTTCTGCTTGTAGCATTTTGTAAGTGCTATCAGAAGATGCTTTCCACTTGAGAAAATTGTAGCTTAGTACTTTCAGAATCTCTACAAATGCCACTTGGGTATTCAGTTATTTTTCTCTAGCTTGGAATTTAAGCTGTAAGTGCAATAGGTAGAAAAGGGCAAATAGAACATTTTATAAGCGTGAACATTTTCCTAGGAAACTGGCCTCTTTGAGAGATTTTATTTTAATTCTACGTACTAGGTGCATCTCGGAGAACTTTAGTAAACACAAAATTCTCTTCCAAAGCAAGATTTAATTTGAAAATCATCTACATATTCACCTTTCTGATCCAGGCTATAAACCAATATAGGCTATAAACCAATATATTACCACTCAAAGCATCAGTGGTATCCCACCAAATTGTATTAAACAATGAAAATGAGCCAATACTCTTCACTATTCCTCTTGCTTAGTAACTTGCATTTGCATGTGGCTTTCTGGTATCATCCTGTTAGATTTTACATAATTTGGGTGACTGCATATCTTTCAGAAGATAGACTTGTTTTTAAGAAGGTTCTACTATTGTCTCTATATTATATCCAGGGAGATGCCAACATATGTGCCCTGCTCATAGGAGTGAGCAAGCTCATAGATCTTGGCTTATGCTCAGACACTGTGAATGGAGCCAGGGCAGAGAGCACATGATAGCAGATGGAGATCTCTGTATAGAGTCTATCCCACTTGTAGGGTGACCATAATTCCAATTTATGGCTTGAGTGCTCTGGATTAACCATTGCTCTCTTTGGTTAATCTTATTTGAACACCATTAATCATATCACTAAGTAGGTTTTCCCCTCATTGTACTTATTGTGCATTGTTAAATGGGCATTTTATTCATGAGAGGGTATTCCTAAAAGAGCAAAAAGTGAACAGAAGGCTTTTTGGAAGGTAAATTCAAAGCCTTGAATTCCTATGTGGACTAACAATCTTGGTGGCTAAAATATCCTTTCCTTTATTTTATTCATTTATTTATTTTTCCCCCAACATAATATTTTCATTAATTTTTTGAGTATTTCATACAATACTGGTCACTGGGAGCCCTTTAAAGATAACTGAGGGTCCTCCCCATGTCCCAGCCAGAAGTCATCAACTGGGAAGAGATATACCTCAGCATCTTTATTATAATTTTAAATGATTCTCTTCAACAGCCTCCTGCCTGGACTGTTTCTTTTTAAGGGTGGGAGGGTGGGGATGGAGAGGTTGTCACAGAAGCCTCCATTGATATCATTGCAAAAGAAGCATCTTTGTTCATAAGAGCCAGCAGCAGCACAAATCATGGACTTCCACACAGAACACAGACTGCAACATGGTCCCCAGTAGCAGCCTGGATCACGGACATCAACATGGTCTCCTGAGTTAGACACTGAAGGCTAGGCTCACAACCAAAAATATAAAAACATCTTTTTAATGAGGATTTCTTGGGTTGTTAAGGGCACTGAACACTTTAAATATGTTTTTTTTTAGTCATTTTTATTTCTTCCTTTGAGAATTCTTTGCTTCAATCCATAGCCCATTAAAAAGACCTGGGTCATTTGTTTTCTGGATTCATCCTTTTTTTTTTTTTTTTTTTAAGTTCTTTATAAATCTCACTATTTATCCTCTGCTAGATGTAAGCTGAAAAGTCCCTTCTATTCTATGAGCTTCCTCTTCACTGGACTAATTATTTGCTCTGCTTTTTAGTTTTATGAGGCCTTCTTTGCCAGTTGTTGGCCTTAATCCCTGAATGGAGCCCTATTAAGGAAGCCCCTTCCTGGTCTTTATCTTAGAGTCCCCTGTGTCCCTCTTAGATGCTCGAAGCATCTCAGGTTTCTTCTTGAGTCCTTTGATCTGTCTGGAGTTGATGTTTTTACAGGGCAGTAGATGGAGATCTTTTACTTTTTTCTTATTTATTTATTTACTGGATATTTTAAGTATTTACTTTTCAAATGTTACCCCATTTCTCGGTTTCCCCTCCGGAACCCCCCTCTGCCATGTCCCCTCACCCTCCTTCTATGAGGATACTCCCCTTCCCACCAACCCACTCCTACCTCACCACCCTGGTGTTCCCCTACACTGGGGCATCGAGCCTTCACAGGACCAAGAGCTTCTCCTTCTGTCAATGCCAGACACTGCTATCCTCCGCTTCATATGCAGCTGGAGTCATGGGTGCCTCCATGTGTACTCTTTGGTTAGTGGTAGATCTAAGCTTGTTCTTCTCCATGTGAATGTTCTGTTTTCCTAAGACTATTTGTTGAAGATGGAGTCTTTCTTCCAGGGTGCATTTTTAGCATCTTTGTCAAATAGGAGATGCTGTAGCTATGTGCACTCAGATTTGGGCCTTCCATTTTGTTCCAGTACCATGATGGTTTTTCTTCATCTCTGTAATATAGCTTGGACTATGATGGCAGCTCTTCTAGAAATGTTTGTTTTTCTCAGACTGCTTTGGCTATCCAGGGTCTTCTGCGGTTTCATGAGTTTTAGGATTCTTTTTTGACTTCTGTTAAGAATATTGTGGTTTTGATTGGGACTACACTGGATCTGTACATCTCTTTTGGTGGAACAATCATTTTTACAACATTAGTTTTTACAACCTACAAGGATGGGAGGTCTTTCCATCTTCTACTGTTTTATTCAATTACTTTTTTCAGAAATTTAAAGTTTTCATTGCAGAGGTCTTCATGTCTACCTCCTTGGTTGACTTTATTCCTTTAGTTTTTTTTTTTTTTTTTTTTTTTTAAAGATAGGATCTCTTATATCCCAGGCTATCCTCAAAGTAAGTGAAGATGATCTTAAACTTCTAATTGTCCTACCTTCCAGAGTGTTGGGATGATAGGTGTGTACCACCATGCCTAGTTTATGTGGTACTAGGGTTTGAACCAAGGATTTTGTGCAAGTTAGGTAAGCATTTTACTAATGGGGCTTCAGCCTAAGACTTGCTTTTTCTTCTTATCTACTCTGCTCTCATAAAACACATCCTGACTACAGGTTCTGCTCCCTCCACTTTTTTCAGTTCCCATTCCTCCATCACCCCTCTTCTCCAGATCCACTGCTCCTCTATTTCCCTTTAGAAAGGAGCAGGCTTCCCAGTGATATCAACATAACATGACATAACATGCAACAAGAGTAGGCACAAACCCTAATATCAACACTGGACAAGTCAATCCAGTAGGAGGAAAAGGACCCCAAGAGCAGGCAAAAGAGTCTGAGACACCCCCACTCCCACTGTTAGGAGTTCCACAAAAACACCAAGCTAAACAACTACAAAGGATCTAGTGCAGAACCATGTAGGCTCTGTGATTGCTGCTTTGAGCCCTTATGAGCCTTGTTTAGTTGGTTTTGTGAGTTGTGTTCTGTGTTCTTGACCCCTCTGGCTCCAACAATTCCTTTCCCCCTTGTTCCATGGGGTTCCCTGATCTCTACTTAATGTTTGGCTATGGGTCTCTGTATCTGCTCCCATCAGCTGTCAGAGGAAGCCTTTCTGATGACAATTAGGCTAGGTACTAATATATGAATATAGCAAACTATCATTAGGAATAATTTCTGGTTTTGCCAGTTGGGTTTGGTTCTACCCTAGGTCTCTGGGACATCCATTGTTTCATTCCTGCCTATACAGACAGCGTTAATCTCCTTCTCCTGGCATGGGTCTCAAGTTAGACCAGTCATTGGTTGGCCACTTCCAGAAGGTCTGAGTCATTATTGCCCCAGCACATCTTGCATGCAGGATGGTTGTTAAGCCAAAGGTTTTGTTGCTGGATTGTTGTCACAGTCCCATCACTGGATGCCTTGCCTGGTTACAGAAGATGGCAGGTTCATGCTCTGAATCTTCTATTACTAGGAAACATTGCTAGGGTCGCCTCATAGATTCCAGGAAGTTCCCACAGCAGTAGGAGTAGTACATCTCCCCTAAATGCCCTCCAATTCTAGTTGTCTCTCCTAGTACTACCTCTCCTCCAATGTGATCTCTCTTGTTTCCATCCCACCAGCCTCTAATCTACCTACAAAATCTATTCTACTTTCCCTTCCTAAGAAGATCCATACGTCTCTCCTAAAGCCCTCTTTGTTACTTAGCCTCTTAAGGTCTGTGGCTCATACTATAATTGTCCATTAATTTGCTAATATTCATTTGTAAGTAAGTACAAACCATGTTCAACTTTCTGGGTCTGGGTTATCTTCCTCAGGGTGATTTTTTCTAGTTCCATTCATTTGCCTGCAAATTACATTTTGCATTTTTTAAACAGCTGAGTTATATTCAACTATGCAAATGTATCACATTTTCTTTATCCATTCTTTGGTTGAGGCCTGTTTTTTTATTTTTAGAACAGCTTCTTGCTATGTAACCTGTGATGAGATTATAAGAATGAGCTACCATGTCTGACTAGTATTTAAAACTCTGTTTTAAAAGGTTGCCTTCAACTCATTATTAATTTTCATTCCGAATTATTAAAATATTCACTGAATTTATTTTTTGAGACAAAGAGTTACTCTGTAGCCTAGGATAGTTTGGAACTTACTATGTAGTTTAGGCTGGCTTCAAATTACCCCATTCCTCCTCCCCTTTGCCTCTGAGAGGGCAGCCCCTCCTCCAGATCCCCCCATCCTGGTGCATCAAGTCACTATAGGATTAGGCTGATCCTTTTCCACTGAAGCCAGATGTTGGTAGCCCTCTGCTACATATATGTTAGGGTGTCAGAAGTGGGACACCATCCAGTGTATGCTCTTTGGTGGCTCAGTCTCTGGAAGTTCCCAGGGGTCCAGATTAGTTGACACTGCTGGTCTTCCTGTAGGGTTGCCATCTCCGTGAGAGTCTTCAATCCTTTCCCTAACTCTTCCATAAGGGTTCCCAACTTGATCCAATGTTTGTCTGTGGGTATCTGTTACTCAGCTCCTGAGTAGAGCCTTTTTTTTTTTTTAATTCAAAGGTTTTATTTATTTATTTATTTACTCATTAAAATGTAGAAGATATATATATATATATATATATATATATATATATATATATATATATATATATATATATATTTGACCATTTGGATAATAGTCTTGCTCAGTGTATACTGTTTGTGTTTATTAGTGTTGGCAAAACAAAGACCTCACCTGTTTTAGCTTAGAAATACCCTGTCTCACTTAGAAAACCTCTAATCCTAGTTTATAAAATTTTTCTCTATCTTTTTAAACTTTAAGTCACTAATTTTATATGTAAACATTGACTGATTTTGAATTTATTGCTGAAGTCATGGAGCCTGTTTTTCTTGCAGGTATATAAGCAGTTATACAAGCACTACTTATAAACAAATCATCTTGCCTATTTGAATTTAAATGGCACCTTTATTTTACTTTAGATGTACTTGCCTATTGTTAGAGGTGATTTAAATACAAGTCTCAACATACACATATTATCAATCCTGGTTGCCAGTGCTATTTACTTATACGACCCGAGGTTTTAAACACAGCAGATGCATGCAGGTAGACACAACCTCCAACCACAACAACCACAACTTCACTTACTAACTGCCCTTAAAATTCACATCATGCCACTCTTTATTCATGTACCTGTTACCAGTTTTCATTCTTCTCCCTTCTGCAGTGTGTAGACATAATATTATTGTGCATTGTGTAAAGATTATCCTGTATTATACAGATGCTGACTTCTGTGCACCCATATGTGTTTACAATCCTTATTATGAGAATCTCTTGTCTCATTGTGTAAACATTGCTCCCCCCATTATTCCCTGATTGGTCAATAAAGAGCTGATCAGTCAACCACTGAGCAGGGTAACCAGCCAGGGAAGAGAGGGAGGGCGGGGATATATATATATTTGGAGAGAGAGACACACAGAGAGAGATAGACAGAGACAGAGAGACAGACAGAGACAGACAGACAGAGAGAGACACACAGAGAGAAAGAGGTAAGAGGGGAAGACAGGAAGGGAGAGGGAGGGATATATATATATATATATATATATATATATATATATATATATATAGAGAGAGAGAGAGAGAGGAGAGAGACAGACAGAGACAGAGACAGTCAGACAGAGAGAGACACATAGAGAGAGAAAGAGGTGGGAGGGGAAGACAGGGAGGGAGAGGGAGGGATATATATATGGAGAGAAAGAGAGGAAAGAGAGAGAGAGAGAGAGAGAGAGAGAGAGAGAGAGAGAGAGAGAGAGAGAGAGAGGAGGAAGAGGAGGAGGAATTCAGGTATAAGGAAAGGATCTAGGAGATATCATAAGAAAACAGCTGGAACAGAGAAAGCCATAAAATGCAAGTATCTCGGGGATTTTAGCTGTGAGGTAGCCATACTAGTTTAGATGATTAAAATAGATTAATACTGCTCAGTTTTTGTCCCTTAAAGCTGTTATTTAAATCGAATAGTCCTACCTCAATTATTTGGGAGCTAACTGGGTTAAGGGAAACTGCAATATTTATAAATAAATACTAACATTCAAACATTTATAAATTTGCACTAACAGAGGTGTAGCTTGCCTATGGATCATATCTTTATTCTTCAGGATGTTTTGGGGTTTAACAATCCAAGTATTACTTTAATCATAAATATTATTGTTACTCAGTTATAAGCCTTGGGAACTGTTGTTTATTTCAATTTAGCTTATCCAAATTCATTATATTATTGTATACAACCAGCTTGCTTTTTATCGAATATTGATTCATGGTTGTGGGGAGCTGACAGAAGGCAGCTATTATTCTTGCAGCCATCTTGAGCCATATACCCTGACAAGAGATTTGATTACATTAGCCTACAACAGCTGAGCACACTCTGATAACATCCTTTTTTAGATACCCAGGATCTTCCCTTGGGTGTGTGAGACTTAAAGCTGTGATTTAGAGCCGAGACTTAGAGATCAGATTTAGAGATAAGACCTAAGGGTGTGACTTAAAGGAGTGGCTTAGAAGTGAGACATATAAAAGGCAAGAGGCAGACAGAAGAGTTGAGTACAACTTGGAGTAGGAATTAGTCATTGAGGTAGAAGACACTTGGACTAGAGAACTCAGAAGAAGATTATTATTATTAGGTAGTAGGCACTTAGCACTTGGAAGAAGTAACTTGGAACTTGGAGGCACTAGGGACTAGGAACTAGGGACTAGGAACTCAAGACTTGGGATTTGGACTAGGAAAAGAGACTGAAGAATAAACAGGATTGAATCACACTCTGCCTGGTCTCCTGTGGGGAGCAGAACTCAAGATGGCTCCTGGCTGGGTGCCAGACGCCCCTGGCGTTGGCTCACCATTTCAGGAAGCCTGGGAGGCATGTAGGCTAGACTTTACTGCACATGAATTTTGCTTTTTCATCATTACATAAGATCAGGCCATGTGATGTATGTGCTCAGCACCAATTGAGAATGACTTTGTGGCATGTTCTGATTGGAGAGGACACAGAGATTTAAGGGCTGGGAGCTAGAGCTCGGGGGCTTTTGTGGCACTTCAAGGTTCCTGAATAAACCGAGTTGGGAAGGAGATCCCATGTCCGTTGTCTTCTGTCTGCTGGTCGGTTCAGGAGGCGACAGTCTCCATTCTTCGAGTCTGTCCTCACTCTCTCTCTTGGTGAACCCTGACCCGCAGACTGGAGCTGCTTGGGGCAGTGCGGGCTAACAAGTTAGTCCCCAAGGCTTTTGGCAATGCAGGTTCCAATATTGACAGAGTGGTCCGAGACATTTTGGCCCCCAAACGTGTGGCAGCCTGGGCCTCAGCAACACATGGTATGTATTTGTAGTGGTTCAAGTAAAAGATGTTGTACTGATGATCTTTCTAGACAGAAATATTTCTAGATCCCATGAGATTTTACACTAGATAAGTGTTTTAAAATATTTTCTTTGTTTTTGAGAATGTTGTGCATATAGTCAATGAAATGAAACATAGTCATATTACCTCACTGCTCCATCCCACAATTCCTGTATTCCCACACCATACATGACTCTCAACCTCATGCTATTTTTTGATAACCACCTGGGTCCAGTTAGTGCTGCCCATATGTGCATGGTGTGGGTCCATCCACTATAGCATGGGCATCCTACTACTGGCCCCACCAAAAACAAAGAATATCTCACTCCCCCAGCAGCTGTCAGTTGCCAATAGCTGTTTGGTAAAAGCAGT
Organism: Arvicanthis niloticus; assembly: GCF_011762505.2. NCBI lineage: Eukaryota > Metazoa > Chordata > Mammalia > Rodentia > Muridae > Arvicanthis > Arvicanthis niloticus. Next base: position 48,993,164 of record NC_047661.1, read on the forward strand.
AGAACCTGGAGATTATCTACTCATCTATCTTGCTCACTTTTCTGTTGTTGTGATAATATACTACTGCCAAGGCAACTTATAGAAGCAAGGCTTTATTTGGAATTTACAGTTCCAGAGAGAAAGGAGTCCATCACCATCATGGTGAGAAACATGGCGGACAGGCAGTCATGTTGCTGGAGCAGCAACTGAGAGCTCATGTTTCAGTCTACAAATAGGAAACTGAGAGCACACTGGGAATGGTAGGAGTCTTTTGAAACCTCAAATCCAGCCCCCAGTGACACATTTTCTCCAACAGGGCCACACCTCCTAATCCTTCCCAAATAGTTCCACCAACTGTGAACCAAGTATTAAAATATATGAGCCTATGGGATCCATTCTCATTCAAACCTCCTTATCTTCTATGTGGAGTCTTTTCTGGTTTGATATTTTTTAAATTGATTGAACTTTTATTTGAGTAAACATCCTTGACCTCATTTAAGAAGATAAATTGACCTGATATCAGTATTGATACTGTCATAGTAATTGGCTTCATGAGTGCTGGACTTCAAGGACCACAGACTTGAATGTTGAATGTCACCCATGTTATTAGGTTAGAATAAATGAGTAATAAAATAGTTCTAGACAATAAGTAGGTACAAAAATTTTGTCTTCACTATGACTTAAAAAGGTCTAAATTTCTCCCTATCCTTTTAAATATACAAGGTAATTAATATTAGTAAATAAATTATGTCTAGTTACTTAATTGTAATTTTAATTTGCAAGGTAATTAATATTAGTAAATAAATTGTGTCCAATTAGTTAAAGATAGATGGAATGAATAGAAGGTATTATAGGGCTCAGTATGAATGAATGAATGAATGAATGTGGATACCAGCTCATCTCATGGCCGGGTGACAATGATAGTCTGAAAAGAAAGTAATTCCTTACTTCAGCGTTGTAACTATGGTCTCACCTCTGATTGTTGACAGTCTAGCTCACCTCCTGTTGGAGACATTGCTAGGTAATTCCTCACTTACACCATGAATTAAGTGTTTTAATTTGACACAACCTAGAATCATCTGGGAAGAAAGCCTTAATCCTTCATAGGACTGTCTATCTTAGATTGGCCTATAAACGTCTTTGTAGGGAATTGCCTTAATTGACTTCATTGATGTAGAAGAACCCAGTCTAAAAGTGGATGGCGTCATTCCCTGTTTTGGAACTATATAACAGTAGAGAAAACTAGCTATGCATTACATGCAAACATTCTTTCTCTTCTCTTGCTCGATGGGATGCAATGTGCGCTGCTTTCTTAAGCTTCCTTTGCTATGACTTCTCTGCACTAATAAACTGTAATTTAGGAATTGTGAACTAAAACAGTTCTCCCGTAAGGTGATTTTTGTCAGGATATTTTATCACAGTGGAAGAAATGAAATTAGGATAACATGTGACTTGGTTTGGCAATGAACTACAAGAGAAAGAGATGTGTTTGCATGATTGCTCAGTATGAGAGAGCCGTTTCGGTATGATCACCATGTTCCTGTTTTCTGTTTGACCAGATAGGATCCTGATGCTGGAGGTGCTGACAGCCCAATTCCCAGAGTGAGGTGGCACACAGAAGAACTTCCCCATTAGCTTTCAGTGTCCTATGATACTGGGGGCTGATGGGCACTCAGGCACAGAGAAGCAGGGCATAACAACTGAGCAGCTGTTCAAGCAGAAGGAAGCATACATGCATGAACAACAGACCAAGGATAGGAATAAGACCTTTGTTGTTTGAGAAGTTTTATGATTTGGAGGTGGTTTGTGGTTATGTCATACCCTAGCCTGTCTTTTTAGATGTAGGCCTATAGTTAGTACTGGGGAGTATTGGCAAAGCAATTTTGAAAGGTCGTAGTTGCATACTCAGGTTCCTTGCAAGCTTGCCATACCCTCCATCCTCATATGTTGCACTCTCAGTAGCCAAACATCATTTGTCTGTTTATTGATTACTTTATGTAAAGCTAGAGCAAAATAGTTTTTCACAGGATTTGGAGTAGGCTCTGTGAGAACTGCATTGTAGGTTTGGCTGAATGCAGCAATCCGTGGCATCCACCTGGGGGTTGATGGGCAGGCACTCACAGGCACAGAGAAACAGAGCATAGCAGCTGTGGAAGCAGAAACACGCACACATGTATGAACAACAGACCAGGGACTGCAGGCAGAGGAAGCAGAAATGTGGGGTAGCCCCCTCTCTTCTCTGATTTTCCCAGAAGATGATCTGAAGTGCGTTTCTGTGACACTATAGGAAGTCCCTGGATGAAGCATGATCCCCTCGTAATAGAGGCTAGCCCAGATCTGCTAGTGTTCCTAGGAGGATTCAGGGATTCAGCTCCTATTGCCAAGGGTATGAGAATCTCTTCTGTAGGGCCACCTTACAAAATGTCCTAAAAAACTCATTAATGATGCAATGAAAGGAAAGATATTTCTCATCCTTTGACTTTCCAGGTAAGCAGCATGTTCCCTGCTGTCCAGCGAGAATCTTCAGTAGCTGCCTTGTTTCTACCAACGGTGTCTGAAGACATCAGAGTCCCAGACGTCACAAAACATGGAATGCTGTTCCAATACAAATTGTGGAAGACAGTCCTTATTATAGGGAAAGCAATGGCATCATACTCAGCACAGAGCCATAGGGAGAGCTCTTTGCTTGTTGGGCATATTTGCGGATCAGGTAGAGAAGCCTTTGGGGATAATCTCTGTGAAGACAGGGAGATGCACGCAGCCTCTTAGCTGTGAAATAAATAAGAACATCTACTTAAGAGAGAGCCATTCAAATCCCAATTGTATCCTTGGTGTCTTCCCAGGACAAGCAAAACCTGGGCACATTGCAGCAGGGCTGCCATAAAACGACATCCATGTAAAGGTCTCTAATGGCCAAAGTGTGTTTTGGGACCCGTGTTAACAACTATCGCTTTAAATTCCACAGTGAAGTGCCCAGCCTGGGGAGGGGTTGGACATGCTGGCTGTGAATGAATGGGGGGGGGGGCAGAATAAGTAGGGCTGTTGTTTATACTTGTGATTAAAAGGTAGTGGGGGGAGTCAGAGGGGTGGGGGAGTGGATATGTTCTAGATATGCTGTAGACACATATGAAATGTTCAAAGAATAAATGAAAATTAATTAAAATAAGAATGAGGAAATATTTCAACTAGATCTTATGGGCGCTTTGTGGCTTTTCCAGGTGAAATAATAACTTAAGATGAATTAGTTAAACATTCTCATTCATGGGACTGGAGGGTGGCTTGGTGGTTTAAGAACAGTGTCTGCTCTTCCAGATGATCCATGGCACCCTCATGGTGGCTCACAGCTGTCTATAACCCTAGTTTCAGGAATCTGATGACCTCTCTGGCCTTCTCAGGCACTGAATTTATGTGGTGCACACATACATGCAGGCAATGCATTCATGCACATAAAAATAATAAAAAATAAGAAAATTTAAAAATTTCTCATTGATCTATTCACTGAGCAAATTTTTACCCACACGTATTTCTGCCAGCTAATGCATAGATCCTAGGACTTTTGGATGGTTCAATCTTTGTGTGTCTTTTTGTCTCAAGTGAATCTGATGGCTATAAAGTTACAGTTTGCTAATACAAGTTTCTTTTCATTAATTCTGTTTCCATGCTGTTCTAAAGGAAACTTAAAAGAGGCTCAAATGATTTAAATTAACTTCAGATGTGTTGTCTTTGAATTATTTAAGACCCATTCATCAGCGTCAATGCAGATGGCTGTTCTAAGCTTCAAGACCCATATGCGTTTCCTCTCCTGGTAATGAATAAGAAAAACAGATGAAGCATCTCTACAAGAAAAAAAAACTCCATGTCCTGACAATACATCCCAGTAACAGATGATAGCCTATGGCCGAAGCAAGGAGAATATTATCTTAATATGTATTTTAGATGTATTTTAGTTCATGCATATTAGTGTTTTCCTGCATGTATCTGTGGACACCACAAGTGTACCTAGTACATTTGGAGGTCAGAGGAGGATATTAGAACCTCTGGAACTGTAATTATCACCAACATGTATGTTGAATTGAACTCAGATTCTTTGCAAGGACAACATTTTTTTTTAATCTCTAGTTTGAGATACATTTCTTAATGATTTATTTGGACTAGGTGATGTAAGCCCATATCACAATATTCTTTTTTTATTGGATATTATATTTACATTTCAGATTTTATCCCTTTACCCCCATTCCCCCCACCATCAAGAAACCCCCTATCCCATTCCCCCCCCTCATGCTTCTATGAGGATATTCTAAAGGAGGAAAATAATATGCTACAAAAAATAGTTTACTGTCCTCTCCTGTTGCCTAGGTACTTGCTCAAAGGGCGTCAAGTTATTTTTTTATTTTTCCCAAGAAAATGTATGCAACTGATAAACAACTGCATTAATTCTTATGTAAATGATAGTACACATACATGTTTTATAGACTGTATTATTCAGGGTTCTCTAGAGTCACAGAACTTATGGGTAGTCTCTATATAGTAAGGGAATTTGTTGATGACTGTAGTCCGACTCCCCAACAATGGTCAGTAGCATCAGTGAAAGGAAGTCCAAGGGTCTAGCAGATGCTCAGTTTCACAAGGCAAGCAGGCAAAGAAGACTCTTCCTTCTTCCATTGTTCTTATGAAGATCTCCAGCAGAAGGTGTGGCCCAGATTAAAGGTTTGTACCAACATGCCTGGATCTGGGACTTGCTTTATCCCAGATGACCTTGAACTCAGAGATCTCCTTGCCTTCATCTCCTGGATTCATAGGCACTATGCCTCAAGATCTCCATGCCAAGATCCAGGTCAGAAATTTGTATTTCCCAGCCTTAAGATCAGGACCACAGGTGAGCCTTCCAATTTTGGATTGTAGTTCATACCAGATATAGTCAAGCTGACAATCAGGAATAGCCACTACATAGACTATTCTTCATTCATAAATAATGACATCCCTATAAAACATTTTAAAATTACTCTTTAGCTAAGTATATACTGTTGGGGTCCACACTAGCCCCACATTGGGGCGGCCAAAAACGTCGCAGCCCAGGCAAAATGTTGAGGCCCGGGCCGACCCACGTTTGGGTGGCCACTGTATCCCAGCCCAAGCTGCTGCTCCGGTCTGCGGGTCAGGGTTCAGCAAGAGCGAGGGTGAGGGCAGATTCTACCTAATGTCTGATGTGTCTGATTCATCTGATCTCAGTCTGATTCTGTCTCTGCCTTTTATATGTCTCACTTTTAAGCCACGCCTCTAAGTTACACCTTTAATCATGCCCTTAGGTCTTGTCTCTAACTCTGATCTCTATACTTCTAAGTCATACTCTTAAGTCACACACCTTTAATCTCACGCACCTTTAATCTCAAGGTATCTAAACCAAGATTATCGGAGTGTTCTCAGCTGTTGTAGGCTATTGTAATCCAAGTCTCATGTCAGGGTATATGGCTCAAGATGGCTGCAAAGCTGATAGCCGCTTTCTGCTAAAAGTCGGCCCCCAACAATATGCAAAGTAACTGGTTTTCTTACATCATTTTTATATTTGTGTGCCATTATATTTTTAACTTCATTAGAAAATCGTCCACTCTCCACTGCCCCTTCTTGTGCCTTTGCCTCTTTCTGGATGGTCTCCTTCTTCCTCCAGATTGAGCCCTCTTCAACTTTTATGTTACCTGTAATCTATTTCTCTCTCTCTCTCTCTCTCTCTCTCTCTCTCTCTCATTCTCTCTCTTTCTCTCTTGTTCTCTCTCAAATTCAGGTTTCACATATGAGATAGAATGAGATATTTTTCTTTCTGAGTCTGGCTTATTTTGCTAACATAACAAGTTTAAGATCTATGAATTTTCCTGCAAATGACATTTCATTTTTCTTTATACTTGACTAAAATTCCACTGTTGATGGATCTCTAGGCTGGTTCCATTTTCTGTTATTATGAATAGTACATCAATGTACATCTCTCTGTGGTATGCTGACCTAGAGATCTTCAGGTAAAGATTGAGGAGTGGTATAGCTAGGCCATATAATAATTTTATTTTTAGATCTTAAAAATCAACTCCATACAGATTTCTATAGAAAATAATCCTATTTTTCAACACCTTAGAGAATATAATATGCAAATATCTATATATTATTTGTCAGTTACCAGTGAGTAGACATTTAGGCTGCTAGTAATCTTTTTCTTTCATAAAACATATCCTTGTTCAAATATCTCATATATAAATACTTAAAATAGATCCTATGAATGTATTTTATATATAAATACTTAGAATTTCCTATGTGTGCATGTTTCTGTATGTGCCTCTGTGTGTGTGTATGTGTGTGTGTGTGTATACTAATCTCTATTGTTATGTTTGAGACAAAGATCTTTTCACTGACACACTAGACTAGATGACCAGTTATCTCTGGAGCTCTACCTCTCTCCATTTCCACCCCAAGTCTGGGGTCACAGCTATTGCTGCTGTGTTTGGTTTTCATGTGGATGTTGGAGATCTAGTCAGGTCTTAATGTTTGCACAGGAAGCACTTTACCCATTGAGCCATGTCCGGAGTCCCGGGATAATACTTAAAATTTGATGGCTGTTATTAATTATCTTGCATTTACATTGTGTCAATTTACAGTCTTATTAATATATGACATTCTCTTTTACACTCTGTTGTTAAATGCTTTGTTCTTTGATACATATTATATTAAATGACACTTGTAGTTTTAATTTGTATTTATTTTATTGTAAGCAAAGTTGAATATTTTTATAGGTTTTAAAACAACTATTATTCTTTTCAGTGAAAAACCTGCATTCTGGATTATTTTCTGTATTGGTTTAATTAGCTTTATTTCTTATTGTATATAGGACCTCTTTGTTTATTAAATAAATTAAGTTTTTTGGTCTGGAATATGATTTGTGAATTTTTTTTTTCTGGTTTTTGTTTGAGCCAGGGTTTCTCTGTGTAGTCCTAGATGTCCTGGAACTCAGTTTGTAGACCAGGCTAGCCTCGAGTTCACTCTTGCTGCCTCTACCTCCCTAGTGCTGGGATTAAAGGTATGCATCACCACTGTCTGGCATAAATATTTTTATTCAATTCAATTATGTTATAATTGTTTTATTGATTTTCTGGTGTTTCCCATCATGCAACCATCATGATCACACTCACTTTCCCGTCCTTTCATTGTTTGCCCTTGACCCTGTGATCTCCATTCCCCCCAAAAAAGTGAAAATAAAAAATAAATCACAATTTGTGTTGTCTATATACTCACTGGAGCACGGGCAAACTCTCAGTGGCCTGCTCCTTAAAGAGAACTGAGTCCTTTCCCTCCCGCACCCCTGCCGTCAATTGTGGAGTGCTACACTGCGGCATCCTCATAACATCTTTAGAAAGTTCTCTTTGGTGGCTTCTTATCTAGGCTGTTACTTTTTGGGGGGTGGAGTGAGGTAGTAGGAGTTGTCACAGAAGTCTTACCTGTCCTTCTTTCTCCATTATGCATCTGTAGTCATTCGTATTACAGCAAAAGCAGTCTTCTTGCTCTTCACAGTCATAGGCACAGATCATGGGCCTCCACATGGTTTCTGGCAACAGTACAGATCACAAACACCACTCCTAGCTGCAAGGGGACCACGGAGCCAGACATGGCACAAAGCGGCAGCAAGGATGGACACCAGCATGGCCTCACGTGGCAGTGCAGGTCACTCACATCATTATGGCCCCTGGCAGCAGTGGGGCCTATAGACAACGTTACTTCAGGCACAGGCTATGGACATCTGCATTGGTCCTCAGTGGTAAGATGGGCCACACATATCCACGCAGCCCTACTGGTGGCTTGCTCAGCTGGCAGTTTTGAGTTGTGACTATTTTTATTCAATTTATGTTTAACTATTTTGGAATTTTAGATATCAGTCAGTCTTATTACTCTTTTATTTTTATTGCTTCTGGATTTTGTGTTATTCATGGGCCTTTCTGAGTCAGCTTTTACAAAGCTCTCCTGGGTTTGGTCTATATGGTTTTCATCTTTGATGATGCATCTACAGCTAATAAGGATGGATGAGGTGATGGTGATCCTGTGTCCTTGCTTTCTTCACTGTCTAAAGCTTGTGGTCTTATCATGTAATGCTTCTTCATTGTCATTGATGGTTTGTGACAGTGTGGAGGTTTCTATGTCACTATGATATGTGGAGAGGCATCTGGGAGAGCCAAGGGATTTCCCCTACTTGTTTTTGCTTGTATCACTTCTCTCTTACTCTCTTCCTATTCCATTTGAATGCTTCTTGAATTTTGATGCATTAGCTAATTCTGAGGTGTTCCTACCAGGGAGGGTCTACTACTACCAAAGAAAATTAAATCAGCCTCATACTGAAGGAAAGAAAGGAGTGGTTATAGAACATGAATAGGTTTATTTTCATAGGCCTTGGGGAACTACCTCAGGGTATATAGGGGGCTGGGTACTGCATGCTGTTTGGTATACCAACTTCTTTGGGCCTCTGAGTAGTGGCTGGCCATTGGGGAGGTCAGAGATGCTCACTGAAATCAAAGACTCCAAGTCAAGTGTATGGCATATGCCTGTAGTTCATTTTTGTTTGTTTTTGTTTGTTTTTTTGAGACAGGGTTTCTCTGTGTAGCCCTGGCTGTCCTGGAACTCTCTCTGTAGACCAGGATGGCCTCGAATTCAGAAATCTACCTCCCTCTGCCTCCCAAGTGCTGGGATTAAAGGCGTGTGCCACCACTGCTTGGCTGTAGTTCTAATGTTTAGGAGAGGTAAGAGGAAAGCTAGTTCAAAGATGACTGTAGTTACTCAGTTTGACCCTGTCTCAAAACAAACAAACAAACAAACCACAAAACTCATAAGACAGTAAAGTTACCATTTAGAAGTTATTTTTCTGTTGACTTAAACACCTATTTATTGTAGGATATTGTGTAGAAGTTTGTGCACAGTAGCCTTAATGGATACGCATATGTTTCTGTGGGTAAACATCCTGTTTATCAATGTAATAATTTGCTTTATTATTTTTTTTTTCAGTTTTTGGTCTATTGGAATCCCAAAAGTGGAAGTTGCCCTGCCTCCTTGTTTTCTTGAGGCACTAGGATTACAGGTGTGTGCCCTGATGCCCTGATGCCCTGATGCCCTGATGCCCTGATGCCCTGATGCCCTGATGCCCTGATGCCCTGATGCCCTGATGCCCTGATGCCCTGATGCCCTGATGCCCTGATGCCCTGATGCCCTGATGCCTTCATTTCTCTTAAGGCAGTAGGATGCAAAAATACAAGTCTCACTTCATAGGGAATAAGAGATAGCTCATTCTGGAATCGATTTTGAGTGACCATGGTCCAGGGATAAAAATTTAGGTTACCCCAAGTTCCATGTTCCAACATGGGCGTGGTTTAATGGAAAAGGTACAAGAACAGAACAAACAACGTTACAAATCAAGGCAGTTTTAAAGTACACTGTTCGTAGACAGGCAGCATGTAGCCAGATTTCTGGCACATCAGCTATTGGCCCCACATGCTGTCTGATAGAAACCCTTAGTCCTTTGATTCCTGAGTAATGTGGTTTTGTTAAGTTAATACATTCCTATTGTTTTATTTATTTATTTATTTATCTATTTATTTGGATGTTAGGTCTGATTCAGAGGTGGGCAAGTGATGGCTCTTTGGAGAACTAAAGATAGCTCTAAGAGAAATTGTAATTAGGCTCTGGACCAGCAGTGTTCTAAATTCACATTGAAATTTTAATTAGCCAGCCTTTGTAGACACAACTTATTTTCAGGAATTCTCATGCACAATAGCAACTTTATGAGAAAACCACAAATCATTTCTCTGTGTTATCTGGAGGGAAACTAGGCAGAGATATGGCAGACAGCAAGGGTTGTGCTGGATCCAGGCTTAGTTCACTACTCTTTGATTTGGCACAACTATCTCTTTGCCCTTCTTGATGCTCATAATTGGTCTTTCTCTCTTGGTTGTCTTTAAAAAATATTATTTTTGTATGTGGTGTATGCATATGTACATGTTTGGGCATATGTATGTGCATCTGTGTACAGGCATGTGGAGGTTTGCTCTATCACTTTGTACATTATTTATCATCATTGTCATCGTCATCGTCATTATCCGGGGTCTTTTATTGAAGTTAAAGACAGCATCATCGTCGTCGTCATCATCATCATCATCATCATCATCATCATCATCATCATCATCATCATCATCATCCAGGGTCTTTTATTGAAGTTAAAGACAGATTTGTCAAGACTGGCTGGCCAGAAAGCTTCAGGGACCCTATTATGCCTGCCTCTACAGTGCTAGAATTTGAGGTGCCCATTTCCACACCTGGACTTTTTATGTAAGTGTTGGAGACGAGATCTATACTTAATCCTCAATCTTTCATGGAAAGCACTTCACTGACTGAACAATGTCCTCAGCCCCTCAGTCATCTTGGTTTTTTTTATTGTTTATTTTTATTTTGAGAAAGGGTCTCACTAGCTAACTCTGAATGGTCAAGACCTTACTACATAGACTGGGCCAACCTTGAACTCACAGTAATCCCCCTGCCTCGACTTTCCAATGCTGGGGTTAAAGGTGGGTCATCTTTTCCATGCTGTGATGAACAGCTGAGAAGAATAACATGAGGGGAGAAGTTTTGTTTTAGTCTACAGCTTCAGAGATAGATTTCAGTCTATGACTTTGGGCATGAGACACTGCAGACTATCATGGTGGAAGAACTTGTGAGGCCATGCAGACTATAAGGAAGAGGAGTGTGTGAGGAAATATAGACTGTCATGATGGAGGAGCATGTGGGGAGGAGGCTATTCAACCTCATGCAGCTGGAAATGTGTGTGTGTGTGTGTGTGTGTGTTTATGAGAGAGTAGGGGGAAGAGGAAGATGATGAAGAAAAGACAATGAAGATGAAGACAAAAATGACAATGAAGAAGGAGAAGAAGGAGGAGAAAAAGATGAAGAAAAAGATGAGAAGAGGAGGAAGAAGAAGACAAGAATAAGGAGAAGAGGAGGAGGAGGAGGAGGAGGAGGAGGAGGAGGAGGAGGAGGAGGAGGAGGAGGAGGAAGATACACTCTTTATTCCCTTGCCCCTGTTGGTATTAGGGTTGTTAAGGTCAGAACCTGCGTCTCAACAGACCTGTCAAGAGGCTCCATACCTCAATTAAAGACACAGTTAACACTGACAGCAGAAGATCTATTTAATGTGGGAACATTGGGACAAGGTGCAGTGATCTACCTTTGGGGTCTTTTCATGAGATTTAGGTTGAAGTGGAGTGTAATACATAGGTGAAACTAAGCAGTCCTGGTCTGATGTGCAGTTTTATCTAACATGATCTAGGCTTTAGTCTCTCCTGAAAGGTTGTCTGACAGATTATCATAACTGTGTGACTCTCTTTCCAGGAGGGAAGGTCCTTTGTTGACATCACTTTCCAACATTTTCCTTCTCTAAGCATGAGATGCCTGGGGAAATTCCGTTTGTAGCAGAGGTGGGGTCAGGGAGGAATGAGGGAGATGTCTGTTGTTTCATTAGTCTACAGTCAAAGGGAGGGGAAAGTTCCTTTTAAGAATGTCTTCATTCCTATTGAGATGGTTAGTCATGTGGTGACTGGTGATAGGTGAGCCATTTCTTCCAGCTTGGCCTCACCTAAAGCCTGCCTGATGCACTGATGAGTCATTGGTCATTAAAGTTATCCATTGTATACTCACGTAGGCAGCTTCATTATTCAATCTACTTTTTTATTTTTTTAGGCCAGGTGGGCCTTGAACTTGCTATGTAGCCAACTTAGAATTCCTGATTCTCCTGACTCCACCTTTCAAGTGCTGAGAGCACAAGCATGTGCTACAAAGCAATTTATGTGATACTGGGACTGAGCCCAGGGCTGAGTCCAATCATCTAGTAATAGCACCAAGATAAATCAAACAAGCCCTCCACATGGCAGTCTTTGAGGGTAACACTTCATATCCATATATTAACAATCTGGTTTTGGTCCCCAAGTCTTTCAAACTCTCAACCATTGCAGCATTTCTCAAAAGTTCAAACCTAGAGTCCACTCTGATTCTTTAGCTTGTGAGTGTCTCTGTAAAACTAAAAAGAATACACCCAAAGTACAACGTTGGACCAGGATATATATTCCCATGGAGAAAAGTAATAGAAAAAAAAGCAGTCAGAAAACAGATCAAAGAAAGCCTGAACCCAAATAATCTAACACTGAATTCTGTAGCTCCATGCCTGGTATCACCACGGCACAGTGGGAGTTGTGATGACCCAGGAAGCCCACTCCTGTAGTTTTGCCATTTACATCCCTTGAAGCATCTTCGGTGGGCTGATGTCTCTTTGGTTATTAGGGATGTGTGTATCCTCTTATTGTGGTGTAACCAAAAACTACAGCCTCGGAGTGAAATGAGGTGTTGGCAAATAAAGGGGCGAGCACTGAAGAAATGTCTTCAAAAGTCTAGAACCATTTTTCTTTTGACACACCCAAACGGCATAGAATCTTGTTTTCAGAATAGGATGATGTTACTTAAGAGAGGGGACATTGCATTTGTGGTGCCTTGGCATGAATCTCTGTGAAGCAGGTATACTACAAACCATCCCAGATCAGCTTCAAGTTAACATGTTGCTAGCAGTCCCTTAAAGGACGTGTTTACTGACCAGCACCATAACAATAGCTTGGTATGTCTGATCACTGATAAGTGGTCTTTGATCACTGTTCCGTGTCACTGAGCCTTCAGCCACAGAATCACAATCAATCACAGAAGCAGTCAGTTGCATTGGGAACAAGGGCAAGCTCTTGTTCAGTAGCGCGTTTGATAAGTTCAATCTTGTAAGCTTGGAACCAGGTAATAATATGGGTAGTCTGTGTTCAAATGGAGCATAATTTATTGTGATTTTTTTGGCATGCAATTTCACCCCTATTGAACCTGAAACTCATTACAAGGTGGAAGTGATTGCTAATGAAGATTTCTGGGCTCTGCTCCTTCCCTGATAAGTCTTCCTACTCCTCCTACTCTGGGCATCTTATCCCTTTCAGCTGATATCAGCATGTGGCACATCTTGCCTGTGAGTAATAAAAAATTAGGGAAGGTCAGGTGATATTTTAAAATATTAGGGCATAGTCATAAATCATGCGAAAGTATTTTTCTTTGTTTGGACTTTCTGTTTATGATGTTGCTCTAGTGGAGGATGTCTGAATTTGAGGCTTTAGAATATTTGCATGACCCATTATATGGACTCTTGTCTTCTCATTGGTCCACAGTAGCTTATAAGGTGCTGCATCATGCTTATTCAACCACCACCTACTCCCGAAGCCCCATCAGGGGAAGCAGCTTAGAGCTAGTGGCTCTGGAATCTTGGAGCTGTTGTGACATTCACGTCTGACTTGGGAGTGTTTCTAGTACATTGGGAAATGTGAAGGGGGTGGGATGTTTGAGCTGTAGTTTAGAGCAGGCCATATGGGGAAAACGCTGCATATGTTTGTATGCCTAATTATCTCACAAACCAATGTTGCTGAAAAATAAAAGTTTCAATATGTCATTTGCTTTTGATATTTAAATCCATTAAATGAAGTTAATGGTGGTTAATCCATATTTTCAGAAAAAAATATTATTTGTGCTTTTATATAGCTTGCAAAATATTACTACTTTTATTAAAACGTTCAGCAGCTATTTATGGGACTGGTCACAGAGTGTGACTATTCTTTGAATTTAGATGACTTTTCCTGTTACTTTCAAGTCTATTTAACAGCAGAGTCTTACAGATCAATAGGGTACCTGAGATATAAAGAGAAGGCGGGACTTTCCTAACACATGAGCTGTCAGTCAAAATGCGCACATGCTTTTAATAGCTTATGTTTAAATAGCGACGGAGAAGGCTGCATTTCAACAGAATCTTTAGTGAAAGCTTTGGTAAAAGTCTTCTGCTGATCAGGACACTTAAGTGGTAGGCTTATTTAGAGCAATGCACACAATGATACACAAAATTCCATTGGATCTATAATCCAACAGAAAGCGAGTTTGGATTGTGGATAAATTTCAAAATATAGCCATTTTGTCCGAACTCTCAGGGAACTTTTATGGCACATTCAAAGTGTGTTTTAAAATTAAAGTTAAAATTAAAGGGGCTAGAGAAACAGCTCAGTGGTGAAGCGTGCTTTTTGCTCTTCTAGAAAGCTTGAGTCTGGTTCTCAGTGCCAACATTGGGCAGCTCACAACCACTCTCATTTTTCCATCTTTCCCTAACTCCTCTTTCTCTTGCACACACATAAATGTAAAACAAATCTTAAAAACGTTAGCAAGCAGGTGTGAAGCTGTGTCTACTTTGAAGAGGATGAGAGAGTTCTCTGCTAGAAGCACCTTGCCCAGTAGCCCCCAGGGGATCTGTGTCATCATTCACCAAATGCAAGGCAGCCCATCTCACTTGTGGGGCTTCTCTCTCCACACACAGAAGCCCATCTTCTACATTTGCTGCTTCAGGTTGAAAGCTGACATCATAATATGTTTAAAGTGTTGTTTCCTTTTTCAAGTTAAAATGATACTGTTTCCACAATTTGGCTAACTTAGAAGAAAAAATGTATAGGTCATAAGTCATGTCCATTTCTCTCCGTATAGGATTGCTGGTCCTATGCACCCCTGTCACATTGTCTCATACAGTTCATCCAAACTCTTGAATTTCCTTGGACTTTTTTGGCTTGAAACCACACCTCCTTCCCAAGGATGGGGTGGAGACATCATACTTACTTCCAAAATCAAATAAGAAAAAAGGGAGGCACTTGAAGCACAGTGTGATCAAAAAGGCTGTCACAAAGAGCCCGCTGACAAATCTGTGAGTTTTGTTTTGTGACATCCATAGGAGGCTGATTGTGCTTCATTTGACATTTGGCAAAATGTCACTGCATTGATACTGTCATTGCCGATGTATGAGGCCGTCTTGCTAGAAGTGCTTTCAGGGTACGGTGACAGATGGCTTGGCCCCTTTACTGAGCTCTGTTATCTTGACCCTTTGTGTCCATCTTTGAAGATTTCCTTAGGATTCAGTAAGAAGCCGATTGCTCTGTATGATCCTCAGTGTTATGAAGTGATAGAGACACAGATGTGTGGACACTCATTGTTTGTTGCTAATTTCAGGGGTAGTGAGTGAAGAAGCTGACTTCATGGTGAAAATCAATCTGGGCGATCCATCAAAGAGAAGGACAGTGTCCTTCTGTAATTAGACTTGATTTGACCAATTCAGTTTGAGTACAGATACACTGATTCAAAAGGTGGCAGCCTGAATGACAATGAGTTCAAAAGGACCCCCTTGAGAGCTTCCCAGGGTCTGACCCATTTGACAGCCATGCATTTCCTGTGAATTTTGTGCAGTCACTCCAAGAAATAAGACATTAGCCTCATGGGCTTTGTCTGTGAAGATTTAGGGGGGGCTATTTCACCAAGTTCAGAGTCCCATAGGGCAGCAGCAAAACATTTCTGTTCCTGGTCTCTTGGGCGCCCCACAGCAGCTATTTGTGTGGGAGAGAATGAGAGATGTGCAGGTTCCTCAGGCCAGGAACAGCTCTTTGAAGCAGAGCGCAAAGCGCCTAACGCAGGAAATGTGCATGCACTGAAAAATTACAGGATGCAAATTACTCGCGGTGCAAAGCCTACTGCAGGTTCATTTTCTAAAATGCTCCCTTAGCCCGGGCCCGACAAGGATGAAGAATAGGTACGGCTATACTGGAGCTCAATGAAAGGCCACCAAGAAAGGAAACAGATTTTAGAGGTGGCCCATAAACAAAGCACCGCCTTCAGGAAAGTAAAGAAGCCATCCATTACCCACACAAGGTACATAATAATAAGGACAAGCACTTCATCACCCTGTATGTCGGCTAGAGGTCAGACACTTGCAGGGCAACACCACACAAGTTCATATTTTAGTCACAAAGGGCTGTGCCTGACTCAGAGGGCTGTTCTACCTTGGGGGAAGATTCTTAACTACCCCTGGACTCTTCATGACTGCTACTTTAAAGCAGTCATAGTTTTAAATACTTTTATTATTAACACAGGTCTGTACTAAGGTAATTATACTTATTGACTTAAGATGGAGATCGTGGAGGACCGGCTTGTGAGAGATCTGCCCTGCAGCTCTTTGCTCAACCGAAAGTTATCAAGAAAACTATAGTTTATTTCCACAGTTATTAACACCCTGAGTGGCATAATTCTTCCCGAATCTAAGTACAGCTAAGAAAATGTCCAACTTCTTATCGTTATAGCGTGTAAGATTTTACTTCTTGTTACTTTATGCTGTTTATTTTTTTACTAAGCAATTGTTTGCTGAAGGACTACTGTTTTCCAGGGATCATTCCTTGACTACAGAAACAGCAACGATGGCCCTCCAGGTAACTTCATTGTAATGGTCGGGGACGGAAACCAAATATCAACAAAGGCAACAGGAATATGTAATGTGCACGGCCCATGGAGACAAATGCTCAGAAACTGACTGGGAAGAGTATGATAGCTTTAAAATGTATTTTTAAATGCTTTGATTTTTATGTTTGTGCACTTGCATGTCTTCCAAATTCAGAAGAGTGTATAAGCTCCCTTGGAGCAGTTGTGAGCTGCCCAGGGTAGGTGCTGGGAACAGAACCTGGGTCCTCTGGAAGAGCATGAATGACTCTATGTCTGGCCTGATAGTTTTATTTGTGAACTCGACATAATCTAGAAACCTGGGAAGAGAGTCCCAATAGTGATGGTCTAGATTAGGTTAGCCCATGGGGGACATTGTTAATTGGATCAACTAAGATGGACGACATCATTTTTATAAACTGGACTCCAGAGTGAATGAAAGGTGAGACCCACCCACTCCCTGGCACACATGCATCAATGCATTTTCTCTGTATTTTACTGTGGATGTGACTAGTTGCTTCAGGTTTCTGCTGCCTTGATTTCTGCAAAATGATAAACTGTGACTTAGTTCTGTTCTGTTTTTTTTTTTTTTTTGAGAAAGGCCCTTGGCTGGCCTGGAACTCACTGAGATCTGCCTGCCTCTGCTTCCTGAGGGCTGGGATCAAAGGCACATGCCACCACACCTGGCTATAACCTAGAGGTGTGAGTGAAATGAATGTTTTTTTTCCTAAATCGCATTTGTCAGAGTATTTATCATAGTCACAGAAGGGAAACTAGGACAGCATAAGCACAGACAAAGAATTATGACCAGAGGTATTGTCTTAGTTAAGGCTTTACTGCTGCGAACAGACACTATGACCAAGGCAACTCATAAGGATAACATTTAATTGGAGCTGGCTTACAGGTTCAGAGGTTCAGCCCATTATTATCAAGGTGGGAGCATGGCAGCATCCAGGCAGATGAGGGACTGAAGAAGCTGAGAGTTCTACATCTTCATCAAAGGGCAGATGAGAGAAACTTGGCTTCCAGGTAACTAGGGTGAGGGTCCTAAAGCCCATGCCCACAGTGACACACTTCCTCCAACAAGGTCACACTTACTCCAACGACGCCACACCTCGACATAGTGGGACTCCATGGGCCAAGCATATTCAAACCACCACAGGTATCATCATAGACTGGATGATAAAGACATTTTTCACTTTTGCTAAAAGACCTGAGTAAAGTGACGAGTGCGAGTCGGGTTTATGTCTCCTTTCACTAGAACATAATACTGAAAGGTTGTGTGTAGATTATGCTTTATTTTAAGTATTATATTAGTTTATTATCCATTGCTAAAATAAAATACCCAAGGCTAAGCAATCTATAAAACAATGTTTGTCCTATGGTTCTAGATGCCAAGGCTGGCTTCTGATCAGTCTTTTTGGAGAAAGCCTAAGGACAGATGGACAGCAAAGGAAGAAGCATGTTTGAGAAGGTCACACAGTGAGACAGGAAGTCAGGGAGCGAGGAGGGGCCAGACCATTCTCTCAGGAACTTGTTCACTGAGCGTCCAGCACTCCCTTCCTATCAAGGGCATCACCCTTTATGACTTTAACACTTTGCACTTGACCTCATTTTCAAAAAGCTCTGCCCTGGATACATTCTCACTGCAGATCAGCCTTCAACACAGGAGGCTTTTGTGAATGCGCGACATGGTTAACACAAACTGTGTACCACTAGTAAGTGTTCTACCAAAGCCTACTGTGAGTACAGTGCTGGAGACAGGAACAGTCTTGCTTACTGATTTAAACAAGATTGTTTTACACCATGTGTAATTACAACCATCAACACCGTTGCTTAGTTGTAGTTCTGGATAAATAATCAAAAGGCTTTGTGATTAGATCACACAAAAATTAACACTCCTGCAATGCTGGTCCATGAGGAAGGACCTCCATGGTTGAGTTGGCTTCCTCTGTCTATTCTTACATATCCCAAAGTTGTTCTGGAAACACAACATATTTTTTTTCAAACTTAACAGTGGGTATGACCCAAGTTTCAGGCAGGTTGTTACAGATTCCAGATAAGGGTCATTCTACCTGCACTATTATGTCTTTTTTTTTTTTTGAAAATGACTTTTTCCTGGTACGTTAGCCAGAGTTCTATCACTATGACAAAATACCAGAGTAATGAACTTAATAAAGGAAAGAAAGATTTTCTAGGCTCATGATTTCCAAGGTTTCAGTTCATGCTCCCATGTTCCTATTGCTATAATCTGCCACAGCACAGGAGTGCATGGTAGAAGAGGGCCTGTTTACCCTGAGGTTGCTGGAAAGCAAAGGGAGGATGGGAGAGAGACTGGGGAAGCCCCACAATCCCTTTCAAGGGTATGTCTCCACTGACCTAAGACCTCCTATTAGACGCCATTTCTTCAAGGCTCCATCACCTCCCGACAGGGGTAAGCTGAGGATGAAGCTATTGGCACAGGCCTGTGAGGAGGGCTGTGGCAGTCTGGAGTGGCATCTGGGTTCATTGGTTGATTTGAAAGCAACACCTGTTCTGTTTACAGAAGAGGGCAAGTTACCAACCTGCTACCATCCCATTCCAAAGTGAGCTTTCCTAGTAAGTTTTGATTTGATAACAGAAATGGTCTGACTCACAACAAACTTCTGGCAGTGTGCACGCTGGTTGCCATTGGTAGTTGAAGATGCTGAGGCTGTTGCCAATGGTAGAAACTACTGGAGAGAAGGCGAGGAGTCAAGAAATATGGTCTCTCTTCCCCTGGCCTCTCTCCACTGTTCCCTTTCTGACTGTCATTTGGCAGAGGAATTGGCAGATCCATTCTAGCTTTGTGGCCATTATGAGGAGTAGGTATTTTTGGAGTTCTGCTCCTGTGAGGGAGCCATTTTTTTTCTGTTCTGTCCACAGCTGAAGAACACTTGTGGAACAGTCTAGACTATTCCACCACTGCTGCCATGTGCTGTTAAAGCTTGGTTTTCTTTGGGTTACCTGAGAGGATGTTTTTGTGTGTATTTTGTTGTTGTTGTTGAGTTAAATGAGACAGCTGTAACTTTTAATATGTAAAAATACTTGTCTCTTAATGGCAGATTGGTTATTTTATAAGCAAAACACTTCCATTTTAATTTTCAGGTGCACCAGACCAAGCTCTTTACCCTAAAAATGCTCACAGTTTCTTTATGTTTTAAAGAAACCTGTTTTCTATTTTTTCTCTGAGCTTTCTCCAAAAGAATCTATTTTTATATCTGGGAATTGAATTAGGGCTTGATAGTATAAAATCAGTAAATTCCTTTTAAACCAGATGTTAGAGATTTAAGTATTAGCTTTCTTTTTAGTCCTAGGCTGTCTGTTTGTCTATGTATGTGTGTATATATGTGTGTATATGTATGTATGCATCTATCTAGCTAACATCTATCTACTATCTTTTACCATATATCTTCCATCTATTCACTGACCTTTTCAAAGTGATCGATGCTTGTTTGTTTTTAGGATGAGTTTTCTCCTTGCCCTCCTGACATCTATAATCTTCTATCATCAATCATTGACAAAAAGCACATGCTGATAGGAGCGGCTGTGTTGGAGGGATGTCCAAGGGAAATGGAAAAAGAAGTCCGAGGTGGGGTGGATATGATTAAGATGCATTACATACATATACAAAATTGTTAAAGGATAAATAAAGCCTATTTAAAAATAAACAATTGCCAACTGAGGAGATTAAAAAAAGCTTTATCTAATACATAAGCAGTACATACACATATTCTCTCATGTTTCTAAGGGCTAGAACTTGGCAGGCCCAGTGTTGGCAGGACCATAGTCTCAAAAATCTTAGGAGAAAATGTCCTCCCTCCCTCCCTCCCTCCCTTCCTCCCTCCCTCCCTCCCTCCCTCCCTCCCTCCCTCCCTCCCTCCCTCCCTCTCTCCTTTCCTTCCTTCTTTCCAGCTTGTGGTGCTTGTCACAGCCCTTGGCTGTCCAATCTGTTCCTGTTATCAGGTGACATTTGTTGTTTGTCCATTTTCACACAGTATTTTTGCCTGCATCTCTGTCCACACTTTATTTTTGTGTTGGTACTAGTCATTTGCACAATCAATCCAGTATGACTCACAGCAATCCAGTATGACTCATTAACCTGAATTCCTTTTCTTTTTCAATATGTGTTTGTTTATGTGTTATTGCACGTGCATGCACAGATATGCATGCATGTGTATGTGGGGGCCAGAGACTGACATCTGGTATCTTCCTCAACTGCTCTTCATCTTGAAAAAAATATCTATTTATTTAGTGATGTGTGTGTATTCCCATGGTGTGTGTGTGTGTGTGTGTGTGTTACATGTGAGTGTGTATTTGAGGACACTCTGGGATTGACAGCTTGGTGTGAATTGCTTTTACACCCTGAGTCATCTCACTGGTCTTCTGGATTACTTTTAAGCCAGAGTTTCTCACTCAACCTGGAACTCAAGCGACTGAGCTAGACTGGCTGGTCTGCAAGCTCTGGGGATCCTCCTGTCTCCCCAGTGCTGGGATCACAGATGTGCAATGCTGTGTGGCTCTTATGCAGATACTGGTGATTCAAACTGCAGTCCCATGCTTTCTCTGTACATACTTATCTCCCCAGAGCCTTCTTTTTAGGGCTTTTTCTCTTTGATACATTTTAAATTATAAATGGATAAATTTTTGCAGAGTGAGTACAGCCAAGTAAACACCATTTGGCTCAAGGACTACTGCAATTGTCAGCAATCTAGAATTTTCCAATAGATTTCCTCTACCTCATCATCTCTGTAAAATAATTTCTATTATGGCTTCTGTCTCTATGGGCAAGTTTTGCTTGTTTTTACTGTGTTATATGTATATTCTTTCATCTCCTCTGTCCCTCCTCAATCTGGTTGAATATTACCCATGTCTTGGTGTATAGTTAGAAAGCTTATATTCTCTTTGTTTTTAATGCTCATCTTAGGACTATGGTATTTTCTGTGCTATCATTGATGGACCTTCAGATTTCTTCCATTGATTTTGTAATTATAAACAATACACTGTATACATATATTTGTATGTCTTAAGTACACCTATGTATGAGTTGGTGTAGGCTAAAATTGCCAGTCATAGGGTATGTGTATAGTGAGAGTAGATAGATACTCCCAGTTTTTCAAAGTGATTGCACTACTTTACACTCAAATCTGAAGCCACTGATACTCCTGTCAACACGTGTATGATTTTACATTTTGGATTTTTTGGGTGAATATCTGATGAGCATTAATCCTGGCATTAATTTGCACCTTCCTGGTGGTTGTTACCACTGAACAGTATTTACTATATTATTTTGCCACTAAAATGTTCTCTTTTGTGTTGAGTTTTTAAAAATCATCTGCCCTTCATTTTTATCATATTTATCTTCCTTTTATTATTAAGTTATAAAGTAGTTTATATTTTCTGGATATTAATTCTTATCAGCTATAAGCAGTTTAGAGATGCATGCAGCTTGGTTTTCTTTTCCAGACACTGGCATTGATGAATATAGGTTCTAATTTAGCAAAGTCAGCTTATCAGTCTTTTCCTTATGTCGAAGACTTTTATATCTTGATGAAGAAGTCTTTGCTTGCCCAAAGCCATAAAGATTCTCATATATTAGCACATAGATTTACTTTTCTGTTTTGTAATTAGGTTCACGGTTTGTTAGGAATTGATTTATATGTCTGTGTGAACTAGAAGTCCAGGTTGCCCCCCCCCCCACCCTAATATGGGTATCTAATTGATCTATCATTGTTAAAGACCATGCTTTCTTTTATTCAGAGTAAGTGCTTGCTTATGTGTGTGCTAGTCATTGACTTTCTAGTCTGTTTTGTTTGTTTAACTTTGTATCATTATTACTTTGCTTTATAATGCGTCTTGTTATCTTAGCAGTATTTTGTAAAGACCCATGAATCTGAACAGGAGTACGGGGATCATTGGTAGAGCACGTGCCTTAGCATGACAAGATCCGGGTTCAATACCCATCAGTGAGAAGGAAGAAATTCCTGAGTTATTTTTACTGTCTTCAAAAGCTTCATAGATATTCTTGAGGGGTTTTTAAAAACTTTAATAAAAATCACGAATTAGTTCTTGAAATTCTCAGATAATGCCTTAAGAATTTGATTTGGAATATTATTGAGTATGAAAACTATTGAAGTGTATTGACATATCTACAGTATTGAGTTTTTTTTTTCTTTGATCAAAATGTCAAACTTCTTATTTTGGTGGAAGGTTTATTATGTAAAGAATAGGATTTTACATTTAAATCTTCGTGTGTGTACATGTGTGGCACGTGTGTGGTCATCAGAAGACAACTGCTGGAGTCTATTCTCTGCAGTCAGGGGAGTAAATACAAAATAAGGAGGTTAAGATAAAACTAAGGATGTCTGAAAAATCATAACAAATCATACTACTAACTACCTAAAAATTTCTATAACACACATAATTATGTGTATAAATCTTTGTATATAGTTTTTTTCTTTTTAACGATGCATTTCTTATTTTTTTCTTTTATGAAAATATCTTTCTTTCCTCACATAACATATCCTAATTGTGGTTCTCACCCTCCCAATTCCTCTGTTGCCTCTCCATCCTGAACTGAAACTACCCTATTTCTGTTTCTCATTAGGAAAAAAAACCCCAGACTTCCAAGGGATAATAATAAATATAATATAATATAGTATAGTATAATACAATATTATATAACATAATTAATATAATATAAAAGATAAAACAAACCCCAATATATCAGAACAGGACAAAACAAACAGAAGAAAAAGTGCCCCAGAAAAGGCACAGGAAATAGACACAGATAGAGACCCACTTGTTTCTGCAGTCAGGAATCCTGTTACGACACCAAATTGGAGCCATGATATATACACGAAGGAGCTGTAGTGCAAAGATAGAGAGAAAATACATATAAATAAAGTAAAAACAAATGATAAAATAAAAATACAAGGAAAAGAAAAGCCCTGGAATGATATTGTGAAACAAGGAACCTGCAGAGATTCCATTGAATTCATTTTCAGTTGGCTGTTTACTGCTTGGTATGCAGCCTACTCATAAGAGTAGTTTGTTACTCTAGTGAGATCCCCTTGGAGTAAACTAAATTTTCATTTGCAAGTGGTTATCAATTGTAGAATTTTTCTGGGTTAGGGATGGAGGCATGTGTCCACTTCTCTTTTTCGCTTCAGTACCCAGTAGGGTGAGGGACTGTGCATGCTGTTGCAGGCTCTATAAGCTCACTTGTGGATAGATCCTGTCAGTGTAGGGGGCTGTATTTTCTTGGTGCCCTACATCCCCTCTGGCTCTTAACTCTTTCTGCATTCTCTTCTATAGGATTCTCTGAACTTCCAGGTGGGAGGGATTTGGTGGAGACACCCTGTTTAGGACAGAGCACTGCAAGGTCTCTTATTCTCTGCATAATGTCTCGCTGTGGATCTCTGTATTTGTACCCATCTGCTGCAGGAGGAAGCTTTTCTGATGATGGGCTAGCAAGGCACTGATCTATGAGTATACCAGAATGTCATTAGAAACTATTTTTTAAAAATCATTATTAGGAGTGTGTCTTAAGTCAAATCAGATATTGGTTGGTTACTCCACAAACTTTGTGGCACTATAGCTCTAGCATGTCTTGCAGGCAGGACACCTTTGTAGATCAAAGGTTTGTGGCAGGTTGGTGTTTGTTTTATTTCCCCTTTGGAGCATTCACAATACTTTCCTGTACCCTAACATATAGGGGTGAAGACTAAGTGGGCACCAGCCTGACTTCATGTTCAATGAGTTGTGTTAGGTGTTACCTTCAGTAATAACAGAAGGGGCCTTGTCATTAGTTTGTGGAAATCAACCTATATAGTCTTGACAGCAGCCTGAGTTGGGATTCCCATGGGGCCCTTTTGGCCAACCACTCAATTAGATGGAACCCATTCCTGGTACTGGAACTACATTTGGTGACAAGACATGATCAGCTGGAGCTCTGTTTCTCCTGTTATTTAGCAATCATATATATATATATATATATATATATATATATATATATATATATATATGTGTGTGTGTGTGTGTGTGTGTGTGTGTGTGTGTGTATTTAACTGTATTAGGTTATTATGCTATCTCTCAAATGGCTCTTAATTTTAGATATCTCTCACCATACTCCCTCCCTTGTCCCCCTTCACTCCCTCTCCCAATGTGATTCTTTCATTCTAGTCTCCTTCAAATATTTATACATAATTGTACCTAACCTTTGTGATCTATGGGTTGTAACTTGGTTACCATTGGCTTAACAGCTAATATCCACATATAAGTGAATTTATACCACATTTATCTTTCTGGGTCTGGGTTACCTCACTCAGGATAATTCTTTTTTCTAGTTCTATCCACTCACCTGAGAATTTCATGATTTCATTTTTTTAACAGCTGAGAAATATTCCAGTGTGTAAACATACCACATTTTCTTTATCTCTTGAGGGACATCTAGGTTGTTTTCAATTTCTGGCTATTATGAATGGAGCAGCAATGAGCATGGTTTAACAAGTTTCCATCATCAGAGAAGCTTTCTCCTACAGCTGATAAGATGAAGTGTCCTTTGGCTATGTGCCCAGGAGAAGAATTGCTGGATCTTGAGGTTGATCCATTCTCATCTTCCATAGGAACATCGACACTGATTTTGAGAGAGGCTGTACAAATGCGTACTCCCACCATCAGTGGATGAGTGTTCCCCTTACTCCACATCCTGACCATCATGACCTGTCATTTGTCTTATTGATCTTGGGCATTGTGATGAGTGTGATATGAAATCTCAATGTAGTTTTTATTTGCATCTCCCTGATGGCTAAGGACGTTGGTCATTTTTAAAGCATTTCTTAGTCATTTCTCTTCCAATAATTCTGTTTAGATCTGTACCTCATTTTAATTGGGTTCTTTTCTTAATATCTAGCTTTCTGACTCCTTAGTAAAATTTCGTATTAGCCCTCTATCAAATGTGTAGTTGTTAAAAGTCGTTCATATTCTGCATAGTGCCAGTTTGAATGATGATGTCCTTTTCCATGCAGGAGCTTTTCAGGTTCACGAGGTCCTGTGTATTAAGTGTTGATCTCAGTGCCTGTGTTACTGGTGTTTTGTTCAGAAAGCCTTCTCTGGTGCCAATGAGTTCAAAGCTATTCAAATACTTTCTCTTCTATCAAGTTTAGAATATCTGGTTTTATGTTGAAGTTTTTGATCTATTTGGAGTTGTTTTGTGCAGAGTGATAAGTATGGATCTATTTCCATTCTTCTACGTGCAGCCATCCAGTTTGGCTATCACCATTTGTTGAAGATGTTGTGTTTCGTCTAGTGTGTATTTTTGGCTTTAGTTTAAAAAAAAAAAAGGCGTTCATAGGTATGTGGGTTTATGCTTGGATCTTACGCGCGCCTCCCGAGTCCCTTTTCGCCCGTGGAAGAGAAACACGAGAGGCAGTATTCGGGTAGTTACCACAGAACGAGGCTTTACTCTGTAACAGCAAACGTGGAAAACGCGGAAGGAAGCGGAAGGGCTGAAGACAGGAAGGGGCCTAGCTTAAATACACCCTAGAGTGACGTATTCACTTCTGATTGGCTGTTCGCTCACCACCCAATATTATGCCTCGGGATTGGCCAGTGACTTTGGCGGGCCTTCTGCCTTTGCAGCTGCGCAGTTAATTGTTTACTACAGGGAAGACACGAGGCCAGCGCCATCTTGGAATGGCGCATACTGACTGCAGCTTCCTACACTTGGACCTTAATACAATTCCATTGATCAATGTGTTTGTTTTTGTGCTGAAACCATGTTGGTTTTATTACTACACGTCTGTAGCACAATTTGAGGTCAAGGTGATACCTTCAGGAGTTCTTTTATTGTTCAGGATTGTTTTAGCTATCCTGTTTTTTCCCCTTCCAAATGAAGCTTAAATTTGTTCTTTCAAGATCTGTGAAGAATTGTGTTGGGGTTTTTGATGAGGATTGCACTGAACCTAAAGACTGCTTTTGGTAGAATGGTATCATGGGGCATCTTTCTATTTCTTCTGAGTCTTAAAGTTTTTATTATACAAAGCTTTTACTTGCTTAGTTAGAGTTGCTCCAAGATAATTTATATTTTTTGAGGCTATTGTGAAGGGTGTTGTTTCTCTGATTTCTTTCTCTATCTGTTTTGATATATATATATATCTATATATCTATATATCTCAAATACTGATTTTTTGAGTTAATTTTGCATTCATCTACTTTGTAGAAAATATTTATCAGCTTTAGAAGTTTTCTTATGGAGTTTTTAGGGTCTCTTATGTATACTACCACACCATCTGCAAATAAAGATCCTTTGACTTCTTTCTTTCCAATGTATATCCCACTGATCTTTTTCAGTTGTCTTATTGCTCTAGTTAAGACTTCATTCTATTAAGCATGTGTGAAGAAAGTGGACAACCTTATCCTGTTTCTGATTTTAGTGGAATTGTTTGAATTTCTCTTCATTTGAGTTGATTTTGGTTACTGACTTGCTTTAAACTGTTGAGGTATATTTCTTGTATAACTGATCTTTTCAGGATTTTAATCACGAAGTGGTGTTGGATTTTGTCATAAGGTCCTTTCTGCATCTAATGAGATTATCATGTGTCTGTTGTTTTCATTTCAGTTTGTTTACATTGTGGAGTACAGTTATTGATTTATGTGTTGAGCTCCTCCTGAATCTCTAGGATGAAGTTTACTTGATCCCAGTGAATGACCTTTTTGATGTGTTCCTGGAATAAGTTTGCAAGTATTTTATTGAGAATTTTTGCATCTTTGTTCACAAGGGAAGTTGGTTTGTAATTTCCTTTCTTCACTGGGTCTTTGTGTGTCTTGGGTACCAGAGTAACAATAGCCTCATAAAGTAAATTTGGCAATGTTTCTATTTTGTGGATTAATTTGAGGAATATTGGCATTAATTCCTCTTTGAAAGTTTTGAGGAAGTTTGCTCTAAAGCCATTTGGTCTTGGGATTTTATATGGTTAAGGAAGTTTTAATGGCTGCTTTTGTTTCACTAGGGACCACGTATCTGAGTTGCTTAGCTGGTCTTGATTTAACTTTGGTAGGTAGTGTGTATTGAAAAATTACCCATTTCTCTCAGATTTTCTATTTTGGTGGAATACAGATTTATAAAGTATATCTTTATAATTCTCTAAATTGCCTCAATGTCCACTATTATGTCTAATTTTGCTAATTTGAATCTTTTCTCTCTGCCTTTTAGTTAATTTGGATGAAGTTCTGTCAATCTTACTGATTTTCTCCAAGAACCCACTCCCCTTTTTCCCAACATAACAGTTTTATTGATTGGGTGGGAACTTCACATCATGCACATTGATCATATTCACTTCCAAGTCCTCCCAGGTCTGCTTTCCCACTTTTGTGACTTCCCTACCCCTTTAATAAAAAGAAGAGAAAAAAAAAAAAAACCAAAACAATATTCACCCACCAAAAACCCCAATTTGTGTTGATCACATACTCACTGGAGCATGGTCAAACTCTCAGTGGCCTGCCCCTTAAAGAAAACCATGTTGTTATTGAGTTTTAACCCATGGTGGTCAGAGAGGATTCAGGGTGTTATTTCAATTTTCTTGTACTAAGATTTGCTTCGTATCCAAGTATGTGGTCAGTTTTGGAGAAAGTTCCATAAGGTACTGGGAAGAAGATATAGTCTTTTGTGTTTGGGTGAACTGTTCTGTAAATATCTGTTAGGTCCTTTTGGTTTTGGTTTTGTCTGGACAATCTGTCTATTGTTGGGAGTAGGGCGTTGAGGTGTCAGACTATCAGTGGTTGAGGTCAATATGTGACTTGAGCTGTAATAGTGTTTCTTTTATGAACTTGAGTGCCTTTGTCTTTGTTGCATAGATGTCAAGATTTGTAATTTCCTCTTGGTGGATTTTCCCTTTGATGAGTATTTAATGACTTCCCTCCCCCTATTTCTTCTGATTAGTTTTTGTTTGTTATCTAGTCCACTTCCTTAGAATATTTTTTTCACATTCTTTTATCCTGAATGTTTTATCCTTGATGTTAAGGTATGTTTAATGAATGTGGCAGAGAAAACTGGATCCTGTTTTCCCACCCATTCTGCTTGTCTGCATCTTTTTACTGGAATGTTGAAGGTATTGATGTTCAGAGATATCAATGAGCAGTGTTTATTTATAATTTTTATTTTGTTGCTGCTGTCTTATCTGTTTTGGTGTCAGGGCTATATAGCTTTTGTGAATTTTGTAGTTATTCTTTCACCTTTATTTTATGGATTATCTCAAGGAGTACTGCTATTAGTTCTGTTAGGCACCATTGAGTCAGCAATGATAAATCCATCAGGCCCACAGTTTCTCTAAAATCCAAGACTGATGATTGCTGCTTCAATACCATTGCTCATCATGGATATATTTAACTTTTTTATTACTTAATTTTGGTCATATGTGTCTAGAATTTATTCATTTCTTCCATATTTCCAATTTGTTAGAATGTAGGTTTCAAAAGTATCTCCCAATGATCTTTTACCTTTCATTGATGTTTACTCTAATATCTCATTTTTAATTTTTAAAGTTTGGGTCTTCTCTGTCTTTTTTGTTTGTTTGATTAAGCGTTTGTCATTTATCCAATCAGCTGTTTGTTTAATTTATTCTCATGTTGCTATCTTTGTTTCTTTAATTTCTGTCCTGACCTTTATGATTTCTTTCTATTCATAGTCTTGTTCTTGTTTTATTTGAAGACACAAGACATATATAATTGAGTTATTTATTTGAGATTTTTCTATTTTCTCTTAACTATAAGCTTTTCCCTAAGAATTTCATACATATATACAATGCATTCTGCTTCTTCTTTTTCCTACCCTCTTTTGTCTCCCTTACCTCTGCTAGCCCACCTTCTTTCTTACAAATCTGTTTCCCATATTTGTGACTTGTTTTTGTTCCACCTAGTTTAATGAGGCCCATCTATGTGACCATAGGTTTGATATTCTGCATTGGAGCCTGGAGTGCTCACCAGTGGATATATATTTAAATTCTACTCCCAAAATATTATTTGGCAGTGGTGTAGCAGTAAATGGTAGAGCTCCATGCCCCTTTACCCCCATCTCTATTCCTGCACCACATCCACCGCTGGCCATTGGCTAGGATAGTCTTGTGAAGGCTCAGTGCCAGGCAGTGCAGCGGATGTGAGTTGATGATTGCTACGGTCATATAGTGCTTAGAAGATAGGACTTTGCAGCCCTTTCCCTTGTGCATTGTGAATATAGAACTTCATTTATTGCAATAAGTCAGTTTACATTTCCAAACTCACAAATGCTCGTTCAGTTTCCCTGGAAAAGGGTTCTCAAGAGAGTTTCAGTGGGAAAGATAAATCCACACTTGAGACAACTTCTGCTGTTGCAGAACCGAGGCCCTTAATTACAACCAGGCCTGGGAAGCTGTCCAGCATCATCATCCTGCAAGACTGTTGCATGCTTGGTCCAGCTAACCCAGGTCTCTGGAGGAAGTCCCACTAACACATCTCTGGCTATTAGCGAGTCATGAGAGAACAATTTCAGTGTACTTCTGCTGCTGTAAAGAAGATACACATCTATAAAGTGCTTACATATTTGAAGAGCAATACACATTTATCCATTGCATTATACTTTTTAAAGAAGTATGGAGAAAAACACCTCCTGGAAAGACATTATCTTTCCTCTAGGTATATATCTCATGCGATTAGGCTAGTTCATATATGCCAGTGTTTTAATAGAGTTTAATGTACACAATTAATAAATAATTAGCACAGCACATACAAATTTGGTAACCATTCTGAAATAAAGTGAAGATATATTTCATCTGGAAAATGTATAGCAGATTGGAACCTTGAGGATGCCCACATGGGTTGGCAGAATTTAACCTTGGTCATTTAAGCTGCTTACTGTACAAAACACACAAGACTTTTCAAAGAGACATGTTCACCACTATCCACACTGAAAAAAACCTTAGTATTCTTAATCACTGATGAAACTGAAGTTAAAAGTATGTTTAGACAACTCACATTCATTAGAATAGCCATTACCAAATAAATAAAACTACAAGTGAAAATATCAGAAAGTGGAGAAACTTGGAAACTTGTGGGTAAATGGGAAGATGAAATAGTATAACTGCTGTGATTCTTTAAAATTAAAACACCAACCATAAGTGGGGGAGGGAGGGACCTGGGAGGGAAAGGGAACAGGGTGGGAGGAGAGGTGAACCTGATCTGGTATTGGGTGGAGTAAAAGGACTGAAGCCTTGAGGGCCAGTAGAAAGAATGGAAACAGGCAATCTCAGGAAGTAGGAGGTGGGAGAACCCTCTAGAATGTACCGGAGACCTGGGAAGTGAGAGCTTCTCAGGACTCAAAGGGAGAGACCTTAGATGAAATGCCCTACAGCAGGGAGAGGGAACTTATAGAGTCCACCTCCAGCAGAAAGACAGGGCATCAAGTGAAGGATGGGGTTGCTATCCCAGAGTCAAAACTCTGACCCATAATTGTTCCTGTCTGAAAGAACTGCAGGGATGAAAATGGAGAAAAGCCTAAGGAAAAGAGGGTCCAGTGACAGGCCCAAAATGGGATCCAGCTCAAGGGGAGGCCCCAAGGCCTGACACTATTATTGAGGCTATGGAGCGCTGACAAAAAGGGACCTATCATGACTGCCCTCTGAAAGACCCAACAAGTAGCTGAGTCAGATGCAGACATTTGCACCCAACTGATGGACTGAAGCTGCTGACCCCTGTGGTTAAACTAGGGAAAGGCTGAAAGAAGCTGAGGAAGAGGGCGACCCTGTAAGAGGACCAGAAATCTCAAATAACCTGGACCCCTGAGATCTCTCAAACACTGGACCATCAACCAGGCAGCATACACTGGCTGATGTGAGGCCCTCAACACATATACAGCAGAGCACTGCCAGGTCTGGATTCAGTCAAAGAAGATGCACCTAACCTTCAAGAGACTGGAGGCTTCAGGGAGTTTAGAGGTCTGGTGGGGTGGGGGTGAGTGGGGATATATTTTTGGAGACAGGGGTGTGGGGAGGAGGTATGGAATGTGGGGCAGTCAGAAGATGGATTGGGAGGGAAATAAAATCTGGAGTGTAAAAAGAAAAAGAAAAAGAAAAAAATAATAATAAATTAAAATGCCAATAACCATAAAATCTCAAAGTACTACTCTGTGCATATCAGTTGCATCATCTTTTTGGTAGAGAGGTGAACAAATGGTTTTTCACTCCAGGTAGGACACTAGCCAGAGACCCAAGTAAGGATTCCTTCTGCTTAAATCAAGTTGGTAAATCAGGAGTTCACTAGGTTTGCCTTAATAGCATGGCTGATGGGTACCTATGAGAATGGGAGAAGCCTGGGAAGAGCTGCATTGCTGCTTGGGTGGAAGCTTTACAACATGGATAGTGGCTTTACAACATGGATGGTGGCTTTACAACATGGATGGTGGCTTTACAACATGGATGGCAGCTTTATAACATGGATGATGGCTTTATAACATGGATGGTGGCTTTACAATATGGATAGTAGCTTTACAATGTAGATAGTAGCTTTACAACATGGATAGTGGCTTTACAACATGGATAGTGGCTTTACAACATGGATGGTAGCTTTACAACATGGATAGTGGCTTTACAACATGGATGGTAGCTTTACAACATGGATGGTGGCTTTACAACATGGATGGTGGCTTTACAACATGGATGGTGGCTTTACAACATGGATGGTGGCTTTACAACATGGATGGTGGCTTTACAACATGGATGGTGGCTTTACAACATGGATAGTAGCTTTACAACATGGATGTTGGCTTTACAATGTAGATAGTAGCTTTACAGAGGCTGAATCATTAAGACCCATGTTTAGCTAACCTTTCCCTTCTCTTTAGCATCTCTCAAGCTTACTTGTAATTGAGGCAGGGCAGGTAGGTGGGAATAGTGCCTAGAATCTCAGGCAAGGGTTCTGCGACCTACCGTCTTCCTTTATAGGAAGTATTAGTAGCTCTGATACCATAGACCTGTTTATCATTGTATTGTTCTGTTTATTTGGTTGTCATGGCTATCAGGTCAAGGTAGCTTCTACTCTAAGACAGTGATGGTATGATGATCATAGTATGCTCAGAGGAAAAAGCCACACTGCTCCACTCCACATCTATCCTCCCAAAGTCTACTGTGAAACAGTATGCTACACACGTCATTATACATGCCAGCAGTGTGTAGTACATTTTGCATTGAATATAACCCTTGACCTCATCAACCTACCATGTCTTCCATCATCTGAATTTGTGCAAATGTTCTCTATAATGTTGTTCAAGGACCACATCATCTAACAGCACATTTACCAGAATGTGCTCCTATCGCTCATGGACACATAGCTGAACACACATAAAGATATTACTCTTGGTTAGCCATGTGGCCATCAAAAAATTCACACCATCTCTCCGAGACTCAGCTTTCTTTAGAGTCAATTTCTTAAGTTAAGCCTGGGGGTGGGGTGGGGAATCTGTTTCTTCAGATGTGCTATGGAGACTCTACTTTGCATAATGCATCGTGGGTTTTTTTTTTTCTTTCTCTTCTTCGAGAGGGTAATTCTCGATCTCAGAGGAACCTGCGTTGAGATGTCTGTTGAATTATTAACAAAATACCACTTGTGGAGAATATGGTTAGAATGCACAGTAGGGGGTCTAAGAAGAGAGAAAGTCTCAGCTTGGGAATATTCATCCTTAATAGCTAAATTCTCCTTGTGGTAAGAGGGGCTTGGCTGCTTGGGCCAGCATGCTTGCCATGGTCCTTGGACACAGAGACTGTTTGGTAGAGGGAGTGATGTATCTTTATGACAACATTCCTGCAGGAGGGAATGTGTATAACTCAGCCCCGAGCCTTTCTGTGAGCTCTGCCAAGTCTGTCAGGCAGGTAACACAATGCTGGGAAGGAGCAGTGTCAGGCCCAGCCTGGTGACTGTGAACACTGCTTCCTTAATTACTTTGCCTTGTGACAAAAGCCATTTATCAAGCTTGAAATAAAGTTGTTTTAAAGTCAGAAATTTATTTGGCAGCAAATCAGAGAATGTAATTTTGGGGCCTTGGTTTAAACATAAACCAAGATGAAAACACAATGACGAGCCAGCCAGCATTGTGTATGCACAATACCACGGATGGTTTTATTTTAGTTTTTTTTTTATTTTCTCACTACACTTTTATACTATGTTTCTAGTCAGTTCTAATGTTTTACTCCAAACAAAATTCTACCCTAGACCTCAAGGATGTTTCATTAAAGTTTTAATGTTTGCTATTTATCAAGTATTTCTTGCACAAATTATAAACAGTGAGAAGAAGGTTGGGAGAGTCCTGGAGCTATTGATTCATTTATTCAAAAAATATTTATTGAGTGCCTACTATGTGGCAGATACTGACCTAGGGACTAAGGGAGTGTAGTGGTGAGCTGGCAGAAAGATCTCCACTTTGCTGGGATGCACACGTGGATAGGAGGATAACAGGCATAGCTGAGCAGGCCTGGACAGTGGTAAGTGAAAGATACTGGAGGAGGGTGTTCTTGTTTCCTCCTCTGTTCCTGTGGCAAAACACTGTTCAAGAGCAGCTTGGAAAATAAAGGATTTATTATATCTTACAGTTTGCAGTCCATCATTTACGTCATCGCCGTTGAGGAAACATATTCTGTGGCAGGAAACATTTCCCACGTGGGATCTCTTAAGCTTATGGTAGATGTTTAAGAAGAGGGCTCTACTGTCCAATGAATACCCTGATGTCATGAGGTTAAGTCACAATTTAGTGGCCACAGTCACATAAAAACCCAAATCCATTTTCCTCTTTTTGTTGTTTTTTTGTTTTTTTGAGACAGGGTTTCTCTGTGTAGCCCTGGCTGTCCTGGAACTTACTCTGTAGACCAGGCTGGCCTCGAACTCAAAAATCTGCCTGCCTCTGCCTCCCAAGTGCTGGGCAGGTGTGCGCCACCACTGCCCGGCTCCATTTTCCTCTTTTTAAGCTCCCTGTTTCCAAGCATCTTTTAGTATGCCTGCTTCAGAGATAACTCTAGGGGTGTGTGTTTTGAGCCTTGGTAGTTTCTGTGAAGCATTCTCTGCACACACTCTGGGTTCTCCAGTCCTGCCATCTTATTCTCCAATCCCCAGCTGTGGTAGCATGGGAGTCTATAGTTGTTTTGAGTTAGAGATACCTGCTGGACCGGCTTGGCTGCATTCTCGGGGCCACAGGTGGAAGAACACTTTACCTGTGTCACTCTGGAAAATGTTTCCTCCTGAAGCGTCACAGCTGGCTGCAGTTGTGGCAGTGTGGCTTCCAAGGCAGTGTAGACATCTATGGAGAAAGGGGAACATTCGCATTTGATTTGTTAGGGAAGTTGGAGTCTTGAATCAAGGCACCTTCGCTCTCTTGCTTGGCTTCCCATGTGACCTTAACAGAACACCATCATAGTTCCTATTCTCTTAGCTTCTCTGTTAAAGAGCCATGACCAGTGTGAGTATCGCAGAGCCTATGCCATAAACCCCAGGCCCGTGCCCCAGCACCATAGCCTACTGCTACATAGCCCACAGGTCTCCTCTGAGCACAGTGGACTACTTGAGTATGCTCTGGTTTCACCTTCCTACCACAGAAGCCAGAGTGATTCATATAGGGTCAAACCAAAGGAACATTCCCATTTAATAGATGGCAGAACTGAGGCATAGACAGTGGCTGGGTGAGGGAGTGTTGTTGAGTAGCAGTAGGGGCTGCTGGGTAGTGCAAGGATTCTAGAATTTACTCTGAGCAACAGCTATTATAGAAAGAGGGAGCAGGGCACGAAAAGCAAAGGAGTACTAGTGTGAAGTCCTTTCTGCCAGTCAGACACAGCTGCCACTTCCTTCAGTCTGTGGCTTGTGATGAACTTCTCCAGCTCCTCTCCAGTGTCAGTTTCTTCCTCGGTCACACTGCCTCTCAACTTCCTAAGAGCGGTTATGGGATAGCTATTCAGGGTCTTGCACATGGCAAGAACTCAGCATTGCAGCAGTGTAAGGTTATGACGTGTGGGAGGCGGGGTCAGCCAGCCATCTTCCTAGGTCACTCATCCTGTAGATGAGGTAACTTGGCCAATACATTCCAGTTAGTGAGAGAGCACATTACACCGACTCACCGTAGGACTCTCGAGCACATTTCTCTCTTCAGGCACTTGTCCATAAGATTCTATTATTTTCTTTTTCCCTTTTAAAATTCTCTCAATCTCTGTGTATTTGTCTCTGTCTCTGTGTCTCTGTTCCTGTGTCTGTCTGTCTGTCTGTCTGTTTCTATCTCTCTGTCTCTCTCTGTGTGCATGTCTGTCTGTCTCTCGCTGTCTCTGTGTATGTCTGTCTGTCTCTCTCTGTCTCTGTCTCCCCCCCCCCCATGAGGACATCCTTAGGCGTTGTTAGACTTTGCCTTCTACCTTGTTTGAGACAAGGTCTCTTTTTTATTTTTTTCTCCCTGTGTGCCAGGTTGGCTGCACCATGATCTGATCTTCCAGGAACTCTCTTGTCTCCACCTAGAATATCTTTGTATGTGCCCTGTTATAGCAGACATGTGTGGCACAGTGTCTGGCTTTTATGTGGGTTCAACTCAGGTCCTCATACACACACAGCAAGGGATTTTACCCGACTAAACTGTCTCTCCAGTCCAGAATTTCTAAAGCAATAATCCTGGATGTTTGCTGTCGATTTGGAGTTTTCTTGGTGACAAAGGATGTGTGTCTAGCCTCTAGTACGTGGGGAATACTTGATGTGAATTTAAACCACCAATCTGAGAACTGTGCCTTCTAGTCAGGCCAGACCACACATTACCAGCTGGTACAGTTCACAGATGTGAGTAGGTGGTAGGCTATGGCTCAAGTCTTGAAGAAGGTGAAATGTCCTTGGGCATCACACTGAGAAGTCAGTACACCCATTGGGACTGTTTGGAGCTTAGTTGGATGTTTCAAGAAGCCAGCAGAAGTGACTCATGTAAGTAGCAATGTGGCAAAAGGGACAAGAAAAACAAAAGCCTCACTCACATGCCAGAGCCAGCAATTTCCAGTCTCAAGGAAATAAGGTTCTACCCAGTGTCATCTGGACTAGTCCATGACAATCACATTAGACAGAAACACCCTATCAACTTGAGACTCTACAGCTAGTGGGGTTACTGGGATTTCTATGTGATAATCTGGGTTGCCACTCAGTGTTATGATAATGTGAGGGTCCATTAATTATTCCATTGTGAAATATAAAAGTATAACAAGAAAAAGAGGAGACTCCTTTTCTTCATTCTGTTCTCAAACCAACCCACTTATTTTTCTGCTGTCATAGTTTTTAAGATATCTTGGTATTTTCTGTTTGCACGAAAGTCACAAGTACAAAGTTCATAGGCATCACTCAGAAGGTAACACTTGAAGCATCATTGGAGAAGGACAGAAAGCAAGAAATCCATGCAGCTGTCTAGAGAGGTGTATTAGTTAGGATCCTCTAGAGAGGGGGTTGCTATCACAATCACTTCTAGGCTGTGGTCCAACTAATCCAACAATAGCTTGCTAAGAATGAAAAGTTCAATAATCCAGAAGTTTCTCAGTTCACAATGCTATATGTCTTAACTGGTCATCAGTAAATGCTGGAACTCCAAAGAATTAGGATCAGGCAAAGAACAAAAAAACCCTTCTATCTTCTCTGTCTTTATATAGGCCCTCAGCAGAAGGTGCAGTCCAGATTAAAGGTGTGTCTTCCTGCTTCAAGATCCAGATCAAAGTGTCTGTCTTCCTACCTGAAAGGTCCAAACTAAAAGTAGGTTGATTCACCTACTTTAAACCAAGCAAAAATGATCTCTCACAGGTATGGGTTGTAGTTCATCCCATATGGCTACATTCCACAAGGCTACTGTAAGGAACTTTCAAGAAGAGGGAACAGCAATGATAAGTGAGAGTGTGGCTGAAGGACCTGAGGAGCAACAAAGAGATCTTACTCTGAGTAGAAAGGAGCACACATGGGCAGAGGCAAGCCACCGCATGATGATTCCAGCCCACAATATGAAGAATGCTTAGGAAGCTGTCAGGTAATAATCATTTGGGGATGATAAGACTGTGAATTTCGATGGCAGTGAAATGGAGAAGAGGGTGGATCCCAGAAATAGTTCAGAAGCAGAAATAACTAATGTAATTTATTGTTGAATTATTTGTGGAGTGTAAGAAAAATGAGCACATCTGGATTTGATGACTGAATATCTTGTGCTTGCAAAACTGTGATGGGGTCAGTTTCCGAAGCCCAGCATGACAGTTTGTAGGATCCAGGCTTTTCCTTTCATGTTCTCTTATCTTCTGGACACCGTGAAAGCACTCATGTTATTGTGATGTAAAATTATATGTTCTGAGGTGAAGGGCAAAGGTCAGAATATATTATTCCACTAAATTGTATCTAAAATTCACCTGGTTGTGGATTTTTTTCCCCCTTAGGTGTCAGCCACTTGTGCCTGCCAGGCATGTTCTGTATTACTGAGTTACAGCTTCAGGTCAGTCTATACTGTGCATTTCTCACATGCAGAAGATCCTAAGTGCAGCCTTGGTGGTTCATTTTGAGAATTCTGGACTCATTGGTTGGAACAGCTCCACTAGTTCATTACTCTAGAAAGTTCTGTGAGTCAGCTTTGGGCAGCCACACTCTGTGCAATGCGGTTCATTGTTCACCATCCATTGATCACTTTCTGTGTCTTTTAATGAAAACACAGCGAAGACGAATGTACTATTTATAATTTTCTTCCTGGAGTCATTTCAATTAAAAGTTAATTAAATGTCTTCACATCATAATTTTAAAGTATTCTCTCTGTAATAGCGAGACAATGTGAGAGCTGTAAATTGCTGAGTCTAAAATAAACTTCTCCGAATGCCTTTTGAAATGCCACCGTGTGTACAGACAGTATTGCTCAAACACAATTAATGCTTTCACAACGTCATTAATTCTATTAATATGGTATTGGAGAGATGAGCTTGGGATTATAGATGCTTCAACTAAGGTATTCTTTAAGTGTTGAATTCTAGTGGCTTAGACATCTAGTGTTGGATTCCTTAACCTGGAACTAGTACTTCTCTCATCTGGGGTTGTAATAGTTGCAATATGACTGTCTCTTAACGACGTATATAGGTTGAAAGTTTAGTCACCAGCCCATGGAGCACTTGGACAGCCTTTAGAAGGCAGGGCCTAGAGGAAGGAAGTTAGATAATCAGACACCTTCCCTTGAAGAGAGCCTTGAAATCCATGCCTGCCTCCCTCTTGTTTTTCCTCTCCTCTTCTTCTCCACCCACTTCTTGACCACAATGAGATGAAGAGAATTCCTCCATCACATATTTCCACCATGATGTACCCAAAGCAATAAGGCTAAGTAACCAAGGTTGGCATCTCTGGCATTATAAGCCAAATTAACCCTTTCCTTCCTATAGCTCTATTATGTTTGGCACAGTGACAAACAAATTGAGTGATGACTGACACAGGGATGTTGGAAAACCCCGGATGATTAATGAAAGTCACAATAGGCTTAGCTCATTGATGGACAAGTCCTTGAGTAAATGTTCGCATTAAATCCCTAGGCGAGGCCGGGTGATGGTGGCACATGCCTTTACTCCCAGTACTCTGGAGGCAGAGGCAGAGGCAGGTGGATGTCTGTGAGCTTGAGGCCAGTCTAGGGTACAGAGTGAGTTTGAGAACATCCAGAACAACATAGAGAAACCCTGTCTTAAAAAACCAAACACCAACCTCAAACAAAAAACCAAATCCCTAGGTGACGTTCCACTTCTCCCCTCTCCTCCCCCTCTCCCTTCCCCTCCCCCTCCCCTCCCCCTCTCCCTCTCCTTCCCCCTCTCCCACCCGTCCCCCTGCACATGTGTGCTATGTTCACATGTGTATGGGTGCACATGTGTCTGTATGGCAGCTCAAGGTTGAGGTTGGGGATCTTCCACCTTAGTCTTTTTAGGCAGTATTTTGAAATCAAACCCAGAGCTTAACTGATAACATTCAGTCTCCCTAGTGAATTTGCTCTGAGATTTTCTGTATAACTTCTAAGGCTAGAATTATATAAGGGCCACCTTGCTCATCCAGCATGGGATTTATATGGGGTTGGGAGATTAGAAGTTTAAACTGTGGTCTTCCTTCCTTCCTTCCTTCCTTCCTTCCTTCCTTCCTTCCTTCCTTTCTTCCTCTTTCCCCCATTGCTCCCCCTCCTTCTCCTCTTCCCCCTCCTTCTCATTTTCATAAGACCATCTAGCTCCTCTATTCTTTTAGGTCAGTGATTTTTGGATTCTGTCCACGATGTATCAGAAGGCTGAGACTGTAGTGTCCAAGGTGACTGGTGAATTTGGTGTGATGTCCATATTTCTACACTGTGAGTGAGGCATTAGCTTGTGGGTAAGCAATCTTTCCATTTTCCCCAAATACATTCTCTGCTGTAGAAGACCACAACTCTGTTTTACTACCAGAGATACCTTCTCTCAGGTAGCTGTATTGTGAAGGGAGGCTTGTGATCCAGCTCCAAAATTAGGAATAGTATTCTTTACTATTTACTGTACCAAGAAACCTCTAACAAAGGCTCTGTCAAGCAGGGTTGGGGTGTTTTAGTTCTATACTCTGCTCCAGGAGAGAAAGAGATCTTGTACTTCTCCAAAATGGACCCAGTAATGAGGGATAATTACTGTTCTAAGAGTTTTCTGGGCAATCTCTTAATTGTTCTTAGAAAACCTCCTGAGGATTTAGTTTTATGCCCCCCCCCCCCCTTTTACAAAAGGAATAGAGGTAGTGATGACCAGCTGAGACCACCTTGGCTTGTTATGGAAGTTAGGATCCAATCCCATGATTTGGCCAAAGAGCTTGTAACTTTAACTACCAATGCAGTCTACTGTTTCTCAGACCACCTGGCTGTATGCTCCTCTCTCCTATTATATTGGCCTCTGAGTTTTGATAAACAGGGTTGGCACTGAAAGTCAGATTCTATAGGGACAGCTCTGCAGAATCAAGGTGGCCTGATGTTAGCAATATAACAGGACCTCCGGGGAGCTCTTTCTTATTTGAGGAGGAAGGGCCTAGGTGGGATGGAGCATGCAGGGTGGCATACAGCAGAAGTGCAGTGGTCTGGCTAACTCAGTGCCCTTTGGACATCTGTCCTGATTGAGTAGTGCCCACTGCATCATACTAACTGAATAGCTTGAATGTTGACCCCCATATGTTACTTCCTTAGTGTCAAGGCTGGCATGATGACATGTCCTTGCATCATCATGAACCTTCTAGGTCAGAAGAATGAAAGGCTCAGTTGTCCATGAGGCTGACAGGGGCTGTCATAAAGTGGAAAGCTGAAGGCCACTGGCAAGCCCAGCCCTTACGTTATGGAATATGAATGAGTAGAAAGTGGGAGAGACACAGTGAATGAAACGAGAGCTCAGATAGAGGGCAGTATTTCTCAACCCAATCCAAAGAGGCCCCACTAAAGAGAAAAATATAGTGTATCTTCAGTGTTAAAAGATTAGTCAAAATGTTATTGATCATACAAAGTATTAATCCTTCATGTCTTTATCAACTATAAAATTACAATGTACCAAGAAATTAGAAGCTAACTCACCAGAGCAATACAATTATACATTAGTATCACTTTAAATGTGAGGAATGAGAATATAACCCATGTGTGGCATTGACACTACATGTTCTCTGGGTGTGGCCAGCATCACTTTGGTCTTATGGGATGACTCAGGTCTCCTACCTCAGTTGTCCTTGGAGTCTTGAAAGATCTCTGCTTATGTAGGGACTTCAGCGTTTATATTTCCCCTGGGTGCAAAGATTTTTTTTTTAAATGAGACTTTTAAATTGTGTGTGTTCATGTGTGCGCGTTCGAATGTGTGTGCACACTCGCTCTTGCTAAAGATATTCAGTAAGAAAACAGAGCCCCCTTTCTTCCCAGGTAACGGCCCCAGTGCTATGTGCCCTCTGCTCCTCCCTTCATCTCCTGGGTGTTCCCTGCACTCTCTTCTGTATTCATCAGTGTAGGGCTTGCTCTGTCTTTTCTTCCATTCTGCTCTTCACTGGGAGTCTGCTATGGCCAGTTTCCCATTTTGCTTCTGACTCTCAGGACTCTTGCCTGGGCTTCTGCTTCTGTTCTCTGCCTGGCATTGACTTTGGATTCCCCAATTTCTGTCAGACCCTTTCTTCTCTGGACAATGATGATGACTTTTAAACTTGCCTCAGAACCAAATGGACCTATCTGCTATTCTCCCGAGAACTCTCTTGTTTCAGAAGCCTTAATTTTTCCTTGGCCTTTTCCCTGTCACTGTGGCTGCTAGAGAGCTCTTCAGGAAGTGTCTCTGTAGACTTGTCTCTTTGAACTCACTGGTTTTAGTTTCTGAATATTCGTTTCTTTTTCTTCCCCTTTTCTCTTTGCTGTCACTTTTACTCCTGTTTTATGAAGTCTCAGAAGAGAAGGAGGAGGAGGAGGAGGAGGAGGAGGAGGAGGAGGAGGAGGAGGAGGAGAAGTCTCCTGTAACTTTTTTTCTCTTTCTTATTTCCTTTCCCCCCTTTCCCCCAAAGTCTATCCAACTTCTGGAGAAGCTTCTGTTTTTAGTTGTCAGCAACTTTTAGAATTCAACTTCTAAAGGGCCTTCTTCACCATCACTTGCAACATGGTGCTGTGATGAATGAGCTGTGGTCAAGTTTCCTCCAGTACATTTTGTTTCAATGCAAACCCATTGTTTCACATCTCTGCTATCAGCTCTGAGGGGGTGCATCGATGGCCCTGAGCTGTTGCTAGGAACTGAACTTATATTGATTCGAGAAGGACAAAACAAGGGTCATTCTCCATTTGAGTTCACATGACCCCACTTGTGGCATTTGTTATACCTTACATTTTGCACCTGAATACCAGTGGACTGTTCTCTGAGGTTCATGTCAATATCTTCGGCATATTTTTCTCTCCAAATGTCTTTCTGCCATTCCAATTTGTATTCCATTTCTCTTTCTGTTTCTTCTTTTTTTTTTTGTTTTCTTTTTAAACTCCCAGTGGGGCCTCATACATAATATTTGGGCCATTCTTTAGGTGTTCATCTCCCATAAACAAAAGTTCCAAAGGCTTAGTCCACTAGTATCATGCTGGGAGCATAATGGCCGGCAGGCATGGTGCTAGAGATACAGCTGAGAGCTACATCCTGATCCACAGGCAGAATGCAAAGACATTTCTGATGAGGTAGGACCAAACAACCTCTGAATAACTCTTTGGTACCAAATAGGTCACAGAACAGACTCAGATATCAAGTTGTTTGGCAATTCTTGGTTACAATAAAGAGTATGCTGGTTCATACTTTTGTTGTTTTTTATATTTAGAAATAGGTGGTCTTTATTCTGTTCTAGCTGGTCTTGAACTGACTGTAGCCCAGGAGAACCTCTAATGTGCAACTCTCCCAATTCAGTCTCTTGAATACTGGGGTTACAGGAATGGTCCACTACAGCTGGTTTATTCTGATTGCTTAGATTGATGTGGAATAATATGAGTTCTCATGAAAAATTCACCATGATTTTCCTGTGTTTTTAGTATTGAGAATAAAGCCAGATGTTTCTGTCCAGTAGAAATATAACACAGCCCATAAGTATGAGTCTCATATATAATGTTAAACTTTCAAGCAGCCACTCACAAAGAAATAAGAACAAGCAGGTGCAACTAGCTTAATTATGTTCTTATTTGACTCAATATATTACAAAAATATTTTAACATATAACCAATATAAAATTATTGGTTTTATATTTTTGTGATAAATCTTTACAAATTTGTATGTATTTTATATTTAGAATGCATCCCAGTTAAGATTAACAACACTTTAAGTGTTCCTGTGACTAGTGGCAAGTGCTTTGGAGAACATAGGTGCAGAAAATAATAGGTGTTCATTAAATGTTATGAAGAAGAAAGCTGTACAGATGACTAAAAGAATTTACAGGCTCTCAGGCCTTTAAGATGTCACCTTTGGAGGTTCTGGTGCTCTTTCCCACTTTACAGTAGGGAAGAAGCTAAAAAGGCCCTTAGCCTCTCAGATTTCCTGGATCCTCCTACCTTGTCTCCCTATATCCTGCCTCTGTATCCCTATATTACTGTTCCTCTGTAACCATGCTTGCAGTACATACAGTGTGCGTATCCTTAAAATGCAAAGATTACAGCAACTTCCCCTGTTTTTTTGTGTCTTCCCTTTAATGCTGAAATAAAGTCCAAATCTCTTCATATCAACTGTATGATAACCTTGACAGCATGGCTAACTTGTCTTGAGAGCCCAGATTCAGTGCTTTGAATTGTCCTACTCCAAAATCCATATCATCTGTGAACAGTTGAGATGCATGAAAGGGCCAGTCCTGCTGTTCCAAAGCTGTAGCATCTCCATGACCCAGGGCAGCATCAGGATAGCTAGGAGGACTTCTAATGAGGACACAATATTGATGGAGTCACAGAAGCCAGAGATCTTAAACCAGACCAATGACCCATTGCAATTGCAGATGTATGGACAGAAGGATATTCAGTGAGACACACTGTGACATTCTACAGCAGCTTCCATATTGAGTTGCTCTCTATGCTTGTTGTTGTTGTTGTTGGAGGTGGTGGTGGTGGTGGTGGTGGCGGCGTGTGTGTATGTGTGTGTGTGTGTGTGTGTGTGTGTGTGTGTATGTGTGTGTGTTTTACTTGAGGGAGATTGGTGCCAGGGCAGAGAGTGAATATGTGTGGATGGGGAAATGAGCAGGACTGGGTACATGATGTGAAACCCACAATGAATCAATTAAAAGTTTTAAAAAAAGATGTGATAGCTTAAAGTTTAAGTAGCTTTCCAGACATCCACTCGTTATGCCAACCTTTGATAATTCGTCTCTTTACACACTGTAAACATGGGGAAGTATTCCAATTGAGACTGACTGCTCCTGTTTCTCTTCCTTCAGTGGAGATCCATTTGGTCATGCAAACTTGTAAATATTGTGTCCTTGAGTACTGAGGGTTCCTCCCAACTCTCTTAGCATTCAATTAAGATGACTGACAGTAATTATATCCAGCTAACACATCAACTTCACCATTGGTTCTGAGCATCTTAGAATCACCAGAGAGCTTTCTCCAGTACAACTGTTTCATAAGCACTCTCCTTTGCCACTGGGCTCAGTGCTAGGAGCTCTCAGGGTAGGGTCAGGGTCATATACTGTAGACCGGCATCTCAGTCAATCTAACATTTCATCTTTGTTAAGAATTACTGAGCTACATGGATTGTGTCGGCTGCAGTGATGATTTCAACAAGCAGCTATAGGGGGAAATACACCTTTTTTAAAAATCATTTAAAAAAAGATTTATGAAACAATAACTTAGGATGTTTGTGATTTGCTAACCTTGCTGTAGATGCCATGTTACCAATGATT
Source organism: Arvicanthis niloticus (assembly GCF_011762505.2). Classification (NCBI taxonomy): domain Eukaryota; kingdom Metazoa; phylum Chordata; class Mammalia; order Rodentia; family Muridae; genus Arvicanthis; species Arvicanthis niloticus. The sequence continues at coordinate 49,037,924 of NC_047661.1, forward strand.
TCCTGTGGTGGGGGCTTGGCAATGTTTACTCTTTATTTACCGACTTCTGGCCTAGGCATGACAGTGGGCACCTTCCCCAGCACTGCTGGGCCCAGCACCTGTGTTCTGTGTTAGAAAAGTTATATATATATAGTCTTCCAAATGAAATATATATATAGTTATATATAAAGTCTTCCAAATGAAACAGTATGGGCAAGGGCTCTGTGTTAAGTACCTTCCTCATCACAAGGTGACCAGATGGATGCCAGAAATCACCTCAGAGAGGAGATTCAGTTCAGCTCTTGGTTTTAGTCTATCACAATGAGGAAGTCATGGCAGATTTCATATATATACGTGTGTGTGTGTGTGTGTGTGTATACACATATATAAACACATGTGATTTGGGGGCCCTGTTCCTTGCACATCTTACAGTTACCTCATTTTTCCCATGTATGTATTTGAGAAAATGCTAATATATAGAGACAAATGGTTCTTAAAGCTTAAATGTGTGTTTTTTTTCCATCCCATTGGACTCACATTGGTTTGTAGCATTTAACATAACTAGTATGTTGTATTATATATGTGTATACTGATTGAAATTTTTAACAGATTTGTACTTTTTTAAAAATGAAAGTTGCTAGTTCTGCTTGACCAAGTAGTGCAATCATTATTTTTTAAAATATTGTTGCTGATTTCAGAGGGATATTCACTAATAAATGTATGATGTATAAAAAAAAGAATTACTGAGCTAGAATAAGACAAGCAAATTAGCCTGAAATCAAGGGAATTTGAGGTTATAATGAGTGGCTTCTTTACTGAGGCAGTAACTAAGGGCAGTGTTGTTTGCTTCTTTGGGAGCACGACTTAGGAATATCGTCAGCTGGGGCAGGGAGGAACAGCTAGTGCGAACAGCTAGAGCACTTCACAGCAGAGGGACCAGATTTTATTTGTTTCTGTGTAACTCATAATCTTAACTTTTTATTGTCTCACAGCTGCCAATATGATTTTATAACGCAAATAAAAGTCTGATATATGTGTATGACAACATGTTTATTTTTCATCACTTCTATTAAGGGATGAAATATTTTATTATTATCATTCTCAAATGCCTATTGACAAGGACAAGCTAAAACAGTAAAAATCTGATCTTCCATCTTCCACTGACCATAGAGCTGATGTTACCAAGCAGTGTTTGGATATTCAGAGTAGGGGTTGGAATTGACATAGTTTTTTTTTTCATTATAATATTTTATGTTCAATAAACTGGCACTTACTCTTGTTTGAGCAGGGGAGAAAAAGATCCGGACCCCAAGCCTCATGTAACTTACATCTCATGGGAAAACATAGCCATAAGCAGCATGACCAATGACAAAAAAAATGTTGTAGATGTGACAATGACTGTGGGGTTGGGTGAAGAGCAGTGAAGGTTATTATGGGCTGAGTGTGTCCATGTCTGGAAGAAAAGTCTTCCAAATGAAACAGTATGGGCAAGGGCTCTGTGTTAATTACCTTCCTCATCACAAGGTGACCAGATGGATGCCAGAAATCACCTCAGAGAGGAGATTCAGTTCGGCTCTTGGTTTTAGTCTATCACAATGAGGAAGTCATTGCAGATTTCATAGTGGAGGAAGCTGGAGGCAGGAGCTCCTCACATTTCAGTGAATCATGGAGTAGAGAGCTGGACTGGAAAGAGGAGCTAGCCCACAACCCTCAAAAGTGCAAGCCTAGTGGCTTATGTCTGCCAACTAGGTTCCATGTCCCAAAACAGTTCCACCAGCTGTTCATGAGCTGCTGGGGGCATTTCAGCCCAACTCCTAACAGGCTGTGTGACAAGGGGGCTTTTGGCATGCCTATGAATTCCCTGGGCTGTGGTTGAAATGGAAAGAAAGAGGAAGAATGTGGTAGATGAAGCCAAGGAACTGACCAGGGGCCTGGGCAATCTGGGAGGCTGCAATCTGAGAGGTTCCAGCTTGGAATTAGCTTTACTCGGAATGAGAAGGATTGCACACCTTTGATCGACATTTAAGACATATCACTTAATTTAAAAGGATAATCCTAGTGATGGGTAGAACCACGTTCTCCAGGGACAAGGATGAAACACAGAGTCCCCTAGGGAATTGTTGCTGTTTCCTACAAGTGTCTTGGACCAGAGGAGCAGGGGTGGAAGTAATGAGAAAAGATTGGATCCTTGAAAAGTGTTCAGGTTGGAGCGAACAAGATTTTGTAAATTTTGTTTTGATAAAGCAAAAAGGTCAAAAATGGGTCAAGCTTCTGGGTTGAGCATCTGAAGAGGTAGGAGGTATGTGTGTGAAGACTTCAGGGTGGTTGATGATGAAGGTCAGGAATTTACGGGACCATTTGAAACTGTGTCTGCCCAGAGATGCTTCTTCAGAACCATAACACTTCTGACTCTTGTCAGGCACGGACCTTTGCTCATCATCTTTTTGGGTAGAAGATATTAACATTCTCTGAAATTTTCTTTCCAATACAATCTTTATCTTTACAAAGGAAACCCGTGCAATATTTTCCTAAAGTTTGGGTAAATAATTTCCTAAATTCCAACTTGTCTGTTTTCTTTTTTGTGTAATTGAATCTCATTTTTTTCTTTTTAAAGCAAGGAACTGGAGTAATTTCACTCTTTAGAATTTTATCATAAGTATTTTAAATTTGCAAACAAGCATATATAGTGTACATTGAGTATAGATCAACCAGGTTAAATCCTTTCCCTGGTTTCATTTCTGGCTTCAGTGATTCTGCCAAGACTGCTTTAGCTATAAAGTTATTTGCTGTTCCAGAATGCTCAACGAACAAACTCCAGGGGTCCAGCAGCAGATAGGAACACAAAGGCATTTAAGTTGGGAGCTGTTTCTACAGGTGATCATTCCTATAATAGCATGAGGAAGACCATGAATTCTGGAGTCAGATCTGAGTATCAGCTGAGTCTTCATGTTGTCGAGTATTTGCAGCAAACAATTTAACTATCCCAAGCTTCTGTTTCAGTCTCTTATAAATACTAACAGTGCATGGATCTGAGCTGTGGCACTAGATGCCTTATGGCTGTCAGTAGATACTTTGCTAATGTGAATGTCTAAATCTCTCTTTTTTAGCCTGGGGATTCAAGAGACAAAGATCATGGTGTGGTCATTGGAAAGCTGTGCAGATGAAAAGATGGATTCTGACAACTGGGATCAGGGTGAGGCTGCTTGAAGCCAAGGACCTTGCATTAGGAAGGGTGAGAATTTATATCTTCAGAGCAATTGCTAGTTCAATTTTGTCTGGCTCTTTAACCAGGATTTTTCAGGAAGGGAGGTGGATATCACCTATGTTGAAAGCAGAAGTCTATGAAGGACATTTTATATTTTGACCATACAGTGCTGATATGGATATCCTATATGAGTCAAAACAAACAAACAAACAAACAAACAAACAAACAAACAAACAAACACAGGCTTACAGTGGACATCCAGAAGACTATGACTCAGCACACAATGATACTGGATGTCTAGGGAATCCAAAAAGAAACAGTGATTAATCTATGACATCACTATTCTTACAGAGTAACACTTTTGTGTGATTCTGTATAAATGTGACCTTGAAGTCAGGAGTCTTGGCTTGAGCCTTTGAGTTCACCATCCTGTGTGTTTGTTTGAAATCACATGTGTCTACCTCTGTGTGGCCTATATGCTGGAGCATGGGCCTCACACTTTGTTCACTATGATGCTTGACAGTGTCCCCTATGTGAGAATAAATATGGTCACATGACTGAAATGTGTTCATGAAAAAAAAGTCTAGCAAACACACTTAGAAGAAAGAAACTCAGTAACTGAGTAGCTTATTACTAGAATTAGACATTTTTATCCTTTCTGCACATAACAATGTAATGTCATTTATTGTCTACAAAACTGTGGTCACACTGTTTTATGGCATACTTCTATGAGAATATGTTGTAAACATTTGCCAAATTTTATGTACTTTTCTATTTTAATGGCCACATAGTAATTTTTGAGTACAAATACCATAATTTTTATAGTGAACTAATTTCATAACATTAGATACTTAGTCTTATAACATTCTGTTAATATGAATGACATTATGTGAATATCAATAAAATAAGTTATTAGCATCTCCACCTCAATGCCTAAGTTTTCCCCACTCTTTGAAATGATTTACAGGTAAGGTATAGTGACATACAGCTTTAATCCCAGCACTCAACTGGCAGAGGCAGGCAGAGCTCTTGAGTATGAGGGCAGCCTGGACCACACAGTGAGTTCCCAGAATGCCAAGCCTATATAGAAAGATACTGTTCACTCCTTCCCTAGTGTTAACATGCTATTTAAGGATACATTGGAGAAGGGTCTCTTATGCCCTTCAGCCATCCCTCTCAGTGACAAGGTGATATATTGCATCCATTACTCTAAAATTATGTCATCACCAGGAGGTTGACATTGTTAAGATCCTTCAACACCTCCACTGGGATTTTTGGGATGCTTTGACCAGATAAATGTTTCTGACATACTACTGGATGCTCTGCTTTGCAATTTCAAGCATGCAACCCTATTCTGTCAGCTATGCCTCCCTTCTCCCTTTCCCAGTAGATCTATATTGATTAGCTTATCTTTTTCATAGAGATATTCTCACCATGTTTGCATTGATGGATGAGTTCTAGATCCTCAGAATCCCAAGTCCCAATGTTCTCTAGTGTCCCTGTCAAATGAGGTCAGAGACCTTTTCTTCCTCAAGAAATTGTAGCTGGTGTGTTGGTTCCTATTCTTTAAAACTGGTACATATAATGCCCATGGTATCTGTTTTAGTTAGGGTTTTATTGCTGTGAAGAGACACCATGACCAAAGCAACCTTTATAAAGGAAACCATTTAATTGATGCTGGCTTACAGTTTCAGAGGTTCAATGCAATGCATTATCATCATGTCAGGGAGCATGGCAACCTGCAGACAGACACAGTGTTAGAAGAGCTGAGAGCTCTACATCTTTATCTGAAGGCAGCCAGGAGGAGGCTGTATTTCACTTGCAGCCAGGAGGGGACTTTCTTCTCTACTGGATGGAGCTTGAGCACTGGGAGACCTCAAAGCCTGCCTACACAGTGACACACTTCCTCCAGCAAGGCCACTCCTATTCCAACAAGGCCATTCCTTCTAATAGTGACACTACCCATGGGCCAAGCTTATTCAAACCACCACAGTATCAGAGCTGACAAGTATCATAGTTACAATCTACTGCTGATAGACTCACCAATTAGAGGTAAGACTCCATTTGCAATGTTGCATTTCCTCTGATCTTGGGATTCTGTGGGGCCATATTTTATAAGTGGAAAAACACATCTGCAAAGTAGTAATAAAATTTCATCTTCTGTGTGACTATAACACAAGTACTTTAACTCAGAGTATCAAGAATTGTGTCAACTGAAAGGAGAAAGGGAAGTTGAATGAAATGGTAGCTATGGTTACCTCTAGTGTCATGGGAGCCCACTTCAGTGCTGTAGGGTGGACAAACCCACTGTGCTTTGTCATAAGAGGCACTTCTGTGAATGGTGCTGATTATGGTTGTGTCTTCCTCTGAACAATCATTGCTGGTATAATTGGGTCTATTTATAACTGAAAAGTAATACCATACATATACTCATAAACTGATAGAACTGGTTTTGGGACTAGTTCTGAAAAGATAATTGAAAAGGAAGGTAGTTGTATTAAAACAAAGAGAGAAACATAGCTGCTACACCAATTTCAGAGAAGGCACTTTGTAGAATATTATAGATGATGCCAAGGAAATACAGGACTGCATTAAATCTACATGGTTGTAGATTTATGTGCTAGCATCTTCAGACCTTATGTTTATTCCAGTGGCAAAATTAGTCATGAATTATGCAAGTTTTGATTTATGCAAGGTCTTCAGTAGTTTATCACTTACATAAAATGCATGCCCCTATGCTGGGATTACTCTGTACCTAGTCTATTACTGAAGTGTTATGAGCAATTAGGGTTGGGTTTTTACTCCTCACCCTCCCCCAATCTATAAATAAAAATTTTTAAGTCAGTTGCTTGAAATTCAAGAACATATTTCTCAATAAAAAGTCATAGTTAGGAACTCACACTTACTGATTATATATATATATATATATGTGTGTGTGTGTGTGTGTGTGTGTGTGTGTGTGTGTGTGTGTGTGTGTATAATACAGTATTTTACATATTAGTTCTATTTTAATTTGGTCTTTTCAGCAACTTTGCTACAAATCTCCTTAAGTGTGTAAAAGTGACATCCAAGAAGCACAGAAGTTGAGGTCAAGGATGTTTTTGGAGGACAGCAATCCAGGATACAGATAGATGCCAGATTCCAAAGCCCATGTTTTATTGGAAAGCCCACAGACCTCTGAGAAGTCAATAGATAGCCATAGGGTTTTATGTTCCTGAAATTTGGTTAGTCCATGCACTCATGTAGGAGACGGAAGGCTCATGTGTCCATCAGACAGCATCCTGTTGGTCTCCCTCCATTCCTTCCAGTGTCATATACCCCACAGCCACATCAGAACCACACAGATTCAAGTGACTTCTTTACTCTTATTTTGTATGAACTAGTACAATCAGTTTCCTTCCAACAGATACCAGCTCTGGGTGTCTCTCTAACTGATGTTTTCTATTGACAGCAGGGGGTGGGGGGGAGGGTTGCAGTAAAATCCATCATTGTCTGGAGGAAAATAATGATGACCTTTGCAACACCTTTTCACTAACGAGTCCCACAGCTGTTCTCAGGTTAGCACTGAGCATGTGCACTACTGTGTAAGACAGCTCAAGGTCTATCTCCAACCCCACAGCCCCTCTCCAGTCTCTTCCTGCAGTTCTTCACAGACCCAGTGTTGCCTTGAAAATGGTCCTGTTCATGCCTAGCTCTTTCTTCAACTTGGAGGCCTGTTGAGTGCTTGACTTAAGTCCCACAGAGTGCCCAGATCATATCTGACAGGAACAGGAAGGACCTGGAAAATTGTCCCACCCCTTATGGCCTGGTTCCTATGTAGTTTTCCAAATTATACTGGTCTTCAAGGCTTTGGTCAAAAATATTTGAGAAGTACCTTCTCTTTTTAAGTTCCCAAGGCCTTAATCTTAAGATCTGGCTTTCTATTGCAGATAAACATATAGCTAGGCTTTTCCTAATTGGCAGCCAGGCCAATTTCAGATTTTAGTTAATTTGTTACACACATTCTTTAAGAAGAGAAGATACATTGAAAAGCAGAAAGGAAGCAACCTAATCAGGTTGAGTTTTTAGTAAGTATTTTACAATAGTAATTGAAATTACGATGCTGGGTGGGGGTGGTTCACACCTTTAGTCCCAGCACTCAGAAGGCAGAAGCAGAAGGATCTTTGAGTTTGAGGCCAGTCTGGTCTACAGAATGAGCTCCAAGACAACCAGGGCTACACAGAGAAATTCTGTCTTGAAAAACAAAAAAATTAAATTAAATTAAAAATATTGAAAAATTAAACTGACAGAACATAGTACTTTCACTAAATGTAAACAATGAATACGTGTGTTAATGGAAAGGCAGAGCGTGAGGTATAGCCAGCATAGTAACTAGGTGGGTGCCGAGCATCAGAAGCTCTGACTCTGAGCTTCTTCTCCTTAGTGCTGCTAAAACTAATTCAAAACTAAAAAAAAAAAATAAAAATAAAAAATAAAGCAGTTACTTTCCTTCACTTCCTCATCTTGCTGTTTCCTTTCTCTACCCTCGCTAATCCAATTAGTAACACGAAATTTATCAACTTTGCACAGTAACTCCTTGATTATTCCCTGGACCAATCCTTCAGAGGTCAGGCAATAGAACATTCCTTCTTGACAACCGTGACGTCTGACTAGCGGCAGCCACAGAACTTCATCCAACAGGACCTAAAAAAAACGTAATCGCTCCTTCGGCCGCACTCCTGAGACCACACAAATCTCCCCCCCCCCCCCCCCCCCCCCCCCGCAGGAAGCCATCTCTGGCAACAGATCCAAAGTTTAGACAAGTGAACTCGGAATAGCGTGGGGGTGGGGCGTCTTTCAGGTCTTTCTTGCCCTCTCCTTGACCACACAGAAATTGCCTTTTCCCACAGCTATTCATTTAATCTAGCTCCTGCTGCCCCCCGTGCCTGCTTTCCCTCTTTCTGCTCTTCTGTCCGATGTGTCTTCTCTGTCAAATGCCTGAGCGATACTCATCTCCCACAGCCGTGTCAAATAGAGCGCCCGGGGCACCTGAAGTAAAAACAGCATCCTTCACAGCACCATGCTTGCTGTAACTCAGGACCTCTGCAAGGCTTACACATTGCAGTTGACATTTGTCAGGGGTTGTGTCTGTATCATTAGCACCACCCCCACAGCCTTTCTGCAAACATGTCTAGCTAAGACAAGCCTTTGTCTTATTTCTCTTGTGTATGTCCAGAGATGAAAAGTGCTGTTCTTGAACCTGCCTGCCCCCTGGACCTTTGCATGGCACTGCCTCTGCCTGTAATAGGTTTTCCTGATCTCTGCTGACTCCGTACCCAGCACACTGACAACCCTCATCCTTGGTTTTAGTGTTCATATCTTAGCTGAGACTCTTACTCTTTCTTTTTTCTTTTTTGACAGTATCCTTGATGGGGGGCTTTCATCATGTCTCAAAACCCCGTAGGCTCCTCTCTCTGGGGTGGGCCTTAACTCATTGCATCATAGTACCTGTCGTCTCCCCACAGACTCCACCCTGGAGGCAACAGCTAAGATGGCCAGCCAGCAGCCACAGTGGAACAAGCCTGTGTTATGCATGCTGGTTGCTTCCCGAGTGACCAGTTCCTGCTTTCTGTTTGTGGTCTCACATGCCACAAATTTATCTGTGAGTGACATCCTCTTCTAACACTTGTGATGTTCTATTTTCTTTACACCAAGCGATCTTGCTAATACACTCCGATCCATTAGTACATAAAATCTGGGTAGTCCTTAAGAGATAATGGGGCCAACTAGAAGTTTTCAAATAACTTGTCCAGTGTCTTGACTAAACAGTAACAGAATGTTTCAGAGATGAAAGTTCAGTTATCCAGATCCCATTATTGTTTGGCAGAAGCCATGCCTCAGGCCAGATCACAAAAATAACTGAAAGCCATATTCAGAAATGTGGGCTCTAATCTAAGGGCAATGGGCAGTCGCTGTAGTTTTCAGAGGAAAGGAAGCTGTCTAGAAAGATCTTAGTGGATAAGCAAAATGGGGATAAGGGCCATTTATGGGAACCTGTGCCGGGTAAGAGATGCTGGTGGCTTACACACAGTAGTGCTGGACAGAAAGGACAGAGGTCTGGCAGTAGCAATGACGGAGCATTTTTCCTAAAACTGGATGACTGAATGGGGCGTGAAGCCCTCAACCCACCTTCAGCATGGAAAACAAGTTGAGAGGCTCACTTCAGATATCCCTGACCAAAGAACAGTTCTCACATACACCACAAATGTGGTAGCATCGGGAATCAGAGATTTAGCTGTGTGTCCCGGGACAGAATGTACAGTATAAGAAAATGAAACAAGATGGAATGCAAATGCCTTGAATATGACAATACAAACCACTCTAAAATACATCCCAAAGTTGTACATCTACATATGCAAATGTGCACACACACACATGCACATGCATGCACACACTTGCACTGTCGTATCTATTACCTACTACAAGTCCATTCATCTTTGTGGAGCAGCTGAAAACCCAGTTCCAACCTTAGCGCCTGTAACATTATTATCTGAACCTTACATAGGGTGCCATGTTAGTTTTGCCTTCCAAAGTTTATCCTCTCCTTACCTGCATTGCTATGGGTCCAAGTGAGATCACTGTCTTTCTCTATTTTCTTTTATTTCTCTGCTGCTCCATTCCTGTTCCTACTTGCCAGGCATCTACATCAGTGTGTGGCTATATACATATGGTCTATATATTCAAATATATAGTCAAACACTGAAGCAGATATATATTCATTGTTCTGTGAACAAGTACTGGTTATTTGCATAGATGAAGCTTTATTCTGTGCTTGATTCTAGATCTCTCTCTCTCTCTCTCTCTCTCTCTCTCTCTCTCTCTCTCTCTCTCATAGGATTGTATGTACAGATCCATGGTGCTACAGCAGGCATTATGTAAATGAATAATCTAATCCATTGTGCTTGACATCTGCTTACTATCTCGTGCTGGGCATCCCTTACATTTTACCTATTAATTTTCAAATGGTTAGATGCCAGAGTGCCTCCACCTCCCAAATGCCACTACAGTGAGCATCCTGCAGCATGCTCTTCTATGGAAGTAATTCTCACTGGGAAGCTTTTGCATCTCCAAACATAGTTCCCGATATTTGAGGACATGTTTGGTTATCAAAAATAGGAGAATATGTTCCTGGCCTCGAGGAGATGGAACCCTAGGGTGTTGCTCAGCATGCTGTGGTGCCCAGGGCAACAACCTTCCGACGCCTACAATTACTTTATCCGTGTATTAGTTACTTTTATAATACTGTGATTAAAGTAACTTATAGGAGGGAGTGTTTATTTGGCTTATGGTCCCAGAAGGATAAGAAAGAGTCTATTATGGTGGGAAGACGTAGCAGCAGGAGCAGGAAGCCAGAGATAATATCTCCAATATCAAGCAGGAAACAGAGGGGGAGGGACTTGGAAAGTGTGAGGAGGCTATAAAATGGTAACAGCTTCCCCTCAGGGACATACTTCCTCCAGCAAGGCTGCACTGCCTGAACCTTCCCAAACAGCACTACTAACTTGGGACCAAAGGTTCAAAAGCCTGAGCCTATGGGGCATTTCTCATTCAAACCACCACAACCCCAAATGTGAGCAGTGCCAAGAACCAGAAACTCTCCTGGTAGATGTACATGATGATTTCCTGGGACATGGTCCTAGGAGTAGGCTGGCTGGGCCAGTACACTTGCAGTGTTGTTGCTAGTGTCAGACCTCTGTCCTTTCTGTCCAGCAGTAAGCCACCAGCATCTCTTACCCAGCACAGGTTCCCATAAATGGCCCTTATCCCCATTTTGCTTATCCACTAAGATCTTTCTAGACAGCTTCCTTTCCTCTGAAAACTACAGCGACTGCCCATTGCCCTTAGATTAGAGCCCACATTTCTGAATATGGCTTTCAGTTATTTTTGTGATCTGGCCTGAGGCATGGCTTCTGCCAAACAATAATGGGATCTGGATAACTGAACTTTCATCTCTGAAACATTCTGTTACTGTTTAGTCAAGACACTGGACAAGTTATTTGAAAACTTCTAGTTGGCCCCATTATCTCTTAAGGACTACCCAGATTTTATGTACTAATGGATCGGAGTGTATTAGCAAGATCGCTTGGTGTAAAGAAAATAGAACATCACAAGTGTTAGAAGAGGATGTCACTCACAGATAAATTTGTGGCATGTGAGACCACAAACAGAAAGCAGGAACTGGTCATTCGGGAAGCAACCAGCATGCATAACACAGGCTTGTTCCACTGTGGCTGCTGGCTGGCTCAGTGCTAACAGGAGAGCAATCTTAGCTGTTGCCTCCAGGGTGGAGTCTGTGGGGAGACAGGTACTATGGTGCAGTGACTAAGGAGACTGTACTAGTCTGTCCTGGTTCAGAGGAGTTTGACTGCCACTCCTATTAATTGATTTGCCTAATATATTTACCATCTTATTTGTATAAAATGAGACTCACTGTTGCTCCGATTGACACATCTATGATTATTAAATAGTAGGTTGCTGCTTCATCATATTGTGATAATTTCTGGGAAGGCTGAATAATACAGGGTTATAAAGCCCGGGGCCTGTCGTTTTGCTTTTTGTACAAGTTTTGACCAATTATCTAGGCTCTCTGAGCATCATTCAGAATAAAAATAGTGACTTTGGGGCTGAAGAGGTGGCTCAGTGGTTAAAAGCATGTATCTTTCTTGCAGAGGACCGGAGTTCAATTCCTAGCACCCTTGTTGGGTGGCTCATAACCACCTGTAACTCAGCTCCAGGGGACCTGTACTCATATGTGTACATTTCCACCCTCAGACAGACAGACAGACAGACAGACAGACACACCATTTTAAAATATCTTTAAAAAGGTACTTTCTTATTCGTTATCATGCGTTATCATATAGTATCATGCCTGGCCGCCTGCTGCCATGCTCCCCATCATGATGGGCATGGACTCTGACCCTTTGAAATTGTAAGCTCCAAACAAACTCTGTCTTCTATAGGCTGCCTTGGTCATAGCATACTATCATAGCAATAGTCATGTAACTAAGACACCATGCAAACTACCTCCTGTAAGATTTGAACTTGGGGCCTTCTGACTCCTCTCAATCTTGTTTCTCTTTACTCCAAATTCAGACCTGTTTTCTGAGAACATGTAATTTAGATAGGCCGGGGACTGTACCAAAAGAAGCCACAGCTGAAGATTGTCACTCAAGCCTTTTTATTTTGAATGTCGGTGATGTGTCTGACTGTATGAAGGGGTAAGAAATAGGAAACTTGTGTGGCTCATGTGCACATTGTGACAGGAACTTCTTTAGTGCTTGCATGCAAACGAGCTACATAGATATCATGCTTCACGGTAGATACAGTGCTCAAGCCTGCTGCAGTTTTGTGCAGAGATGCAAATGATCTTTAAGCTTGATCTTGAATCAACTCAGACTCGATGCAAATGCCAATGTCGTTCAGAAATAGATGCGAGTGTTGTACATAGATTGTAGCTCCTGTTTGCAAGTTCTTTTTTCCACAGCTGGGTTTATAAACTGCTTTTTTGACTCTGGTGGTCTGATGAAAATACTGTTTGTTCCATCGTCATAAAAATTGACTTTAGAAAGGTTAATTCTGGGATGCAAGCAGACTAGATCTTTTCTTTAATAAGCTTATTTCCTGCCTTGTAAATATAATGAGTTAATTAATAAACATGAGTTTAATTTGGCCGTTTTTCCTTAAGTTGGATGGGCAGAATTTGACATAGAGTTTTGCAAAAAGACAAGGAGAGTTTTATTATTGAGAGCTAAGTGGAGTCACCTTCCTTTGTTTCTGGTCCTTTGTAATATTCCTTTTACTTAAAGGCCGGAAGCTCAGATCTGACACCCAGGAACCTGAGAACTTGGCAACAATACCAAAATGAAGAGATGCTTAATTACTTTTTTTGAAGCCATCCCCCGAGGGAGAAAAATGGCTGTAAAATGCACTGACATGTTCTACTGCAAATAACTTCTTAAATCGTTAACCATAACTCAATAAAGGGACACTTTGACAGAATAAAACCAAAGAGGTTATTTCTTGTAAATATAAAAGCATTTACGGTTTGATGTAAAAATACAGGTCAAGTGATGATAACCTGTGTATTCCAGCATACCACATCTACAAGGCCAAATCCTCCTTTGAATGGATTCATCAATTTTGAATCTTTCGTGATGTGACTTAGGTTGATTCATAAATTTGGCTTAGCATGGGAATTTTTTGAAAGACACTAGTATCAGGAGTGCTCAGGGCATTTATAATAATAGAAAGTTCTACCAGTTCAGAGCTACACAGGGTAGTGGCATTTGAAAGCTGAAACTTTGTGTGAACATGTTGAGGCTTTTCAGTAAGGCTGTCTATAAGTGGGCTCCATTCTGGAATGGTCAGGTCTTAGGGTCCCAAAGGTAACACTTTGACAATTGTTGCGTAACAGACAGCATGTGTAAAAAACCTTCACAAATACATTATGCAAGGACTTTGACAAGACCTGTGGCTAGTCAATTGTGATTTACAATTACAAACTTCATGGTACCCTGTGACATCAAGTAATTCACCAGTGGGTTCATTAGAGTCCTGTGTAGAAAGTAGATACACACATGTTTCAAAGATTCATTTTTTTTATTTCTGTTCACCCAAATTGTTATTTTTTTTTTTAACATACCCAGAAACCATGTCTTTGTGCTCATTTTGTAAGATAAACTCCTTCAAGTTTATTTCATGTCTCTTCCAACCAGGAAATGACAGTGGCAATGTTACTACACAGGCTACTTTGTCTCTTTACTAACTATCATTATGGAAGCTACCATCAGTGAAGAGGGGAACGGACTGAGGGCTAGGGGTGGAGAGAAGCGTCAGGTGATGAGGCACGGTCATTACTCAGCTCACACAGTGTAGCAGGATGTTAGCAGAGCCCACTAGCTTTGCAGATCAGGTGTGTTGAAAGTCATTGTGGTGACGTAATGATGCCAGAGGCCTCTGTGGTATGGCATGGAAAACCTAGGAGATGGTAGTGAGCAGGCTGGGTATCCGTGAAAGCATGATCTTGATGAAATCACAGATTCATGAGGGGCAAAGCATAGACAGATTCAGAGAGCCTATGAGTCTTCCCAGGAGACTCTGAGGATGTTGTGTACTTTGAAGCATGTGGGTGATTCTCCTGGCAGAGATGGGAACTAACAGGCTGGGAAGATTCTAAAGGCAGAGATGGCAAACGGGGCCCAGGTGGTCCTGGTCCAAATGCATAGATGTCACTGTAGAGGAAGTGCCCAGTGGCAGAAGAACGTGCTCTCCCATGCAGGACTTGGTCCAGACATGGCTGCTTCTCCAAAAGTCTGGCAGAAGACCCAGTCACTCCTATAAGGAGGAGCAGAGCTTCATGGAGACTGTGCTCTGTCTACTGGAGATGCCTGGTGAGTACTGGGACCAGCATGGTAATCATTTAGTCCATAGCCCTTTTTCATGTCTTCATCCACTACCCAGCCAAACTGGGCTTCCTGGTCCTTACATTGTGTGCCCTGGGACCTTTGACTTCTCATGTTGGCTGAGTATATCTGCTTTAGATGTTTTGTTTCTAGCTAGTTAACTTACCCACTTTATTTTTTCCTATGTTTATGTATTCTTAGTCTCCAATCAAACCTCTATTTTTCTTTAAATGAACAGGTATCTTCTTAGAGCTTCATTTCACATTGTTATGGCAAACTTTCCTTGAAAAGGGCCAGAAAATAGTTTCCCCTCTGGTTTCAAAAGCTCAAGCTTGACCTTGTAGGATAAAAGCATCCAGGGAGAGCACTCAGAAAAACAGGCATAGTGGTGTTCCAGTAAAACTATTCTGGGTGTGGTCTTTGCTTCCACTTAGGATCTAAAGTCCCAGTGCAATGGCTTTTAAACTTTTTAAAGGTGAGTCCCAGAAAGAGGAATTTAACCTTTCAGCCTCTATAACTGAAATAACATTTAGAAAGCTTTTTTTTTTAAACTTCTACTTTGCCTCTGTACCTTTTATACTCTAACCACTCTAACCTATCTTATGCTAAAACCATGCTGGCCTTAACTCAACGTTGTGATCTAATGACCCACTGAAAGTTGCAACCCATCACAGGAGACCCTGCTGAGGTCCATGTTCTATACTGCTGCCAGAGGCTGTGTGGATGTCCTTGTTCCATGCTGTTGCCATAAGCCATGTGGGAGTCCATGACCCCTGCTGTTGTTGACTGTTACAGCCAAAGAAGCTAGTTTTGTGTGTTATCAATGGCTCCAGACTTACAGTTGAGAATGAGAGAGGTTGAAGGCTTCTGTGATAATCTTCCCCCAAACCTGCAAAAAGAAATAGTCTAGACATCACCATGAAGAAGCCCTTAAAATTTGTGATGGAGATACAGACATGTAGGTCTTCACAGTTGATAGTTTCTGGCAGGGTGATACTGTGGGAAGGACTCAGTTTTCTTTAAGGGGTTGGCCACTGGGAATTTGATTATGTTCCAATGAGTATGTGGGTAACATACTTGGTGTACTTTTTTTCTCTTTTGCTTCTTTTTAAAAGTGGGGGTGGGGCACAAGAGTGCAGGGCATCGATCTGGGAAGACTGGGAAGTGACTGTGAGCAGGAGCAGTGTGTGAAATTCTCAAATAATCAATAAAAATATTATGTTGGAACAAAAAGCTGTAACCCACAATTTGAAAGACAGTGGCCACACTACTCATCTCAGGAGCAGCACGTCAGTCAGCACATTCTTTTCCTGTGCTCCTGTTGACACTCCCAGCTAGGACTCTCAGTTCATTTTCTTAAGGAAGTAATCTAATGACTCGCAATGACTCGCAAAAATGTAATCAGTTCTTGGCTTTTGGCATGCACTACAATCCAGAGTACATTTCAGAATGAAGAAAGGACCAGGGATAGATTTTTCAGAGACCAGTGCAGAAAAAGATTGTACGTCTTTTCTTTAAAACATTAAAGATTCCAAGATTGCACCAGCCGCACATGGAACCCATGCAAGGCTTTGTAAGTGCAAAGCCTTCTGTGACCCCACAGAGTGGCATCCATTGGAGACAATGTGGAGAGCTAGATATAGCTCTTTAGCAAACAGGGAAAAGGAGTTTAAAAAGAAAATGTGAGATGAGAGGAGAAACAGAGAGGGTCTGGCCATGGTTCCATGTGTGCGCTGGTGTTGCCTCTCAAGTCTCTGATTCTTCCCAGGATCCCTTTGGGCTTCCATTGGGTGCTTTCTGGGTTCCATTGGGTTCCTGTTTTAATAGCTTGTTTTCTTAGGAGAAAGCAATGCTGTGCTGGTTGGTTTTGCCATCAGTATCAGGTACAGATCCTTCTGTTGGTATCTCTGTTGGTTATCCAGCAGAAGAAGAGATCATGTTTGCTTAGTCCTCATTTATTTACTCCTTAACTGGAAACAGTCTCTTCTCTACTCCAGGATTCTTATGCATCTTGAATGGAAGAAGGGCGGGATTGTCACCTAGAGTGTTGGTGCTCATGTTTGACAGGGTGGATTGTCAATATGCTAGCTATAACAGGATGTCACAGTCACAAGATGCATTACCTCAAAAGTGAAGATAGACTCTAGAGCCTAGAATCTGGAGATCAAGGAGTTGGTAGGTTTGACTCAGTTTTGTAGACCACAGAGATGGGAAGGGGGTTGAGGGACAGACAGACAACATGCACCAGTCCTTGCCCCTAACATCTGGGGTTTTGCTGGAAATCTTGGGTGGTCTCCTCCACCCAACCCCCATATCTTCTGTATTCCCACAGTCTTTGTGTCTGAGCTCAAGTTCTTTTCATAAAGACACCAATCACATTGCACTCATGACCTGCCTCCTTCCAGTATAACTTTATCTTAGCCAGTTACATCTGCAATGATCTCATTCCCAAATAAGGTCTCATTCTGAGGTCAAGGGTTAGAATGTAGGAGTTTGTGGGAACACATCCACCTCAGTGGGAAGAAGAGCTGCTATGACATCTCACCATGAGGCTTAGAACAGTCCCAAGAGATCTTGGATCTTGGCTGCCTCACCCTGCTGAGTTGAAATCCCCTTCATTCTCACCTATGTTTTCCTACAGAGTCCTGGGAAATACAGACATTTTACAGGCCCACTGACCTACTTTGGGGTATAGATATGCAAGCAGCAACTATCTGATGGTGTCTGGGAAAGATTTTCCTCCCAGGTAAAAAGGCAGAGAGTCCCATAGGGAGTTATATTTCTACTCTGTGGATGTTGCTCTCTGAGATGATGGTCAACTATTCCAGGTCTGCTCCCATGAAGAAAACACCAGCAGACCCTCAGAGTCTTCCTCCAGCACTATGGCCTCTGGAGTCTCTGGGCTAAGTAAGAAAAAGCTCTGCCCGGTGTGATAGTGGCTGTGTGGAGTATTTAGTTGTCTACATTGCCTGAGATACTTTTGGCTGGGTATTGCCACTCCCAGCCAACAGTGTGCCAATGATATAACTGTTCTGTAAAAAGTGTTACACAGATTAGGCAAATGTTGAAAATGTTGAATATTGTAATTTAGCTCATAGCAGTGTGACTCTTCAAGAAGTTCTGGAAATCTTAGTGATTTCCAAGTGTTTTTAACTGTCAAGAGAGCTCACTCTCTCACCCTCTGCCTTTTTCCTTCTTCCTCTTGAATAGCTTTTTGATTTTTATAGAGTTCCTTTTAGAAAACACTAAAGTTTAGGTATCAGAACCTAAGGTTTTCATTGAAGCCGAGAGCTTCTGACTTTGCTGAATGCTTATGCTTTCTTCATACAATGCTGCCTATAATGGATCCTTCTTCCAAGAATGGGCACCTCATTATGCCCACTATCCTATTGTGGCAGGAGGAAGGATATATACTTTGGTACCAATCTTTGGGGAGATGGTAGGTTCCCTGAGGAGTTCTTCTCGTCCTAAATGGCCTCCCTTGACAGAGTAGTGATCTCTAAGCAGCTCCCCTGCCACCTCTGTGTTTCTTTCAGAGACAAGGAGAAAAACGCAGGAGCCAGAGGCCATGCTGAAGCTGTCAAGCTGGGAAGAGCCATGGTCTCCCTGGAGCTAGCAGGGAGTAAATTCAGAGAGAATGTATGCTCTCCCTCTCTGCAACACAGAAAGTAACAGATGGTCTATTAGCCAGAATGTAGTTTTATTAGCATCCACTCAAACTATGAAGAAGTGGCTCTGGGTAAAACTACTCACAACTTCTGGGGAAGCTGGTCACCTGGGCACAGAACAAATAATTCTGTATTACAATACTTCTGGATGTGAGGGGGAAAGCAAAAATAAGTTTCCATTGCCCTCCATTTGCATTAACCTCCATGCTTAAAAGGTGATTTTCATCTGTTTTCTGCAGGGAGTTCCTTTGCTCTTCCTATGTGAGAGAAGATTGTTGCCTCTTCACCCATTAAGCCTAGGATTTGCATATTGTCATTTGCTTAGTTCTTTGTAGGGACACCTCCACCTCTTTGTAGAACCATACATTTGAGTAACTGCCAGATGGAGCTCACATCCATGATACAGTAAGACTACACTGAAAGATAGGTGTTGTCTCAAGTTAAAAGTAGAACAGACTGGGTGCTGAGGCTATGCCTTGCATGTGGTACTTTATTTTATCTATCATCCATCTATCTATCTATCTATTTATGTCTGTCTGTCTGTCTGTCTGTGTCCATCCATCCATCCATCCATCCATCCATCCATCCATCCATCCATCCATCCATCTACTTTTACTTATTCACTTTACTCCCCGATCACTGCCCCCTCCTGGTCAACCCTTACCAGAATGCTTTCCCCATCCTCCATCCCCTTCTCTTTGGAGCAGGTGAGGGAACTCCTAGGTATCCACCCCAATCCTGGCACTTTACATCTCTGCAGGGCTAAGTGCATTCTCTCCCACTGACGACAGACAAGGCACCCAAGCTAGAAAAACATATCCCACATAGAGGCAACAGCTTTTGGGATGGCCCCCACTCCAGTTGTTCAGAACCTGTATGAAGATCAAGCTGTACATCTGCTACATATGTGCTGGGAGGCTTAGGTCCAGCCCGTGCATGTTCTTTGGTTAGTGGTTCAGTCTGTGAGAGCCCCAAGGGTCCAGGTTAGTTGACTCTTGGTCTTCCTGTGGAGTTTCTATCCCCTTAAGGGCTACAAGCCTTCCTCCTATTCTTCCATAAGATCCCCCAAGTTCCATCCATCCACTGGTTGTGGGTATCTGCATCTGTCTGAGTCAGCTGGTGAGTGGAGCCTCTTAGAGGACAGTCATGCTAGACTCCTGTCTGCAAGCCTAATAGCGTATTATTAATAGTGTCAGGGATTGGTACTTGCCCATGGGATGGGTCTCAATTTGGGCCAGTTATTGCTTTGTCATTCTCTCAGTCTCTGCTCTATCTCCTATTCCTGTATTTCTTATAGACAGGATAAGTTTTGGGTTGAAAGTTTTGTGGGTTGGAATCTGCCCTTTAAAATTTATCCCAGCATACACAGAAGTTTGAAATTATAGATTCCCCTATATATGACTTCTGAAGCTTTTAATATTTTGATTTAATAACTACTTACCTATAAAATGTATTTTTAGTATTTTCTTTGAGCATCATTATGTAAAATATTGATAATTAAAACAAATGTTAAAAGAGACTAGATCTAACTCCTCGAAGTCTTAGCCAAACGTTGACCATCCCAGGACATCTTTTCTGCCTTTGTACACCTCTCACTTCACACAGATAAGATATGTGAAAGCTGTAGTGTCTATAGAATCTACTACAAGGCTTAGCAGATACATAGATAATGGAGTAGTTGATGGCATGTTACCTATTTTCTTTTGATAATTGTAGGAAGAAAGAAATGGCAGTGTTTCTTTTGTACACAAGGTAGAAGTTTCTACTATTTATGAAAAAGTATTTATCAAGCATCCACTGTGACAGGTGTTGTGTCCCATGCTGAGGTGAAAGTAGTGAACAATAGGGATTTTTCTGCTTCTGAGAAATGGGAAATTTAGTGTGAGAAAGGATTGACATTAAGTAAATACTGTTCGATTAGAAAAGTCTGTGTGTAAGTGATGATGCAATCCAGGAATGAGAGATTCAGCATAGGAGACAGGGCAGGCTTCTGCAGGACAGACATAGGCTAAGGCATAAGTTAAATCCCAGAGGATGAGTGGGTGTGTCCTAGAACAGCAGGATTTCAGGATAAGGAACTGTAAGGCCTGGAGTCAGCAGGACTGGGTGGCATGACTGAGAGCTTTGCTGGCAAATGACGGACTTGGACTTGAGATTTTGTATTAAAGGCAGCAAGGGATTCTTGAAGGGTTTGCAAGAGGTAACATTTAACATCCTTAAAAACCATGTTGTACAATGGATGAAAAACAAATTGGGATCAAGTAAAATAGAGTGAACAAGAAGCCATTGCTGTTAATTAGACAGGAGATGATGGTGGTTCGGAAGAGAGGAAGTTAGAAAGACAGAGGTAATTGGCTATGTTTTGTAAGAAATGTTCCCTAGGGTGGTTGAAGAATAGGCATTTGGGAGTGGTTGGAGGATGAAGAACTCCAGAGTTTAGATTTGATCAGTTGGCTGGATGGACAGGCTGCTACTCAAAAGGGGACTGCAAAGGAGACACAGCTTGATAGGAACATTGAGAAATACAAACACAAGATATCATTTCTGAATATTTAGAGATGGATCTAGATTACTTTTCTGGTTCAACTTTCCCTATTTTCTAAGCAGCTGAAGAATATATCTGTTGCGAAGGGAGATGAAATTTACATTTGTAATCTTCATGTTTTGATTTTTAATGACAAACTTGTCATTGGCTGTTACCCTTCTTGGTAGCTTCTATGCAGAGCTGGAGACAGACAGGAATATATTAACCACCAGGCATTCATTCTGCTGAGCTTTGACAAGGGAAGTGTAGAAAAATCAGTCGCACATCATAATGAAAGAAGTCTACTTGGCATTACATGACAGAGATTTTGGCTAGATTCTTCAGACTGGAAGATACAAAGAGCTGTGAGGGTAAAAGTCTATTTATCCCTCCTGAGTGTGAGAAGTTCATTAAGATTCATTTATATTAGAAACCATTTTTTTTTTTCAGATCTCTGTTGAGATGTTTCCAGACTCCATACTTAGCAGCTCTGGGCAATTGCCAGTGGGCCCATTCATATGAGAAATGTAGCCCTTTTTCTTTAGCCTGGAAAAAAGTTAGGAGTTCTTTCAAGTCCAACAAAGAGGTTTGTTTTGACATGGAAAGCTTACTTTTGATTCTTTAAACTCTTGGTGGGTGGAGATAAGATACATATTCTTGGATTTCCTAAAACATCTGGAAAGATTTTATTTGAACATAAATCATCTGATCCCTTTTACAATTGGGGCTAAGTGAGGGAGGGACTAAAATGAAGTTGATTTCCCTTGCGGAGATTCTAGGAAAGCCTTTCCTTACATGAACAGTAACACAGATGGATTTTCACATGTTAAATAATTTAAAACTAAATTATTTAAGTTTTATAATATTATAAAACTTAAATAGGGACTAAAGGGGTAATGAAAAGAATCAGCTCATTATGTTTTTTATCTAACCGATAACCTGAATCAAAGGACATTAAACCTATGACTATTCCACTAGGAAGACTGGCAACTGGTCACCAGCAATTCCAGTGTCAACAGATTGTGGGTTACATAGAAGTATAGCACAGGTTGTCTGTTCACAGCTTGCATGTCAAAACACATAGGTGAGAAATATTAGCTTGTGATCTATTCTTCACCTATGACTTCTGAAACACAAAAGCTAAACATTTTTTCAAAAAGATTTCATTACTATCTAGAAGTTTTTTGAGAATGTCACACAAATTTAAGGTTTTAAATTATTTAACATGTGAAAATCCATCTGTGTTACTGTTCATGTAAGGAAAGGCTTTCCTAGTATCTTGGCAAGGGAAATCAACTTCATTTTCCATGTCAAAATTCAATAATTACCAAGTATGGTGCATCTGCTTGATAAATTTCCTATAAGTAGCACAATTGTCTGATCGATTTATCATCTTTGAAACCTTTCTTTACAATATGGAGACATTTCAGATTTCAAATAGGTCATTGAAGCAATGGAAGCTTACAGGATGCAAGCCAATTGCATGAAATTATGAGTGATGACTGTCTTTGAAAATAATAGGTGATATTCATATTTTACTTTTATGACTCCAGTATATCACTAGAGCTGCCATGGAAACTGGCCTTAAAAGCAACAGAAGCTTACTCTTCCCTAGCTCTTAAGTCTATAAATGCCAGCCAAGAGGTTCGAGGTTTGGTTCCTTCTTGAAGATTTTAGGGGAGGATTTCTTCTGGTTTTGAAGAACCAGCCTGCCTCCATCTTAGGCTTAAAAGCCATCTTATAGTAAAGACAAAGTGGGCTCGTTCCTGTTTATGATTAAAGTTCTAGTTTTCAAGGATTCGGCTACACCCTACTTATAACCTTAACTATAAATGCCCCTTCTGTACTGCCCCTTCCAAAATTGATAATCATACCTTTGTTTCAACAAGTTTATAATCATCTTCCACTCTCCTTTTGTTTCAAAACGCAATATGGCCACTTTGTCATGATTATGACTACCTTGTTATGACCATCTTGCCACCAAGTCTTTGTTTCTAGAGGTTGTTAGGGCTAACATTTTATGCTTACGTTCTAATCCTGTAGCCCCACTATTTTGCCTGCCAAATCCCCCATTTGGAAACCCCTTACCCTTGAGCTATAAAAGTCTTGCCTTTCTCACATTCAATGCTGACCTCTCAAACCCTATAGGGAGAGGCAGCCCATGTACACAAATAAAAAAGCTTGCTTTAAGTAATTGCTTACTTTAATTAATGTATAATCACTATTCAGAAGATCAAGCCCAGCTTATAAGCATTTTAGCATATTTTACACAGCTGTTGCTTTCAACCTAACCCTTCCCCAGCTGTCCTACCTCACAGACTAGCATTTTCCCATATAAATAAAAATAATGTATTTTAAATTATGTGTATATGTAGATATCTGTGGATGGGTATGATGACCATGATGATTTGGGTCAGTGGTCTTTCCCCTCCTATCTTTGAGACTAACAGTTTCTCCCAACTTCTGGTGGCTCTGGATATTCAAGACTTATGACAGCATCACTACAACCTCTGGCTTCCACCCCATATGAACACATATGAACATGTGCACATATACATATAAGCATGTAAATGCACCACATATGCAATATCATTTTAGAGCAATATTTAAACTTAAGTGGTACAAAATAGAAGTGCAATCATTTCTATAGGTGCCCAAATTCATTTCCTATGTATTATATATAGAAAGGCACTGATTCTGAGCATCAGAGACATGCAGGGAAGAAAGCTCAATGTGAATGTGAGCAAATTCTCTGCCATTTACAACTTGTGTTAAAATGCAGAGTTAAAGATGAGTGCTGAGCACCAGGAGCAGAACCGAGAGGCCCTTTCTCAGTTTTCTCAGATAGAGTATTTAGTGTTATTATCTGACAACTTAAAGGAACCAACATGTGAAGCCTCAGGACTGATCAAATGCATAACTATATAAGTCAACCTAAGGCTGAAATTTACTAATAGGGTTCAGCAGAATGTCTCAGTGGTTAAGAACCCGTGCTACTCTTATGGAGGACCTGAGTTCAGTTTCCAGACACTACATGGGGGTGGGGTGGGGTGGGGTGGGGTGGGGTGGCTGGGTGGGTGGGGGTTCACAGCCATGTGTAACTCCAGCTCCAGGAGATATGATGCCCTCTTATGGACTCCCCTGACACCTGCCCTCACAGATACATACTCATTCTTAGACATCCACTTATACACACAATTAAAAATAAAAATATGTTTTATTTATGTGGGGGCTGATACTGTTCTGTGAGGTAGGGCAGATCGGGAGGAGGTAAGTTGAGAGAAGCAACGATGTAAAACATGCTAAAATGCTTATGATCTGGGTTTGATCTTTTGAATATGGAGATCTCTTTTAAGTAATCCATTTCTTAAAACTCACTGAAATATCTACTCCTGCTCTCTTTCTAAATCTGCCTGGATGTTAATAGCATCCTTCAGTCTCACAATAAATCTGCTGTTATCCTGCCAATAAGGAGCCGATTCTCCAGGAGCCAGTGAGGGGCTCATCTTTTATGTTTGAGCCTCAAGCTTAGCAAGACAGTGCTGGGTTCTCCTGTCCCTCCCAGCTTATCTAGTTAATCAATATGTGTATATCAATCTAGAGTTAGAAAAAAAACAACAGGAAGATAAATTATAGTCATTGAATACGATGGAGCCTTCAGATTCATGGAGGACTCTCAGGGAGAAGCAAGGTCTAATCGGCAATTCTTACCCTCGTGGCTGTGGCTCAGGTGATGAATGAAAATGGACATGAGGTGGCAGGCCTGCCGCCCTCTTGAGTGATGAGCTTTCTGCCACGCATAACCGGTCACTTTCTGGGAAAAGGAGAAAGTGGTTTTGCCTTTCCCTTTGTCTCCGTTGGCGTGCCGAATAATAAAATTCCCATTTTACAAAAGGGATTTAAGAGTTGTCATTTGTCATTTCAGTTTGGTCAAAAGAGAAATTCAGTTTTCCCTAAGCTTTTGAGATTCAAGTAAAGAATCCATGTAAAAGTCAACTAAAAAGGCCCAGTGTCATGCATACATCCATGTGTAGAGCTGTGTGGAGGCAGGAGGATCAGGAGTTCAAGGTCATGCTACACTTTGTAAGGCATTTAAACCTAACTTGGGCTATATAAGAACTGATCACCCTGTCTCACAAAACAAAACAAAAGTAACAAAACCCCAAAGTCAAGTAGAAAGGTTAGTCTACCATGAGAGACACAGAACCACTGGAGACCTCTCCCGTTTCCATATAATCACCTGGGAGAGGAGACACTTTTGTGTCTCATTTTATGTGCACAGTTTTCATCCTTAAGCTGTCTTAGGTCTTCATAGTGCTGACCCTGGCATTACATGAGAAGAGTCTGTAAATTTCTCCCACTGGATGGGCAGTGGCAATGGCTGGCCAGGGTGAATTATTACATATGTGGTATTGGGAATGCATGCTCACTTGAAGGACCTGGATGCTGGGAGTTACCAAAGGACATTTTGGAAATGGCAGTTTCTGTAACTGTGGTTCTGAAGAGGACTTCCAGTCCTCATAAAGGCAGTGGGGTAGCACATCACAGTTGTAAACCAGGTACTTGAAATTTTCATTTAGAGTCCTGCTTGGAATTTCTCTTAGGAAGGTGGCCTGGGTGGTGGGTGTGAGTGAGGTAAGAGGCGCCCCAGGTCCTCTGTTGTTAAGGGGAAATCCACTTGCCACCATCTTGGTGACTCGGACACTTTCCCTGCAGAATGTCTTCTTAACCTGTCCTCTGTCTGTGTCTCCTCTTGGTAGCTGGGGTTCTGGTACTATCAGATTCAAGGTGAAATTAGACAGGTCTGTAAAGAGAGATGCTTGCCTTTCTTCTTCCATGTCTGTCTGTCTTTCTTGCCTTCCTCCTTCCTTCCCTTTTTTTCCTTTTTCTTTCTCCCCCATCCTCCATGGGGCAAGTAGAGAGTGCCACCAAACAGAAGACCCAGAACAGAGAACCAGAAACAACATTCATTAAGTTGCCTGACAAAGATTGCCTCTTAACTCGATTAAATTTAAACATGGCTTCATGAGCCTGGGAAGGCTATGATCACAGAGGATATGGAGTTTTTTTCCTAAGCAGAGTAGGAAATTGCCTGAGGCATCAAAACAGCTAGGACGTTCATTCAGAACCTTCCATCTTTGAATCAGCTTGAGTCCATACTACATTTACATGAGTTTGGGGACCTGAAAATCTTATTTAATAGGCATTCTAGGTGATTATATTTAATGAAATTTTAATAGTTTATTATTAATTAATACATATTAATTATTAAGTATTTTGATATATTATATGTAAATTTCAAGTTATCATAAAATTAACATGGAGTAATGAAACACCATGTACCTATTACCCAGCTCCAGCAATTAGAAACATTTTGTCTTTCATCTCTGTCCTCACTAACATTTTTCTCATGTATTCAGGTCTGCATATCAGGTTACTTCATGGGTAATGATTTAAATACATATCTTTTTTATTTTTACATAATTGTTAGGGTTGTCACATCCCTAAAATAGTTCTGTAATATTAACTCATACTTATTCTACATTCAAATCTCCTTAGTTATCTAACAGCACATTTTTTCTCTGGCTGTTTTGTTTCAATCTAGGCTCAGGATGCACAAATGTTGTCTTTAGATGGCTATACATCCAAAGTCTTTCTATTCTGTTGGGTTTGTTTTTCTTTATTTTATTTTTTATTTTGTATTGATATATGACTAAAGAGACCAGGGCTTTTATACATTAATATGAACAGTCAGTTAGTACGCTCTGGATTTTATTGAAATTCAAGTTCTAACAGCAGATATCGAATAGGCTGTTACTGTCTACATTTTCAGGAAGCTTGCTGCTGAGACTGAAGTAACTAGGGATGAAAGAGACAGACCCAAGAATGTCTACAGCTTTGATTTCCTCCTTTTGATTAAAATGTTTTTCTTTAAACTCCATATTGACTGCAAATGGCAGGTAGACTCAGACACAAGTAGGTTCAATTGTGTGTTTTGAATTTTAGCAATAATATTTTTTGTAGGTGGGGTTGTCTAATTAGCAGCATGTAGTAAAATGAACCATGTCATGACATTCCCCTTTGAGTGATTCAGATACATAGGCTACAAGTGATTCACTTTTTACTATTTATTTATTTATTTATTTATTTATTTATTTGAGTTTGATCTGAGGAGTGAGCCCAGGACTTCTTCCTTGGTAATCATGAACTTACCCTTGTGCTACTTTCTCAGCCCAGATCTTAGGCTGCTCTGACCTAGAGCTCCATGGATGATAGCATAGACAACTTTGTCCCAAGAACAAAGTTCTAGTAAAAAATAAGAGTGAATGTATTTGCCTACTGTTAATGAAGTGCCTATTAAGGGCAAACACTATTTTAATTACTTGAAAGGATTAGATTGCTTCATTCTATAAGCACCCCCAAGAGGCGGTCACTCTTAGTGCCCATTGAACAATGGGGAGGCAGATTATATAGTCAGCAGCTGGCAAAGTAAGTTTCAAATTGAAGCAGTGAAGTGCCTTTATCTAGCTAACCTGTCAGTCAAAATCTGAACACTCTGGGATGTTAGTCATCATTTATACCACTTGGCCTTTTCTAAATTTTGGTAAAGTGGAACAGATGACAGAGAAGTTAGAAAATGTGAGAGAAATATGTAGTCATTGAGAATCCAGGAGAGAGTGAAAGTGAAGAGGAGAGTCAGGTCTGATGCAGGCCACACTAGACAGTATGGCCTCCCTGATTCACACCTGCCAGCTCTGTCTGTGCCCTGACTTACTGCCTAGGGAAGGCGATTGCACAGTCAGAGAGGGAACACAGTTCACTTAAGACTACCCTCACTTCTAGAACAAACTGAGTTTGGGGAAAGTTCCAAAGCTATCCTATGAGTAAAATTGTTCTAGAATAAAAGGACAACCCATTATTAACATACTCTTCCTTACATTTAAAAAAAACAAGGAAAAACAATGTTTAAAACAAGCCAAAGAGATGTGTAGAGCAATGTTCTGGATCCGAACGAGACATGGAGCTTCCCCATCACCCTCTTCTCAGGAGTCAGGATGGTTTTATCCTACTGGCATCCCTGTATGACCATGAACACAGAGCAGGGCAGCTTCCTTGTTGCCTCAGTGTTTGAGTGCTCTATCCTGATGAATAGCTCACCAGGCTGATCTCCACCTCCAGTTTCTATCCCTTCTGAAGGCAGATGGACATCAAAGTCCCACAGCAAGTCAATTTGCTATCATTTGATGTGGCAAGCTTCTACCCCAAGGCCATGGCATAGCCAGTATCACCTTCCCAGGATAGGCAAGGTGACTGGAGAAAAGGAAGGGCTATTCTTTCAGGCATGAAAGGCTACTTTCTTTGAAGGCAGGGTAAACTCTTTTTCTTTCTTTATCTTTTTATTTACTTTATATCCACATCACAGCCCCCTCCCTCCTCTCTTTCCAGTCCCACCCTTACAAATCTCTTTCCCCATTGCCCCATCCCCTTCTCCTCAGAAAAAGCGAGGCCCCCTTGGGTACCACCTCACCTTGGGACATCTAGCTCCAGCAGGACTAGGGACATGCTCTCCCACTGAGGCCCAACCAAGCAGTCCGGGTAGGGGGAAGGGAATTCAATGGCAGGGAACAGAGTCAGAGACAGCCCCTGCTCTGCTTATTAGGGGACCCACAAAGCTACACATTTGCTACAAATTTGTAGGGAGTCTAGGTTCAGCTCCTCAAAGCAAGGTAAATTGTTAACTGTACACTCTCCTTTGCAGCAGGAAAAAACAAAACCATAATCTTCCCACTTGGATCTTACTGGCACACCTCAAAGGACAAGTTTATCATTTGTCAGTATGACATAGCATTCTGGGGCCTATTCCAGGGTCATCCTGACACTCGGGGAGAAGATGGAATCCTACTAGAGGAGAGTTTTGTCTTTTTTCATGTCTCAACTCTAGCTGCTATGTGACAAATATTGTGTTAACATTTCATCTTCTGTCCAGTGAATGTATTTTCCTCAGAGAGCCCATGAGACTTATACACAAGAAAAGTAAATACTAGGCTTGGTGTCCTGGTTAGTTTATGTCCACTTGACTGATGCTAGAATTTGTAATGAGAGACTCTCCATTGAGAAAATGGCTCTATAAGATCTGCCTGTGGCCAAATTTGTAGTGCCTTTTCTTAGCTAAGGATTGATGTGGGTAGACCCAGGTTGTTGGGGCTAGTGTCCCCCCAGGCAGGTGTTTACAAATGATATGGAAAGGAAGAGGCTTCAGCTGGTAAGCAGCATTTGTTTATGGCTTCGACATCAGTTCCTGTCTCCAGGTTCTCGACCCAAGTCCCTGCCTTAACTTACCTCAGTGATGGGCAGTAATCCGTGAAGTGAAGTAAACCTTTCCCCATCCAAGCAGCTTTTGGTGTTTTATCACCACAGCAGAGCCCTGACCGATACACTTGGTGGTAGCAAAAGGGATTTAAAAAAGTGGCTATTATATGTAATATACATAATTATATAGTATACATATTCTAAGAAACAAAGAGGCTTGATTGGAGGGATTATTAATGAACAGGCCCAGCAGAATCCCAGTTTCCTTCCTGAATCTTCAGGAAAACTTGTGACACAGATTTTATAACTGGATTTTAAAAAGACTTCTAGGTCACTTATTACTTTTTCTTGCCTCCCATTTAACCACGTCAGGCAAACATCTCACTAAAGTAACTTTCTGGGACCATCTGTAGATGGGATTTGATTTTGGTCACCTCATCAGAGACCATGGCAGAATAAAAAAATGCACATCGCTTAGGCCACTGAACAGATACTTGGCTGCCTACTGGAGTGCATTCTGGCACCCAGATATGAAGTTGATCCCACACATCTACCCGTGGGTAGAGATGGAACTTAGATCCTAGATCCTTAGTAATGGAAATCTTGTCTTTCTCATCACAACACCCAGCTCAGATCTGGACAAACAGCAGGCATCTTCTGCAGCCTGCCCAAGGAACTGTGAAAATAACGGCCTCTACATAAACACCTGCTGTCTATAGCTTAGGATCCATTTGGAAGAGCTTTGTTTAAAGGCTCATTTTATCAGTTACTGTAACAATTCAGTACTTCGTTGCTAAAAACCAAATGGATGGAATGGAAACAAAACAGGGAAACTATAGGCAGAACAGGTTGGGGAACTGTAGTGTTAGTGTATCCTACAGGTGCTAAGGAGCATCACTGAAATGACAGTCAACAGAGCAGCAGCTGTCACAATTGAGGAATAAAACTTTATTAAGATGAAATAAAGAACAAAGACCTGTCAAGTGCTGGGACATCACAGCTTTCATGGTTTCTAGACTCCAACCACATAAAATAACTTCCTTGATATTTTATTCACAGGCCATATAATTCACACACTTAAATTTTATGGTTCAGTGGGTTTTGGTATATATAAAAATATGTGTGACTTTTATAATAATCAGTTTTAATTTTTTTGACTGAAAGAGAAACCCTGGTGTCATTTCCACAGCCCCCAAACCTTCCCCAGTCCTAAGCAACCACCCTGTCTCTATGAATTTCATTATTCTGGATATTTTAGATGAAATCATAGGATATGCTATATTTTTGCCTATCTTCTTAACATAGTGTTTTCAAGGTTTGTCTCTGTGGTAGCATGCATTAAAACTTGATCACTATTTGTGGTTCATAATGTTTCATTGTTTGGAAATGTTACATTTTCCTTATCCATTCATCAGTTGGTGGACATTTGGATCCTCTACATCTCTTGGTTACTACGACTATTGTCATGAACAATACTGTAAAGCTTTTGTGTACACATTTTCATCTCTTATGGGCATATACCTAGGAATGAAATGGCTTTGATCATCTGAGGGGCTGCCAGATTGCTTTCACAAATGGTTGAACCATTTTAGCACCCCCACAAGCAGTGCTTCAGAATTCTGACATCTCTATATTTTCCTCAACATTTATTATTGTCCACTTGAAAGTCATTATATTCTTAAGAGGGGCTCTGAAGTGCTCTCCCACTTTTGTGATTTGCATTTCCCTAATGGCTAATGCAGTTGGGCATCTTTTCCCGTGTTTATTGGCTATTCACATGTATTCCTTGTAGAAATGTCTATTGCTGTTTTTTGTTTAATAGTCAATTCTTTTTAAGATTCCGCTGTAAAATGAGATTGTAATGCCAACTTAGTAATAGAAGTTCAGGAAGTAGCACACAGAAACACTCCGTTCATGTCTAGCTTTGCTTGGGTGATTCTAACCAATCACTAGACTCAGAGCCTTTTGCTTTATATATATTTATATCTATTGTTTTGAATTTTTGTGATTTTCTCTAATCACATTATAATTGT
Organism: Arvicanthis niloticus; assembly: GCF_011762505.2. Classification (NCBI taxonomy): domain Eukaryota; kingdom Metazoa; phylum Chordata; class Mammalia; order Rodentia; family Muridae; genus Arvicanthis; species Arvicanthis niloticus. The sequence goes on from NC_047661.1 coordinate 49,069,084, forward strand.
AAGATATATTAACTACTTGTGTTTAACTTAAATAATGTTCTTTGCTAAATACTAATGACTAAATTATTTAGCTTCTGATTGGTATCTGGTGTTCACCCATCACTACCTGTGGCCTTAATGACAACCAATGAAAAGAGGACATCCTGGGAATCCTTTTGGGGACTGATGGCTATTCTTGGTTGTCAACTTGACTGTGTCTGGAGTTAACTAAACCTCAAAGGCTGAGCACACCTGGTAGGAATTTTTTTTTCAATTAAGTCATTTGAAGTTGGAAGAATCACTTTTAATCTGAATGGATCTGTCAGGTGGGAAGATAAACCCTTAATCCAGCTCTTTTAAGGTAGGAAGATTTACATTTAATCTGGGCCATACTTATTGTTTGCAGCCTTTATAAAAGATATGGAAGAAGGAAGCTTGCTCTCTCTCTGTCTGTTTGCTCTCACTACAGCTAGCAAGTTATCAAGTCCATTTCTTCACTGGCATTAGAGCCTTCTTTGAAATTCCGAAATGCAGCTGAGATATCAGCTTCAAGGGCTGAACAATTACTGGATTCTTGGAACTTCTGTTGATAGATAGTCTTAGACTAGCTAGACCATAGCCTGTAGCCATTCTAATAAATCCCCACCCCCACACACAGAGGACCAGGAGTGGTTCTAGAGCAACAGAAACACAAGGATGAATTTTTAAAGTATCTGAAATAGGCTTTTCAACATGCCAACACTTACAGTGACTGAAGCCTCTCTCGTTACTGAAGCCTTTTCTGGAAGCTTGGAGAATCCTAAAAGTGCTCTGTGTGAACTGTTTTACACACTTGAGATAAATGCATTTGATTATTCTGCTTCACCAATTGTAGTGCCAATGGATTTGGTGACCCTGTCTTTAAAATTTTTGAAAGTTTGTGGAAAAATAAGGAAAATGATGGTGCTGGCCAGTTGCTCTTAGCATCTTGGACTAAAATAACAAAGGAAAAAAAAATAAGCTTCATGACAAAATTAACCACTGTCCATCATCTCAGCATAGAGTGAAGGACAATGACCTCAGTGATAACATTAACTGGCCCCCAGATGCACATAAACCGTCTACAGTTCCCTAAGTGTGCCCTGGAAGAGAATCTCTCTCCAGCGAGCAAAGCACAGAGTGCAAGCTGTGGGAGAACCAAACTGAAGCCTCGTTATAAGGTTGGCTGAATTACAGTGAAAACTCAAGTCCCAGCCTCAGAGGTTGTCAATGGTTAGTTGGTATCAATTGGTAAAAGACAAGACCCCGTAACTTGGACTGGAGATGTGTGGGAGTACCCAACTGATGCTGAGAAGTTTGAACCCTCAGATTCTCTAGGGTTTATCTCACCAGAGGATGTCATCTCTCCTGTCTTAGAAGATGTACGTTCACCCTCTGTCCTTGAACTATTGCTTCTTCCATTTTTGACTGAGGAAACTAATCCTTCACAGTCTGCTAGAGCAGCAGTGACTTTATCTGAAGAATAGGCCAGGCAAGACAATACTGATTCCCTCAGGGCCTACCAATATTTGCCTCTAGCTCTATAACTAGACTTAAGGCCAAACAGGCTCTCAAATGGGATGTAGAAGGTACAGTCCATGAGGAGATGCACTGTACTACTAAAGCGTTTAATGGGCTTACCAATTCATTCAAGCAGAAGTCTGGAGCATATATGTGGAGCTGAAGGGTGTGGGATATTAGTGGAAAAAACATAAAACTGGATCAGGCTGAGTTTATGGATATGGGCTCACTGAGTGGAGATTCTAGGTTTAATATTGAAGCTCTCACAGTTCAACAAAGGTATTGAAAGGTATTGAATAGTTGGCTGAAGCATTTGTCAAAATTTAGCCTTCTGGAAAGGAGTTGGAGATGCCTGATATCCCAATGATGGAAGATTTTTAAAGCTCAGGGAAATTGCAATGCTAGAGTGGTTATGATGTGTGAAACCCAATCCTCCACAATAGAAAGACCCAGAATACATGTCCTTCATTAAACCTTATAAGACACAAAATGGTGATTGGGGAGACATCAGCTCATTTGAAGAGCTTTGCTGTCATCTTTTTTCTTGTGCCAGATCTTAGGGTCAGGAACATTGCTGCTCAGTTGGATAAATTAAATGCAGTGGGCATAACTGAGCCCTAAGGTAGCAAGGGGCCAAATGACACTACTGAATAGTCAAAGTCGAGGAGATCATAGTTATTGTAATGAGCAACATAGATAAAACAATGTCCGTAATGCCTTGACCCATTCTGAGCAGCACAGGCAAAATAAATTTTATGGTCACATGACACATATGGCCTTGGTGCTGGCTAATCAATCATGGTCTTTCCAGGTGTGAAATAGATAAGATGTCTAAGCCATTTTTGTTTGATATGTATAAGTGGAAAAATTCTCAAACAAAGAAAAGAAAGGCTTCATTAGGATTATTGGGTATCTCCAGTTATGAACCACTTTCCAGATTTGAGCCAGGTTGCAGTCCCAGAACCCCTTGAATAAAGGGACAGCCAGGTTCTCCTAAAAAAGAGCCTTGATAAAATATATAAGTGCTTTACTGTTAGTCTTTCCCCAGTCCTTCCCCAGAGAGACTGACAGCCCTTGACAAGGGTAACTGTACACTGTGGGAAAGGAAACAATCAGACTTTCTAGAGTCTATTAGATCGTGGTTCTTAATTGATGCTGATTCCAAGAGATCCCCAAGAAACATTGTTGTACTCTAGTTAAAGCAGGGACTTATGGAAGCCAGTTGACTAATGGAGTTTTGGCTGAAGTCCAATTCACAGTAGGTCCAATCGGTCACCAAACTCATTCTGTGTTATTTTCCAAGTCCCAAAGGTATAACTGGGATAGATATATGCTTTGAAGTTCACAGAATTCTTATGCTGGTTCTCTGACATGTGGCGTGAGAGCCATTGTATTTGGAAAGGCTATGGAAGGCAGTAAAAACCAGTATTATATGCCTGGAGGAACTGCAGAAATTAGTGCCACAATCAAGGACTTGAAAGGGATGGTGGCTCCCACCACATCCCCCTTTTAACTCTTCTATCTGGCCAGTGAAGAAGACAGATAGATTGTGGAGAATGACGGTGATGTCAATTGCGGCTGCTGCATCAGATGTGGTTTCCTTACTTGAGCATATTAACACATCTCCTAGTACATGGTAAATGGCTCCTGATCTAGCAAATGCCTATTTCTTGTGATCTGCCCATAAGGTCCACCAGAAGCAATTTGCTTTCAGTTGGCAAGGCCAACTCTCCTTCTAAGGTGAAGGATGAGTTATTGCACTTGGCTCCTCTCACCTTCAAGGCAGAAAAACAATTTGGTTGTCCTATTTGGATTCTGGCAGCAGCACATTCCTCACTTGGGTGTGTTACTCCAGCCCATATACCTAGATTCAGAAAGTTGCTAGTTTTGAGAAGGTCCAGGAACAGAAGGCTGCTCTATCATTTGGACCATATGCTCTTGCAAACCTGGTGGTACTTGAGGTGTCAGTGGCAGATAGGAATGCTGTTTGGAGTCTTTATTAGGCTCCTGGGTGAATCACAGAAGAGACCTTAGGAGTTTAGGAGCAAGGATCTATCATAATATGCTTACAACTATTCTCCCTGTGAGAGACAGCTCTTCTTAACCTGCCATTCAGCCTTAGAAAAAATTGAACATTTAACAATGTACCACAAAGTTACTACTAGATTATTACCCAAATCTTCATACATTTTTGTTTGGAAAAGGAAATGGAAATGGCCAGATATACAGTTGTTTACTGATTCATGGGCTGAAGCCAATGGATTGGTTAGATGACCAGGGACTTGTAAAGAGCATGATTGAAAAACTGGTGAGAAAGACATCTGGGGAAGAAATGTGTGGATAGATCTCTCCAAATAGACAAAGGATGTGAAGATATTTGTGTCCCATGTAAATACTCATCAAAAGGTGACTTCAGCTGAGAAGCTAAATAATAAAGTAAATAAGATGATATGAAAAAAGTGGCCATGGTACAGAGATTGGTGTTATGAGTGGATTCAATAACATGGACTTCCGCTCACCAAGGCTGCCATGGTTACAGCTACTTCTGAGTGCCAGATCTGCCAACAGCAGAGAACAAAACTAAGCCCAGATATGCCACTATTTCCTGTTGTCCAGCCAGCAATCTGGTATTAGGTTGACTTCTTTGGACCAGTTTCTTCATGGAAATGTCAATGTTTTGTTCTTACTGGAGTAGATATTTATTTTGGTTATTTGCATCTCCTGCATGTAATGGTTCTGTGAAAACCACCATATGTAGACTTACAGAATGTCTTATCTACTGTCATGATATTACACACAGTATTGCTTCTGACCAAGAAACTCACTTCACAGGCAGAGAAGTGTGACAGTGGGCCTATGATTATGGAATCCACAGATTTTAGGATGCTCCCCACCACCTTTAAGCAGATGGCTTGATAGAAAGGTAGAATGGCCTTTTGAAGATATTGTTATAGCACCAATTAGGTGACAGCAGCCCAAAGTGCTATGGCAGCATCCTCCAGAAGGTGGTATTTACTTTGATCAGTGTCCAGTATATAGTAGGCTTTCTTCTACAGGCAGGATCCACAAGTCCAGAAACCAACAAAAGGTAAAGGGAATAGTTCCACTCAATATCAACCCTAGTGATTCACTAGAAAAATGTTTGTTTTGCTTTCTATTCTCAAGACATAAAGTTCTGCTGGCCTAGATGCTTCAGTTCCAGAGGGAAGATTGCCAGGAACCACAAAAAAACCTTCCATTGAACTAGAAGCTCAGACTTCCTCCTGGCCGCTTTGGGTTTCTGATATTCTTACATCAACGGGCTAAGGAAGGAATAAGAGTGTTAGGAGGAGTGATTGATCTAAATGGGAAAACTGGATTGCCTCTCTACAATGGAGGTAGGAAGAATTATATCTTGAGTGGAAGAGACTCTTTGGGGCATCTCTTGGTGTTACCATGTCCTGTGATTAAAATCAATGGGAAACTACAACAACTTCATCCATACAGAATGACAAAGGGCACAGAGCTATCTGGAATGAAGGTATGGGTCGCTCCTCAAGGAAAAGAGCCAAGACCTGCTGAGATGCTTGCTGAGGGTGGAGGAAATACAATAGTAGGGTAAGAAACTTATAAATACCAGCTAAGGCCATGTGACTAGTTGCAGAAATGGGGATTATAATTTATATGAATGTTCCTGTCATATTTTGTTAAGACCATGTCTGTACAGACATATGCTTTTTTTGATTTCTTTATCACATAATGTAACATCAAATTTAGAGAATAGCAGTGGTTATTATATTTAAATTCTAGATACTAAAGAATGTCCCTCAAGGGGCATGACCATCTATTCTCAATTTATAAAGCAAGTTCAATTGTAGAAAGGATAGTTATATCATATTAGGTATAATTATGACCTTGGTATTGTTTTTATTTGGAAATCTAATGTGACAGAAGGAAATATGATTCTGTGTCATGTTGATAGGGGGTGGTCTTGTGATGGCTATTCTTGATTGCCAACCTGACTACGTCTGTAATTAAGTAAAACCCAAATGGCTGGGCACACCTGTTTTCTTAGTTAAGTCTTTGGAAGTGGAAAGAACTATTTCTAATCTGGATGCATCTTTAATATTGGAAGATATATATCTTTAATCCAGCTCTTTTAAGATGGGAAGACATAGCTTTAATCTGGGTCATACCTTTTGCTGGCAACATTTATAAAAGACATTGAGGAAGGAAGCTTTTTTTTTCATTGTCTGGTTTGCTTTCTTTGCTCCCATTAGCAAGTCTATTACTTCGATGGCCTTAGAACCTACATCTTCAGTGTTCCATCATGTACTGAAGACTAACTGAGACATGTGCTCTGTGAACTATATGACTTGTGGATTTTTGGACATTACATTGTTGACATTGTAGACAGCCATTGTTGGACTAGCTGGACCACATCCAGTAAGCCAAATCTATCAAATCTATTCCAAAAAATATATTCTAATACATATATTTGCAGATTCACTCAACAAATTCCTTTTCTCTAGAGAACTCTGACTAATACAGGGATCAAGTGTGTAAACCTCAGAATTTGTACAGGACAAGGAGAACATTGAAAACCCATTAGGTGGAGTAAAATTCAAAGCCAACTCATGTAACAACAACAACAAAAGAGTCACTTATATCATACTTACCATGTACCATGCCCAATTGGAAACAATATTTACATTGCATGTATTTATGTAATCTCACACAAATGTTTGTGGATAAATGATGAAAGAAATACTTAACAAATACCTCTCATGTCAGATCCTGTGCTAAATGATGTGACCAGAGCAGGGAATACAAAGTTTCTATGGTCACCACATACAAAGAGAAGGGAAATTTCTCAAATAATCTCCCTAGTACATGTCAATTGTACTGTGATAGAACATATGAAGGAGTAACCCCTGGCTGCACACTGTGGAGTGGATGAGGTGGGCACAAGATCTTTATATCTCACAGAGGATCTTGGTCTTCATTATGAGAGCAGTAGGAAGTGAGCTGGAGGTTAACTGGGGAGGGGAAGAGGTAAGACCAGGAGTCTGTGCCATTGGCTACAACGTAGGTAACAATGTGGAAGGCGTCAGAAAGGACTGGGGTGAGTCGGACAGATGGAGACTTGAGGGAGCAAATTAGAGGTTCAAGTTCATCACAAGGTGACTGGTATGAATTGTCTGTGTAAGGCTTAGTGGGGTATTTGCTTCTCTGTCATTCTGGGAACTGTCTTCTTAATTACCAGATAGCATGGAAAAGGGAAGATGGATTCCCCAGACACACATGCATGTGAGCAAAAGCCATTAACATGGAAGACTGAGTCCCTCCTGCTTGCTGTTGTGCTATAAATCATAGGGTCTGAATGCTGCTTCCTTTTGTTCTCTTTCACCCCTGGGCATCTTGCAGGCCACAATGTTGCATCCCGCTTTCGTCTTAATTACTTTCCCCACCAATCTGCTGCCTTCTACCTATCCTTTCTGAACTCTTCCTGCATTTTGCTTTGTGAGTTTACAAGGTCAGCATTTGCCATCTTTACTGTCGTTGGGCCTCCTGCTATTCCCAGGAAGATATACCTTCCTGTGACCTTCCTGTGATCTCTAACAGGCGGGCTCTCCACAGGCAAATTTAACAGCAAGGGACAGCAACAAACATTTCCACGAAATGTTACCTAAGAACAGAAGACAGTAGAATCTATCAGAATTATTGAGCAGGCACACTGCCTTACATGAATAATGACCGAGTAAATAAATAATTCTTACTCTCATTGAAAGAGAGAGAGACTATCTTGTTTTGTTTCTTGTTTGTTCTCAATGCCGTTATCCAAACACCTGGAAGAATGCCAGGCATAATTAATGTTTACTGGTTAAATGGATGACTAGAGAAAGGAGGAAGGAAGGAAGGAAGGGAAGAACCAAGATTGGGAAGAAGGATGAAGGGAAGATGTGTTTCCTGTAAACCAAGCAATGTTTTAGGCACTTCCAACAGATTTATCCCAAGCTGAGTTTATTATGATCCCTTTGAGGCAGAAATATGACATACATATATTAATTGAAGTTTATGGTATTTTATTTATTTATTTATTTATTTATTTTTGTTAAGTGTACCACATATGTGCCTGGAGTTTATGGTATTCTTAATTGTTTATTTATCTATTTATTTATTTTATTATGTTATGTGTATTGTATGTGTGCCTGGTGCCTGCAGAGTCCAGAGAAGGGTAATAAAACCCCTGCCAGATAGTTTTGAATGGCCATATCATTATTGGGAACTGAATCCAGTTCTTTTGTAATAGCAACACGTGACATTAACCATTGAGTCGTTTTTTTTTTTTTTTTTTTTTTTTTTTTTTTTTTTTTCCTTCAGCACTGGTATCCATATTTTTAAAAAAGCAAAAAGAAGGCAAAATTAACTTATTGGATATTTTACTTAAAGTACCTGAGATGTCACAGGTAACCAGTGCATAAATAAAGTTTTTGAATACTCACGCTTAGACACTGTGTGTGTGTTTCACACATACAGGGCCTCTGCATTCAGAATGGCTACCCCGGAGTGCTCAACAGCCACATGTGGTTATGGCTGCCATATCTGGGCTCTAACCGGCAGTATGCCCAGAGTCTCAAGTTAGCATGTGGCAGACCTGTATACAAACTGAATTCTCTTGATTCTGGAATGGTGGCCTTAAGTACCATGCATTACTTTCTAAAAGGCTACAGTGTACACCAGACTTAAAAACGCACAGATAATGAGGCAACAGACTACTGTTAGAATCATCACCAAGTTCCCGTCAACTGTGATCCTCTGAGGACTGAAGAGATTTTCTCCAGTTTCTGCACAACCTTTTTTTGGCATCCACCTCCTCTGGGGCTTGTTGCCTGTTCCAGGACTGTAGGCCAGCTCGCTGTCAAAGCCTTTCCAAGGGGATGCCTCAGGCACAATTTCTCTCTGTGATAGCTGCAAATGGTACAAACGCCCTGCTCACTTCGTTTAAACTGAGAAAAACCGAAGCATGGCCTCCATGGGGCCATGAGCACTAGATCTCCGCTGTATTCTCCTCTGCTTCGATGCTGTTTCTAATGCATGCTGATCAAAGAACTAGAAATAAAACCACACAATTCCCCTGTGAGTGTCTTTTCCATCAGACAGAAGCCTTCTCCCGTCATTTTGAACCTGGGGTCATGTTATTACAGCCTTCAACAGAATGTATCTTTGTCAGCCAGTACATCTTGGTTAGCTATTACAGCCCCGTGTGTACTATTCTAGATAAAGACTTCTGCTGAAAAGGGAGAACTTAATATTTTCCCTATCACAAGTAAAGATGCTTATATCTGGCAATGACGATGTAATCACCGTCTCCATCACTGAGCGTGCAGTCATTGTCCAGCTTCTTTCTGTGAAACAAATAACCTCAGCATTTAGGGTCTTAAAATGTGCATTTTATTTCATTTGTGATTTGGTAGGTCAGGGCAATTTCAAATTGGACTTAGCTCTAAACAATGAGGCTAACTGAGAAAAGGCCTGATTCCCAGATGTGCACGCCTGACTCCTGGTTGCACGTGCCTGTTTTCCGGATGCGCATGCCTGGTTCCCAGACACACATGCCTGATTCCTTGGCGCTTCTTAACTTGTTTTGTTTTCTGGCTGACTCATCCTTCAGGTTCTTCCCAGGTGAACTTGGGCTTCGCACAGTCACTGCTCTTACATGGTAACTGGCTTCCAAAATTCAACAAGCAGAGGCTACAGCCCAGCTAAGGGCTACCTGAAACAATGGAATATGTGAAGTGTTCCGTGGGTCAAAGCTCTCACCAGGCCCAAGTAACTTTCCAGCTCTTGATGACGATATGTCATACTGCATAAAAAACCTGTAGGTGGGAAATATTGTGATAGCCATCATCGGAAAATGTTACATTTTTGAGTCTCCGCTGTTCTAAGTAGTGTATTTATTCTCATCTGGGTATATCTTTCTGTCATTGAGATTACAAGCACCTTATACTTTCTTCTTTCTATTTTTACATTTATTGTGCATGTGTTTGTGTGTGCGCACATGTATAAACATGCATGTGGAGGTCATAGGACAGCTTGTATATGCATGTTTTTTTTCTTTCTACTGAGTAGGTTCTTGGAATTGAATTATGGTTGCCAGCCTTGGCAGCAAAAGCCTTTACCCATTTAGCCATCTTGTTGGTTTCTTATCTTTAATATTTAACCAAGTCCAGCAATCTCATAATAAACACTGCTAGGTATCTGTAGGTCTGTTGATGAACAAAGACAAATTCACAGCTCAAATTTTAGGGAGAGCATAAATGCCTATTGATATTACATATTAATATTAGCTTTGGCCAAATGGTTCATTTTTATTACTCAAATAGATTTTGCTTGTCCTTTCTTCCTCCTGTCCTTTCCATCCCTTTCAAAATCACAGCCATCTTTGTGCTCTTCTGCCGAGTTATAGTTATTTCCTACGGTGTATATTAGACAGATAGGCTATTGCCATAGCTGCTTCTTTTGTCCATTATCTCAGTGTTATGCCGGCATCCCTCTGTGTGGTCTCATCCCTCTCCAACACTAATTCCTCACATTAACTCCTTTGTTGACATGCTTCCTGTGGTCTCTGTGCTCCGGCTGCTCCACCATCCATCCCACTGATTTGATACTGTATAGAGCTTTGAGTCATGTTCAGTGGCTGATGGCAGCTGCTATTTACAGTGCATTCCAATTTTGACTTTTGGTTCTTGTTTCTCCAGTATATATTTAAGATCCTTGAGACAAGAGACTGCATCTTTTGCTTCCTTATATTTTTGAGGTGACATTCTGCATGGTGTCTTGTACTTAATTGGTGCTTCTGTTTCATAGTTGGGGTGTCATAAATGCATACAAGGTTTTTAGTGAATCGGGTAGTAAGAGCAGCTGTGAGCCAACCTGAATGGTCCCATCACATCACAAAGGATGTGAAGAGGTCCTTACTACGTGGTCACTGCTTACCCCAGTGCTCACATACTCACAGACACATACTCAGCTCAGGCTTAAGGCCGCAGGTTCAAGGCTGCTGGACTTCAGCAAAGGAACGTGTCTCAAAAAATAAAATTAAAAATAAAAGTGCTCTTGATTCTATACCAGTAAGTCCTACCTGGTTCTTGATTGTGATTTATCCACCTGGGAGGAGCTTTGCATAAAACAATTCCCATATTCAAGTGTCACTATTTGGAATATGGGAATTTCCATGATGTCTTTCACTTTCTTTAGTAAAAAAAAAAAAAAAAGTGTTGATTAATCTATGACATTTGGTCACAAGATAGAAGTCATTGGAAGAAAACTTTCTTGTGACTTTATTAGTATGATTCCCAAATGGACCCTTGTGTCATTTGGAGATGTTTAAAGCTCACCATAGTGTCAGTGCTCAGATCAAGCTCACTGATGGATATTTCTCTATGAAGTATAACAAAGAGTAAAACAAAACCCTTCAGTCTATATAGCTTTCCTTAGTATCTGCGGTGGCTAATCTTGGTTGTCAACTTGAGAGCTGAGGAACAGGAACCTCGGGTGAGGAGTTGCCTCCATCACATTGGCCTGTGGCCATGTCTGTGAGTTGTTTTCTTAGTTACTAATCACAGTAGAGGACCTAGCACACTGTGGGCAGTGGCCTCCCTGGGCAGATAGTCTGGGCTGTGTAAGAAAGCTGAACACAGTAGAAGAGGAAAGGGAGAAAGTAGCATTTGCTATGATCTCTGCTTCAGTTCCTGTTCTGAGTGACTGCTGTGACTTCCCTGGATGATGGAACCTGAGAGACAAACCCTTTCTTCTCCAAGTGGCTTTTGGTTAGTGTTTTATTACAGCAACAGAGAAGCAAATTAGGATAATATCAAACAATGAAACTCAGTCATGCCTTCCTTAGAGTTGGCAATGTGAACAACTCTATTTTGTTTGTTTTTCGAACACTTCGTGTCAGTGAAATGAAATTCATGGCCAATTGTCATTATCGAATTTTATCCAGTTGACTACACAATTATCCCAATTCCTTTTTGCCTGGAAAGCTTTTGTTGTGATCATAAATATTTGAGTACTCCAATAATATTTGGTGTTTTCTGATATTAGAGAATGATTTAAAGTAAATCTAAACTATTAAAAATTTAAGGTATTTGCACACGTGTTTGTGAACCAGGAATTAATCATGTATCTATGGAGAGATAAATCAGGCTCTAAGGCAAAAGTCTGCGGACCATTTTAAAGTTAAGAGATGCGTTTATAGCTTTCAAAAGTGTTTGAAAATTAAATGTTTGATTTATTAGGGCTGTGTACACAGAGGGCTCAAATTATTCATGTATCATTTGGGAAATGTAAAATGCTTAATGTTCTGACATTATGTGATAATTGCTATTCTAATATATAGTGTCTACTAAATCTTTCTGGGAGCGGGTAAGGGTGGCATTGATAAACAGGAGCACACGCTGTGTGTGGAAGTAAATCATTCTTCCATTGAATTAAGGCCAAGGAGGGAGCACTGAGTGGAACTTAAAGTGATATTACAGTGTCTGGTGCTGTTCTAATCAAGAAATATATAGCAGTACCAGTGAGAGATGGGCAGAAACACAATAATCCACTCAGGAGAAAACGTAATCAGTCTTATCAGTGGTGACTTTTCCAAAGTTTCCAGGAATCAAGACCATCCCTCAACTGGGCTGCATTTCACGCCTGACGTCATCTGACTATCCCCTTCACAATGGCTCCTTTCTGATGACATGCATTAGAAGCACTAACTGCTGTGAGTATTAACTTTGTCTCTGGACTGCAGAGAATCTCCTGGCTCTATCACTTGTCTGAGCAAGCTGCTGCACTGCCTAAGCTGCTGTCTGTTGGGAAGGGGGTGTAGTAGACAAGGTTGCTTACAGGACTCCAGAGGGTAATAAGACCACACACGTGTAACAGTGTAACATGGCCTGACACACCCTAAACAATATGACTGTAGTTACTATTCACTTTCTCCAGACACCTTCCTGCAATTTTGATGAGCTTGGTGCATTATGAAAGTTGCTAGGAAAATAAGAGTGACTACAGAATTGGTACCTAATCCTTGAAGTAGCGATGAAAATTTACTACTTTGCAGATGAGGAATGAGATTGTATGGGAAGCTAAAGGCATTCTCCACAGAGCCAAAGGGATGTAAGAAGCCCAACCAAATCCATCTAAGAACTAGCTAACCCTGCTTCTTTCCAAGGTGCAAGAATTTCTGGGTGAACTTCATGACTGTTTGCCTGGCCTTTATCAGTGCACCCAATTCTGGAAAAAGCAGGGCCAAGCACTTAGGAGGATGGAGAGGGCTTTTGATCTATAGTCAGATCTCTCCTACAGAAAGCAGCATTCAGGAAGATGGCCTGGGCATTCCAGTTGAGGAAGGAGATTTAAAATATGTATTGGGGCAGTGTGAGAGGAGGAATTGGACTGTTTTAAGAAGCTTAATTTGCTCACTGTCATACAACTCTGTAGTTACTCCACAGTCACCAATAGTGACAAAAACATCACAGTATCCAAGAAGAAAACCAGGAACTAAAACAAATATTGGATGTATATGGGTGTTTTTTCTGCATGTATGTTTGTGTACCACATACATGCATGGTGCCCGTGGAAGCCAGAAGATGACATTGGATCCCCGGGACTGGAGTTTCAGAGGTTGCGAGCCACTATGTAGGGGCTGGGAATCGAACTTAGGTCCTTTGGAAGAGCAGTTAGTACTCTTAACCACCACACCATTTTCCTGCCATTGCCCACCCTGCTCTATAATCTTTTCTTAGTTTTGAGAATATTACCATTCTATAAGCTATAAAGCTAGATGTTCTAAGGACTTCCTTTAAAGTGAGGTTCCCTTCCAACCACCACCTACCGTTCTATATGTATGGGAAAACAGCAACTGTAGTTATAGCCTAGATTTTTTTCATGTTTATTGTTTCTTAATTATCCTTTGGTACTAAAGGATATTTAAGAATCCTGTGTGCTCTATTGGTACTAGCTGGTGTCGGAGGGAGAGAGACATCACACTGTGGCAGAGCTGCAGTTAATAGTAGATACTCTGGAGAAGCAATGGTTAACTTTTTCTTCGCAGAATATGTTTGCACTAAAAATGAGGAAGAGAAAGAAAGGGTGTGTGGATTTGGGTAGAAAGGGAGGTGGGGAAGATCAGGGAGTATTTGGGGGAGGAGAAACTGAGATTAGAATGAACTGTGTGAAAAAAATCTATTTTTAGTTAAAAGATTAAAAACTATAGTTTTTGGATCTATTCATGTTTTGCTATGTGAAAAATTAAAATACCTATTTATTAATTCATTTAAAAGGATACTCATGGGGCTGAGGGACCACCAGTTAAGAGTACTGGCTGCACTTCCAGAGGACTCAAGTTCCAGTCCCAGTACCAATCCTAACTCCAGTTCCAGGGGATCTGCTACTAACTTCTGGAGTCTGGCTCCCTAGGCATCAGGAATGCATGTGGTGCACAGACATACATGCAGGAACGACGTTCATACACATAAAAGAACAAGAAGTAAAAGACTCGTTACTTCTGAACACAGAAAAGATATTTTTAATGAAAAGCAATTACTGCTATAGTTTGAATGTCCATGTCCCCTCTCAAACCCATGTCAAACCTTACATCATCACCTGCAACAATATCAACAGATGGATTCTTTAGGCGGGGATCATACCATGAGAGCTCTGGCCGTATGGGTAAGATCAGTGCCTTTTTCAAGGAATGAGGGAAACAGCCACACTCATTTCCCTTTCTACCCTTTACCTTGTGAGGACACCACACTGGGCACCATATTGGAGGCAGAGAGAGCAACTCTAGCCAGAAACTGAACCCACTGGAGCTTTGATCTTGGATTGTCCAGCCTCTAGACCTGTATGAAATGAATTGTTTGATATATAAATTACTTAGTTTTAAGGTTTCTTTTTCTTCTTTTATCAGCTCTGGAAGATCATGACAATTTTTTTTTTAAAACAAGAAAATTAGGAGAGTCACATGGTTTTGTGTATATATATATATTTTACAAATCTTAAAATTATCTTGATACATCAAGACATACAGATTCTCAGATTGACTGGCTTTTGAATTAAGCATGCTGTGATCTCTTATATCAAGAAAACTTCTATATGACTGTGAGATTGTGAGTACAAAACACAAGAATCATCTTAGTACTACTATGAAATAATATTTATAATGTAGCCTTTTATTAGTTAATGAGTATTGGTATATGGTTGTGTATGCATGCATGTGTATCCATGCATGTGTGCCTGTGTACCTGTGTGCCCGTGTGTGTGTGTGTGTGTGTGTGTGTGTGTGTGTGTGTGTGTGCAGAAATGACAGGGCTTTACATAGACACCAGAAGACAACTTTGAGGAGTCAATTTCCTTCATCCACTGTGAGTCCTGCAAACAAAATTCAGATCACTAGATTTGTATGGCAAGCCCTTTGCCTGCCGAGGTATACCCATGAAAAGAAATAAAGATCAAAATTACATTCCTTCAGTTAATTTCAAAGGAAGGAGGAAGAGGGAATCCTTTCTGCTGGTTTGGGAACCTGAAGGCTGATAGACTAGAGGCAAGGCGACAGATCTAAAATAATATCTGGTCCTGCCATTGTGTGACTGGAAGTTACTCCAACATTCTGTTATGCATTAGGCTTTTTGCCTTTAAAATAAAGTTGATTCTAGGGTCTTCCCTCCCCCCAGTCTCCATTACCGATGGCAACTGTGAAATGTGACTGTGTCAGGTGGGTGCTGAGTCTCACCATCTGCTTCCTTGGCGTTTTTCCTGTAGTTGAAGACCCCCATACCTTAGAAAGCCCAGCTTCCTCGTGTGTCCACTAAAGCTGCTCTGAGTGGTTCTGGGATCTTGTGCACCTCTAATGTTCTCTGATTTTCTTCAAAGTTCCCTTTCACAACAGCCGAGGAGCTGTTACAAAGAAGGTATTTGTGATTCAACAAGGCATTTGTTTGTTGCTGATGTATTTGGTGGTTTCTCTCCCTTAAAAATCGATTTAAAATTTCTGGAGGACTTAAGAATAAAAATTGGTGAAAATATGTTGTTTTCCTCTGGGGAAAAAAAATTAAATTTAGCTGTTTCAATTGGCACCAATATAGACCTCAGAGCAAACAGAACTTAAAAAATTTATTTCCAGGTCCTGTGGTATTTTCAGGTCAAAGTCATAATAAGGTTTATCTCATGTCTAAATTTAATTGAAGAGTAAATAAAAATACGGGAAAAGCTTTTGCTGACTTTTCAGTTTATAGAAATACACAGAGTAGGAAATAGCCTTTTAATGGTACTGGGGAGTGAGGAGCCCAGATTCATGGGCCAGTGGGAGAGGAGGCAAAGAGCTGAAAGGCATACTAAAAATGGCACGTGTTGGACCTACACTTTGACTGAGTACCCAGATCAGAAAGAAATCAATACAAATGCTTTAATTTATTTTTTTTACATTTTCACTTAAGTACTAGTCTCTAATAATAAAACACAGGCACCAAATATATTAGAAAGGAAGGAAGACACATGATTTCCAAGGTAACAAGACTCATCGAATATGTTTCATGCTTCTTAGTCTAAATTTGCCAGAGCCTCACTACAGAGTCATGTGGACAGGCAGGAGGGTGTGAGCATCTGAACTTAACTGGAAGGGGACACATGGGAAAGATATTGACCCTGCTACAACTGAAGCAGTCTTCTTTGCCGTGGGCTCAAGGACAGTACAATAATCAGGCTTGACTTTGGCCCATGAAATGCACTAGAACTCAAATGGCAGAAACTTGTGTGGATAATGAGAGGGCACACAACAAAGGGAAATAGAATGGGCAAAAGCTAAAACTTTGCACCTAGAGGTGACTTCCAGGATAGCAGTAATAGAGTTTTTAGATAGAATTGTTTGCTTGGTATAAAATTATTTTGGTGATTTTTGTGCTACTGATGCTGCGAGGGTAACACTGATGTCATTTTTCCCCCCATCAAAAGCCATTAGAGAAAATAATTGAAAGCATGGGGGTCCCTGAAGGCTGAGAAACAAATTCAGATTGAACAGCAAACTCCTTCTGACAAAGAGGGAATGTATCTGTGCTCACAGGAAAGGAACTGTAGCTACAACCAGATATATTAAGAAATCTGGTACTTGCAGTAATCATTGGAAAAATGAATAACATTTTTCATCTTTTCCCAAAATATGTAGATCTGAAGAAGCAAAGACTGGTCTGCTACCATTTGAACCCACAGTAGCTATCTCTGGACCTTATGCCAAATGAAAATAGAATTCACCCACTTTCAGCATGTTTCATCATCAAAGCTGTGCTTTGCCATGTATCCCAGAAGTCTTCCTAGGGGGCAGTGTCACAAACACACCCAC
Source organism: Arvicanthis niloticus (assembly GCF_011762505.2). Taxonomy (NCBI): domain Eukaryota; kingdom Metazoa; phylum Chordata; class Mammalia; order Rodentia; family Muridae; genus Arvicanthis; species Arvicanthis niloticus. Next base: position 49,085,975 of record NC_047661.1, read on the forward strand.
GTCTCCTTCATCTTTTCTTTCTTTCTTTTTTTCTTTCTTTTTCTGTGTAAATCTATTTCTGATTATGTCCTCAAACCTGTCTCCAAGTTGCAGACACCACAATGCTGGCTGATGCTTTTGAAGCACAAGGCAGTGAATCCATCTGTGTCCAATTGGAAATATGGCTATAAATATCTAGGATCATGTATCCAAAGAGGTGCACATCAAAATGGCAAGAAGAATAAATACTAAGAGGAGGGGGGAATCAAGCAAGCCTAGCTTAAAGACTGCTGTTGATGCCATCAGAAAGGACCTAGCATCCACTGGAGAAGCATGGTGGATGCTTAAGTGACAGTCGACTGAAATCCTCAGACATTGTACTGATGCGGGCAGCATACAACTATGCAATACATTCTACTGATAATTAATTAAGCTGCAAATTGATCTCTTTTTGCTGTTTATCTAATAAGCGATCTGCTTCACAAATAAAATGCTGACATTTAAATTCCAATACTGTCTGTCCTCTGTGATTACCAGAGCTTAAACAAAACTGTTGAAAGGAGGAAAACTTTAAGACCATCTACTTAAAACTGGTGGAAAGGGTGAAGAGAGGAACACAGTCTGTGAGCCTTAGCATGGGCTGTGGAAAGAACTAACTTTTCTGTCCCGCAAGCTTGGTCTTTGAAACATTTCCTGTGGTGGAAATGGATACTCGTTAGTTACGCATAGTGAGGGTTATTTTATTTTTTCATCTATTGGGTTTATGAGAGGACTATACTTTCTACTCTATTTCGAATTCTTATGGTATCTCAAGACAGGGATTGGCCAAAGAGCTGTGGGTGTCAGTAAAACACATCATCTTCCATCCAGAGCATTCTTCTACTAGGGGAAATTCTCCATTGCTCTTTTGCTGACTCTGCTTCACCCTGGAGAACTACAGATAGTGAAGTGCTCATCACCCAGGCTCTAGTGGGGTAGTAAGGATCAGGTGTCTTGCTATTTCTTCCACACCAACCACCAGTGTGTTACAGCAGAGCTCTGAAGTACCCCGTAAAAGCTCATGTTCTAGGCTTGGTCCTTAGCCTGTGCTGCTATTGGGAGGAGGTGGAGTCTCCAGGGGGAGGAGCCTAATGGAAGGAAGGTAGATCACTAGAGACTTACCACTGAGGTGCCTCATCAGGAACATGCCTCTCCTTTGCTTCTTGACATGAGAAGGAGCAGCTTTGGTCTGCCACATGGTCTGTGCTATGACACTGTACCTCATCATAGGCCCTAAAGCAATGGAGCCAGTTGACCATGACCTGAAACCTCAGGAAATATTAAATATATATATATATTTAATATATCTATATTATTATTATAATGATATATTCTTTAATATATCTATATATTCTTTAACGATCTCTCTCTCTCTCGCTCTCTCTCTCTCTGTGATAAACATTAAAAGGAAATATCATAAATACATAGAGATGGAACAAAAATTGAAAATTTTCCCCCTCTGGGCTATGGAGGTTAGTCTTCACCACAATATAACTTTTACTTTGCCTAATATGTAGTCACCACTTGACTCCTCTATTCTTTTGTTTTTATTTTATTTTTTTATTCTTTTGTTTTTAAAGATTTATTTATTTTATATATGTGAGTATACTGTTGCTATCTTCAGATATACCAGAAGAAGGCATCAGATTCCATTACAGATGGTTGTGAGCCACCATGTGGTTGCTGGGGATTGAACTCAGGACCTTTGGAAGAACATTCAGTGCTCTTAGACACTGAGTCACCTCTCCAGCCCCTCCTCTACTCCTACTCCAAGAGAATTATTTAATTTGCGTTTTTAAAAAAAGATTGATTTATGTTACTTTATGTGTACATATGTTTGCCTGTGAGTTTGTATGTACCATGTTTGTGCAGGAGCTCATGGAGACAAGAAGAAAGCAGCGGATCCTGTGAAACTAGGATCTCGGGCAATTATGGGTGCTAGGAAGAGAACCCAAGTCCTCTGCAAGAGTATAAAATGCTTTAGCCACTGAACAGTCTTCCTAGCTTCATTTAGTTTCTTAAACATTTTCCAATGCATGTACCTCTGGTCCCTTTGCTCGAGTTCTTTAGCATCACATCTTGCTGGGCAGAATAGCAGGTTTCTGCATCTTGTTCTTAAAGCATCAAGTGTCAGTAGGATCAGGGTGAAGTCCAAAAGTCTTTTTAGTCAACTAAATAGTTAATTTCCTGATTACAGTACTAGAGTCTGAAGCTGTGACTTTATAGATACTAGAAAAATGCTTTATGACTGCCAACCATCTTTCACATTTTAAGGATAATAGCCATGTATTGTGTGTGTGTGTGTGTTTGACACTGATTCAGAAGGGAAATCCATTTTTCAAAAGAAAATGCAAATCTACAACAAGCAGGGCTGGAGAGATGTCTAGTAATTAAAGGTACCTGCTTCACAAACATGAAGAGAGGAACTGGGTGAAAGGAGAGTGCAGTCTTTACATTTTTATAACCTCAATGCCAAGTAGAATGGCAAAGACAGGGGTATTGCAGAGGCAGAGGGATTTCAAAAGCAGGGGGATTCCTGGGTCTTTCAAAAAAATTTATTTTAAACTACGTGTGTGAGTGTGAGTGTGAGTGTGTGTGTGTGTGTGTGTGTGTGTATGTGTGTGTATGTGTGTGTGTGTGTGTGTGTGTGTGTGTGTGTGTGTGTGGTGAAGGAGCTGCTGGAGGCCAGGCATCAGCTTTCCTGGAGTTGGAGTCACAGCTAGTAATGAGCTGCCCAACAAAGGGCTAGAAAGTGCTTGTCAGGCATCAATGGGAGGAGAGGCCCTTAGTCCTTTGAAGACTCTATGCCCCATTGTAGGGGAATGCCAGGGCAGGGAGGCAGGAGAGCATGGGTGGGTGGGGGAACACCCTCATAGAAGGAGGGGTAGGGGAAATGGGATAAAGGGTTTCGGGGGTGGACCAGGAAATGGATAACATTTGAAATGTAAATAAAAGAAATATCCAATTTTTCAAAAAAGTGCTTGTAAGCATGGAGCCATCTTTCTCCAAGAGGATTCCAGGTCTGACTGGCTGCAAACTTAGCTGAAAAACTTGAGTTCTAGATTCAGTCAGAGAGTTTGCCTCAAAGGAAGAAGGCAGAGAGTAACAGAGGGGGCATATCCAATGCTCTTCTCTACCTTGATGGGTGAGCATAGGTGCATGCTCTACCTCAGAATCTAGCTACTGTGTCTCAGGGTCTCTTAAACAGACTTGTTCAAACATTAGTACAAAGGTAAATGCATTTGGGGTAAGAATAAATGTAATGAATATAAAGTTTACCAGCTCCATTTTAAGGCTATAGGAAGCAGTGATAAAGTGAAGACACAGAATTGGTGATTAATAGACCTGACCACTTTCTAAATGAGAATTCCAAGGATTGTAAATCATTTGAAAATTGAAGTGATGGGCTGGAAAATAAGCCCCAAATTAAGAAATATCCAATAAGAGATGGGTTAGAGGAAACAAAAGGAGGATCTTAAAGTTGGGTCTATGGGATAATTTCTTCACAGCTTGCTTGGTAAAGTTGGAGGAACAGGAGCTGTGGGGTCCATAACAAACTTGGCAAAGAACTGGAAAGGAAGAAACACATGTTTAACATCACATGGAAAGTTCACATAGAACCCAGGGTGATTCAACATCTTGCTATGTGCCTACCATTTCACAGTCTTTGATGAAAGGATTTCAAATTTCCACCCCCTTGAACCAGATAGATATTTAATCCACACACTTCTCTGGATTGGTTTAAAAGCAGGTACAACTTTGATCCCATGCTGGAAGATCTGCTGAAATCACATAAGGAATTGCCCCTCTGTAGTTTGATACAAACATTTTGTAAGCATAATGACTTTTATTCTTCCATCTGTCTCTAGCTCTTTATTTTTTTTCTCCTAGGTATTGGTTTTAATTTTTGTTTTATTTTTAAACTCATATCTTCAGATACTTGAAATTAGTATAATTGTACCAATTTCATGAATTCTGTATTGTTTGCCAGAGTGTCACTTAGGACTCCTTTCTCTTGCAGGTTGTGGTAGTGGATGCCTCCTGCAATTGCTGAGAGCAGCAACGGTACTAGACAGAACCACAATGTCACAAGGCTGTGTAATACATTAGAATATATAGTATCTCCATGCTTCAAAAATGAGTGTCTAGAGAACAGCCAAGTTCTGCACAGCAGGACAGGGGCAGCCACAGACACTGGGAGCAGCCTGTCATGGTTCCATGGACAGGAAGTAGAGGAGTGTCAACTTTAGGCATCAACTCCAGCGTCATCAGCCATTACACATGTGTTGTTCAGTCTGTATAAGAGGAATTTCTTTTCCCTGTGTGTCCTTGTGATTATTTATAAACACATCTTATTTGCATAAGCATACAGAAGAGAGGCAGAGGAAGGGATGGCAGCTCCCTTTTCTCAGGTTTCATGTTGATTGTAGACTCCAGTCCTTCAGTCTACACTCTACCTCTATTCTGAAGATCAGAGTATGTGGCTGTAAAACACACCACTCTCTGGAGAACTATAGAAGCCACAAACACGATATGAGCTGTTTGTCTTTCCCTGTACACTTAAAAAAGGGCATAATTTTCCTCCTGGTTCACAATCCCCAGGACCAGGAGTGGGATACAAGTTTATCACTGGAGACTAATGCCACTGAGAATTAGCTCCTTTAAACAAATGTTACTAACTAGCTTTTCCATTAGTTCCTTATGTATTTGTCTTCCTGAAATTTGTTTTCCCTTCAAGGTCCAAGTCTCTTTCATCTATCTTGTTAGTTCTATTCAAAATTATTGTTCTTTTTTAAGGCGGTCAACAAGGACAAGTCTAGCCAGCCTCTAAGTTACTCATCTCTGAGAGTGGTCTTTCTTTCCTGAATCTGAATTTTGTCAGCTTAATTTCCAGGAACCAGGCAAAGAAATCTAGACAGGTAAGAGAAAGACACATCTCCCTCTCTTATCCACCAGCCATACAGTTTCCTCATGCTTTCAATTTAGTTTTTGAATTGTGTAAAAGACAGCATGAAAAAATGAACTTGCATATGCAGAAAAGTGTGTGTTCCTGCACACTTATGTGCATGTGCACATTTAAGCATCACAGATTAGAGAGTCAATGGTACCTGAGTTCTGGGCGTCTGGAGCTCAGCACTTAAATTATGGTTCCAACCATCCTCTTCTGTCTTCCTCAGGCCCACTGCCCCCTCCTACATTGACTTTAGTCCCAAGAAGATTTTTTCCTAAGAAATGACCAATACAAAATCTTACACTCTTTCATTTAGATTAAAAAGATGAGTAGGTGAAACCCACTCTTCTGCAGTTGCCTTGGAGCAGCCCCTCCCTGGTTCTGCCTGATTGGTCATGGGTCATATTCACCTTTGAACCTGGTCTGAGAACACAGAGATGGATGGTGCTGTTGGCTAGGCCTTGGCTGTCCCTCTGGATACAAGAAAAGATAGAAGATGAGGGAAGGAAGTTGGATCTCAAAATAAAATAAAATAAAATTATTTTTGTTGGAAAGATTAATTGCTGGAAATAAAATCTTTTTTTTTTTTTTTTTTTTTTTACACAAAATGTGTACTGTTGCTGCTGTATTGACTTCACTCTGTTCATGAAAGGTGGTGAAACATAGGTTTTATTAGACAGCCAAGAGAGGCTAAAGCTGGGTGTGTTTCCTTGTCATTCTTTTCATCAACCAGTTAATACATAAAATGAAGAAGTCTTGTGCCAAGGAATAATGTCTTTTATTAAGCCTGTTTTAGAAACCAGAAATGAATCTGCATAAATAGGGTTAATATTGAATTTTTTTAAACTAGTGCCACACAGTCTGAAACCCTTCAGGACTTCTATTATACACCTCCATTTCACTGTAAGACCCAAACTTGTCAATCTTGTCAATGTGAAGCGTATTGTCACATACATGGTTCATCATGTGTTTCATTATTTTATATATGGTACAAGACTTTTTATTGCTTTTGGTAATGAAAGAGATGAATTGCTATTTCTGCAGCTGTGAATTAAAGTTCACTTTGACATTGAAGAGACTTCACTGGAAATAAAACTCAGCCATTCCGTGCCAGATTCTTCAGTGAGTGGTGCAGATGAGTGCTGGTCCAGTCCCAACCTCTAAACTAAACAGGGTGATGTTTGCCTATAATCCCAACACTCCAGAATCAGAGGTATTTGGATAAAGAGTTTGAGGCTATCCTTGGCTCTATAGTGATGTTGAGGCTATCGTGGGCTACATAAAACCTTGTCTTGAAAAACCCAAGGAAACAAACCAAACAAGTAACCATCCCAACCCCATGATTGAGTGAGCATGACCTTAAAGCCGAGTAAGAAGAACCCTTTATATAGTCCTTTGAACGATTCAATTAAGACATGTGGCCATCTTTACAGAATTGGCTAAATGCAATTAATATTAACAAATATTATGCAGGAGATAGATGACCAGTCACTAGTCCTTTTGGTAAGTGCTTTGTCTGACAACTTTCCATGCTAGTTGAAGGTAGTCACCATGGCCAGGGATATTTGGCTTAGCAGTTAAGAACACTGACTGCTCTTCTAGAGGTCCTGTGTTTGATTCTCAGCAACCACATGGTGGCTCACGACTGTCTGTAATAGGATCTGATACTCTTTTCTGGTGTGTCTGAAGACAGCTACAGTGTACTCACATAAATAAAATAAATAAATCTTTTTTTTTTTTAAAAAAAAGAATTTGCTCATCTATAATCTGATCATTAATTTGTATGTCTTATCTTTAACAGTTTGAAACAAGTTAAGAGCTTTTTCAATATTCAGATTTTACAGTTTTATTCCTCTTAAGTTGGAGTCTTAAAAATTTGAACTGGGCAGGAATAAAAGTATTCCCAGGACAGAAAGGGCTAGCATGATCAAACTATATATGCCATTCTTGAAGCTTGACTAAAATAGAAATACTGACCTTAGGCCATGGGTAATTTTATCAGCAGTATCTGCCACATCAATGCTCTTCAGAGCAACATTCTTTAAATTCATAAGCTCACTATTCAAAGTTAAAACAGCCAGAGAGGTGTTAGAATTATGCCAAATACACTGCAAGTGTCTTTAAATTTTTTCTAATTATAGTGACTACCAATGTAAATTTTAAAACTAACACGAATCCAATGGTACTTGGCAAAGCTTGTCTGTAACAACATCAACATGTTGGCAGTAAAAGTACATGACTTAAAACTGAAAATAGACCCCCCAGACAGAGTTATTAAATTAACAAGCTGGTAAGCCAAGGATGGGTAAGATTTTATACATAGCCTTGCCAACCTAAGACATAAGTGCATTGCTTTTGCTAATGCATATTCCACAATGGGTAAGGAAGGCATTTTTGTCAGAACAACCTAAGACGGGCTCAGTCTTTTTATGAAATAAAAAAAGGGGGAGAGGCAGAGGACGTTTGGGGCTCCTTGGCAGGAATATGACATGGGCCAAGGACAAGGAAAGGGGCTTCAGGCAGGAATCTGACAGTGAACACGGGAGATGAAGACAAGCTATGTGTTATTTATATCCCAGAACAAAATCATGCCATATGGTATAAGATTACTTAAGTATAGATTTTTAATTACTCACCCAGAGTTATGAGTTTTAAGTTAATCTTTTCTTATAGATATTATAAATTTTTAACCATATCTAATAATTTACAAACCAATAATCTTTTTAATTTTGATCTTGGACATAGAGCATGCCTGGGTCTGAAAAATGGTGAATTATAACCCAACTTTAGATACCCAAATAACATTGAGTCTCTACTGTATTAGATTCAATGACCAGAAAACCCAGGCAGCTGATAGCAGGAAACATAGACCAAAAAAAGAAAAAAAAAGAACAGCATTTATTTACACATTCAAGACCAGTCAGAAACAAGCATGCAGTGGCCACGAACATTCATACATACAAAATAGACAGCAGCAGCAGCACAAAATTCACAGCTATATCCAGGTTGGGAGAGATGTTAGGTGGCACCTGGAGTTGTGTGTATGGTGTGCCTTACAACCCCAAGTCAGAACACACAAAGATAGATCAGATATACAAGACAAGACAACAACATTAAAGAACTTCTTTTTGTATAACCCAGATGCTAGGAATCCATCAAAGGAGGGGCAGTTTGTAGTCTTTCCTAGCTCCCCAAACCATAGTGGGATTGTCCAAAGTTTCAGCCTTGGCTCCCAAATTCATGAACTACCCCAGATGATTTCTAGACTTTGCAATCCAGATGCTAGGAACTCATTCGTTTGTCTAATTTGGTTTCCCAAGCCAAAGCATACAAAGATGGATCAGACATGGACTGGACACAAAACAGAGGATAAAAGAGACAACAGTAACAGTTGAATCGGTGTCAGAGGGAGGTTCTCCCAGTCTGACCAGAAGAATTTAAAGGATAGGAGGTTGTTTCACAGGCCACCTTGCATTATCCCTGTACTGCCTGGAGTCTTGAGGAATCCTGGGCTTTGCTGTGCAATCTAGGTGTTAGAACCCTGCTGATGGTGCCAAGGTGCTGATCCACTGGGAAGTTTCATCCTCCCAGTGTCATTGGGGCATCTCCAGGGCTACATGGAAGGTAAGGAAATAACATGTCTCTGCATGAATTGCTAATTACCCAGAAATAGCCGATGGCCCACTGGGTGTCTTCCAATTGCCTGAATGAGGGTGTATAAATCTCAGGTTCTTTCAGTTCGTCAAACAGGGTACCTCTGAATCAGAATCCAGGAACCGAGAGGAAGTTAGCTAAAAAATGCTTAGTTTTTTCTCTGAGTGTGCTGTTTACCTTGGAAGTTTGTAATACCTTACCCCTCTCATATCCCAGAGTGAAGAATGAATTTGAGATGGAGTGATCTACCCAGGGCCTCCATATATTAATCCTATGGTTCACCAGAAAAACCAACACCACCATTCGGGGCTAAGTTTAAAGCAAGCATTTAGTAAATATTAAATACTGACCAAGAGATAGACTTGGTCAGGGCCATTCTTGGGAATTTCCCAGATAGAATGGCCTTGAGCAATGTGTTGCAAGGGCTTATAAGGACAAATTTGCAGGCCTTTGTACTTTCCCATGAGTCTTTGTTATTTCCCCAAACTACAATACCCAGCATACCAGAAAGTTACCAAGATCCTGGGCCTTACAGGTTAATTTTGGGAATTACATCTTCTATCAATGTTGTGTATTTGAAATTTGTGGAATTCATCCCGCCTTCAGGAGTTATTGATGAGGAAGATTCTATAATGTTTGAAAAACAAAAACAAAGCACCCCCCCCAAAAAAAACATTATGAAAAATTATTATAAAAGAGTGTCTAAATTCCTCAGGTAGAGAAGTGCTTCATGATACAAAACAAAATTTAAAGAATAATCTAATAGTATAGGCTTTAAGTATAACCCAGTCTCTCTTGTTTTACTTTAAACTGCTTTAAAAAGAATATCTTTACAACAGGTTAACCAGGAAAGTCCTGGTGAGGACCCAATATTGATGGTGTCACAGAAGCCAGACCAATGACTTATTGCAGTGAACGTTTGCAAGTGAAGATGTATGTGAACAGAGGGATCTAGAGACTCTGTATACCAGCTGGCTATATGTGTCAGCTTTACACAAGCTGGGGTTATCACAGAGAAAGGAGCCTCCCTCGAGGAAATGCCTTCATGAGATCCAGCTGTAAAGCATTTACTCAGTTAGTGATCAATGGAGGGAGAGCACAGCCCATCGTGGGTGGTGCTATCCCTGGGCTGCTGGGCCTGGGTTCTATAAGAAAGCAGACTGAGCATGCTAGGGGAAGCAATCCAGTAAGCAGCACCCTCCATGGCCTCTGCATCAGCTCCTGCTTCCAGGTTCCTGCCCTGTGTGAGTTCCTGTCCTGACTTCCTTTGTGGATGAACAGCAATGCAGAAGTGTAAGCTGAATAAACCCTTTCCTTCCCAACTTGCTTCTCAGGTCGTGGTATTTTATTGCAGCAATAGAAACCCTGACTGATATACCCTGCTTCAGTAAATAAAATGGAGACACACCTGACATCAACCTCTGACCTTGACACACAGGCAAGTACATATACATGTATGTACATGTACATACATATGCACCGCTATACAAGAATGTGTGAGTACACACACACACACACACACACACACAGAGAGAGAGAGAGAGAGAGAGAGAGAGAGAGAGAGAGAGAGAGAGAGAGAAACATACACATTCTTTTTTTAAATGCCAAGAAGAGTGCATTTAAGTAGTCTTCATTGAATTTTTAAACTGGTGGAGACGATATTTGTAAACCATGATTTGTAAACCTTGTCTGACACATCAGACAAGGTCTGTACTCACAGGAGAAAAAAGAATCTTAACACTGAGAGACCCTGCATGAAAAGAACTAGAAATGGAGTAAAAGAAAACATAGTAACACTGAGCAACACAGAACTCTGGCTTCACTGCTACATACCCACCCTCGCTGGCCTGTGTGCAAGCCTTCAGGAGTTCAAACTAACAGCAAGACAGGCACAATGAAATTCAATGGTAAAACTGCAGCTTCCAAGGAATTCAATGAATACTAACTGTAAAGAGATAAATTACTGTTCTAGTTTGCATTTTGCCTATGCATCCGTCATGCTTTTTAAAAATGGAAATCCTGAATGCTGTGTCCATGATTTTCTGAGGGCAGAGAAGTGTGGACTTACTCATGGCAACCTGCAATTTGTGAGTCCAACGAGACCCCTCAAACCTCCTTATTCAATTACCTGTTTTCACCCGTTCTAATTCATTAGCGCACCCCTCTCTTTCTGTCTGCCTGCGGAACATCTGAGTGGAAACGTCCAGGGGGCAGTTGGAGATATGGTCCAGATGTCAGAGGAGGTGCCGAGGTGACGGTAATGATGTGGGAAGTAAGCTTTTAAAGGCCATTCATTCTGCAAACAGTCATTTAGCTCTGAGCTGATTAACCAATACAATTCACTCCACAGTATTTATTAGGACCCAACTACGCGCCAAGAACTAAATCAGCAGCAGAAGAGGATTAAAACAATTCCCTAATTGCTCCATTCTCTGTGTTCATTGAATGCTTGCTATGTGTATAGCCCTCTGACTTGGAATTTCACTATTTTTTTTCAAAAATTTTATTAACTATATATTGAATTAAGATACAATCACATTATTTTCTCCATTTCTTCCCTCTTATCTTTTGTCTGTACTCCCTCATTTACTTGCAAATTTATGGTCTCTTTTTCTTTGTTAGCATTACACATATACATAAATGCCATTAAATGTTGCAAATATACATATAACTTGGGGGACTGAGCACTTAAGATTGGATCACCAATTAAAGGGCTCATCTCTGAAGTTCTTTGTTAGACGTGGGACTCTGTGAGATTTCTCTCTTCTTTTGGAGCATGACTATGGGTTTTATTATTGTTCAGGTCCTGTTTAGGCAGCCATGTTCTTCCGAGCTGAAAGGAAGCTCTCCTCGTGGTGGGGAATGAGCATCTTTTGTGAACTTCAGGATCATTTAGGCTAATAGATAGGCTGTGGGATTTCCTTAAGTGATCAGCATGGACTTTGGCCTCTAAAGAAATGATTACACTTGGAAAAAAGGAAAGCGGTATACAGGTTGTTGGGAAAGACTTTAAATGACAGAAGACATGTTCCTGTATCTTTAACACATATTGGAAGTCTGTATTTACAAGAAAATACCTGCTTTTCCTTATGGGTTCTTATCAATCAAGTTGGGCGTTAAGAGAAAGTAAATATCTGGAAGAAGCTGAGGAGGAGGGTGACCCCACAGGAAGACAAGGAGTCTCAACTAACCTGGACCCCCGAGATCTCTCAGACACTGAGCCACCAACCGGGCAACATACAACAGCTGATATGAGGCCCCCTGTCTGGTCTGGCCTCAGTGACAGAAGACACACCTACCCTGGAGAAAAGTCCCTGGAGGCCTCAGGGAGTGGGGAGGTCCAGTGGGGTAGGGATGGAGGAGTGGGGACATCTTCTTGGAGACAGGGGAAGGAGGAATGGGGAAAAAAGGGATAAAGGAACGGTCGGAGGGCAGACCGGGATAGGGGTAACAACTGCACTGTAAAAAAAGATTAAAGAATAATAATAATAAAATAAAATGAAGAGAGAAAGTAAATAGGTAATTAGAAAATAACATAAAAGACTAGGAGAATCCAAAGGGGGAAAATACACTGCTACATTGTGTATAAAATATTCACACCTACTCCTTAACGAGCTGCTATAACTGCTTTCATTGGATGGATCCACACTTAGTCATACTGATGTTTCAAGTCTAGTCTAATGGGAAGAGCCCAATTTCCCCTTCTAGAGAGAACATTTTTTCCTGGAGGATGTGCAGGGATGTTGCTGTATTGATTTGATGAATTTCCATATTTAAAAGTAAGCAATGAACTAGGAATATAGTTCCATGGAGTAAGGACCTGTGTCTAGATCTCCAGAACGAACTGAAAGCTGGCGGCTATAGCATTCCTCTGTAATCCCAGTGGCCTATGATAAGATGTGAGGTAGAGACAGGAGAAATCCTGAAGGCTTGCACAAAGGCCAGCTAGTCTGGGCATGTAGCAGTGAACAAGATTTACACTCAAAAACAAGGCAGGAGTGAGCCTACACTGAAACAGACACACAGACACACAGACACACACAGACACACACACACACACACAGACACACACACACACACACACACACACACACACACACACACACACAGACCTATGCATGCGCAGTGGTGGTGAGAGAAAGATAGAGTTATAAACTTTTGATTTTATTTTTAATTCAGTTTTATTATCCAAGATGTGTTTACACAACCATTTAATAATTGATTTTGATAGCATTACTTCTCCAAAGGGACAAAACCAGAATAGGTAAGGGAGATACTTCCAGCATCTGTAGAATGCTGCAGAATCCAGCATCTGCTCAGAATCTGTAGAAATGCTTGCCAAATGGCTGCTTCTTATTCATAGGCAATGATAAAGACTAAGTCACTGTGGTTTTCAGAGTTCAAAAGGCACTGTTCCATACAGACTGCATTCCATCATCACAACAGCCCTGTGAAATCAGACTCTTTATCTCCATCGTCTCTACTCTATAAATGAGGGTACAGAGGCCAGGAGCACTTCAGTGATGTGCCCAAAGTCAGTAGCCAAGCCATTTAGTCCAAGTCTCTGGTTGTAAACTAGGTGTCCTTGCATTACTGGTGCCTCTCTTATATCTCCCAGTCCTCGAGTTTGTTTTCCTTTCATGTTTTGGTCTACAACCATCAATATGATGAACCACGGTGACACATTCCCAACACACCTTACCTGAAGAAGCTGGCCGATTTCATGCATGGGAGGATTTTAGTTTTTGCTGTAGAAGTAACAATGTAACCATGTGTCTCTTGACTCGTACATAGAAATAACAATGTAACCATGTGTCTCTTGACTCGTACAACTTCTAGTTCACAGTCCTATGCCTTTGGACATACATCTCAGTAGATCCTGTATTCATGTGTGCACTTGTTTTCTGTCCAGTCCACCTTTTTCCCACCACATGCCTCTTAGAGCACTGCTTCTAAATCCTCAGGGGCTTTGCATATAGGTGGAACAGTGCTGAGTGGGAAGAAGCACTGGAGTTTTGGATTTCATTTGTCCAGTCTGGTGTCTGTTGAACAGAACATCATCCCATATGCTCTCCAAACATTCCCATTGCTCTCTGCCAGCATCTGCTGAGATGCCTCAGCTCCATCTGTCCTCTGGCAGTCTGATTCCTGTGGCATCTGTTCCAGGGCTCTTGTTCTCACTTCAATGTCACCTAGGTCCGCTGCTGGTCTTTGGTGTCACCTTTCTTTATAGACAGAACAGAGGTCTCATGGGCCTGAGGCTCTGGTCAAAGGCTATGAACTTGTGTTAGCAACACCATGTAAACTGCTTCAGAATTCTTTTTACTAACCCCACAGAGCACGGGAGCTTTCTGGTAAGGCCTGTGTTCTTCCCAAGCAGCAGTGGGAAGATGTTTGGTGTTTTCTCTGTTATTTAGACCTATCTGAACCCAACCTTCACCAGGATTGAACAGTATGCAGGATTCTTTATGGGAACATCATTGGCTGTTTTGTCTTCCCCAAGATTCTGGTCCATTTTCTAGTCCAAAGATTTTATTTGTTGTTGTTGGTTTTTTTTTTTTTTCTTCAGAATTCCATCCATAAGATTTAACTCAATTGCTAGTTATTTTATTTGTATTGTCTCTATGATAATTATTTAATCAACAGTTTTCTTTAAATTCCATGCCCCTCTCTTAGTCTTGCTTTATACTTATACCAAGACAGCCATTTTGATTTATATAACTGTCACTTGTGTACCTTCTTAAAATGCATATAATTTTGGATATATTTAAGTGAATCAGCACTACACACATAGCAATGCATACTAACAATAATTACATACATGAATTATGATTTCCAATGTGAAGAAATTACTCCTCTTCTTTGTCTGTCCTATTGTTGCTGACATAGCCAGTCACCAGTGGGGGACTGGCATGAAAAGTAGAAATTATCTATCTTCATGGAAATGCTGAAACACCTCCATTTTTTTTTTCTTACTTGGATAATTTATACATTTTAAATGGTATGGAGGGTTTCCTAGTAACCAGGTGAATGTGAAAAACACAGTTATCTCAGCTCCAAGTGCTTTCTGGTTCAGGGAGGTCAGGGTCATGCTGACCACTGTGAGACGCTTCCCTGCTGTTGTCTGCTCTAGCCCCAGGAGGCTAGAGGACAGGATGCCAGAAAGCTTGAGTTGAGATAAGATGCCCCTGTTGCATCCCTCTCCACAGAGCCCTGAGAGTCAGTTCCCGTCAGAGCCTCTGCTGTTGCAGGTAGTCCTGGTTTATGTGAAACAAAATATTCTGGGAAATGGCAAGGCAACCAGAAAAGGTACAGTGGAGATAAGAAGTTCCTACTACTATACTCGGTTTACATGCACACAAAAACCTTGACTTGAGAGTTCTGCATTCTGTGTGAGCACATTGTTTTTCTGCAGCTGTGAATGGTACCAAGGCTAGATGTGAGCATGAGGTTTTCTTTTATTTATTTCTTCTTCCCTTCCTCCCTCCTTTCTTACTTTCTTTTTCTTGTTCTTCATCATCCCCACCTCTCTCTCTCTCTCTCTCTCTCTCTCTCTCTCTCTCTCTCTCTCTCTCTCTGTATGTGTGTGTGTGATATAGGTTCCAGGGACTAACGCCCTATCATCAGGCTTGTTGGCAAGTGTCTTTCCTGTCTAAATCATCTCACTGGGGAGTGTGAACTTTTGGGGCTCAGTGCTTGTTAATCATTTTGGACTTAGTTTCTGGCTGCCAAAGCCAAGAGCCTTTTCCTTCTTCAGTGAGGTGAAATTTTAGCAGGACCTCACCAGAGAGCCAGAGGAAATGATGGTAAAGAAATACCTTTATAAGGGCTGGAGAAATGGCTCAGCAGTCAGCAGTTAAGAGCAATGCCTGCAGACCATATTCTGCAGACCAGAATTCTGCTTCCCACAGTCACTCAAATCTACCTGTAACCCCAGCTCCAGAGCCTCAGCTGCCCTCTTCTGACCTCCCTCGGAAGCTGAGAAGTTGGGCTTGGCAAGAGGCTCTTGATAAAATGGGGATGATGTTAAAAAAAGAGGGGAAAGAAAGCTAAGATCTTCCTTATTCTAGTCAATCTAGCCTCTGGCACCTACGCTTGAGAGGACTTTCATCTCTTCCCTACTCCTTCTCTTTGTTCTGTGGATGCTCCTACACCACTGGCCATTAGTGCTCTCACCCAGTGCCTTGCAAAAATCAACCGATTTCTTCTTCTCTTCCCGGAGGTTTTACATTATTATCTCCGGAATTAGAGGTGCAGACGCCTTAGTCTATGGTGATCTGCTTTGCAGAAAACGCAATCACTTAGGCATTCCTGTGACATACTTCGGTAGAAGACTATGCTCTCCTCCTGGAAGTGCAGATAGATTCCTGTAATAAGTTCCCAAATTTCTTGAGAAATTCAATTGTAGGGCCATCTGGTTCAGAGGTTTATGTCCTTGTCATGAGCTAATTGTATTATCTACACATCAGCAGTGTATCCTCTTGAACCGAGTCATTACAATTTCTGAAAATATTTTGATTTGACCCTTGATTTTTTGATTAGAGGGTTAGATGTAAATGCATCTAAGGACATCGCATGAAGAAGTTGAATGTCGTATTTCTCTGGATTAGCTTCTTAAATCGAGCTGAGATGGGCCTCTTTCACTTTCTTGTGTCTCATCTGTAATCCTGAAAAAATTTTATTAGTAATATACACAATAGAAATGCCTTCCATAAGTAGTGATGACAGATAAAACAGCAATTTCTTCATTAATTTACAGATGGCATAAAGATGGGATAAAGCCTGCAAGAAGGTAGAGGAGTGTGTGGTGTAGTCTCAGCATTTGAAGAATTATACCTAAATGACAAAGCAAGGACTATGTATGTGTTGTTTACTGAGGTGACAGCGTGGGTCACAGCAGACAGCTCCATACTGAGAGGAAATAAAGCAGGAGGCAGTGAGTGAGAAAAAGGATTTAGTCAAGGAGTGAGAGGTTAACTTCAGAAACTCAAACAAGCACATACGGGCAAAGCTGAACACTGTAACATGGAGGACACTTCAATCCGTTGCTTGTAATTTGTTGTAGAAGAAGGCAGAAAGACAAAGGCATGAGCTTTGGAAGGAAGGATGTCAGAAGAGAATATGTTACTGTAGTGGTCACCTAGAAAAACCATTCCCAAATGTCTCAGACATCTCAAAGAAAGCAAATACAAAGAGCAAAGGATTGCGGTCCAGAGGAGCCTCGAACTGTGAACAGAAAGAGAAAGCACGTGAGCAAGCCGAGCAAGTGAAGCTGAAAGGGGCTTCCTGCCCCTCCCCCCTGAGAATTGTACCTTCGGCAGGAGCAATGTGAGCTGAGTCGGGATGTGTGTTCTGCTAATGTTTCTCAGTTCCCTTCTCCCACATGATGTGAAAGAACAGTCTCGTGTCTTAGCCTTCCACTGTGGGTCTGACAGTTGGTAAACATTCTAGGCAGATCTTTTGACAAACTCATGTGTGGAGGTAGAAGGAAATGCCCCTTTTTACAGCCATGTCTGTAATAGCAAAGGAAACATCCAATGTCTGAGTGGCTCCTATAAGTTTCTTTTTCTGAGTCCACAAGTGTCTTCATTTATCTAAGCTGATGTGCCTAGGTAGAGATTTTTTGATGTCATTACCTCCCTACTTCAAACAAGAAGAAAAAACCTGTGGAAACTCTTCTTGATTTTGTGAAGGGACCCTTGGGCTTCCTTTGTGCCTTCTGTTGGACAAGATTCCAGAGTTAGATCTATGGCCTGAATCTACAGCATCCTGCACGAGCTTGTGCATCAGAACATCTGTTCTGCTGGTGGTGCTATGTTTGAAGGTGTAGAATCTTTATGAGGTGTCTAGCTGAAAAGGATGGGCTACAAGGGGAATGTCTTTGGAGGTTATACCCATTTCTAGGTTTTCTCTTTTCTTTGCTCCCTCCAACATGACCTGCAGCATGCTTTTACCATCATGATGTACAAACTCCCCCAACCTCCCTCCCCCCAGAAATCAGGAGTAAAAGTATCTTGTCATAGTGAAGCAAAGGTGATAAGAAAAATAAAACTTATGCTTTTCTGTCTTGAGAGGTGGGAGGAAGAACAGAGAGAAGAGGGACATTAGTAGGACAAAACCTTGTGTTCTAGGACTGTCCAGTGGTGATTTCCCTATGTAGATGGGCACAGTGACAGGAAGAAGGGACTAGGACAGAGCAGGGGCTGCTTTGTATCCCTTGTCATGTAGTATTTAAAGGAATGTTCTTGGTGGGGGTGTGAGCCATGACTCTGCCCCTGATGGAGAATTCTGCCCCTGACAGAGAGATGAAGATACTGACTCTTTAACATCACATGGTTCTGACAAACAGGGCCAAAAGGGGGGGGGGTTGTTATTGTCATGGGAGAGCAAATGTGTGAGTGTATTCATACTAACACATGTGCAGTTTGGCATCACTCCTCAGGCACCATGCACATTACATTTTGCTCCCAGAGCTTAATGAATAGGCTAGGTTGCCAGGCCAGTAAGTACCAAGGACCCACTTGACTCTGACTCCCCAGTGCTGGGACTAAAATTGTGCTACTTTGGCACGAGTTTTTTTGTATTTACATAGGTTCTGAAGAACAAAATTAGTTTTTTGCTTTCAGGGCAGACACTCTGTGAAGTCCAGCCCTTGTTTTTAAGACAAATACCTTGGTAAAAGGAGAGTGTCATGGCATTGCTCTCGTCTAAAAGCCTCATGCCCGTAGTCAATGAAATAGACTGAACAGCTGATCGCTGATGTTGAGTTATAGAATCAGCAGCCTAATCCTCACCAGTGACCATTAAAGTTATTTACTTACGACGAAAAGTATTGCCAAAGAGTTGTGGATACGTACTCCTTATCAATCACTTGATGTATGTAGACTATAGCCAGGAATCCAGACCATTCCCTCAGTTTGTCTGGAGGAATCCCACCCTTGGTGAAGCTCCTCCCCACCCCAACAGGCTGTGCTGACAGCTAACTGTCAGGACAATGAAGATAAGTGACCACTTAGAACGCCCCAGCTATTTAGAGCACCACCATTCTAAGTAACTAAAAGGCTTACACTTAGAAGCCGATAGCAGTTTCTCTTCAGTTTTTTCCCTGCTGTGGGATGGCTCCAGCACTCAGGCCAGCAGCTGCTGCTCTCCAAATGCCTGGACTCAGGAGTCTTTCAGAGCTGGGCTCTGTGCCCAAAACATACAAGCAAGAAAAATAAAAACACACACTGAAGGATGCTGGGGAGAACACAGTCTTGTTTGGAGTTAATGAGCCTCAGCAAACCCCTCACCTGACAGGAAGGCTTCATGTTTACCTTGTCTGGAGGTTGATTTAATTTGAGAATACAATTCTGATTATATTTTGTAAAGAAGACTTTGAGAGAAGTTCTAGGTTTATGTTTAGGATAGTTCTGAGTCCACTGGGAAAATTCTAGGTCCTAATTCCATATATATATATATATATATATATATATATATATATATATATATATATTCAAATATAAGAAAATTACCCCATCTGATCTTGAGTTCTAACTATCACAATAATATTAATGTGAACGCTCCTTACAAGGAGGAGGGCATTGTGTTTGTGGGTTACCCAGGGTATAGATCTGTGACCAGAGTAAGCCACTTAACATCTCTGGGCCTTTGTTGTGGCACCTAGGAAATGGGTACAGGTTTAGATAGACATCCTTTAAGAAACCTTCCAGCCTAAGAGCCTTTTCATTCATGGGCCCATCTCCGCCATACTTTTGTGGGAACCTCTCAAGCCTTGGATTTGCCTTGTTACTTTTCTAGACACTTGTGTCTCTGCTTATCTTCTCTACTAGAATATAAGCAGGTACCTTCTTCTTCACCATGTGGAATCCTTTTGTCTGGAGCCTGTCCAGACCCTGTTCCTCCTATGTGTATGGCCATTTCTGCTGCCAGTTTTCACTTCCTGGGTGACCTCAGTTTGTTGAGGACATCAATACATGCCAGAGTATTGATGACTCATGATGGTGTGTAAGTGTGTGTATGTGTGTGTGTGTGTGTGTGTGTGTGTGTACATAAAAGAGTTCCATAGTGTACACGTACATGTGGAGGCCTGATGGCCTTCAGGCCAGCCTTCTCAGGCCAGCAGATTATAGTCTGCTATGTATACCAGGCTGAATCTTTATATATGGGACAATGCCAGCACACAGTTGACACTCCTCAAATGCAAGTAGCTTATTCAAATGATGTGGGCTTGTTTTTCCCAGGCTGTTGAATGTTATCTCGGGTAAGAGTTTTTTCCTTGTTCCCAAATGTGTACTATGTCATGTGTTTGTGATTTCCTCCATAAAGGCAGAAGAGTTCTTGAAGGGCAGTTCTTCAAAGCAAAGCATCTTTACCTCACTTGATTCATTTTCTTTGCCTTTATTTTTAAATTTCAATAGGGAGACTATAATAGACTAATTCTTCAGTGTCATAGTGTTTCCTTCATTGGGCAGGCAGGCATGTGTGGTACCCAAGCATCTCTGGTGGCCAAGAACCATCTGCTCCAACTCAGACTTGTGCTTTGAAAAAAACTCCAAATTGCTCATAGCCTTGAGCTCAGTACCCTGGATACCTTTTCCACCTGCTGCTGCCGCCTATGCATTGGCTGCTTTTCTTGTCCTGTGTACCTTGGGGTACATGTTTTCCATCATTCTACAGAACCTCTGAGCTTTCTGATTGTAACAGATGAAGAGAGGTACTTGATTAACACATGTTTGTGCTTTACCCTATAAAGAAACATGTTCTTAGGTTAAGGAAGAACATTTCTGTACTGCTAAATGCTGTCCTACTTAATTAAGCTTCACAATTCTTTTCGATTTATTTATTTATTTTGTGTGTGTGTGTGTGTGTGTATGTATTTTGCCTGTATATATGGATGTATATTGTGAAAAGGCCTGGGACCCTGGAGGTTAGAACTAGAGTTATGGATTGCTGTGAGTCACTGTGTGGATCCTTGGAATTGAACCTCTGCAAGAGCAACAAGTGTTCTTAGCTACACTCTAGTCCTTTAATTATGTCTTCATGGAAACTATAAGCAGAATTATTCATGTTTCT
Organism: Arvicanthis niloticus; assembly: GCF_011762505.2. NCBI lineage: Eukaryota > Metazoa > Chordata > Mammalia > Rodentia > Muridae > Arvicanthis > Arvicanthis niloticus. Next base: position 49,106,673 of record NC_047661.1, read on the forward strand.
GAAAAGCTTTTATGTTTGTTATTTAACCGACACAAAGGAAACCAAACGTAACTCAAAGTGCCAAAGCAATTGGCACATAATCATCTTCAAAGGATGATTAACAGACGGAAGCACCAGGGCAAATAAAGAGATTAAACTACGGAGTGGGACATGATTCTTTCAGTGTTTATCTCTGCTGAGTCTATGTTAAAGAGTTAAAAGTCATTTGCTGGCTTTTTGTATCACCTTTAAGCGGGCCGTTGTATGGCAGTTTCCTTTGATGTTAAAATGTTCCATCTGGGAGGGAAACTTCTTAAAACATAGGATTAACAATGATGTGAAATGGCAGGATATTTTAAGACAGGATTTACAAGGAGGTGCAACAACAGGATGTTCTACCTGGAGGAAAACACCCTGTCTTTTAAGATAGGAGATAAAAAAATTTAAAATAGGTTCAGGAAGTTCCTGAAACTGACTAGATTCACTAGGCTCCTCCTTCCCCAAGACTATATAAGCATAAAAGACTCTGAGAGTCACTCCCAAACAAGCAAAGCTGCAAAGAACGCTTTTAGACAAGCCTCATAAGTCAGAAGTAGACAGAGTATGAGAGAGATCAGTTCAAGTGCCTTGAAAAAACAAAGACCAGCTGAGCAACTTGGAAGAGGCTCAGACCATCACAGCCACCAATAAGCGGCACCTTCCAACTGTTGAGTGACCTGAAGGCTGTGCAGTGTGCTCCAAATTTCAGGATAATGTGAACAGTCACTCATGCTGGGAGAGGGGGCTCTTGGTGGTATAGCTGTCTTTGTGTCTTTTCTATTTCTATAACTAACCCCTAATCCATATTCCTGTAAGCATCCCCAATAAAACTTGTTAGTTCACTGAATTGGACTTTGGTGGTAGCTATGCTCTGGTCCATCATTAGTTCCCTATCTGGAGTGAGCATATCTTTTATTTTCATATCTCAAGGAATAGTGTCACACAGCACAGACTTTCTAGGGTTAAAGTCAGATTTAGTAGAAAAAACCATTCCACTTGGCGCAGTGCAGTTGATTTTCATTGATGTTTGACCTCATTAAAATGGGTTATTCTTTTAATAGTAAGATGAATGTTAAAATAACATCTCACATATATGATGTAGATTTGGTAAAACAATGCCTCATTTCTGTACTCTGTAACACCTTTAAAAATTGTTTCTGAAAACCCATTTTCTCCATTGCTTTGTGTTGGTGCCAGAACATACACAGTTTTCCAACCAAGGGTATGTTGTTTTCTATGACTTTATTGTTAGCCTCCTCCACATAGCTATAGCTAATTTAGCAAAATTGCATTTAAATCAGTCCCCAATGGGAGGACCTGGAGCTCACATCTTTGCTTTTAATAGACACATTAGTCTTCCTACATGGGAAGATTTCGTAAATGGGTTCTCATTTTCTTCTGGGAAGCTCACTATTACACATCACTCAGAATGTTTCTCGTCTTTCCTTAGGGAATTACAGGAGTTGTCACTGCTTAGGATCTTGTACTGGTGTTCAAAATTGATTAACCTCTGTGTACATTTTAACACAAGTCCTCTAATGATTGTATTTGCTAAGCTCACTTGAGTCAACAAGTATTACTTTACTTCATCAGCTGAAGGTTGCTTGTGCCTCAGCTCTAGAAAGCAGAGGAAGAGGAGAGGGAACAGAGGCAGGACCGAGTTGATGCTGTCTGTATGATTGTTCACACTTTGGCACTGGGGCATCAGGACTGAATCGGCATTATCTGGTATGCTGATATTAATAGCTCACATCAGAAAGGTGCTATACTACAAGTTAAAATACAAGGAAAAAACTCACCCACAATTCTACCATTGAGAGATAACCAGTAACACCTAGAATACAATCTTTATACCTTTTCATTATTGTTTCTCTTTAAAAGCAGAAGTGGAATCCTCTTAGTTGAGGTTGATGTGTGAACAGCCCAACCTATGTGGCTTCTCTCTTGCTTTAACCCTGTATTTCTCTGAGCAGGTTAGCTGAGAGAAAGGCATCATTCTTACCTTGTGACATTCAGATAAGAGATGGACAAGGGTGAGGTGTACTCTAACCTGCCAGGTAATGGCTCTGCAGGAGCTGGCTCTTGCCTTTACTCAGTCCTTCTTATCCCACACAACTCAACTCTACAAAACCTCTAGTCCCTTGCAAGGGAACACAGAAACCTTTAAGTGTCTTGACTCCTTTCTGTCAATGAGGAGCAAACAAATTTCTTTTTTTAAAATGCTATCGTGGTATAAATTTTTGCTCTGTGACCCTAGTTTCAGTTTATAACTAACAAAGTAGTACTCTGTTATAAAAACATATTAGTGATTACTTACTTAGTAAATGCCATTACCCATACCTCCTAAAAATTAGTGCTTATGGAGATAAGAGAGGAAGGTAGGCCACTGTACTGTCATGGGTCACCAGGTGGCTCATAAGAGCTTAACTGATGGCTGCCTCAAAGACTCAGAAGAGGGTAAAGCCATGCAAACACTGTGCCAGCAGACTTTATTCTAAGAAAACAACACCTGGTGATGGCGCACTGCTAGGCTGGGACTGAGCCTTAAGATTTTTATTCATAATTATTAATTGTAAAATAAAATGAATTTCCTTATGACATTATCATATGTATATATAATGTAGCTTTGACAACTGACCCTCCATCCCTCTGTTCTTTCCACTACTACTGATTCCTTTCCTCTTCCCAACTAATTCCCCTCCACTGTTTCCCACCCTGCCCCCACCCCCTCTTTTGTTATTGCTGTTTACAAGAGTGTGAGAGAAAGGTTAGTTATAGCAGCTCGACCATTTTAGTAGTAGCCACACTACTTAAAATCTCTCTCCTTCCCAGCAATTCATTCCCAGGGACAGGTGAGGAATCCTGATTCTCTGCCCTCTCTGTGACTGAATACTGGCAGATCCATCTTGTATCTTGTTCAGGTAGCCACTGCTACTGTAAGTTTAAGAGTGCCACAGACAAATCATGGTGGGTAGCAGTGCACAACATTGTACCCCATCCCCTGGGATATGCATTCTCGCCACCTTCTCTTCTGTGACGTTCTCTCAGTTTTGAAAAGGGAAACTGGGCTTTTTACATACAGACTCAGACAAACCATCAGATTGCTGATAAGGTAGGTGGATGGTATACAGTTTATAATTCTTAACCATCTTATCACTATCTGTCAGGAACTGAAAGGCAGCAATGAGCCTGCTACAAAGCCGTACGTCCTGGATAAACATGTAAGACCTCTAGATGAGAAGTAAATGCTTTTTTCTTAAGGCATAGCAAGATGCATGAGATTTATGTTTGAGTCATTTTCTTCTTGTGTATCAAGGTCCTTTGAATGACACGAGGGAAGTCCAGGTATATGTCACTTGCAAAAATAATACACTCATTTTGTCTTCCACTTGATGAATCTCTCTTAAGTACCAGGCTCTAGTCACTTTCTTTGTGTCCTTCACACACATGTTCCTTCAGTATAAATGACTTTTGCTCCATGCTGTTGTGCACTGTGTCTTTGATAATGACACTCAGAACTCTCGCTTTTGGTGTAGTTTTCCATAAAAAAAAATATTGTTAAAATGTAGTTGTTGCTTATCAAAGTAGCCATCAGAATGGACAGCTTGTTCGAAAATCAGTAATGCAAACAATAAAGGGAATGCCTTTTTCCCATTAAAAGAGAATGTGCTGGGCATAAGGGTCTTTAGGGACCTATTTCTGGCCTTGGCTGTGGAGACTTGGTGATTAGGTTCCTACTTAAGAGGATGGCAGATCATTAATTCTCAGAGGAGAGCTGGGTATTTTACATTGTAGGTTAACCGCTCCTCAGATGGTACCTCATTTGGAGAATAAACACCCTTGTCATTTGCCTCGAGGCGTGGAAAGGTGTTAAAGTTAGTACCTTTGCTGGCAAGATTTTACTCTGCCAGCCTCAGTCAGTTTTAGAAGCCTGAAACTCCATGAAGACATCCTGAGTTTAGGATTGACTTCCATCCTGCCCATACACTTAATGTAATCACCACAGTGTATTACTGCTTGCTTAGACAATAGGAGTTTTGATGTTTCTTATTCCACAATATGCTTTATGATGTAGTTTTAACACACCGAACAGGTGTGGTTTCAGGTCATGGGAACATCCAGCAGTTTGAGGAGATTCCATTTTTCTCCTTGCTGATGGTAGCTTTGAACAACTTGCCTTTATAGCTGGAGCATTGACCTTCTGCCTAGCCTTACTGCTAGTCATTCCTGTTGGAGGAATGTGCTCAGCTTCTGCACTCTCTGGGGAGAGTCCATGTTCCTTCCTGTGTTCTTGCTGTGCCCAGGCTTTTTCTTTGCTGTTTCCTAGGGGTGAGTGTAAGCGGTTCTCCAGGTAGTCCTGCTAAGTTCAGCTCTCTGATGACCTCTCTTTGATTAGACCATTGTCTTTCTTGTCCAAGGGTACCTGTTATCTTCACGACTGTATTCATCCAATCAATCCTTCCCCAAGAAAGGGTGCATATCTTTTATCCTGGAAAGGTAGATGTTGGTGCCTTTTTAAAGAGTTCGTTGTACTAGGGAATATGCACACTTAAAGGTGTGGCATTTACAATTTAATTATTGTAGGCATACTGTCTAAAAATAAAAAAAAAAAACCTGATCATTAAGAGGATCCTAGTCATTTTGAATTTGCTCAATATACATTTATAGAGGGATTAAGATATATCAAATGAATGGAACACTGAGTTGCTCACTAGGAAAATGATCTCAGCCCACCCTGACATTTGCTTTTTGTATGAAGTAATGTGAACACGGCTTAAAGAGATGAAGGCCAGGACTTACAAAGTAAATGAACCACATTTTGCTACGTAATAGAAGATTTAGAAGTTAACTGTTGATTTTCAGACCCCACGCTGCCCATTTGCTGTGCATATAAGTAAAATTTTTAATTCTCTCAAGTACAGACTATGAAGTTTAGTGATATGACCACCACCTTGTATCTAACATGGTGTCATCCGAATGGATGACCTGTAGTAAATGATGAAATGACAATATGTAGGCACTTGACCGGTTTGAGGACTATCCCAGGAGAATATAGACACCCACAAAAGGCAAAACAACTGTTTTTAGGTTGGATGGTTTTGTTTTTAAGATGGATTTTGGTTTTAAGAGCATGAGATTATCTAAAGGAAGAGGAAAGCAAAGCCTCCAGGGTACAGGAGAGAAGGTGCAGGTGACAGAGCATTGTGGAGCACTTGTGTCAGCAGTGGCTAAGGTGGACATTCTGCTTCATCTTGTTATTGACAGAAGCTTGTGGGGTTCCCTTTTACCCCAGGGACCTCTATCCCGACAACTTGCAACTCTTTGCTTCACCACAGAAAAGAATTTCAGCAAGAGCCAGTCTGGAGCAGAGTTGGAGTTTATCATAGAGATTACAATGTAGATTTCACTGTGCGGGTTAGACTGAAGAAGAGGAGGGTGAGAGAAAAGTAAAGATTCTCAGGGAGAGCAGCCGCACTTGCATAGGGCACAGACTTCTCAAACCCTGCCTCACTGTGTTTGCAACAGCTTTCTACAATCCTGTGGAATGCTGGGTTCCCTGTCCCAGAGAATGAAATTTAAATTTAAAGTTTAAAGAGCAAAGTATTTCCTCTGTGAATAAAATTGTAGGGTGGATTTAGGAGGGGGCAATTTTCAGGAATAAAGTGAGAGTGCTAGAAACTGAAGACTACAGATAATCTTGGCCCCAGGGAAGCAGTTTGTTTATTCCTACCATTGGCATCTCTGTCTGAGCCGCCTTTCTTAAAGCACACACTCTTTCTGGGACCATTTTCTATACTGGTGATGGCTGAGTCCCGACACAGCATGTCTTCTCCATTCTTTTCTTCCCTTTTCACAATAATTTCTTTTGTTTCTCTGGTCAGTCTTATCTGGATCAGACCACTCTGAAGGACAGCAATAGCTTCATTTCCACAAGATCACATCTTTTGGATGAAGTTCTGAGAGGTTGGCAAATCAGGCAGATCCTAACTAACTAAATTTTTGCTCTTTGGGGCACTTTAAAATTTAGATGTATAAACATCGAGTCTATTGTTAGCAGACATTTGAGCTAATAATGAGGAAACAACCTAGAGGCAAATGCACACAACCATGGTTGCTTCACTGACGAATGTGGCCCAATCACTCTTTTGGAAGTCAGATGCAGGGTGGGGTGGTAGGCATTTCTGTAAGAAGAGTTTCTCTCACTGTTGCCTGCCTTGTCAGCAGCACCAAGACTTCCTGTGTTATAAATCTGAGTTGAAGTTTTGGCTGACATAGTCTGCTGGTTCTGGGCCTTGTTATTCACTAAGGATTAGATAGAAGAGGAAGGGGGTAATTGTGGGTACTGAAGGAAGCCGCTGCCATTCAGTGCCTTCATGGTTGACACTGTATGAGATCCTGGAGTATGGAGGGCAGAGAACTGAACAAGATTTACATGGAAGATTGATCTTCAGGTTGCTATTTATTTTACTCCTTAGCTTCTGCACATTTTTAATTTCAGGAGCATGGATCAGACAAGGCTCATGAATTTCAAAGTCCAGTCTCAGATTCTGTCAGCTTATCCCTTCCTAGCATTCTTTCCAGAAGGTTGAGGTATTCTGTTTTGACAAATGAAGGATCTTCAGTAATGTTATTGACATTACATTAAGTCACTGCCCCAATCTTTACCTTGTATTTCTTCTGTGGGATATTAGAACTCAATGAAAGATAATAAATAACTAGCAATGCACTGGGCCATACTGGTACAACCCTAACTCTGTAAACACAGCTACTGGGTGGCCGGCCCAGGAGGACCATAAGTTTAAGGTAACTTAGCAAGACTATCTCAGAATAACTAGAAACAACTAAAAACAAATGTCCAGGGTTATAGCTTAGAGGTAGGGTGCTTGCTTAGTATGCATGGGCTCTAGGTCCTATCCCCAGGACAAAGGAATTAATAGCTCATTGTTCTGTGTTAAAATTAGAATTGATTCTCCCAGCAAACATAAGGTTCGAGAAGAATTCTTACAGGTATCTCAAAAAAAAAAAAAAAATCAGAAAGTTAATTTGGTTTAATTTACTGAACAGCTGGTAGTCAAATGTAACTTTTTCATATTAATGGTAGTGGGCCTAATCCTGTTACTGGGCAATAAATAAAATATACACCATCTGTAGGTTAATCAATTATTTATAGTATAAACTACTACTAGCTTGAGTATCAGCAGTCTACTTGTAAGTATGCCTCAGAGTGCAGAGTAATACTTGTTGGGCTGAACCTGTTCATATTAACTATGTACTAGACTAGATTCTTGGGAAAGATCTGCAGTGTGTGGTGAGGTTCAGCCATGAGGTATTGGATAGTCTTTTCCTTCATCTTCATCATCTGTTGGGTCTTTGATCAACTCTTGTTGATCAAATCTGAGTTCCTGTGCCCTCTGAATACAGTTCAGAGGTACAATAGGTGGCAGACTGAGTGAGAAGTGTTGTTGGTGAAACAACCCTTGAGAGTAGGTACTGTGTATTATCCTTACTGGAGTCTCAACACTAATGCTAAATTTTCCTTTCACATTGGCACCTAGGTATTTCAGGAGACACCTTATATTTCTCTAGACTACTCCCAATAACCACATGGAGGATTTTGTTGCAATGGACTTGCCAAGGCCCTGGGCTTTTGTCAGTGTAGCCTGAGCCTGTTCATTTATTTCCTCCTCAACTGAGTTCTGCTGTCTGACATCTACACTCTATTCTCCAATTCCCAGTGCTAAAGTCTGTCTTAGAGTTTTATTGCTGTGAGGAGGTACCATGACCTCAGCAACTCTTACAAAGGACAACATTTAATTGAGGCTGACGTCCTTTCATTTCGGAGGTTTAGTCCATTGTTGTCATGGCGGCATGCAGGCAGACATGGTGCTGAGAGTTCTGCATCTGGATCTGCAGGCAGCAGGAAGAGAACTGAGATACACTTCCTCCAAACAAGGCTACATGTACTGCAACAAAGCCACACCTCCTAATAGTGCCACTCCCTATAGGTCTGTGGGGGCCATTTTAACTCAAACTACCACGTTGCAAGTTCTTCTTTAATTGTGAGTTCAAACGTCTCCGAGGAGGATAATAGTGAGATGTAGCATTGAAGTCAAACATTAGATATTTCTTATGCAAGCCAGGAAATTATACTAAAGACCGTGAAAATGGCCAAATCCTCCATTCTAGGAGTCAGGATTTTCAAATGTAAAAGAGGCTGGAGTGATGATTTGGGAATTTTATATCTACCTCTTAAACAAATCCAACTGCCTTTTAAGGGAAACTGCTTAGTGCTGCATATGATATTAATTAAATTAAATTAAAATAGAATGCTTATTGATATCTTGATGCTTACTTTGAACCCAAGTTCCTACATCTAGAGGTTTTGAATTAGTTTAGCCATTTTATACCAGTTAGTGGTTAGCTACAAAACGTGATAGTATATGCAAGCTAGCTTCCAATGTTAACTTCTTTAAAATTTAGCACGTAGTTTTTCAATCTTACATAAAATGGCAAACTCTGTTGGATAACATTTCCTAACTTTTAAAATTAACTTTCAAAGTTATTTGTATTTGACATGCACCAAAATGCTCACATGGTAGGTGTATAGCTCCTAGTTCCAATGCTTATGTCATACATAGCCATCAAACAGATCAAGGTAGGAGTTCATAGAAAGATCCTCTTCTCCCCATATCCACCCAGCTGCTCTTCTCCCCACAGTAACTACTGTTCTAAACCTATGCGCCGCCACTGTGGTAAAGAACTAAACAGAACAGCCAATTGCCACATTTTTATGCACATCCTGACTATGTCCACAGTCTCATACCTTCTTTCCACTGCCTGTTCTATAGCCCTTATTCCTCAGCTGTCTTCCCACTCACTGTCCTAATGGGATGCATGGCTTGAGGACTCATACTGTAGAATTTAGGAAGATGCTGCTTCAGCTGTAGAATTCACCCATCCATTTATCTCTTGATGTATAAAATCCTCCCAGGAAGTTTCCTTTTTTTTTTTCAATTGAAGGATTGTTTCTTGTAGCAACAATATTTCTATTAGAATGAATGTCCTTTTCAGGTTCTTTTCAAAAGAGGAGCCAGGCTACAGATGTAGAAGGAGAGCAGGTCAGAGACAGCTGGGGGCTTGGCTAGGTTGGGAAGGGACAGAAGTTAGAAACAGAGTTGAACCATAGCTGATGCTTAGCTGCTTTTCCTCCTTGCTAGGTCTCCTTGTCTCTCATTACTGCTGTTGCTGATGTCAGGGTCACCTTCTTTCCCAGCTTGCCCCTCTGTCTCTTCTTAAGCACCAAAAGGGTTCTTCATTTTTACAATGACCTCACATGCTCTTACCAGCACTTTCTGTACCTAAAGTATCCGAGCTCCCACTATTTCTTGTTTATAAAGAACCTTGAAACATGGCTGGTAACTTGTGATTACTTTTATTCATGGTGTCTGTCAGAGTCTTTGGAGTAGAGAGGCAGTTGGGATGTTTCTACTCCCAGTAAGATATGATTTGAGATGACTTCCTTGTTCTTCAGCTGAAAGACTTCATCCTGGTCTTAGAGGATGTCTTTGTGCTAGTCTGCCTCAGTCATACCTTCTTGAGCCTGGGGAGAACACAGCCTTTATGGCTTGCATCACTAGGTATTTTGAAAACAGCTCATTTCTGATTATGATTGTCTTTAAATGAAGGACTGAAGAAAATTCAGAAAACATCCTTTCTTGTTCATCTCTCCCTTCTAGTACATTACTATGATCAACAATTAAGAAATGGGACCTCGTGAGACTGAAAAGTTTCTGTAAGGCTAAAGACACCATCAATAGGGCAAAATGCCAGCTCACAGAATGAGAAAAGATCTTCCCTACATTTGACAAAAGACTAATATCCAAAATACATAAACAACTCAAAAAAGTAGATATTAAAACCCTAAATAATCCAATTGGGGTACAGATCCAAACAGATAATTCTCAATAGAGGAAACTCAAAAAGCTGAGAAACACTTAAAGAAAAAGTCTTAGCTGTTAGAGAAATGTAAATCAAAACTACATTGATTTCTTTTTACCCCGATCAACAATAAAAGTAACAGCTCGTGCTGACAAGGGTGCTTCATCCTACAAGGACACTGGCTTAACCAGGTTTACTGCTGCTCTGGTTATAATACCCAGAAATTGGAAAAAGCCTCTATGTCCCTCAATAGAAGATCAGATAGAAAAAAAGTGTGATATATTGGCACAATGGGGTATTACTAAGCTATTGGAAAAAGCACATCATGAAATCTGCAGGCAAATGGATGGAACTAGAAAAAAAAATTATCCCAAGTGAGATAGCCCAGATACGGAATATGGTTTGTATTTACTTATATGTGGATATTTAAATAGATGATAAGCAAAGTCCACTCCATAGACACAGAGAGGTCAGGTATAAAGGAAGGGGTTGGAGTGAGGACTGGATCTCCCTGGGACACTTAGATAGAATAAGTTTAACGGTGGATTAAGGGCAGCAGAGGATAGAATAGGGATAAAATATGGGGATGGGGAGGGAGATAGGGCTGAGGGAGAGGATGCAGAAGAAGACAGATGGAATTGAGGGACAAGAGGGATGATATGGAAACTTAGTACAAAACTTCCTAAAATACATGAAGGAAGATGTTCCTAATGGGGGACTAGGAAGTCCCAACTGGGCAGCTCTTGTCATCAAACAAGGCTTCCAGTACCAGGATTAGGTCACATTCACTTGAGTTGTTGGCCAAAGAGTTCCCATGGAAACACTCAAACAACCCAGGCTGTTGCTAAGACAATGGGTTGCTCTCTTCAAACTGATAAGAGGCATCCCATTGCCAAGACAACACCCACACAACTATTTGAACACAGAGAAGTAGAGCTGGTCCCTACATTGTATCCTTACTCCTATATTCTAGCGTCTTTTGTGTGTGACGTTACTCTGCAGGATACCAAAAGAGAAATGCAAATGCCAACTCAGTTATAAAATCTTTGGTTTACAATCTGTTCTGCCTGCAAGATATGCTGGGGCAATCGTGGCACAGAAACTGTGGAGTACCCAACTACTGTCTAATTTGACTTAAGGCCAGCTTCATAAAATACAATCTGTACTTGACACACTTGGTTAACCAAGAACCAGAGATTAGATAGACCATGGATTTAGGATTAAACCAAACATTACATTTTTTAAAACAGTATCAGTAAAATGACTCCTAATAATATTTTTCTATATTCATAGATCAGTACCTTATTCAGTAATTATCAGAGAAGCTTCCTCCTGCAACAGATGGAAATAAATATAGAGACCCATAGCAAGACATCACACACACACACACACACACACACGAGAGAGAGAGAGAGAGAGAGAGAGAGAGAGAGAGAGAGAGAGAGAGAGAGAGACTGAGTGAGAGTCAGTCCTTGGAACACAAAGCTCTAAATAGGATGTCTCCATCAAATCCCTCCCTCAGGGAACCTCCAGGAAAAGGAGGCAGAAAGAGTGTAAAATTCATATGGGATGGAGGACTCCAAGAGAACAAAACCTTCTGAATTAACTCAGCAAGGCACATATGACCTCACAGAGACTGAAGAAGAAAGCAAAAGGCCTACACAGGTTTATACCATGTTCTCTGCATTTATATTAGAGCTTTCAGGTTAGTGCTTTTATTAGATACCCTAGTGCATGAACAAATGGGTCTCTGATTCTCATGCCTGCTCTTGAGACTCTTTCTTCTCTTGGGTTGTCTTATCCAGCCTCTATGTGGTGATTTTCCCTTTATCTTATAATGTTTTATTTCATCATGTTTGGTTAATTTCTTTTAGAAGCCTGTTCTTTTCTAATGAGAGACAGAATGGGAGTGGATCCCAATGGAGGGAAGGTAGAGAGGGACTGAAAGGAGTAAAGAGGGGTGGAAACTATAATCAGGATATGTTGTATGAGAAAATAATCTAGGAAAACATAAAAACAAAATAGAATATCCCCTTTCTACGTATTTTCTCTCATGCTTTTGTTTTTAATGAAATTTTATTAACATTAAAACTAAATGTAGCTTGGAGGTAAAAGAGAACATAATTTTAAAATGTTTCAATCAGTTTGGAACTTTGCAAGGAAGAGGAAATGATGAGGTCTTTAGGCTCCCCAGCACCCCCTGAGTTGATTGGTGAGTGAGAACACCTCTCGTCCTGTTCTACATAATCAAGTTTTTATTAGTTTCTTGCCCAGAGTCTGAAAACTCATCGACGTTGCATAGGACAATCTGATCAGGATTCGTACTAGTCTTAGTCTGTAGTTCAGCAGAATGAAAGTGGAAGTGATAGGGTCATTTTGAGACTCACCCTAATTGTCTGATCCAAGAGAAGAACAAATCTACTATATTTGAAGAGGAGATGGAGTCAAAACACAAAGTCAGGGTGTGTTTGGATGTGGAGTCCACAGGGATGCCCATAGAGTAGAGAATGAAGATGAAGAAGAAAGGGGCTAAAGAAATGAAACCCACAACCTAGGTATTAGTAAACCACCACCACTGCTACTGTTTGGCAAATGAGTTTAAGATACACAAAATCTCTAATTTTGCTTTTTCTTCATAGACATTATCTTTCATTATACAGTGCCAAAATCTCATACATTTAATTTTATTATTTGCCTTCACAGTTGAAGATACAGGAAACTGGATTTTCAGAACATATAGTGATTTCCTAGTTGGTGCCAATTGTGTTAATTTTATGAGACTTGTGTGGAGTATCTGAACTTCCATTTATATGTTTTCCACTTACATTATGAACAATAAGGACAAGAGTAGAGGAAACATTGATGTGGCTGCAGAAACTGATGTGCGACTGGTTGACGCCACTGTGGAACTGATTGCAAACAGGTGGTTCCATAAAGCGTGAGCATAAATGTTTACTACTCACGCAGGTTAAGGAAACATGGAAGGTTTTGTGGACAGCTATGCATCAGTTGACGGCTTTCAGAGAAAAATATCAAAGATGAGCCCCAATTATCGGTGCTCAGCATCAGGCAGGACCAACTTCTTTTCATCCACCGCCTTACCTTCTTTCTTCTCAGAAGTCAAAGATCGAGAACATGACTCCCAGATTTAGCTGCAATGTTTGACTCAGAAACTACAGTAAACAGCTCAGATTATCAATTCAAATGGTCTTAATTTTTACTTAAAAATTGGATATTGCTAATAAAAGACATCACAGATGGCAAGCAACAGACCAGAAAGGCACCAGGCCAATATAACAGCAAGAGTGTGGCTACTTGCCCTCACTTACAAGGGAGAACTTCAATTGCTCCAGGCTTCTCTCCATGCCTTTGAGGAGTGATTTAAAAGCAAGTACTTTAGCAATTGGCTTGGCTTTCCAAATATCTGGCCAATTTTGGCCAAAACCAAAGCTTTCTTATTTCATAAGAGATTGAAGTTTTGTTGTTGTTCGCTTTTGTTTTTTGAGACAGAATTTCTCTGTGTAGCTCTGGCTATACTGGAACTTGCTCTGTAGACCCAGGTCGGCCGCAAACTCACAGAGATCTGCCTGCCTCTGCCTCTGGAGTGCTGGGATTAAAGATGTCCATCACCACCACCACCAGGCTAAGAATGTTTTAAAATTCTCTAAGCTCAACTCCCTCAACATTGATTTTCATGCCAACACATATGTGCATATTCTCTTGTAACCACACACACACACACACACACACACACACACACACAACAGTAGCTGCCTCATGATGCTTGTCTTTAGAAAGCACATTTTTTTACATTGTCTAACACTAACATTAGTAAATGAAGCCTCACACTTTCATTAGTGAAGGCTAATGAAACAGCTACTTATTTGAGGTGGTTACCTGTTTATATCATCTTTCCTGAATTTGATAGTACTAATTTGCATGTAGCTTGTATGATGAGGTGGTACTTTGTATCTATGTATCTATGTATCTATGTATCTATCTATGTATATCTATCTATCTATCTATCTATCTATCTATCTATCTATCTATCTATCTATCTATCTATCTATCTATCATCTATCTAAGACATAGATTTATGAGTCCCAGGCTGGCTTCAAACTTGTTACGCAGACACAGATGAACTTCTGATGGTCCTGTCTTTACCTCTTGAGTGCTGGGATTTCTGGCGTGTGCTACCATGTTATGTTGATATGGGATCAAACTTAGAGCTTTGTGCATGGTGGGCAAGCATCCTTATAACTGGGTACACACCCAATCCCTTGAAAAACTCTTGTTTTACATTTTCCAATATGCATTACATGTGCAGTATTAATCAGATCATAGTCAAACATTCACAAATTCACATCCTCCTTAGGAATGAGATTTCTTTCAAATGAAAGTTGTTGAAGTTTTCTTCCTCCTCCTCTTCCTCTTTTTTTCTTCTCCTTTATATTCTTTGTCACCTTCAAGAAAAGAGTCATCACTTTCTTGACTGTTGTTATATTTTTCATTTCCTTGATTTTCATTTTTAATATAAAAGCCAGTATATTCCTAAGCAGTATGCAGTTCCATGTTCGGCTTTGAACAGTACACAAGCTGGAATCAGACTGAATAGGATCTTTGAAAGTGGCTTTCATGCTCAATATTATGATTCTAAAATGATTTATTCATGTTGTTGCATTAGTCAGAGTTCTTTATTCCTGCTGAAATTCGATCGCCTATTATGTAAATACATCACAGTTTACTGCTCATCTTAGCTACTCAGATTGCTCCTGGTATTTTACTTCTGTAAAGTAGGTTGTGGAGAATTTTTCACAAGGCCTTAGGTGCACATTTACAAGGATCGTTCTGTGAAATGTCCTTGGGAATTCTGTATCAAAGGATAGCTGTAAATGGTCATCTTGATCAGGTCATGCTCATTTGGTCATACCAACTTTTATTTCTAATATACAATCTTAACATCAGGATGCTGAATCCTAGCAGACACCAGAATGCCAACTTTTTTCATTCTTAAGCGATTGATTAGAAACTGTGGCTCCTAATTTTTTCAATCTCATTTGCCTAAAATGAAGCATGTTTACAATATCTCAGCCTTTAAACCGTCTGAGATATATTTGTCTTTGTATGTTTGTTAGTTATTTGATTATCATTCCTTTTCTTTTCCCTCCATCTCTCCTGTGCCGTTGTTGATGCATTGCTGAAGAACCATGCTGTGCAAAAGACACACTTGGGATTCTCCTGTTCCCTGCAGCATGGCTTTACTTGTTCTTTCGTTCCTTGTTATTCTCATAGATGAGGAGGAATGTGCCCAAAGGCATCTCAAACATTCAGCCCCTCTTCTCAAAGCAGTGCGTGTCCTCAGTGTTACTGTACTGTCTCCATTGTACCACATCAGGGGGTAAGCTGCACCGGGCTGTCCTTCCCGAAATGATGCCAAAATTAATTGGTGGTCACAGCTGGAGTCCTTTCCTTAATCTTTCGTTGATCATTGTAACTTGAATCAACTATTTTGTCTGACTTTTAAAAGGGAAAAATTATTGAATTCTATTTCTTTCTTTCTATATATTCTAACTGGAATCCTGGGAAGCTCAAATACAGTTCTTGTGGAAAATGAAGGAAAAATCCTTTCCATGTGCAGTGTGTGCTGTTGTGTATGTGTTCATTATAAATTGGAAACTAACCATGGCTTTTAAATTTGTCTTCTTCTTTACTTACAACAAACAATCTTTAAAATATCTTATTTTTTTTCTTTTGGAAAATGTTTATTTCTTTTCATCTGCTTGTTAAAACTATTGGATGATGGTTTATTCCTTTCTTTCCCAACATCCTCTGCAAGTGTTGTTGATGAACCATGTTCTCTCTCTATGTCTCTCTGTCTCTGTCTGCCTCTCTCTCTCTCTCTCTCTCTCTCTGTGTGTGTGTGTGTGTAAGCCAGAAGACAACACCAGGTGTTTCTCTATTGTTTTCCACTTTATGTTTTGAGACATAGTCACTCACAAACCTAGTCACTCTGGCTAGTCAATGAGGTCCAGAGATCCACTTCTTGCTTTAGTAGTGCCGGTTGCACATACACCCTGCTGAGTTGAGCTTATATATAGGATTGGGGAGCTACACTCATGTTCTCATGTTTGCACAAGTACTTTCCCAATGGAGCCATCCACCCAGCTCTGAAACTTCATTTTTACTCTCTCTCAATTTTCTTGGTAGATCTGCAGTCTATTTTTCTTACCAAATGATCAGTAAGATGTTTTCATTTTTATTTTAGTCTGTTTTCAAAAATAGAGTCATGAACACCTGGATTTTCATATAATGAAAATCTCTCTCACTCTCTTGCAGTCACAGTCTTTTCAACGTTTTCATTGTCTAGACGACCTTCAGTCAGTAGGAGTCCCTTTATGTAGACTCTTGTTGACTCTTCTGGGGTCATTGGCCATTGGTACTGTAGACACTTCCTACCCCTGGCTCTATTAAGCCATTCCCCTAAGAAATATTTCTTTCTAATAGTGAGAATAACATGTACTGATGGTAATCTAGACATTTTGGAAATAACTACTTGTATCTGTTTATGGTAGGAAGAATGAGGAATTAGGTATGGTTTTCATTTGTTTGTTTTTAAGAAAAACAACCTTGAGTTCCATACTAATGGTGGCAACTAAACTAAACTTAAAAATGCATTTTACTTATTTTATAATTATATCCTTTATTTTTTTAATTCTATGTGAGAAGAAACTTTCTGAGAAGCCTGTAGATATTTCTCAAAGTAGTCACCACTGGCTCACAGATTGAAGGCTCCCTGTTCTGTGAGTATAACAAGGGAGAAATGGACAGTCTTCTGGGGGTAGTTATGATATAAACTTTTTCTTAAGGGATTTATTGTTTTGGCTTTTTTTGTTTTTTGTTTTTTATTTGTTTTTTTCCCTACTTCAATTCTTTTTCTTAGTACTTTAGAGCCTTTGACTTAAAAGAAGTACTTTAGCCAGGCTTGGTGGCCCATGCCTTTAATGCAGGGGCAGGGGCGGGGGCGGGGGCGGGGGCGGGGGCGGGGGCGGGGGCAGGGGCAGGGGCAGGGGCAAGGGCAGGGGCAAGATTATCTCTGAGTTTGATGCCAGTCTGGTCTACAGAGCGTGCTTCTCTGTGTATCCCTGGCTATCCTGAAACTTGCTCTAAAAAAACTTGCAAAAAACTTGCAAAAAAAAGAATGAGAAGCCATAAAGAAATGTGATTGGACAAAAGGAGTCTGACCTGATGATAGTAACTGAAGAGAAGCAACTCAGCAAGGCCTGTCCTGATTCTTCATGCCAGCTCACTGTAACAACCCTTATTTCTGGGCATGGGACCTTCTGGGATGAAGGTCTTGTGGTCTATTGATTAGGTGAGGGTTGTCAGAGAATTTCTCTGTGGACACAAAGAGCTAGGAAAATGTACAAGTAGTATTTGGGGGCTTATGCCTGGCTTTGGTGGACAATGGATCTACTTTATATTTTCCACTTTGAAAGAAAGGGAATTTAGCTTTTATGATCTGCTTTGGAGGAAAGAAGGGAGAAAAGCAGAAGGGGTGGGAGATCAGAAAAAGACCACTTCTGAGACCCTTTAGATGTCCTTCAGCTCAAAGCATCCAGTACGCCAAAGCGCCTTACTTTAGGGCAACCCTTTGCAAACCCCACTTCCAGCTCCTCATATGCTTTCATTTGTCTTCCCTTCCAGCACCCTGAGAGAGTGAATCCATAACAGTTTCAGGACACTTTATCAACTGAACATTCCTTTTGTAATGAGAGTTAGTGATGGTTCAGAAAAACATCTGTTTCTAAAGTTTAAAAATCTAAAATTCATTAAAACAATAAAAACATAACAGAATCAGGGCAAAAATTGACTGATAATTCTACCTCTTTAGCTTTGAAGTGGAATATTTATAAAATGTATGTAGTGATCAGGTACGGACTCAAATGAAAGGGGTTCCCCAACTTCAAGTCAATCTGCTGAAGCAAGAGTGTAGCAACCCATGAAGCCTGGAAGAAGAATAATCCAAGAAGGCAGAAAGAATCCTTCTTCTTGAAGCACAGAGACGTTTCAAGAAGGTCTGGTTGACAATGTCCATTCCTGAACCCTGTCCTAGACCTACCTCTTGGGGTCTGCGTTTATGACAAGTATTAAGTGAGGAAATGCTCACAATGCAATTTACAACTACTGGCTTAAGAGCTCTGAAAATTTTCTTCCCCATAAAGATAATTTAGATGTTGGTATCATACTCTCACTAGATGTGCTTTAATTATGACATTCAGGTTAATATGAGTAGATATTGATAGATTCCATCATTCTCAAAACATTGATGCATTCTTAACTTTATATGTCTTATAGAAGCTTTATTCAATTTATTTATTTATTTTTTAAAAAAACTGGTTTAGAGTTATTTATTTGATTATTCTATGTGTATGAGTGTTTTTCCTGTGTGGGTGTATGAGTATCACCTGTGTGGCTGGTGCCCATGAAGGTCAGAAGAAAGAGGGCAGCAGATCCCTTAGGACTGGAGTTATACACCCCTGTGATCCACCATGTGGGTGTTGGGAATCAAACCCTGGTCCTCAGCAAGAGCAGCAAGTGAAGCACTGAGGCAGCTCTCCAGTGCTTAATGTCATTTTAATTATACTGAGATTTTAGTGCAGGAAGTAAATCATATTTTCATTAGCTATTTCTTCATTGGTGTAAATTTAAACCATTTCCAAATTTTAGGATATAATATTGTAATAAAGTTTTGTGTATATATGTTGCCTGTGCCCTGGACTACTCGCTGGCCAACCCTGTCTGTCCTTGGGGGTTAAAGGCAAGGTGGCACTGGGAGCAGGTGAGAAACAGCACAGCAAGCTTATATGAACGCTGCAGCAAGCTCCTTTAATACCCTCCACCCATACCCCCATCGGTCCCAAGAAAGCATTTCTTCTAAACAACAGTTCTCAATTGCCTGGCATTGTCGGCACCGGCAATCCTTGGTCTCTCAGGCAGTCTTCAATTAGGTCCTCTTGCAGGAGATGCTTCTGTGGCTGCGAAGACCCCTCCCCCCAGCATTTACATAGAGGCAGCTCTGCCTTCCTGCTACATATATAGACTTTTCCAGTCTTAGTATTACTTCCTTATAATTATTTAATTTTGAACCACTGTAAAGAAATACATAAACATGCTAATGGCCTTTTGATAAGGGTTGCCAAATTGCTTTCCAAAATCTATACTCATTCAAATTGTTGTCAACAACGTATGAATATATTTTGGGGTACATCAGCCAGCATCAGGCATTATCATTTATCTTCTAGTCAGTTAGATTTTTTAAACTGATTTTTAAATTTTCTGTTGCTGGATTCTACTCAAGTATATCCAATGAGTAGTCATCAGAAAGAGCTGGGCTGAGTGACAGTTGAAAAGATGCAGGGTAGAGGTCATCTCAATTGTTCGGACATCTGTCACAGAATCTAACCAGCATCTGTTTCTCTTTGGTCTACCAAGGTTCAGGTCACTTAGTGTCTTTGAACCTCCATATCTTTTTTCTTGAAGTGAAGGGATAGGGATAACCACCACCTTGGGTACCACTGGCCTCAGCTTTTCATAGCCCACTTGATGTGATCCTCAAATCTCAAAATCTGTATAGATTTCCCTGGTTATCTTGCCAGTAGCCACAGAAAATTCCATCTATTATGCATATTAAATTTTTCCTTGCTGTCTTCACTATAATTCACCTTAGATTTTATTCCTCTTATGCACTCTTCCTTTTAAAAGTTACGATTTAAAAATGCAAATATGGCATATGAATATTTAATGTGTGATTTGCATTTAACAAATTACACATGATCACATAATTCCCAATGTGCCTTTGTGTCAAGGAAGAAATAAGAATATGGATTTTACATTAAAAGCATAACATTTAAATACTTTAATGCAAACAAACTGCATTTTAATCATATTAATCTCTTCCAAAAAGACCTTGTAAGAAACATTAAATATTTAAAAAGAAATTTTCTACAATGTTCTTATATCCTTTCAACAGTTTAATTTTTCTGTGACTTTTAAGTTTGAAGAATCTTGGTATTTTTCTGTGCACGTGTTGTGAGTTTTGAATTTTGACCTATGAAGCTTTGCCTCCACAGGGACCGTGATAAACTGACAGACAGGCTGGGAATTCTCTAGGGCAGAATACAGGGTGAGCCCAGAGAGCTAAACACAGCAAAGAGGGCATCTGAGTATGGAGTAGTTGAAGGCAACTGTTCAACATGCAATGTTCTGCCTAAAAATGGAAGTGGTATAAATGTACACTTTTTTTTTATTACAGTAGCAAAGACTGAAACCAGTGTTTCTCACTTAACTGTTCTACCACTGAGCTATATCCTCACCCCAGAACAGAGAACTCTTGTCCTGATCATGACTTTGGAAGTCACAAGTTAAATAAACTATCTAATGCAGGGTCCAACCACATGTGCTGATGGTCAGTCAGCCAATCATAACTTGAATACTTTCAGCATTGGGGAAAGATACTCCCCAGTTGGGCTAGGACTACGTAGACTACAGATGGACAGTATTAATTTATAAAGTTGTTACTGTTTTTTTTTTAATTCAATTACCTCATTATTCCTGAAGCAATTAGTAATTAGGTAATTCTCAAAAATGATTTTGTGTAAAATAATTGTGTCAGTTTTGGAGTTTTGTTTTCTTTGGAAAACACAGAGATATTATGGGAATGTGTTTTTGTTTTGATCCAAAGTGTGGAATATGAGGCTGCTTCAGATTGTCTACGGCAGCTAGGATTTGCCTGGTGCTCAGGTGGGGAAGTGATTTTGCCAGCTACAGATAGTTTCTGTGATTGTATGATGTTTGGAATTCTGGGGAGTTTGCAGAGGGTATATTAATGCTAGAGCCCCAATGGGTAGGTTGTTGGTGGGTTGTTGGTTGGTTGTTGGATACTGGTGGTTGCAGTTTGCTTAGTAGTCATGAGCAAAGAAGAAACAACAAGAAGAAATTAGATGTACTGAGAACAAAAATCAAACTTGCCCCAAGGAACTGGATGCCCCCAATCAGCAGGAAATAGTCTAGCAATAATATTGCCTCTCTACCCTTTTGTTCCTTCACATCTTGTTTTAGGGGACTGAAAGTGTGGAAGAAAATGGGCAGAGAAGGGTGGAAGAAAAAGAACCCACAAAGTAGCCAAGGACTGGTTACAAATAATGTTCTATAGATTTCTGTTCTTAATGACCAAAATAAAGGCTTTTTTAAAAAAATCAAAACACTAAAGAATGAATTAAAAAAACAAATTGAGAATCATCAGTAGTCATAATGATGACAAGAACAACAAACTCCAACTACGTGTGTTCTTTGTGTCGTTGCTAGCAGATGCTTCAGGTGCCTCACATATATGAACTCGTTCCAGTGCTTGTGGTCAGCTCAGTTACATACTGTTACATTTTAAAGACAAAGAAACTGGAGCACAAACAAGATGTATCATATTTTGCAGAAGAGGGACTAAGTATATACAATGTACCTGTCTAGGAAGTGATTTAGTACAAGGCTCATATGCTTATAGAGGTTGAAGTCCTATAGCCTGCTAACTGCAAGTGAGAAACCCAGAAAAGCTGGTGGTATGGTTCAAATGCCTGGAAGCCAGAGAGCATACAGTATAAGAATGCCTGATGGTTGGTTGGGAGGCTCCAGGGTCCAAGGTGAATGATTAAGTCAGCATTTCCACATCTATTTCTCCAAATCTGGATGGTGTCTATCTTCACACCAGCTTCACCCAGCCTATCAGCTCCAATGTTGTCTTCTGGAAGCATCTTCATACACTCAGAAATAATCAACCAATTACATGTATATGCCTTAGCCATTTCAACTGACATAAATTACCCATCACTGAGGTTCAATCACTTTCTTCCAGTGATTCCCACCTAACTGGTAAGTGATGGTGACTGGTTTTTAAAACCAAGACGTTGTTCCAATTTTTTTTATCATAATACATTTTGCTGTTTATACAGTGTTCATTTAATTTATCATTCATTCGAACCAAGACAGGGTTTCTCTGGCTAGTCCTGACTTTCCTGGAACTCACTCTGCAGACAGGCTGGCCTAGAACTCAGAGACCTGCCTGCCTCTGCTTCCTGAGTGCTGGGATTAAATGTGCATGCCACCACCACCACCCAACTAGACCAAGACACTGTGAATGTAAAAGGGGATACTACTGTAGTTGCTCCTGACATCACCCAGCTACTCTCTTCTTAAGTGACAAGTTTGTAAGAAGGCTCAGTATCACCATGACCTGAAGATTGTGATGTTAAGAACTCATTAGATATCAGAGTAAAACATTTTTAGAATGAGAAAGAAATCATATATGTGTGTGTGTGTGTATACATATATGTACATATATATACATATGCATATACGTATATGCATACATACACACATATATGTATGGATCAGAGTCAGGTTTTTTTTTTTAAGATCTATTTGGAAAAAATTCAGGAAACTGCATGCTTCAACTTGACTTCCTCACTACTTAGAATATTTGACAACCCAAAAACCTTCTCTTCATATGTGGTGCAAAACTACAGGTTTCCTGAGGCTATACACATGAATGGTGTCAGATTATCACTAATAAAGAGTAAGGAGGCAAGTGCTCACTGCAAAATGAAGACTTGCTTGTGGTTCTACATGGATATATGCACTCTCAGAGATGCAAACTGAAGGCGTATTCATATTATCCTGGGTAATTTCAAACTCTGCCCCCTTTCTTTTGTCTGCCAGTCCTGCCTCATCAGTCTGATCCTCACTGTCTCTCATCTTAATCCTCCAGCACATTAGTGTGGCAATATTGGTAGAAGAGAAATCCCATTTCAGGATTTTCCTAGGATGGAGAGGAGGAGAATGGTAATGATGCAGATGGCCCTACAAGGTGAAGTACTAGAAGTAGCTGTAGGTATCCCTCTTCATTGTCCTCAGAAACTTTCCTAGGATGTCTGGAATCCACAGCACCACTGCCTGTCAGCCTAGCTTGTTCATTATATTCTTGTTTGTCTTGTTTTGATTTTACATCCCCTGGGCAAGAGGCCAGGTGGTTTTATTACAGTACCCATGGTTCTGTCAACACCATCTAAATTAAAGCAAACACTCGGCTCATATGGCACCTTTTGATCATGTCTCCTTGGGCCCAACTACTTGGGACTGAGAGATTTGAGTTAGCTATGGCACCATTAAAATGGATTGGACCCCAAATGACTGGGATGTTCTTGAAAGAATCCATTTTCTCATTCTGACATGGGCTGCAGAAGACACATGGAAGCTGTAAAACACAGCTTTGAAGTGACTAATTTTAGAGCCCGTTTACACAGCTGCTCCACTGAAAAGCCGATTTTCATTGTAATTCTTGGTTTGGGAGGGCTTACCGTTTATTTAATTAAAAATGAACGGCGGGGCTGGCTTTTGACAGAGCTGGTCCACAGTGAAACTACAAGGCAAGTGTAGTTGTGGCAGCTCTCTGACATTCTACTTTATTAGATGTCACTTTATAATTAAAAATTTGAGTGGCAGAAGTATGAATGCCCAGAAAAAAAAATGATCTGGAAGACCGTCATGCTTTGCAGCCATCTTTCGGGAACAAAGATGAGACTCCAGCACAGAAGGCTGTATTCACATTGCCCATACATTTCCTTCCAAAAGATGCAGAAAAAGAAAACGCTTGAGGGTTTGGGAGCGAGGAGAGGGAGAGGGAAATCCTTATTTGAAATGCCATCGAAAGTATCCCCTGCCATGTGAACCTTGTACATGTTTGAAGCTATAGATATTAGAAGGAAAACAAAAAGAATGCCTCGGGGAAGGCATCCATCTTGATTATGAAATTAATTAGAAAAATAAAAGTGCTTTTGCTTTCCAGGTACACTTGCTATTACTTGCACCATGATATTCATTTTATGGGAATAGTATTTAGAAATTTCCAGATTTTAATGAAAAAAAATCTAGATGCTTTTCCATTTGTGTACAAAAATATAACTATTTTTAATCGCAGTTACTTTATGTTGAATTAATCACAGTCATCAAATTAATTTTTCCCATAAAGACAAATCATATGCTTGAACCTCACACTTCAAAACCGACATATTTAGAAATTTCTAGAGAACTAATTGAATGAATTATTAACCATATTTGAAAATTACATAATATATTATTTACAAAATTTAATATTAAGAGACTTAGGGTGACTTGCCATTTACTTTGAGGTGGTTACCTCCACCTTGACAACATTTCAAAGATCAGCGATATTTAATAAGAAGAATATCAGCAAAGTGCCCCTGAATCTACTTAGCAACACTGAAGGTATTTCAATGCATCAAAGTGGAAGTTAAAGGACTTAAAATAAATCCCTCTTTTGTTATTCAGTATTATTCAATATAGTGATCAATTAATTCATACATCAAAATATGTAAAGAGAGGTTATGCATTCTCAATGACAGAAGACTGTATTGATGAGCTGAAGTCTTTGTTTCATGTGGACACAAAGTAGATAGTGGTAAGCAAGAGAAATTAGCCATTTTTGGTTGTCATCACATTAATAACGGCCTGAACAGTTTGAAAACTGATTTGAAAGCCAAGTTCAGAAAATACCAAAGAATACTAATTTTCAATAACTACAAATTGGCACATTTCTGTAGTGCCTGATAATAAATTAAAATTCCATAGATAAATTGAGATTTTTTTTTTAATGAAGTTCGCTTGGTGCTTGAAGATAACTTTTTTAGCATGTAAGCTCCCCACTAATTAGTTCCCAAGAGAGGAATGGGAGTTTTTTGGATTTTATTTTATTTGGTTTTAAGTTCAGCCTTAAACAAAGTGAGCCAGCACAGCAGCATTAGCTCCCCACACACCCCATCAGCATTCCCAGAAAGTACTGTTTAACACTCTCCATCTCCTACCACCAAAAGGGACATCGTGACACATGGGAGATCAGCTAGCTTGGATTTACAAAGTGTGCTGCATAATTCCTTTGGCTAACCCACCATCCACTTCTCCAGGCTTGCAGACTCATCATGCTGAAATACATATGTGGTATGACCTTGCAAAATACCTCAAACTAGGTGTACATCCAAGTGCCACGGGCTCTGAGAAGTGAGTGCTGGGAGCCAGAGGAACAAGCACAATGAAGGCCTAGGAGACTGACTATACAACTCATACATAACAGCTTTCAGCCCACTAAACAACGTTCTCATCAACTCCTCCTCCACATTTCCTACAGTACTAGCCAGTTTGGCTAGGTCCCTCTCATCACGTTAATTAGCAATGCTGGAAAAAATAAAGGCCTATCAAAAGAAATTATTTATCTTTTGCAACATGTGTATGAAAGAGCAAATTTGGCTTTAGAGCACTTGGCACAGGGTGCTAATGTCCCATGTGATCCACCACTTTTAATTTTTGCAGTTTTTGTGTGATACGTGGAATGTGTTTTTAATTTAGATTTTATTTTTCACTTCTATAAAAGTAGTTCTCAAAAGCCTCATTGGAATGAATTATGCCTCTCATCACCTTCTAATTTTACTTTTTATTTTTTAAATTTTATGGGCACGCATCTCTGGGTGGGGAATGTATATGTATGTCTGTGCACGTGTGGGTCAGAAAAGGACCCTTCTTTCAATTTTAATGAGTATACACCTTAGTATGCCCTCTTAAAGGATTTGAACTGTGGGCTGATGTGAAAGAAGCATTGCAGCAAGCCCAACCAGCCCTGTTCATTCATTTTCATTCATTCATTCATTCAATATAAATTAACGAAGTCCTAATCTGTTAAAAATTAGAGGCAGCCACATTGCTGGAAGTAAAGAGTGATTACAGCATAAATCCTTTTTAAGGGTACCGTGAGACAGGACAAGAACACATAGATAAAAGACCTTGCAATATAGCAGGGTAGCAGTGATAAGCAATGTCGGGCATCTATCCTGATGAGGGACTACTGTAGTCACATGCAATCATATATAATCCCCAGAGAAACCCAGTAAGTCATCTACTGTTTTTCAACCCACTTTAAGGTTGAGGAAAATGAAGCAATTGTGTTTAAGTAATTTGTTCAATGTCATATAATCAAAGTAGCTGATGCAGGGGACCAGACTCATAAATTACCTAATTTCTGCTCAGGGGGACAATGCCTCTACTTTGAACACCTTGATTTACACAGTTCCTCAAATTTTTCTCTACTTTTTCCCCAACACATGGATCAAATTTTTCTTTAAGTCTCAGAGGGGAGACTTGTACTTTGTGTGTGTGTGTATACATATACATTTATATGCCTACACACACACACATACACACACACACATTCCCTACCTGCTGAGACTGTAGGTATGTATCTCTGCCCATAACCATGCTGGGTTTATGTGATACTGGGGGCAAAGCCTTGGGATCTGTGCATTCTAAACTATGTCTCCCAGTTCAGCCACATTCTCAACCCCAGGTCCTGTGTTCTACAGCTGTTCTTTCCTGGCCTGGCTTTGGCCAGTACCAGCCTCCTGACCATGTAATTTGAGCACCGGTCTATAGATTAATACATTGTGATGTGGAACCAAAGTAAGTGTGGGACATATTTTTTCCTCTTATAGGGGGAGAGGGAAAGAATGAAAATGTCACTTTGAGTTAAAAGTTAGAAACTTCCAATTAGAGTGCACAGTCTGGAGGAGCGTGGGAATCTGAGGAAACAACAGACAACATTTTGCTTTTTAGTTTTTCCAAGGGTTGCAATGTATTTCTAATGTAAATTAGAAAACAAGGAGGCCTTGCTAGCAAGCTAGATTGGACATTAGCTTTCATTATGAACAAACTATTTCCTATAGATTAGTTTTATTTATGGAATTATGTTGCCTATTTCCTGAGACACAAGTCTCCTTCTTAATGTCTGGGCTCCTTGAAGGCTAACCAGTCTCATTATACACAGAGAGGAGATTATATTAGCTGCTTTTCGCATCGTTGTAAGCAAGTACTTATAAAGCGACTTAAGGGAAGAGAGGCTTATTTTAGCTCACAGTTTAAGGAAGTACACACTATGAGGCTACATTATACACAGACAGGCCACTCTACTTAATGTAGCTGGAACTTAAGGCAGCCTCTCACTCACACCTCATCCAAGTTGGCACTGAAAGGTAGCATAGGCTATACATCTCAAGCTGTCCATTTCCTTCACCTAAGCCAGCTGTCCTTAAAGGTTTTACACTTCCCAAAACAGCACCCCTAGCTGGGAACCAAGTGTTCGAACACATGAGCCTACATGTCTGCAATAGTTTCCATGTGCTGGAGCCTAAGCTGAACTTCAGAGGACACTTTTCTGGATAGCCATCTTCCAGCAGGATATCCTGAAGGCTCTATCTTTTCAGACAGTCTTCTTTCAAGTGAATCTGGACTATTCTATTCTATAGCTCTTGATGAGTGGGGTCTTTCCCTCAGGACACCTGATGTGTCTTATAAATTTTCTTAATACCTTTAGCAATTGCACTTTTTTTGAACCTGTCTTGTCTTCCAATTCAAACTCCAGTCTTCACCACACTAAACAATTCTGTTCTCATGTATGATACAGTTCATATCCCTTTTCTCAACAAACTGCAAATACCACACATCTT
Source organism: Arvicanthis niloticus (assembly GCF_011762505.2). NCBI lineage: Eukaryota > Metazoa > Chordata > Mammalia > Rodentia > Muridae > Arvicanthis > Arvicanthis niloticus. The sequence goes on from NC_047661.1 coordinate 49,134,245, forward strand.
TCTGCTACACTTTCTATCTCTTGTTGTAAGTCTGGTGGAAATGAGGTATATAATAGCCCTCATATTATATTGTCTTCAAATTTCTCCTGCCAAACAGCCTCGTCTATTATTTTTGAACTCATTCCCAGTTGAGTCATATTTTCAGGATAGGGCAGATGTATCCAGATTCTATGCCAGGAAACAAAATGGACTCTTGATTGGTTTCCCAAAAAGGCCTTGTTTCTCTTTAAAACTCTTTACATGCAGGTTCTGTGTGCATTTCTATTGGCTTCTTGCCATCCGAGTTTGCACCAGAGATCCAGTAAGTTCTGATTACAGTGTTCTAGAGTCTCTTTAGCCATCCCCCACAAGCTTTTTACGTATTGGCTCATGATAAAGTTGGAGTTGTATAACTGAACGTGGAGGACATGAAAAAATAACAATGGTAAAGTACTTTTAAATGGGTAACAGCAAAAACCAATCCAATGTGTAATAGACCTAAGGTGTTTCTGGCAGTGCCATTTCATTGTATGACTGAGCTACAATCTGGGGCAAAACGTGTCACATACACACATCACACTGCTCATGTTGTCATCCTGTCTGTTGATGGTCTTACCAGAAACAGTTCAACTCCAGTGCAAGACTTTCATATGCTAGAGATCAGAGCAGTTTTGCCAACAAAGTGTTCTATCCTATATAACATGATGATTGCATTATTGAAAATACTTTTCATATTTTCCTGCTTTCGACTTACCGTGTAATTTGTTAGACTACTCGATTTAAAAGTTACTGCTTAAATTCCTGACTTGAGTTTTATTTAAAAACAAATGAATTTGGATGCTGGATCAGGATAATTTCTAATAGCATCTGAAATGGTCCTAAACATACTTTCATCATTTTGTCCTATGTATTAATGCAAAGTGACAGCTCAACATTGAGAATTATAAAATCACAATACTGATTAACTCTAATACACACTGAAGATGTTCTAGATCAGGCAGTATCAAATGTACAAGAAAGATTCATTATGATATAAAAATAAGCACAGTCATCTCACTAGTAGATGAATTTGTATAATTTTAATAAATGGTGAAAATGTTTTATGATATGTATATGGATAACAAAGTATTTTTAAATACTTCTTTATGACTTATCATCATTGAATCTTTGGTCTGTAGACTTGTTTTTGTACCTCCACATGTCTGGGGTCATATAAGGGTTTTCTGTGTGAGAAGAAGTTATGAGTGGACAAGACTCTAATCCATGTGTAAAATTTAAGAATCCCTATTCTAATCCACATGTGTACTCTTCACATTCCTCCCAGAAATAGTTCATGGAACTACATGGTCAAGTTTATAACAGGAAATGACCCATTTCTCAGCACCAGTTTTATATGTGAATTGCTTTTCTCATCATTGTGAATGAACTTAGAAGCAGTATGTTAATGGAAAGAGAGACTATTTTAGCACCTGGTTTAAGGATTACAGTCAACTGTGGTGGGAAAGGCACAACCACAGAGGCCTGAAGGCAGTAGGACACAAAGAAGCAGAGAAAGCACAGGAAGAATATCAAGCTATAAACCTCAAGTCCCAGGTTCCAGATACTAACTTCTCCATAGTCTCCAAACCAAACCAGCAGCTGAAGACAAAGTGTTCAGACACAAGCTCGAATGAGTCAGTAAGGGTAATTTACATCTAAATCCTGACAAGGTAGAGACTTTGGTTTAAGATAGGAGTAAATTCCAAAAGGGACTCTTCATTTCTGTACATGGAGGAGTGTTGGTTATATGAAATGATTGCAGGACTATTTTATTCATTCTCTGAAGAAATTTTGTGGGTATCACTAGAAAATTATACATACCTTTAGGATGTATGCTCAAGATTGGACCCAGGTCTTCAAATCAATTCAATATAAAAATAAAGACTGTATATACAATCCTACAATATGTGTGGCTTGACCTTAAAGATACATTGTTAGCTTAGAAACAAAAGTATTTGTCTACTACCGAATGGCTTCATAACACAATACCAAACAACAGCACATTGAAAACTCTCTACTATGCATCTGGAACCACACTCATGTTTTTCCTTCATTGTCAAGGAAGCATAGGTAAGTATTTGAGCATAGTTTTTCTCTTACCATTATACCCAGCTTTCATCAAGATTAATAATATTTTCATCTCAGTCACTAAAACTGATGAAGTCATATTGGCCTTTGATGAATACAGTAAACATACTAAGCTCAAAGTAGCTAAGCAGTCAATATGAGGTGTTTAATAATATATTGATGATGCAGTTGGAAGAATCTTTTATACCCAATGATAATATCATTCTTTTACCCTTCCTCACTTTTGTGGTTGTCTAGAAAATGAACTAGGAAATTGATATGATTCAAGTAGACATGGGTTTAATAATCTTACATGAATGGTATTAGACAGGTGTAGATTTGCTCTGACTGTGATGTGTAGAGATAAGGTTTTTAGAAAATAATTGTGTTTGAATAAGCCATTAAGGTGAAACACCCATAACTTAGAAGAAGAAGAAGAAGAAGAAGAAGAAGAAGAAGAAGAAGAAGAAGAAGAAGAGGAGGAGGAGGAGGAGGAGGAGGAGGAGGAGGAGGAGGAGGAGGAGGAGGAGGAGGAGGAGGAAGAAGAAGAAGAGGAGAAGGAGGAGGAGGAAGAGGAGGAAGAAGATGAGGAAGAAGAAGAGGAGGAAAAGGAAGAGGAGGAGGAGGAGGAGGAGGAGGAGGAGGAAGAAGAAGAAGAGGAGAAGGAGGAGGAGGAAGAGGAGGAAGAAGAAGAGGAGGAAAAGGAAGAGGAGGAGGAGGAGGAGGAAAAGGGAAAGAGATTAGACATGTGGATATACACACATACTTGTGTGCTCAGCATTTACCTTGTCATGCTCTTTGCAATGTCAGGATTCTGTCTTTAAGAATATAACCAGGTGAGGCCCAACACATCTGCAAAAATAAGATTCAAAACCAAATTTCTTTTTTTAAAGATGTATTTATATTTATCTTACGTGTGTGTGTGTGTGTGTGTGTGTGTGTGTGTGTGTGTCTGCTTGTCTAAGTGTGTACCATATGTGTAGGTGGCCTTAGAAGACAGAAGAGGCTATTGGATTCCATGGAGCTGGAGCAACAGGCCATTGTGAACTGTCTGATATGGGGCTGGAAATGGAATCAGGTCCTCTGAGCAAGTGCTCTAACTATTCTGAACTATGTCTTAAACCCCCAAGTCTTTTCATTATAAAGTCATCTTTATTTTTTTAATAATAAGAGTTACCTAATTTAGAGATGCATACATTCTCAGAAACGTAATTCTTAACAATTGTCTACAAATGGATTGTCTGACCTGAGCTGGTCTCATCATTTCTGTGGGTGACTGGAGAAGAGAATAGGGAAACAATACAACCTTAACTCAATTTTGGATTTAAATTCATGATTCTTATGCAGTACAGCAACATCCACATGTAAGAGAACTTATAATTCATATAGTCACTGAATACACATTGGCGACACATGTGCATTTTCCTGTCTGGGAAATTTGCTCCTTCATTTTGTTTGCGAAAGAAAAAAAAATGTGTACATTAATTTACTAATAGAAGTCCAGGAATTATCTTACTGTTTAAACAAAATAGACAATATGCAAAAAGTTGCTATAATAATGGAGTGTTAGAATGGGAAAGAACACTACAAGTAATTTAACACATTAGTTCTTTAACTAGCAGTTGGTTAGGTACTGACTTCTAGAAATATTTCTTATGCTTGTATAGCGATTCCCTATTTATATTTATTTTTTGAATTAACTTCTTTTTATTCAAATAAACTGCATTATGCCTTAAATAAACAATATTATACCTTAAGTGTAAAGAATCCAGTTTTATGTGCTATAAATATAAAATCAAATTCAACAAAGATAAAGAAGTATTTAAATTCTAGTTACCTCTGGAAGGCTTTGAAATTAAGCCCTGACCATCTCTTTATTGAAAGGAAGATTTGCTGGTATTAGGGAGCTGTCAAAGCGATGCTAGAACCAAGCTTAGACTTTTACCTTGACCTTTACAGAAAAGCTTAAAGGGACATTGAAAAGGAAATGCCTTTCTGACTTTGAAATTAAACATTATTTAATACCTGTTGTTAACTCGGCTATTACTTCTGCTGATTTTGACCCTTAGTCTAGAAAACCTAGGTTCTCAGAGATCAACATTAAGAGTTGGGAACCCAGGAACCTGGCTTCTCGTCCCTGCATCTGTCATGGTAACCAGAAAAAGGATGCTTTTCAGAGGGACCTGTCTATTCAGGATATCACCAACCACAACTCTCTCGTGACCATTTGTGGATGATGTCATGGTAATAATAGCATTCATTATTTTCCCTCTCTTACTGAATTGACCATTTCCTTTGCTTGCTTTCCTTATTTGTAGTTAAACACAGTGTATGTAAAAATGTAGATTTTAGCAGTTCTGGAAGGGAAAGGAATAAATAATTTCAGCAATTTAACGATAGCAAAGAGTCTAATCCTCCTCTTCTATGGACTCCAATGACACTGCATCAGAAGTGTGAGCAGCTGGGGTTTTGCTGTCACCCTGGGAACAGTTAATTTTGTCCTTGTCACAGTCTACCTGCTTGATATTCTATACATCTTCTCATCAGAGAACTGAAGCAAATATTATATAATGCTCTTTAAAATTAATGTGACACCACAACTCAAGACAATGCCAAAGCAACACACCAGGGCAGGGTGTGTCTAAGGCACACCACTCTTTCTTAAAGGCAGTTCTTTATCATATTTTTCTCATAGGATTTGACATTTTACCGCATTGCAAAAGACAAAGAGCCACACAGCAAGCAGCCCAAGAGGATAGAGGGTAAGAAGTGAAATTACATGTGCACTTTTGAGTTTTAGGTTTTTTTTCTTCTGGAAATAAGTAGTAGCTTATGTGAGTCTGATTTGTTCTTTGTTTTGATCTCTTGTTTTATTAATACTGAAAACCAATTTTCTACTGTAGTTTTGAAAAAAATCAATGAAAATTTGTATTAAGTTTTAGAGGTCTGGAGGCTTTGAAAGTCTTTCCCCTTGAATGAGTTTTCTGTGGCCACTGTAAAAAGTTTCCACACACTTAGTATCATGAAACAATGTTGGTTAAACAAATTGGTTATCTCAGTTTTCTGTAGGTCAGAAGTCTGACCCAGGTCTCACTAACGCAACTGAAGTGGTCAACCAGGCTTTGTTCCTTCTGAAGGCACTATAGGAAAGCCTTCTTTGCTTTCTAGTTCCTAGAAGTGCCAGAGTTTCTAGGCCACTGGCCTTCTACCTCTACCTTCAAAACCATTCATAGCTGGCCATGTTTCTTATGTTTCACCAGTTTGACCATAATTCTCCCTCTGTGTCTGATTTTAAGGAGCTGCTGATGACTATGGGGATATCTGAATCATCTGGGTAAGTCTACTGTGTTAGAGTCAGTCATTAACAAAGAATCTCATTTACACTCTTAATTCCCCTGTGTCATTTAATATACTATAGTGTTTCGGTAAATCTCTTGCCCATAGGGAGTCCATAGAAGAAAAGACACAAGTCAATAAATATCAAATGAATTCCTTATGTTGGGGTGGATGGTTCTGGTTACTTTAGAAATCTTTGATTGTCTCAAGGTTGGATATCTGAGAGAAAAAAAAATCTTTAAATTGGACAAAAAGGGGGAAATGTGGTGGATAGCCCTAGCCTCTTGTTGTCATGGTAATTCCACTCCTAGGAGGGGCTGTTAAGGAGGAGTGAATCTTGTGAACCTTCTGTCCAATCAAATTTGTTAAATAAAGGCTAGAGCCAGTGATTGGGCAGTAGAAGAGGAGTGGAAGGAGCCAGAGGCAGGGGAAGAGGAGAAGAGCGAAGAGAGCCCTTGGAGAGTGGGGGCAGTTGGTGGAAGGAGAGAGAATGAAGAAGACCTTGACCTAGGAAACTGCAAGTTGTTAAGAGCTCTCATAGCCGGGGAATAGTGTAGTTTAATGGTAAATCTGCCCAATCTAGGCATGCAGCATTCATTTGATATTTATTGACTTGTGTCTTTTCTTCTATGGAGTCTGTATGGGCAAGAGATTTACTGCAACACTATAGTCACAATTTTTAAAGATTTAGGAGAAAGGTATCTTTGGGGAAGGCATCAATCTGTCTTTTAAAGTCTTTTCTTCCAAGTAAAAATATATCTTGAAAAATATATAAATTGATCATCAAATGATTATAGATCATTAATTGATTTAAAAATCAACTATACTTCCTTATATAGATATAGCATATTCTAAAAGTAATATATTTGCTTTAAAGGCATGATTTATTGTAAAATATTAATTTTTTATAGTTATGACGGCATCGTTAAGGGTCTTCTCCCCACTATTTGACTTTGACCCTTTTCCTGCTTTTGGTGTTCATTTGCATGTCAGCCTTACTGATGTTCTGACCAGCTTTTTGGTGGTGGTTTTTATGAAGTTTGGTCGTGAAATGATTCTAAATCCATGTATCTTTTATTCTTTCCTCAAAATCTTTTTCTCCATGTCATCTCTGCATTTCTTTTTACTCAAAGCTTTTCATCAAGTTTATAAAAGCATATTCTTCCCAAATCTTCCAGTCAGGGCCTCTGTGCCTTTATCACAGAGATGAGGCTCTGCCTCACTTTGGTCTAGAGGAATTATCCTAATATAACAGCATTCAGATTTTAAATTCATCTATAGTATCACCCAGCATTGTAATATGTGTGCACCTCCTGTGTGCAAAAGTGCTTCTGGAGAAGTTAAAGCATGCTACACGTGGTTTCTCTTTTCAGGAGCAGGAGTTTGGGGCAATGAAAAACCACAGCAGCCTAACAGTAATGTTTTTGTATAGATTGACAAGACAGTAAATGCCACAGGTGACACATGATCAATGATTGATTGGCAAATCAGTGGGACAGGAAATTAGAATAATGAGTTCTGAGAAAAGTGAACTCTCTGGGTGCCCATTACTGACTACAACTTAATTAACTCTGTGAAACATGGCTCCAAATCTGTGGCCATTTTTCACACCATCATCAACCCACCTTCTCTTGTACAGGAAGGATGGGGCATTAGTGAGAAATAAGGTCATAGAGTTCATGATAAGATTTGGAAGAGTTGGAACTGTTTTTAGATGTCAAGGTTGATAGGGCCATTTTCAGCTGAACACCAAGTGAGGGGGAATTCGAGGGTGGGGAGGTAGGAGTGGGGGGTAGGTGGGGGCGCACCCTCATAGAAGCAGGAGGGGGGATGGGATAAGGGGTTCCTGGGTGATGAGGGAATGGGGTAAGGGAATAAAATCTGAAATGTAAATATAATATCCAATAACAACTGAAAAAAAAAATAAAAGAGCACTGATAGGAAGTGCCCAACAAATATCTATTGAAATGAAATAAATATGAATGTTAATATTAATATAAAATTAATTTTAAGAATTTCAGTGTTTTTCAAGCTAACAGGCAATGTCTTGCTTTTTGTTGTATATTATTCAAATATTTTCACAACTTTATTTTGGCAGGATTTTCTAGTATTTATTTGTATTACTCTTTTTAAACTCAGTAGCAGGATTACTTTACATAGTGGGCTTTTTAAAATCAATAATGTGTGTTAAGTAAAAATCAAACCTATCAGTGTTTTAAGTAGATTTTCTACCAAAAGATATACCAGTTTTGATTGTTTCAACTTTGATTTGTGTTTATTCATAATATTGATATTATTATAGGTATCTGTATGAAGTAAGGCAATTTGGCTTTAATTACATAATTTAGCTCCATTCATACTATGAAATTTGAAATGACAGAGAACCATCTTTAAAAAGCCTTTAGCTTTTTAGTTTAGGATGAAAGGTCAAGGTTTTCAACCATAGATTTGTTCATTAGTTATTATTTGAATTTTGTTCTATTCTCTACTAATTATATATATATATATATATATATATATATATATATATATATATATTATTTTTATATCTAAAAATACTTTCTGTAGAGTCCCAGTTTTTGAATCTGATTTCTGCCATTCCCACACTGCAATTTTCTACTGACAAATAGCACAAGAGATGGTCTATCTTGGAGCTGATTATGAGTCACCATGGCTTGATATGGGTGGCTCCGAAAATACAATGTCCCAGTACAGTAATGGCCTCATGAAGTGTAACATGGCAAAACAAAATTCATAAATCAAGGCACTTTTCACATTTATCAGTGGAAACCTTGGGTGGGTGTAGGCTACAGGAAAGCCGGAGAACTACTACTCACACCTGAGATATTATCTGGTGACATGCTTAAACATTGTGTTGATGAGTGTCATGTTTATATATTAAACAAAGTATTTGCTTAATCGTCCCAAAGGTCCTAGGACACACACAGTGGTGGGTAATACATAGCTGTTAAGAAAGACTAAAACTAGGCTAAGATAATTTGTGTCCCCAGCCCTTAACATTGCAGCTTGCCTTAGTCAGTCAATCAGACTTGAATTATCATGTAGGATAGGTTTCCTCACCTTGGGCATTTGACCTCATATTTCTTTCAGTTTACCCACTGAACTATAAAATTATTTATGCATTTTGACTATCAGCAGGTCACTATGAATTCATTTTGCCATGATTAGAAGTGCCAACTATCATTAAGAGGCTGGCCACTTTATACAGAACTTACTGGGTTAGGAGGAAGGTGACTTGTTCTGCTGAGGACTAGCTGTGTAATTACCAAATCCTTTCCCCATCTTCCAAGTGTACTTCATTTTCCCACTCTTTGGTACATGGTGGCCAAAGTACTGTGCCAATGAATGTGAACAGAAGTGATGTGCCCCTAATTGCCAGATATAGAAAGTTGGCTCTAAAGTAACCCTGGAAGATACACGTTGAAGATAATAGGCACAGTATAGAAGGATCTTGATCTCGGGTCTTTGAATCACTACTGAGAGGTCCTCACCGCTCTGGCTAAGTGGTCATGTGCTTTATGCAGGGAGGATGTGCATTTGCTTGAATTTGAGACAGTTTTATTTTTGTTGCAGCTAAGGATTTTCTTAAGGACTCCATTTCCCTGTTTACAAGATGATGGAATTTGTCACGTTGGCCTCCTTGCTTTTACACAGACACACAAACCTGTGGGATTTCTCCTCCCTTGCTGTTTCTCTGCCCCTAAACCTCTTCCTTTAGAGACACATAGCTTCACTCCTTAGGCCTTAACCTAAGTGTGACCTTGTCATTGAGACCTCTGGCCACCAGGCACCCTAAGAATGAAAACAGTTTCGTCTTACCACCCACATCTCCTCTTACCATGCTCTAACCATTTGGGTTGTTGTATTGGTGCTTACTTGTCTTGTCAACGAATACAATTACCAGGGGTGTTGAGCAGATGGCTCAGCTGATAACGCACTTGCTTTACAAGCATGAGGACCTGAGTTCAAATCCTCAGCACCTATATAAAAATCTGAGTGCAGAGACAGAAGCCTAGAGTCTTGGTGCTGGGAAGGTGGAGACAGGACGATCCTGGGAGCTCACTGGTCAGCTAGTATTGCAGGTTCAGTGAAAAACTGTCTCAAGAGATAAGGTGGAGAGCGACATAGGAATATTTTTAACATCAACCTCAGGACTCCATATGAACATACATATGTGCACGTGCACATAAATATGAACACAAGCAAACACACGGCCTCCAATATAACCACCAGATAATGGATCTACCTACTTATTTGGCATTTGGTAAAATACATGTTGAACCTTGTGAACAAAGATGCCAAACAGCCGAAAAGATTATGTTCCCTAAATTCAAAGGTTACAAACTAGAAAGAAAAAAAAACCCACTTTTTTTTAAAAAAAATAAGAACTTATACTCATAAAGGAATATGAATTTTTTTTTCAAAATTATGTTCCAAATTCATATGGAAGAATGAGAGTAGTTTCAATCATCGCTGGGTAGTTATTAGTACTATACAGTAAAAGTTTCAAAAAGATATTTTACCTGATGACTGCATAAATCAGTCTTATTTTAATCATCTATATGTTCACAGGTTGAGCATACGCTCAATAATAATTGGTAAATAAATCAATGAACCAATGAATCACTGGACAACGCAGCCAGTACTGGCATCCTCTGTTTCTATGCTGAGGACAGGCATCATTAACAAATATGTCATCATTGCCCTTTAAATCCAAACTCAGAAAAAATTACTCTAGAGCCCTTTATACTCAAAGTATGACCTATTGATCAGAACATCAGGATCACCTAGGAGTTTATTAGAAATATAAATTCTCTGACTAACTTAGACCTACTCTAGCAGAATCTGCATTTTAACAGAATGTTGGAGGTTACTGTCTAATCAGAGCAGGAGAAATGTCATGTTAAAACCATATGCCAATAGGCAGTTAGACTTGGCAAATTAAGAGGTGCCCTCTGTCCCATCTCCCATTCTCCATTTCACTAGCACCCGAGGCCCAGCCTTGGCATTACTTCATAAGGTAAGTGGGGTTTGTTTTTAGTGGAGTCACCGTAGAACTGCACCATAGGAAAGACAAGCTCTGTGTGTCTCAAAAGAACAAAGAAATTCAGTCTGCTGTAAAAGTGGAGAAAAGCATCCTGAGTTAGAGAAACCTGAACAAGCATGTCTGAGATCATGTAGGTATGGAAGCAGGTAGTCATCTGAGGCCAGGACTCTGGTTTAAAACAGAACTTATCTCCGAAGAACGGATGTAAGTAAAGGGACAGAAATGTAGTCTTGGTGGAGACAGAAGTAGGAATAGAAGTGTTTATTGGCAGAACAAGGCTGATACAGCCTAGATGAAGAATGATATCAGCAGTGTAAACTGCAGAGAAGAGAGGGAGGGAGGGAGGGAGGGAGAGAGAGAGAGAGAGAGAGAGAGAGAGAGAGAGAGAGAGAGAGAGAAACAATAACAAAAATCACCAAAAATACAAATCTTGTGTTCAAAATGAATGTGTACACACAGGCACAGATGTGTGTGAGTGTGTGCACGTGTGTGTGCATGTGTGTGTGCACACGAGCCTTCAGAGGCTAAAGGATGCTGCTGCCTGTCTTGTTCTGTCACTTTCTACCTTGAGTCTTGCACTGAACCCCAAGATTACTGTTTTTCTGCTATCATGGCTAAGAAGCCCCAGTAATTCTTCTGTCTCTGATCCTCTCCTAGTGCTGATGTTACAGGCACAAGTGGCCTTTTTGGCCTTTTACATGGGTGGTAGAGAACCAAATTCATGTCTCCATGCTTGTACATGCCTCTTACCCGCAGGAGCATCTTCTTGACCCTTATTTATTATTTATTTATTTATCTATTTATTTATTTTAAAAATTTATTATTTTGTTTATATGCACGTGTGTTACTGTGTGTATTTGTGTACAACACATACATGCAGGAGCCTGAGGAGGTCAGGAGGGGAATTGAACTTCCTTGAACTGGAATTAGAGGCAGCTGTGAGGCACCATGTGGTTGCTGGCAACCATTCCAGGCTCCTCTGTAAGAGCAGCAAGGGCTCTTACTTACTGAGCCTTCCTTTCAGCCCCCCCTTTATGTTGTAATTCAGGGAACATATTCTGTACATCAATCTAACCTTGAATTTGCTATTTTTCTGATTCAGATGCTGGGATTAAAGACACAATGCTCACTTCTAGAGAGTGGCTCCATATCCCACTCTATAAGTCCCTCTATTGTGACCTCAAAAGGGGCTTCTGAAGTCTGGGGAGACTTTTTCTCTTGGTCTACAACCTTACGGTATAATTGGTGTGCACATATACTGCTCCAGGCAGTGGGCAATAGGCTTCTGGTGGTCAGAACAGAGAAAGGATTATCTTCTGGGCACACATGTCTGCAAGGCCTCAGATGTCTCTGAATAGAAGCAGTGATGTGAAGAGAGGCACGCTGGGCTAATGGGTGGGCATGGACCATCCACTCAAGGGCTAATATTGCCTTTAATGAGAAGGCTGTCAGTCAGACCTATACTCCATAGATCGTGTCTCCTCCTAAGGGGAGTGATTCCATTATAACTTACAAATTTAATTAATTTCTGCTGAAATCTTCAATTGAGGAAGTTGAGTGATACACAGCTGAATGCAGTGTATTTACTGATACAGCAGTCACACATGCGGCACCAATATGACATCTTCAATAAATATTTACACTTCCACCGCAGATGTGGGATCAGTCAGGGTGCTGTATGGAGAAAAGGAAATTAGGTTCCATCCCTGTTTGTAATGTGCTTTTGTTCTAGGAAAGATTATTCATCACGAGTGCTGTTCCTAGTATCCTAAAACGAGCCACCATGAGATTACAGCACGTACGGCAACACCACACCGCATCTTACAACTGTGCTTTCCTTTTTGCTGATTCTTCAGTCTTTTCATTTTATTTTCATGTTCTCAAAGGTTAATGGACATTGACTACTGTTTGTCTGAGGAATTCCTCGGTGAGATTTAGTGGTGGTCACTTCGTGAGGCTTCAGTTCAGTTGAGCGAGAACTCTGAGAGTCAATCTCTGGAAGCCTGGCACTCCATTGAAATCAGCACTGTCCCTGATTGGGATATTGTCAGGCATGGGGGAAATTTGATTTTCTTTCCTCTCCCTTTCGTATTGCTCAATGCTCCGCATGGACTCTTTCTTCGGATTCTAATAAGCAGGTCTCGCCTTTTGCTAAACATTATGCTGAGAATCAGTAGTGATTGATTAGTGGTACCTTTGCTTGCTATTGGGCAGTGTGGCTACAGCCTGTTTGTAAATTGGGTTTTTTTTTGGTGTTCAAATTTGGTGTGTATAGTGTGGTTTTTCCACACCACAGTACTGTGAAACAAGCAGGATGCTGCTCCTCCCCACGCTGGTCCCTTCACACTGACAAGGGATTTGAGGCTAAACTCCAGTGTTAGATGGTGGAGAAGAGTAGAGGCCTCTCTCCCAGTGCTGCCACTCCACAACAGACAGCATGAAAGGCTGATAACGGCACATAAGGCTAATGGCACATAAGCCTGATGGCACATAAGACTAATGACACATAACCCTGACTGTAGAAACCCCCTGCCCTCCATGGTCTACACAATCTGAAAATTAGTGACTCTCACAAACTAAACTTTGTGATTCCCAGGTTGTAGTTGGTTATTAATCCTTCATTCTTACATGTCTTGGAATCCTGCATGTTGTGGATGTACTGGGTTTATGTATTCATTGATTGATTGTTCTGGGCTTGGAAATATTTTAACCTGCTGTTGTCACTTAAAGATTTACATATATGTAATATGTGAACCCAGGCCCTTGTGCATACTAGGCAAGCACTCTACCACTGATCTATATCCCAGCTCAAACATATATTTGTTCATAGCAAGACATATAGCAATAAATATAGAGTAATATACATAAGGGCATATTATACTATCTGGGATTTTGTATTTAGTGACACCAGTTAGAACTGATATAGGCTTTGCTGAGCTGTTGGTAATTGGCAGGGTGTATGTAAGGACACACACAATTTTCTCTTAGATAAATAAGGGCTTAGAGTGGAGCTGTGTGCCCATCACTTTCATAAGTTTAACTCCTTATCCTTTGTCTCATGACATCCACAGTATCAGGGCTATGGAACATAATATAGCACCATCCCAGCCTCTAGTCCACAGATTTAGTTGTGGAGTCCAGCCAGTACCTTGGCTGAGGTTTTGTGGCAGACCCATAGCATAGTTGTCCACCCCTTGGCAAGGATGCATCTGTGATTGTTCTACTGCCATGGTCTCTGGGTATGGGCTGGTAGCAGAAGCTGCCAATCTCCCATCCCTTCTGGCTGAGATGGACAGCTCTCAACAGGTCTCTCACAAATACCCACACCCAGAGCATCACAGACCTCCCAGACCGTGAGGAGTGAGTATGAGTGTGCACTGTCTACAATAGCACAGGAACACACTTTTCAGGCTTGGAAACCCACCCAGGCAACTTTGAAGCTCGCTCTCTGTAACTAGCTTGGTGAGTGGGGACTGTATGCGATTTGCCAAGCAACTAGAATGAGTTAACAGAACCAGAGAATTCATAGATGTAATAGTCTTGCTAAAAGACAAGCTAAAATGTCAGGGTTTTATGTGATTTCTAATCCACTTACCATCGAGGATGTGTGGCATTGAACTGACGTATCCCAAGAGGTCACTCTATAGATTTAAGTATGTGGTCAACATCTGCCCACCAGTCTTGTACTCGCAGGCGTTCTTACCTATGGCTGTTTTCTGCAAGTCCGGAAGCCAAAGCTTTTAAATCAAAGAGAATCATCTGGGAGAACAAAAGGTAATCTGCTCTTGAGAGACAGCCCCTTATGTTGTTCCATTAACTGTCTGCCTTAAACATCTGAGTGGTTTAAGTAAGTGGAGTGCATTTGTCTCCCTGTCTTTGTTCTCATTACATAGGATGAGAACCAAACATACACAGGAATATGTGTGAGTGCAATGTGGATTCTCTCTCTCTCTCTCTCTCTCTCTCTCTCTCTCTCTCTCTCTCTCTGAAGGGCACAGCTCATGTCACTGTTCTTCATTCATCACAAAGTATGAAACCTCTGTTATAAGATGTTCTATATCTCCCAAACCAGATATTGCTTCTCTTATAAAAAATATTCTTTGTCTCTGGGACCCTGGAACTTTAATTAAAATCTCAGTTGCTTTAAAAAAAAAAAAAAAAAAAACTACAATCAAAACCTCACTGTTACTGCATCTTAGAATGCAAAACAATGAGGTCAGGAACCAGAATCTTTTTGTCTCTTGGTGGGATGGAAGGGACTGGGTGGAGATCAAAGTGTTGCCTGGGCTGTGATGGGTCTCAGAGGACTGTTCTTGGGAGAGATCTCTCTTTTAATGAGGGCCAGCCCATCAGCGTGAGTCCTCAGGTTTGAAGATAATTACCCAAAGCACTCAGATTTTCTTCCATTTGTGTCCTTGACATTGTCTGGGTCATTGTGAACAAAAACCTAAGAAGATTCTTATAACTAGTTAGCAAATTTATTTGCCTTTTTCAGTTATTCAAGGCACTGTTTAGCTTTCGTCTCCTCACTGGACTGAGAGTCATAGGAGGACATAGGCCACCTCTGCTTCCTTTGCAATGTGTTCTTGGTGACCTAGCCCAGAATATGGTAGTAGGTAGGTGCTATGTCACTCTGGGTATGACAAACGTGAAAGACCATTGTTCCTACCTTCGAGGAGCCCACAGGCCAATAGGTATCAGAAGCAAGTGAAGGTTTTGCTTTGAGTTTCTGTTTCTTGAGGTACTTAGGGTGTGTTGGGTGCTTTTTCTTTTTAAAACACACAGTAATTCAATAAGGCAGCTTTCAGTTTCTTTTACAAAGGGAGAAAAGATGAGGAATTTTATTTGTTTATTTATTTTTGAGGCAGGGTCTCCTGGATCTTGTCTGGTTGGCCTCAAACTTGCTAAGGTGGTGGAAGAAGGATTTGAACTTGGATTCTCCTCCTCTTCCTAAGTGCTAGGACTATAGGCCTGCACCCCTGCTCCTGGTTTATATAGTGCTGGGATCAAATCAGGGCTCTGTTCATGGCAGGCAAGAGCCCCATCAGCTAAGCTGCACCCTTAGCCTGGAGCTTACCCAAAGACACAAGACAACTATACAGAAAATTCAGTCTTTTACCACAGGTCTGTCTGTCTGTAATATCTTTGTATTGAACATTCTTTCTTTTCCCTGTATCTTTTTGGTTCAAGATTTTCCAATATTCTTAAAAGAAAGGGCAGGGAGGCAGAAAATTAATGTTGTTATTTAATGAGGTGGTTTATGTTTCACTTGATCACATGGTCTTTGTTGTTAAGGCATTCATCAGGGTTAGCTTCTTCTCAGGTGAATGAAGGTACTGTAGAAGATGAACGTGCCCTCTGATTTGAACTATTCCCATTCTCACTGTGGTGGTGGTGGTGTGGTGTATGTATGTGAGGTGTGTGTATGTGTGTGTGGTGTATGTATGTGATGGGGCAGGCAATCTAGCTACCTGAGACTGAGGCCTTTGTAGAAATGCGTAGAAGGTCACTCTTATGAGAATTGGGACCCTCACTTCTCAGGATGAAGGTTTTTTCCCAACCAGTTTTAATTTGCTGCAATTTGAGTAAGACTAAGCCACAAGTCCCACATTCTGACCTAAGGCTTGCCCTCCTCTCTTGGGCACAAATATACTGGCTCTTTTGGAGGAGATCCCCTATGATTTTGGGTAGAACAATTACAGACTTGAAGCCTGGTCTCTTGTTCTACAGAAGAAGGGGAGGGACAGGAAAATGGTGTAAATGAACCACAAGATTTACACTTTATTTTGCCTTCCTCTTTGGCTTCCAAAGCTACTCAGAATTTTGCAGACTCAGGCTTTGGATCAAACTGATGAAGTATGGGACTTTCCATCCATTGGTAGGCTAGCCCACAGTGAAAGACCCAGAAGAGCGGCCAGCTGAAGTAACTCTATTCCTTGAGTCTTACAGCTAAGGGTTTTGCTCTTCCCTCCACGGCTGTTGGCCTTTGTCAGTGCAATCTTGAATTGTAGTTACATCTACGGGAGGTGGGAGGGGCTCCATCAGAATCCTTCAGGGAAAATTTTAAAGCACACATACCGCTCTTATACCACCACTAAGAGTGACTCCAAGATGTGGCTGTGGGTACCAACATTCACACAAAATTCTGATGTCCCCTTCGGTGTCTGCTCTGAGAGTGACAGTGGCAAACTCTGAGGGAGGGTCTACATGTCATTGTGTTCTGCAGAGCACCGGGCATCTAACTTAGTCAATATTTTTGAATGAATGATTGAAGCAAATGGTTAGGAGAAAGAATAAAAACTACCGTGCAGTGCAGTAAGAAGCACTGGGCTGTGAGAGACGTGAAGTGCCCTGGGCAACATATGTTTATTGAATAGGCTTAAAGGTGAACCTAGCTTTCTTTAGATTCCAACCATGGGCTCCTTATCAATAAACATAAACACTGGGCTGCCCTTGGCCTCAGGAGTTAAAGTAATAAATAGTTTAATTGGTCATCATTAATTCCACTATAGATTTATCACTGGTAAGTGTGGCCTTGGAAAGAGTGACACCCACAATCAGCCCCAGCATTTTGTCCCCGAGCCTCTCAGAGATGGTCCTGTAGTAAAAAACAAATAAGAACAGTTTCCCACCTCCTCCTCTTCCCTCCCTCCCATCAATAGCATATTCACTCTCAGATCCAGCCAAATGGCCATTTGCAAGGTTAGATGGGTAGTTAAGCCACACAGGCACAATGTAATATGACAACATTCCTCATGGTAATATCATCCTCCGCTCATTACATTTGAATATAGATTACCAACGCGCAATGCCTGCCGACCCTGCTCTCTGTCTGAGGTTGAGTTCTTCAGGCAAGGTGAAGTCCGTGTATGTTCCTCAGAAATGATCAGCCTCTTTGGTAGCCTAACAAAATCTAGTAATTGTCCTTAAGAATTTAATTTGTTCAAGCTCTTTTCAGCCCGTCCTTAATTATGGATATATTTATAGGTGCAAGCACCTGCCTGCTCAGGATTGCATAGCTGCCTTTCTGATGTGCCTGCCACTTAATGGGTCAGGGCTCCTTCTTTATACTCTGTGCTTCAAACTCTATGTTCAAGAATCAGTACTCAGCTCAGCTTCTGAGAATTAAGGGTTTTTTTTCCTCTACTTTGTGCAAACCTATATATAAGCCTTTTAGCATTTTATCTCAACTAAACACCAGTGGCTTTTCAGGAGAAACCGGAGCTCTGTAAGTAAACCTATGTATTTATATGTGTAAAGTGCATTATAAAAAGAAGCAATAAATCCAGTTTGCTACATAAAAGGAATTAGATTTTTCCAGTTTACCTCTGCACTGGGATTAATGAAACATGCAACAAATAGCTCAGAGAACGATCCATTTGAAGTTTGTAAAGGCATCTGGGGAAGCTGGCTGGAGTAGCCTTTTAATATTTTTCCAACAAGAATTTCTGTTAATTTTTTTTTATCCGCTCCTGATTCCTGAATGGCTGTTTTCCAGTGAGCTCGGCTATTACCTGCCCATTTCTGCGTGGCTGAGCAAATTCGCTGGGAAATCCAAGTTTCTCTTCATTTCCATCAACCATCCATCTCCAAATTACAGAGAATTCATTCCTGAGTTGGAGAGGTGCCAGAAGTTTCTCGTCTCCCTGTCTGTGGGCTGCCTTTTTCTTTCTCCTCTTTGAGGCTCTCTGATGCTTAGAGCGAGCTCAACTCAAAGGTTCCCAGCCTCACACTTGCTTCGCATTCCCCCACAGTGACATCGGGCTCTGTGTTTCCAAGGAACACAGTGCGCCAGCCTCTGATTCAGTCTCCTCTTACCTGCAGGTGCTCTGGAAACTTCAAAATGCGACTGGTAATGTATTTGCTTCTCTAGTACGCCACTTCTGTGTGCAATAGATGGGGCTGCTTACCATTTTTTTCTAAAGATCTCTCTTTTGAATAACATGCATGCAAAAGCCTGTGAAAGAGGGCTTATAGACCCGGGGATTAATTGCAGCTCTTGGTGTGCGTGTGCATGCATGCTTGTTAATATAGGCATGTGTCTAGAAATATGGGTAATTTATGTGCACATATGTCTGTTCAGACAGATTTCACTAAAAGAGTCTTGTTGAAAGCGGTACTTTTTTTTTTTTTTTTTTTTTTTTTTTTTTTTTTTGCGTAGCCAGGTTTTCTAATCAGATCTGGAAACATCTCACACATCAGCAGCAAGTATAAGGAAAATACATTCTTAAACCATGCAGACGGTATGTTTTAGATACCGATTCAAAACCTTTTGTTTTTCTTAAAACAAATGAAAGGGTGTGTGTGTGTGTGTGTGTGTGTGTGTGTGTGTGTGTGTGTGAATGAGGCTTGGGGTTTTGAATATTTGCACAGAAGAGTTACCTGGCAGCTGCAGAGCTTTCCACACCATGTCACCTGCCTCCTTAAAAGTCAGCAATCGCTGCGGGAAGAGATGTGTCTGTGCTCCGGAGTAAGCCCGGGGGACGTTGAGCTGCAGTGTTCAGCAGGCATCTTAGCTACTCTAAATATTAGTGCTCCGGCGAGAAGTAGACAGAGTGGCTTTGCCATAGCTGAATCCAGTAATGTATTTCGGCTTGTAGGGATCACATTTATGCTGTACACAGGATGTGCCTGTGGTTCTTGAACTCCCAGAAAGCAGCATGAGTGTGTGGGCTTCATAAATCACAGTACTTATTTTCTAGTGTTGAAAGTTAGATTCTAAAATTAAGAAATTACTTAGCAATTAATAATGTACTCTTCAGCTCTGGTCTCATTGGGTGAGATTTACATCCTCGGGACTTGCTCCTCTAGTTATAAAGACAAATGATTTAAGGTGCAGGCTTAATTGCTATTTCAAATCTGTAAGCTGGAGAGATGCTTGCACTACTTTATGTAAACAGCTAGTTTTGAAGAACAAGTATGTGAGTATGTAATTGCAGTGGTGAGCTAATTTTGATTGTAATGTGTTGAGTGCCCAAGAAAAACAGCTTCTCATGAGCATTGCTCCCTGAGGTGACAACAGCTTGCTTCCTTCTCTTTGTCATTTTGCATGGTCTTCTTGCTCTTGGAGACCAGTATTGACTAATTATAAAAATGGGTAGATAAGCAAGTCAGAACCCACGAAGAAAAGCAGTTTTCTAAGCAATGAAACAAAACTCATTCTTTACCAGTGAATGTTCAAGGGTAGAGTCGGTATGGGTATTTGAAAGTGGAGCCTTCTTAAGTCATAACCAGGAACCTGGAAAAGTCTAGGTTTGTGCTTATACTGTCTGGTAGTTCCTCGCGTACTTTAAACAAGGTGGCAAACAGCCTCGTTATCTTATGTTGACTAATCATTATTGTTCTTCATGATATTGACTATAAAATAAAAAAGGAATTTATTTTCTTTGAATTGAAGATGACTGAAAACTTCAGTAACACAGTTTATATAGTTGTAACAATAAAAATAAATATTCCTGAAGTTAGTGTTCATATTACTTTTCCTTCTTATTTTTCATAATTTAGTATTTTAATTACATAAATTTTAATAGTGATTTTTTTTACCACCTATGTCCACTTAACGATTATTAAAAGTACTATAGGGAATTTCAATATGATGACGTGATTTCTTGAAATAGCACAGAGTATCAGGAGCCTTTGAAAGCCAGTGTGAGACACTTGATGTTATGTTCATATATTGCTCTGTACATAACTAGTTTTTATTTTAGGTACTATTTATTCCAGTTCTATAAATACATCTAAGATTGTGTTCTACATCATGTAAGAATATTGTCTTTGAATATAAATATCTTGTAGATGGTTCCAATTACATACCAGGACAGCTGAAGTATCAGTAGCAGAATACTGCATGTAGTATAATATGCTAATATATATGTTATTAAGAACTATAAAAACAATTTTTGTACCCAGTCATATTGCAAAACACTTTTGCCCTACTTCTGAAGTTGGCAGTCTTGTGTGAAGTCAGTTTTATGGGAATAAAAGAGGTTTCATTTTTCTGAGCTTTTATGGCATTGTGTGGTAACACGCTAGCATTCAGTGCTATTTAGTAGGAAATATCATATGCACTCAATAGTGAAAAGAAAAGAATGCCACTTCTGCCATCTGGCCCTGATTATGACTTCTCACTCACTCGCTTTTAGTGGCTTGATAGATCGGGCCTTTATTTTATAAACTGATTTATATGACTCCCACACTTAAGTGATTAAAAAACACTCTCTCCCATGCAATAGTGTCCTCATTTGAAGATTGAGAGTGCTTTACCAAACATCTCAATTTTACGGCTCATGTATGTTAAAAATGTAGCTTATCGGCTGACCATACCGATTTCTTCAACTGAAATCTATCATTCTTTAACCACTTACTAAGCACTACACTGGCAGCCTATCTCCTGGTCTAGGACAAAAGGGGAGGGGGAAAGGAGGTTGTTCTTCTATGGGAACAGAGAGAAGTTTTCTCCATAGCAGCCATGTGTGAAAGCACAAAACCCTCAGCACAGTTTGAGACTTTCATTACTTCTCATTTGTTCTACTTGGCTTCAAGATGGCATGGTCTGTAGGTTTGCCAGTAGGGGACAGTTACTGTGGGGATGGGGAGTAACTCCTTACTGGGTTATAAGGAGAAGAAATGGCCACTTGGGGTGGATGAGAAAGGAAGATGGGAAGAAACAAGTGACAGCAGTGGACAAGAAGATGGGGGATTCTGTGGAGAGGCGCCTCACTGCAGGTAGTAGAAAAGGGAACTGAGAAGAAAATTGTAAGGATGATTTTAAAATGTTTCTAATTATCTTCATTTGTCTTAAGAGGAGAAACAGCTTTCTGAAAGATGATTGTGTGTGTGTGTGTATGTGTGTGTTGTGTGTATGTGTGTGACAGAGAGAAAGAGAGATGGAGAGAGGGGGGGAAGAGAGGGAGAGGGGCAAGATCTTTAATTACTATTTATTGAGCATGTTCTTCTGTCTGTCAGATGCCGGAAAGGCACTATGCTAAGTATCTTTAATGTGTGTGTTTCTATTTTATGTGTATGTATGTGTACCTGAGTGCATACATGTACACTGTATCTGTGCAGTGTGATAAGAGGTCAGGAGAGGCAATCAGATCCCCTGCAACTGGAATGACAGGTGGTTGTGAGTCACCACGAGGGTGCTGGGAACTGAACCTAGGTCTTCTGAAAAAGCAACAAATGCTCTTAACTGATGAGCTCTCTCTTCAGGCTCTGTGCTAAATACTTTAAATGAATTACCACACATATCCTATGACTTAATATTCTCATTCTGCAGATGAGATATTGAGAAGCAGTAGATCTTGTGTAATGGTATAATGGATAAGTGAAGGAGCTTAGATTTGAACCTGAATTCCAGGGTCAAGTCTTCTAATCATTGCATAGCATAGTCATTGGAGTGTTATCGCCTCACCTCTAGCTCAAGTTACCAACTGGCATGCCTAGTTGTTTCCTGGATATGTCAATTTGGTCCTCTGGGAAGAAATGATCAGAGTCTTAGTACATTAAGTGATTCATAGGACAATAAAGATGAAAGAAAAGAAACAAAATTGGGCAGAAAATGGTTTTCCACTGTAAAGAATAGGCTTTATTTAATAATTGATGTATATCAGAATATTCTATATCTAGAGACTCAGTTAATGGCATTTCTTTATAAACTGTATTTCATATAATTACTGGTGCACGTTAATTGAACATATTAATGGGTTTCAAAGTGACATTTTTGTACATACAAATTACATGCTTTCATTGTGTTCACCCTCACACAGGTTCTTTCTCATCATTCTTTCCCTCTCTCCTTTTCTCCTCCATCCCCTGTCTCTAGTAATCCCTCTACCACTTTCAAGTTGACTTCCTAAATTCTAGTTATCTCCTCTGTGAGAATACAAGCCATACTTGCTTTTCTGTATATGACTTATTAGTTATATCCATATTCCTGCAAATGATGTAGTTTTATTATTTGCTATGGGTAAGTAATGTTCCTTTGGGTATGTATACTCTATTTTCTTAATCTATTCACCTAGTGATGTGTGTTAGACAGACTCCATAACTTGGCTATTGTGAATAGTGCCACAATAAGTTGTTTCACTATTCAGTTATTTCTTATGCAAGAATACTTCTTTAGTATGCCCAGGAGTGGTATAGCTGGATCATAAGGTACTTTTAAGTTTAGTTTTGTGAGAATTTCCATGTTTTCTATGGTGATTATAGTAACTCATATCCCCACCAACAATGTATAAGAGCTCCATTTCCCTCTATCTCCATCAGCATTTATTATTTTTAAATGTAATATTGATCCTGGTTGCTGTTAGTTGGAATTTAGTCTTGAGTTATAGTTCTCTAATTTTAAAGATGTTGAGCACTTTCTACATATTTACTGATTGTGTTTCTTCTTTTGAGAAGTGTCTGCTCAAATTATTTGTCCATTTATTTGATAATTTATACTGTTGTTAAGATTTTTATAATTTTTGTATGTTCTGGATTTGAGTCTCTGGCAAAGACCTCCCATTCTGTAGACCATCTCTTTTCTTGATGTGATCAAAATAGTTTGTATAAATGTGACCATAGTATAGAGGCTGAGATGATTGGGAACCAATTGGAGACAGGGGCACCTGTTAGGAGGCCATCGTAATTATAAGTTAGAATGAATGCTATCTTGAACTAAGTACAAAAAAATGGGAAAGATGAAAAACTATGAAGTGTGACTTGATATGTGTGTGTGAGTATGTGTTTGTACTTATATGTGTGTAATATTGTGAGATTAATTGAAGTAAGGCATAAGAAGACAATACTTAAAGGAATGTAATAGTTTTCTTTGCTTTGAAGAAGTTTTTTTTTTTTTTTTAATTTGGTGTAGTCCTGTATTTCAATTCTTGATTCTACTAAGTGATCCCTGCTTGCAGGTGATATGATTCTGTACATGAAACCCCTCAAAGATCTCAGCAGAAGACCTTTAGAACTGAAAAAAAAATAGTTCTTCAAAGTGGCAGGTTACAAAATCAATATACAGCCTTAGAGATTTTCTAATAATCAAATAATGAACTCACTAGGAAAAAGATCAGCAAAGCAATCCAATGTACAGTAGCCTAAAAATGTGCTAAGATACAACCCAATGAAACAGGTGAAAGACTGTGTTGATAAATCTCTAGGACACTAAGGAAAGAGACCGAGGAAGATGCTAAAGGACTAGAAGCCCCCTCCCCCATGTTTATAGATAGGAGAATTAATTGAAAACTATAGATTTGATGCAAACCACATTGTAATAAAAATGATGTTCTCACAGTATCAGAAAAAAAATCCTAAATTCATATTGATGTGTAAGAGACTTAAAGAGTTCAAGCTATCCTGAGCTAAACAAGCAATACTGTAAGCATACTAGTACCTGATTTCAAGACAGGCCACAGAACCATAGCAACAAAAACATCATGGGATAGCAATCAAAACGCACATAGATTGATAGACTAGTATAAAGAACATACACATATGTATTTATCTACAGCCAACTGATTTTTGGTAAAAGAGACAAGTCAAAGAAAAGGCATTCTCTTTAACATATAATATGCATTAGGAGGAAACTAAAAATAGATCCCTATTTCTCAACCTTGCACAAAAATAAACTCAAAATGAGTCAAAGATCATAAGGCAAGAGTCAAAGATTTGAACCCTTCTGAGATACTGGCATGGGCAATGAACAGGTCTTCACTGGTTGCAGTGTTTATAGCACAATGCCAAGTGTTGGAGGGAGATATGAGGGGTGTTCTTTCTGACAAGGTGGTATCTACAGAGTCCACCAGATGAGCTTAGGGTAAGGTGACAGAGACACCAAAGTGACAGCACCTTGGTTTCTTAGAGCTAGTGTCTACCGAAATATGGCATCCTAGTGCTTTGCCTGTCTTAGCCTAGTTGCCAGACTCTCCAGTTCAGTGCTTCTTAACCTTCCTAATGCCGAGACTCTATAATATAGTTAGTTCTTCAAGTTGTGGTGACTCCATCTTAAAACTATTATTGCTGCTACTTCATAACTGTAATTTTACTACTGTTATGAATCTTAATGTAAATACCTGATATGAATGAGATCTGATATACGACCCCCCCCCAAGGGATTGCGACCTACAGGTGGAGAACCACTGCTCCAGTTGTACACTTGTCAGGCACAGTTACTCATCTCCTCAAACTTTGGTTGGTTTTAAGTTTACTGCTATTTAGAGACTTAGGAAAATACTCGGTTAAATAAAAGATTAAGGCATGGAATAAAAATTATGGCTTTAGAGACCAATCATTCTGACAAAATATGCTTTTCCCTTTTTAAATTTAATTATAAAAATGTTTTCTTTGAATTTATAAACTTCTAGCAGGCAGTTGTGACTAAATTGTTATGTTTTACTTTATTTTGTACAACATTGTCTTGGCATCACATAGATCCGATCCCGACAAGCAAGGCTGGTAAAAGCTAGCCCATCTAATAGAAGGTCCCCATTCACTCTGTAGGGAGGTACACAAGGGTCAATGCTGTTGTCTTGAGATGCTGACACCTTGACATAGATGAATCTAAATGGCTGCATCATGCTGCCTAACTAACAAAAGGACAAAGGTAACTGATCCAACGTGAACAAAGAAGAAAAGAAAAAAACTAAATATTTTCAGATGAGGATTTATACACTATGTAATTGAAAGCCTAACAGAGGAGAAGGACAGCATATCCTGGATGCTAAATAAACTGTAAGAACAGAAATGGAGAGCATGAGCTTCATGAAGATTTGCACTGTAATCTGAGGTGCTCAGAGCAAATATTTAATTGCCCTTAAAACAGAATGACATGACAGTCAAAGCTGCATATTAGCTCAGGCCACAATGGTTCATGGAACAGTGCAAGAAAAGCCTGTTATCAACTTCCCATTACTACCATAGTGTACAAAGAAAAAAACAAAACAAAACAAAACAAAAAACCAAAACAAAACCTTTCATGGCTGAGACTCTGGGTTCTACCCACGGTAGCAGACAATAATCAAAATAAAGAAAGAAAACTTTAAAGCAATAACACAAACTGTCAAAACTTATTAAACAGCCATGTGCACTGATGTTTGCCTAATAATCCATGATAATAAGATGTGTTGTTTGCTCTCTAGCTGGCTTTGTGAAGATGATATCATAGGTCTGATGACCTTTTATAACTACAGCTGCCCAGAAAAAAAAAATACACTGCCAGCCACTCTGAGCATCTGCTAGAGCATGGAGCTTTCACAAGCCATAGTTATAGTTATAGATGAGAAATTATAACTTTTCTCCTGATCTAGTTATAAGGCATCACTTTGTTGTTGTTGTTGTCATTCATTTGTTTGTTTACTTGTTTGAT
This sequence comes from Arvicanthis niloticus, assembly GCF_011762505.2. Taxonomy (NCBI): domain Eukaryota; kingdom Metazoa; phylum Chordata; class Mammalia; order Rodentia; family Muridae; genus Arvicanthis; species Arvicanthis niloticus. The sequence continues at coordinate 49,160,086 of NC_047661.1, forward strand.
TTTTTTTCAATAAAAAAGGAATAAAACATGGGGGAAGAAGGATTGGTGGATGGGGTGAGGGTGTCTTTCAGTTGAAGTTTGGTTTGTCTGTCCTTTATCAGCTTTTGGGTAGAGATCTTTGCTGGACTTTCTGAGTTTCAGTGAGAGCCCACTGATGCAGGCTCTCTAGATGAGGCCAGACACATGATGCCCACACGGTGGGGGAGTGGCAGAAAAGAATTGAACCTGCGCATGAGCTCTGAGACGTGCCGGCAGGATGAGGAGACTCTCCTTGGAAGCTTTTCTTCCTCCTGCCGCTCTCATGTGCTATGGGACACACATGGTTGGAAATTATAGAATTGTGGCTTGGAAATGCTGCTCTTGCTGATGTGGCTGTTGTATTCTAAGGGTGTGTTTCTGTAATGGAGTGGATTTCCCCCCTCATCACTGAGCTATACCCTTCTTTTCATGGTGGAATTATTAATATTTAGAACGTGAAGATGTTTAATCTGTCAATGTCTGAAGATGTTAAATCTTAGTCAACTATGGACAATTAGAGATGTTTTTCTTTTGTCCACAGAGTCTAATTAGGATCACTAATATATGCATGGATATGAAGCCATCCACTCGTGCATGGCCAACCAACCCCCCTCTGGTACATGGGGCTACCCCCCAAAGGGAAAGTTACTCTCCCTCCCCCCAGCAGCCATCAGCTGCTAATATCCTCTCAGCAAGGATAGGATGTCAGTAGCTCTTTCTCTATTCATGCTTACCTTTTTAGTTGGCTTGATCTTCTATCGGCCCTGTGTAAGTAACTGCAGTTGCTATAAGTTCATGTGTACAGCCACCACGTCATGTCCAGAAGGCAGTGCTTCTTAGCATCCCTACCCAAAGCTAAAGGAACATAATGGTCTTCTACTTTATAGGAAAAAGCAAATCACCACTGTATGTTATGTGTGATGATGTGCATGTAATTCTGTGAATGTGAGCACATTGTTGTGTTAGTGTGGTTATGATGGGGGTGAACACAGTGCTAGAAGGCCACTTTAAATGACTGAGGTGGGAATAGTATTTTCTTCTTTGTGTTTCTGCTGTTCTTGGCACAGACAGTTTTCTTCATAAATGTGATTAGCATATCATTAGAAGTACAGAGGAATGATATACAATGTTTAAAGTGTCTAACTTGGGCCCACAGTTTCTAGGTTCAAATTGAGCTCTACCACTTATCAGCTGGGTGGGTGTCCCTGGGAGATTGACTGAGTTTTCTATGCATTGTGTTTCTCATCTAAAACTATAACAGTACCTTCTCTGTAGAGGTGTTAGAAGGAATGGGTGGCTTAATGTGGCCAGTGCACTTAGAATGGTTCTAGCACACAGTATCAACGCCATGACTGTTAATCCCTTCCTGAAATTCAGTTCTTTCTAACACTGTTCCCAAGGTGGAAGGCCTAGTGATTTCCAGTCCACCCAAGGTCAAACACTTACCACTTCTCATATCTAATCCAGTATCCACTGAGTCACTGATATCATGTTTCTCAGTTTCGTAATCCAGTCCTTATACAATCTATATTTTCATATAGGGTTCTCATTCCTGTGTTTGGGGAAGAGCAACTAACGCAATTACCAAGAGAAGGTACTTTGTTGTATCTGTCAATATTTGAATATACAGTACTTCGTGCTTTGAGATAGGATCTCACTTTACAGTGAAGACTGGCCCTGGACTTATTATATAACCTAGGTTGGCCTCAAACTATCAGCAATCTCCTTGTTTCAGTCTCTCTTCTGATGGGATTGCAGTCATGAGCCACCATACCTGGCTTTGTGACTTTCGACTTACTGATTTTACTTTTGAGAAGTTTCTCACAGTGGGTGGCAGAGATGGCTCAATGGGTAAGAACATTTGCTCTGCAAGCTTAAGGACCTGAAGCTATAGTTATTGAATCCTTAGACGCTACATAAAAGAGCCAGGCATGGCTGAATGTGACTATAAACTCAGCATTGGAGAGAGGATACAGGCACTTCCCAAGAGCTGGTTGGCCAGCCAGACTAGCTAATAAAACAAGCGTTCATTCCAGTGAGAGATGCTCCCACTGAGTAATAAGGCAGTGATGAAAAGAATAATAAATAATAATAATATGTCTATGTCTTACTTTACTCCAGTGTGCATACACAGGGACACATATACCCATATACTTATGTACATGCAGCAAGCATGGGCATGCATGCACACGTACATGAAATTTCCTTGACATACTCACATAATTAAAGGAAGATGTGGTAAAATTGCCTGTGATGTTAAAAAAAAAAAATCTATAAATAACCAAATCTCAATCTAGAGAAAAACACTTAAATAATGTATGACCCAGCCACGTAATGAGATACCATGGAGGCAAGTTTAAAATGCTTACAGCCATACATATGGATGTGAAAACTAAAATCAAAATTTCAGAAGAAGAAAATCACTTTCAAGAGCAGTCTACAAGAGTGGCATTGTGTTAAGACAGATATTTATAGTCACTCGATTTTGCGATCATATAAGACATTCAAAGTCCGTATAAGAAATCATCAACAGGATGAAAATACTCTGCAGTGAGGTCTCTGACTTTCTCCTAATGTGGACCATTTATATTTTAAACATGACCATGTATCACTTTTATAATTTAAGCTAATTTTTAAAATACAGTTAAAAGAGAAACTCTTGCTTCTCCCAACCCTAATATGTTAGGGCTTTGCTTTGTTTAAGATTAACCCTCATGCGACCATAATCCTAAGCCTTGATATACTGCTTTTGAATAATTGTGCCAGCTCTCACATGAAGTTAAAGCAGGGTATGTATAAACTCTCTGCCAAAGCTCTAATTTGCTCCTAGGGAATTGAAACCAAAATGAGTAAGGAGATTTTCTAACACCTAACAGGTCTCGTGGCAAAGACATTTTGCACTAGCATGGAACCATTAAATCAAAGGCATTAGACAGGAGATGGGGCCACTGAGCCGACAGCTTTCCTCAGGAATTACTAATGGTAAACCTGGGGAAACACTACTCGTGGGACTTCTTCACATTAAGGTTTTCCCGTATCTCTAAAATCCCTCACTCAATCTTCTACAAAATGCTATATAAAAGTTACATTGCCTGGGGTTTGGGGCAGAAGCAGTTGCTATTCAGACGTAATCAAGACTTCTTGACCCTCGTGTGTTGGAAAGTGCTCACATGTATGCCATCTCATTTGATACTCACAGATGAGATATTTAGGACTTATAAAGTTCATTTTCTATGTCGGGTTCTGAGGTTTACAGAGGTTTGGGTGTAGCCAGCCAGCAGGGAGCTGAATACACAGAGCCTCAAGTTATGTCTTGGACGTCCTTGCCACAAGCGGCCAAGAACATTGACTTGTAGCAAATCACTTCTGTGACTGGGAAGTAGTTTGGTATTATTTTCTTAGAATTTTCTTTTCAGGTCTAGGAACACCTTCTAGTGGGTGCCTGAACTCTTTGCCCAAAGAAAATGATTAAAATTCTTTAAATATTATTATTTAAACAGTTACATTTAGCAGTGGTTCTCAACCTTTCTAATGCTGTGATGCTTTAATACAGTTCCTTGTGTGGTGGTGACCCCCAACCATAAAATTATTCATTTCTACTTCATAACTGTTATTTTACTACTCTTATGAATCATAATGTAAATATCTAATATGCAGGATATCTGATATATGGCCCCCAAAGGGGTTATGACCCACAGGTTGAGAATCGCTGACTTACAAGGTCTCTAAAATGATGCAAGTAGAATTGGTGTCTCATTTTGATCCTATATCTTACTACCTACATAATCTTGGGCAACCTTTTCCTTCATCAATAAAATGAATAATTATAGCATTAACCTTCCAACATTGTTGTTAAGTGTTTTGGTGGCCTATGTTGGAAGTACTTGACAGAATAAATAGCAGAGTATGGGTAAAAACCAGTGACAATAACAATTACGAATATTATAAATCAACCCGAATGTAGGTCAGTAGGCAGGGCTCTGCTAGAGCCTGCTTGGCAAAAACAGGCAGGGGCTACTTCCCAGAGTGGATACATACCAGGTTGTATCCTAGTGAAGGAAATCATCAGGAAAACACAAAGAACCAACCAAGCATAGGAACAATCCCAATCCCCGCCCCCCAACCTCCATCAACAGTGCAGGACTTGGAGTACTGCTGATGGCTAGATGTCTTGCTTGGATCAATGGAACATCTGGCTAGATCATGGCCAGCGGTAGGATGAGTGGGAAGGAAGAAACACTCATCCAGTTCTGTTAACCTCAGGGGAGTTATATACCCCAAGAAAATAGCCCTAAGATCTTCTTATTCTCAGTTTGTCTTGAGTCTCCTATATCAGACCATGGGGAAAATCAGAGAAGCTAGAGTTGTGAATCGTTGTGCTGGTCCCTTTTTGTCAACTTATGCAATCTTGAGTTATCTAGGAAAAGGGAACTTCCATTGAGAAAATGTCTCCATCAAATTGACCTACAGGCAAGTCTGTGGAGCGTTTTCTTGTTGATGTGGGAGGGTCCAGCCCATTGTGCTATCCCTGGGTTGTATTAAAAAGAGCAAACTGAGCAAGCTGTGACATGCTGCACTCCTCCCCAGGAAGCTGCATTTCCCCATGGCACCTGCCTCAGTTCCTGCCTGCAGTTCTCTTAGTGATGAGCAGTGAGATGGAAGTGTAAGGCAAACAAACCCTTTCCTCCCCAAGTTGGTTTTGGTCATAATGTTTATCACAGCATCAGAAAGCAAAATCAGACAATCTATATAATGAACAGTAACAAACTCTTGCTGTTGTTTTTTTGTTTTGAGTTTTTAAAAATTATTTTTCTACACAAATGCTTTTTGCTTACTATAAAAACAATAAACCAAGATGTAAAAAATGGGATTAGTGTTCATATTTATTTGGTTTACAATATTGAAAGTTTTATGCATAAATACATTAAATTTAATTAAATGGTAATACAGTACACATAGTGTATAACCTCTCAAAATTCAAGAATATATCATGTGAATCTTCACATGCCAATAAATACCTTTCTATAATTTTACTTTCAGTAGTTACATTGTCTTTCACTGTGTAGATGTTCTGAAACTCTCTTGAATCTTCTAAGGTTGAATTATTAGATCATTTTCTTCTTGTCATAATATTCTTTAAAAATCACTGTCTGGAGAGATAGCTCAGTGGTTAAGAGCACTTGGTGGTTTTGCAGAGGACCCGGGATCAGTTCCCAGCATCTGCATGGTGTCTTACAGCTTTCCTAACTCCAGTTTCCAGGGATCTAGCACCCTCACTTGGCTTCCACAGCCTCTAGACACACATGCAGTGCACATGCACATTCACACATAAAAGCAAAATGCCCATACACATAAAACAACTAATTATTGCATAAGCACTCAATTTTTTTCTTCAAAATAAGTCTCGGGAAGTAAAGCTTCTAGGTCAAAGTGTAAATGCATCTTTAAGACTCTTCTAGTTGCATTTTAACCAATATCAATCCTATTATTATGTGGCCTGCAAGAAGATTAGTGACTAAGTAAATATGGCTTTTATTTATTTATCATAAACACCAAGTACCTTCAGAATTTCTTGTATTTTTAAGGCAATATGCTTTTTAAAAAAAAAAAAAACAAAAAACAAAACCACACTCTAGTTTTGTTTCTATGCTCTAGACACAATATATACACAGTATGTTAGTTAATTGTATTCAGAAGGTTGGTGATAATTATCAGGATATGATTAGCTTTTGGTGCAATGTCCCAAAAAGTGTGGAAATAATTTAAAGGGAGAGTTCTTATACGCATGCTTCCCTGAAGCCCGTTATTTCCACCCACATACTCTTTTTAAGGTGTGAGCATAAAATAGTCAAGGGTGCAGAAACCCTCCGACTGTGGATCCTTACATCAATTTTCCCTCAGGGCTGAAAGTAACCCAGCCTGAGCCCTCTGTGACACATCAGGCTTCCTGGGTGAAGTGTTAAGATTGGAAGATTTTTCAACAGAAATTACACTTGGTGACACAAGCCCAACTGTCAAAGTAATTTCTTCTGGAAAGACAGCATCTGAATTAATAGTCTAATAAACCATGTTAGTGTTGCATCTTACCAAAGGATTAATTAGGGGAGAAGAAACTAACATTTATTCTGTTTCCTATTTGACAGGCCTTTTATTATCGCATGATTTCATTTAATCCTCTGCATCAACCCACAAGGGTAGGCATTACTGTGGATTTTACAATACAGGATCCAAGCGTCTTTCAAATAAAGCATCTTGCCCAGGGCTAGCTAGTTGGTGAGGTACCAAGGTGGGTTTTGGATGAAGACCTCCTGTGTCTTGTGTCCCTGTTCTTTCTCCTTCATCCTCACTGTGTGTACAGCAAGCCTGTTTGTTTATTTTTTTCTGTAATACTAATTGAAAGCATGAACACACTTTTAGCCAACTGCAGGTTTCCTGTTTAAAATTTCTCTGTCAGGAAGACTCAGTGTATTAGACTTTAAGTCACTGTGACCAAACTACCAGAGAGGACAACTTGAGAGAAAAAAAGAAGTCATTTAACCTATGGTTTCAAAGGTTTCAGTCGATCATAGTGAAGAGATTAAAGCATAACAGTTTTCCTCGTGGCAGACAGAAGTAGAAAGAAATGGGAAAGGCCTAGAGATAAGATACACTTAAGGTCTTTCCCTGTGGTCCACTTCCAGTCTCCACAAATAGTTCCTCATTTGAAGACCAAGCCAATATAACACGAGTCTGGGAGAGTCAGTTTATACTCAAACTGTAACACTTAGAGAGTCCACCCAAATGCGGTGTCAATCAAGCGACCTTTGTAGACTAGAAACAAAATTCACGAAGCTGACCAGAAAGGAGGAGCTAAGACTGTTTTAATGGGGTAAACTGAGCTAGAGGTCTTCTTATTTCTTTTCCAAGGTTATGCAATTTCATTAGGCACCCTACTCCTTCCAAGTTTTCTGGTCTGTCACCCTGTGTTTGCTCGTAGGTGTCTTTATGGTTGTGTGGTGACCTCAAGAGTTCAGAGCACAGAATCCTAATAAAATTGACAAAGATGGAGTGTAGCATGGTTCCTTTCTCACATCTGTTTATTTTAAGAATATGACCAGGACTCAATAGGGATGACCTTAGCCGAAATGCCCAACAGTGGGGATATGGCATCTGAAGAGATCACCTTCAGTAGCTAGACAGGCCCCAAGTGGAGGGATGAGGTCACCCACCTACCTTCAAAATTTTTGACTCAGAATTGTTCCTGTCTAAAGGAAATGCAAAGACAAAAATGGAGCAGAGACTAAAGGAAAGGCTATCCAGTGACCTGCCCAGCTTGGGATCCATCCCATGCACAGGTACCAACCCTTGAAACTATTACTGATGCCATGTTGTACTTGCAGACAGGAGCCTTGCATGGCTGTCCTCTGACAGGCTTTACCAGCAGCTGAGTGAATCATATGTAGATACTTAGAGCCAACCATTAGACTGAGGTCAGGGACCCCTATGGAAGAGTTAGGGGAAGGATTAAAGAAGCTGAAAGGCGATGGCAACCCCAAAGGAAGAACATCAACCAATCTAGACCCCTCAGAGCTCCCAGAGACTAAGCAACCAACCAAAGAGCATACATGGGCTGGTTCATGGCCCCCGGCACATATGTAGCAGAGGGCTGCCTTGTCTGGCTTTAGTGGGAGAGGATGTGCTTAATTTGCCTAAGGTAAGGGGGATGCTGGTGGAGAGGGTGTGAGGTAGGGGGTGGGAGGGTGGATGAAGGAGCACCCTTTCAGAGGCAAAGGGGAGGGGGAATAGGATGAAGAAGTTTGGAATAGGGGGCCAGGAAGAAGGTCAACATTTGGAATGTAAATAAATAAAATAATTTACTACTACTACTACTACTGATGATGATGATGATAATAATAATAATAATAATAATAATAATAATAATAATAATAATAATAATAAAGAATAGGACAAAGGTCTCAATAGACCCTCCTTTATATCTCATCATCCAGAATGTGTCATGTGCCTTTACCAAAATCAAATATCAGCACTGGCAATGGCTTAGTTAAGATTTCTTCCCTTGAGCTGGAAATGGTACATCTTGAAACCAAAGCCAGCTTTGTGGCAGCAAGTGGCAACCTAATTCTTACACACAGCTTTTGAGAGATTTTGAAGATAATTTTATGCTTCCCCTCCCCCCCCCGTGGATATATAGGTATAAACTGAACAGCATGGCGTGGTGTTTTGATATAGATGTGATTTGTATGATGATCAAATCAGACAATTTGAATGCCCACCTTCATAAATATTTATTATTTTTCTGTGGTGAAACACTGAGAATTCTCTCTTCTGGCGATGCTGCAGTTCGTGTTCCACTGTTAATTATAGACATACCACTGTGCAGAACACCAGAACGTACTCCTCCCACCCAGCTTTAACTTTGTACCCAAACATTCTGAGCTCTCCTTTTTGTAGTTAATTACATCCACATTCCGAGCTTCTCAGTAGCAAAAACGATTCTACTTCTTTTCTAGAAAGTTTTATTTTTATGTTATCACTTTTTACAGATGAATTTGTCATTTTTTCCAGTGTGGTCTGTCAAAGCCTTCTCAATTCCATTAGTTTTATCTTTTAGAATCCTGAATTCTCATTCTTTGCCGCGATGTTTAACTAATTATTCTTCAGTAACTCTTCTTGATGCATCTTCTTCCAAAAATGTGGGGAAAGTCAGGTGTGATGGGATGTGAGACCAGACTCAATAGCATCTGTCTAATAAAGTGTGCATATTGAATTTGCTTTTAAAAAGAATACTGTTCTGTTGGGGAATCAGGAAGAAGCAAAGGAAGAATGATGAGGAAGAGGAGGAGGAGGAGGAAGAGAAGGAAAAGCAACAGCAGCCACCACTTCTAAGCTTAGTTTTCTATCTCTATTAAGTAGCCTAATTATACCTTCTTTCCATAAGTCATTTAACTTTTAAAGTTGCAACAAAACACAAAACAATTGGAGACAAGGGCTATTTACCAATTGTCAATTAAATAGTATGTTAACTGGGAGTAAAAAATTAGTTGCTTTTTTTCTTTAAAGCTGGCATAGTAATTGAAATAAAATATACAATTCAATTCTACAACTGTTTGTTAGAGCCTATGGTGCCACAGTGTAACAGGCAAGATGTACTGAAGAAAATATTACATGATTGGTGGAGAAGAGGAGTACAGAAAGAGTGTATAATAAACTATCATATGAGATATGTCAAAGACACTATTACAATTATTTAAATTACTACAATGATTAATACATTGAGAACTGATGTGGCCTAGGTTAGCTTTTATTGAACTTTACATGTAACTTAATTTAGTTCTCAAAAAAAAAAAACCTCCATAAAATAAATTGTTTTCCTGTGAGCCCCATTTGGTAGAGGGAAAGCTGGATGGAATAGAGAGGGCTAAGAATATCAGGGGCAAGAAGATCGAGGTGCAGAGAGTTTTGTTTGAGGAGGAGGGACAATGTCATGGGGAATACAGAAAAGGTGACCTTCTAACCAGGTTTGATGGAAAAGTCCAAGAAAAATCAGTTTCCTGGTGGGAGCAATGGCCCCTAAAAAAACCATAGGCTGCCTTGTGTGGGTAAGGCACTGTGGACATTGGTGAGAAGAGATGCTAAGGAAACCTGCCAGTTGTCTGGGCTCTGTGTGATGAGGTAAGGATCCCTGTCCTTCCATGGAAAGCTAACCCTCCACTAGCACACAGGTCTTATTTAAAACCTCTCATAATGAATTGGAAACTCGCATGTAAAATACAACATTAAGAATGATTTAGGGAACAGGGAAAGAAACATCAAGAGCTAAGGCTCTTAAAAGTGAAGAATTGGTGCTGCAAAAGCGCAATCCACAAAAAGAACAAAATTAGCAAGCAGGGTTCATCAACACTTCTCCTGTGAAAGACTTTGGAAGAAACAGCAAGCTGCAGGCTGGGATACAGTGCAAGTCACATACATAGCAAAGAACGTGTATCTAGAATATATTTAAAATCGTAGACACGTAGAAGTAAATAATATGTGATTCAAATAATCCAACTGGAAGGCGGAATGCAAAAACAAGCCTTTCACTGAAGAGGTTATGGAGATTATAAACAAGTGTGAGAAAACGAGGGACACCTATGAGCTACTGGTGCAAATGTAAATTAAAATGAAAGAGAGAAGTCACTGTACACTGATCAAAACAGTTGTTATAAGAAGTAATGATAACACCAGGAAGTGCATAGACGCCGAGCCATTCTCACATTCTGGTGGGGGTGCCACAGGGAATGGCCAATGAGGTCAATTTAACCAAATGTGAGGTCATCATTCACCTTAGCATGGGCTTTGTTACATATTTAACCCACAGAAACAGAAAAGCAAATGGTCATGTCAGCTTTCTTCCCAACAAACACAACCTGAAAGCTGCTTGAATAACCTGTGAGAATCACAGAGTCACTGATGCTCATGACTCTGACCATCTCTAAGGGAACCATTGTGAGTTTTTAAAAGGGAATTATCAAAACTCTGTTTTGTGACTTTATTCTTTTAAGTATCATGGTGTGACAAGATTGTAGAAATGACGGGTGAATAAATAAGTGGTTGACAAGACTTAGGGATGGTCAGGAGGGGGAGGATGCTATAAAATCATAGTATAAGGGATTCCTGTAGTGAAAATTTTCTGTATTTTGACTGTGACAGTAGCTATATAAACATACATGTGGTAAAATTACAAAGAACTCGATAACACTATGCTTGAAGAAATCTGGCTAAGGTAGGAGGGTTGTATCAATGTGAGTTTCCTGCTTATGGTCTTACACTATTGTTATGCCAAACAACTCAGTGGACAGTAGACAGTATCTTGTGGTTTTTTAAAATCATTGTCTGTGAATCTTTAATTATCCAAAAATTTTTTAAAAATTAAAGAAATGCAAGGAAATAAAGACGGAGAGCCTAGAAAGAGATGGAAATGCAGTTTGGATGTGCTTGATTCTGAGAAGCTAGAATAGTTTAGTAGAGTACTTCTAGGGTGTAAGAGGAGATGCTGAGATGAGGAATATTGAAGAGTCAGAAAACTATTCCTAGAGAAATGGTTAGGTAAGTCTTTTGTGAGCTTGCCCAGGGAGTACCAGGTAAAGTCATTCCTTTAACAATATGGATGCATCGTATCATTGAGTGATGGAATGACAGCGGATGTTAGATCTCTTTAGCATGTTTTACATTCTATCTTCATAACAACTCTGTGATGTCATTGCTATTATTGAATATGTTTTATGGGTGAGAAAAGGAATACTAGAAATGCTAAGTAAATTTGTTACACAGCTGGGGAGCAGAGGAGCTGGCCTAGGGTCTCCAGATGTTACCTTCCCTCCAGAACTAGAGAAGCCAGGATGTGAGCATGAGGTGTGTGCTTCGCTTCATTTATTTCAAGTTTTTGCAGGTAAAGAGAAATTCATGAAAATAAGAGATGTTACTCCCAAAGTAGGTCCAATTTCTAAATTGTCAGATTTAATGATGTTTAATTCTTGTCTGTTAACTCGGAGTTTTCAATGCCTAATAGTAACTCGTTTTCAAGAGGAATGCATAGATTCTATGATCAAAGTGTTGTAAGAGGGAGGGAGTTGCTTCTCATAAGTATGCTGCTCAGATAATTAATGGTTGAGGCTGGTCCATAATCCATCATTGATAGAATCAATAGCAAAGGAGGGTGGCTAGACTTGCTTGGGGTTGGAAACCGGGAGGAATCAGTGACCTTCCTTCTTGTGAGACCTAGGGCTGGCTATCATTTATAATTTATCAATTCATTAGTGATTTCTATAAGATGTAATATTCCTGGAAGACATCACTGATTATAAGTGTGTCAGGGAAATGCCAGAAAGACTGTTTTACTCTGCTTAGGCTATGAGATGGTTAGTTTTAGGTATCAACTTGGGACAATCTAGAATTACCTGGGAAGAGTCTCAGTGAGAAATTGTCTGGATCAGGCTGACCTGTGGGCCCATGTCTCTGGTGTCATCTTCATTTTTAAATTGAGAATGTAAGACCTGTGTAGTGTGGGCAGGACCATTCCCCAGGAAGGAGATTCTGAAACTGAGCTGAAGAAAGAAAATAGTAAAGAGGGATGCAGAAAGCTATTCTTCATGCAATATCAACTAATAAATATAAAATATGATGGCAAAGACCATTAGTGGACACTACAGTCATTTCATGAATTCAAATTGTTGAATTCTTGAAATGACTATAGTGACTGCAAGTTTCACATCTTGATTGATTTAGATTATTACTAGGGAAATGTATGCCTCCAAAATGAAAAGATCTTGAGAATAACACGCTACTCAACTTAGTGTCATCAAGAGTGTCATCAATAGATTGATGTTATCTACTTCTCAATATGTTCCAAAAAGAAGAGAACAATGTCATCTCCCTTGTGCTCTCGGCAAAAATGTCAAACTAGAATCTAATCATAAGTAAATAATGAGATGAACCCAAAATGTCAGACATTTTATAAGTGGCTGGCATCCTTATGAAAGTCAACACCATGAAACATGTCAAACAAAAAGCAATGATATTGTGTTAGTTGTAGAGGAACCAGACAGTGAGAGAGAGAGAGAGAGAGAGAGACAGAGAGAGAGAGAGAGAGAGAGAGAGAGAGAAAGAGAGAGAGAGAGAGAATTCAAATGTATCCTAAGGACCTTAACTGGACCCCAGATTCTTCGTTTACCCCCACTATGACAAAGACCATTAGAGAACAGCCTAGAAATGGAAGACTAGCTGTTCCTTGAATGTCTAAAAGATTTTTCTTAGCTGGATATTATATTGTGATCATGTAAGAGAATGTTCTTGCACGTAGAAGACACACCTTAAAGTATTTAGAGGGACAGGGTCATCATTTCTACAATATACCTCAACATAATAACATTTGTGTGGGTTTACAATCTGGTGGAACTGCAAACCGTCTTTCACTTGATGCTTACTTATTTAGATTTTCCTCACTCCTGCAATTTCAGCAGTGTATATAAACATCTCTCTGAGGCAGTCCAAGTTTTGTCCCTCACATTTAGCTGCTTCTTGATTACTTTTTACGAACTTCATGCTTTCTCCACAATAATGAAACAAATGCCCGAGTTTGTACTAACCTCTGATGTCTGCCAGCATTCTCTGATTACATCACACCCACAAGTATAGATCAGAGCATAGACCCTCATCTTCACAGATGGGTGTCAGTGCTCTTATTTGCTCTCCTGAATTAGGAGGTAACAGTCTATTGTTAAAGACACACATAATTGGGATATAGATATAGAAAATACAAACTACTTCTGACCTTGACGCTTCTTGCTAGTAGCTAGTTTTCATAGTGCTAGGAGGCACTTGAACACTGCCAGAAGAGAAGAGCAATGATCAATCAAATCTAGATGTGAAGCCTGTGTGGTACAAAACTGGCTGGCCTGACAAGACATGCCCACTTGTGCGGTAGTGGCACAAATGTTATGGAAATGATCAAACACTTTCTGATTTGGACTTAAGATTTGTTCCTCCAGATACAACCTATACTTGGCACCATTGCTGGAGCCAAGAGCCTATGGCTAAATAGGCTATATATCCTAGCGGAGAACATATTACTATTAGTTTGCTAAACTGACATAGCATTAATCTGAGTTCTAATGAGTTATCACTATATCCATAGATTATTGCATCTCTCAACCCTCATCAAAGAAGCTCTTTCTCTTTTCTTTTTTTTCTTTCTCCTTCTTTGTAGATGGCAATTAGCAAGCAGAACCTGTCAATATGCAGTGAATAAGTGACTATAAAGTACTTTGCCATAAATGGGGCATCAATATCATATTTCTCCCCTCCAGTCTTGGGGATCATTGTGGAATAGAGATTGTAAGAGACAGAGGTGGTGAATGGTTACAAGGAAGCAGTGTCTTCAGGATATTGCAGGGCGATGATAAATATTGAAGTAGTCGGGACAGTATGCGCAAAACCCTTGAGCTCAAGGCAAATGAAATCCTGCCATGGATGGAAGAGTAAGCATGAAGTCCCACTCTAGCTGAGGAGAGATTGGTATACTATAACTTCTGGATCACGTTTCTTTAAGGGTGTGACCTCTTGTAGATAGATAATGCTGCAAGGGACAGTCCTGAACCCAAGAATATTTGAACAACACAGATTGGACCAGATGAGCTTGAAGCAGAAAAAGAAAACATGAAGTTGGGAGGATAGAGGTAGATCTAGGATGTGTTGGAGTAGGAAGATGAATTTGATGAATGTATAGTGAATGAAATCCTGAAGGAATAAATGAAGTATCATTTAAATTAGGAACAAACAAAAAGTCCAGTAAAGATGCTGTTAGTTAATGTTCTAGTTGCTGTAACACAGTATCTGACAAAAGTAACTTAAGGAAACAACTTTTTGTTTGTTTGTTTGTTTGGCTTGGCCTGTTTGGTTTATTTCAAGATGGCTGGTAAGTCCTGCTGGCAGGAGCCTGTAACAGCTGGTTACTTCACAATCAAGAAGCAGAAAGGGATGGGCTCTGATTCTTAGCTTGCTTTCCCTTTTGCACAGGTAATAACCTCGGCCCATGAAATAGTGCTGTTCACAGTTAGGGTGGATCTTCCCATCTTATTTAGCCTAATGCTGAAGTTCCCTCACAGACATGGACAGAGGCATACAGTCTTGGTTAATTCTAGATTTTGCTAAGTCAACGAACATTATTAGCCACACCATGTCATTCCCTTACAACCATTATTCTTTTGGTTCTAGAACCAAGTGTAGACCCTGAAAAAAGCTGAAGGGACAATTATCAGAGCTCACATTATGCTTTTCTTTAATTGTTGTGCATCTTTACACATCTACAAAATGGAGAGAGTTCTGAATTGGTACATTATGAGCTCAGAATGACAGGAAATCCTTGCGAGTGCCTTAGAATCCTTGTTAGAACAGAGAGATGAGGTTAATACCGTGGAAAACATCTGTAGCTGTTAGATATTAACTTCATGGAATTTTATTTTGGGAAACAGATTTCACCTTGAATAGGTCAAATGACATTTTAAAGAGATCTTTGTTATCTGATGTTGGTTGTCATAACTCTATGTTCATCACAACCAAGTTGATGTATAACTAGTCTACATCACACTAGCAGTTACGAGGTGAAATTTTCTCTTGTGACTGGTGATAGCCACCACTTTGTGAGAGCCCTCAGCTCTACTCTCCCAAGATTATATAAAACTACCCTCTCAAATATATCTACTCCATAAATATAGATGCTAAGCAATTGGTACAGCAAGGAAAACATTATATATTGTGAATATCCTTTTCCCTAGTTATTATATCATTTCTAATTCTTTTGTTAGTAAATCACATAATTCTTTCAAAAACAATCATGCTCGAGAGCTTGGAATTCTGATATTTAATACTATCTTTCAAAACCACAGTACCAGGTGAAACCAAGCAATGTTAATGTTTTTTTTTTTTTCTATTTAACATTGTCAAAAATGGGTTGTGGTAGTTAATATTCTTTATCAGCTTGACTAGATTTAGAATCACCATGGAAACACAGTTCTAAAGTGTAGTTTTGAGGATATTTACATGATGTTTAACTGGTGAAGAATAATGACCCACCCTCCTGAAAGTGAGTGGCACCATTGACAGACTGGGGTCCTGCACTGTGCAAAAGAAAAGTGAGCTGAGCACCGGTATTCATCTCTCTCTGCTTCTTGGCTACAAGCACATCGTGACCAGCTGACTCCTAATCTGGCTGCCACACCTTGCCTTCATGATGGACCACATCTCAGATTGTGATTCAAAATAAACCTTTCCTTCCTCAAGTTACTTTCATTAGGTACTTTGGTTATGGCAAGAAAAGTAATTAATATATGAGTATGGATAGTGCCCTTATTTCTGAATGCTTGACACCACAAGTGCATCCCTGGAAATATAGAAATCACCAGTTAAGAGGCAGACCTGAAGGGAGTGGAGGGAGTCCGGTGAAGTCTGGTTTGCTGGGGCTGTCTGTGCACATTGTTAGTTTGTTCTGTTGAGAGCAATGCTACCCTGTATGGTGGAGGAGCTGATTACAGGGTGCTGACTACCATCCTGGGTATTGGTTCAGTTGTTGGCTTTCCTGGACTTCATCATTGCTAACGCCTTCAAAGAGAGTACCTAAAGCTAACCTTCGTTGACACCCATGACACACCCTCAGGCCCCTTTACCACTGCTACTTCAACTGAAACTTCCTTTGTAAGTTTCACCAAGATGCAGCCTCAAATCTTTTGGGATCAAAATTTTATTGACACCAAGACTCCTTGTTCCTATTCCACATTCAGTTAAACAGATTTTCTGAAGCATCACAAAGGTTAAACTCATTGGACTGTTTTGCAGTTGAAGTGAAAATATTTCTATTCAAGTCCCCAAGAGAGCGTGGTTCTCTACTGTTTCGTTCATCCACTATTTACACACAGCAGCTGCGCAGACTTCAGCTACTGAGGGGTTTGATTGCTTTTGAGATTCAGAAGAAAAGTAACCACAGCTGCCATAAGAGGAGCTGAATGGCTCTCTTTGTAGTTTCTTTTGCTTTGTGGGATGCGTGTCACACTGGTAGCTCACGGACAGCATGTTCACCTGAAATGGTTCCTTTTACAAACAAGAAACGTGACTTGAGTGCTATACATCATTTTCCAAGCTAATAAGATAATCCACTTTTCATTTCAAAGACTGAGCTCTAATCTGAAAACAGAAGTCTCCTTCTCTGCTCTTTGCAGCAGTCCTTGGATAAAGATTCTGTTATCATAATCCTATTAAAATGTACTCCCTTTTGTGGCATGCCTCCATAATAGTATTTATCCTTCTAAGCACTCAGAGAGAGAAATGATAAAAGCCAAATCTATTCAGAATTTCAGAAAGAAAATTGTTGTAGAAATCGAGCAGGTATGATCAGAGCCTGAGAATGAATAGCAACTAATATGCCTAGCAGGGAAGAATAATCATTAATTTGAGAATTAGGCTTCTATTTAGTCTGTGATTGGAAGATATGATGATTTTTTTCCACTGAAATATTCTGTACTGATCACACAGATCCAGATAAGAAATGTTGGCTAACACAAGTGTCACAGGGACTACTGTACCGACCTGTAGTAATTCATGATATGCTTAAGCAGAGCTATAATCAGTGAATTCCCTTTAGTGAAAACATCAGTTGTCTTTCAGCTTTTAATTGGTATAGATATTATTTATCTTCATTTCATTGTAGAGGAATGTGTAAAATTGTTTATGAGTTGGGAAATTCTTGCCTTCAATGAGGGACTTATCCCTTTCCAACCCTCTCTCCTTCCTTCCTACCCTTCTTTCTTTCTTCTTTCTTTCTTCCCTTTCTTAATTTCCTTCCTTCCTAACTCCTTCCCTCCTCCCCTCTCTCCTATTGGTAGCAAAGCCAAGCTCTGTATTCCCGACATGGCCACTATGCACTGATCCAACTTTATTTATGTAAAGGTTGCATTAAAATCATTTTCCATCGCCACAGGATTTTCTCTTCAATTTTGTTCCAAGTTCAAGTACATTTCCAATCTTCCCTAGATTTTACCTTAACTATGGTATTAGTGTCTTCATTTATTTTTATAGCAGCAACCAGGCTACTGTGAATTAATGTTATTTTTGATGTGTGTGTCATTTTCATCATTGAGAAATATTCTATTTTTGTTCATGAATGTTCTAAAAGTTACTTGCTAGTTAATCTAAACCTAATGTTTCATTATGAGTTCAGAAATGATCAAGGAGGATGAGAGGCAGTCAGTGATAGACTTCATGCTCAAGGCCATGGGTTCAATACTCAGCTCTGCAGAAAACACACACTGATACAACGTAAAAGTGCAGGTTGGTATCAGGAGAAAAGAAAAGCACTGTGCAGACCATTTCCTCTACTCCAAAGGTTCCTGGAATGTTCTTCCTTCAGGTTTACAGTTTCTGGCCTCTCTTTTACCTCACCCATTCAGCTGTTCCGTTATGCCTTCACAATGGACCAGAGTCAGAACTGAACCAACTTCCTCTTCAGTTCAGTGGACTCTGATCAGGAAACCATGAAGGTCTCTATCTTATTTTATTAATTTATTTTACTGTTAGTACTTGTGAACATCCTCCTCCCTTCTCCCCAAGTCCTCCCCTTGAATCAGCTTAATATGGCAATGTGTGATTCTTTATGAAACATGTCATTTTGGTATGAGTTTAAATTGGTAATTACCCTGATTTGACCCTCATATTCTTGTGCCTTTCATTCAATTCATTTAAAGTATCTATCTAGGGTTTAGCTCCACCCTGCATTGCTAACCTTTGCCTCAATGTCCCTGCCCACTCAGGGCCTCTTTCTTTCCATTTCTCCATACCCAGAGTCAAGCTATCTAGCCTTTCTTATATTTATTCTAAGGTATCAGAAAGTCTTTAAAATGCCTTCGTCTTTCATGTTCACCAAATCAACAGCATTCTTTACAGATCCTTTAAAAATGTATTCATTTCATTCTTTGTAGATTTCTTTCTAAATACAATAAGTCTTTGTCACAAACTAGAATCACGTGGAACAAACTAGAGTCACTTGGAACAAGTGGAGGGCCCACACCATTGTGGATGGTCCTAACCCTGGGCAAGGGTTACTGGGGAGATATAAGAAAGATAGTGAAATGTGATTCTAGAAGCAAGCATTTGAGCTGATTTTGTCCATGGTTCCTGCCTCAGCTCCTGCTTGACTTCTTGCCCTGACTTCCCTCAATGATTGGCTGTGGGTGGAGTTGGTAAACCTTTTCTCCTCTAGTTGCCTTTGGGCCTGGCGCTTATCACAATCGATAGTTATCCAATCCAGTTGCCTTCCATAATCTTTCTTGCAAAATGTTTACCCCTCTGTTCTGTGCTTGTTGTAGCCTGTCCTTCCCTTAGTGATGCCAAGATCATACTTTACTATGCTGCAGTGCTACTCAACAACTGAAGGCCTAGCTTGTGTCTGCTTTCTTCTCTTGAGTGATTGATTTCTCAGTAATGTGTCTACTCTGCAATATAGTAGATTCATATGAAAATATGTTGTAGTTAATAAATGGAACCAAGGCCTGAGCACTGAATCCAACAAGTTCTTAATGTACTCAAATGACCCAGCCAGTAAGTAATAACATGCTCGTCTCACTTAGCTTGTAACTTAGCTCAAGATGAATGAGTTGGTAATGTCACACACAGATGAAATATGGAAAGGGGTCTAGAAGGAATTTTCATGTGACTCATGATATAAAATGAAATAAAAAGGAAAATTTCAATTTTCTCTTGTGAGGTAGTATTATAGCCTTGGAAGCTTTTCGATAATTTAGCTAGAATCGCCACAATCATATGGGTTATTCACCCCACCTCTGATGAAGACGAAGACGTAGGTTGTGGAGAAAGACAACAGACTGAATCATTAAAACATTCCCATTGGTGTACCTACCACATTCTAGAGATTGTTTTGGAGAATATGAATGCAAACCTTACAGAAATTAGCAGGGACTATCTCCCTGTTCCAGTGGAGTTAACATTCTCATAAAGAACATAAAAATAATAAAGACATAATTTGGGGTGGTGTTAAGGGGCTTTGGAATAAGCCTTTGGAGGTAGAAGGTAATTTAGATTGGTGGATTGAGACATTTGAACAAAGATGTGAATGAAAAAGAAGCCATGGAGAAATCCAAGACAAGAGTAACCCAGACCCAAAGCTGGAAGTGGGGTAGAGGCCATGTGCTGTGTCTTAACAGGTGACAAGGGGGACCCTGGGTATGCAGCTTGATGAAGATGTGAGAAAGTGGAGGAGATGCAATAGATGGACAGGTTATTGACACATCTCGTGTCCTTCTAGGACATGTTTGGATTATTGTGGATATGATAGGGAGTCATTTGAAAGTTTAAAGCCACGGAGTTATTGACTTGTGTTTTTAAAAGATCACTTTGATTATCACAGTAGAGAAAAAAGAATGAAAGAAGAGATACCAGTTAGGAAACTGCAACACTACCTCAACATAGTAGCTGTGGAAATGATGAGACCATTTTTTCATTCGTACATTTATGCAGAAGTGTGATAGATGAGGTTGGGTAGAGAGAACAAGGAAGATGTGCCGAGCTTAGCAGAATGATAGAGCCATTAACTGAGGTGATAAAGACTGAGTGTGGAATCAGTGTCAGGTAGAGAGCCAGACAGTCTGTCATTTGAGATATCTTCTGGACATTCAGGGACCTTGTCAAGCAGAGAGTTAGAGTGACTCCCCAAGGCTCAGAGGAGAGGTTAGATCTTGGAATATAGATGCAAGATCGTCATCAGTATGTGGATTGTGCTAAAGCCAGGATTCTTGAGTATAAGGGCTTAGTTCCCAGAGGACCACCCTGCTTAGAAGGCAGAAAGATGTGAGGTAGCTAGTCAAAGCAAGTGATGAGGTGGACTAGCAGGAGAGGTAGAATGTTAGAAGGAGGTGGAGGGGTGAGGGCAGGCAAGACACATGTGCACATGCGCACAAGCACATGTACACTCACAGAGAGGGAGAGGGAAAGGGGAAGGGGTGGGAGGGGTGGGAGAGGGAGAGAGACCTTCTTCTTCTGAAGTGACCATCTATCTATCTGCTTATGATAGCGTAAGTGTGAGAGTGATGGGGATAAATTGTTTGGCAATGCAATGGCTGGGAATTTCCCTAAGACTGGATCTTGACATTGAGCTCTATGGACCAGAAACCTGAGACACATTATCAAACATGAGACATGGAGTTGGAAGAAGGTCTAAGTCCCAAATATGAGCTTCATTCATGAAGGTTGTCTATGTACATTCATAGCCATACTGTGTACTATGAATGTCACTGAGTTCTGTGAATGTGTCAGGTACAGATGACAGCAGGCATCTCCTGAACCACAGCAACTCCCTGACAACCTAACCCTTGCTCACAAGGCTTCTCCAATACACCTAGGATGTTGCATTTGGGGTTTTCGGAAAAAAAAAAAAAAAAAAAAAAAAACCTTGTAGAGAATAACGAATCTACATAAAGAGGATTTTATGGAAAATTAACTTTAGGTTGCATAAGCAAAAAGAACTTTCATGACCTAAAGAGCCTGCAAGAAATCCTAGGAAACTACAACTGTAATTGCAGGTTTATTTAGTTAAAGATTCTAAATATTGACAAGTTGGGATTAAATTTTCCCCTTTTCTGCCAATAATAAGGACACTGAAGATCTGGTTAAAATTAATTACTTTATTTTCATATATTTTTTTACTTGTTTTATATAAACCTGACTACATTCTCACCTTGTAGAATAAAACATTTTAAAGGTGGCAATTGCATCAGAAGATATAAATCCTTAAATGTGTAGTAATTCTTGGTTACTTGGAAGCAAACACAATGCTTTGGCCTCAGATTTTGAGTGTCTTTTTTTCCTGTGTAAACAGGCTATAAGAAAAGCAAAAAAGGAAGATTGGCCTTGCTGGCAGGGGAAGCAAGAGGCTTATTTAGAATATTTTCATGGTTGCTTAAGTAGTCTTCTAAGAAAAGAAAAGAAAGGGAAAAAAGAGGAAAGAAAATAAAATAAAAGAAAAGAAAAGAAAAGAAAAGTCTCCAGCAGTAATTCACAGAGCTGAATTAATTAAGAAACTACAGCTATAATTTGTTGGGATTTTCATCCGCTATGGTGGAGCTCAGCAGGGAAATTCCATCTTTTTGGTACTTTTATATGCCCACTGTTTAGTCACAGAAACATCTGATTTACGTCTCCAAACATCCAATGATTATGCCATAAACTCATTATATTTTTTGTTTCTGTTTGTTGTTATTCTTTTGTTTTCAGATATCTGAAACTATTGCAATGAAAAATAGCACTCTCCACCACAGAGAAGGAATGGGGTTGGGTTTGTGTAGAACTGAGTGTGGTATCAATTCATTCTGAGTAGCTTTTGGTCTCAGGACAGTGCAAAACACCATACATACTGACTAATTTAATCCTTTCAACAATCCTGAGACGTAGGTGTGATTGGTGTTTATTTTACCAATCACAGGAAGTCCCATATGGGATCACCAGTCTCCCAAACTCAGCTTTGAGCTGTCTGGTGAAACTAGCAGTAAGTCTGGGCCCACTGAACCTCACACACAGAACTCACAGAGGTTGGTAGAAACTGTATGTGCCTCATGGCCTCATGATTTGTCTTTTTGTAATAAAGGTGTCAATCTTCCGAGGATACTCATCATATTCACTCTAGAAATTTAAACAGTGCACAGACCAATTCTTTACTATTTCTGACAAGAACAAAATGAAGAATTGATACAACCCACATCTCTAATATATCGGAAACATGTACTGGAAGTAAAGCAGTACTCCCAAGGAAGCCGCATGACTTAGTCACACACGCAAGTGCAGATGTGATATTCTAGCAAACAGATGTTCTGTCTACCTTTGACTTCATGCATTAGCAATGCCAGGCTTTTTATAGCCTTCTGAACAGCAGAGTGGAGAAGTGGGAACTACTGTGAAGACCTCGCTCCAGCTTCTACTGAGCCGAGCCACATAGCAGCTGTAGGATCAGTGCAGATTGACCTCCTGAAGACTCAATTTTTTAGCAATAAATGGGGCAACTGTGTTGTGGTGCTTAGGTGAAATAATGCACCAAAGTTGTTGCTGTGCCTGGGACACAGAATCGCTCTATGGAAATGGTTGTTGTGAATCGCCTTGTCATCATTTCAGTACACTCGGGCCTCTGCTTTGCATGTGTTTCCTCTGCATCTCCTCCCACTTGCTCTTCTTTCTAGAAACAGGTTTCCACAGTTTTGAAGAATGTCACTTTCCCCACATCCAGCCCAGACACAGCTTCTCTGGTGCCTCTTCCTCCTTTCTCCCTTGAAGCTTCTGTGGTATTACCCAGACTGCCACAGTGCCTGTCTGCAGGGAAGGTCTTCCTGTGTAGTGTGGGTGGTTCTGCAGAGCTGTCCTGTCTTACTCAGCACTGTATCTCTCTGTAGCACAGCTCATGGAAGATAGAGTGTTTTGCGGTGGCTTCTCAACCGGATTTCTTTTCTCTTCTCTCCCCTTCTCTCCCCTTCTCTCCCTTTCTCCTCTCCTCTCCCCTCCCCTCCCCTTCCCTTCTCCTTCCTTCTTTCCTTCCTTCTCTTCTTCTTCTTCTTCTTCTTCTTCTTCTTCTTCTTCTTCTTCTTCTTCTTCTTCTTCTTCTTCTTCTTCTTCTTCTTCTTCTTTCCTTCCTTTTTTCTTTCTTTTTTTTACTAAAACATACAGGATTTTTAAAAAATAGACATAAACATACATGTGACCGTAGTAGATTATAATCAATATTGAAGACATTTTAGAAATGTCTCCAATTTTCAAGATGATAAAACCTTATTAATTCAAAACATTAAGGATCAGAAAAAATATCTCAACAGTTTAACTCACTTTAGAGCATCTGATATTTTTCCCTAGAAAGAGTGGGACATCAGGAAGCTGAGGAATAACAGTTGCATCCAGTCAAGCATGATTTTAGATATCCAACATTGGTTTAATGGGCAGACAGTCTGGGCTGTTCCTATTGGGAAGGGGCCCAAGGGCAGTGAATCTGGAAGTTTGGGTTGTTAAATAAGAATCACATTCTTTTCTCCATTACTACATCAAGTGGACATCTGCCATGAACCAAAAGAAAACGCCATTCTAAAATTATGATTAAAAAATTTTTATAGTGGCACCATACACAACGGAGTTTGAAACAAAATGACTTACATTAGAAAATGATGCGCTGCCAGGCAGTGGTAGCACACGCCTTTAATCCTAGCACTTGGGAGGCAGAAGCAGGTGGATTTCTGAGTTCGAGGGTAGCCTGGTCTACAGAGTGAGTTCCAGGACAGCCAGGGATACACAGAGAAACCCTGTCTCAAAAAACAAAAACAAAAACAAACAAAAAAGATGTGCTTTTCAAGATAATGGACACACAGCTGAGCCCGTTCACTTGGCTTTCTTCACGAGCCACCTCCTCCGGTGGTGCTTTGTGTGGGATGTATTGCTCTTGATGTCTCCTTGGTGCTATTGATGTTTCCAACTCCAAGCTGAGTCTCGCGCTGGAGATTTTGTGTAATTGTCACCATAGTGATTTACATTTGAGATGCTAGGGTTCTCTACTCTAGCAGAGCCTGCATAAATATAGAATGTGTATTCCATAATTTCTGACCACCAAATACACACAGTCCATTTGTGCTAGGGGTTGGAATTAAAAAATAATGTTATAATTTGGAATGATATAAAGTATTTCAAAGGAGTTTAGATTATTTTTAAGCATACAGTATCTCTGGGTTTGAACTACATTACTGGGGCATGTATGTATTCTTTGAGAATCTGAAAAGCAGGGGGTTTTGTTTTGTGAGTGTGCTATCAGAATGAGAATGGCCCGCACAGGCTCATAGATTTGAATGCTTGGTTCTTAATTGGTGAATTATTTAGAAGGATTCAGGAGGAGGGACGCCTTTTTGGAAAAGGTGTGCCACTGGGAGTGGGCTTTGAGGTTTCAAAAGCCAATAGCTGGCCCGATCTCTGTCACTGTCTCTGTCTCTCTCTGTGTCTGCCTGTCTGTTTGTCTGTCTCTCTGTGTCTGTCTGTCTCTTTCTGTCTCTGTCTGTCCCTGTCTGTCCCTGTCTGTCTGTCTGTCTGTCTGTCTGTCTGTCTCTCTCTCTCTCTCTCTCTCTCTCTCTCTCTCTCTCGTGTGTGTGTGTGTGTGTGTGTGTGTGTGTGTGTGTGTGTGTGTGTCCTGCTTGTGGATCAAATGTAGAACTCTCAGCTCCTGCTCCATGCCTGCCTGGCTACTGTCACACTTCCTACTGTAATGGTCAGGTACTCGTCCTCCAAAACCATAAGCAAGCTCCTAATTAAATGCTTTCTTTTATAAAAATGTATAGTTTTTGTGTTTAATCATGATTTTTCTTTATGGCAGTAGACCGGTAAGTAGGACAGTGATAGTTTGAAACTAACCTGACCATCTCTGGACAATCCTTCCCTCACTGGGGCTTCATGCTGTTCATGTGGATGTCACTCATCTCATTGTTCCCTTCAGAGGAGAAGCCCAGACCAAAATGACAGACTGCCCAATTGCTTCACATTACATAGTGGTGTGGGACTTTTCAACCCTGTAGAACATGGGTCCTAAGAGCCAGTCCTGTGTCTCACCCCATGTCATTCAGTTGCAGCAAAAGCCTATAAATATGTCACATTTAAATAATGCTTTTAATTGGATGGGGGGAGCTTTGTGGTTTTATTTGCATTTAATTTGAAATTTTATTCTAGTTTAATAGTCTTTTGAAAGAACAATCAGTAAAGGCTTTACTTTTACATATATACATATTTAAATAACTTTGTAATTTTTAATGTAAGGCAACTTTGTGTTGTGATGTTTTCCCCCCAATTATTTGAAAGCAAATCATATAATCAGTGCATTTTGAAGAAGACTCTAATAGATTTTTACAGTGCTAATTTTCCTGGAAACTTCTCTCAGTTAGCAAGTGCCCTTTACATGGTGCCCTGCAAGCAAAATGGAAGAGGGGGAGAAAGAATTGTAGCAGCCTGAGAGGCTGAGGACAGCATGGGTTTGTGGCTCATAGAATCAAGTAAACAAGACTCAGAGGTGGAAGTGGCAGTCACAGAACCTGCATGGGTTTAGCTAGGTCCTCTGCATACGTGCTATGTTGTTTAGCTTAAGGAGTTTGTGGGCCTCCTACCGGTAGGAGAGAGGGTATCTCTGACTTTTTTGCCTGCTCTGGGGACACCTTTTCTTCTACTGGACTACCTCATCCAGCCTTGAAATGAGGTTTGTGTTTAGTCTTGTTGCATCTTGTTGTGTGCAGTTGACATCACTAGGGGACCTGCTCTTTTCTGAAGGAGGAGTGGACGTGGGGTAGAGGGAAGGGAGTGGCACTTGGAGGGGAGGCTGAGCTAGGGATGTATTGTATGAGATGGTGATGATGATGATGGTGATGATGATGATGGTGATGATGATGATGATGATAGGCATACAACACAGTCTTGGTGAACTGAGGAGAATCCTTGGTTCTGTCCTAATTCTGTGGCAGATTTGTACAACAGTGAGCAAGGTGCTAGCTCTCTGACTGAAATAGCGACGGTCTTTAAGCATCCTTCTGCCTCTAACATTGAGTTTATAAACCCTAGAGACTTCTGCCATTCGTTTAGTCACCTAGTCTAACGCATAAAATTGGATTTTTTTTTTTCAGATTCTCAGACGCTAGCAACTACAATGCCACATTTGAGTTTATTCAGTTTTCGTGAAACATGAAGTCACCTTCCTTGTTGGAAGTTGAAAGCCTTTTCTCTCCCTTGAGAAAAAAAAAAAAAAAGGAAAGGAAAGGAAAGGAAAACACTTAACCCAGACCTTTGGAAACAGAACTAATATCCCTTCAGAAAAGGCTTTAATACCTCCAACAAAGATGGCTGGGCAGTAGCTGAAGAACAGACCCAGCCCCTTCTGTGCCTCTTATCCTGAGGCCATCAGAACTCTTAATTGGTGTGAAACCTCCCCAGGAGTGGGGCAGCCATGGGAGCTTGCTCTGCAGTCTGAAGGCCCTTGCCTTGAGAGACACATGCTGTGACTCTTCAATAAAATCCTCTAGCTGAATGAATGGGTGAGCTTGTTTGAGCGGCCACATGGCGGGCCTGGATTATGAGCTCTTTTAGAGCCCACAGACATGGACAGACATTGAGAAAGAAGAAACACTCCTCTGAAATGGTCAACTAGACCCCAATAGAGCCCCAATCTCAACCTCAGAAGTAGCCAAAGATGTGACTCATTTAAGAAAATTCCCCCTTTAACACATGATTGATTCAGGTTACTGCACGCTGGGTAGTTTATTACAAAGGGAGAGTATACTCTTATTATAACTTTTAGCTTAATGGGCTATGGGTGAGCTCAGGTTTGATTTGAAGTAAAGCACCATGTCATGAAGAAAAATGTTTATAGTTGCCATTTGGTTTAAAGATCCCTGAGATACCCAACTTTATTATGAAATATTGTCTTGGAACAAAAAACATTTATTGGTGTTTCTGTAAATTAAAATCTAGTTTCTCCTTAGGCTTACAATTTGAAGTCAAGTTTCTGACTGAAGCAAGATCATTAAGAGGAAAGCAGAGGTGAAGGAATGATAGATGTGACCCTCAGCCTTGGCATACAGAAAAGCGCTGGCTGTTATTCTGCCGAGTGCACACTGCAGATTTATCATGAAGACAGCGACCATATTCAAGGGGAGGAAAAGAAAGAGAAGTTACACATTATCCCTGCTACAGCATCTGTCATGGAAAAGCAAGTGAATACTCTTATAGGGACATTTTACTGAAATAATTGTCTTTTATTGTCTTCTGAGTTGCCTTATGTTCATTTAATCAGCAACATTGAGTTTAAAGATAGCTCTCCCCTTACAACACTCACAATAGGAAGTGATATTCTTGGCACCTTGGTACAATGGGCTGAGACAATAATTACATCATCGGTACCTGTCAGAACCCAGTTGGGAGAGCAGAGGAGCTGGATGGAGAAGGCACTTAGAGATGGAAGACTTGCAACTCTAATTAACTGCTGCTTATTCAATGATCTCTGACCATATAAATTGTACTGACTCTATGGAGCCTGAAGTAGTGAATAAGACAAATGATGCCATAATAGGGAGAAAGGCACCCAAATATTTCTTTTTATGCATTGGGAAATTAAGAGGCAGGGTGGGTTAGGAACAGCGCAAATATTGGATGGCATAAGCTTGCTAGAAACAATAGACAGTTGGATAATAATTCTCGCTGACTCCTCTTTTCAGCTCCACTCCTGCCTGCCAAGGATACTTCTGTTATTTTCTTCTTCTTTCCACCTCAAAGAAAAAGAAGAAATTAGTCAGAGTGTTGTGCAAAACTGATGCCAGTTCATCTGCTCACTCCATCTTTCAGAGTGAAGAGTGTTGCAAACAGACCCCACGCTCTCTGCATATGTGATGTATGGAAATAGGAAAGTGTATTTGGGGAGGGGGAGTTCTTTGGTATGTGAGTAATTCTTTTGTATTTTACACTTATCAGCAATGTAGGTTTAATTTCACGGTAGGCTTCTTGTTTCTAAGTGGTTTTAAATAGTTTCTTTGGCTAACTCTGAGTTCCTTTGCACCGTCAACCTAGCAAAAACAATACAGGAAAGCAGGTGAGGGGGTCACAAGGGTCTTGGAAGCTCTTTGTGTCTTGGGGAGGGGAAATCCTACACTGGTTCTTTGAGAAACCATGCCCCTGTTTTATAACTTTGACATTTCTCTTCTTTCCTCTCTAACGGTGTGTTCCTATAACTTGGGCAAAAAAGAAACAAGTCAGCACCAAACCAAGCAACCTCAAGTGGTCAGATCTCCTAGGACTGGGTACCTCAGGGGTTAGTGTGTAAATTATGCTAAAATAGCTCACGTGTGAATGTGTCAGTTCCATGTGAAGCCGCAGAGTTTCCATGCCCAGCCTCTACTGGAAAGCACATCACGTGGCTCTATTCTACTCCCGAAAAAAGGAAAAAGTGTTTTCAGCTGCCTTCGTGGGTCAGTATGCTAGTTGACAAGCAACTCCCATAGCTTAGTGGCTTCAGGAAAAAAACATTACTTCTTGTGTGCATCTGATTTGCAGGTGTGAGGGGAGGGTGTCTGCTTCCTGTGTGTGTTCTGGGGTGGCTCTCTCATGACCTAGGTCTCATCTTCCCCAAGTAGCAGAAGGATGGTAAAACAGAGTGAGCACAAAGGATTGCATGAAGGAGGTTTGAGGCAAGCCTTCTGAGTGAATGATTTCCGCTCAGTTTCCAAAGGCAAGTCATGTCTTGAAGGCTCTTTCTAGGGTATACAAACTGTAGTGAACAGACACTGTTTTTCATTTCACAGATAGTGAAATTTGGCGCTGTCTAGTTCATTCTGATGAGGGGATGCAGAACAATTGGAGGTGATGATGGCAAACATGTAGACTGTCCTTGTCTCATCAGTGTGGTGCGGTTTGGCCTTATCGTTTAGGTGTTTTACAATCAATCTTCCTGTGAGTCTTGCTCGTCTCATGCCAGTGCCGATATCCAGGGATCCTATAAGAAAGCATCTTTCGAAGCTTACACCAGCATTTGGTTTAGAGAAGTAGTGAAGACTTTGCCTGCTTTCTCCAATACCATCTTCTTTTAAAGATCTTTGGGGGAAGTAGACGCTAAGTGCTTCTCTTTAGCAGAGGGTATATCTTCAGCTCTCTGTTGGGGTGAAGATATTTCCAGGGAGAATCATTGTTTCCAACTAGCCCTGGGGAAAGGATTAATAGAGCCATGAGGCCCAAGGACTTTGAGTTGTATGGAAATAATGATAGAAGTTCAAGATACAAACTCCTTTATCTAACATTTAATGATTGTTTCTTATTGATGACTTCAAAGTCTGTGCTAGTGCCCACCGCAAAACCCTTGGAAAGCACAGTGTGTGTTCATTGCCTTTTTCTTTTGTCTAGCTTTCGTTAAGGGTGCATGCCTCACCTTAACGTTTAGTGCCCCCTCAATGGAAGCCCCCGTAAACATCACTGGTGAACCCTAATCACTGAACCCTCTATTTTTGTCATGTCTCTTTTGCTCTGTCCGTGGTCCATTAAGCCATCCCTATTTCTGAAGATATTTCAAAGAAAGGCTGTGGAACCAGCAATGATCTTATGCTGAGAATCTATGTATCAGGGAAAGACTGCATGCACTGGCCCAGTACCTGCCAGGTCTCCTGTTGCAGGCTCTAGTTCTGTGAACCCACTATCCCTGCCTAGGTTTTCCTGTTTTCTACTTAGTTCATTCTCTAATTTACTTAACAAAGTAAATATTGCATCTTTTTTATGTGCAAAAGATACTGTTTAATAAGAACTTGGCAACATACTAAAGTGGCTAAAGTTTTGTAAAGTTAAAGACTCGTGGCACGAAGTAACAAGGGCTTCAGACTAAGGCTTCTGATTTGGACCTTCTGCTTATGAACCATAGATCTTGCTTGAAGGGTTTTTCAACAAGTAGTTATTGAGTGCCTACTATTTCATACACAACATGCTAAGCCCAGAAATACAGAATAGAGCGAAAGAAATACCTCCTGCCTTCAGAGAGTGTAGAGTCTATCAGAGAAGATGGTTGTTAAACATGGACAGTTCTAACAATTCATTTTGATCAGTTATAGCTTTCTGTAATGATCTCTGTCAGTTTGAAGGGGAAGTTTCCTTGAAGAACATGGAAGACTTTATTTATCTGTGAGTAAAAGCTTACATTCTGTAGTTAGGAATTTTGCTGGTTTAGTAGAATGGTAGTTGTAGGTTCTCCAAGATTCCTGACTTCACTATTGTCAGGTAGTTGACTAGGCTTTCAGTAGAAGACATGCTTTCCCTCTAGCTGGGTAGGTTCTTGAGTCTAATTAGAGAGCTGTTACTGCCAAGGCATGCATACAATTGCACTCTTAGGGTTATATTGACATGCTGGTTGTTATGAGGTTTATAGGGATTATATCAGAGTAGGATTATAGGTTGTTCCCCTCCTTTGGAAGCTTGAATGACACCTACCTTCTGATTCTAGGAAAGTTCACCCTCAAGTAGGAGGATTTCAGGCCAGATTCATCTCTGGGTCCTCTGTCTGAAGTGCATGGTATCTTCATCCACAGGGATGTCCCCTTTCACCTGGCAGTGGGGGAAAAATCAAGGACAACAGTAATAATCTATTGTGTGTTTTGAACAACTATGACAAACAAATCAAATGAGGACTTCTCATGCCTGGTATTAGGGATTTGGTTAGAGAGTTTATGATATGTGTTGGGGGAGCATTGTCAGCCCAGATTGAAATTTTTCAATTAAATATTTATGTATATATGTATATATGTATACAAAGACTTCCATATATTGTAGGTATTTAATAGTATTTCCAAACTCATTCTTCTACTCGGTTTTCAATACAATTCTGGGCTGTACCATTTTATCTGCCAGCCTACCTTAAGATAACTAGACTTCGGTGTAAAGTGGCATAAAGAAAGTTACTTTTAAAAGAGTACCTCTGTTCACTCAGAATGTATTTATAGACACTGCTAACAAGTGCATTGATTATTTTCCCAAGGCAAAAAAAAAAAAAAAAAAAAAAAACAAAAAACAAACAAACAAAAAAAAAAAACAAGCTTTCTCATTTTTTAGTGTTATAACAGCATCAGCATCAAATGAAACTATAAGCTATCAGAATTAAATGAAGTCATTGTGGGCTTGAGATTGGGGAACAGAAGCATGGAAAATTGTTTAAAAGAGACCAAGGCTCTCTGTAGAAGAATACGATAGGAGCAGGGTGTCCATGAGAGCAGAAGCTGCCAGAGCTCTCAAAAGAACTTGCCCTGGATCTGGATGGGGTCAAAGGCCTCTTCGCTTCTTTCAATTACCACCGCTTCTTGCACCCAAACTACTCAATCAGTGGCAACAATGACTGAGACTCCAATCAACGTTTACAAACGCTTAACCATCTCTGTTTACTCCCAGAGGCATCCTAAGTATAGTAACTCATATAAACTTGGAGAAGTTAAAGAAGTAAAAAGTTACTGTCAGTTCTATTTCACAGTTTGAAACCAAGCATCAGAGACACGAGGTAACATCTAGGTTCATACAACTAATAAGTGGCAGGTCCACGATGTGAATCCACCCAACTGGCTCCTAAGTCTGAGCTTCTCTAATCAGTTATCTAATTGATGATTGATTGGTTGGTTGAACTAGTTACTGGTTGTGTCATATATGTTCACAGAAGAGTGTATGTATCTGTGTACTTTTGCCTGTGGAGGCCAAAGTTTGACCTAAGATGTTCTCCTCAGTAACTTTCCACCCTTTTTTTTTTTTTTTTTTTTTTGAGACGGAATCTTTTACTGAACCTAGGACTCACCTATTCAGCTAGACTAACCAGACAGTAAGTTTCAAGGATCCTTCTTTCTTAGTTTCCCGACATTTAAGAGTTCAGGTGTGTACTGCTGTACCAACCTTTTATGTGGGTCCTAGGGATCAGGTCCTCATGTTTAGTCATAGGGTTTCTTTCACTGTTATAAAACACTATGACAAAAGCAACTTGGGGAGTATAGATTTTATTTCACTTCCACTTTCAGATAACTGTCCATTACTGACAGAAGTCAGGGCAGGAACTCAAGCAGGACGGGAACCTAGACACTGGGCTGATGCAGAAGCCATGGAGAAGTGCTCCTTACTGGCTTGGTCCACATGCCATGTTCAGCCTGCCTTCTTATTCCATTCAGGACTATTTGCCTGAGGATATCAATGCCTATAGTGAACTGGGTCTTCACGTATCCATCAGCAATCAAGAAAATCATACTACAGACTTACCTACAGACAAATGTTGTAGAGGCATTTTCTCAGTTGAGAATCTTTTCCAGATGACAAGTTGACAAAAAATAAAATAAAATAGAATAGAATAAAATAACAGGACATGCTTGCATGACATATGCTTTATCAACTGACCTATCTACCCTAGCCTGAATTTTTCATAATTACTGATCTTATCCCAACATGGACTTCTGTGTTTCACACACACACACACACACACACACACACACACACACACACACACACACACACACAGGCTCACATGGGTAATTGTTTTGATGTGCATTGTTTCCTCATATTGTAAACTTCTTGAATACATGTTAATCTATACCACTGAGGGAGGATTTGAAGTCATAAAGTAAACAAAAGGGTTTTTTTTTCTTCCTTGGGAATATGTCATATGACAGAGGGGAAGAGATGCTTTGCAGAAATGCTTTAGAATTTCCAGAATTCTAAAGATGTGGTTGTTCTTATTTCCTTCTCCCCATTAAAGCAGATCATGGCTCTAAGCACCAAGCCATGCTGGTCTCAGATTCAGTTGTTAGCCAAGGATTTTCCATGGGAACCCCCTCATTGGGTGTGATTCTGATTCATACCCTGGCAGAACACTGACCATTCTGCTAGAATGGTACCTAGTTCCAGAAGGTTAACATTTGAAGCCAAGGTCTCAGAACAACCAGCTGGAGTAGGATGCTCGTTGAGTGAACAGAATGTCCAGTAAATGGCTGAGGACATTCTGGACGGGTTCAGAATGTCCAGAATGTGTGTTCCTTCATACTATGTGCACTGTGCTCTTTATTCCTGTGTGAGCAATCACGTTTCTCTCATCTCTGCTTGAATTTAAAGATCCTGAGTAAATCCTAGTTTAGATAGTTCATAAATAATGAAAGTAAGCAGGGTATGGCACATACCTTTAATCCCAGCACTCGGGAGGCAGAGGCAGGTGGATCTCTGTGAGTTCGAGGCTAGCCTAGTCTACAAAGCAAGACCAGGACAGTCAGGGCTGTTTACACTGAGAAACACTGTCTTCAAAACAAACAAACAAACAAACAAAATAAATCAAACAAACAAGTGATATCATGCTCAAGAGCTGAAGAAAATAGGGCCTGGGGTACATGCAACCCCACTTTGCCCACAAGAATGTGCACTACATTGAGTGAGGGATTGATTCTCTCTTCTCAACTTATATCTTCCCTGGACTTATAGCCTCATTCTTGGTACTTGAGTGGGCAATATAAAGAGGTCAAAGTGATAATTAACTAGTTAAAGATTATGTCGTCTTGGTTGTAACAAAAACCCATATGGAGCAGCCAACTGAAAGCTGGTTTGATTTTCCTGTGTTATAAAGAAGAGAGTGCAGTATAGACAATTGGACTGGAGAGTGCTTGAGGTACCAAATTACCCATGATCCTCCCTGCTTCTGGTCTCAGTGTTCTCATCTCTGGCTTCTGCATGGCCCTTGGCTCCAGATGACTGCTCCTTCTCTAGACATCATGTTCTCTTTCAAGTAAGATGAAGAAGGAAAGTGCTTGCCTAACAAGTATGTGGACCCAAGTTTTATCCCTAGCACCAAAGTTAACAACAACAACAACAAATATTGGGTATGAGGCAGGGTGCAGAGAGGAAAGGTATATATGTAATTCCAAAGCTTGGGAGATCGAGACAGGTCTCTGGAGCTTAGTGGCCAGCCAGTGTAGCCTACCTGGCAAGCACCATGCACACTGAGAGATTGTCTTCAAAAATATGGTGGAGAGTGATTGAGGAAGACACCCAATAATATTGGCTCTGGGATCCCTGTACATGCCACCCAAAACATCATATGTGCACACATAGAGAGAAATTCAAACACACACACACACAGAATTATAAATTGAGTGGTAGTTTCCTTTAAGTTGAAATGTTTTATATGTATATCTCCTCTTAGTTAACAATAAAAATTATAAACAGCCTTTTGGCATTAATCTTGGCATTTAAATTCTGGTCTTTTGCTGGTTACCTATTTCTGGAGAAATTGACACTTGATAGAGAAGAGATATAGTGGCTCTCCATCTTCTGTATTGCACAATATTGAATCCTGCAACACTGTTTCTTTCAGAAGAGTGAACTCAACACAAGCCATTACCCATGAACTTGTTATAAACTAGCATTATGTCTTAGTCCAAACAGGGCACTGCAACAAATTATCTTAGACTGGGAGTCTTATAAACAATAGTTTTATGTTTTCTAGTTTGGGAGCTGAAGTTCAGGGTCAGGTTCCACCACAGTCATGTGCTAGTAAGGAATCCCTTTGCATTATGGGATGCCGATTTTGTACAATGTCCTTACAGGGAGAGCAATAAGAAAAATAAAATAAGTAAGAAATAAAATAAAATAAGAAAAATAAAAGGCTCTCTGGATCCCTGTAATGGAATCACGAATCCTGTTCACGAAGGCAAATAACATCACACCGAGGGTTAGACTTTCAACACAACGAGTTTGCAAAGGATGGCTCCAGAACAATTTCCAACAGATTAGACACAGATAATAATGAAACGAAGAAAAATTTCTAACACCAAAACATTGCTATCTGCAGTCACTGTTTGAGCTAAGATTGGTGACAGTGAAATAATGTTCCTCTTTTAAGAACAAAGTATACTTCTTAGTTGAAGTCTAGAAAAGCATGAATTGCTTCCCGCCCCCTCCCCCTTTTTGTTGTTTTTGTCTTGGATTCTAGGAAACTTGGAGCCAAGTGGATGCTCACATGAATAATGTCTTTCTTTGGACTCTTAGTAAAGTTATTTCTAGTTTCTCTAAAAAGGTTTTGATATCTCTTTTATCGCTTTGCTTTTAACCATCTTCTATTGGACATGGACTTTTACAGTAAACTGGGTTTTGAAATATAGATGAAATAGAACTGGCAAATAAATAACACAAGCATAAAAGAGACAAGCCCAGATTGTTTATTAAAGTCTCATTCCACCACAGCCACTTCCTGAGGTGGGAGTAATTTGGGCTGTCAGATTTTTCTTGAAGTCTTTTGGGTGGCAGAATGGCACTCTTCACTTTGTAAGTAAATAAATAAGCTTCACTCTTCAATCTGCTCATCTTTCTGTATTTTAACTAGAGCTTAAATCTTGAGGGGAGTTGGCATGAATAGATAATTACTACCAAGATGGATGGTGATGGCATTTATTATGGCAATGGTTCTTCTTTATTTGAAATTTCAGAGGAAGACCGTGTTTATCTCAGTCAGTCCCAGAGCTTAAAAAGTAGAAGCCCCAGATTCCACGCCCCCTTTCTTCTAAAATAGAAAACTTTAAATATGATGGGCTGTAAATAAGTCATTTTCCAGAATACTATAGTGTTGTTAGTGGTCAATACAATAAAAGCGAAATAGATATGAGAAGGGATATTTTTGTGTATTGGCAATCTTTCTTCTGCCCATCACATTTAACCTCAGACCTCTAGTGACTCCTGTTTCACTCAAAATAGCTTCATGTGCCTCCCCTAAATCTCATTGCAGATGCTTAGGACCCTGGATGCTTCTGCCTGATCAGCTTCTAAGATCTGGGGGTTGGGATGGGGGCTAAAAGGATAACTGCTTCCCCTAGATCAAAATGGCAGGTATTTAAGATAGTCGTTGGATATCTTGGGGTTGCCTTGTATTTGTATTTAGTCCTCTGGATGGGTTCTTAGACAAAACAGAATTGCTAAATAAACCAGAGGTTGGGAGCTGTGAGCTAGGGTCTGGCTCTTTCTGCTCCTCTGTATTCAAATATTAAAAATCTTAAAAGTCCTTGAATTTGACATTTTAGCCTTTCAGCTGTAGGCTGTTTAGAGACCTTGAAAGAGCTGAGGAGCTATAGGCTTTCCTAAAGAAGAAGCTTGCTTGCCAGTTGACTTAGTGAAAGCAAAGAACTTGAATATATATGAAATTAGAAACCTCACCTGGAATCTTCTTGTGAGCCATGGGAATATAAGGGCCAATTTTGCTTAAACTTTTCCCCTTCCTAGATTCTAGAGTAGGAGGCCAAAGTCCTTCAGGTGATCTGCAGGGACCTTTGCCACCGGGTCTTCACCCTCTTTTGAATGTACCCTATGTCTCTGCCTGTCTTATGTTGCCCCACTCTTTCCCAACCTCATTGCCTACCACTTCATGCCTCAGGACCAAAAGGCAACTGACCCCTCATAGCTCTGGCTCACTCATCTCTTTTACAATCTCTTCCCTGGTGTTCCCGAGCTCTTGCTGCTCATTTCTCCCAGCTGTCTGTCTGAAAACGCTATTGTCATCTCCACTAGTGTGATCACGGTAGCTTTTCATCTCTTCCCAGCGGCTCTCATCCCACTATGATAGTCAAGTAGATATGATAGTATCTGTGCTATGGTTCTTCTGAGGCCTATTACAGATTCTTCATTCCACAGGGTAATGGGGCAAAAATCCATCAGACAGAAAGTACTGGGGGCTTATGGAAATAGCACACATTCTGGTATCCTGACCCCACTGACCAGTTGTAAGAATCTGGACCAGGCTTCTAAGCTTTACCTCTCTTAGGCCTTGGTATATTGTATTGATTGTCCTTTGCAGTAAACACTCATGAAATGCCCATAAAATCTCCTAGGACAGCCCTGGTACAAAATAAGAGCTCAGGAAACTGAAGTTGTTTTTAATCTTGACAGTACTTACTCTTTTAGCCACAAAGCAATCTATTTGTGTTTCAAGATTGAACTTCCCAGTTGTATGTTACTCTCAGGGTGAACATGACTTTTAATAAGCATGACTCGTGCTTATTAAAACTCTAGGAAGGGAAAGGTGTATTGTTCCCAGGCACAGGAGGCAATATACATTTAGTCAGGGGTGTTGAGAAGATGGTGGGAATTAGAGAATTTTACCCAATCTATTAATGGTAATTGTAAAATGTAGCTTGAGCAATTATCAAAACTTTAAAGGAAAGCTGCATTATTGCATAATTATTTGAATAAGCATCGATAGCATGCTTATTAGCTCAGTGGGAATGACACTTAATTAAAAACCAGTAGGAAGCCTTTGGGTTTCCTGTTAGATATAGAAGATTCTGCTGCATTGCAGAAGTGCAATGGATGCTCTGCTGTAACAGGGGGTTCTGGGGCTCCAGTGTTTACTTAGGTAATAAACAATTATCACTGATCTTTTCTAAGTTATTACTGCTAGTTCAAAGAAACCCAGGTCACTTTTATCCTATTAGGATTGAAAGGGCAGGAAGAAAAGAAGTATAAAATTTGTGTTTACTGATTACTGGTTATTGGATATTGTCTCCACAAACTTCTGACACTACTCAGATTTTTTTCAATTCTTTTTTTTTTTTTATAAACCACAATCTAGAGACACCGTTCTGTTTTATTGTCAGAAACATAATAAAATTCAGAGATCCATGAGGGGGAAATACCAGAGAGCATATTTATAGAAGGCATTAGGGAAGCAGTGAGCCTGAGGTACATTTTTTTGAGTTGAAATTAGTAATAACTGATATTACAGTTGGCTGTGATTATGCTCATAAAAGAATCCAAAGAATGAACAGAAATCCAGACATGAATTAATTTCAGATTGGCACTGTGCACTTTACCTATAAAAGCAAGTATATTCTCTTCCAGAAATACATTTTCCTCCTCTCTTATTACCTGCTACCTATGATCAGCATTTGAGTATTTTTCTAGAAGTGTCTGTTGGAATTCCCTTCTGAAGTCTC
This sequence comes from Arvicanthis niloticus, assembly GCF_011762505.2. NCBI lineage: Eukaryota > Metazoa > Chordata > Mammalia > Rodentia > Muridae > Arvicanthis > Arvicanthis niloticus. The sequence goes on from NC_047661.1 coordinate 49,198,152, forward strand.
ACCTGTGGATTCAACAGTCTTTTCAGGGTTGTCACACATGTCCCTGGGTTTCTGGATGTAACCTCCCTACTTAGTCACGCTGAACCCACGCCCTGGAGGAGAGGCTGTCCTTCTCACCTTCCATGTCTGTCACACATGTGCCAGTTCTTCCTGCCACCATAGTCTAGCCATTCTTCCCCGGTGTGTGTGGCAAACACAGGACTTTCCTTTCTTCTACTCAAACAAAGAGAAAATCCCTTATCTATAGATAATGCTCATTTGTTTCTCTCTCTCTCTCTCTCTCTCTCTCTCTCTCTCTCTCTCTCTCTCTCTCTGTGTGTGTTCATAAATGTGAATATGGCTCTACATGTGTCACAGCACATGTGTGAAGGTCAGATGACAACCTTGGCTGTTTCCTTGACTTCCACAGTGTTTTGTTTGAAACGTTTTTGTTGCTGCTGCTGTTGTTAGGTTTCCACTGCAAATTCTATACTAACTGGCCCACAAATGTCTGCCAGTTCTCTAGCAGTCCCGGGATTACAGATGCTTGATTATGTCCCTGGCTTTTATGTGTTTTCTGGGGATTTGGACTTGGGTTCCTAGGTTTTTGTACCATGTGTCTTTTATCCATTGGGCCACATCCCTAACCTTTCCCACAATGATGAAAAACAAAACAAAACAAAACAAAACAAAATCAAACAAAACCAAAAAGAACCCTCAAACCTAGATCTTTCTCCAGTCATTATACAGGTTTTATTTTCGTGTCTGTCATTTTTTGTGCCTGTTGAAAGAATGTTTTTTTTTTTTTTTTTAACATACTCCTGGATGTTATTTCTTAACAAGGTAGCTTGTTTCTTAAATGCACATCCCTGGCTTTCTGCCTGTAGTTTTGCTCACCCTGTTTCTGTATCTGTATTCTTTCTGTCTTACTTTCATTTCTAGCTGCTAAATTCTAATTGCCCCAGAAAACAGCCTTATGTATCAGCTCATCGTATGTTCATCAACAAGGACAATGAACTTTTTTTACTTTAACTTAAAAAAGAAAGAAAGAAAGAAAGAAAGAAAGAAAGAAAGAAAGAAAGAAAGAAAGAAAGAAAGAAATCACCATAAGAGCATTAGCAACTTGGGATGAATGGGGACAAAAAAAAAATCACAAGTCTCTGAGGTAATCGTTAACTTTTCCAGTCTGTAGTTATACTACTTTAGTCATAGAAATGGGACAAGGCCAATTTTCTCAGCATAATAGAAGGGAAACACTTCTCAGAAGAAAAACTAAGGAGAGGAGTCAGGAGACAGAGCACTGAAGAGAGGAGTATGGTATAAAGGCAATTCTCAGCTATGAAAGCTTTCAGCACTTAAGAAACATCAGTGTTTTTAATTTAAGAACAAATTAAAACATTGTTGCATTCTGAGGTAATTTTAGACTTACATGCAATTTTGAGCAAAAAAACTGAAAGTCCACATAACCTTCATTCATTTTCACCACAGTGACGACTTCCTGACCAAGCATAGTTCAGTATCATACCAGTTATTGCCAGTGACACAACCCACTGACTGTCCATATTTCACCAGATTTGACACCCACTCCTGTGCACATGTGCACATGTGTACATGTTCCTACACATGTGCGCTTAGTGTTGCACAAGTGTACCCTGTGGATGGGTGGCACTGCAACTCTATGTGATGGGATGCAAGTTCTTGGCAATAGACAGAAGTTTTCATGGCAACCTTGACCTTCAAAGAACACAAAGTTTGTCCCTGCCAAACTTTGCACACTTCTGAACACAGTCCTGTCTACTATAGTCACTTATAAAAGATGTAGTTCTCTTTACCACTACCATCTCCTAGACCTTCATCCTCCTCCTCCTTCTTCTGTTTTTTTTTTTTTTTTCTTCCGTCAGAATATCTTACTAAACTTGGAAATCAATGATTGGCAAGACTGTCTGACCAGTGAACCCTAGGGATCCTCCTCTCTCCATCCTCAGGATTAGAGTTACAAATCATGTGACCATTTTTTTTTATGTGGGTGCTGGGTGTTATGAAATATAATTTGGCTGTGGCAGAGATAAATAGATATATGGCAGGCCCAAGCCAAGGTGTCCCTTTGATAAACCACGGCATGTGACAGACCTAGTATAAAGGGAGTTTATTGTGGGGGACGGAGGAGGATTGAGGACCTGGAAAAGGGGTAGAGGCAGACACAGCCACAAGGACAGAGAAAGCAGGGATAGAGAAAGACAGAAAGAGAGGGAGAGAAACCGGCCAGAAACAAGTGAGAGGAGACCCAGAGAGAGAGACAGAGAGAGAGAGAGAGAGAGAGAGAGAGAGAGAGAGAGACTGTGGTAGCAAATAGACTTCTTTATATGCTGCCATTTGCACCTAACAGAAAATTGAGGAAGGTGATGATACAAGCTATTGCTAGGTCCCCTTTGCTAGGAGCCTAGCGGAATTGCCTGTAAGCCAACAGAGGGTATCTAGACTCAAGTCTTCATGTGCAACAAACACTTTCACCAGGGATCTATCTCCCCAGCCCCCAGGAGAGTAATTTACTTTTATTTCTCATGCTTTGCATCAAAACTATTTCTAGATTTTCCAAGGGCAGGATGGATACAGGTGGCATTATATTAGATGACAGTCGAGGAAGCAGAGTGATCAGAGATGTGAGTGCCTCCTGGCCACACCCCTGGTGAGGGTGCACACTCAACACTCTTATCTGAAGTGGGATGTCAGGCTTCTGGGTTGAGGTGAGGATGAAGTGACACACTCATGCACCTTGCCTTGAACGACGGTAGCTCCATGGACATAGATTTATTTCACCATCACCTTATATAGGTAGAGAAGAGCTAGGGTCAAATAGAAAGGGTCAAAGATGGCAGATCAATCTTTGAAACACCCACTTTTCCATTAGCGCAGTCTGAGTGCAGAGGCAGACAGAGGCAGAAGTGTAGTAGTCGAGTCTGCATGGAAACAGGCATTTATATACATATTATGTCCCTTTGTTATAAATTTACTGTCTTTTCGATTTCATAAAATAGCAAAGACTGCAAGCCTATCTCTTGTAGCACTAGAGAGAAGGAATGACACCCACCTTTGGCAGCAGCATCTGCTTTCAGGGCGATTGTTGTAGAAGCTCCCAGCACTTAATTAACTGGAGGTTAATTCTTGTCTTTGTTTATAAGTTCTTAGGGAAAATAAAATTTAGACTAATGATGGGAGATATTTGCAAACTTAATAAGGATTATCATAATAAATACTCGTTAGTGCCTTTCTCATTTAAAAATTTAAATATCATCAAATCCTTGCTTAATCTCTTCTATTGCGCTAACTCAGGTAGCAGGCAGGCTCCATTCAAAGGATCAAAGTCATTAATTATCACCTACCTTTTAGAAGAAGAGTGTTAATTACTTCTTTGAGCCTTAGCTGCTTCATCTGTAAAACAGAACTAAAATCTAACCCTCTCACCCCTCCAGCTATTTCTGGGGGGAAATGCATGAAAGAATTGGCAAATAGCAAAGCCTTTGCACATGTGGGATACAGGGCTGTGAGGCTGACTGGAGGGATGGGTACACACTTAGGGGTGGAGGTCCTGAGTTCAGCTGCTTGTGTTGGTTCTGTAACCTGGAAGGAGCAGCAACTTAGTTATGCCTGCCGTCTGCATCTCTCAGTTGTTTGGTGGCTCTCCCTTGTTCCTCCATCCCAGCCCTCATCTCTTCTCTGTTTTTTTTTTTTTTTTTTCTGTGATCTGAGTGTGTCTGTGCTCTATAAATGCATCACAGAAGCTTTCTAGCCAGTTGGCTACTAGTGGACATTGGCTAATGGAGGCACTGGAGATCAGAAGGCAATAGGAAAGAGCTGCTGGGCTTTTGGCCTTCTTTCAGCTTTGGTAGCTAGGTTCTGGCAAGAGTTGTGACTTCTACATTCAGTGCACTCCATTTCCTAAGAGCTTAGAGGAGCTCCCTCGTCCTGCCAGGCTCCCAGCAGCTCTGCTATCCCTTTCTTCTGCCCTAGCCCTCTCTCCACACCCCTGTGCTCTTCCTAAGGCCCTTTCTTTGGAAACAGCTGTGCTGGTTGTTATTCCTGCTCTGATCCTGACTGGGGAAGGTGGAAAGGGATTAATTTAAATATAAAGGTACATTATTTACTCCTGGATCTGGAAAACAGTGTTGGACCTAAAGATCCAAAACCAGGGGATACTCTCCCCCAGAAACACAGACGGGATTCGCTGCAATAACATGAGGTTTATCGATGATAAGGTGATAATCAGTATATTGGGGTTTCCCTGTATGCAGACAAGAGAAACCTGGGGTTGGAGCTAAAAGCAGCTTTTATGCCTTTTTTTTTTTTTTTTTTAACAGAGTTCATAAGGACAGTTAATTACTTCTTAAACAGTAACCATAAAGGATTTCAAACAGCCGTTCCCAGGCCCAGTTTCCATTCCCAGGCCTGGTTTCTAAGTAACTCAAATTTGCACCTTATCTTTTACAACAAAGAGGGTCAGCTTAAGTGGCTTCTGTTTACCCAGGTTTACTGTGTTAGGAGCACATCTCTCTGATAAATTCCTATCTTGGGTCTTTCTTCTTGGAATGTTTGTTTGAGTCTTTGGAGTATGCCTTTCCCAGGATGTGCCTCAGAGGCAGTTAATGTTTGAGTGTAAGCTGAAACTCAAATTTAAGGATCTCTTAATTTTAAGTTCAAGCTGAGACCTGAAATTATGTTCTTACAACAGTGGTGATAAACGGGAGTCTCTGGTTCTCATTGTGTCTACATGGCTTTGCTTTCTTTCTGTGGGTAGGGTGGGCACCTTTCTTTTAATTACCCACTCTCTACACCAAGCCCACTCACACTCCCACACAAGCAAGCCAGGGTTCTGCCGCACCAACCTTCCAGTCAACATGTAGACCTGCTCCTCCATTTGTAAACTTATATTTTTATATTAAATGCTGAAGATCTTGTACTAACCAGCAGAATTCCTTCTAAAAGTTTTATAGCCTGGTTTTCAGCAGAGAAAATTCTGCTGTTGTTTGTAAGACTTAGGACTGTAGCTGGAGGTTATCTTGGGGTCGTGTTCTTTAGCTTCTCTGTAAGCATTAATTTATGCATGAAAACCTTATCTGTTCCCATTAGCTCCCAAACAACTGACACGAAGACCTATTAAGTTTATTAATAAGCTGCAAGCCTAGGCTGAGCAGATATTCATTCTATTCTAACCCTTTAAGCTAACTTTCTCAGTCATGTTCTTTACACATCAAGCTGAGTCTCACCCTGGTTTTCTCCATGTGTGTCCTCATGGAGAATCGTTGGCAATCTGCTCATAATGGCTACTCTTGGACCTTGTACCTCATGACCACCTCTTGGTGTCTCCATGTGGTCTTTCTAATTTCTTTTCTTCTTTGCTTGTGGTACTTCTACTTTCTGCTACCTGTGACTCCTGGCTGGGATTGGAAGACCAGCCTCTCTATCTCCTCTGCCTGGTCATGGGCTAATTAGCTCTTTATTAACCAATCAGAAGTAATTAGGGAGCATTCTCATCAATACTTAATTTTGCCCTTTCAAGCTCTAGGCAGTTGTGGAATATGATTTGAGGGCTGGAGACATAGATCAGCTGTTAGAGTGCTTATCTCCCATGCAAGGAAACCCTAGGTTCAAATTGGGGACTATATAAAGGGGTTTGTATTAATGAATGCCTGCAATCTTAGAAGTGGAGATAGGAGAATCAGAGTGCAAGGTCATTCCTGGCACCAAGGTGAGTTCTAGACCAGCCTGAGATACAGGAGACACTGTTGTCAAAACAAAACAAAACAAAACAAATCAAGTGTGCTCATGATATCCATGCATGGATTAAGATGCTGTCATCTGAGACCTTTCAGGTTAGGTTTTTCTTCTTTCAATACCCAAGAGAGCATAACTTTACATCTGCTTTGGTATTCATAAGTTATTTTATTGCATAATTTCCATGAGAAAGGTCAGCATAATGAAGTCGCTTGATCAGAGACAAACAACATGATTGCTGGTACCCATAGATCTAGTTCAAGTCTGCTTCCTGGGCATGGGCCCAGGAACTCCAAGGATGAGTGGAACTTCATTGATCACCTGTTCATCACTCCTAACTTCAAAGCCTCAAAGCTAAACACTGATTTGATTATTTGGAAGATTGCCTGCTCTCTGGTTTTCAGGGATAATAAATTCAAAAGCATAATCTTGGAACTGCTAGTGATTTGGGGAGGGTGAGAAAGAGATTTCCATAGACTCTTCTAGAAAGAGAAACAAGACTAAGAAGACTATGCTCCTTAGCTTGGAATTAAGAAAATCCCAGGGTCAATATTTTTCAAAGCAAAACAGTAAATAACCCCGGTGTGTGTGTGTGTGTGTGTGTGTGTGTGTGTGTGTGTGTTCTTAGATTTTGCTTTTAGTTACACAGCCTTTGGTTTCATTTTTCTCTAGCACTCTTTTGCCTTTCTTTAAGAGTGTGGCTATCTTTGACCTATATATGACATTCACTTGTGTGGGCAATTATCAATTCAGTAAGAAAGGAAAGGAAGCATGCAAATAGAAAACAGGCAGGCCTCTTTTATTATCATATGTTCTTGGCACAGAGCCCAGGACACATGAGTCTCTCAGGAGAAAATGGAGCAGATTGAAGCCTGAATCAGAAATCATTGGTTCCAAAATTTCTTATGGAACTCTTCAGAAATGATATTAATAAATATTTAATTAAGCATCTCCTAAACTAACATTATGCCAGCTTCATTAATCGTTCAATTTAGTATTTATGAAAATTTCATGATCTTGGAAAGCATTTGAAGGTTAGGGGCCCCTCTTTCACAAATTTCCAACTACCATGATAATTGCCAAGAAATCTTTGACATTCTTAGTTAAACTGTGTTTCGGGCCAACTAATTTCCAAGGCAAAACTGTAAATAACTTTTCTCATTTTACTTTTCCTACAGAGAAACTTACATTTAATAGGTGATAGAAAAACAAGTGATGGCCACTATCTTATGTGAAATGAGGTCTCTACAAGCAAACTACATGCAATCTTTGAAGGACTTTAAATCTGTCCAGGTGTTAGTGCAGTTCATTTGTAGAGCACATGTGCCCTACATGCAAGGATACACATGCAGTACCAAAAAATAAAAGGAACAAAACCAGCATGGAGCACGGCTAAGAAGATGGCTTAGTCAGTAAAGTACTTGATGCATAAGCATGAGGACCTAATTCAACATCAGCACTGACAGAGTACCTCTGTACTGTAGCACCGAAGAGCTGGAGACAGGAAGATCAAAAGAACTTATTATCCAGCCAGTCTAGCTGAACAAGTGAGCTTCAGGCTCAGTGAGAGGATCTCAAAAGCTGTCAAGAAAAGTGCATGGTTTAGTGGATAAAGATGTTCTCCCAATGGTCTTGATGATTAAATCAAGACCCATGTGGTTAAAGGAGAAAAACAGCTCCTTCAAGTTGTCCTATAACTTTTACAAGTACTCACATACACACAGAGAGAAACTAGGGAAGAGAGCAATTGAGAAAGACACCTGACACAGACCTCTAACTCTGCATATTATGTCCATGTATACCTATGTGTACATACACACTGTCTTCAGGTTTCTATTGCTGTAATATAACTATAATAAGCAGCTTAGGCAGGGAAGGGTTTTATTTTACTTGACACATTATAGTCCATCTCCAAGAAAAGTCAGGGTAAAAGATCAGAGTAGGAACCTGGAGGGAGGAATGGCAACAGAAACCATGGAGTATATTGCTTACTTGATTTCTCCATATGGTTTGCTCAACCTGCCTTCTTATAGCATCAGGACAACCAGACCAAGGATGGCACCACCCACAGTGAGCTTCCTCCCACCTCTGCCACCACATAAATCATCAATCAAGAAAATGAATTATGGGCTTACCTACAGGCCAGTCTGGTGGGGGCATTTTCTCAATTGAGGAGTTTCCTCTTCCAAAATGTGGGATTCTACTTTGTGTCAAGTTGACATAAAGCTAGTCAGTATGCACACACACACACACACACACACACACACACACACACAGAGAGAGAGAGAGAGAGAGAGAGAGAGAAAGTGTGTCAGCAGAAGTGTTAGATTTCATAACTTGCTTGAATGTTGTTCAATATATGTTGTCCTCATGCCACAAGAGGAACACTACAAGGGCAATATTAGCAGAATGGGAGGCAATGGTGGTCAGGGATGCTGTGAGAAAAGTGTATTAGTTATCCATTGTTGTATAACAAATCATCACATATGTAGATGCTTCAAACAACAAGTTTACTTTCTTACAACTTTATGAGTGAAAAACCAAGGTGGTGCTTAAATGAGCCCTGTGTGTAGGATCTCCCAGACTGTAAACATAGTAAATATGGTAACTACAAAGCTGAAATCCTATCTGCAGCCTCAATTTGAGGAAAATTTGCTTATGAGTGCCTTTGGGTTATAGACAGAATTAACTTGTTTGTGGTTTTAAGGTATGACTAAGGGCCTCAACTCATTCTCTTGCGCACTTGCACTAAAGACTCTCCTTGGTTCTCAAAGGCTACTGCAGTTCCTTGTTTGTAGTTCCTTGTCTGTCTGTCTTGCTGTCTGTCTTTCCCATTATGAATGTTTTTGTCATTGAGTCAGTAGGGAGAGTGTCTAGCCTGTTAGCTTGATAGTCGTAGCCACCCAAAAACTATTATCTGTAAGTTTAGTTGGATATCCTAAGGCAGAAGCAAGTCAGATCTCTTCCATACTCAAGGAATTATGGCCATATGGCAGCATGAACACTAAGAAGTAGGGACTCACAGTAAAACCACCTGTATGTCCTGCATTTAGAGAATTCCAGGGGCCTGCTTATTTGTTGGATCTATTCAGCTTTGATCTGGATTGTTGAATGGAGTAATGAAACAAAACCAAGAGTGAATAGAAAATACATACACAAAAAAAGCAGATGTAACTTCCTTCTAGTGACCTTTTCTGCCTTTCCTTCTAGGATCTTCAACAGACGGCTTGCTAACACTCAGATGGGTAGCATTTCCCCCAGAACTGACATATTCAAGCTGCCTTCCTCAGAAGCTTTCCGTACAACATCCAGCCCTTCCCATCATCAAAATTTACCCATTTCCTTGCATACATATAAGTAGTGAAATACTGTTCTTGCAAAGCAGTGCTCACTTGTTCAGGGTTTCAGGATAGAAAACATCTGTATTTGAACTCAATGCAGAATGCATGGGGTGCAATACTTGAGCTGACGGTTGTGAGAAATGTAGAGATTTTAGTCAGTTAGACAAGACTGCCTAGAAAGATGGTTGGACACTTTATACTAAATGCAAGATCTAGAATATATCTAAAGGCTTAGAAAAGCACCCATTAGGACAGTTTCTGTGTCAACAGGAATGGGAATGTCTGTGAACAAAAGGAAGTTGTTTTCAAGAAATGATTTGAAGCCAGCTGGACTAGTGTGTGTCCGTCCCTGTGCTCTGGGCAGCTGTGCTGACAACAGACATCTTTCAAGTCAATTCCTCTGAGAGTTTTGTGTTTATGATTTAAATTTGACACTTCCTGGGAGGCTTACTTGCACCTGCCTTTGGCTGACCTACCACTCTGATTTCCTTCCTGGATGTCTTTTCAGTATCACCATGCCCCACTGGTATCTAACCTCAGCTCTACCCAACTGGCACTAAGTATACCTCCACTATAGCATACAGTCCCAATAGCATATCAGAATGCTTGATTAAGGTGAATTACTAGCTGCTTTCATGAAAGTACAGCTTATCATACAATTAATTTATTTCCTAATGACACAACAGGCCAGGCCAGGGGCTCAGGTCAAGATGCTCCCTCTCCCATAGATAAAGTAAATTGACATCCAAGTTTCATCCTCTAACACATAACTCCCATGTTGCTATGTTTACCAGTATTGAACATGTTGGGTTGTCATGTGTGTGGATTGATGAGTGTGGGTCTTGCATCTGTCTCGCTATGCGGCTAAGGCCTCTTATGGGGACAGAGGCATGGGAATTTGACTGTGTTTACTCTATGCTTGTGCTGAGCTGACATCAGGCTGTGTGAAGCCTCGGGACTCCACTTGTGGGTGGGGAACACAGTCTGAGACCCCACAGCAAGAAGGGGAAGCTCTGGGGATGAGAGTTTTGGGTGACTTGCTTGGCTGGGTCATGGCTGGCTCAGCTTGCTTGCTTGGGTTGCTGGGCCTCCATGGCTGAGGATGTAGAGAGATCATCAGAAGGGGATTAGACGGACTTGGACATTGAAAACCTTCTCCACTGTTCCCCACCAAGTGTCCCAGAAAAGAAAAAGATAGTGAATGGTCTTAAACTATTTATTGTCATGGCGGAAAATAGATGAAGCTCTACCCTGGCATTTTAAGGGGCGGGCCTGAGGTTAAATACCTTTTGCAAGGAGGAGGGCCTGGGAAGGAATGTTTAATTGACTTCGCCCCTCTGGCCTTTAGGTACCTCATTAATGTGGAGGTCTGTCTTGAGGCTCCATGGCCTGTAGTCACACCCTCTACCTGTGGAGGCGCTAGTGGCCGTTGTCCTACATGACTGAGGGACCCCATTTTATGGAGGTCTGAAGCCTCATGTCAGGAGCCTAGAGTCTGGGAGCATGATGAAATGCCTGCCTTTCCTTGCAGGGAACCCTGCGGGGTCTCCGGAGATTTTTCAGCCAGTGTTCGACCAGAAACCATGCTGTCCTTTTAAAGTCCTACAGAAGAAGGATTCTGAAAGACTGCATTAAGATATTGTGGACTAACCTTGGCATGGTACCAATCATTTCTCACCTTTGCTGGACAAGCCTGAGTACAAATGAATCTAGGATACATAGTCTATGTGGCCAGGCAGAAGGGAAAACAATACCCATCCATTTTTGCCACACAGAACCTTCGACAACCATAAAGCTCTGCTTTATGCATGCGCACCGTGAGCTAGCATGCTGACTAACTAACACCTCTGGGGGAAAGGCCATCATCTCACTAAATATTTATGTATAACTTTGTGCATTCCAGATTCTGTCACAAATTGTTGTTAAAATGGTAGTTCCATTAAAGACAAAATTTTAGTACGTAGTCTAAAGGACTATGTATTGTTATCTGCATTTGCAGATCGAAAACTAAGGCACAGAGCAGTTGAGAAAATTCCTCAAAATAACAGGTTAGTGGGTGGCAGAAGAGAGGATTTGAACACAGACATCTTGAGTTCAGAGCCAGTGTTTTGTGACAATGCTATTCAACTCCTTAACTTCATGGGAATTGTGACATGTAAGATAAGTTATTCTTATTGATAAGGGAATTGGATGCCTTAGTAAGCTTCACCCCAAAAGAAAGATACCCTTACTCTCTGTGTGGTGCTGGGGGTTAAGTAAAACTCCCATGGATACTACACACAAGTCCTATCATTATTGAGTTGCATCTTCAGCCAAGATATTACTATTCCTCCTTTGTAGAGTACACAGTGCCATCCACAGTTGTTTGTGAAATATCCTATACCACACAGCCACAGGCGATTAGCCTTTATGTTCACGTGGGAAGATTTGTGCTTTGAATGAAACTCAGAGCCCCTCATAGCCTTACATGGGTTTTGTTGGGAACTTTGAGTGGACTCCCAATAGAATACTATTTTGATGTTACTGTATACGAAAGATTTCAGAATGCTTTATCTGAGGCTGGAGATGTGCTTGCATTTTAGTCAACCTGAGCTGCTGTAACAAAGTGCTACAGACCAGGCAACTATAGGAAAAAAACTTCTACAGTCAGGGAGAGATTCGATGTCTGCTTAGCATCCACCGCACAGGTGCCTCCTTTCTTCCGCCGTCCTCATGTGATACACGAGTGAAAGTTCTCTGGGGTCTCTTTTGTAAGGACACCAACCACTTAGAACAGCTCCACCTTCTAATCATCTTCTACCTCTTCAGACTCGTACTTTACCTGTCAGGAAGTCCATACATCAACTTTGTAGAAACAATGTTAAACTTTAAGATGGTAGCTGCTTACTTAATCAGAGAAGGGGATGGCAGGGCTATGAATTAATTGCAGATGCTGTAACCTCAGACCTCCAGCTGCCATGGGCCTTTTAGTGTGGCCTGAATTGGCTGCACAGGTTCAAAAGGCATTTCTGTGTCAGGTGAAGCCAACAGCCACTGGTGTCAAGAATCCCAGCGAGCTTTAGAAAACCCCTTCACACAAATCAAGTTTGCTTTATTGTAAAGGGAACCACAATATTAAAGAATGCTTCCCAGCCAGTGCACTGACCTGTGTGCTTCTTGGAGCAGTCCAGAAAAAAAATGTGTATGGATCAGTCTTTTAAACTTTTGTCTTGGATTTTCAGACCCATGTCTGATTTATCACAGAGCAGCAGTAATTACATTCATCAAGCAATTCTGTAACTTCAACTCCCTTTTATTTCCAGGTTGCTTAAATTCAATGACCATTACGTGATTACTGTGAATTTAGTCATAAGCTGGCTAGTGCCCATTTATGAGTGACATGAGTCTAGCACCAGTAACAAATGGCCCTGCCTTAAGTAATCTATTTTATTTTAATCTCTAATGCTCTAAGTAAACAATAAGATAAATCTCTAAAATCAAACAAGGATTTGTTAAACTTGAAATTTTTTTTAACAACTCATAAGGAAAGCAAATGAGCATAATATTTTTTTTTTTGAAAAGCATCTCAGCCATAACACTTTATCTTGCTGTATGGCTCTCTTTGGTCTTTCATGTATAATAAAAAAATTATGTATAATAAAAAATTGCACATTTGAGTGTTGCAGGATTTAGTGATTAATTCCATAAACAGCTCTGGGTGGTGACTGTAATGAGCATGGCCAGTTATATTCTGAGCACGGTGCTGAGTGACATGTTTATGTGGCACAAAACTCACAGGGTAGTTTGAGGCCAGGCTTTTTTCAAGAATTTCCCTGCCTCCTCCCACTAGCCAATGACAAGGTGAATATGACAGTTCCCACAGAGGTAGTCAAGGTTAGCAAATGACAAGGGGGCTTCCGTGTGCTCCAGAAATCTGCTCAACACTTGTTCCTCCTCATAGGAAAAAAAAAAAAAAAAATATCTTCATTCTCCTAATAATTCATGTTATTATCTCTCTTTTTTTGATGGAAAAGCATAAAATTTAGAAAGATTAGGATGTTTTGCAAAGGTTAATAGGTAGTCCCAAGAATGGAATTCAAACATGGATTGAAATGCTGTGCTTTTTGTTTCTTTCAAACTAAAACTTCTGTTTGAATGTTCTCCGTGTAGCTAACCCACTGGTTAGCTAAAGCACTGGTTTGGGTAAAAAGAAAGAATCTTCTATAAACATTGTATTATTTGCTTTTCTCCTTGCAGTGACCAAATTCTTGACAAGAAGCAACTTAAGGGAGTAAGGGTTTATTTTGGTGTATGATTTGAGAAGGAATCTCGTCTGCTGTGGGAGGGAAGACATGGTGGTAGGAACATGAGATGGCCGGTACATTGCTTTCACAACTAGGAAGCAGAGAAAAATGGATGCCAGGACTCAGCTCACTGTCTCCCCCTTTGGTCCATGATCATCCCAAGGTGGTTCTTCTCACTCTAGTTAAACTTTTCTGGGAACATTGTCATAGACACTCCCATCTATGTGTTTATGTGGGGATTTTGCATCTAGCTACAGTAATGAGGATTAAATACTGCAGACACTGGTGGGGGCTATCACAGTCTCGGGTATGGCTTAGGATTGAACTTGTACTTTGAAGAGGGACACGACCTCATGAGTATTTGTATGTGTTCTGTGTGACTGGTAGGGATGATGGATTTAGCTTGAATTCTAGTCTTTCTTGCTTGACATCTGAGCTCACCTGGAAGGTATGCTCCAGCACCTTCCAATTTCCTGACATCTCAGCCTGATATTCCATATCTAATTCTGTATACAGATTGTAGAACTTCTTGATAAGAACCAATTTTAGGATTATGCTTCAAATTGACTTTCATATAAAAAGCAGATACTTGGATCCGCTAATGGGATCCTGGAGAGAATAAAATTTAGAAAGAGTAGGATGTTTTGAAGATTTATGACTGGTTTTCACTTGCCCTAGAAGAGAACAATTATGTTTTCATTGATGTATTGTAGCAGATGGCTTTATGTCCTTAAGAAGCCAAACAAATAGTTAAGCAATGCTGCACATTCCGGTCCATATCTCTATAAAGTGTATTTTTTTTTTCTGAAGAAGAAAAAGATGTGACATAAGAAATGTTTTCTTCCTTGGTTTTGCATATTGAGAATGTTGGGATTTTATTTACCTCTGTCTGCTGACATATTGGTGGGAAAATGAATAGCAAGCTACTCCTGTCAACACTGGTCCTGAAGTAAAAGAAGAAAAGGAAATGAATTAATTATGTTTGTGTTTATTTTCTTTCACGTAGAACTGTATCTGCAAACAAATTTACTTTTAAAAGCATCCACATTTGTGTGGTTGCATGTTATAGCTTTCATGACTGTGCCTGAGTTGGAAGAGTCCCGATTTACATGGTATCATGGATGCTTTCTTTTTCCTGATACGATTTACACATATCTTTACAGTCAAGTGGCCAAATGGTCTGCTTTCATGTCTGGTGCACTGTTCTTTGCCTGGGGCTGAACTCTACTTGCCCCAGTCCTGCCTGGCTGGACGGCCAATGCCCATCAGCGGGAAAATAGCAGTTTCCATCTGTTGAGGCTTTTGCTGTGAAGAACCAGAGGAACAGCATTCCCAGAGTACACACAGAGGAGGTTAGAAACCACTCCACTCCCAAGTTGTGAGCTGGACTTCCTGCTTGGAAGCTTCTCCGAGATCTTCTCACTCCACCCCTGCTGGAAACACCTGACACTGAGACCAGGCTTCAGCAGAGATGTACTTGAGAACTCGTCTTGTATGTACACGTTGAGGGAGGATTGGATATATTTTTTTAGAGACAATTTATTTTTATCATGTTTTTTACCCTTCCCCAACTCTTCCCAGATCCTCCCAAGCTTCCTACCACCTGATATTTTTTCTCTCCCTCTCTGGATTCAAAACAGAACAAAAACCTCACAAAAAAAAATAAAGTAAAAAAAGAAAGAAAGAAAGAAAGAAAGAAAGAAAGAAAGAAAAGAGGAAAAGGAAAACAAAGACTAATAAGACAAAAGAATACCTCCCCCCCAAAAAAAAAGGTCCTCAAAAATACTACTGAGTTAATTTTGTGTTGGCCAACTCTTTCTGGGCATGGGTCCTGCCCTTTAGTGTGGTTGATATATCCAGTGACACTTCTTGGAGAAAATGGATTTCCTTTTGCCAGAGGGATCAATTGCAGATAGCGTCTTGGTTAAAGGTAAAGGACCCTGTGTCTTCTTCTTCATGCCAATGCTGAGGGAATGAGATGGGAAAGTAGGCTATACTAATATATATATATATATATATATATATATATATATATATATATATATATTATCCTGACAAAGATACAGGACAGCAAAAACATGCTGGCTGAACATAATGACAGGGCCAAGCTGCAAATCTGAGTACCTGTCCTAAAGTTACTGAAATGGTGGAGTAGAAACCTACATTGAATAGGCTACATTCTAGCAACCATTGAGACACAGCAAAATGAAGCAGGAAATACAGCATTCAATATACTCCAAAATACAGGAGTATGTTACTGGACACAGAGTACATCCTCTGCCAATACTTGGCATCTCAGTGGTACAGGTACTGCAGCTGATGCACCCTTGTATGCACCCCAAATCTTGGTTGACATTAGTGCTTATATGGTATGGCACAGTGTATGTTCTTAGAAAAATCTATAGTGACATTATATTTATATCACAGTAAAAATGACCTTCTTACTTCAGATATATTGCCCAGCAAGCCCAGGAAGAGAAGAAACCAGGGATAGGCCAAGGTGGATGGAGGAACAAGGAAATATGTGTGTATGTCTGAGTGTCACACTTGCCTTTTGAAAGCCTCTGCTTTGTTCTACAGCTTGAGTAGTGCCAGCTGTTAGACTTCTCCAGTTAAAATTTTACATAGTGTGGCAGCACAAATCAGACTTGCACAGGTTCAATCCAGACAGGGCCTGAGAATTGGGTCAGGAAGTAGACACAGGGTCCTTTACCTTTAACCAAGACGCTATCTGCAATTGATTCCTCTGGCAAAGGGAAATTTGTTTTCTCTAATGGAGTGTCACTAGGTTATCAACCACATTCTTTCTGGCATGGCCCATGCCGAGAAGAGTTGGCCAATATAAAATTAACTCAGTGGTATTTTATCGGAGTTTTGTTAATATTTTGGAATTCTTTTGTCTTATGCTTGTTTTATTTTTATTTTCATATTTTGTGGAGTTTTATTTTGTCTCTGTTTTTGTTTTTAGTTTTGAAAGAGAGAGGGAAAAAGAACATAAGGCCAGCTGGGTAGGAAGCTGGGGAGAACCTGGGAAGAGTTGGGGAAGGAGAAGAAACATGAGCAAAATATATTGCCTTAAAAATTAACTAAAAATAAAGATGACATGCTAATCCACAGCATGAACTATTTGGGTCATTTTCAATACTGTACCTAAGATCAAACATGGTATGTGAAGGAAACAATTTGAACCAGAAGCAGGGTCAGTAGGGCTCCTCACACAGCACTGGCAAGAGTGTGCTATCCAAAGCTGTATTTCCTTCCAAATCGTCACTGCGAGCATTCACTGTGCGCAGTGGTGGGTTCTGCTAGAATCACACACCAACTTTCATTGCATTAAGCCACAAATGTAAGCCACTTTTAGGGAGCAAAGCTCTGTGTGTGAGCATATCAGCCCATGCTCTCTTCTCCTTTCTCTGCTGCCCATGAAGCTCAATCGACACCATGGATACATACTGTGTAGCTAAAGGGAAAAAACATAAAAATCAGTGTTCTCCAGTTGGTTTGACAATGTAGGCACAGGGCAATGGTTTTCCTTACATCTTCTCAGCATCCTCATGGATTCGGCCTCTGTGCTAATTACATCGTTGCTCAGTTGTTTCACTTGAACATCAGCCCTCATAGTTCCTAGGAGGGGGATATGGATGTCGGATTGGCTGTGTTTTACTTTGCAGTCGCTGTTACAAACCTGTCTGTTCCCATGTGCTGCACTGATCATGGTTTAATGCATTTCCTGAGGGTTCAGACTGAACGGAAGTACACGTGCTTGTCACTTGTGTCGTTTGAGGATATTGGATCTTGTGCTTGTCACAGCAGGTGTGCTGGCCTTGTGGGCCATCAGTGAGAAAGCTGTGTTGTTGACAGTGATGTAGGCAGTTGGGCATCATTTAAAGGCCATGTACTATGACAGATGGGTCTTTTATTTAGGGGAATGTATTGTCAAACAATGGCCTGAATCTTTAGTTTCTACTTTCTGTTCTATTCTCAACACAAATGATCTGAGGACACTCCTCTTTTTCTCCTAAACCTGGAATATTTGTCATTATTCTCAGAGAAGCAGAAGAGAAGCTGAATGACCACAGGGAAGTCTAGTATTAAAACTAAGCCTCTTGATTTCTCCCAATCATTCACCATCCTTTCCTCCAGTTTTCTAAAGACAGCTATGCAAGCACACTAGACTTGGTTTTGTGTAAAGGCACAGAATAGCTCACATACCTCAGAGTTTTAAGAATCACCAAGATTTCTGCTATTGACCCTAAATAGTTGGTTGATCATTTTTTTTCCTCCCTCGAATCCCCTCAACAATCCTGTAAGATAGCTTCACAGACATGATTATCCTGTTTTAACCATGGAGCATACAGGATCAGAGATAGAGGATGCAGACATGTGGAGTGACTTGTTTCAGGTCACATTTCTCTGTAAACAATTGAGCTTCAGCTAATTCCTAGATCCCCTGACTTCTAATGTGCTTCTCAGTCCTCTCTCTCTCTCTCTCTCTCTCTCTCTCTCTCTCTCTCTCTCTCACACACACACACACACACACACACACACACACACACACACACACACCTGCATGCACTCCACTTCCTATTACATTTAAAAATCACCCTAGCAGAATGGGTCAGATGTTGTAAGGTTTTGCTATTTCGGGTATGGAAGTCAAGCTTGGTAACTTCAGAGGAAAATAGATGGATGCTTTAAAAGAATTTTTCTTAAAGAATTGCCTATGAAGAAATAGCCTCATTTCAAATAAAGAAACCCTGCGCTCTTTTCTTTGGCTTAAATTATCTCTACATTGCTTCAGAGATGCTTAAAAGTTTTCTTAGAGAAGACTGAGTGTCTTTCTTTCTCACTCTCCCTGCCCTGCTTTTGCCCCGCCCCCGCTCTGAGCCTGTAAGGATGATGATATCATCTTCTGATTCCTTTCCTTGGTGCTGTTTGGTTAGCAGGAAATTCTGCCTCCTTCATCTGTCAGAAGCTTCAGTCCTTTGCTTTCTTTTGAAATCTGACCCCTGAACAAGGCTATGCCATCCAGAAAGCAAGGGCTGAATTGATTTATTTCAGATGGTTACCATGGTGATTCTCTACCAATATAGAAAGAAAAAGAACATGGGGAAGGCGCCTGTTGAGAATGATGGAGAAGGAGTCAGAATAGGGCAAGGGCCCTCCCTTGGGCTGTGGAAAGCATTTTGGTCACATGACTGTGGGTGGAGCCAACCATCCTCTGGGCTTCTAGGAGTTCCTCTGTGACAAACACAAACAATCCATTTCAAATTTAGCAAATTGTGTTTTCCTCATACGAGCATCAAAACATACCATCCATGGCTTTAAAATTTCCAAAGATTTCTTTTATTGAGATTAGTGAAAATTAATTTCCAATGATCTTTGTAACCAGAGCATTTTGATTCTTGAAATAGTTTTCTTGATGAAGCTTTATTAAAATATATATTTTTTGGAATACTAGTAAAAGAATTTGTCCAGAGGAAAAAATGCATAATCAACTCATTTCCACGTTGTCTGTCTTTGTTTATTCCATCAATTGTTGATTTCTCTGATTTTCCACTCATCCTTTCACTCAGCAAAATTCACAGCTAATTCCTAGATCCCTTGACTTCCAATGTACTGACTCTAGATATATAACAGTAAATTTAGTAATATTAATAAAGTTAGCAAATGCTTATTGAGGCTCCCGTGCATGCAGGATAACAGGTATATCACAGTATGTGCCTCCGAGAACTATGAGCAGGCAGAAAGCTCAGACCGATGGCCTGAACCAGTGTTACCATCTTAGTTATCAGACCACTGTGAAGTAATTTCTTTGTCAGAGATGGCTACACATAGAAGATGTGGAGATACAAACTGGTTTGAGTAGGCTTTTGATCTCAACATTAAAGTGGGATAAGAGGAAGGGAATCTATAGAAAAAGCACAGAATTGTGACTAGGTTCCCTTATGACTCAGTGATTGGTGGCATTTGTAGAAATGTCAGCTGGTTAACTCCAGTTGAAGGTTTGGGCAGCAGATGCCACTGGCTCAGGTGGAGAGAAAGGTGAGAAGGAGTTTTTATAAATACTTGTTGCTGCTTGAAATTAGAAGGTGAGAACAGGAGGAGGCAGTGACATGTGACAGAACAGAATGCCACACAAGGGACGGTCATGGAGACTATGTTTTAGACCTTCTCTGTCCATGGCCTCCGAAGATC
This sequence comes from Arvicanthis niloticus, assembly GCF_011762505.2. Classification (NCBI taxonomy): domain Eukaryota; kingdom Metazoa; phylum Chordata; class Mammalia; order Rodentia; family Muridae; genus Arvicanthis; species Arvicanthis niloticus. Next base: position 49,217,722 of record NC_047661.1, read on the forward strand.
TCTTTCACATAAAAAGAGTTGTTTAACACCTAACTTTCTAATACAGCCTCCTCTTTACACTGCCTTGGATGGTGAAGGACAAGAATTAGAGGCACCTTTTATTTTTCAAATTCTGATCTTGACTTTATTCTGTATTTAATCTTTGATAAAGCATTTAACTTGTAGGGACTTTAGTGTTGGGAGGTGGTTTTGTGCACTGTATATTCAGATGCTGGCCTCTATGCCGAGACATCTGGTTGAAGGTTGGACAATGGGATGGTCAAGCAACTCTGGTATCTATGTTATGTAACAATTGTTTTCTAACACTTCTGATTGGTTAATAAAGAGCAAATCAGTCGATTAGCTGGGCAGAAGAGAATAGGGTAGGACTTCTGATTCTGGTCAGGGGGTCCTAGAGAGATGACTGTAGAGAAGAACCAGGAGAAGAAGGAGGAGAGACCTCGTGGAGAGACCAGGAGGAGTCACCATGAGGTCTACATGAAAGAGCAGCCATGGTGACACACATGGACCAGAATGAGCCAGGGCAAGACCAAATGGCAAGTAATGGGGCATTTGGCTGGATACTAGCAACCAAGTCAGGTTAGAATAGATCAGAATCTGCCCAACTATCAGTGCATGCAGCCTGCTAATAAAAATACCAGGTCTCTGTGTCTTTATCCAGGAGCTAAAATGGGTTAGAGAAGGTTCGGAAACTCCCTGAAGTTATTTGGGAGCAAAGAAGTGTAGAACAGACTTCCCCCCCACCCCCCCCCAATTATATTTGTATCTTAGAATTCTCATCTACCAGGATAAAGCGTACTGAAACCCGAGCATCCATAAAAGCATGATGGGATATTTGAGAAAGAATGTAATGTTTAAAATTTGTTTTCATGTGTGTAAATAAGAGCCCCAGGCGTAAAGTAATTACATAGAATAATTTGAACCTTATTAGCTCATGAGATGGGACACTCTTGCCGAGAACACTGTGATTCCATCATATTTTCCAGCCAAGATTAAGTCATCAAGGGCTCTCTCTTGGGCTTAGCCTCCACAGCCTTCATTAATGTTAAAAATATATTTGAGTGATTACCATAAGTAATTAAAATCAATGTCAGTTATTAAAATGAATGAAAGGCTATATTCTTGTTTTTCGTATGGTGTTTCCGATATCTATAAATTACCACTCCATTTAACTCCAGAATTTTGCCTCTAGAACATTAGATTCATTTTTTTTTCTCTCACAATTGTGTAATTTCTCTTTACTATGTCAGTGTGGAATTTATGCTAATTTTGATGAAGTCAAGCCTTCATATTTATAAAATGAGCCTCTCTTTGAACTCCTTAAGGAAGGACAGAGAAAAGAGGCACTTGTTTAGTGCAAAGGAAAGAGCTGTTTGTAATTTCTCCTAGAGTGAGGACTGAGCTTAGAATCCTGACCCTAGTGCAGTGGCTCTCATTGTCACCAGGCTGTAAGAAACTGACCAGCACATGGCTTTCCAATCTCAGTCTTTGCCCTTACTCTTCTTTAAGCTGTGCATCATGGGACAGAATAATAGCCTCACATCAAGGTGGAAAATATAAGGCTCCGAGAGACAGCACAAACCTCTCTGAACATCCATTTTCCAGAGCTTCCTGCTGTTAACTGGAGAATGACCTTGATCCAGATCCTGAACCATCCAGCAAACTCACTGTGGCCTAACATAGATCTCAAGGAGTAAAACCAAACCCCTTCATCTCTTTTTTGGGGGTGAAGGTTTGATTGGAGGTAATCTGAAATGAGAAGGTAGAGAGAGTAGCATAAAAAGCACTGTCACAAAATAAATACTGTTGTTCAATTCTTGATAATTATCTCAGTTTATACAAGCAGTCTTTGTGGTTGACTTATCTACATAATTTTTATATCTGAACTGGTCCTGGAAACACATGAGTGATGGCATGGCATCATTTCTAAGGCTGCTTACCATGGTGGAATTACCAACTGTGGACTTTCGAATTGTTTGGTAGATGTTTTGCTAAATCCATTTATGCCAGTGGTATTCAAAGCCCATCCCTTAGACCAGGAGTAGTAATAGTAATAGTAATAATAATAATAGTAATAATAATAATAATAATAATAATAATAGTAATAATAGTAATAATAGTAATAGTAGCAGTAGCAGTAGTAATAGTAATGATATGCAGAAAATGCAAATTAGGGCCAGTGAGATGGCTCAGCTGATAAAAGCACAAGCTAGCTGGGCAACCTCAGAGTTGGAGCTCATGTAAAAGTGGAAAGAGAGAAGCAACCCCACAAACTTGTCCTCTGACTGCCATGGGGTGTGCTATCACATGTATGTCATGTGCTTCTATGCTCATACACACACAGACAAATAATGAAAATAAATACTACCACTAAATAAATAAGCGAATGAATAAAAACCACACAGACAAATCAATCAATCAATCAATCAAATCAATCAATCAATCAGTCAGTAAATAAAGGTAGGGGTAAAAGAGATGGCTCAATAATTAAAAGCACTTATTGTTCTCTCGGAGGAGCAGAATTCAATTTCCATCACCCATGTGGGGTGGCTCATCTGTAACTCTGGGATCAAATAGCCTCTTCTTGATTTTTTTTGGACCCCTGCTCACATATTTCACACACACACACACACACACACACACACACACACACTTTTAAAGGTTTCAGGGAATAAAGAAAACAGAAATTGCTAGGCTCTGATCCAAATCCACTGAAGCAGACTTGCACTAGAGTGGGGGGCAGACCTAAGTGGCCATGCTTTCCAAGTATGTCTGTTAATACAAGCTGGGGCCCGGGAAGCACCAATTCATGGCATTTATGAACATCAGCTATGCTCAGTTGTTAAACTAGCATCAACACTTAGCTTCAGAAAAATAGCTACTGTGCATCTTTGTTCATTGCTTATGAGTCCTGTGGAGACCGTGAATCTTTTCCGCTTTATTTTTCTCTTCTGCCAGTCACAAACTTGAAGCTTTGTGCATTGTCTTTCAGCTCTGCTTCCTGGGTCTCTTTTTTCCCTCACCCTTATTTTCCCTTTGCTTCACTATCTTCCATAAAATTATTTTGCCATGGAATGGTGTATCAAATAAACAAATGTGTTCTTAGCATGGGAAATAAAATAAAATCCTCAATACTGTTTCCTGGCATTAGTTCTTAGCTTGTTTATTTTGTGTGCCAAGGCAAAATTTCACTTTCAACAAGGTGCTTTCAAGAGAATCTGTAAGACATAGATTTAAATAACTGAGCTCTTTGGTCTGATAGCACTCACATACGGACATCTTTCTATACAAAGTGATCCATTAGTTTAAATACATTGGATCCAAGAAGGGGTTTTTTGCCTCTCACTGACAGCATCTTTCCCAAATTGCAGTGACATTTCCTCAAGGATTCCCTTTCCATGGAAGGTGTTCCTTTAGGCATTGCAAAGCCATGCCTACTAGCTTTATCAACACACTGGGTGCCAGATGTGACTGCCAATGAAGAATTTTTCTTACAAGTGCCTTTGTTTAGGAAGGACGATGCCAAAGGTTACAAGCAACTTCAGGAGAAGTCTAGCTCCCAACAGCCACTCTCTTAGAGGGCTCCAGTCTGACTCACCTTGGCAGAAACCTTAATGAACAAAGGCAGAATGGAGCTTCCTGTCAGCCACATAGGCACGGTGACCGACAAGGCTCTCTTAGTTACCTTTTAGATGACACCTTCCTCAGTGCCTAATTGTGTCACATCTGTGCACATTCATCACACGCATTTAGTAAGAGTCGCATGCCTCTACATGTTTTGAAATGAAGCTTGGGAAGTCCACTAAATAATTAAATAAACAAATGAAGACTAATTTTCTTACTTTTAATTTTTACCCAGCCTGCAATTGTTAATAATTTACAAGATACAAATGACTTAAAACTCCCAATGCCTTCTCTGCCTGATCTCACGTGGGCATGATCCTGAGCAGATCCCATCTTATCAACTGCTCATTTGTACCAGAAATGACCCCAGAGAAAACAGTGTTCAATGTGAGCCGAGCTTTAATAAAAGGAGCGGCAGACTCTGGAGGGTTTTTTTATATTTCCATATAATCCCAGGATCATTTGTCTGAAGCTGTTTCTGAATTATTCATACCGACTGTAGCTCTTTCACATATTGGATGGGAGCAGCTTCTATGCTAGGGTCTTTTTTTCATGCCGTTTTAAAAATAGAACATTCTTTTTTTTTCTATTCCAGATAGCTCTTAGGTAGTTCCGGGTGAGGTATATTAGCAAAACATTAAACATTCAGAGGCTGTTTAGGGGCTAAAGCTAAGACTTCCCTAGGTAAAAGAGAAGAGAATGGAGAATTAAAATGGGAGAGTGTTCATGTTGGCTCAGCTTTTGAAAATCTGGGCCCTCTCCCAGTGTATTTAAGAGAGGGAAGTCAACATTCACTTTCATTCACTGCAATCTTAACACCGTAAATTGGACTTAAGGGATTTACTCCACAGATGCTATTGTTCTTATGCCCCATTTGACACTGAGCCTTAGAGCCTGGGACATCTGTGTTTTCAACTTCCAAGAGAAATGCAAAGCTCTGTAGGGAGGCCTCCAAGGGTAGGAGATAGGTCCCCTCTCTTCACACCCCTCCCACAACCTGCTGCACTCACTCCTGTCTTGCAGTGCCCCAGTCCCTTATATTCTTTCCTGCACAATGGAGGGCCTCTCTTGCTTTTCCTGACATGAATCCATTTGTCCAACATGCCCGACATGTCTAACCTGACAACACCCCTTCTTGCTTTTCCTCCATTTCAATCCTTCAAATCATCAGTTCTCAACTAGTTCATACTGACCCTTTTGTGTGGGGGGGTTGCAAATCAGATACTCTGAATATCAGGTAGTTAGGTTACTATTCATAAAAGTACCAAAATTACAGTTATGAAGTAGCAACAAAAATAATTTAATGGTTGGGGGTCATCACAACATGAAGAACTGTATTAAAGGGTCACAGCATTAGGAAGGTTGAGAACCACTGCTTCAAATGAAGGTGAGTTCTTATTCCTACTCCCCAGTGGTTGTGTGTTGCTTTGCAGTTCCACTCTGTCATGCACCCCATCCCCACCCCCCAGCCTGAATGCCAGCCAGTCTGTTCTTTGGGGGCCTGAGCTTCCTGCCAGGGCTCCCTGGATCAAGCTAACTTGGCTGGAGTCTACTGTTTTGTCCTGATTGGCTTGGCGGTGTCCTTAGAGTCCTTAAAGCCTCACTTCAGTGTTCTCCAACCACAGTTCCCCACCACTGCATGCAGCCTGCATTGTCCCTCATCCTTCTTCTCTATCTATCCATCTATCTTCTATCTATCTTCTATCTATCTTCTATCTATCTATCTATCTATCTATCTATCTATCTATCATCTGTCTATCTATCATCTGTCTATCTATCATCTATTTATCATCTGTCTATCTATCTATCTATCTATCTATCTATCTATCTATCTATCTATCTATCTGTCTATCTGTCTATCTGTCTGTCTGTCTATCCTTGTAGGCATCATGTCCAAGCTGTGGAAGAGTTCAGTTAAGTCGTTTAGCTATTCTGGTCTCACTCTATAGAAACAAAATAAAACAGAAGACATTTAAACTGAATGATTGCTAAAATTCCATCCACCTTTTGCATTCAAATTCTGTGACCTGAGGCTATTCCCACCCACAGGGAACTCATTTCTAGGTATGCCAACCATCCTAAATGTGTAAAACCTCAAATGACACAAAATTTTCCCCAGGGCACACAGTGGGCAGCAATAGCACACACCCTGAGAACCCACCATGCGATGATTATGTGTGTTCTACAATGACACCTATGAATCAGGTCATGTTTACCTGAGTGGAGTTTGTGTTGTGCTCAGAAATAAGTGCTGTGCTGACAATGGCTATTCCTTCTGGCACCATGGAACCTATGGTTTCGTTTTTGGAGATCCTGGTCTCCACTCTCACACATCAAGGACCATTCTCTTAGAGGGGTGCCATGGTTTCAAAGTACTTTCCACTATAGATAACTGTGATTCTGCATCCAGAGAGAATATGGACGTTAAAGTCAAATGGAAGACCTTATTAAATACAGACCTAGCCACTAACTAAGTATATGTGGTTATTTGAGCAGCTTTGAATCTTACTTTCTTCACTTAAAACAAATGGATTAATACCTGTTTTTTAAGACTTATATAAAATTAATGCCATAAATAGTAATTGAGAACTTGACATGGCCCAAATTATTATGCTTGTGGGGAAGGGACACAAAGGAAATCAGCTATAATCATTGCTTCACCCTCAGCTCAAATTTCAGTAAGGGAAATAGAAATAATAATGACAACACAGTCTGAAAATGTGACAATAAATAATATGGATTACTCATTTCCATAGAAATACTGTGGTCAAGTTTCAATTGAATTTATCTTCCTTCTCTTTCTTCAGTAGAAAAAAATCTACTGCTAGATGATGAGCTAAGATGCCACATCACAGGCAACAGTCACTCCAGTATAGTCTGTTCCATTCCACACTCAAGCTGGTGACTCTCATATGTCATAAATACAGCACTGACTTTTGAGTATCATAGTAGTAAGTCATTTTCACAACCTTGAGTCATTAAGACAAGGTGAAATAATGTTAAAGATAATTCATATATTTTAGAAAGTTTTTATTTCAAAATAATTAAATGGGACCTCTGCATCACACCTTTTCTTCCCAAGGCTCATGAGCCATTGCAGAAGAGGGTGCAGACAGATTGTCAGAGACAGATGTGATGGATGACTATATGGTAACAATATTTTCTGGACAGAGCATGGCAGTTGCTCATATGAACTCATAGAAGTTGTGACAGCATGTACAACCCTTGCACAAGATCAAGCCAGACAAAATCTCCATGTGAAAAGGGAGAGTAGGATTAAATGAAGCTCTGCCTATAGCTGAGAAGCTGTTGACAACTGTTAGCTGCTGAGGAGAGGGGGGGTTGGTTTTCTTTAAAAACTGGACCCTCTACTAGGTCAACCAAGCTCCAGTGAATAATCACACACTCAACAGTATATGGGCATCACAAGTTGAATTTGATGGGTTTAAAGGGATATAGTTTTTATGGTTAGAGAAGTATGGATCTTGAAAGAACTGGGGAGGGAGGGATATGCCCAAAGTATATTTTATGAAACTCCAAGAACTAATACATTTTGACATCAAATATAAATTTCTGAAACAAATTTAAATATAACTTTAAGGATGTCTGAAGTAGTTGTAAAAGTGTAGAATCATCTCTAAACTTATTTTAAGGGAAAAGATGGGGTTAAAAATCCTTAAAAATCTGGACTGGGATGTTCATTCTGAGGCAGTGTGATCAGTGTGTGGGGGCCTCTTTTTTCAATCCCCTGAACAGCATACACATACAAACACACACACACCCTTTACAAATCATCTTTTAAGGATATTATTAACTAACTTTCCCTTAATCAAATGACCCAAAACTTTTCACTATGAAATAATATGACAAATGTCCACGGCATCACAAAAACTCAAAAGTTACTGTGTTCATGGAGGCTGAGTACAGCTAGTCAAGCTGTGTGCTTGGTGAGAACAATGGTTACTGTACCTATCTATTCTTCACTCTTTTGTTCAACAAATAGGTTTTGATTCTCTAATCTAGGGTAACCATTGCTTTGGCTGCAGAAGATTAGACAGTGACCAACACACAATGCATTTACTTTGTAGTTATGTAATTTAGATAGTTTGCCCAACAACTAAGTAATAAAAATGAATGTAAAGGGAGAATTACTGATCTTTATGAATATTAAGTGAAAGTTATAGTAGGTGTTTTGTGACTCGAGTGTCTATTTTCCCAGGTCCACGGGATCTATAATCACGTGCCCCTGTGACAGCATTCATGGCTCCATATGTGGCATCTGTTTTGCTAGCTAAGCTTCAGGACAATTCTAGAGCAGTGACTCCAGTGTCAGCTATAGTGGAGTTTTCTCAGGACACTGGTTCCTTGGTTATACTTCAATGACTTTATAACATTTTTAATTAGTCTTGGATCCACTTGAAAAAGTAGTGTCAAGCAGTACTAGGGCATGGTAGGAGGGACCTCGGACTGCAAGGACTGATTGGTGTCCCACAGGCAAAGAGGAGCCTGAAGTCACTGGGGTGAAACCAAGGCAGAGTGAATGCATACTCTATGTTTTGACTTAGAATTACATATTTAAATTGTTCATGAATTACTCCCTATGGTTATAACCTTAATCATTTTGATTAGCCAGTCTGCATCAGCCTTTTTTCCAGGTGAAGGTTCCTCCCTTCCCCTCCCTTCCTCCCTCCCTCTCCCTTCTTTTCTCTTTTCTATATGACTCTTTCTCCTTCATACTTGTATCCTGCTTCTATCTCGACTTTCTAGCCCTCCAGCATGGTTGAGACTCTGTAAGAAATGAAGCAGAAATTGCCTTTACTAAGCACAAGAGACCAGTTTCTTCAGTGATTCCTGTGAATGATGTTTCTGGATAGTTTCCAGTGAATGACAATATCCCTTCGTCATTTATTCTTGCCAAACCTGTGGGTGATGAATATCCCACCCGTCAATTTTAAGATCTTCACAGAAGAAGAAACATCATGTTTCTAGATATTAACACGGTTTCATCTGGTCTTTTCCAGGCTCAGATAATGAAAGATTTGATCACAGGAAATTGTGAAGAAGATAATTCTTTGTGGGGTGTATGTGTATGCAATACTCATTTATATAAAGCCATTTTCATATAATGTACTTTGAGAATATTTTCTCATATCCTGTCCTTTTTCCTCCTCCCCATCCCCTTGGGACAAGTTTACCTTAACTAAATTTCCAATCATTCAAAATAGCTTTAATATGACAGTTTTATTTTGCTTTTCTATAGATTATATTCAACCTCAATATCAGATGCCTTAAATATCAATTTTAAATGTAGAAGACAGATACTATTATACAAGAATGAAGTAATTCTGAAATCATCAAAAATATGTAATATTCATGTACCCCAAACAGCAGAGACAACAGATGGGCACCAACAGACATTTAGTCGGTGATTTGCAGATAATTTCTGGAGTCATGAAATTCAGCTCCTTTGTTTAGTGTTAAAATTGACCACACTATTTTGAAGGCTGAATTGTTGTTATAGATACCCGGAAAGGATGCTGGAGACGGAGCACACACCTTCTCATTTGTAAACACACTCATGCAGGAACCACGGTAAATGTTCTAGCAGCCTCCTGATGTCATCTAGTTTCCTGTGTGTCTTCATTTAATATGTCTTACATTCTACTGTGTAGTCGATCCTACTGTGTGGTAGATCATAGAAATGAAAGGAATCGTCAAACTAAGTTCTTTTTTGGAGGATTTCCAATTTTACTGGAAAACTGATACCATTGTTGGATTTTGTTTTTTTACTGAGTAAAATGGGATATGGTCAAGGAAGAGCTAATTCAGGTGGAAGACTTCCTGAGGGAGGTGGGCCTTGAAGGACTGAGCTAGACCAAGAGGCTCTGGGATGCTCATGGTCAAGGGAGAGAAGGGTCTTTGAGTAGAAAGGGGGCATGGCACAAAGTACTTCAGGAGTAAGGAATGGATCCACTTGAAGGTTTATAGCAGAGGCTGGCGAAGTGAACAAATGAGAAACTGTTTCTGGAGAGTCTTGAGCACCAGGTGAGGCAGACTGAACTTGTTCAATGTTTTTAAAAACCAAACAACAAAGGAAGTAATCGCTTCTGAGAAGCCCAGAGCCTTTGTGAAGAAGTTGTCTTTGGTTCTTTTGTAGGGAGGCAGTGAAAGCAGAGGGGATGATGGGTAGACAGAGTTCTGGGTGCTCCACTTTTGTTTTACATACTCTTAAGTTTCTTTAAGAAGGCTCCTCTTGCTAAAATAAGTACAGAGACCAGTGCCACACCCAATAAAAAGACAAAGGTTTTGACTACACACAGGGCTTAGTTACTAAGGACTTGTTTCCCAACTTGGATACCAGAAGGAAGCCAATCAGATCTTACTAGACTGTTTTCATGCTTTGAAGTCCATATAGCATACAGCCGATGTGTTATACTTGGTGCTTCAAAACAGAGGATAATCTCAAGGCCAGTTATGTTTGACTTTGGGTGTCACTGCCTGATCTGTCCGCTGGCAAATTTACCTTTTGATTGCGTTTTGCTTAGTCCAACATTGAGATTAGTTTGCATTCTCATGACACAAGGCTGGGTAGGAGGAGGAGGGGGAAGAAAGAGTAAGTAGGAGAAACCGAAGAGGGAGGTTGTCTGGGGAGCTGGCTTGGGACATGGAATTAGACACATATAATTTGCTCTGAGGACTATTTTTCCAACAGAAATTACAATCAAGCAGGCTCTAGAAAACTGACTATTCCTTTGTCAAGCTATAGTAGGTCTGCTCTAAATAATCCTTTTACAAGTGGCTGCCTTTATCAGTGTAGGATTGCATTTCTCAGCTCTGTGTTACGATAACCTTTTTCTGGTGATTGGCTGTATTGACTGAAAACAAACAAACAAACAACAAAACATTTAATGTTTCTGGTCAAAAGAAGCCTTAGGCAAAGTGGCTTGGTAAGTGGTCATTTATTTTTACATAATGTAAGTAATGGACTTACGCTAGCCTATCAGTGGGTATGTCTTACAACTATGAAGGCATTCTAACAAAACCATCCTGGCTAAGGCGTATCCTCACATGGTCTTGGCAGAAATGCGAATCTATAGGTAGAGACATAGCTAGCACAGCATAAAAATGAGGAATTTTCTTCCTTTCTTCGCCTAACATCTGCAGAATTCCTAGTGGTACTCATTGAAATCTCCAATGTTGTTAGCTTCTTAGGTCTCTCTCTCTCTTCCTCTCCCTCTTGCTCTCCCTCACTCCCTCCCCTTCCCCCCCCCCCACTTCCTTTTCCCTTCATGTACACATGAGCTGGGGATACGCTATGCACAGCACAGTACCTGTGGTGCACATTGCTTTCCACTAACATATTTGGATAATGTTTCTACTTCAGTACATAAAGCCTCCTTATTTTTTTCTGAAAAGAATCCAAATACTATGCAAGAATGGACTACTTTTGTTTTGTTTTGTTTTGTTTTGTTTAAACCAGCTTCCTACAGATAGACATCTGGGCTGCTTTCAGCTCTTTTCCATTACAGTCATGAAGTATTTCTGTACTAGCATTTCCCAGTGAATTGTGGGACTGTCTGCTGCACTAGAGTGGTGAGTAAATCACCATTTCCTAGAACTTGTTAGAACACAGGAGAATGTTTGTTTTAATACAATGAGTTAGTTCACATAAGATTTTATTTCATATCAAAGTTTCTTTTTCTGATTATTTTGGATGTGTGATAATGATATATGCAAACACTGTGTAATGCAAATTGGATTTTCTGCTTGAAAATATTTATAAGGCATCCTTCTGTGACCAAATAACCCATGTGTTTTTGAACTGATTCTCATAACACTTCCTTCTGAGCCATAGCTGCAGTGCCCCAGTGAACTGTGGGACTGTTAAACTAGAGTGGGTGTCTGCTGCATTAGAGTGGTGAGTGCTGCATTAGAGTGGTGAGTGCTGCATTAGTGGTGAGTGCTGCATTAGAATGGTGAGTGCTGCAATAGTGGTGAGTGCTGCATTAGTGGTGAATGTTGCATTAGAGTGGTGAGTGCTACATTAGTGGTGAGTGCTGAATTAGAATGGTGAGTGCTGCAATAGTGGTGAGTGCTGCATTAGTGGTGAGTGCTGCATTAGTGGTGAGTGCTGCATTAGTGGTGAGTGCTGCAATAGTGGTGACTGCTGTACTTACGCATTATGGTCACAGACTGCTGTAGGATGAAGGAAATTCTGAGAGGTGCCCCAAGGCTCTCTGAGACAGAAGACTGACTCCCTTGGGATTCACACCAGTGGTCAGAGGGCACTTGGTGAGGTTTCTTGTTTAAGTCACTGGTTGTCCTAAGTGGCTGACTGAAAGGCGAGTTTCAGAACTCAAACCTGAAAGGAACTTTAGAAAGTTTGTAGTTTTGCCATCACTGTAAAATCAGTTCTCTCTGTTCAAGAGAATTCTTAACTTGGGTTCCTTGTAGTGTGCAACTCATGCTTCAGTGAATTTGCATAGGATTGAAAATATTCTTATTTTTATTGCTGTCTGAGTTGATGCATTGCTTTCAATGATAAATATAGGTACACCACCGCCAAACTAGAAACAACCAACTTGCTCACTGAAGGGGAATTACACATACAGCCATGTCACACTGTCATAACTGCATATCCTACAGGGGCATTCATACTCATCATGAGATCCAAAACTGAGGACAGTGTTAGACACACTGCCACCATTCATCAGTGTGGACCTGGGGCCTGTTTAGTCAGGAATGGTGAGATGTACAAATTACTCACAGCCCTGGCTATCCAAAAGGAAAGATTTGTATTCACAGGCCTTGTCTTAATTAGGGTTTTACTGCTATGAATAGATACCATGACCAAGGCATGTTGTCTTATAAGGACAACATTTAATTGTGGCTGGCTTACAGGTTCAGAGGTTCAGTCCATTATCATTAAGGTAGGAACATGGCAGCATCTACACAGGCATGGTACAGGCAGAGCTAAGAGTTCTACATCTTCATCTGAAGGCTGCAAGGAGAAGACTGGCTTCTAGAAAGCTAGAATTAAGGTCTTAAAGCCACACCCACAGTGACATACCTACTCCAACAACGCTACACCTCCTAATAGTGCCCCTCCATCACATTCTGCTCCATGACTCCCATAGGCTTGTTCAGCACATGAGTCTATGGGGACATACCTAGCCATAGCATAATAAAAAAGTACATTTAGTCCAACTTTCACACTCCCCATAGTCTATAGCAGTCTCAACAATGTTAAAAATCCAAAGATCAGAGTCTCTTCTGGGATTCATCCAATCATTTAGCTGTAATCCCCAAAGCAAGACAGGAAGCCAGCTGGGCAAACTCCAGACTTTGCTTCTCCATGTCTGCTGTTAAAGCAGTCTTCAGATCTCCAACTCCTCCTTCTTCATGGTTGATGAATGTAACAAACTTCCTTCTCCTGGGTGGATTCTATTCCCTGTTAGCAGCTTTCCTCAGCTTTCCTCACAGCTCAGCATCTCTAACATCTTGGTGTCTCCAAGGCAACTTTAACATTACAGTTTCTTGTTCCAGTGTCCAGGGTTCCTCCAACGGGCTTGGGTCATAGCTCCAGCTCTGGTGTCTGCAGCACTGTAGACTCTGGTCGACTCCATTCCACTGCTGCTACATTGTCACCAGCTTTCTGTTTTCCAACTCCTTCACTGCCTAAGCTTGCCTGTCTTGGAACTTGCTCTGTAGATTGACTTTGAACTAAGAAATCTGCATGTCTGTCTCTTGAATGCTGGGATTAAAGGTGTGTGCCACCATGCCTGAACTTAACCTTTTTTTTTTTTTTTTCACCTAGAACCTTCTTTGTCCTATGCTGGCCTTGAACTCAGAAATCTGCTTGCCTTTGCCTCCTGGGATTGAAAGCTTGTATCACAGTGTCTAGACCTAAATTTAGCTGAATGGAATCTTGCCCCCAAGGTCACCAATCCCTTAATTCAATTTAATATCCTCAAACACAAGATTCAGCTCCATGTCACTTCTTGGTGCCCCTTTAATATTCAATCCATATAGTTTACATTTTTCCTTTCTAAGCTTGATATTCTTATTCAAAAAGCTCTTCATGAGACTTAACTTCAGAGAACAAAGTCTCTGCTGGGCTTTTTTAAGACTTCATTTTTCAGTGCAATTAATATAAATCTCTATACCTTAGCCTCAGAAAGACTCTTCAGATAAGGGCAAAAAGTAGCCACATTCTTCACAAGAATACCACAAAACAGTCTCTACATCACATATCAAAATTCTTTTCCTCTGAAACCTCTACAGCCAGGCTTCCACAGTTCAAATCACCCTCAGCAACAAAGTCTTCCATATTCTTACTAGGATAGTCCATTAAGCCCCATTTAAAGCATTCTACTGCTTTCCAAATCCAAAGTTCCAATATTAACATTCTTCCAAAAAAACACAGTTAGGTCTATCATAGTAATACCCCAGTCCCTGGTACCAACTTCTGTCTTAGTTAGGGTTTTACTGCTGTGAACAGACTAGATGATTGACGCAACTCTTATAAGGACAACATTTACCTGGGGCTGGCTTACAGGTTCAGAAGTTCAGTCCGATATCATGAAGGTGGGAGCATTGAGGCATGGTGCAGGCTGGGCTGAGAGTTCCACATCTTTATCTGAAGGCTGCTAGGAGAAGACTGACATCCAGGAAGCTAGGATGAGAGTCTTAAAGACCACACCCACAGTGAAACATTTAGTCCAACAAGGCCACACCCACTCCAACAAGGCCATACCTCCTAATAGTGCCACTCCCTGGGCTAAGCATATACAAACCATTACAGGCCTCTAACAGCAAGAGGTTGGGCACACTATATGGGGCTCCATAGTGTAGCATGGGGGTCATCATGAAGCAAAACAGAGACAGGAGAGTGTGGTCCTCTGTCATTCTTGGTTTTTCATGGGAAGACACAGGATGAACAAGAAGAAGCTGAGTGAACTTAGGCCTGTACAGTTTGATGAATTCTGAGCTACAGAGAACATTTCTAGTTGTGCCCGATCTTGATTGGCTTGGTAAGCAAGTCTGATGAAGGGAATGGTTAGTGTTCAAAGGATCAGGCACTAGGGGAGCAAGACCTCAAATACTAAAAAAGAAACATAGATGTGATCACAACTGGGATTCTAAGATATTTGAATAACTAATGATAGGTTCTGAGGACAGACAGAGTGTTTCTCACTAAATTTGGTTTACTGACCAATGTTCAGCAAACATAAGACAGAAAGGAAGATAGTTTATACTATACTGCCACCCAGCACCTCCATCAGCATTTCCACATGACCTGTCACTTGTGCTGGCTGAAGACACTCACCATGTTTGTGATATATCGAGCACTTCTTACATGCCCCAAATATGCTTTTCATGCACCATATCATTTGTTCCTTATGAAAAGTTTATAAAATAGGTGTTGTTCTTACTCTCATTTCAAGGGTGAGAAAAAAAAAGTCCAGAATGTTAACCACCTGACCAAGGCCATCCACTGGTGGCAGAGCGATGCTGGAGTTGGAGTAGTCTTGATGTGACGTAACTGGGTTATGACCAGATTAATCCAATCCTGTATGATACTGGTTGAAGGGCTTCTTTGGTAATTGGCAGCTTGTAGGTATAAAAGTTTAAAAGCCAGTCTGAGTACAGATCTAGAAAGTATGTCTTTGGTTTAGAAGCTCTAAGACACATCATCAAGGGAGTTTAGGGAAGGCAACTGTGGAAATGAATTGATGATGATAGTGAACATGTATATACTCTTGTATAGCCTCTTAAAGGTCACGGCAGGTGACTTGATCAGAGACCATAAAACCCAACAAGAACAGACTGACATCAAGACCTTTCTCTGCGACAGAGCCAGGATTGCCGTAGAAGGATGCCTAAGTCTCAGGGCACTCATTGCTTCTTTAATCCCCTTTCACATGCCTTGTCAGCTGAGCATGAGACAGATATTCACAATCCGGGGAATGGCTATGTTGTCTTTGCTACCAATGTTCAGGCATAACATTCTGTTCTATTGTCTGTTGGTTTGTGTTTGAGACAGTCTTCCTATGAAACTCTGACTGGCATGAACTCACTGTGGAGCTTAGGTTGATCACAAACTCATGGTAATCCTGCTGTCTCTGCCTACTGAGTGCTAGAATTACAGGTGTACACCACCAGGATTTTACTAAGATTGCCAGGATGGCCTTGAACTTGAAATATTCATGATTCATTTCCTGAGTAGCTGGAATTGGAAATTTACACCATGAGGATTGGCTTCATTATTATCTTAAAATGACACAAAAATATTTTCATTAACTTTCCTGTTGAGCTTTCTCCATAAGCCTACTATAGTTGGGATTAGATTTAGCTGCATCTGAGAGCAAACGCCCAATAACATTTGATTATATTATATACCATACACACTTCTTCCTATACACCTTCCAGAGCCATTTTACAAGGTGCACATTGATAAGGTGTCTCCCAGATGGCCGTTCCATTATCCTTATATTTGGCCCTTGACGGCACAATATAAAATGGATCCTCAGCACAAACAATCATGTCCTTATTTCAGCATGATAGAGGAAGGGAAAGGAACACACAAAGTCAAGTCTACCATAAAGAACTCTTACTGGCTCACCACACTTACATCTGCATCTGTATTTTAATTGGTCCGATGTCAGTCTGCATAAGGGATGCTGAGTGTACCAAACTAAAAATTACTGGTTACACTACTATGCAGTAAGACAAACTGGATGTCAGTATTCACTCACAGCCTTAGCCACACACACTACTTGGGCATCTTAATGATGCCTGACAACACTAATGGGGTGGTATAGCCTAAGCTCAATTGCTTTCCAAGGCAAATAATGACCTTGAACATTATATCTGCACATCCAAATGTGTAGCGTAATGCTGCCATATATTACAGAGTGGTAGTGTACCACCCCTCCTTGACTGCACACTGGTATAGTGATGGCTAGTTCATGTAAACCCTCAACTCAGACACTATCCAAAAGGATGGTAACACCACATTCTCTGTGTCCTTGAGAGATGTGTGGATGGAAGGTTTTGTTCAATCTCTTGAGTTCTATCACTCAGGCAACTCTACTGCACATGCTGCTTGAACAGAAGGCTGTTTCTGTATTTTCAATTACAACAGAATATCTACTGAAATAAGCGTCATTTAGGAAAGCCTGGGCCATTGTCAGAATTTGTTAAAGTGCATTTTTTAAAATATTAGCATCTTTTGGGAAAGTAAGCACACATATGTCTTTGTCTATCTAGGATCAAGCAAGCATACCATGTATTCATTTGAGTCACTGGTTCATTTTCCTACATTTTTGATTTGCAAAGAAATAATTTTATTGATGCTTCTCTTTAGCAGGTGGAAATCATAACAGAATCATGCAAGGCAGGAAAGAGTTGCTAGGCAACTATTTTCAGTGTTAAAATAATTTCCAGACCTTCCTTTTAAATATGAGAACAATTAGCTACTTTGAATCAGACTTTGAGTGAACCTCCACAGTACACAGACGTTGCACCATCCGTGTCCTGTGTCCCAGTCTATAATAGCCTTCACCAGTGATGGCACATTCTTCAAAGACAGCTTAAGACCTGGGTCATGCTAGCTGCAGAATGTGGAAGCTAGAGTTAAAATGCTTGATCCTCTTTCAATTATAGCTTTTTAAAGTTTGAGATCTGTTGACAAGAGGATTCTTACATGCTGTTTTCAATGTCCTTGGAGTTAAAATTATGCCTATGCAAGTCTTGGCTACTTCAAAAAAGTGAATTCATCGAAGCTGTTGCACTGTAATTAAGCTTTGATGTAAACTCCTTCGATCTCCTACCCCCTCCCCTGCAAAAATAAAATCAGTTGATTTGCCATGAATGAATTCAAGAATTTGAATATACTGCTGGTCATTGCACCAAGGGCAGACATGTGGTGTTAGGAGCATTTTCATGTATTTATCAGCCCTGGTGCTCCCTAAAGCCTGGAGAGTGGTTGCCTATGGTTACCAACATATTTTATGCAAAGGGAGAGTTGAATGATCTCCTCACATCAGCCTGTGGCTGACCATAATATCCATAGAGGCCCAAAAGGAAGACAAAACAGCACTTTGGCATTCCTAGTGGACTTCCATCATCATGACTTCCCACAGGCCATTGGAAATGACACCTGGCAAGCTGAGGCAGACCTGCTGCTTCAGGGGCATGCATTTAATGCATGGCCAGATGCTAGAGATTCAGGAGTCATTACCCTCCTCATACGGTGCCACTGAATTCTGAAAGGGAGAATAATGGTATTCCTAATTTAGCTGGTGGTCCTGAACAAAGTGAGTTTTGACAAAGTTTGCCTTTTCCCCATGATGATTTCTCCTGTCCTCTTCCATTCAGAGTCCCCTGCTGACATTCCAACTGCTGAGAAACCCCAGCACAGTATTGTCCTGTCATTTGAGTGTACAGAAGAACCGGGTCCATCTCCTGTGAGAATCTGGTGCCTTCATAAGGCTATATATATGTCATGAGTTTTCCCTTTCCTCGCCACATTTGCTTCCATAGCAACCCTTTCAGGGCACAGCAGAAGGACTTGTTCTCACTGTCTAATAAGGAAGACAGGTCATCTGCAGATGCAGTTCAGTTTGGATATAAGACCTTCCTACCTTCAGCAGAGCTGGTCTAGAATCTATCCAGAGATATCTCTGTGTTGTGTCTCTTTGTTGGTGGATTCTCAGAGACTGGTTACTTTACATTGTAGATTGAAAACATCTGAGGTGGAACCTGCGTTTAAATTACCTAAGCTGAACATCTTCCCCATATGATCCTGAGGAGACTGTGGATTCTCAGCTCTTGTAACAAGGTAGAAAGTAGAATTGTGCTTCCTTGCCATTCCTAGTGTTAGGAGCAGTTCTACTGCAGATCACTAGAAAGCAGATCAAAATGCAAAAGTATAATTTCATTGGAATGCATAGTCTGTTTAGATAATCATAAAGTTAAAGATTGTAGTTTCAATCAGTATGAGTCAAAGACATCAAAATAAGCATTTAAATTCTCATTGGCTTGCCTTTGGTTAAAACATCATTTATGAGTAACAATAGAATCTCAGCTGTGGAATTCAATTTCCAGCTAAGATGATCACTCCCATAAACAAGCAATGTGACTGAGTGGGGTAGTTCTAAAGACTCTGAGGGACATCGGGATTCAGGTTTGTCCACTTTGTCACTTTGAAATGAAGATAGAAGCCAACATGCCCTCTGAGAGGGTCTTGTGAGATGGATCACAGAGACTGTGAGCCTGGGCCCTCATGCTTCCTAGTCAGAAGCACCTAGCTGCAAAACCTCAGCAGTGGGTTCCTCTCTCGGAGCCTAATTTAAAAAGAGAGCAGTGATGTCATCCATCATTTTTGTCCCATCTAATATTAGCTTTCCAGTCCCAGCTAATTAAGGTGCAGTGTTTTCTTTAGTCATTCTCTGAGGCATGATTATATTTAAATACCTTTTCTGGTCTCTCCTTATGCTTGTGGAAAGTTTTGCCTCCTTTATTTTGGCCTTTATAAGCTAGTAATTTAATACCCGGCCAGTTCATCATAATATATTTTTATCAATCAAAACCTCTAACTTTATTTTTAAAGATATCATTCTTGGAAATCAGTAGGTGTGTAAATATGGACCATGTTTACTAGAATTCAAAATTGAAGAAATACAATAATCCAGTAGCAAGGTACTACTAATCACCAACCCCTCATGAAATTAGTCAACATCTCCCTATATATCCAGATCTGTTCATATGTCCACATGTTTCTGTTTGTTCCATATTATATATATATATATATATATATATATATATATATATATAGAGAGAGAGAGAGAGAGAGAGAGAGAGAGTATACATATATATACTATGTACACACACACACACATTTGCACCGAAAGCGCTTTGCACATTAAATAATCTTCTCAATCCCCCTCAAATATTTTCAATCAATCTTCAGTTGGTTGAAATCAATGATATGGGATTCACAGATACCAGGGGACTGTGCATGCATCTCTGCAGTATACGTGTGTGTGTGTGTGTACACATAGTATATATATGTATGTATATGTATATACTCTCTGTGTGTGTATACCACACACACAAGAAAGTATTTTTAAACTGCACATATGTTGAGTATATACAAAATATTTGTCTTGCTATCATTTCTTAACTAATACAGCATAATGTCCATTTATATAACATTTGCATTGTATGAGTATTACTGGTAATTTGAAGATGACTTAAACTATTCAGGAGTTGTAGCTCAGGTGCTAAGGTACCTGGCATACATAAAGCCATGATTTTGCTAGCCAACACAATATAAATCAGATATGATAGCACACACCTATAATCCCAGCAGAATCAAGAAGTTCAAGGTCACCAGGTAGTGGTGTTTCATACCTTTAATCCCAGCATAAGCAGAAACAGGTGGATCTCTGTGAGTTTGAGGCCAGCCTGGTCTACAGAGTAAGTTCCAAGACACCCAGGGATGTTACATTGAGAAACTTCATCTCAAAAAAAAAATCAAAATAACAACAAAAAGTTCAAGTCAGCTTCTACTATATAGAAAGTTCAAAGCCAGCCTGGGATGCATGACCTCCTGATATATATATATTTCAGAATTTGAACATAGGTGATTTGTAAGTGCTATGCTTTTTGCTCAGTAAATAATTGTATCCCAGATGTTCTAGAAGCAGTCCCCTACAGACACTGACTAATAATGATTAGATAGATGATCTGAAGAATGAATAAAGAAAGATGATAGATAGATAGATAGATAGATAGATAGATAGATAGATAGATAGATAGCAGGCAGACAGTAGATAGAACATTCTAGGTTTCTCACAGGGTAATGTTCTGAACTCTTGTTCCCAAGCTGGAGGCAGTATTTTAGGATCTGTAGAACTTCTAGGATGTATGGGTCAGTGTGAGAAGTCAATAAGGACAAGTCTTTGAACTTTATAGCCTGTCCCAGCTCCGGCTTCTCTTTGCTTTATGGTGTGCTCAAATGTGAGGGGTCTTTCCCACATGTTCCCATGATTGTGAACCCCACCATACCCTCCTGACTATGACTGGGTAAATCTCCTGGCACTAAAAGCCAAAACATATCACTTCTCACTTAAAGGTTTCTGTCAGATATTTTGATTACAGTTTTATGAAGAGAATAGGGGTGGAGGTATAGCTATAGTACTGCTGCATGGGTATCATGCTGCACAGACACGCAGACGCAGACGCAGACGCAGACGCAGACGCACAGACACAGACACACAGACACAGTCACAGATACAGACACAGAAACACAGTCACAGATACAGACACAGAAACACGGACACAGACACAGACAGAGACACAGAGACAGACACAGAGACACAGACACAGACACAGAGACATAGACAGAGACTCAGACACAGACACACAGACACAGACACACAGACACAGACACACAGACACACAAACACTGTCCATATGTAAATACTCCATCAGACACATGAGCCCTTCTCAAACTTCAACATCTTTCAGTTTATTTTTTAAAGGGGGGATTTTCAGATCGACCCCCACTCCTTAGATTCTGTCTGGGTGTCAGAAGTTTGTAGTATCACAGAGTCCTAGGAGGTCCTGGTGCTGCAGATACCAGAATCACAAGCAAACATCACTACTTGAGACTGGTGAGTCTTAGCACTTGATGTAGGCTAGTGTACCCGGAGAGGAACTGATGCTTGTGTCCTTAGAGAATCACACCTGAACCCTTGGGACTATGCCTCTGGCCTCGGGTGACTTTTAGAATCCTAAACGTTATTCTGTGCAGGTGAGCCACAGCCAATATATTAGATCAATACTCTTCAGAAGTGGGTCAGCTTCAAAACCTCCTGAAGGGCTTGTCAAATGCAGCTTTCTGTGTCCAACCCAGGGGTCTGACTCAGTCAGTACCCATGGAACTGACCAGAGAACTTGGAACCCTAGGAACAACACACCAATACTGAGAGACTGCTGTGGCATTTAGAGAGATGGCCATAACCAAGGCAGAACAGGCTCAGCCAGAACCTCCACGCTCCATGGCCATTACACGTTCTTTTGAAAATATTGTAGCAATATGTTAAGATTCATGAATACTTCTGTTACTGTTGATCTTGTAATTCCATTTAGAAAAATCAATCTGAAGAAATAAGCTAGACCTGGAAAATAGCTATAAGCTTGATGTTTCTGAAACTGGTTTTTATAATGGTCAAAATATGATATTGCTAAAAATGTCCATGAGTTTCATAAATGATGGAGTAGCATGATGCTCTAGCCGTGGTAGTTAGCAACATGGAAAAATGTTTGTCATTTAAATCTGATATAAAAAAATACACAAATGCTATATTATGACCATGAAACAAGTATACATACTAAAAACACCACGAGGAAATAAACCAAAACAATAAATGTCACATTACCAAAAATAGGATTATGTATTGTGTCTTTTTCCGTTTTTGAATTTTCTGCAACTGTTTAAATGCACAGTGTATGTGGTCTGTGTGTGTGTGTGTGTGTGTGTGTGTTTAATATTAACTTATTCTCTCATTTTCTTCAGGTACTGTAGCTTTCTCTTCATTTGAAGTAAAATCTGGAGAATTTCACATTTGCTGCAGTTCCTAATTACAGCTTTTCTTGAATGACAGCACATGTCCTCTGTACTGCAGGCTGTTCAGGTGTTTTCTTAATGATGCTAATTACCTCACTGATGACACAGAAAGAGCTTAAAGGTTCCACTGAGGCAGGGAGCAAGCAGCCAAAGGAGAGCAGCAGGATGGTTCACTTTCTTTTTATGATGAATGATGGGCATATCAATGAAATACATCTCTATTCACCATGCCTGCAATATCTAAGGAACTTAGAAGAGATGCCGATTATATCTGTTTTCTGTGCTGGGTTTCCCAAGGTGTTAGGAATTAGTTCACTATGCTCCTATGTAAGACAATGTAGCGGAACACCTTCCATGACTGGGGGTATTTTTTCATGAGACTGGTCACTATAATTACAAGATGTAAGAATCAGATCTCCATTTTCCCTTTGAAGAGTTTGCTAAGACTGCCATAATGCCTCCTCCAGCTTTGACCATTCCATCCTCTGGGCTAGACAGAGGGCAGCCCTTGAGGAGCACACAGAACTTAGACTGGAGAATGTGTTTATATTGACATCCCTGAAGACCAAGTAGTAATAGGAGTTTTAAAAGAACTGTGCCAACTAGGGCTGGAGGGATGTCTTAGGGGTTAAGAGCTGCTCTCTCAGAGGATCCAGTTCAGTCTTGGTACCCACATGAGATCTCACAACCTTCTATAACTCCAGTTCCAAAGATTTTGACACCATCTTCTGGCCTCTTCAGGTACTGCATACACGTGATACATGCAGGCAAAACACTCATATGCCTAAAATAAAAACAAATAAAAAATTATACCAAGCATTTTTATGATTTATTGTCAATGCCATTTGCATTAACAGTGTTCAGAAATGACTTGTCTTTAGAACTCAAAATGGGGATTTTAAATATCATCATAAAAGCATTCTCTGTATTTTTAGAGGGTATATTTTCTATTATTAGTGCTTATACTAAAAACACATAAAATAAAACACATTTGGGCTCTGCAGCCACTGGCCTGACAAGGGTTTCCTTTTCCCAGGATTTTGTTCAGAATCATGGTTTTGACATTCATTCAGGCTGCTCTGTGGATTAGAGGCTTACTTCCAGTTATTGCCAAGTAGTAGTATCGAATTGTATGGCAGTTCTACAACATCTTACCCATCAACTCAGGAAAATAGAGGTTGGCTTCAGTTTGAGCTATCATGACTGGAGTTATTCTCTTACAAATCTATTTTTGGATTAGCGAGGGCCTTTGGTTAGAATTACTGAGTTGTATAATATCCATATGTCCAATACACAGCGAACTACCATGCTCCTTCCTAAAGGGTTTTACTGTTTTATGACCCTATCATAAGCGTGCAAGGGCTGCAGTTGTCCATGCTTCAGATGACCAGGCTTCTTGATTCTGCTTGTTTTCAGTGCTGTATACATTTCTCTAATGACTCATTAATCACATTGAACATTATCTGCTCATGTACTTAGTTTGTTGTTCCTATACAACCCTTAGTGACACTACTATTCAAGTATTTGATCACAATTAACTAGCTTGCTTATCTTCTTAATTCTCAGTTGTAGGATTTCTATATATATATATCTGGTCTTAAACCAATGATTCATTGTGAAATATCAAACTCAAGTTATAACTTTTAGCAGTAGTACACAGTTATTTAAAAGGAACAGTAGATTTTGAATGACCAATGAGTCTTAGAAATACAGATAAAATTTTACTTTTTTAAATAACAGCCTCAATTCCTACTGTAGGGCATACACATAACTATATTTATAATTTTAAATTTATTTTATCTATATTTAAAAATTAAAAGGAGCAGTTGAAGTTAGTTTTGGTAGTATAATTTATATTTTAATTTAACTATATAAAATTCCATTTCAACATATAGTCAGTATAAAAGTTAATGAGACATTTTACTTTCAGTCATACACTGAAATCAATTTAAAACTGCATCAGTTTAAAAGATTTAGATGCAGGGGTTGAAGATATGGCTAGGTAGATAAGAGTGCTTCCTGATATTCCAGAGGACCCAAGTTCAATTCCAAGCATCCACATAGAATGACTGTCAACCACCTGTAACTTCAGTTCCTGGGGATCTTATGCCCCGTTCTGCCCTCTGTGGGCACCCTATACTTGCACCATTATGCTCACCCAGATAAATACCCATAAACAGGAGTAAATCTAAACCTTTTTAAATCTGGTTAAAATGTAGCACCATCAATATCTCAAATTCTCTGTAGCTACCCCAGGTAAAAGGGCATCAAATGGTCAGCACATCTCTTGAGGGAAGACAAACCATGTCAATCAAATAATCTGCAGCATCCACAAGATTGCACAATGCAGTGATAAACTCTCTGAGAAGCAGCTGAACACCCAGGAAAAATATCATAGCTTTTTCAACTTTGAAAATGAGTATTCCAAAAGCACAGTTAGGTAGTTCATTATACCTCTGTCAAACACTAGGACATGGAGCTCTGGCTCAAAGATTCTGCAAAGACAGCAACTCTTAAATTCTTTAAAAAAAAAAAAAGTTGTATGTATGTGTTTAAAAAAAAAATTAAACAGAAAGCTGTAGGGACGGTTTTAGGATAGAAAATCTGCAGCAAGTTTCTTGCTTCGGGCAAAAGCATTATTATTTAGCAATGCTCTCGTTTTATGATCAACATCAGTAGGGTGGCTCCAGTGTTGTCTTCACGAGTTTCATTAACAAACACTTTCCATACATAAGAGAAGACTCTAAGTCCTCAGCTTCCTTCCCCCTACTCAGCATTGTTAGATGTACTGGATTGCCACATGACTATTACAGAGGTTAGCGGAAAACAACAGCCAACAATATCAAGTGCTGATGAGGATAAGAAGCCTCTGAGACTCTTGGGCACGGCTGCTGGGAAGAGACAATGCCCAGCTGCTCTAGAATGCCATGCGGCTTCTTTAAAAGAAGTAACTTAACAAAGTTAGTAGGGTTAACACATGAAGCATCTCTTTACAGCATGACACAGTGCAGGTTAAATAGGCTCATGATTTTGCATGCATCCTTTCTAGCCTTGGAGTGGGCCTGAAGCACACCTGAACTTACCCCAAGACTATGCATGTTACTAAACCAGAATGCAACCTAACTCCTCATTACCTATGGTGGTCAAGGAACCCATTCTTCAACCCTGAGTGACACAGCAATTGCTAGGCTAGCGTTCACACAAACGAGGCTCTTTATCTTCTCTGGCAATAAGTAAAGGCTTGTGCCTCCATAGAACAGAATCATTTCTTGACCTAAATCAACCTAGCTCTAGTGAAGGCCTCAGTGCCCACCTGAGAGCACAATTACTTGAGGCTTTGAAATGCATTTTTAACCAGCTTGAGGTCATCCTAAATAGAGAAGGAATTTCCATCAACACCATTTCAACATAAACAATATAGCATGACGCAAACTTCATTTACTGAGGGCTACACAGGGTAATAAGCATATGTCTTAGATGCTGGAACCTAACTCTGGCTAGATTCTAACACTGCCATGCCCAAGCTGGCTTGTGAATGGGGCCTCACCAGGGAAGACATGCCACCACAATATCCGGGACTGCTCTGCCAGCAAGTGTCTTGTTCTATAAGTCCAGCTCAGCAATAGGCCCCTATCAGTGAGTTAACTGACTCTGTCACAGGAGCTTGGAGTCTGATTTTCCCAAATGGGTAGGCTACAGTAGGACCTGGGGAGGCTTACTGAGGAGTTAAAAGCAAGATAAAATTTTGGCATATTTGACCTTATATTGTATCCATTTCCTTAGCCACCTTAAACTTAGGGTCTGATTCTTGCTCAAGTGTATGTTAACTACTTAGGGAAAACTACTACTCACTTAAAACTGATATTGTTTCTGCTCCAAGGTTGACATGGTAGCCAACTGATTATTAACTAGCAGCTTCACATCTTATTCTTGAGCACCATTCTGGCATCTAGAATTTTCTAGTCACCATCCACAACTTGAATAAGGACTCAAATCACCAATTGAACTTCTTACTGTTTAGACTCGAAATCCTGATTTCCTGTGATCCCCTTGGATTCTGGGAATATCAAGTCTGATCAATAAATACCTTGTGAGAAAAGCTGAAACTGTCACCACCCCACTCCAGGCAGCAGCTATTTATTTCTCTCACTGACAAGACGCTACATCTGATCCAGAGACCATAGCCCACCACACCACTGCCTGGTGGAGGCCACAGGCTGTGCAAGCCCTGACCTTTACCTTTGCTCATCATCAGTATTGCCAGACAGACAGTCATTACACTGCTATCTTTCTCCTCAGTGTGGCTGCACTACAGTCCGTCTCCCAACTCATTGCTGCTGTTCCTGTCTAGTCTTTATGGGTAGAAGGTTGGACCTGGTCTGTTGGGACCACCCAGGTCCTCTGCCCTAGGACATAGAATCCTGGGTCTAGCTTATCCATACTGACTTTACCAGATAAAATTCTATAGTGCCTGATCACAGTATGTGATTGGTGAATTGCCTTCTTGGTCTGCCCTGAGAGAGGCTTGTGGGGGCAGACTATGTCCAGGTACCTATGATTTTATCTGAATGACACACCAGCAGTACATTTGGGACAAACATGGTTTACTGTTTTCCAAACTTGATTATTTTTTCAGTGAAAAGTTGGGAGAGAATGGGGATGTATTGCAGTGATAGAACACTACCCTTGCATGCATGAAGCCCTACAGTCAATCCCCAGTATCAGAAACAATGTTTAGAGAGAACATGGTGTATTAGTCAGGGTTCTCTAGAGTCACAGAACCCGTGGAATGTCTCTCTATATTGAGCGATTTTATTGTGATGACTTAGAGTCTGTAGTCCAACGATGATCAGCTGTAAATGGGAAGTCCAAGAATCTAGTAGTTGCTCAGTCCTATGAGGGTAATTGTTTCAGCTGGTCTTCTGTAGAAGTAGATTCCAACAGATGTGCTGGCAAGTAAATGCAGCATGCCTAATCAGATTTCTCTTATCAAATGCTTCTCAGTTTTTTCCATTCTACCCACAAATATTCCCTGAGTTATCCATCACATGCTTAGGACCATCTCCTACCTACATCAGAATCTTTCCATGTACAAAAGAAGTAAGTTCCATTGGCTACTTTCTATTTCTCTGCTGTCTAATCTTCTGTATTTTTATGGTCTTGATTTAGACTTTTATTGACTATGTCCTAAATCCTTATACAATCTCCAAATTAATGTTGCTTCCTCCTGAGTTATACATTATTATGTGGGCACTGGAGTGAGCAGCTTAATGGGAATTTGACTATTTCATTCTTTTCTTTGAATCTCTTTAAATGCCCCCTTATGTCAAACAATGTATTGTGTCTTCGCACGTATTTCAAAGCTTTATGTGACATCTCCCCTGCTCCTTAGACTCATCTCCCTCCACATTTTGCTTTAACTGCCCCTCCAACATAAACTTCAAACTAAACTTGAAGTTTGATAACTATTTTTAACTCTGTGCTCCAACGTCAGCCTCTCTTTTAAAAGAAAGTCTTTTCTGGACTTATGAGATGGCTCATCTTCGTGAAGGTACTTGCCACCAAGTCTGATGACTAGTGTTCCATCCTCAAGATACACATGATAGAAGGAAAGAACCAACACCCACAAATGCTACACAGACACACGCACATGCACAAGCACACAAACACATATGCACACAAATAAATAAATACATACACAACAATCAATCAATCAATCAATCAATCAATGTAATTTTAAAATAATGGTCTGGAGAGATGGCTCAGCAGTTAAAGGGTTGCTGCTCTTTCACAAGACTGTAGTTCTTGTGTGTGTAGTTTCCAGCACACAGGTTTGGTAGTTTACAAACACCTGAAACTCCAAGTCCAGGGTCTCTGACACCCTCTTCAGGCCTCCATAGGTGTCTGTATGAATGAATGAAGTTAACCTCAAAAAACACCCACAAACAAATAATCATTATTTTAAAATGGAATTGTCTTACTTTTTAAAAATTGACTAATTTTATTAATTTTTATCAGCACCATTGTCTTAAACCATTTGTTGTTTAAAAAGAAAAAGATGAGAAGAAGAAGAAGAAGAAGAAGAAGAAGAAGAAGAAGAAGAAGAAGAAGAAGAAGAAGAAGAAGAAGAAGAAGAAGAGGAGGAGGAGGAGGAGGAGGAGGAGGAGGAGGAGGAGGAGGAAGAGGAAGGAGGAGGAGGAAGAGGAAGGAGGAGGAAGAGGAGGAGGAAGAGGAGGAGGAAGAGGAGGAGGAAGAAGAAATTTTCTGTATATTCCCAATTACAGACATAGTCACAGAATTCTGCACCTACAAAGGTAGATGGAAGTCATTGTTTCAAGCCTTGCTCCATCTCCAAATGAGAATTCTCCACACAGTATTTGCCCTATAATGATAGGTGCTTGGTAAATACTTCCTAAGTGACATTTCTGGCCAGGTAGCAGTAATGGGGGTACCAGGGGATTGGCATGTGGAGCAAGAAGGTCATGAATGTGGTGGGATGCACACAGTTCTGAGTCATGCCAGGGTAAGCATTTATCTGCAGGGTACCTGTGAGGGATAGATGCTTCAGGCAAAGATAAAGGCAACAGAAAATGTCACAGAGCTAGGAAAGACTGCAAAACCTTTACAAAGAAATGCTATTCATCTTCTATTACATGGGTCAAAGTCTAGCTTTCTTCATAGATTTGCTTCAGTTAGAGATTGCTATAGATAATAATAATGTATACTTGTGTAGTTCTTTATATAGATTTTCATGTCACTATAAAAGTTTTTATTTTCCCTGTCAGGTTTCTGTTCTAAAGTGATCTCTTTTATTGTCATGGTCCTTTTACAGTGTGATGGGGCATATTCCTTAGATAAACTCAGGAATTAATCTTTAAAGGTCATGGATTCATAACTGACTTCTACTCTCATGTCTCCCAACCAGACCTCTCTCCTGATCCTCGAAGTCTTATTTTCAGCTCTCAGAGTGGCTAAGCTTCAGTAAAAATAGGTCCCCACATCTCAGAGATGTTCTGCAACAGGTTTTCTTAATGATGTTTCACTTCAATGCCTTCCTTCAGTGGCCTTCCTTAAGACACAACCAGGAGACAGAAGCATCTTCTGCCTCGTTATTCTGTGGCAGTGTGCTTGAATGATCCCATGACCAGGCATGCCACTGTCCACTGAGTTGTTCATCAGAGTCCAGTAGACATGTTTGATTTGTCCTTGTCTATCACGTACCACCAGGCTCCCTCCAAACTATCTCTTATATCTATGCACTTGACATCATCTGCTCCTGTTCCTGTCACCATTAACTCCTGTTCAAATCACCATCCTTCCTTGGCCAGGTTTGTTCAGAGGTTCTTACCTTCTCTTTGTACCATTATTCAGGCCACAGCTAGAGAGCAAAGCCTGAGTCAGGCCATGACCCACATTTATGTAAAACAAATAAACCCTTTACTATGTTTTTATAAAAGTTGTCTTTAATCTTGGGCTGCTACTTCAACTTCACCTAACTGTCTTTTTCTCGGTAATCTTGTCTTCCTTACTTTGTTCAATCAAGGCATAGAAAATATAGGAGCCTTGCCGTGAAGCCACATTACGATAGGAAGTTACTTTTCTATGACAAAAAGTTACTTAGCAAACTTAGAAGCTCCAACTTCTGCTGGCTGTAGAACCATAAGACTATGGCTGTAAATAGGAAATATCAAAAGTGGGATATGATTTACCACATGTGATAAGGGGACAGTCAAATTATTACTTTATCCACAGTGACTAAAACTTTACTGAGGCATCTAGCATAACTGTCCTCTGAGTGGCTCCACCAAAGCAGCTAATGGAAACAGATGCAGAGACCTGCAGCCAAACATTAGATATCATTCACAGAATCTTGTGAAAGAGTTTGAGGGACCCAAAGAGGACAGGGACTTCACCAAAAGATCAACAGAGTCAACTAACCTGGACCCTTGGGGGCTCCCAGAGACCAAACCACCAACAAAAGAGTGAGGATGGGCTTGACCTAGGCTCCTTGTACATACGTAGCAGATGTGCAGCTAGTTCTTCATGCAGGTCCCCAACAACTGCAGGGGAAACTACCTCTGAATCTATTGCCTGCCTGTGGATCCTCATTCCCCTAACCTGCCTCAGTGGAAGGCCCTGAAATCACTTGATGTTCTGTGGCAGGGTAGGGAGGGTGAGTGATACCCAGAGGAGAGCTTCTCTTCTTAAAGGAGAAGAGGAGGGGGAATGGGGGTAGGACGTGTATGAGGGGGTATTGGGAGGAGTGGCTGAATGAATAAATATATATTTTTTAAAGAAAAAAAACCAAAAAAGATCTTGACTGAGGCTTCGAAGCTGGAGAGCTCACATAGAGACATCACATGGCCATTTGCATATGGTCACCATTCCTTACCATGTAAGTTATTCCATAAAGCTCTGTGACTTTCCTTCTGTTGTGGTAGCTGATTTCCCCAAGAGTAGGAGTTTCAAGAGAAGAAACCGGGAGACCACAAATAGCTTAAGACTTTTCTGGAAGTTACTCTCTGCCACTTCTGCAGTGAGACGAAAGCCCCTAAGTGTAATCTATCACCAAAGGGAGAGAATTGTAGACACCCCTTTTCACAGAGAACTTGTTCACCTGTTTAAAAAAAATCACCAGTTGGATTTATCCACCAAGGGCTGACAGGAAAGGGAATTAAAAGGAGTTAGCCAGTACTGAGGAACACTGCAGTGAATGACAATACTGGCGAGGGAAGAACATTCTAGGTCTGGGCTAGCAATAAGGGATCTATGTCAGCCAGAGGATTCTGAATGTCCCCTGGTCCCAGCACAATGGGACAGTGTGGTGCATGCTCTCGGCTACATTTATCATGTGGGAAGGAGAGACAGATTGAATAGGAGGGTGATAATTAGATTTAAAACTATCCCAATTTTAAGTATCCTGTGCCACAATTAAATGCATTTAAATTTTATTTTTAAAAAAATAATAAAGTATTTCATGTGGTGAGTCTGCATTCTTGGGGGTCAGTGAGTTGCTTCTTGTTAACAAGAAGATATCATACCTTGCAACAGTTTGCAAAAAAAAACCAAAAAAACAAAACAAAACAAACAAACAAAAAAAAAAACCCTCAAACACTGTAGAAAGCAGCTTGAGCTTTTCCTACATATCTGTCATTCAGTATTTGTAAGCAACAAACAGATGCTCTAATCCAGAGCAGGTCAAAAGCCTCACACACAGATGTCACAAGGGAACTAGGCTTTTCTCTGGAGCATTAGGATGCATGCTCACCACCTTCAGGCTCAGCAGATTCAGATGAGAGGAAAAGGTGACAACCCGTTCTATCTTAGCTGCTTTGTTTTCCCCCAACAGGCTGAATTGCTGGTTGTTTTGAAAAGCTGTTTCCTGTCTAGCAAGATGCAGCTAATGAGAGCGCAGCAATTTCTCACTTGTCAATCTCAGCTAGCAGGTCTAAGCCAGCTCAGCATGGTTGAACGTGCTGAGTGTGAGAGAACAGAATGTCAGAGTGGTCATCTTTGGAAGGCTATCTTCAGTCACATGGCTAATTTTTTGAGAAAAGCAAGCAGCAAGCCTCAGGTTGAGGCCATTGTGGCCTGCAAACAGGTTCCGAGAAACCCTGCATACTCTGCCTTCCGATGCTGCTGTTGGGTACTTATTTCTCTAGCTTGCCTTGGAGTCTCTGCTCTAAAGACACGGGATTAGACATGCAGTTCTTGCCATTTGTTTTATTTAGATAATTTACTCTACAGTTAAAGATATTTTGCATTTATTTTGTTCAACACATATTCACAGGGCTCTGATTAAACATTTGCTGGGGTGCTAAACCCTGGAATAAAAAAAGAACAGAAACAAATGGCTTTTCCTTCTTCCATGGCTCTGAAGTTCAGCTGATTTTCCTGACTAGAGACCCAATAAGGAATCAAATAAACCTCTGACTGTTACTGCTGTAAGCCCAGAAAAGAAGACAGTGTGCTTTAGGTAGACTTCCCGGAGTGAAAACACAGGGCTCTGTTGCTTAACTTTTTCATCCTTGATGTTACTCTGCTTGAAAACTAAAAAGCAACCACGATAAAGATCATGACACTTGCCACCCTTTCAGTGACCTTGGTTTTGTCACAAGGAGGGTGTCTCATGTTGGCAGACCTTCTCTTTCTGCATGCCCTGGTCAGCTTAGCCAAGTGACCACAAGACAGCCTTGAAGTCAGCCTCAAAGTAGGTCTAAAAGTTTAGCTGGAACTCTCACATGCCTGTCTTTGGTAGCACTGTCCACGGACACGTGCTGTCAGGAAATCTCAAAGGATGACACAGAAGGTCTCTTCCGCCATCTTGCTTCCTCGGGGTGTGGGTGGTCTTATGGTGTCTAGTTCTCTTTTTTCTCTCATTTTTATTTTTTTTATCTTTGAGATTATAAGATAATTAAATCATTTCCATTTCCCTGTGCTCCCTTCCCCTATATACCCTTTCTTGCTCTCCTTGTGGTGACAGGAAAGCTGAAGCGCTGGGCACCTGGTGTCCTCACACTCACTGCTGGATGAAGAGAGGAAAGGCTTTGAACAGCAGCAGAAGTGAGGGCTTCTGTATCCTGCTGCCCTGGCTCATCACGTGCCTTGGTTCTGTGTGTTTGGTTGGTTGGTTTGGTTTGGGGTACTAGAGGTTGAACCTGATGCCTTTGTACATGCCTGACAAGTGTTTTGCTGTAATATACACCCATATAGTGGCTTTGAACCCACTCCAGAGTTAGGCCAACTTCAGCCTAGTAATCCTTCTGCCTGAACATCCAGAGTAACTAAGATTATAAA
Source organism: Arvicanthis niloticus (assembly GCF_011762505.2). NCBI lineage: Eukaryota > Metazoa > Chordata > Mammalia > Rodentia > Muridae > Arvicanthis > Arvicanthis niloticus. Next base: position 49,250,783 of record NC_047661.1, read on the forward strand.
CTGGTGCCACCAGACCTGGCATATGCTAGATTTTTAGCCAGTTGTCTGGGCAGAGTGGGTTGTATGTGGTCAGCTAAAGCCAGTAAGAGTAGTTCACCAAAACTGGGAATGGATGAATCCCCCAAGCCACTGACAGGATAAGTAAAAAACAATTTCTTAAAGGAAGTTCAGATACTCTGGGGAAAAGGAGGGGCAGGGTGTGTGCTGGATGCTTGTCTTTCCTTTGGTGTTCCGGGCCTTCTGCTTCTTACTTTATAAAATAGGCTTTATAAAGAACATTTTTAGATCTATAGAAAAATTATTAATGGATTACAGAGGGAATTCCTATCAACCTAAATTCCCTCTTAATCCTTTACATTACAAGATATGTTTAATATAATTACTAGATCGCTGAGGCATTCTTAAGTAAGGGCCACACCTTATTGTGATTATCTTACTTTTACTAGCTGACCCTTTTTGTTTCAAGAGTCCAGTCAGGATTCTGCCCCACCCATATTCATTGTGTCATCTTAGATGCTCTCAACCCTGGGAGCCCCCCTCCCCCCCCCCAGTTCTTCTTGCTATTCTCTTCTTACTTGTGACTTAAATCAAAGGTCACCTTTGCAAAACTGGAGCATCCAGCTCATAGTAGGAGCATAGGAAATATTTGTTGAATAGTTGAATTATTAAAAGGCAATTTAAATATTCTGTTTATTTAGTGGTAGGGCTTTTTTTTTCTACAGGATAATTTGTATCTTAAACTAGAATGTGATCAAAGACAGCATAAAATTACAGGTTCACGGAGACTGAAGTAATGGTGTTAGAAGAAGGAGTATTTTATTCATCCATCTGAAACTCAATGATACATCTGAATTCACACTGTATGTCGAACCAGGCCTATGCAAGGTTCCATGCCACAGGGAAGAACTTTAACCTAATAGTCAGAGAATAACATGTGTAGCAGAGTAGAAGCCATGAGAGCACCTACTTCATTCTATTGAAGGGAAGGGAAGTTTGGAAGTCAAGGCTAGGCTCAAATGAATTACATGTGGCATGCTTGCTACTGAGTCTTTGACACCTGTGGGGCTGGGGACTCGAACTGATCATTCTTACCAAGTTCAGCTATCTGTCATTAACAATCAGTGTTTAGTTTTCAGTTTATTAACAGGTAAAATCAGCCTTGGAACTTTCAAAGTCAGATTGCTCTAACAAATTTTGCCTCTTCAATCCTTTTATACTGAGCAGACTTCAGCTTCACGTTACAAGATAGGGCTAGTGACAGGCACCACTGAAACAGATAAAATAGTAAGAGGAGAAGCTTTCGAAAGTAATTGTGTTAGCATTTCCTGCCCTGGAGCAGTTCTGGTGACCAATCTACTCCTGACCAGTTAGCATCTTTCCCAAAGCCCATTAGTGCTTAGCTTGGATGAGGGTTGAGTTTCCCCAGTCCTGTTCAAGAAGACCCGTGTTGGAGTACTGCAGAGAGGCTGCCATACTGCCCCCCTTCTGTAAATAGGCACATGGTCCTCTGTTAATACAATTGTCTCAGGCTCAGACTCTCTCTTAGCATATGGATGAAGCACAAGCCTGGTATCCTATGTTCCAAGAACTTTCTCTCCACCTGCCCTTCCCCTGAATTCTCACATCTCCTTCCTCAAAAGTGGGATCCTTAGGTTAGAATTCTAAAACTCTCTCATCTCCTTTTCAAATTCCACTCAAAGAGTTATTTTATTATTTTTAAATTATGTATATGTCTATATGTGGTATTCAGTTACAAACAGTTGTGAACTGCCGGACATAGGTACCGAGAACTCAGATGAGTCCTCTTCCAGAGAGAGGAGTGCTTTTAATTGCTGAGCCATCTTCCCAACCACTCAAATCCTATTTTAAAGGAATGGTCTAGCTAACCTATTTGTATCCAGATAAGAATGCATCAAACCGATCAACTTTTAACAAGAGTTATAGAAACTGTGGTCGGGGCAGAGACTGTTTTAAGTAGAATCACTTGCACCCTAGAGCTAGTAAGAGAAGCTTTAGAAAGTAATTGTGTTAGCATTTCCTGCCCTGGAGCAGTTCTAGTGACCAATCTACTCTTGGCCAGTTAGCATCTTTCCCAAAGCCCATCAGTGCTTACTTTGGATGAAGTGGATGCCCTGAGCATCCATATCTGTATAAGTCTAGAGACAGGAATGAAGACGAACACTCTACTCAAGTGCAAGGATGTGAATCCTCTCCTGTAGCCAAACAAGACTCTTGTGTCTGTGGCATCATTTTACCCAGTGGTCCCAAAGTTCTTCTGGCAAAGTGTTAAGAATATGGCTACTTGCTTAGTGCTGTGTATTTGTGTGCAAGTATTTTATTTAATAAACATTTCCTGGGAACTGCTTCTGCCAAGTGATGTGTGCAGATCTGTGAAAGCAAGGCAGTGCTGGCTTCTTATGCTTCCCAACATTGAGCAAGTTCTACTCAATGTTCTGCTGGGAAGACCATTAGAAAATGTATTCTTCCCTGGTGATGGACAGATGCACAAAGGATGGATTGAGGCCAAGGAGGGGATGGTCTGGACCAGGAAGGGGTTCTTTAGCTGCAGCTGGAAATACCAGTGCCTTGTTGGATTCAACAGGTTTCAGACAGTGTTTTAGTTTGAATGTGAAGTCTTTCCCACAGATTTGGTTTCAGTGATGGACTCCCAGCTGCTGTTGCTCTTCTGGGAGACTTTAAGACTCGGGGCTCAGCTGACAGAAGTAGATAATCAAGGGAAAGCTTTTGAAGATGATTCTTGGCCCTTGGTTTGACAATATGGTCTCTACTCCCTGATGTGTCGGGATGTAAATGACTGCCATGTGCTCCTTTTTCTGAGCTGCTCCCCACACTTTCCTAAACCCCTGGAAACTGTGAGCCAAAGTGAGCTAAAATAAACCTTCTTTCCCATAAGTTGTCACTGCCAGGTACCGTGTTATAGTGATGCAAAAGCCACTACTGCAGACAGTAAGTAAGTTATCCACAAGATGGGTGACCTGGTGAGGCTGTGGCCTTAGAAGCAAGAAATAAAAGGATGAAAGGAGGGAGCTACCTAGACACAATGGCCTCGGCCTGAGGAATACTTAGCACAGAGCTCAGAGAGAGCCCCCGCTCTGGTCTTACTGCCCATGTGTACTGGAGCTTGAGCATTTTGTGGAGTTTTTCTGCACCTCATTTTCTCATCTATATAATGAGGATAAAATTATAGTAGCTGCCTTGCAGGCTAATGTCAGGATTAAAAGTACAATGGGACTCATTGCTTGGGAAAGTATCTGCTATATTTCCATAATTCAAAAAGTATTCTTATGTAATTTTAGGTAATGTTAAACACTGGACCCAGTAAATTTCAGTGATAATATAACTAGAAGGCTGTTTTTTTTTCTCATGTAATGCCCTATACAAATTTTCTTTTTCTGAAGCATCTTCCAATTGACTAGTCATGGGGATCCCAGAGAGCTTGTCAGGAGGGGACAGTTGGGAAAATTTTAACTTCTCTTAACATCTACCCAGGCCTAAGAGCAATAATTATTTAGTGAAAACAAGTCCCATGGCCATACTTTGTTTGATGAGGAATAAGGAACCCTGGCTCTGCTCAGTGAAGAGTGACATTTGGTGTACTTAGCCATCCTTGCCTCTATGGCGAAGAAGAGGAAGAAGGTCAGGACTGGATGGTGGAATTCTTACTTCCCAGGCTGGGTATCTAAAATGACTTTGCCCCAGAATGTTGGAGGACAGCAAAGCTATGTCTATTAGACACCTTGTAGCATTCACTGCCCAGTTTCTCTTGCTCCTCAGAGTGAAATTGTGACATTTTCCTGGGTCTTCGAAGAATTCAGTCATTTTGTTTCCCTTGTCACCACTGAAATGAAGTGGGCAACAGGGTTGATGGCTTCTGCAGGTTAGTGCATTGGTTTATTAGAGTGAGTTCATGTAGAGGGTTAGCCAAATAGCCCTCCCAGTTGAAAAATGTTAACACTGCAGCTTCATCTCTGCGTTGATCTGAGGAACCACAAAGTACTTCACGAAGCCTGATAGCATCCCCCTGAGGTGAGTAATATTATAGCTATTTTAACAGGAAGATTTTATCTCTATTACAAGCGAGTATAAAGCCATCTTAAAACACTCTGACCGAGGTTAAAAAATTCTCTTCAGGAAACAGGCAGTTGGACTGAAGCTCTATATCCCATTTTCCCGATCAGGAAGCATAGTTTCACCATTATGATGATTTTCTTTTCAGCATCTCCAGTACATTTTAGAATATAGAAGACCAGTGATGCCACTGGATTCCTTTCTCACATTTCAGTGGGAAATTATTTCCCTTAGGAAGCTCTGTCTGCTTTCCCAAAGAGGTGACCCTGTGTCTACTAAGTGGAAGAAGGCAAAAAGAAGGTCTTTCCTTTCAGTTAAATATCCATACTGGTACATGCTCAAAGATTCAGAGGTGATTACTAGTGAGGGTATCTTTGTATATGATCTTGGGTTTGGACAAATCAGAATTTTGGTCTCTTTAGACATACTCTGTTATCCATTTCTTTGCATTTGTTTAGTGCTCAGATTAAAGCTAGGCCTCCCGCGGGCTAAGTACATGTTTTACAAATGTGCTATACTCTTGTCTCCTCTTTAACAATAGCATGATTAGAAGGCAGACAAACCTTCCACTACCATCAAGGGCGAAATTGGGCTGGAAGAAATATCTTTTTATCATATACATCCACACTCCTTGATTGTGATGCTATGAATATATATACCACAGACTTAAGATATATATTTGCAGACAGAGTATTTATGATGGTGTTCTCTTATAAGGCAGGTACCCCGCAAGTAAGAAAAAGCATTGCACAGAGGTGCAAGTTGAACTGTGAAGCTCTTGGGACTTCACACTAGTCCCACTGGGAATTCGTGAACAGGAAAAGGTCTTTGTAGTTGTTTGGACTTTGTAGTTGTTGGGGATTTAAAAAAAAAAAAAAAAAACCTTTGTAATGGACCAGTCATTGGGTGTTGACTGCCTAGGAAACTTTTAGGATTATAAACTTGGATAGGAAAGAACAAATTCATCTTCATCGAAGAACAAATTCTAGAATGGATAAATATATATGATCGGTGGCCATCAAGCTGCATTGGGGCAATGAGTGTCTTGATCCTGAATTAAAATCACACTACAGCCCCCCCCCCCACTGTAACCCTTTATATATGTAGTTATGATGTCTTCGGATATTGTTTATCCAACTTGAAAACAGTTCCATAAGAATTCTGGTTCCCACCAACCAAAAAACATACACAGGCTGGACCTAGGCCTCCTTGGTGGCTCGTATATAGCAGACGTGCAGATTGGTCTTCTTGTGGGTTCCAAACAACTGGAGCATGGGCTATCCTAAAAGCTGCTGCCTGTACATGGAATATGTTCTTTTAGCTGGGCTTCCTTGCTGGACTCACTGGGAGAGAATGCACCTAGCCTCATGGAGACTTGATGTGCCTGGGGAGGGGGGATACCAAGGGGAGCCCCACCTGCTCAGAGGAAAAGAGGAGGGGAGATAGGGGAGGGACTTCGGAAGGGAGTGACTGGGAGGGTGAGTAGGATGTAAGGTGAATAATTTTTAAAAAGTTGTATTTAGGAAGTAACACTATTGATGTTTAGGGAGTAATTACCACCTGCCTTTACAAATTTTCAATTAAATTTTAAAATATTAGAAAAAAGAATTATGGTTCTAGGAGAATCTCATCAGCTGAAAATGAATCTTAGTGCCTGTAATGTAGCTGTTCTCTGAGACAAAGCTGCTGCCTGTCTAACTGCACCCTGCCACTCATCCATTCATGAGCTCCCTGGTAATCTATCCTTAATTTCTTTATTTTATATGGACTATGAAATACAGTGATTGACTTTTGGTGCATCAAATTGGCACTTATTCTACGAGACATCCCAGGCTCTCATCCCTGGTGGATCTGAATCCTGTATCACTATTTTTTTTCTATTTGTGACAGCCATATCTGTCCCCCAAACATGGGTAGGAGAGAATTACAGCTTAAGCTAAAGGAAAGTACTTGTTCTCTTCTAATGGAAACCTGAAGACCTAAAAGGCCCAAAGTAATGAGGATGAGACAGTTTCCCCAAGTTAGTCACTAGGAATGAGGTCAGTGAACCATTCCCATCTATTAGTTACAGATTCTATCATGTTATCACATGTCATATCCAAGCTGTTACTTCTTAGAGCCTGATGATGGTTAGCTGAGATCAGAAGATTCTAGCCTGCTTGGTATGATATATGCATGTTCCTTTCTGCAGAGTGAGTGCTGTTGTTCAGTGTGATAGTAACTATGCGGTTTCATGCTATAGGATCAAACATCATATGAACTTTTATATACTGGAAGCAGAAAAGACAATTCTGTACCCAGAACACATGTCAATTTCAATTGTAATGAATCACTAGTCCCTTTTAATTAGAAGGGGTTCAGCGCAATAAAGTTGCCACCAAGTGAATGTTTAATCTTCTCTAGGGACCATGCCATATGGAGGATTATTGGTCTTCTCTTTTTAACTGGCATGTGGGACATTTGTCAGTGGCAAGAGCCCAATAAAACTTAGTAGCAGAGAGCACCGCTGCTGGATCATGTGTACTCTCCTCCTTGCTACCATGGCTACTAGGTTATATGATGGTTCTGCTGAAATCAGTGTAGCCAGTGACAGTGGCCTCCGTACATAAGTGCTGGTGTTCATTAAATTCTTTGACATTTGTTTTTCTTCTGCATCTGGATACATATAAATGGTCTTGAGGCAAGGCCTTTGGAGGATGGACTGAGGAAACTAACCTATGTATTCGCTGTGATATATCAGTGAGTGTCCTTTCTCCTAGCTCAGCCTCTCTTTCAGTCAATGTGGTATAGCTCTAAGAACTTGCTCAAAAATGAAAATTATGCAAGAAAAGCACACACACACACACACACACACACACACCCTTAGCATGAATCTCCTTGTAATCTATCCTTAATGTTTTTGTGTTATATGGACATTGGTTGACTGCCCACTTGTCTCTGGAGATGTATGTTGTGTTAACCATATCCATAGTTCTCTATGTTAAATGCTTTTTGAAGCCTCTATAATTTTGCCATTGTTTCTGATGCTTAAGTGTCACCACTCAGTGTGTATCATATTGGGCTAGATATTAAATCCATTAGATCTATTAGACCCACTGCTATAGGGAGTCCAGTTTTATAAACTCCTTTACATTAGCTCTAAATGATAAAGGTTTGACATCATTGAGCCTCTTAATGATGCTTATACTCCCATCAGCTGCACAGCAACCTACTGGACATGCTGAGTGTTCTGAGCTGAGTCTTTTGAATGTAGTAATTGAACGATGGGAGCTCTACCTTACATAGTCTGCCCATTTTAGCCTACCACTACACTCAGATACTTGATATTTTTTCTTCTGCTTTGTGCCATGGTAATCATTCTATCAGCTTATGAACACATCTTCCAGAGTTATCAGTAGGACTTCAATCTTATGGCACTAGAGAATAATTCCATACCTAAGTTATTACTTATCTATTCGAAAGCAGTATCTATAGAATACAGTTCTGCACATCCACTGCTAGGTTCTTTAACTCTTCCTTAGAGACTCCATCACTTCTGGGCTCTAGATGTTGTCCTTGTAGCCAAAAGGACATGGGGAGATAGTAGGCCCAGGAAGCAAATATTTTCTTTCAAGTTCAAGTTCTCTGACACTCTATGAACAAGCTTGTGATAGAAGTTATGGGCATCTTTTATTAACTCATTGATACAAGACTTTTAAGCACTTTAAACCTGATGCCCCTATTTCAAACGTCAGGGTCTTATTTATTTTCTAACAAGGCCTTAGCAGCAAACTTACAGGGTAGCAAACTCAAGTCTCCTTGAAATTTCACTTCCCTTATGATTAAGTCCTTATCTTCAGGCTTTTTGTGACTTTCCCAGACTTTATTTCTTCTTTGACAAAGAAAAAATTCTACATTTTACATTTTTCCTGGTATGTCTGGCCCTGAATTCAATACCTAGTCCTGACCTAAAAAAAATTCAATACCTAGTTCCCCCACCTCAAAAATAAGCATCAATGAAAAACACTTCCTAAGTTAGTAGCCAATCACCCTAGTCTTCTTCTAATGCACTGATCATACACACACATCCAACACAACTGTTCTTGTTAATGACTCTTTTCCCAGCATCTGCTAGGCCATTCTCTTTTCCTGTGTCTCTTTTCCGCTCACAACTGTTGAACATTCAAACAACTGTACTAGGAAAGCTCTACAGGAAGTGTTCATTCTTATTCCACTGGAGACAGAATTTATAATATCAGGTGATTAAAGACGGACCATCTAAAAAAAATCCCATTGAAGAGTCTGTTTGGTTGGGTCACTCATAACACCATCTGGTTAGATTCCAGGGAATTGAATCTGAGATGAAGAGTCTAGTGCAGAAATTGTATTTGAGTGTGCTTTCAGGAATGGTTTTCTTCAGAGAGAGAGAGAGAGAGAGAGAGAGAGAGAGAGAGAGAGAGAGAGAGAGAGAGAGAGAGAGAGAGAGAGAAGATAGTATTAACACAAAGCAAGAAAAGATGGAACAACTGATCCACGGTGAACTGATCCACGGTGAAAGTTCCAGGTCTGATGGTCCTCAAACATGTCTTAACTTTAGATCAGAGGGATAGACTTCTATACTCCTACAGTCACCAGTCAGTGGATGGTCCCCAAACAGGGGTATTATCTTGTATGAAAACAGTTCTTTTAACCTAATGGTAATTCATGAGGAAGATGACAGCCATGATCACTCAGCAGAAGCAACATTTATGGCATCAGGGAACCAAGTGACTTGGTATCCTGAAAGGGCACCTTGGGAACACACTATACCACCCACTATACTTAGCAGGGCTGGAGATACAAAGGTAAGCACCCCCACTGTGTAGATGAGTCTGAGATTTATTGCACAAGTATCCCATCAGGCTCTCTAAAGAGGGAAAGAGAAAATTAATATATTTTTATTGATGGGTCTGTAGTAGGAGAAATATAAGACTCCAGTTGACAGGCCAGCCAGAATTCCTGTGGCTTATAAGGACATAGTACAGGAGTGTCTAGAAAAGAATAGATACTCAATAATGACATCAATGACATGAATGGCAAAATTTTTAGAGGTACTTGCTCAGTACCAATGCACAGTGCTGAGTTCTTTTTGCATATTAATGTGCATCACCCTTTAGATAGAGAGTAATGTAACTCTCATTTTACAGATCAGAAATGTAAAACACAAGGAGATAAGTAACTTCCTCAGATTCACACATTAAGACCTAGAGCTGTGATTTTTAACCAAATTCAGAGTCTGTGCTTATTGCCACTGCATTATCTTTCTATAATTGCTAGTGAGTGGTAGCTATTATTTTTATAATCTTCCAATAAGTCTTTGGCATATGGCAATTTAATAAGAGAGGACACAGTAGTATTTACATTTAAGCAATCTTATTTAACATGGGGGTCCTAAAGCTTGTGTACATCATTTAGAAGCATGGTCTTCCAAATGGACTGCATGTTAGAATCACCTGAGTAACTTTTAAAACTCCCCAGACTCGGCCACATGCCAGAACACTTCATTCAGAATCTCTGGGACCAAGAGACCCAAGCGTCAGTAGTTTTGGAACTCTTCCAGGTGATTGCAATACTCGGTTGTGTTTGGAAACCTCTGTTTTGGGACCCATCTGCCAGTTCTGCTTCACCACAGGGCTCTGCAATTGGCTTTCTTCCCTCTTCAGGGTAGGGGGTGTTTTCCCAAGGGGGGATATTCATTACTCTATGCATGTGAAGGCTCTTGTCTGTCTCAAGGCCTAGTCTCATTCCTGCGCTGCTTTATGAAGCAGGCACTATTATTAATTGTCATCTCTCCAAGGAAACAAAGATACTGAAAGGTTAAGTGACCTATCAGATTTCACACAGCTGAAAAGGAGGAGCGGTAGAAGTCAAACCTCAGCTTTCCAATGCCAATTTGGTCAGTCCACATAACTGTTAAGCCAAAACACTGGCTGCCTCCATGGCTTGATTCTTATTTGCTAAACTGAATTTGACTTTTTCACATCCAGCATTCTTTTATGGCCCAAGTTGTTAAAAAGAAAGAAAAAAATGTTTATTTTCCAACATTCCTTTTTATTTTCTTTCATGAAAGGTACCGGCTTCATTTTCCCACTTGAAAAGTAAAGTTTATCTTTAATGCATTTGCCATGTGTATATAAGCAAACCATTAGGTAGAGAGAAAAATACGAGCTGTGGAGCTGATTGAAATGGTAGGGAGAGTGGGGGAAATCTGGCCACCTCCTCCCTGTTTGACATGTCTTATGCTATCATAAGCTCCACCCTTTCCAAGCTCCACCCTGGCCCCACTTCTTGTCTTCTTAACCATTGCTCTTGTCTTTTGATTCTTTGCTCCTTCTCTAAAACTATCTTTGATCCTGATAAACCTAGCTGAAACACGAGCATCTGAGCCTATCTTAGGTCAGGGGAAAGAGAGTCATTCTCAACTCTGAGCAAAATCTGCAAAACATCATTAGAGAGCTTAGGCAATGATGTGAATGCATTCAACATGGACCAGAAATGTAAGAGTAAACACTTAAAGGGCATAGGGTCGAGAACAAAAGCCAAAAACTGTTGCATCCAGGCAGTAATGTGGGTGTTGTGTGGGTGTACAAGAGTGCAGTGGTTCCCTGGTGTCTACATTATTGCTCTGTAACACTGAGGAGCCCAGGTCAGTTTTTCCTGTCTCCCCCAAGGCCAAGCCAGAAACTGCAGTGCAGTGTTTGGTCTTTAAGTGCTGGCAACCCATTGCTATTTTTTAGTTTCATAACTTAGGTAAACAAACCATACTGTGGGTCATTGTGTTCTGTGCACTCTGCTTTGTAACCAATGGTCCAGGGAAGGTTGTTTTCTCTTCTTTGTACTCTGACTCTCTGGTTGAGTTGTAAATGCCCCTAAGACCATGGATTTTGAAAGTAGGTCTTGTAAATTTTAATGGAAAATGCTCTCCAGCAAGCTCTGAAATGAGCATTATCCTATTAAACAAAGACTGTGCGGCAGAAACAGAGGTGTTCTCTCAGAGGTTATGAACTAACTAGATGGACTGTGAAATTTTAATCAAGTAGAAAAGCATGTATACCATGCTCTTCTCTGCACCAACATTTCCTCATAAAAGTGAGATTCTCTGAATCTCAACAACTGGAAAGAGGGCAGGGGAAAAGAGCAATAACAGCATCTAACTTTCCCGGGCATTTAAGTTATGCAAATCATGCCATAAATACGATAAGCAATCCATTCCTGTTGGCATGGCAGAAGTTTCACGGATGGGGAACTTATTTCCTATGAGTGTGTTTCCACATAAGCAACAGATTGACATGACCAGGGACTGTTAGTTTTGCCAATCATACATTAGTGGTAAATAATAATAGTTCTGAGGTAAATATCTCCAAAAATTTTTTTCCTTGAGAAAGTTTCTAATTAAGGTTAGAGTGTGGATCAACAGCAGAGGGTGACTTAGTGTAGCCTATCCATCAGCTCCTGGGTTCATTCAGTAGTGAAGAGGTAGGGATAAAATAACTCACCAAAGACTATAAAGATAGTTATAAGTAGAAATAAGAATCAAGTACAACAGTGTGGAATGCTCACATCTGTGTCTTTTCTATTAATATATATATTTTTTTCTTTAAAATGCATTACAGATTTTATCCCCTCACCCCATTCCCACCACCACCCAGGAACCCCCTATCCCGTCCCCCCTCCTGCCTCCACAAGAATGTGCTCCCACCTATCCCCCTCCCCCCTCCACACCCTCGAAATCTTCCCCACTCAGTGTTCAGCCTTCATGGGACCAGGGATCTCCTCTCCCACCCATGCCCAACAAGGCCATCTTCCCCTAAGTATACAGCTGAAGTCATGGGTGCCTCCCTTTGTGCTCCCAGGCTGGTGATTTAAACCCTGGAGAGCTCTGGTTGGCTGGCACTGTTGCTCTCCTCTTGGGGCCACCAACCCTTTCAGCTCCTTCAGTCCTCTAACTTCTTCATTGGGAAACCCTTGATCAGATCAATGGGTAGCTGCGAGCATCTGCCTCTGGATATGTCAGACTCCGGCAGACCTTCGAGGAGACAGCTGCATCAGGCTCCTGTCAGCACGCACTTCCTGACATCCATATAGGTGTCTATCTTTGGTGACTGCACATGGGACGGATATTAAGTTACTCTTTCTAATGAAGGAGGAGGGATGTTGAATAATGCTATAATAGTTTCAATGACCCAGAGCAAATGAAAAAGAAGTCATAGCTACAAGTAGAGTCTTAGCTCTAGAAACCTCAGACTTCTCACACAGCAGAGCAAGTGGTACAATCAGCTCAGACTTCTGACTGTGCCAAGCATAGAAGCTCATCAGAAGTCAGACTCTCCTCTTCTTTGGAAAAAAATTTAAACTGCATTTCTCAGCCTTCCTTGCAGATCTGTGTGATGATACAACTACATTAACTAAATGTAAGTTGAACCAAAGAAAGTGAGGGAACCCTTTCTAGGAGGAAAAATAACTTTAAGATATGGCTCTCTAGATATAAATGGAAAATGATAATATGCCCACAAGATGGAAAGAGAGCCCAGGCTCTGAATCACTGCGTGAAAGAAAGCCACTACCTGGTGGGAAATGTCTACATTGGCTTCATTAAGAAGTAAGTTTCAGTCACACAGATATCAGACTACTGACATCCAACTGTTACTCTAATTGAGCAAAAGGTAATGTGACAGCCATGCATGGTCATAATAAACATCCTATTTTTAGAGGAATAAACATCCTTCTAAATATAAATTTACAACCTGCCGCCAGGTAGGAAGGGAATCATGATTTCAGACTGATAGGTTGGAGACTCAGAAGTAGAGCATTTGGGGAAGTTGTTCCATGTAGGACAGAAGGTGAGCCATGTGCTTGAGGAGATGATGCCGAGGGTAGTGACTCGAGAGAAGCCAAGTGATGCTGTGCATTTGACATTGTCTTCTGCTGTACACAATGACTTCATATTCAGCCAAAAGTCAATTTGAGATTTAAAATAGAAATTTGGAGAAAAAAAAATGTGTTTTTTAATGAGCTGGGAAAGCTTTTTTTTTTTTCTTTTTTTTTCTTTCTGGGATTATGTAGTAAAATATGTAACAAAGAATCTGTTGAACATTAAAACACAAATACTTCCAATTTGTAATTTCTTTCTTACTCTAGATTCCTGTCTATTCACACAGGGGGATTAGACCATTTATGAAGCATTGTATTAGGGGCTAGGAAAATAACTCGTTGGGTAAAGATTTGTTCTGCAAGCACGGGGACCACAGTTGGGATTCTTAGCACCCACAGAGATGCTAGGTAAGTAAGGCACTCAGGCTGTGCCCTGTGGAGACAGGGGACCCCTGGAGAAAGCCAACTAATTAGACTTGGTGAATCAGAAAGCTCTGGGTTCAGGTATGAGGGACTATGGCTGAGTACATGAGGTGGAAAGCCACTGAGCAAGAGGACACCTGCATGTGTACACAAGTGCCTCTGAACACACAGATGCACATAAACATATGCAAAGATGCACACACATAAAAGTATATACAAACACACATACACAGACACACACACCACTCAAAAAAACTCAAAAAGGGAAATATTAACTTAGAATATTCTGAGTGTGACACTGGGCCAGGCTTGAGCATCTGAGACCTTAAAGCCCACCTGCCAGTGACACACTTCCTTGAACAAAGCCACATCTACTCCAGGAAGGCCACACCTCCTAATAGTGCTACTTACTATGAGCCTGTGGGGTCATTTTCAGTCAAATCACCACAGGGACAATTTTCTCTATGAAGAGAAGAACTTCAAGCAGTGGCTGATGAAGGAGAAACAATTAATAGTACAGCATGCTGGATTATTTTAAATAGAATTTTAAAATAATGCATTAAACTATGATATATGGTATTTTAAAATCACTTGCTTTGTAATAAAAATAATTTCAAAGAGTTGAAAGCACAAAATTATAGTACAAACTGTGTTCAAATAAGGAGAAAAGGATTGAGAACAGTCTGTTGAGATTCTTTTTCCAACCTCCTCTTAGACACGCTCCCCACATTCCTTCTATTTTATGTCACATATATTTATATGAGTATATATTCAATTTACATCTGCATATGAGAGAAGCCATGTGATATTTGTTTTTTCTGGATCTGGCTTGTTTTGCTTAGAAATATGATTTCTAGGTTTATCTATTTTCTTATATATGATGGGATTTCACTCTTCTTTATAGCCAAATAAAACTTCATATAATATTTATATATGTACGTAAATATACATTTTTATTTCTCTATTTACATGCTGATGGACATCTAGGCTGGTTCTGCATCTTGGTTCTTGTGAATAGAGTAGTAACAAGCTTATAACAGCAAATGTCTATAGCATGCTGACTTAGATTCTTAGAGTGTATATGGAGGAAGATCTGTTTTTATTGGATTTTGGAGTTAATTTTATTCATTCATATCTTATACTTTTAATAAATGTATTGCTATTAATTATTATTAATATACTTACATACAAATTACATATAATTATTAATTAGATATTGATTATTAGGTATAAATATTCATGAAATATACAATTATTAATCATTGTTAAGAAATGTATTACTTGACAATTTCATACATGTGTTTGATACATTCTAGTTATTCTCATCCCCACACCCTCCTTTATTTTCCTCCTAGCCCTGTCTCAATAAGTCCAGTTTTCATGTTCATGACTTTTTGTTGTGTTTTGTTTTGTGGCCCGCTGAGTTAAACCAGGTCATCTGTGTGACCATAAATTTGGAATGATCCCTTGGAGCCTAAAGTGCTCACCCATGGGCACTTAACCAAGATAATGACTGCCCCTCCATGAGAATCCACTAGTATCCAACAGTATTCAATATTCAGAAAGAAGGAGCAGGGCTCCATGAGTCCCTCTGTGATCCATAGTTGACTAATGAAAAGCCCAGTATTGTTCATGCCCAGTAGAGCCAAATGCCACTGCTGTGGGATCATAGTGGCAGTGGTTGAGTCATAGTCAAAGGTAGCATTTCAAAATCTTACTCCTATCTTCTGGCTCGCACATTCTTTCTGTCCTGTCTCTGATAGTCCCTGAGCCTTAGAGAGGGTGGGTATAAAAGCCCTCGTTTACAACTGAGCACATGTTACTCCTCAACATCTAGGGCAGCCAGGAGTCTCTGCATTTACCACTGTCCATTACAAAGAGAAGAGTCTCTGATTAAGGCTGAGAGTAGAACTTGTCTGTGGGTATAATCATATTTAGTGTAGGCAGTTTGGAGCCAGTAGCTACCCTTCAATGGCTTTCACTTCTCTTTCCCTGCACTCCAGTGGTCATATCAGCCTGTTAGAGATATCCTGCACTTTTATTTTCCTTGATTGGAATAGAATCTATTCTTTGCTTTCCTGTCTCTCTGTCCTCTGGTTTGTTTGTTCTCTCTCTCTCTCTCTCTCTCTCTCTCTCTCTCTCTCTCTCTCTTTCTTTTAACGTTCTTGGATTAAGAAATTTCCAGGACATTAGAAAAGCACACATTTGTGTATGTCACTGAAAGTCTTATCCACAAATTAACAAAGGAAGAAATCCTGTCCTGAGTGTGATAGCACACTCCCTCAGGCTGAAATACCAGTCTGAATAAAAAGGGAAAGGGAGAAAGACAGCAAAGCAATGCCGTTCCCTCTCTCTGCTTCCTGGTCCATAGTACTGTGAGCAATTAGCCACTTGCTGTGTCCACACCAGCTCCCAGCAACCCCTGCTGCCTTGGCCTCCCTGCTGTGATGAACTACACCCTCAAACTCTGAGTCCCAAACTCTTCCTCTCAAGTTACTTTTTGCTATTTGGTCACAGTAATGAGAACAGGAACTGGTATATCAGATCACACAGATCTGCTCATAATCCACCATCTGACCTGGGCTAGAGTGATTTTCAATCCATTATCTTTTTTTTTCTCAGTTTTCATCAATGAAGTGAGTAAACAAGTTACTTATTCCTCTTTCACATTAATGCTGGGTTGGTAGGCAGAATTCTCGTTTATGGGTTAGTTGACTCACATGGAAAAAAGCACCCCTCAATGCATAGAATGTTGGATCATGAGATATACTACACTGGGAAACAGGATGTGAATGGGTTCTTTCCTGCTCCATTCAAAGTAGTTTGCAATCTAAAAGAAGATGCTTTATTTCTAGAATCATATTCAAAGGTTATTTGAAATTATATGCAAAGGGGTGCATGTGTTTGTGAAAGTGTGTGTGTGAGTGGGTATGTGTGTGTGCATGTGTATGAGTGTGTCTAAAAATGTGTGTGAGAGTGTGAATGTGTGTGTGTGTGTGTGTGTGTGTGCGTGCATGTGTGTTTTTAACTATAAGAATCTAATGCTTAAGTTTCTTCTCAACACATTTGGGATATTCCAAGAGAAGAGTAGAACAGTCTGAGCATTGAAACAAAAGTACAAGGTATTTGGTAGGTTGGTATCATATGAAAACTAAAAGGCCAGATGACTTATCAAAACAGAAGCAAATGGAAAGAGAAATGTGATTTCATAGCAAGTTCCTCCATTTCCAATCCCTAGAGGAATTTGTTTTCCAGGAGCCTCTTGTTGACGAATCCTCCTCCTCCTCCTCCTCCTCCTCCTCCTCCTCCTCCTCCTCCTCCTCCTCCTCCTCCTCCTCCTCCTCCTCCTCCTCCTCCTCCTCCTTAGGGCACATCTCTCTTGAGATGAGGATAAAGTGGTGGTCATTTCTTCATGGGCACTTTTGCTCTGGTTGGCACTCCCTGATCCACACCTTAACTGACAGAGCGTAGGAGGCTACACAGTGGCAAGCTGAGCAAACGATAAAAGCTCAATCACTGCATTTGTTCTGGGGCTAAGTGGCAGCTGAGCACAATTGTGCAGATTGTTGTGAGTAGCTTCTAGTAGAGGAGGAAGATGCCTCACTCAGCTTTCCTTTCAGCCCAGTGAGCACAGCTGAGCCCAGATAAGTAACAGATTCTTTTTTCCCCTTATATAAGGTACAATAGATTTTTAATTGACTCTTACATTGCTAACTGCTTTTTGACTCGCATTTGCTAACTGTTGGTGCATCTAGTGTTCTAAGAAATGTCATTAGCTAAACCTCCTTCTATTGGCAGTTTATTCTTACAAATGTGTTGAATGTCTTAAAAATGACATCTGTTAGCTTTCCCTCTTACTCAGAGGGTAAGGCCCTAGCATCACTGAACAAGTTGGCATGGTTATTCTCTTTGTACAAGTCAATCAATTTAGGTGTGTTTTCTGAAAGAACTTGAGGCAGGAGTTTGAGCATGTCAACAACAGTTAAGGAGAGGATGGTCTCCAGGGTGATCACGCCTGCCTTAAATGACAAAGTTGGGTGTCACTCTTAAGTGGAGGTTACAAGAACTCAATTTTACATCAATAATGAGGGATGGTAGTCTAGTGTTGGTTTAGTTTGTGTCCTGCTATCACAGTGTGGTCCCAAACATACCATTCATTTGTCTAGAAGCCTAATTCATCCACACCCTTCCCTTAGAGATCTAACACACACACACACACACACAAACACACACACAAGAACACACGCACACGCACGCATGCTTTCATGACAACTTTTTTCTGTCTACCAAGGTGAATCTTCTTGAATGCAAAAGAGGATTCACAAGGTGACAGAATCCTTATGCATGAGAGTCAGCTGTGTATGGATTTTAGAGGACAGAGGGTCATGGCTGTCTAAGTAGAAGCTTTAATAGGCAAGAGGAGGCAGATGCCCATAGGAGTAAAACATCTGAATCTCCCTGTGTGAATGTCCACTTATGAGAAAGTGCTACAGCTATAGCTATACTTTATAGGTAACTTCTTAAAGCTTAAAACTTACCTTACAACATATGACCATTCGTTGTGTCTTATGGTTTGGGGGATTTGATATAAGTGCAGGACATAGAGGAATGACTGTTTTCCATTCCCTCTTTACTATATCCTCAACTAATGTGGTTTGAGTGACCACAAATATGTTGGTATAGCTCCAACATGGCTTTCCAGTTCATGATGCTCCTCTCTTCAATTAACTTCTAGATTTCTGAGGTTGGGGCATGTAAGAAGGCTCTTTTATCACTCCAGTATCTGTGTTTGATTTGTTTGATTTGAAGTTGGACAGCCATTTTTTTTCAAGTGGTCAACTTGAACCTGTTTGTTGGCTAGGCAACCTTGGACCTGGTGCTCCAAGATGCAAGAAGTGAACTCTATTAGCGATTAGAGCTTTGAGCCCCCAGAAAGCAAAGTCATTTCCACTAAATTCAGTCACTTCAAAGTCATTAGAACCTGCCCAGATCCAAATGGAGGTAACATATATTGCATTTATCAATGAAATAATTGCTGAAAAATTTGTGACCATCTTCAATTCTCCATATTGACTCACGGATCTATAAATAACACTGAGTCCTTAGGTATAGAGAAAGCAAGATTTATAAGGGTGGTAAAGGACCCTTCCTCATTCCTGTTCTTGCAGGGTGGACTTCAGAGATAGAGGACCTGTATAGCTTTGTGACTGGAGGTTGGAGGGTGATAGAACGTGGAGGTCTCTGCATAGGGCTGAATGAATAATGTGTTTTGGTGTCCCATCAGTTAGGTTTTGTTCCTATAGCTTCCTATGTCTGAAGGACCAAAAGATGCTATAAGGGGTAGCAGAAACTAAGGAAAAGAACTTCCTTTGCTTCCATTCTAAGATTGTCTTAGTGGCCTCACACATTTGTGTCAAGTTGACAAGCAGCAAGACATTCTGTATCATGCAGTGTTTCTCTGAGATGAGTTTGGAGGCCACCATAAACTAGCCTCAGTTTCAATAATTTTCCAACAGGTGGCACAAAACTCCACAAAACTCTTATGGTATGGGGGAAAACAGGTTAAAATTGACCAAGAAAGAAAACACACAAGGCAGAGTTGGGAAAGTGCCATTGCATGGGTTTTGTGCCTTTCTATGGTATAGGAGCCTACTTTTCAGTGTATGCAATGCACAGAATATTTCCAGGGAAGAAAACTTACCCAAACACCCATGTTCAGAGCATTTATTGAGATTCTATTATGTTGGAAAGTTTGATTGCAGGTTAACTTATGTATGATCTAAAGCCCCACCCAAGTCACAATCTCTATAATTTGTCAGTCTTCACTTTCATGACACTGAATAATTGGACTAGCTCAAGGACTCAGGCAAGCAAAACTTACTCTTCGGGAGCTAAGTAGAAAATTAGAAGAAGGTAGACTTTTTTTTTCAGGGGGATGAAATTATTTGTTATTCAGTCTCACAATGGAATAGCGATGTCCAGGGCAATTGGATTTCCATCCTGTGAATATTCTTTGAGACATCCTAGAACAAGGATGACATGTTTGTCAGTATCACACAAATTCTGACAACTTAAATCTGTCAGCTTCCAAATTATCAGCTATTTAAGGTTCTCCCCTATCCCCACCTTCTCCTTCATGTTGTTATCTGCAGCCACACCCCACCCAGGTACCCACCTCTCTAGAATCATTGTTTAAAGCCAGTACCCCATAGTCTGGGTTCTGTATACTATTTTAAAAGAAGGAATTTTCATGATGCAGAGTATGTGTTTAGTGATTTTTTTCCCATTGTTGTAATAAACACCATGACTAAAAGCAACTTGAGAAGTATGGTTGGTTTTAATGTCAAATTGTTACAAATTTGAACCACCTCAGTAGGGAGCCTCAACTGAAAAAAAAAAATTGTCTTGATTGCTTTGTGATGTAGAATGATCCACCTTAGTTGTGGGTGGCAGCTTCTGGCAGTAGTACAAATAAACAGAGCAGGGCAGAGGAAGATCTACCCTGGCTCCCATAGCCTTCCCTCTTGCTTTACCCTGTTACGGTGACTGTGGTTTCTTTCACTGATACTAGAAGCAGCATTTCCAGATTCCTGTTGTATACTAGCAATCAGTAGCCCTCCGGGAACCTTGCAAGTTTCAGGAACAGGTTAGGACTACTGAGGCCCCCAAGTGTGGACTGAGCAATTACTGGGTTATTGTCCTTCCCCACAGAGTGGTACCCAATCTCAAACACTGAACAACTACTTAGTTCTCAGCATTCTGGAACGAATCTGCTGTTGTTGCTATTTTAATGTAAACAGACCTAATTCATTCATATATATCTCATTGGTTTTATTCTTCAGGAGAACCCTGGCAAGTTCAAGGAGGAAAGAATTTAATTGCCTTAGACTTCTAGGTCTTAATACATCACTTGAGGGAAGAACCTTAAGTGAGAACTGAAGCAGAAACTATGGAAGAATATTACCCAGTGGCTTGCTCCCCAATCTTATGCTCAGCTAGTTTCCTTATAGAGCCCAGGTCCATTTGCATAGGAATGTTACCACCCACAGTGGGATATATTATCCCACATCAATCATCAATCAAAACAATTCCTCACAGACATGACCACAGGTCATTCTGACTCAGACAATTCTTCAACTAAGGGTCCTTCTTCCCCAGTTGAGTCTAGTCTCCTCAAGCTGACAATAAAACCAACCAGCACAATAGCTAAATAGATACATGCCCTTCTTATTTTTATACTATAAAATGAAATAGTTAACCTCATAGTTAATAGCCTGCATTTGTTGCCTGCCTCAGAAATGCACTTATAAAACCCTAGTGGTTTAAGCCTCCATCTGTGTGTAGTAAAGAAAAAATATAGACACTAGAACTCTGCTGTTTTATTTTTCTCTCAGCATTTTCCTCTCAATAAAATATAAAAGTTAAAAGCTATGACATTTTAAAATGAAGATCTGTGAGTAATTGCGATACCAACAAAATGATCAAAAACAAAAATAAATGTCTAGTGTACCATTTTGATTAAAAAAAGATGACTTTCAAAATCACTCGACTGTTGCAATTTACAGTTTTCAGAGCTGTTTCTGCTTAGGTGTCATGGGAGACACATCATAGTCTCACTCATGGAAGCTGTAAATAAGATTTCAGATCATTCATCAAACACTGATATGAAGGGAAGTTCATGTTTGAGAATGTAGTAAAACGTGACTAGGAAGATGTTTCTGAAAAGATCTATCTTTGGGGGAACATTTGTGTTAGTTATTAAGACTCCAGCTCCATCTAGTTGGTGTTGGGAGCTCTGATAACTAATTTCATCTTGAACCTTTGAGGCACCTGAAAACTGTACTATTTTTTCCCTACTAAGCATCCTCAGCTGAACAAGCTGAAAACAAACGCTGCCAGATCTGCGTTCATTTGTACACTTGCTAAGAAGGCAAATACACAGTAGTTTGGAGGCCATTAAAGTTATGGTGCACCGCACCATTATTTTAAAAATTATCCTTTAGTACAGTTTTGACAAGATAATGAATGCGCATTTGCTAGTGTGGGAGTGAAACAATTTAGAAGGGAGGAAAAATGAGCTCATTGAATCTTCATGGACCATCAAGTCCAGAGACCTTTCAGAGTGAAAGTGCCCTGTGTGGATGCTTCTGGGGAATTTCTGACGGATGATAAAAAAGAGCCCAGGCAATTTCTCAAAAACATCATCAACGTGGCTGTACTGTGCTCTGCCTAAGTAGTCCTACTGATGCCTCAGGCTTCTAAGCAGTTCTACCCTCTCTTTTTGTCAGAAAGGGCTTCAGCTCACGTGCCTGATGGTTCCCAAATTGTCCTGTGCACCCTCTGCCTGATGTAAAGTTCTCTGTGGTATTCTTGGCTCCACTGTTCTCTCTGAGTTAAGACTAGATAGATTTTTTTCTTTGCCACATCTGTATTCCTTATATTTTTTTAGTCCTTTCACAAGATATGCATCCCTCACACAGAGCACTGCTTCTAGACAATGGTCTTCAATTTACAAAGGAAGATTTTATTTTCTCCACATTTCTGTTCATGAGAAGCTCTTGGAGTAACTCAAATGGACTAAATTGGTTCTCCCAATGATATATCCATGTTCTAACTCCAGCAACATAAATTTAATCTATTTGGAAAATTAACCTTTCAGATGTTTATAGATCTCTGGCTATGAGACTATTTGGATTAGTGTCCAATAACCACTGGCAAGTTTTCTTATAAACAAGACCAACATAAGAAAGAGAAGCAGAGAAAAGAACAAAGGAAGATGGAGGAAGAAGTTGGAGCTCTGTAGACAAGCCAAGGAATACCTGGAGACATCATAAATGCAAGTAGTGGAGCAGATGAAAGAATATGACTCAGCTGACACTACTCTGAAGCCAAGAGGTGGCAATTTGGCTATACTTTTGAGGACTCTAGGTTATACCTAATACATTTTAAATGACACAGCAGTACATAAGTAAATCACAAGGGCACAATGTATACCAAAAGACACTGACAAAGATAAGTAGAAATAAGTCTGTGAACCTATGAAAGGAACAGGCTGTGTGCTAGAAGGGATAGCATGGCTTCATAGAGGCTGAGTCCAAGCAAGAGGGAATCAAGGGGAGTGGTCATGGTAGACAATGTAGCCATCTTATTTATACAAAATTCACTTAATTTGTAATGTCAGTTATTAAAATCAGTACTTAAAAGCTTATCACAGGTCAGCAATTCTAAATGATATCAGTGACAAAATTTTGCTAATAATAATACGCAATTTCTACAAAACTGCTGAGTTTAAATGCCATGTATGTAAATCAAAAATTGGCACATTTTTGTCACTTTGCCTTTGTACATAAAATATTCTGCACAGGATTGATTTTGAGTTGTACATGGGCACTGACATGTACAAACTCAGCTATATCTGCTTGTTTTGAGAGAATACAATCTTCAGAAATTATCTGGTCACTTTAGGAGCTTTTCATGACTCTTATTGTGTTCATATTAGGGTATACAACAGGCTCACATGAGATATAGATTCTTATATTCTTGGTTGTGAGCTTAGCTTTTAACGGCTGAGCCATTTTTTTCTAGCCCTGAAGTATAGATTATTTAAGGTAAGCAATATAAGTTATTTCATTTCTGTCATTGTGTGTGACCCCTTGAGGTTTGTATTTTTGACTGTATAATGCAATCACATACAACACAATTACAAGGTAAACTTTTTTATTTCATATATAAACTATTTTACTGAGTTTGACTATCTTTAAAATGGAAAGAAAACAACTTAAGTTATTGTTTGAAAACTAAGAATCAAGTTTTCAAGAATAAGAGTCACATGAAAACAAGATGACTATGACCAATTATCCAATAGTTACTACAACAAATTGTATTACTGTGTGAAGGAGTCCTGTTAAAATGATGTTTTGTGGGTTTTAACTTTGTGGGACACAGCATTGTTTGGGTGAGGTGAGGAAAAGCAGGAATTGGAAGTTGAAGAGTGGTGGGTTTGTCTCCCAAAATTTAAATACTTTGCTTAATGTTAGCTTGCTCAACTTAAAGATTATCTTACTAGAAACTTCCAGAGAAAGTAAAGTGGTTATTACCCAGTGTCTCAATTAGAGAAGTTCCTTTCACTACCAAAAGTGACCCCATTGTTTATCTTTTAGGTGAAGGGCAAATTAAAGCCACACACAACAAAGTTTAGAGTCTAAAATAGTGTTTTAGTACAAAATATATAGGCACTGAAGATCATGTATTAAGAAGAATGGCAGCTGCCTATTTACTGTCAATTTTGAGTTATAATAATGAATAACAAGTGGAGATATATAGCAAATTATGGGTCTGTCTGAATGGCGATAAATCGCAACTCTTCCCATTGACTGGACTTGCAGGTGAGGAGTTTAGAAAGAAAGTGTGGAGCATGGAGCTTCTGTTTCTTTGCTTTACCATTTCAGAATGATAAAGATGGCACACAAGAGAGAGAAGAGAGGGTGGGGAATGACATTTGACAATTACTAAAGCTTGAGCTAGATTAGAAAGACTCAAAAGCGACACCATATGAGGTATTGGGGGAGGCAGTTCATGTGGAGAGGGTGTTTATAATGGCTACAAAAGTTCTCTACACAAGAGACTGTTGAGAAAATAAATCACAATCCAAATTTAAATAAAGCAGCTCAATATCAGTATCAGGATATTGATCCCAACCTGGAATTGCAGATGAAAACCTATCATATGGACCATGTCGTCCATCTTTTCTTCTTCTTCTTCTTCTTCTTCTTCTTCTTCTTCTTCTTCTTCTTCTTCTCCTTCTTCTTCTCCTTCTTCTTCTTCTTCTTCTTCTTCTTCTTCTTCTTCTTCTTCTTCTTCTTCTTCTTCTTTTTCTTTCTTTTTCTTTCTCTTTTTCTTTGTCTTTTTCTTTTGTGGATAGGAAGCACCTGTCTTGCTTCTTTCATTGAACTTAGCTGTCTTTTAAAGCCATGGGACTGTGGAGGTTTTAAGATGACATGTGGAAACAGAGCACTTGTGTTCAGCTCCCAGAACTATTATTTCTTACCTGGGTGGTTGTAGATGAATATCAGCAACTGTTTTGTCTTCTATAAGTCATGGTTACCCTAGGGGTTGCTCCAGAGATGAAATTATTTAAATGTTCAATACAGATACTTAGAGTATAACCCAACACTTGAAAAATACTATGTTAATGCTAGCAATTACTTAAGTCAAGAAATCAATCCCGCTGGGAACATTTTCTGATCCCATTTTCAAGCTTATTGTAGGGCATCCTCCACTAAGACCCTGATTAAGTTTACCCTGTGCTGTATTTTATATTTTCTATATGGCTTAAATTCTTGACACTAAAAATTGTGATTCAGGTTCCTATATCCCATTCTCTAGTACAGGACCAGAGATAATTTGTGTAACCATAGTATGCTATAGTGTGTGTGTGTGTGTGTAATATATATGTATATATGTATATATGTATATATGTATATATGTATATATGTATATATGTATATATGTATATATGTATATATACATATTGTTTATATATGTATATATAATATGTATATATTATATATTATACATTATACATTATACATTATACATTATACATTATACATTATACATTATACATTATACATTATATATTATATATTATATATTTTATATATTATATATATTATATATATTATATATTATATATTATATATTATATTATATATTATATATTATATATTATATATTATATATTATATATTATATATTATATATTATATATTATATATTATATTATATATTATATATTATATATTATATATTATATATTATATATTATATATTATATATTATATATTATATATTATATATTATATATTATATATTATATATTATATATTATATATTATATATTATATATTATATATTATATATTATATATTATATATTTATTATATATTATATATTATATATTATATATTATATATTATATATTAATTATATATTATATATGTATATATACATATATATATCTTATCCATTCATTAAAACAAAGCAAACCATTCTTACCAATTGATAATTGTGCTTGCTTATTTTTCAATAAACAATTAAATCTTGGTTAAATATTTGAAACTTCAGTTCATAGATAATTTTCAGTCCTTTCTTTATATATTTGATGATTAATTTGATCTTGTAATCATTAATGCTGAGAATGCTTTTTCATATAAATAAATAGTGCAAAATGGTGGTGGTCTCATTGGGGCATTTCAGGTAAGTAGTTGGAGATTATCTCTAACTCCAAGTTAAAATCCATTTTACAACATTTTTTAAAACTAAAAACAAGTCAAACCAAAGTTTTTAAATCAAACATTCAAACAATACTATCCAAAGACATACTTATTCAATACATGCCAAGAAGTGACAATAGAAAATATTAAGTTGTTTTCTGTAATGAAAACAATTTCTGTAATAGCATAAGACTTTGTATAATAGAACACTACAATTTATAATATACAACTGTAGCTGCCAGCAGCTATGGGAAACCGGGTTCACCTGAGAGAAAGCCTGGGGATGAATGGGAATGGAGTATGAGAGAAATGTGGGGCCAAGACAAAGTTCTCTGATCAAGGCCCAAAGTTTAATATTTTGCTTTCACATATAAAGGGGAAGCCCCACCCCCCCAGAGTCTCTTCTGGGTTCAGCCCAGGGGCTGGGCAAGGAGATAGTAGTCCTGAAGGTGTCAAGGCTAGCTCAGCAGGCAGTCCATTCTTCTTAGTTCCATAACAGACAGTAGGGCACCAAGTCTGGCAAGGCAATGCCTCTCCTGGGTCCTACTGTTGTTTGGTCTATTGTGGTAAAAGACTCACAGACCTGCTTAGGCCTAGGGGAAGGGCACATACAACTATCTCTGATTTGAGCCATGATGTCTCAGGAAGCATTCATTAATGTTGCATGATATGATGGTGTGCACAGTTGTATGTAATATGTTTAGAATCAAATGCTGCAAGATGCCAGGAGATGTAATGTGGACAAGATTGCCAGTAGAAACATTTGGGATTCATTACATGTTTGGTTTAAATTCATATTTGATGAATTCAAAAAACCTTTATTGCTACCACATTTTCTACAAAACTCACTTTAGTTATGTGATACCACATGGGGAAACTCACAATTTAAGACACTATTATCTAAGCTCTTAAAAGAAGAAACAAATAGTAAACATTTGAAAAGGTACTCTACATCTTTAGTCATCAGGAAAGGCTAATTAAAACTACTTTAAGATTTTATTTTGCCCCAGTCAGAATAGCTAACATAAACAAATAACACAGAAAATGCTTCTAAAGACATGGGGAAAGAGGAGCCCACATTCATTGGTAGTGTAAGTATAAACTGGTGAAGCCTCTATGGAGGCCTCACAGAACACTGAAGAGAACTACCATATGCCACAGCCATACATACCACTATTGATCAACACATCAAAGATTCTAAGTCCTAACATAGTCATTGTTTCTCATCTGTGCCTTTTTCCACACTATTCATAGTGGCTAGGAAATGACACTAGCCCAGATCCATGCACAGATAAAGGGTAAGGAACACGTGGTACAAACACACAATAAAATTTTATTCAGCTGCAAACAGAATTGAAATCATGGTACTTCCAGAAGAATGGATAGAACTGGAAGTTGTTGTCTTAGGTGAAATATCTCCTTTAGAAAGACAAACTCTCATGTGTGTATCCTAAGGGTGTGTGTGTATGTGTGTGTCTGTAAAAGGAAAAGGAAATAGAGTGCAACAGGATACACATGACATGAAAGCAGGAGAATTAATGGAAGAGTGGGGAGTGGAGACAAGAGTTTTCAGGAGTGCAGCAAAAAAAGAAGCCCAACAAAAGCAAAGTATGCATGAGTATCCTACATTGAAGCTCTCTACTTTGTGTGCTGATGTTTTTAAGACTAATAATTGAAGAAAGAAGGAAATGCTTTGTGGACTAGAGCAACCTCAGAGTGGGTGCTCAGTAAATACTGGCCCAATGGTAAACGGCTCATATCTCTAGGTCTCAAACCAACCTGCTGCTCTTAAAGACATTGCCATTTTTTATGGTAGAAGACTCTGAAAGAGGAATTGTAGTCTTCCCTTCTCCCTGGGGACATTGGCCACTATCCCCCAGGACAAGGGGAGCAGAGTCAAAGAACAGTTTTGGATGGCCCAAGAGTACAACAGACATAACTATTTTCTGATCAGTTTCAGAGAGGTAGCTCGACTTTAACTGGGGTAAATCAAGGTCTATATAGTTTTGTGGGAATAGGGTAGGGATATCTAGGGTTCTTATCATTAAGGGTACAGGATAATGCCTCATTTGCATGGAGAGGTATTTCAGCAATTTTAGGTGTTTGCTGGACAGGTTCTTATCAGGAAGGAGAAAGCTTAACCTGTAAGCTAACCAAGGCTCCCAGACACTCCTCAGGTAGAGGGTAAGGGTTTCTGAGTTTCCCAGACAAGGTCAGAGAAGGAGAAACCCTGATGGTAAAGGGAGTCCTCCATTTTGAATTTAGCTCAAGAGAGCTATCTGGACAAGGGTTTCTCCACAAGGAATTTACTCAACCATAACAATGTAGCTCTTGCCTTCTGCATGTGCCTAGATCAGAGGCTCAATCTTGTTATTATAGTATGCTCATTTGAACCATGTGTTCAGCTCGGTGGTTGGGTGAAGAGGTGGTTCTGATGCTAAGGTCCTGTTCCCCAATTGGTTCTTGATCTGTCCATGAAGAAAGCCAGGAGCTAATTGCTGAGCAGAAGGTACAGGTGGGACTTCTGGGTCTTAGGAGAAAAAAGGCAGATGCAAGGATGGAGAGAAGAAGTTTTTTTTTTTTTTTTTCTGTGCTTTGGAGGGAGAAGAAACCAGGAGCCATGTAGGGTCTCAGGAGAAACTGTGGTCTGTAGCCAATACTATAGGAGGGTGGTCATGGGTATTTGGCAGGGGCTAGGTGGGATTAGCCACTAAAGTTTAGGGCAGGTAGGAAGCCATTTTTTCTCCACCCTTTCATGGGCAGGAGAACTGCCTACTGCCCTTCAGCCTGTGAAAGTAACCCTTCCCACCTAATTAGCAGGTTGGCCAGCAGCACAGTGAAAGGTATACCTTCTACTCCTTTGTGAATGTTGGGATTCCAGTGATGGATCATGCTGTGGTTCTTGGTCATCTTTCTTTCTTCTCTGGCACCTAGAGGTTATCCTTTTTTGGTTTGGAGTTTGACTATGTGTCTAAAGTTTTTCTTCAAGTTCATCTCAAAGTCTACATGTTTGGACTCAGAGAGTATGTTGTTAGCTCTCCTCTGTCTGCCACCCTGCTGGGAATCTACTGTTCTATAGTCATTTCAAAAGAAGGTCGAGGATAGAGGGAACAGCACCTTTTTCCTCTATAATATTCTCTTGTCTTAAATTCCTCCAGCACAAAATATGCATGGTGCTGTGATCCATGGCTAGGACTCCAGTAAAAAAGATAGCTGTAAAATAAAAGTACAGCATTAAGTATGTTTACTTAATATAAATTTTACATGGTACAGGGACCTTATGGAATGAAGCCTGAAGATGTAGCTAATCCTGAGAGGTGTTTTGCTCAGGTTTGATGAAATGTGGACCATGGAGAAATTTGATCTGAGTTAAATGTAATAAACCAGTAAGGGGTAGCAAGGCTGTTGGGAGCCGACTTTAGCAGAAAGCGGCTAGATCAACTTTGCAGCCATCTGGAACCATATACCCTGACGAAAGATTTGGTTTTCAATAGCCTACAACAGCTGAAGCACACTCTGATATCCCACATATTTTGTGTTGCTGTTTACTGGCCCCAGCTGCAAGGTGCACTTGGTGGCCACGCCTGCAAGGCATTGCAGTTCACGTGCTGTCCACGTGCTATCTACGCCATACATGCTTATAAGGCGCACGTGCTATCCAAGCCTGCAAGGCATTGCGGTGCACGTGCTGTCCACGCTATAGACGCCTGTAAGGCTTACGTCATATCAACACCTGCAAGGCACGTGGTATCCACGTGCCTACAAGGCACGTGGCAAAAGCCTATAAATAGCTCAGAATTCTCTTCAATAAACGAGACTTGATCAGAATCTCTGTCTTGTCTCCATTCTTCGAGTCTCTTCCCCTTTATCCCCACTCTCTCTCTCGCTAGACCCTGACCCTCGGACCGGAACGGGCAGTACGGGCTGCAACAAAGGCTTGCTTGAATTCCACTGTGTCCCTTCATTATCAGCAATAAAGCTGTTCTTTCTCTCGTATAAGGCTCCTCACTAGACAGAGAGGGTGTTAAGGTTCTTTTCATAGAAAGATCAGGAAGCCCTTCCCCCACTCTTGCTCCTTAAAAAACCCTTTAACATAAAACATTTAGTATGTCCCAATGACATATATGAGGGTAATGTGTCCTGAATTGACCAATAACAACAACAACAACAAAACCTCCCATTCAAATCTAAAGTTGTAAAAATCTAAACAAACAAACAAACAAAATACTAAAAAGTCAAGTAAAAAAAAAAGGAGTTAAGAGAGGGAGAAGGCATGGGGGAAGGGGCAATAGGGGTGTGGTTATGTCAGAAATATCAAAATGTGAGTCCAAGTGAAAGTAAAATTGCCTTCTTCCAAAGTGAGAGAGAAGTAGGTTGACCCTGCACTGGACAGGACAATGCATGTATCTATAGAGAATTATTCTGCATTGCTTTCAGTCTTCTATAACCTATACAGTTGTAAAATACCTCAAAGATGATGAATGAGTGGACCAGATAGCCCAAAAGAAGCATGTGCTGAATATGTCTGCAATGCAGGTTCCTAGTTGAAACACAGCTTTCCCTCCACTAAGCTATAATTGTGTCACGGGTCTTGTTTCTGTGTGACTGGCTTTATGTCAGGAACTGGTCTGGTTCAAGTTATTAGAATCTCCAGATTCTGAGAGGCCTACAACTTAGCTATATAGGCATGTCTTACTGTCTTTGTGGAACTGCATGAGTGCACCCAGCTCTGGTGGGAACTGGTGGGAACTGGTAAGATTTCTCCCCTTTCCTAGAAAAGGGGAAGTTGCAAAAATAAATGGAAGTGTGTGTGTGTGTGTGTGTGTGTGTGTGTGTGTGATAGGAAAGAAACTTGCAAGTTCTTCTGTCCTTCACTGTTTCCCCCTGATAACTCCAACCACACACAGAGGCCTTGGCCCCTGGCCCTCTATCACCAACCTATCATATTCTTGTTGGTAAACAGCAGATGAAAGAAAGATCTTTTCTTTTCTACTGCCAGTTGGGTCTAATTTCTTAAGCCACATTGTCTGAAATCTCCCTCTTTTGATAAATAATGCTACCTTCTCCTCCTGGAATCCAGGTAAAGAAAATTCTTACTTACTTCTTTTTCCCAGATACTTCCGTGTCTAGATGGCCTAATGGCTGCTGGCCCTTAGGTCCTGCCTCATCAGGGGCATCTTAGAGGCCTTGACAGAAACACCATCAGTCAGGTAATTTGCATGAATGGTTCTTTAATAACCATCCAGCTCCCCCTTCTCACCCTTCCCTGCAGGATCTTCATTAGTCAGTAACCTAATTCAAGCTTGAAAGATTTCCATTACAGTGCCCATTGTTTCCTGACCATTGGCTAATTTTCTGTTCAGCAGGACATTTTTTTTTTTTTTTTTTCTGAAGCCTGTGACTTGTCTCTTGACTGACATACATGCATTTCTTTCTGGAAAAGTAAATGACCTCACTGCACAGCACAGCACAGCACATTCTCCATTCTGTTAATGGTGCGTTCATTTTGTCAGTACAATAAAAGGTCACAGGCAAATTATCAAAACAACGCCTAAAGTTATCTTTAAAAAACAACATAATGTGACATAAACATAGAGGTCAATGACCCATGAAGGTAAGGAGACAGCGCAGATCTCAGGGTCAATTAGGTGTTGACAGAGGACCTTCCGTTTTCCCAATTTAGCAGCTTGGTTATTTCTTTAAATTTACTCAACAAGTTGGATTGGAGCATCCATCTGGGTTAGACCATTGAGTAGAAAAGCTCAGAGTCTTCCAAGACTCTTAACATTTTACAGACAATAAGCTTGTGGTTTTCATCTCTAGCTGTACATGTCTGTCACTTTTGAACATACTCTATTCATACATAATCTCACTTAATAGGAGACTGTGGATTTAATAGGAGACTTAGGATAGGAGACTGCGATTTTCCACAGGTGTCTACATGAGTTCAGTGTGTACCCAGGGTTGGAATTTTTCTAGAAATTTGGTTTTCTACCACTCTTATTACACTTAGTTGTTATTTTCTTATAATTAAGTTATCTTTTAGATTACAAAATGGTTCTTCAAGACATGTCTCTTTAGAAAAGCTGAACTCTTGTCTGTGTCTGCTAGGCATCATTCTTTCATGCTTAGTTAGCCTTATTCTGGAGTATGGATTTCCCCTTCCACATGTTATCTAGAATAATGATTTTGAATTTGTATGTTGAACTAAAAACACAAGGCTTCATTAAATCAAGAAGAGCTGCCTCTTACCTAAGGAATTCTGCTTCCTTCAGTGGACACCCCATTTAAGTCTCCCCAGTCAGAACATTCTTGTCCATTTTTCAGGCTGCCTCACAGCCCTGTTTTGACAACTCATTTACTCTCTCATGTTAGTTACTTTTCTAGCCACTGTGACCAACCACTGACAAGAAGCAACTTAAGTGGGGAAAGCTTTCTTCTGATACCTGGCTTGAGGCTGGCGTGCATCATGGATGAAGATGGGAGCTGGAGGCTGTGTGGTCTTATCTAGACAAACCAGGTAGTAGTGAAATAGGACAGAAAATGAAGTTAGGTTATATACAAGCAAGGCCCACCCTCAATGATGCAGTTCTCTCCACTAGGCCTCCTGACCGTCATAGAACTCCTATAACAGCAGGCCAGGTGGAGACCAAGTATCCAACCCTCAAGAAAAGGTAGAAATAAAGCTTTTAGTTGTGAATTGCCGAAGTTTGAAAGCCAAGATCTTTCAAAAGGATCACAATGTTTTCAAGTAAACTCTGAATAATCTCTCTATTGCTAACGAGTCTAACATTTTCCTTCTGACTATGTTGGGTCTGTTGTCCTGTCTTGGTGATTTGGAAGGACTGGTCTTATTAGGACAGCAGTCTTAGGGGATTCATGTGTTCACAGCTGAGAAAGGACTTGTGAGCCAGGCTGAAATGACTCTTCCCAGCTTCCACTTCACACCCAAACTTCCAATTCTCCCTTGATGCAATGGATGGGACCCAAGGTAGTTGAGGAGAAAAGCCTGCCTAATGGGAAGGTTTCGTCACGCCCAGTGCTATCTCCTCGGAAGATGTTTCACAGATTTCTCTTTGTCCTTTATGGTTTTGAAATTCCTCCCTGTTGAGGCATGAAAGAAGCCTAATGGATGAGAGATGAGCATCCAGGCAGTGTGCCTCCATTCTTCCCAAAGCACAGGTTTCTATGACATGTGCACCCTTAAGAGTCTTTGATAATCCTTTTTACCAATCTTTTTGTCAGAGTTTAAAAGGAAGCTTCAGCAGCAGGCACAAAGGGGAGGGAGCTTATGGGACAGAGCTGAATGACAAACTGTGTGCCTGGGTGTTTGTGAACTGAGCTCTGCTTCCTTCAGCCTAACACCAGTATCTTCGAATATATTTGGAGACATAGACTTTAGAGACTTTAACTGAGGTCATAAAGATGTGGCTCTAATCCTGAAAGACTGGTGTCCTAATAAGACGCAAAACAACAGAATGGACTTGTGCACGCAGCAGGAGGGTTGGCAGGACACAACTGCAGAGCCATGATTTGCAAGTCAAGGAGGCCTCAGAAAAAGTTAATCCCGCTGGCACATTTAGCTTTTAGCTTCAAGAACTATAAAAAAAAAATTAAATAAATAAATGGCTGTATTTTGTTAGAGCAGCCCAGGAAACTAGTGTAGTTGTTTGTTTATTTGGTCTTGAAGAATGGAAACTCTGTGGGTGATGAATACTTCATTTATACCATCAGTGCAGTGAAAACCCAGCACCCAAGGTGGATTCATGGTGAACATGGATCACAAGCAGACATCAGCCATGTGGCTTTAAAACACTAGCTTAGCTTCTAACTCTCTCTCTCTCTCTCTCTCTCTCTCTCTCTCCCTCCCTCCCTCCCTCCCTCCCTCTCCCCCTTCCTCCCTCTCTCTTTCTCTCTCTCCCTCTCTCTCCCTCCCTCCCTCCCTTTCTCTCCCTCTCTGTCTCCCCCTCTCTCCCCTCTCCCTCCCCCCCCCACTCTCATTTTAGTGTTGCAGTTGACATTCAAACACTTTCAGAGACTACAATATTGCAAGGCAAAAGTTTTATTATGGCCAGGCCAACCTGCTTTCCATGGGAGTAGACAAAGAAATCGGCCCTCAGCTACAGCATGTGGGAATCTTACATAGGTGCTTCATGACCTTTGCAAGCAAGCTAAGCTTAATACAAAAGCAAACTCAGGTAGGTGCATTCAGAAATTAGAGAAGGATGTCAAAAGTGTTCTATCACTCTACATTTTACATCTTTTGAGACAGTATCTCTCTCTGAAGCTGAAGCTTACGCTATAAGGGTTGGCTGATGAATTCCTGGGATCAGACTGCCTTAACTTTGCAATGCTATAATTAGAGGTTAGAATGAAGCTGGTAGTTCAAGAAACTTGCCTAACCGTCAAGTTTTCAGGAAATAATCTTCAGGGACTAAAGTTTCCATTGCAATTCCATGTCTTTTAAGTGCTTGGCTATTTTAGAATTTGATTTCAAAGAAGAAGCCTCATGATACAAGAAGGCCATATGTATTCTGAAAAGAGAAACCATCACCAGCATTTGCAATGTAGAACACAACAGCTGAGAGAAGTTGATCCGCTGAAGCCAAAAACAACACCTGCTTTTCTGCTTAGCTGTTTTCAGACTTTTGTATTTGTCAAACCAATACATAAAAACAAGTATTTTATATATATTAATAGAATAGCATGTAATGGTTTGGCACATTGTAAAATGCTTAAATGAGGATTATCATGTTCATTTCCTTTTTTGTCATTTCTTTTAAATCCTGCTTCCTAGCTTTCTACAGTTCATAGTACATTCTCTCTGCCTACAGTCACCATTCTGTCTAAGAGAGCATCAGGACTCATTTCTCCTTTAAAACTGTATCCTCATCAGCCAGTCTTTCCTCATTCCTTCTCCCACTTCCCTCTGCAGTTTCTGATAAATACCATTCAACTCTTAATGTCTGTGAAGTCAACTCTTAGGTTCCTTGTATGAGTGATATCACACTACACTCCTTCTGTGCCTGGCTTATTTCATGTAACCCAATAATCTTCAGTACTGTCCACATTGCCACTGTGAGAGTAACTCATTCTTTTTGTGGGTGAATAGTATTCCACTGTGTGTCTGTATCACAGTTGACATATTCCTCAGCAGGTGAATACTTAAATCGCTTCCATCTCTTGTCGTTTGTGAGGAGTTTAGCAACTAACAGAGATTGCAGGTGTCCCTTCAACATACTGATTTCAATTTTCTTGGCTATACTTCAAGGAGTACCATTACTGGGCCATATAATAATCACAATTTTAATCTTTTGAAGAGCCTTCACACTGCTTTCCATATCATTATACTAATGTATATTCTCATCAGTAGTGTGAAGTGTCTTTTCTCCTCCATATCCTCACCAGTACCTTTTGAGATTAGCTATTATTACTGAAGCAACGGTAGGGACTCGACCAGCATTTTTCTGAGGATTAGTGAAATTGTGCATCATTTTTCATGTGCCTGCTGGTCACCTGTATGTCCTAACTAGATCTACTGGCCATTTTTAATTGGGTTGATTTATGTTATTGAGTTTTAAAGAGTTCCTTGCATATTCTGGATAACTCTTTGCCAAGTAATATTTGCTAATAACGTCCAACCTTCTATGGATTATTTCTGAATTCTGTGGGTGGTGTCTTCTGCTATATGAAATCTGTTAGTTTGATATGAACCCATTTATCTATTTTTGCTTGTCTTCCCTAACTTTGGGAGTGATGCATAAAATTCCTGTCCACTTAGATGTTTGGAAACATTTCCTTTACATTCTCTTCTGGTGGTTTCATAGTGTCTTGTTTTATATTTAAAAGTTTTGAGTTTTTTCTTATAACTGGTGAGAGGTAAAGGTCTTGGTTAATTCTTCTGCACATGGCTGTCTAATACTCCCATCCCCATTTCCTAAAATCAGTATCCTTTATCAGTTGCTATTCTTGGCATCTGTGTAAAGGTCAGTTGGCTGTGTGTGTGTGAGCTGGATTCTAACCCTCTGTTCTGTTCTATTAGTCTATGTATTTTGATTTTTCTAAACTTTAAACAGAAGTTAATGGAATGTATGCTCATGGAGTTAGACCAAGCCTGCATTCGAGAGCTGGGCTGTTTTGTGTGATTCCAGGTAAACTTTTCTGTTCCATATTGCTTCTTCTTTAAAGCATCCCTGGTTGTTATAGTATTCTTATATATCAGAACCAATTAATTACTGGAGTAACTATAGAAGCTTGATACCAAGTGTTCCACACTTTGTAGACTGCTTTCCCCAATACCACAAAGACTTGACAACAGACCTTCAAGGGTTAATATTTCTCTGAAAACCTGTTCTTAAAAGAGCCTTCCATGGCCTTAGACTTCTGAAAGGAATGGCCTGCAGGTGATAGCTCCTGAGTGTTTTCCCACAGAGAGCAAAGTCATTATAAATTATAACAATTTTCTCTAAGTAGAGACAAACACCTGTGCTTTGAAAGGCCTTAAGGTCCTGTTCACCATTGCAAAGGCTCCAGGGAGATTTAGATAAAGACCACCTGTCAGTTTCCACGCCTTTCCCACAAACCAGAGTTTTCTAAGCTGCAAACACCTGAAGTCTCAGCTCCAAAGCAGACCAAAAAGGATTTTCTGAAGCAGTGTTTAAAAAGCTATTTCAATTTTATTTACTTTGTTTTGTCTTGGAGGGTTTGTTTTAGTCCTCATCTCTGCTGAGGTGTTGACAGAACCAAAAAAGAACTTAAAATTCTAGAATTGAGCAGTTTGCTAACAGAAGCATGAGACTAAATGAGCACATAGGTGATTTCATGAGTGAGAAAGTAAAAACAGAAAATGCTGAAAATCAAAATAAATTAAGGTAGAGAGAAAAACGGAAACTTAGACAATACACTAACTACTGAAAACACATTGGAAGATCCAAGGAATTCCCTCACCAAGGAAGAACACTAAGGAAAAGAACGTTGGACTCACACCCAAAAGCAATGTCTACCAAACACAAAATCTTTTCCCACTAGAAGGAGCCAGTGCTTCCTGAGGAAAAATGGACAATTCTGGGTTTGTGGCAGGAAATGTGCAGGTCCAGACAAGTTTGTCATGGCTAATCGTCACGAAGTTGCCAGATATTACAAGGTTTGTGTTTTAAAAAAATCAAGGGCTAACTAGAAGAGGCTCCTACTGCCTCTAAGTGGAATCATTTTTGAGTTTTCTCTTTGTTTTGAGACAGGATCTCATGTAGCCCAGGCTATCCTGAAACTCACTCTGTAGCCAAAGATGGCCTTGGACACCTGATCTTTCTGCCTCCACTTTCAAACTGTTGGGATTGCAAGTGTGAAACACTGTGCTCAGTGTGAAGTGCTAGAAATCAAACTCAGGGATTCACTCAAGTCAGGAACTCACTCTAGCAATAGAGCTGCAGCCCAAGATCATAATTTGAGTCTTAGCAGTAAGAAAACCAATAGTTACTAGAAATATTCAGCATAGTAAGGAAAGAAAAATTGAATCTGTTCAAATCATGTGGTCCTAGTGATGTGAAAAAATAACTGGGCAAGTGGGAAAGATGGCAAAGAACCATATAATTCTGAAAGCTGAGAAAGGAAAAATACCAGCATTCATCCTGCTACCATTATATAAAATAAACGTGAAAAGAAAGGGCTGTTACACAACTGTTTCACACAATACATACAGATGTACAATGAATGACTAACCTTGTCCACATCTCCCACACACAAATGAATAGACTTGTGCACCAAGCTTCAAGGGCTATCATAGAACACAGAAGTCACCAGACCATTCTGAGCCTGGTATGAAAGAACACACCTGGGGAACAGCCTATATCTTTCCAGAGGGTCAGATTGCACCTGATTAAGTCTCTAGACCCAGCTGCTAATTGAAGTCCATATGAGCATCTACTCAGAAAAACCAAACTAGGAAAACGCCATAGGTGAACCTGCCTGGGATCTTCACAATCTAACAAGGAAGAAAAGAAGACCATTGCAAGGAAATTTATGAATTAGTGCAATATGGTTGGAAGACTAGAATACTAAAAAGGACCAGGACAGATGGGGTCACTTCTGTATTGCTGAGAAGAGTGTGAAATGATATTACTCCAGAAAATAGTTTAACTTTTATTCTTAAAAGCAAAAATAAAAAACAGAAACACTGAGCATACAACCCTGAAATTGCACTCTTTGGTTATCAGGGAGAAATAAAAGTTATGTTCATATAAAAATTCATATGTAAATGTTCATAGCAGCTTTATTATAATAGCTAAAATTGGACTCACCCTGCATATTCTTCAGTGAGTTCATCCTTAAACCAACCAACATTACCAAAGATAGCTTGCTACTCAACAATAAGGGAACAAAGCCACAGTTATTGTTAGACAAAGTGGATGCCCCCCCCCCAATGATGCTACAAAGGAAAGGACATTCCCAAGGCATGTGCTATATTAATTCACTCTAAATATCCTTAAAAAAAAAAATCCATGAAGGTGGAAAACAGATGAATAATTGTCTTGCCAGGAAATTAGGGTGAGAAGGGGTGTTTGGAGCCATAAGAAGATACTGTGAGAAGCCTTGTAGTAAGGGGATGGTTCTGTGTATTGATGAAGGCTGTGGTTACCAAAGGCTGCATATGTAGTACCCTATAAATATAGAAAGTATCTATATAATTGATGGAATTCATATGAATCCTGTGATTTATCAATGTAGAACCAAACCTGTCTCTCTATAGTCACAGTTTGTTTGACTGACTGACTGATTTTAGTTAAGTTTTGCACCCAGCAATTCTCCATTCTCTGTGGACAGCAACTGTATATTTTGGCATTTTACTGTGATTCAGTACAACTCTGATGCTATCTACTTGGAGTATCTAGAGTAAAGGGCTCCATGGCTGTTCATAAGACCCAGGTTGCTTTCTATAGCTCCATCTTGAGAGAGTAGAAGTTGAGAGATCCTGCAACCCCAATCCTGATAGATACTTTTCATAGAGAACTCAAGAAAGCACTCTGATGGTTTCTTATCAAGATTTTATTTCAGGCACAGAAAAGCAGGAGCTATGCATAAGACCAAGCATTATAAGAAGAGTTTTGGCTCTTCCAAGCCCTCTTCAGATGAGAAAAATCTCTCAGCATCTCTACAGCATTGCCAGGTCTTTGAACCTCATTTGATAGAATTTTTATGGAGGTTCTATTACATAAGCTTGATTGATCAAACCATTTGTTAGTGATCACTAGTTAATAAAAACAACCAGTTTCACCTGAAGCTGTCTTGGGATACAGTCACCAGTCATCTCATTAACACGTGAAAGGAATTCTTATAACTTAGAGATGCCAAAGCTCTTATAAGCCCTTATATCAGGAGTCAGGATTAAGGCCAGTTATTAAAATAAAAGGTGCTTCCCAGGTACAGTAATCCACCAGGCTATCCATGTGTTTTGTAAATACCGTGTGTACTGGCAGGCACGTCTACTCTCTGCCTGTGCTTTTGTTTGGAGAGTGGGGTGTACAGGGTGCCAGTGAAGCTCACATAGCAGATCATATTCAGCTAATGTTTAGACAGCTGCTGGAATCAGGTTTAATGAGATAATGTAATGCTTTTAGGTTTGTGGCTCTGTGTTAGGGGAAAGCCTCCAAATGATCCAGGTTTAAGTAACAGCATACATTCTAAACTCATAAAATTAGGCAGTTGTGGGAGCAACGAACATAGCAAATGACATGCTTCCCCTTGAAAATATGTGTTTTTAAAGATACTGGGAAATCTGTAGGTTTGGCAGTGGTGAATTACAATCTAATGAATTGTCAATTATCGTAAATTATTTGGTCACCATGACCAATAATTGTATCTAACTGAATTCCAAGGTATATTAAAGCATATACATCCTCTGTTGATATCTTCAAAACCCTCTTGCCTAGAGTAAGCATCTTTATTATTCTGTGTATAGCATGGTGGGGTAAAATATCAGATTCTTTTACTTAAGGGAATGTTCCAGAATGTACTTACTTGACTCTGTTTAATTTTCATTAACAGAGCTAATGCTAACAGGCTCTAAATGTGGCATTATGAATTCAATGGCTGTCCGTTTACTTCAAAATTGTTGATAGCCAGGACCAAAATGCACCTCAACAGATGTTGGTGACTTCGGGAACACTTTGTGTGTCAGAATCTTCTTACTGACTCTAGCTAGAGCATTCCTTGGAGAGGATTCTGACAGATTTCCATACAGCAAAGTAGACAGTTTCAGTGCAGGCTGCACTGTGCTGTTTCATGGAAAAAACAGAAGGCAGTACCTCCCCAACACCATGAGAATGTGATGTCACTGCAAAGGCTTCAAGAAGCTTCCGTCTCTGGAGAACTTAGCAAGATAGCCATGAGGATATCACAACTGTGTTAACTGTGACAATTTCATACTAAATGCAGAATAAGAAAGCACCTCCTGAAAGCCAGTTAATGAGAATTGAGAGGAGAAAGAAGTGTACTAACTAACCTAGAAATGAGTGCTTTCTGGAGCTCTACAATGGAGGATAGGGGCCACACTCAGGGACTTGGTGAGTGCTGGATAATGGGGACAGCATCCCATGCGTTTGCTCCTGATTTTCTCTCTCTTGTCTTGTTCTGCATCTTTAGATGACTCACTTTACACACACAATCTCATGAGCACATATAATACCTGAATACCCTGAAAGAAGCTGCAATAGCAATGGACTCAACCAAGGCTTGATGTTTCTTGGGAATGAAACATTCTTTCCACACATTCTGCTGTCATACTGTGAAGAGAAACTGTCAATTCTGATATGGCTTGGTTTTAAGATGAAATGCTTATCTGCACCAAACCGTTTCA
This sequence comes from Arvicanthis niloticus, assembly GCF_011762505.2. Taxonomy (NCBI): domain Eukaryota; kingdom Metazoa; phylum Chordata; class Mammalia; order Rodentia; family Muridae; genus Arvicanthis; species Arvicanthis niloticus. The sequence goes on from NC_047661.1 coordinate 49,291,310, forward strand.
CCCACTTGTTATGAAGCAGTTGAGGGAGGGGCTAAGATCTAAAGGTGTAATGGTCATTAAGAGGGGGTTTCCCGAATGAACAGAATAAGACTGTCTTGCTGGAAACGCCTTGTCACTTTCAAGTGATGACATTATGCTTACATAAACCTAATACCACTTTGTCCTTGAGTGGATCTGTCTATTCAAGGAAATCAACCCCTGATTTAGGATGTATAACTCTAAGGGTTTAGTCTTCTGTAAGCTCTGCCTTCCAAGTATTATTAGCCACAGCATGGTACTTGGCAGCTGCGAATAAATTAAAATATGCAGGGAGAAAGTGGGCATTCTTATTGGCAGCGGTGCCTCAGCTCATGGCGAAGCTCCCTCTGACACGTTATTTGTTCTCCTGTGTGCTTGACTTTTCTTGGTCAATGAATATACTCACCACCCCTAATTGCCATGTTGTTGGTGAACATCTGAACTTTGTGGCGATTTCCATTGCCTTTCCACTTTCTACATGTTGGGACACCATTCAACTTAGCCAATGAGGACCAGCACCCTCATGAGCTCAGGAGTCTACTTTCCTTAGATCTCTCCAGGATAACACCTTGAAACAAACAGGCTTATATAACAGATGCACACTCTGCTCTCAGCCACATTAAAAAATGTGGAAACCAATTTTTGAATATGAACATTTTCCATATTTCCTACCAGTCATCTTTCCTTCTTGGCTGATGCTGGACTCTTCACCCTGCAGGAGATAGGGAGCTGTATCCACTGTGTCTTCCACTGCAGTTTCACACAAAGGACGGTGCCTGATACTTGACTGCATTTGCTATGCAATGACTGGAACAGTGATCAAACAGCTGAAGGAGAGTTTCATGATTTATAGCATCCTTTACTGTCTTTCTTAATTTTAATAATTGTTTTCTAGAGAAAGATTTAAATGATGATTTCAAGGTAATATAGGTGGGATGGGACAGTAGCTGTCTCTATGTGTCTTTTGTGCCTTTACATACAGGTTCAAAGATGTGTTTCAAGATATGGCACTTTCTGAAACTGCCCTACAGGTAACTTAAAGACAAGGAAATTATGGGAGCCACTTGATGGTGATCTGTTTGTTCTACTACATATTATAGTGTGTGCTGCTTTCTTGTTTCTCTTTTTAAGGATAGGCTTTATCCTTGTTTTGTGAGGATTTTTTTTTTTTTTTTGAGATCTAGTCCCATTATGTAGCTGTAGCTCGTATATAGACTGAAACTCCAAGATCAGGACAGCCTCCAACTCACAGAGATCCCCCTGCTTGCTTCTAGGGTTGTAGGATTAAAGGCATGCACCACCTTGCCTGGCTATCACATTCTATTCAATCATCCAAACACTGAGACTGACTCATTCCAAGATTCTTAGAGTCTGACCTCTAACCCTCTGAAGCTCTAAGAGGGTTGTAAGTAGTGGGGGTAGAAATACCAGGGGAAGGGGCTGAAGGGGCATCCACAGCAGCGAGCAAAGACTCTTCTCTGGCTCTTTCCTGTGGTCCTGTGAGGAGGATCTACCTGCTAGTGACAGAGATAAAGAAAGACTCATGGCAGGCGACTGCTCTAACACTGTTTGTATATAAGGTTGTTCAGCCTGGCCAGCAATAACTTCTCAACTAAGGAAATAAAGAGAAAAGATCTGGATTTAGAATGATCCAGGAGGTATCTGTGCACAAGCCAATGTTTTAACCAAGTGTGAGAGAGATAATAATAATAAAGAATGTAGATAAGAACGAACTGAGTCCACTCTCCAGTGCAGGACAATGATGTGAATGATGTTAGAGCATCGTACTTCTTAGCAGCTCTTGAAATTTGGTACAAGTAATATCCCCATTCCATAGACGATGCAACTCAGGCTCAGAGAGGTCACACAGCCAGAAGAGAGCAGTGCAGTGCACCACAGCAGTGATAAGTGAGATATACCTGCTAGCTTCACTATAGAATTTCAGGACTATCCCTAGGGATGGTCAGCACAAAAGAATATACTCAACACTTTTCAATTTTTTCACTATAATTAATGTGTAGTAGCCACTGATATTATCATCCTGTAATGATGAAACTGAGACCTAGAGGGGAGAAAACAGAGACAGCAAACAGGCAAGTAACATGGATGTGTCAGACAGTAAACATGAGTATAGCATAAATCATTGTAATGCCTTCTTCGTGAGCACCATTGATGGAGTAATGTCAGCAACGACATTGCCTCCCACCTCAGCACATTTGTGAAACAAGAGTGGTAAGCGTAAAGTTGAGATTCTGGAATAGTGATGCTCAGATTATCTAATTGCATCTTTTTTGAAAACATAATTTTGAGTGTGTGGGGGAATGTATGAGTGTCCATATATGTGCTGGTGTACGTGCGTATGCCCACACACATTCAGAGTGCATGCTTGTATCAGTGCTGTGGTTACCAGAGGTCAACACTGGGTGTCATTTATTAGGAGTCGCTCACCTTATTGTTTGAGAGTCAGTCCTGGGGATCTGAGGCTTTCTGGTCAACCTAGGCTGGGCAGCCTGCAAGCCCCAGTAATCTGTTTAAGGTCCCCAGTACTGACACTAGAAGCGTATGCCACCATACTGAGCTTTCTGTGTGGCTGCTGGAGAATGACTTCAGGGTCTCAGGCTTGCACTGCAAACACTTGACTGACTGAGTCACTACCCACCCCCTGTAGGGATGGTTTGAAAAGGTAGTTTGTGTGAGTAATAAAATTCATCACATGTTAGTAGCAATAACCATAGTTCAAAGAAATGACATGCAATTAGCTGCAGAGAGAAATACTCAAATATATAGACCACATTTTGGAATGTATTTTGAAGGAGGGATAAAGGGACAAAACTGCATGTGTGGGGAGCTGGGAGTATTTTTAATCCTGATGATTATTTTCATTTAGGCTAACAGTAAGTTTTAAGATAAGAGAATTAAATTACTAGAAACAAAGGTAAGTTGGTTTCCCTCTGTTAGTTCTGGTGAATAATCTAGACATAGAATAATGAGGCCCAGAAGGACAGCGGTGGCAGAAGGAAGGGAAGAGGAGTGGGTGAGCTGGAGGGCAGTGCTCTTCTCGCACTTCTATGGTGGCTCCCACACTATTACTCAGTGAGTATGTTAGGTAAGAAACGCAAACTCATGTTCCACTGGACTAAGAAAGACACATCCTGGTGATGGTTTGTGGCACTGCAAAAAGATGCAGTCCTGAACAAGCAGCTGGGAGCCACACGCTGTGCTGATTGCCAGTGCTTTACTGTGGTCCTGCAGCAAAGGAGAGCTGGAACTGGAGCATGGGTTCCTTATCCACATTTGCTATTCCATCCACACTTACATGTGGGTAGTTCCATGTGAGATTATGTGCTTTTGGTACTCAAGTTCTGAGTTTGAAGCATGTGTCTGGGATGTCCCGCCGAACTTCCCCTACCCTTGCCTCTGGATGCAAAAATACATAAAGTGCAAAATATTTGTACCTAGTATTTTAGTTTCAGTTGACTTTCTTTTATGGCTACCCTGCTGTTAAGCTAAATATACCTTTTGAGAAAATTGCATGTGTGTATGCACACATATGCACATGCACTTGCTTCTCTGCATGTGCATGAAGAGCAAGGCATGAGTCAAAGGAATCAAAGGACCGCTAGTGGGAGTCTGTTCTGTCCTTTACCCTGTGGGCTCTGAGGATGGAACTCACAATCCTGGGCTTGGCAGTGAGCGCCTTCATTCTCTGAACCACCTCATCAGGCCCCTAAATAATCTTTGAGTAAGATGACAACTTTAAAATCATTACTAATAGTGTTCAACTGTCTTACATTCTGGAGTTATTATAGTGTGGAAGATACTTTACAGTAAGTGTTTTCATTTTACAGAGATAGTGTTAGAGTAGCTGTGACCTGAAGTCAGCACAAGCTCACAAGACCACACTCCAGCTTAGAAAAGGACAGAGAGGGCACTTCATCCTGAAGCATATTTTTCAAAATAACGTGAGGCTGACTCATCCCACCAGTGTGTCTGGATGCGGGCAAAGGGCTGGCCCGAGTGGTTTCATTGTCAGTGGATCTTTCTGAAAACAACTTGCACTCCAAGAGAATCCCAAGGACTGAGGTCACCTCAGACCCAGGGACCTAGGACAATGACTCAGACATTTTGATTGAATTTTATGTAACATTGTCTCTTGGCATTTGTTCAAATGAGTTCAGGTGTTGGTCACTCATATTTGGCAGCCAAAGGCTAGGCTGCCCTGTGAGTGTGATATGGGTGGTCATTCAGGAATAAACAGTGAGTGAGTATAATTCCTGTTGTGTCTTATGTTAGTAAGTCTCCATGTTTACTGTGAGTAATAACTCTGCTTCAAACAGGCACAAGAGTTCCCACGCTCACTCAGTCCCTCACCTGATGACTGCCATAAAGTCAAAGCCTCTCTGCAAGTAAAGGGACTCTCAAAATGTCCTCCGAGTGCCGGAAACAGGAAAATGTGTTTTAAAGTCCACTACCTCACCTATGTGCCCATAACTTACCCAAATGAGTCCGTTAAATGAGCTGTTGATGTCACATTAGCCATTTTTTTTCCTCCCATGGAAATTCATGTTCAGCTCCTAGGTTACTTCCCTGTGTGAAATTTACAGGTGTGCCAGCCATAAAGAACATGAATGCATAATACATAAATAAACTGTATGTTCTTTTTACAGAAAATAAAAAAAGAAAGAAAAAGCCAAAAGAAAAAGGAAGAAAAAGAAAACTAGCCTCCCTTCTTCCAAAGGGAGAAAGCATAAGTCTTGCGTTTTTATTTTTGATGCCTTTTTGCCTTTAAATATATGGGACGACTGTTAATGCCCATATTCACAGCAGGGGTAGGGGGAAATGGCAGTAAATTGTAAGCACATTTACATTATAACAAGGCCCATGGAAGTGTTGTAATTCACACAGTTATTTCAACAGTGGTTGGAATCCCTCCAATTTAATTTTCTGAAGTTGAGCTGTGCAGCTGGGTCATCCCTGGTCTAATCTGGGAAATGCATCTCTTAGGGCTGTGGATCAGGACGCCTGCTTCACAGCTGTCACCAGGGGCATCATTTACAGCCACCAGGGTCCAAGGGCAAAGCACCATACTCACTTTATGTGGACACAGCAGCCGAGCTTCATAAAGCAGGCTACAAAGAGCAATAATCAATATTTCATGTTTAATGATGCAGAGCTAAAATTAGTATAGATTTTATGTCTTCTACTTTTCCAAATTATGCAAACATTAGTAAGCCCCTTTTAGTGCCTTTATTATAGTTCCATTTAAAAAAGAATCTGGAGGGGGGACTGGTGAAGAGACCTATTAATATTTAATTGAATGATTAAATAGTCAAAAGCATCAGAAGTACATATGGCTTTTAACTTTTGTTAAATAGTTACCCTTAGGTTAATATGAAATCATTCTCAACACACACACACACACACACACACACACGATTTATGTGAGTGTTACTGATTTTTATCACCAATTGCTGTAGAATGAAGTAAAGTGTAGATTGTGTTCAAATTTTAAGTTTCTCTAGATGCTCTGGAGCATGCTGGGAATAGCACAACCAATGTGCAATTCAGACAAGCTAAAAGGTTCTACTTAGACATAAGTGCACTTTAGAGAAAAACAATATTAAAAAAGATTTCTGATTTTAAATCTGTCCAAACAATATACCATACTTATTCAAAACACAAATGGATTAAAGACAAAGAAAAAAAATAAACAAACAGATGAAACTGCTTGATTCTTGAGTAGGTCCAATAGCTGGACCATGAGAATGAACTCGCCAGTCTCTTAGCTGTATCCCACTGTGTCTGACAGGTAGAAGCTGATCACAAAAAGGCAAATACTCTATTGGCCATTCATTCTAGTATTTCACAACCTAATTACTTCAGAAAAACTCTCTTGACAGTAGGTAGCATGAGAAGGAACCCGCCAATTATTCACCATGATGGTAACTTACACTCCCTTACCACTCAAAACGGATTTCATTTGGAAGAATTGCAATGCTGTATATGAATTGTACCTAAATAATTCAACTTGTATTTCTCAGAGGCACTGAGCTAATTTTTTTTTTCCAAAAAAGATAGTAGTCAAATAAAGTTGGGTAGGAATTGCCCTATTATTTTTCTTGAGTGAAACTGAGCCATGAAGTAAGTTTGAACCTTTGGGTTGGGACATCTTCTCCTACAAGGGGTCAGCTTTGGGTAGATACTTGTTATTCAAGATGATGGATTAATTGTATTAATTGTATTTGTTGGGAGTGCCAAGTAGGACAAACAAAAGCAACTTAGGATTCTTGCAGTTTTAGCCAGGTGCCCAGAGCTAAAACAGATAAGTCACTTAAGTGGATGGCTGACAGGGAAGGAAGGGAGGGTCCAGGAAACACTCCAGGCTTGGGGAAGAATCTTGAGCTATTGACAGTGTGAAAGAAGGGAAAGGAAGAGGAGGAAAGGAAGAAAAAGAATAAAGGGGAAGTAAGGGAATGGGTAGAGGAAAGGGAAGATGCTGGGAGCAAGGGAAGAAGAAGGGAAACCATTGAGCCATGTGAAAGAGCCACATGAGAGGCCACTGGGAGCTGTGGTGGCCTCTACCTCCTGCCAACCTGCATTCCAGCAAGAATTTATATCCCTGAAGTCTTTGGCTTCTCTCACTCATCTTGGTGCCTCTCTCCCAAGAGCTGTGAACAAAGAATCATGGATGATAAAAACGCAAACCACAAGCTCCTCAGGACTCAGAGGAGAATGGAGAACAGTGAAAGGAATAATAGTTGGAAGAGCTGAGACTGTAACCCTCCTGATACTAAAGTGTCCATGTCTTTGCCACGATGACAGGTTCAATTCATTTATTCATCACATAACTATTAAGCCACCCACAAATGCTTTGTTTTGTGGGGGAAGGGCAGGTACACCAGGTGGATGACCCAGCAGTCCTGACCTCCAGAAATTTAGGTGGAAGGAAGTTAAAAGTAAATAAAAACTGGAATGATGGCTTGTTGCTAAGGACCTGGGGCAGGAGACACAACCCTTGTTGAGTGGTGAGAAGACATTTGTGGATGGAGAGAGATAGAGGCATCCTCAGAGAAGAATGGGATGGGCTGACAGAAGAGTTGAAAAGATTCAGTCATTGAATGTCATGGAGGAGAGCATGTGGTTTCTGACATTGTGTATCTGAGCAGGCTTAGCGGAGTTTGGGAAGAGGAAGGAAAGCAGAGAGAAGCAAGCTGGGTTCTACTGTGTTAAGACCTCAGTTGCAGGCATGAAATGTTTGTATGTTTTTAACATTAAAACAGAGCTTTCTCAAAGATAAAACACCCGGTGGGGAATGTTGAGCAAGCCAACTTCCTGATTCATCTCTGAGAAAATGAGGACATGGTTTGAAACTTCCAGGCCATGCTTATCTTATTCCAGGAGATGCTTTGTATAGTTAGCATAAATAACCTAATGGCACAATCCATCCTCCAAACAGTCAGTAGAGCAGCTGTTCAGAAAGCTCAGGGTAGTCATTGACCTTATGTTTGATAGCGTTTCCTAGAACATCAATGGTCAGATTGAGTGATGCACTGCACCAAAGCCTGCCTCACCCAGGATACTCCCACAACTGAGGAATGGAGGAAAGTGCCTGGCACAGAGCCTGCAAACTACTTCCTTCCTACTCTTTTCTCTGAGTGTTTCCTCCCCAAAAGAAAATAACAATGCAGGCATCACAGCACACAGTAGACGAGAAACTGTTAAGACTACCAAAAGCTGGTGCCCTCCATTACCCATAGTGTGGAGGATAAAGAGGAACATGCAAAGCCTAAAAGCTGGACTCTGGCTTTCAAAAGCAGCTAAGATGCTTTTAACGTTAAGCTGTACAATTTTCCAAAAACAAACAAACAAACAAAACAACAAAAACCCCAAGACAACAACAACAAATGATTGGTGGATACTCAAGCAAGATCATATTTGTACATTGGAATTCAACTTCTCATCATACATAAGTGATGTCACCAACCCAGAAGCAATAGGTACTGTTGTTCTAAGATCACAGATGCTCTACTCCATGATTTAGAGGCTCTACCCTGTAATTTATAGAGATCAGTCACAGCCACCGCTTGTATCTAAAAGAAGTCTGTCTCAAAAAATCTGTTTTTGTTTTGTTTTGTTTTGTTTTTTTTGAGACAGGGTTTCTCTGTGTAGTCCTGGCTGTCCTGGAACTCACTCTGTAGAACAGGCTGGCCTCGAACTCAGAAATCCGCCTGCCTCTGCCTCCCAAGTGCTGGGATTAAAGGCATGTGCCACCACTGCCCAGCTTGTCTCAAAAATCTTAATTAACATTTTTGCATGTTCATGAATTAAAAATTCTAAACAGACACATACAAAGATATTTTTCTTATAAATTGGTTCTCTGTAAAAAGCAAGTGTGAACACTACCATTTATGTAACTTGCATCGACTGCTAGTGACACTGAAGGTGTGGTGAAATATGACAGAGTAAGTGGGGAGGATCGGAGTAGAGAACATAGATGCAAAGAATAAGTTTGTGGTACTGAAGACAGAATTTCACTGTAAATGCCAAATCCTAAGTTTTTCATTGAGAAGTATGTTCTGTAGGACTGTTGATTATCTACCTACTGATCAATTACCTGTCTACCTATCTATCTAGACTGGGTTAAATTCCATAAGAAGTAGGAGTAGACAGTACCGAAAATGACAGACAGGGAGAACAAAGCCCAGAATGGGTAGCTGGCATATTGTCAGAGAAACTGAGGCTATGTAGGAGTAGAGAAAATGGAGAGGACATAATCAGGAGTAAGGAGGAGCCACCCTGTCTCTAGTCCATGTTGTATGTAGCTCACTGGAAGAAATGGTTTCCTTCTAAGACTGCTTTAGGAAGAAGGCATACTGTGTGTCTCAGCCAAGTTTGTCATTAGTGAAATCCTCTAAATGTTGAAACTGTTCTTGAAACAGTGTAGTTATCTTGCTCTCACAAGAACTTATCTATTCCTAGAACAGTAAGGCATGGTTCAGCTAAAACAGGATAATTTAGGAAGTGTTCAAAGGAATTGAAAGAAGAGGCTTTTGCTGAGGGTGGACTGAAGTTGCACAGCCATATGGTAAGGGTAAAGGGACTGGAGAGAGGTGGGGGTGGGCTCAAGTTCTAGAATGCTCAACGTAATGCAGGTATGATTTCAACTGTGTGCCAAGAGATGTGTAGGGTATATACAAAGATATGTCAACATTGGGACTTGGGCACCTGGGTGTTTAGAAATCCAAGATCAGTACCCCTCAGACAGTGAGGGATCCCCTTAGTTCTGATTGTGCTTTTCCTTTGGGACTGTCACTTCAGCACTTTCAGGGAGCAGGCTACATAGTATGTATGGCCCTAGGAAATAATCTCCCCAGAAACAGAATACTATACACCTTCTTTACATTTCCTCTTCTGTAATCGTTAAAACTGGGGACCTCTTGGCTGTCTCAAGCACCCACATCAACTTCTGTTATATCCCTATAGCTGCAGAAATGAGACCACAGTGACTACAGATACTCAAAACTCAAAGGTGTGTGTGTGTGTGTGTGTGTGTGTGTGTGTGTGTGTGTGTGTGTGTAAGTGGACATGTGGACTATATAGTAAAGGTTACTATGATACAAGAGAGAATGTTTGCTGTATAGCCAAACCCAGCACACATTCATTAGAGTCACAGTCAGCCAAACTAACATTTTTTTCCTTTACTAACTGTGAAGTCATAAATTTGGAAGGAGTATACATATGTGGACCCATAGAAACATACCCTCCCTGGAAAAATAGTATGAAGCATTCTTCTTAGTGATGAAAAAAACAATAATTCATTTATGTCACAATATTGTATTCCAATTAAAGCAAAGTTTAAACTGTATTGCATGTTTACTAACCATTGCTACCTCACCAGAATTAGACTTTTATTGTCTCAATGTTGTAAACAACTGATCTTAAATATTGCAAAAAAAAAAAATAGAAGGTATTAATTTGTGGTTTTAATTCTTTTTTTTTTTACAGGAAGAACTAAAAAGACTACAGAATCCTTTAGAACAAGTTGATGATGGAAAATACTTGCTTGAGAAGTAAGTGAAAGTTCGAAGGAAGTTACATTATTTACTAACTTGGAAAGATGATATGAGAACCAAATTCTGACAAGGCAAAAATGAATAAGCACATTTGACAGCTGCTCATTGGTGTCTTTGGGCTAAGAAATGTGTTCCAGGTGAGATATAGGTAGATAGGACAGGGCTAGTTCTACCGATTAAACCAATCAATGAAATGTGTAGATGTCTGCTGTGTAGGTCCTAGAACTTGATACCTAACCCTCTTTTTGTCTCTGGTTTTAATCACAGAAGGCAAGCATAATTTTTGACACAAGGCAAGGACAAACTAGACTAATAAAGTATGCATTTGAAATGATAGTCTAACATGAAATAAAAATAGAAATTAAAAAATAGAAATAAAAAAGCAAAACAGAAAGACACATTATCTTACACATACATTTTAAAAAACAAATACTATTTAGAGTATGTGAGAATTCTATTTTGACTTCAACTTGAGGTCAAAGGCTTCAAAGACTTATTTAACTTTAGCATATGGTTTTATTAGGCTTCTAAAACATTAATATGTTCAGCTGATAAACAAACATGTGTTGTCAAAACAAAGGAAGAGAAAGTAACCATCCTTTGTTGAAGTTAATATTTAGAATGGGCAGCACTTGATCTGGCTTGTTCTTAAGCTGACTAGATGAGGCTTGAGGCCAAAAGCCACTCTTGCCACTGCTTGGCTCTGAACGAGGGTCAGGCCCTTGGCACCCACAAGATGCCAGCGTGGGAGATGGCTCTGCGAATCTACCGAGCTGTCTCCACAAAGCTTGGCTGAGCCCAGATAATACCCACCATCCCAAGGTACCCAGTAGAATGAAGACTCTTAATACTTAATGGCTATCCAGTTGGTACATATATTTGGTAACGCTCAGTTAACAAGATGCCCACACAATTAGCGTTGTTACCCAGTACCTAACCTAGATATTATAACTACCCTAGACTGCTAGAGACACGGGAATGTCCTCAGCCATCTTCTCCTTCTCCCCAGTTACTCTCTTCCTTCTTCCATCCTCCTCTTCCTCCTCCCACATTAGCTCCTCCCCAATTGCACCACTGCAAACAGTAGCAGCAGCAGGAAACCGTCCTGCTCCACTCCTTTACTGCAGACTTACAATGTAGTCTATATTGCTAAGGCTTAACAGACAATTCCGCATCCAACTTTGATTATGACCTTTGACACAAACAGGATTATGATTTTCTTTTTACAGATAAGAAAGGAGGTTTCAGTAACTTATTCAAGTTACTTATCCTCAGCTGGTATGTGAGATCAGAGTGAAACCTGAGTCTGGAGGCCTCCAGAGCCCTCAAGTCAACAACCATGAGTTGAGTCCTCCTGTACTGCCGACATGCAAGGATGTCTTGCATGGTTCTGGCACTAGGAAAGAATGTTAGTATTCCGGAGAATATAAAAGTAGGTAAATGACAACTCTCAAATCATATACACTACTACAAAGAAGTAAACATGACTACTGGGGGAAGAAGTAAGCAAGTCTCAGAAGAAACACAATGGCTGGTGTTAAATGTTCCAAGGGATGGTCACTAAGGAGCAGCTAAGTCACTCCTCTGTTCCAGAAAGCAGAACACGAATTAGTGAACAGGGCTTACAGAAGCAGCCATGTTATTAAAACGAATGACAACCACTTTGAAATGCCAGCCTGCACCACACCAGAGCAGACATTTTTGTTAAGAAATGAGGTGACAGGTACAAGGAGCACCCTAGGAGAAAAGAAGTGAAAACACTCAGCATGTGGAAAATATCCCTGTAAGTGGAACACCTCAGGTGTGAGTTCTCTTTCTGTCTTTCCCTTGCCTTGTGAATTAGGTTCCATCATTTAACCACCCAAGTCCCAGGTTTCTGATGACATCAAATGAGATAACCCAGGACAGATGACACCCTCAGTGCCAGTCCCCTTCCCTTCCCATCTGAGTGGGTGTTTGGACAGGACATCTCAGGTTTTTCCATTTCTGTGGTGTATGGCTTTGCCATGTCATCTATGGAAGGACAGATTGAATTGATTAGATGAAGTGTCTGACTTACATGCACGTTTGATTTAGGGCATTATTATTATACCTGGTCCTATAACATGAGTGAATAAGAATACAGAAACTTATTCATTATGAAAAATACCATGGAGTTTCCTCAAAAATTAAAAAGCAGAACTCCTGTATGACCTAGAATTCCCATTACAAGGTATATATCCGAGGGAAATGAAAACAGTCTGTCAAGAGACGGCTGTACTCTCGTGCCGACTGCAGCATGACTCAGAACCACCAAGACATGGAAACAACCTCGAGGGCAGTGGACAGATAAAGAAAATAGGCACACAGACAGAATGGAATATTATGCATCCACAGAAGAACAAAATCCTGTTAGTTATAATATGGATAATCTTGGGAACATTATATTAAATAAGCAAGCTGGATACTGAAGGAACTCTTTAGACCACTCATCTGTGTAATCTAAAACATTTGATCTCATGAAAGTGGAGGAGTGGAATGGGAATTTCCAGGGCCTGGGCAGGGAAGGGTAGTGACAAAGAAAGAAAGAAAGAAAGAGCAGTGGGTACTGCGTGAGTTACTGTTGGATGGAAATGAGAGGTTCCAATCTGTCTATTCCTTTGAGATAGGGTATCTCCCGGCACCTGGGGTCCATGTTTTCTTGGCTGGGATGGAAGCCTGAGAGCCACAGAGGTCTTACTGTCTCTAGCTCATTGCAGCTGAGGTTATAGGTATACATCAGACTCTGGGTTTGTCTCTGAGTGCTGGAGTCTGAGTTCTAGGCCCCATGGTAGCACGACAAGCAGTTTTAACAGCTGAACTACCTGTCAACACTAAAATGTCCAAGTTGCCTTTATTAGTTGAAAATAAACTTATTTTAAAAAATCTTTTCTTATCAACACTTTCACTGGCTATGTGTAAACAATAATAATGAAGATTTTAGCTCATTCTAGAAAGATTTTTTTCTTCTATGGATGTTGTAATGACATTAGGGCTACATCATATTTCTTTTACGTGAATATTTAGAGTCAGAGAGAGAGAGCTTACTAAAAATGTCCCGGCTCAAACCCCACTGCAGACAGATTGAATCTGGGGCCCTGGAGGCAGCATCTAAGAGCTCCTTTCAAGTGGTTCTGAGGGGGAGCTGGGGTGAGGACCAGTGCGCATGTGCACCCCAGTCTTTGCAGTTTCTCAGCAAACTCCCCAAGCAGCCATATTCCCTGAGGAAGCAGTGCCTCTGTGATGTTCAGCCCTTTCACTTAGTCAACCTGGCTACATCCATTTTTCATTATTGATTTAAATGTAGGAAATGAACTCCAAAAGTTTTTTTTTCTCCCTTTCTAATTGACCACAGCTCCATATCAAATCTCTCACCAACATGTTAATCTCCCCTCCCCCCCAGGAAGAGGTAAGCAACAATGAAGTATGTGTGGGCTTGTTCCCCAAGCCCCAACAGCAGTTTACAATTTCCCTTGTGCCATCCAGAGACCCAGAACAGCTAAAAGTGGCTGTGAATGGCCTGTCTGTCTTTCAGTTTGATGTGTTCTCCTGTAAGGGTGGAATACTCTAGGGATGAGAATTGGCTCCCCTCGAAGCACATAGACAGGTACAAGTCCTCCCGGCAGGAAAGAGTTTCAAATGCAATCATCTCTTTCCAGTTGTCAGTAAGGGAGAGAAGCAAATGCGATGGGCGCCAGACTCAATATTTAAATGGATTTCTTCGTACATTTGCATAGATTGCTGGAAATTTTTCCTGGTCTGCTACCAGGCAGGACTCTGTCCTTGAAAACTGTCAGAGTTGATTGAAAAACCTGGGGTCTTTTCAGTGGGCAGATGAGGCATTTCGTTACAGCTGTAGCTGACTTAGGTGCCGATGTAAATCACCTCCGCAATTCACAATGACCGTAACTTAAGTGATCGTCGTGTCATAGCAGTTGATTGGTTATTCCCCTTTGGAACATTACATTTATTCAAAATGCTTAACACCGTTTTGTGGTAGACAGCCAGTGTGAAGGGCAGGGAAGCTACAACTCTACGCTGTGTAAGACCAGTTGAGGGTATTTATATACATAGGTATGGATGCAGACCTGTGCACATATATTTGTGCACACACAGAGAGAGACACACACAGTCACAATAGAGCTTGGCAAATGTTCAAAACCAGACAAATAGTTAGTAATGTTATTAATTAGGAGGTTTCTTGGGAATCTATTATTTATGATAATTACATATTAACTTAAGTATGAAGACCTTAGTCTAGGTGCCTGTCTTAGTTGTAATTATTGAACTAGTCTCTTTCTATCTCTGGTAGGAGACTTGGCATTCTCTGTTCCACCACTTGCTGATATATAATGACTTAAGGAACCACAGGAAATTATTGATGAGATACATTAGCACTAGCCAGTCAAGCCAATAAATGTCATTTATAGTATGTTGGTAATGTATAAGTTGTATGACCAAATTAGGTCATGTAAGTATTTTCTTTATTAAAATATTGCTGTTTTTGTCTTTGATTGTTGCACGTGATATTGCCTACATTGTGGGTACTCTTTGCCAATTTGCTAATTTGTAATTAATGGTACGCTTGATAGACTTAAACTTTAAAACAGCCTTGTTACAAGGCTGCTGCTCTGTAAGATTGTGTAATCATGAAGTGAGTCTTTGTATGCCTATCTACTCTGGATTGAATCCATTTGTGTTTCCTCTTTAATAATTACACTTACACACACAATTATGTACGTGTACACTCATAATACACAGCTTCCAGACTGAAAGAACAGGGGCTATGGTTGGTGTTCTTGCCATTTTAACCACATGCTTTGAATTATTTCTGGCACACACATGGCTGGATAATAAAGAATTGACAGCAAATTCTGAATACCAATGCCACAAAGTAAGAAAGAAAAGGGGGAAAAAAATGTTTCTTACCCATCAGCAATCAGGTTGAGCAACAGCAGAGCTACTTTGGGCTCGTGGCACCACCTAGTGGCCATATAGAATGTATCTGCCTTGGCATGTTTTCTCACTGGTGCTGAAGGAAAGGAATATGCGTGTGACCCTAGCTAGCTTTGGGCCACTTTCCTCGTGTGTCTTTGTTCTTTCCTGCTGTCCCAGTTATGGTTCACATTAATTCAGGTAGCTTTCTAACTACTTTTCTTCATGTTCCCTGCTCATCCCCTGCATCAGTCTTAAACATCCCTCTGAACTCCTCTCTTTAAATCCTTTGCTGCCCTGAAGGCTTTCACACTGGAGGTCCCCATACACTGGTGGCTTTCACACTGGAGGTTCCATACACTGTGACTTGTTACAGCTTGGTAGGTTACCACTGGCCTTTAACAAAACCTTGACATACAAAAATATCAAAGTATGACATAAATTTTTCATCCAACCACACACACACACACACACACACACACACACACACACCCCTTGTATGTGCTCTATGACTGAAGTCCTATTTTGATTTTTTTTTTTATTGCTATAGTAAAGCAATGACTAAAACTAACTTGGGGAGGAAAGGGTTCTTTTCAACTCATAGTTAACCAGCCATCATTGAGGGAAATCAGGCAGAAACTTAAGGCGAAAACCTAGAAGCAGGGACTGAAGTGGTGACTCTAGATGGAGAGGAATGCTATTTACTGGCTTTTTTCCAGGCTCATGGTCAGGCACCTTCCTTATATCTCCATAAGCACCTGCCCAGGGGTAGTGCTGACGGTAGTGGGCTGGACCCTTCCATGCCAATCAAGAAAACGTCCCCACGATTTTGCCTACAGGCCAATCGGATGGAAGCATTTTCTCTGTTGAGGTTCCTTCTTCCCATATGACTCCAGCTTTGTGTCCAGTTGACCAACAGCTAGCCAGCACAGTAGGCATGGATCCTGGACAGTGCTATAAAAGACCCGACCTCTAAACTGCTCTGAATTGGAGTCTCTCAAGCCTGATATCAGATCTCCAGCCAGTGTCTTGCAGGGAGCCAGTAGCAAGATTGTGCAGTTCTCTGCAATGTGAAATGGACTCTGCCAAGCTTTAAATTTCCCAGCTATACTATGACCACAAAATTGTTTTGTTTCCGACTTATTCCAAATTATTTATTTATATACCTCCCTTTTATCATCCACTTCTGCTAAATTGCCCTTTATCTCTGAAAAAAAAATAGCCTTTGATATTTTCTACTTTTATTTCTGTTTTATGCTTCACTCTCAACTTCGTATCCATTCTTCATAATCCAGCCAAGGATAGCATACTGACCAGTAAGCATCCAGGAAGGGACCATAGCTTCAAGAAGCTGTGGCTGTGGTGTTTGTGAGCTCAGAAACAGATTACAGGATGAAAGGGGGAAATGTCCTCGGCAACGGTATCTTTGAGGATGAATAAGGGGTAGAAATAAGAAGAAAAAAGAAAGTAAGGGGTTAACTCAAGTCCTCTGGAACTACTCAGTCATTGCAAGGTGTGTGCTGTTTTCCGGGGGTCTAAACCTCCAGGCAGGGCCCACATTTCCTCTTTATCTATCCAAAGGGTCAGTTTTCAAGCTTTAGTGCTTGAGTAGCAGAGATGTGTAGAGATGGGTTGAGACCACAGAAGAGAGGGCAAAGCTTTGTTTTTAGAGTGAGGTCGCTTACCACTCATTTTTAAGATTTCATTAATAAATCAACATCACTTTTTTTCAACCACCAAAGTATTGTCACTGTGAACTGCGGCTTTCCAGACGGAACTACATAGATGCATTCTTTCTCTTTCTAGCCACCAGCTGGCCATGGATGTGGAGAATAACATTGACAACTATCCCCTCAGCCTACAGCCCTTGGAATCAAAGGTGAAAATGTAAGTTGTCACAAAGTTATGGAAAGCAGTTAGTTGTCCAGGTGTGTGCATGGGTACTTGTGAACAAACTTGGAGCAGCGTGCCAGTGCAGAATAATACATTGCTTTATTTCACACATGTGTGCTATGGGTTCAGCCAGGGCCTAAGCAGCAACAAAGGTACTTTTGACCCACACCAACCATTACTGGCCATGGTAGGATGGATTTTATGGAATTTCAGCTTACTGTTTTTGTTTTCCCTTTCAAGGCTAGCACAGGTCTTTGTATCAGCCTTCATTCTTTTATCCCGCCATTGGAGACATTGCCTTGTACGCATGCACACTTTGGTAAAGCCCTTCTTTCTTCCTATTTCCATTCCCACCTCCAGTGTTGGGGCAAATGACCCTTATCTTTCCTGCTTTTGTGAAGTGGGTGATGTTTCTGCATAGCCTCACCCAAGAAAGACCCACGTGACCCCCACTTCCTGTTATATGCAATGTTGATAAAATGAAGCTGGTGAACCCCAGAGTGAAGCAAACCCTATTGGCGAGCAAGTTATCAACCCTTTCAGAATATTTTTAAGTAGAGAAAGGAGCTTTCAGATCCTCCTGGGTAGTACCCAGAATGATTCATTCATAACTTATTCTGGGATTCTTCCCCATTCTGAGTCTCCCTCTAAGGCACAAATAAGAATTCCCAATGCTGGTGTGCACAGTTCTCCTTACCCCCTTCCCTCCTCCCCAGTCCCATTAAAACTCTAGGATGTTTTAACACCCACAGAGTTTAAACATGTTTGTACTTGAGAACCATGGGTCATTTGTGGAAAAGCTCAAGGATGCCACTCTGAAGAAGGTGGCAGTGTGTGGCTTTAAACAGTAAGTCGTTTTTGGGTTAAGAAATTTAAATGGGAATGGTTTATAATGTCTGTCTGAGTGAAGAAAATAGCCATCCATACCACTACAAATCTGTGCCCACCATACACATGTCTAAGAAGATTGCACAGTGTGAGCATCCAGCTTCCTCTTCATGATAAGCTCAGACACAGTTTCTGAACTGACCAGGTATCCTGTTAGGGAGTTCTGTGCCTCACTTCCTGGCTGGACTGACTCTGTCTGCTGAATTGCTCTCTGCAAGCATCACTTTTACTACAGAGCATGCTGAAGTGCAGGCACAGGCTGCTGGGTTATTAGGAATCTCATTAAGATGAGTCCTGCTGAATGAAAAGGTGCTGGGCAGGGATGCTGTTGTGTGGGAAAACTGAGAGGGCTTCATGGTAGAATTAAGTTAGGAAAATGCCTGGTCCTTTTTATCATCTCCAGTGGGTGCTAAGAAGAGGGATCCCAGCCAGCAGAGAGCTGAGCGCTATGACTTTATGTTTGCTGATTTGATGGAGGAGTCTCAGCTCAGTGAAGTATAAATGAATGCTTCTTATCTCTTGTAATAGCTCTGAACCCCATTTCCAGTCACTGGAGGGGGATGGGGGCGAGAACTTCATCTTGCCCAATAATGGAATTTGAGTCCTATCAGGGAATTCACTCCAGCTCAGTGGGTTCTGTCTAATCTGGTTATTAAATTCTTAACTCCCTTGGGCAGGTTGCACATCTCCCTTACACACACACACACACACACACACACACACACACACAGAGAGAGAGTACACAGAGAGAGAGAGAGAGAGAGAGAGAGAGAGAGAGAGAGAGACAGAGACAGAGACAGAGACAGAGACAGAGAGACAGAGACAGAGAAAACTCACACCACATAGCCTGCACCTTCACCCTGTCTATTCTCACCTTCCTTCCCTCCCCCTTCCTCCTGTCCTCCTCTCTGTTGCAGACTATCCTATGTCCCCATTGCTAACCTCCCCTTCCCTAGCTCCCCTGTGCTAACCCTCCCTGAGGCTGTCCAGACCTCAAGCCAATGATGAACACTCATGCTTCTAGACGTCTGTCTCTTTTACGGTAGTTTCGGGACTTGGAATCTTGGAGGATGGGACCACAGGATCTACCACAGGCCCTCACCACTGACTCAGACCTCACCTCCTCATTTGCTGTGCCACTTGCTCTTTTATGGATGTCTTTTTTGACAACCTTTTAAGAGACCTTGGTATCTTCCCAGGAGAGGGCACATTTGTCCTTGCTTCCCAAGGGACAATGTTCTAGCATAACGAGAATTAATATAAATGTGGCCTTTGTCTGAGCATTTAGGGTCACCCTACAATTCCGTAGGCTGTCATAGGGCCTCTGACCTGTATTGGTGGTGACAGCATAAACATCTGCTGATGAAAGAGAAAAGTAATGGTCATTTTATCATAAAATCTACCCTTCTGTGGGTTTCTCTCTCCTCCCTGATGAAGAAGTACTGCAGGCTCCAGTGCAGGCTCCAGTGCAGGGGGTTACATGGCTGATGATGAGCCCCAAGCTGGAGGAGAGAGAGACCTCAGTAGACAGAACTCCAAATGCAAAAGTCAAGCAAGAAGAGAACTCTTGGTTCAGGGAACCTGTCCTGAGTGGTCTAATGGGGCAGCACAAGATCCCTTCAGTTGGCTTCTCATACTCAGGGCATTGTGAAAAGAAAAACATTTGAAAGAAAGCAAGAAAGACAGCAGTGTTTTGGAGATGCCAGTACCATGAGATGACTAGCAAGAACAGCAGCAGCAGTGGAGTACAGGCAGCTGGAGCCTAGAAGACAATGTGTGTGCTACAAAGGTCAGGGCTGGAGAAGTGACCCATGCCCTTGGAGGAGCCCAGAAGATCATGAGTGGATCCCAGACATTGGATGGTTGGAATTTGATTTTGCTTTTGACTGTGACTGTGCCCTGATATTTTTTCCCTCTTGAAGGAAGAAAGTCTTTTAGTGGAGCCCACAGTTAAGAGACTTTTAATTGTAAAAAGGCTTTGAATTTTAAAAGAGATTGGATATTTTAAAGGAATTGAAATTTTAATATTAAAATTTTTAATTTTAAAGATTGTGGGACTTTTAAAGTTATTTAGATCTTGTGCATGAATAAGAAAGTAAGGGTTGAGGCTTAATAGTGATGTGTTTGTGTGTCAAGTTGACAAGAGGTCAATTGTACTGGCTGGTTTTGTGTCAATTTGATACAAACTGGAGTTATCACAGAAAAAGGAGCTTCAGTTGAGAAAATGCCTCCATGAGATTCAGCTGTAAGGCATTTTCTCAATTAGTGATCAAGGGTGGGAAGGGCCCATTGTGGGTGGTGCCATCCCTGGTAGTCCTGGGTTCTATAAGAAAGAAAGCTGAGCAAGCCAGGGGAAGCAAGCCAGTAAGTAACATCCCTCCATGGCCTGTGCATCAGCTCCTGCTTCCTGATCTGCTTGGGTTCCAGTCCTGACTTCCTTTGGTGATGAACAGCAATGTGGAAGTGTAAGCTAAATAAACCCTTTCCTAATCCCCACCCCCTGTCGGTAATATGGCTGGGAAATGCTGAGTTCCTCATGCCAGGGTGTGGGTAGTTGGCTGGGAACGCATTGGGTTTCTCCAGCCAGAAGTTAGGCCCCGCTGCTCACTAAAGGCCTCTCCACAGCTCCTCACGGTGCAGCCCCAAACATGAGAAAGTCCTTGGGTTTCCAAAACGGGTTTATTGGTGTGAAGGATGATGGATGGATCTGGATGCACCCCCCCATCCCCCCAAAACCCAGGGCAGACCTGAGTTAAATAGGGAGGGAAAGAGGGGGGAGGGGCTGGGGAGGAATGCTTATTTGGCTCCACCCTCTGGCCTTCAGGTACCTCATTAGTATGTAAATCTCTCTAGGGCCTGAGGCCTCTACCACCTGTGTCCTATGTGACTGAAAGGTGCAGGTTGAACTGAGATTAGACCTCATGTCAGGAGCCTGGGTTCTGGGGGTGTGGCTGAACCCACAACCCAAGAACCAGGATACCCTTCCACAGCCCGACACCCACCCCCACCACCTCACAAAAAGAAAGAAAGAAAACAAGAAAGAGACCATTATGTAGTAGGGCAAAGCTGGAAGAAAGAAGCAGAGGCATGAACAGGTAACAAAAGTGTGTGTGTGTGTGTGTGTGTGTGTGTGTGTGTGTGTGGTGTGTGGTGTCATCAGGATTACTCTACCTGGCTTACAAACAAAGCTGGTAAGAAGTCATTCTGAGTTTTAGACTTGAATGATCAATGGACTGGGTCAAGAGAGGAAAAAGTCAAGATCAGAGAAAATTTATGGAAGGCCTTTGGGGAAAATGAAAGGCAGGTTCCCCACACATCAGGAGAAGGCAAACCTCCATCAGACAGTTGACGGAAAGTCCCCAGATGAAGGATGCCAGTCCAGCCTGGGGAGGAAAGCTGAGTGTGTTCTGACTGTGGGCAACAAATGAGTGTCGGTGTCCTGTGGAAAAATGAGCCACCTCTCAGGCCCCTGAGCATTATCTTTCATGGCTGGGCCAGTTAACAGGTTATAAGTGACTATCAAAAAAATTCTCCCAACTTAAGCCATTACTTATGCTTTGACAATATTTTCTGATAGAAGAACATATGGACATACTGAAAATTAATCATTTTTTTCATTTAAAAACATATTAGACAAAATTAGATAACTTCCAAGAAAAAGACACCTGTTGAGCTTTCAGAATTTGTGAAAACATTTCATATAAAGCTTTGCTGAATCACATTGTTAAAGCATAGTATCTACCTAGTTCTTCCAGTTAGTTTTTATCAGCTTACACAGCTAGAGTCACAGGGAAGAGGGAACGTCAACTGAGGAACTGCCTCCATCCAAGTGACCTGTGGGTGTCTGTGGGAGCATTTTCCTGACTAGTGAATGTCAGAAGACCCAGTTTACTGTGAGTGGTGACACACCTTGGTGGGTTTGAGTTATAAAAACCAAACAGAAGAGGCCAGGAGAAGCAAGCTAGTAAGCAGTGCCCTCCATGTTCCCTGCTTCAGTTCTTGCTTTCAGGTTCTTCCCTTGAGCTCCTCTTCTAATTTTTTTCAATGATGGATCCATAAACTGAACTAAATCCCTTTTTCCCAAAGTTGCTTTTGGTCAATGTTTTATCATATCCACAAAAACATGACTACAGCCAAAAGTGTAGTTATAGAAGGTATGTGGAAAGGATGCTCCAGAGTACAAACCTTGGAATTGAGCAATTATATTCAAATCCCAGCCCAGCTATCACCTACCATGTAGCATATGTGACTTGCACATAGCCTGAAAGTGTTTGTTATGTCTTTTGTTTTCTTAAGTAATAATAATAGCCTATCTAGACCTGCTCTGTTTGTCAAGTGTCTGGCTATAAATGGTGTGCGTGCATATCTCATCAGTTGACCTCTTGAAATAATTAGAAAGAATGTATTATTATGCTCTTATTGTGGAAGAGCAAAGTGTAGCTGAGACTGTTTAGTCTTTTGCTTAAGGCCGTAACTAATGAGAAGTAAAACCAGGCAAGAACATCAATCATGCCCGACACACTTCCTTGTGAGATACAACTTTTTCTTTAAGCTATTTTTAGAACACAGTATTAGAAAAATACATTTGTTAAAGAGCTACTCACAGTTATCCTGGAACTACCAGGATGGTGATGTATATATGTGGGTGATCATTGCTCTAGGATTTTTGGTCTCGTGGGAGGAAATTAGACTTGCTGAGGAAGAGACACAGTCTGATGGGCTCTGTTTTCAGTGTTTCATACTGCCTTGAGGGAGCATTCCTCTGTGTTGGGCTCCTGGCTGCCTATGTGCCACCTATCAGAAGAACTCTGTTTTCCTAATGAGAAGAGAATTACAGAATGAAGACCCAAATTGTCCAGACTATAACCTGTGAGGGAGCTGTCTTCACAGCCAGTCAGCTTCACGACCTTCACCATGGTCTTCTGTCTGATATCTGTCTTGTTCATGTCTTTCCTGTCACTGCTAAGACACAATTAATCCACCCTCTAGGACACAATTCAAAGCCCCAAACTACCCAAAACTTTCCCCAAGCATCTCAGTCCTGCTAGGAAGCTTCCTCTTCTACTGGCAGGTATCAGGCTATCTGGAGGGTGGTACCCACTGTCAGCCCCTGCTCTAAAACAGACAGAAATAAACAGACTAAGGGCCGAAGCAGAAAATCACATGAGAAGGGACAAATAAGAACTGAGAGCCAAAATGTGACTTCAAAGGATGTTCCCCTTCTGTCACAAATGATGCCAGAGTAAACGATATATACTCCCTGATCTCAAACTATTTTAAATACATTATATGATGTCATTGCTTAATTTTAAAAATGAAAATGTCAAGGTAGCCTATGTATATCATACTTTGCATCCATAAGAGAGACTCCCGAGTTGGAACTACAGTAAAGTTATCATGAGACAGCGGTGCCTGTGACTCGTGGGTGAGAAGTATCTGGGTTTTCTTCTAACCCCCACTTCTAGCAATTGCAGATGGGATTAACAATGCTTAATATTAAAACACAGAACTGTTTGAAGGTCATGCTGGAGGTAAAACACTTCTCTTAGGCCCAGAGACCATTAAAAAAATAATGTCATAATTTAGTATAATAGTGTAATATGACACAAATGACTTGTTATTTTTAACCTCTGAAGTAAGTTTAAAGACATTATCCAGTCTGCAATGTAGTCTTTAAAACTTTAGTGATTAAGATAAAAAATTATAGGGTAAGAAGCTTTCAACTACATATAATTGTTTCTGATGTGCGCAATAGCTATAAGTCAGGTGTCCAGAATAAAACAGTGTGTGTTAAGAAAGAAAGAGAGCATAGAAACACTTCAATATACACTTTAAAAAATTAAATATTTTACTGTGTATTTCACAAAATTCAAAAGATATTCAATATTGTTATAGTATTTCAGTGAAAGAATATATCCACTCAGAAGAAATGAACTCTGCTTTCTTAATCTTTGATGTAAGAAAAATTAGCATGAGGCCCTCTGGGTTCCGTGAAACTAAGGGGGAAGGGGATGTTTATCTAAGTTCACCATTGCAAACGCCTCACTTTGGATTTTTCCCCCCCCACATTGTTTGAGTCGCTAAAGTGTTATACCGCCCCCTGGTGTTCAGCATGCTAAAGTGTAATGAGCTTCAAATAACACATTTTATTTTCTAAATGATAAAGGTAGTTAGTTAGTTAGTTTGTTTGTTTTTGTTTGGAACAAAGGGTAAAGAAGAATGCCTTGAAGTCTTATAAACTCTCTTTTTAAAATAGAACATCTTATGAGAGCTAAATGACTAGGTTTATCCAGACTGCTCCTGAGGTGTGAGCTGAGTTCTAGAAGACACCGACCCCTGAACTCAGATCGTGTGACTCACAAATACTTCCAAAAGTTTTCAGCTCTGTAACAAAGAATACCCTAGAGGAAACAGTGAGACCTTTAAAATTCTGTTTAAAACATTAAACCCAAGGAAAAATCAACAAGGGTGCATGTTGTTCAAGAAGCAGGCAATAAAAACGTGAGCGATTATCATTAAAGGGGTCGGCTCGTGTAAGGAAGGACTGAGCTGTGTGTGGATGGCCCTTGTCTTATGATTTCTGTTGCTGAAAAGAGACACCACATACAGGAACTCTAATAAAAGAAAACATTTCATTGGGGCCGGCTTACAGGTTCAGAGTTCAGTCCATTATCATCATGGTGGGAAGCATGGCATTGTGCAGGCAGACATGGTGCTGGAGAAAGTACCAAGAATTCTACATCTGGATTGGCAGGCAGCAGGGGGAGACAGGGAGAGGGAGAGGGAGAGGGAGAGGGAGAGGGAGAGGGAGAGGGAGAGGGAGAGGGAGAGGGAGAGGGAGAGGGAGAGGGAGAGGGAGAGACTGACTGACAGACTAGGGCTGGCTTGAACATTTAAAACCTCAAAGCCCACCCCTGATGACATACCTCTTCCAGCAAGGCCATACCTCCTAATAGTGATATATATATATATGTGTGTGTGTGTGTGTGTGTGTGTCTGTGTGTGTCTGTGTGTGCCTGCCTGCCTATGGGGGGCCATTCGTATTCAAACCACCACATCTCTTAAAGATCTTTCTTTAGAATTCTACACAAACCACAACGAACTACTAGAAGAGAAATCTGGCCTCCAAGCATAAGCCACTATGCTTAAGCATCATAGTTTCAGGGAGTTGACCTCTGAATCCAACACATTTCTTTCTGGAATTTTCCTTAAGTATTATAAGTCACAAAGCCTTAATAAGGAAAACAATTCAAGTTCAGTAGTATGATGACAAATCTTGCTCTTTATATCCACTGGCTGCTGAGACTTGATGGTCTTAGGGAAGAGGCATCAGTTTGTTTATATGCCGCCAGTAACTTTAATGGCTCAGCTTGTGTGGAAGAAGAGCAGAAGGCCTGGTGCCTCCAGGAACTTAACAGAGGTAGCGGAGGATGCACATATTTTATTATATTACAATACTGAGTCCTGGCAGTTGGTGTGCACATCCAAATGCCAAAGAAAATCTCCAGTGACTCAGTGACTATCCATGACCTCACAGATGTTAAAGCCTGGCGTTGGAGCCAATGGTTCATGAAAAGTTCCTTAACTTACACACAGGAGCAGGAAATGTGCCTATGTTTTAGAAAGTGTTTTTTTTTTTTTTCCTGATATTAACCACAGATTCAAAAACATACAGCAACAACAAAACCCAAAAGCCTGATGTGGCAGCGAATGCCTTTAGTCTCAGGACATAGAGACAGACAAATCTCTGTGGTCAAGGCCAGCCTGGTTTAGTAAGTGAGTTCCAGTGCAGACAGAGCTACACAAAGAATTAAAAAACCCAAAACAAAAAAACAAAAACAAACAAAACAAAATATCCCCTAATTATCTGTTACTTTAGTGTCTTAAATAGCACAGGACACTTTTTGGCATTTCTTTACTACCTGTGTCCCTTCCATAGTATGTCAAGCAAATGAATGTAATGTTCTTGTGGTCTTGTCCCCACCCACATCAAGGCCACCATGCCACAGCATCCGGCATGCACACACACTGCCCAGTGTTGTGAATGCCACCCCAGCCTTGAATGTTCATCCCAGTCTGTATGAGTGAAATCCTGGAAATGTGGTCTGTGGTCTGTGCATGGAACCTCTAAAGTCATGCATTGGATGAATGAATAGGTAATCATCCACCTGTCCCCTCTTCTCAAAGATGAAAAATTAAAACACAAAAAAACATTTAGTGTATGAGCCACTTTGACTTTGAGTAAACTTGTTTTTAAAGGTTGAGTTAGCCTAGTTAAGTCTGAGAAAGACAATCCGATTGGTTTTGCTGTTGTTTTGCTCTGTTTTGTTTCATTTTTTAAATCCAGTCTTGACGGCCAGAATGGAGCTAAAGCCCAAGTGCTTTTTCTTCGAGCACAGTCTATCTTACAATTTCTCTGTCTCTAAAACCAAATCCCCGCCCCCGTGCCCTTCTGAGCGTGTGGGTGATGACTGACCGTGACATATTGCTGGCTTTTCCTGCAGCATTCAGCGAGCATGGCGAGAGTACTTGCAGAGGCAGGACCCCCTGGAGAAGAGAAGCCCATCCCCACCTTCTGTCTCTTCAGACAAGCTGAGCAGCTCTGTCAGCATGAACACCTTCTCCGACAGCAGCACACCCGTGAGTGTCTCCTTGCCTCTTGCTTGGACTGGCTTGCACTGTATATTGATAGCCCAGGCTCTGGTTCCAAGGAAAGATCTTGAGGTGGTTTGTGATGGTATGTGTGTGGGGGGTGGGGGGTTGTGTTGTTTATTTGCTACATGGGAGCCCACAGTGAGGCTCTTGACGTCATAAAACCAAGACAAAATTCAGGAGCCAAAAATGAACTCACTGTGCCCACTGAGAGGGGATTTTGTGCTATGTTGCTTCTCTATCACTGAGGTGGGTGCAAGTCCCTCCTCCATTCCTTACGGCGTGTTTTCTCCGGTACGTGCTTATGCGATGCCCGTCTGGTTTGAAAGTCAGCTTCCTTATGAGGATTAGAAAGAGAACTTTTGGCAGGAAAAACTGAAGGTGGTCACAGTCTGAAACTGCTGAAATGGGTTGAGTATGTCAGCGACTAAATGGGTTACACAGGCGCCTCCTGAATGTGTTGCCAGGAAACCGGCTGCATGTGTAGATGCAGGAGAGATACTGACAAGCGCAGCTCTCCTCAAGTCCAGAGTTTTAAGTGATGTTGACCATTAAGAAGTTTTGAAAGTGAAACATGTTAGTTTTGTACACTGAAATTGACCACCCATTTAAGAATTCTCCAGAATGGGGTTATGAAATGAATGCATCTGCTACAAGCCTGTGTTTTGTAAGCACTAAATGTGTGTGGGGGGCGGGGGAGTCATCATTAGGCTCTGGTAAATCAGCGAGTTTTGCCATTGTGATTATTTATAAATTAGTCACTGAAATGATAAAAAGTTGGAAAGAGCTAATTAAGTATATTATTAAAAAATATTCTTCCTATAATTTGCTATCATACTTTTTCAGTCATATAATGAGATCAGACAAAAGTTACTTTCTTTGAAATGTGTTCAGAAGACTGCGTGGCTTGGCATTATTACCTAATAGTTTAATGTAGATATGAGTTGGTTGTTGTTGTTATTGTTGTTAGTTTAGTTAGCTTGTTTGTTTTTAGAAGAAAAAAAAAAAAAAGGCTGATTTTACAGCTGTGAAAGTAAAAGAAACAGATCTGTTTTTAACTGACCTAACAACTGACCATGTAGAGAAAGGGCTCCCGGTCACTGGCCTCCCTGTCACTAGAGGGCGCCTGTGAACCATATTGGAAAATGCTGGGCCTCTGAGTTGGGCAGCGCTTAGTATATTGAATAAAAAAAGAGTGAAAATTGAGCGTTTAGGATGCCTTTGCTGTGAATGCCAATAGAAAATGCAATTAGATGACTGTGAAGATTCTATGAAACTCGATTTCGGCAATCATTTTATATGAGAGTTAGGGATTCAGATTCAAACTGCCCCTGTATTGTAGTGTGCTTCTCAATCTGTGGGCCGTGACTCCAGCAACCCTCTAGTACCAAAAATATTTACATAATGATTGATAGCAGTAGCAAAATAACAATTATGAAGTAACAAAAAAAATAAGTTTATGGTTGGGAGTCACCACTAAAGGGTCGCAGCATGCAGAAGGTGGAGAATCACTGCTCTAAAGGTCCCAATTCAGGGCAAGTAGCTGCCGGGCTGAGTCTGGTGACCCACTCACTGTCTGTGTGTGTGTGTGTTCTTCAGCCTTTGAGAGTTGTTGAGATCTTAGAATGTATCCTAGCCTCACAGTGCTGTGCTCCTTCAATCCTATCATCTCAAGTGTTTGGGTAAACACTTCAGTAAATGGCTGTTCTCCCACGCTTGTGACTCACTTGTGACTTGTCCAGTTTGTTTGTGTCTGCTCCTGGTGCTGAGTCCCCTAAACTACCCAATCTCCTGAGTTCCTTGGATTGTTTTTTTAATATAGGAGCTTGCGTTCTCCAAACTTCTGCCTGTCAATTGGCTTTTTCATAAGGTATATCCGACCTGATAGTCACTCTATAATCATCGCTAAGCTCTGGGGGTTGAGGAACAAAAAAGGCTCTAAATTTGTACAAAACATGGGTCAAACAAATTTTCCAAAAAGTCATTATTGCAATCTGCTATCAAAAAGTAAGCAGAGTCTGTTCAGAGTTTTAATAGAGGTCATTGATTATATTTATGACTTTAATATTAGAGATGGCAGTCATGTGACACCAACTGTACAAAATAAGGCATTCAAAATACACACAATTCTCTGTTAGTATGTGATTGTGAATGAAGTTCCCAAGGAGACCTGAAGATGGTTTCAGATGTCCTAGAGTTGGAGTCACTGGTTGTTATAATCTGCCTGTCATGGGTGCTGGCAAAGAAACGTGGTCCTCTTGAAGAACAGCACAGGCTCTTAACCATTGAACAATTGTTCCAGCTCTCAAGTTAATTTTTTTTTCTTTCTTACTGAAAAAAAAAAAAAAAAAGAAACAGAACAGATAGGCCCCACTCACCATGGCTCTCACCGTTACAAAAACAAAACAATATAAAAATTGTATATGTAACTTAGCTTTTTCAAAAGTTTCTAAACATATGATTAAAATGCAATAAAATATCAGTCGAATGTCTTGATATGTTATTACCAAACATTTTCAAATATACTTTTAGTTTACTGGATTACTCTGTAGGTGTTTAAATACCAGTGTCATGGACACAAAACTTAGGGAACTGAACAGTGAATGGTTTTATATATTAGACTCCTGGTTTTTGTTATATTAGTAAGTTGATACTTCAAAACATAAGGGATGTCAGGATTCCAGAACATTTGATTTCTGTATACAAGTTAAATGTATATAGTATGATAAATCCGAACATATGCCCAAACTTAGTTTGAAAATGTAGACAAGAAGTTTGATGACTTCAGGGGACACAAGTGGGAAATGTTCAAAAGAAAAAATAAAATGTCTGTTGAAGCATTCAGTGACTTCTCGTAAACAAAAATACACACAAAATATGAGACATAAGCAATATTAGATGTTGAATGGTTTCCAAGCCTCCAGGCTATCAGGAAGGCAAATCTCCAAGACTTAATTGTATTCTCTCAATCCTGGGCACCAAGCCTATGTAGGTCTACAAGTATTCTACCACTGAGCTATATCCCCATCCTACAAGGCATAATTTAAAATGAAAATCTCTGCTTTGTGGTTTGAAGTCAATATAACTAGATAAATCTTTTATATTCCATGATTATCACTGCAGCAGGGTCCCTTACAGAAACATTATCTTTACATCTTTGGGGGCTTGCAGCCCACAGAAAAACAAAGTAGAAAATCATTCTGATTTACTTCGAGCAACCTGCCAAACACACTGCCCTCTCCCTGCCCACTATGAGTTGGGCTCAAGTTTATGCAAGGCATAGGATGGCTCCTCGTCCGATATAAAGTAAACCTGTCTTAAAGGCAGCAGGTTCTGCAAGTGACCAACAAAATCATTGAGAGCTTTGGTGCTACAAACTGTTAGGCATGTTGTGTTATCCGTTCTTTACTTTTTCAAACCTGAGTCAAATGCTGTTGCCCTCTGGGAGAGCCCCTAGGTAGGCCTGAGTTGTGCTTCTTCTCTCTCACTTTGCTGAACCTCTTGTTGTTACTGCCCAGACCATTATCAGTTTTCTTGACTGGCTTGTCTTGTCTCTGGAGCTGGATCAGTGTCTCTCCACCCCCACACTGTAACAGCTTCTGTTATTGCCTGCCCCAGCTGTGCATCACACGGGAAACCCGTTCCTTGATCCAAACAGAATCCTCCCACTGACTTGAGAATGGCTCTTCTGAGTGCTTCTGCTCATTGCTTTGGCAGAACGCAATGGTTAATATGGATCTCAGAATGTGTCTGCTTTAAAATGTGCCACAGCAGGCATGTTGAAGCATGAGTTCTCAACTTGCACTTACGAAGAGCTGAAGATTTGTCACATACCTGGCCCTTGGCTAACACTTCTCCTGGGTTAGCCTCATTTAGTCCTCCCAGCATCCAGGTGAAGGAGGCACAGTTATTATCTCTATTTTCCCAATGATGGAAATGATACTTGAGAGATGAGTAGCCACCCTTGGGTCATGCACTGGGCAGGAGCCTCCATTGAGTCTTTAATCATTTCACACTGCGTAAAAACATGTCTGCATTTAGGCATGGCCAAACAGGGTGGGTAGCAATCAGCTAACACATTTGTCAGGCTACAGTTTGATAGCTCTAAACAGTGAATGAAACAATTGAAAAACCCATTCGATTTTATAAATCGCCTTATTCCGTGCTCTTTGATTAAAATCTCAAACCTCAGCTATTCGTCGCCAAATTAAAGAGCAACAGGAGGGAAGATAATATTAAGTTATGTTAGCAATTTGCATATTAAGTGCTCCCATACTGTAGTGCATCACATGGTAACTGGAAAGTTTGGATTTAGCAAGAAGAAATGTGAATGGCAAGTGTAACTGAGGAACGGAAATTGTAGATGTCAAGGTGAGAAAAAGTTAACTTTTCTATCTTGAAAACATTCATTCTTTTGCAAGAACAACAGTGAACGCTATGCACTTTTTATTAGGTTCCATGTGAAAGTACATGTGGCTATCGGTTTTAAAGGATCTGTGATTTGTCTAGTAGGACACAGACTCTGAAGACTGATGGCATGTATAGAAGCCGCTAGCATGTATTCATGCAGACAAAGGCAGAAAACGCTGAGGTTTTAGAAATTTTTAATCCCACTTGGCTTTACTTGGTTGCCAAGACCCTTCCTGCCCTTCTAGCCATGGCTGCTGCTTCTGGGTGGGTGTTATGTCATCCTTCTACCTGTAAGAGGCAGTGTGGTACAGGGACTGAGACTTTGATCTGATAAAGCCATGTGACTAAAATAGGGGTCCTCACTGTTTCCATGAGTCTAAGACATCACTTGAAAAGTCCTTCTTCATCTGCAACTGGAAGTAACACCCACCTCACAGGTGGCTGGTATTGCTATGAAGATTAAATGGCATGCCATCTGTAAAAGTCAGCACAGAGCCTGGGGCCTGGAGGCACTCAAAAAATATGGTTGGATCTATTCTTGATAATATTCAGTGCACTTTTCTCATCCTCCATAGCACTGTTGAAAACTTGTACACTACAAGGAGGGAGTTTTTGACTTGGTACTGGTTGGGGCACCATACCTGTTTGAAATTCTCCAAATTAAACCACCACAATCAGCTTGTCCTAAAATGAACGTGTGTGTGTGTGTGTGTGTGTGTACATATACATACACATGCACTAATACATATGTGTGGGGTATATAAGTAACAATAAGTGTTCATCATTATCATGTGTTTTAGTGTTGTTCTTACCAAAACCTTTGACTTTCTGAGAATGAAACAAAATTTTTGTCTTTGTTTCTGCATGAGTGGGCATCTCCTGAGAGACCATACATCACACATAATGGAGGAGTTGCAGATCTTTCTCTTTCCAGAAGATTATGCGATCCTTATGCACGGGAATGAGGGGT
The DNA here is from genome assembly GCF_011762505.2 of Arvicanthis niloticus. Classification (NCBI taxonomy): domain Eukaryota; kingdom Metazoa; phylum Chordata; class Mammalia; order Rodentia; family Muridae; genus Arvicanthis; species Arvicanthis niloticus. The sequence continues at coordinate 49,323,167 of NC_047661.1, forward strand.
TACCTCCAATGCAGCAGCTGTAGAAAGCCCAGGTCCAAGAGATCATCTCAGTCCCAAGCAGGAGGATTATAGTTCTGAGCAAGTTCAAAGAAAAAAGGGTTGGACCACCTGAAGGTCCTAGTGCCTCATTTGTCCTGGAGAAGGGCAGTCAGCTCCTTTGAATCCTGGCATTGTTCTAGTGGCCCTTGCTTTTAGCAAGATTCTCTAAGACATTCATGGAGTCAATAGATCCACCAACGCTTTCCCAAGGCTCTAAAAGTCAACAATGCCCCTGAAGTCAGAAACGAAGCTTGTCTCACATCACATGGACATTTTATTGCTCGTTTTGGATCTCTAATATCCAGACTTTAAGTACACCAGGAGAAATCTGGTGAGTAAAGGGATTTACAGTCAAGCCATGCAGTCAGAAGGAAGAGCCTACTGGGCTCTAAAAGAGGCTTTGCAGTGACCCTTTCCAATACAATTCCAAGCGTTGTGTTGTAGAGAATGCAAGCCTTGTGAATGCTTAATAATTTAACAACCCAAATTTTCCAGGTCAGGGGTAAGTTATAGGCTTGTACCCAGCCTTTACAGATTTAGGTCCCTTGAGTGTTAGCAGTGTTTCAGTATCCAAATTTCATCTTCCACCCTGTGTCTCAGGCCCACAAATAGCACAGAGAGTAGAGCTACCATATGAAAAAAGGGGAGGATTCTTATTTACACAGAGCACACACAGTTCTCTTGAAACCTGAGTGGCTGAAAAATAATTTGAAAAGTTTCAGAAATTATTTTAATAATAAACAACAATGTATGACAGTGTGCAAAAAGATATTTGGTATAAAAATGTCTTCTTACATTTTCCTTTAAGTTCTTGAATATTCACTGATAATACAGATTCTTTCCCCAATATTTCTCAACTTTATTGTTTGAAGATATTTTTCCCTTGGCAAGTTTTAAATTATGAGCAAGCTGTTTTGGTTTAAGGTTTAAAAAATCTCAAGGCTCAGGGAACACTGTGGTGGAAGACACAGAGAGAAAAGACTGTAAGAGCCAAAGGATCAGAAACTCTGCTGTGAGACTTTGTCTCCTAGATATAACAAGAAAGCCACGACACTTCAACAATATGGCTGCTTAAACAAAACATGGACAATAACAACACCAATAGACACATGAATATGGAAGGCAAAATTCTCATGGGGCCTCATCCCCAGACAAAGAACTATAGGCAAGTAATGACAGCTGAAAGATAGAGAATTAGTCTCCCCTAGGGATGACCCTCTAATTGGTCGCCCAACACCTAGTGGTTATCCCAAAGTCATTTAAGTACAAGCAACATTAAAATGACTTAGCAGGCTGCATTTGGATATTTATAAACACATATATACATACATACACACACACACACACACACACACACACACACACACACACACACTAATTAAGAAAAATAGACCATATTTGAGAAGTCATGGGACAAGCCCTGGAGGGATATGATGCCCTCTTCTGGCTTCCAGAGGTACTAGGCTTGGATGTGGTTCACAGACATATATACAAGCAGGCAAAACCCCATATAAATAAAACAAAATAATTATTGTTATTGTTAAGAATACAATTTTAAACTTAAAACAGATATTTATAAAACAAGAAATAAATACAAATTTTCAGCTGCTCACCCTTAAACATTGACTGATGTACAGAATTGTGACTTCATTGATCACTGACTTGTTTACTCTCCTCATATAAAGAAGATGCCTTTGGTATCTGAAAGCTAATATCAAGGCCTACGTGTGGGTGGCAGAGCACCAGTCACCAAGCACGGTGCCTTCTATAAATACGATAACAAGAAATCTCACTTGGTTGTAGACACATGTCCTCGCCATGGTCTTGTCCCTGCTCTACAGCTTAAGCCACAGAAGATGGTGGCTCTTTGTCTTACATGCACACTGACCCCTTATTAACATTGTACCAGACCTCACCAGATCACTGTGGTCATTTCGTGAACATGAAGAACGTGCTAGGGTCCAAAGAGAAGTAAGACGTGGGGAGACTGGATGTGTTCCACTCTTGTAGCTCCCCTTTTTTTTGGAAATCTTTTGGTTCTTGGGTTCTCTAGGTTTGCCTATTATGACTGAGATGTCTGTGGTGGGATAAGAAGGCAGAGTTACTCACATCCTGAATTAAATCCATCTTAATTCCACACTCTTACTGCAGCTATCTGAGTTGCAACTATTGTGTGCCTCACTACCACACTTGGACACGGGGACACAGTAATCACCACTAAACCAAGCAAACCTTACAACTTGTGTACTTGCACAGAATTTAGATAATCCCCTAGGCATGATTGACAGTCCTTGTAACAAACATGCTAGTAACTTAAGGGAGATACTCAGATTTTTTTTAATTGTGTAGAAACTTGAAATATTTTTATTAATAAAATCTAACTGCCACAACATCTTCTAGGGTAGGATTTTCCAGAACGTGGTACCAGCAATAGTACTTTTTATAGATATCAGCAGATGTTACTTGGAAGGGCGGTGAGATAGTCAATTTATTTACCAAAGGACTTTGTACATATCTCTTGTGTCATCGCAGACTTGAATATGCAAAACGAGCCACTTTCCCACACTCTTAAGCTTATTTCTCTGTAAACTACATTATTAATTTTATCTTATCAGAAAATTGATCTATGGGACTCAGTGGCTCAATAATAACATTAATACGAGTTGAACAGTGCATTGTGTAATACTTCTAGTTAAGACTTTGGCCTCCCCTTTCATAGACCTATATTATAAATTTATATTACACAAATGAAAGGTTTATTTAGTTAGTTTGCACATAAAACTTCTTACATTAACTGGCTCATAGAATGTATATGAATATGTATACATGCTTTAAAACCAGACCAGTCTAGCCAGCAAATCAATGCTTTTGGAAGGTGGGGTTTTAGAAGCTAATATATAGCATCTTTTCCCCTCTTGATTTAGGAACTTCTTCCTAGGAAGTAAGAGTGGTAGGCAGAAGGGATTCACATCTGATTTACTTTTCACCAGCATTAGAAGCACGGATATAATTCAGACAGAGGCAAGGCTGAGCCTCCTATCACTGGACTCTAGAATCAACTGTCAGCAGCCATGGGTAGCACTGAAAGCTGCTGGCCTTACCCACAAGCAAGGCCCAGGGGCTCCTGAGCATGGAGGCAAATCAGGGCCACAGAGGCCTTAGTTCTTAATCCTTCAGCGGGAGTGACTTCCTCCAGCTTCCTGGAGAGAAGGAAAGGAGTGGCCATGGCACTTTGAGAAAAGTGTTCCCTTAGGGAAACCTGACGTTGGAAGAAGGCAATCCAGAACTCCATGCAACAATATTTTGACTTTGTATCTGGATACATAGCATTCTTATTTTTTATTTGCTTTTACTTTTGTATGTTTATATATAATTTGATATATTAATTATTTTACTGTTTCATTAATATGAACTTTTGATTCAACTTTTTAATTGATAATTTTAGCAGTGTGTTTAATGTGTTTTAACCAAATCTACCTCCATTCCCTCCTCTGCAATCCTTCCCCTCTCCTGCCTTCCACTTTACCCTCTCATGCACACTCCCCCCTCTTATAATCCACTGAGTCCATATAAAGGAAGGTTTAAAATCTTTCATTAGGATATATAACTAAATAGAAATAGAAAAGAAGCATGGTGTATAGAATAAAAATAGATACTCTCATCCTAAGTTCCTTAAAACTGTACCTGTATGTTGTCTGTTACAGTGACTTATTCAGAATATGTAGGTAACGTTTTAATTATTTCTTCATTCTGAATTTAAAACATCTGTGGATAATTTTAAAAAGTTCCCTACCAACTTTTTGGAAAAAAAAATCTTTTCAGAAGTAGTAAGTTTTGAATGCTTTTGAAATGTTCTATTCCATTAAATAAAAATAGTTTTAGGGGTTGAAGCAAGTTGCTTTAGTTTCCATTTCACGGTCATGGTGATCTGATTTTTAAAAGACTACAGTTTTTAATATACTAAAAATCCTAAGTTGTTTTTAAAGTAGATTCTGTGTCTGAAAAAAAAATCTCATTTCTACGGTGGCTCCTGGGGAGCAGAGAAGGGGCTTCATACTCTTCATGGGTTGATCATAATTATTTATTTCCTGAGGCAGCACCAGAAGCTCATCCCAGCTCACCCAGAGACTGCCTCCCGTGTGAGCGGTGAATCGATCTCTTTGAGGCATTCTGTTGATAGGGTTAACCATATTAGTGGAAGACCAAGTTATCTGATGCAAATAGATTTTCAAGAAAATCATTATGCTAAATACTTAATAGAAGGATTTCATCTACGTACGGCAGCAACTGTGACCTGCTTTCAGGATGACATCATTGGGCGTCATGTGGCTCTTTATACATTCTGGCCTCAGAAAGAGGTAATGTACGACAGGCAGAAGAGTCTGATCTTTGCTGTGAGATCTTCAGCAGACAGAAGCTGCGAGCAGAGGGAGGCAGAGCTGCTTGCACACACAGTGTGTATGGTGGAATTCCACAATGACGCTTTGTATTTTCGGCTTTATTTTTATATTTTTTACGTTAAGGAAGATGAAGTGAATCAAGTACTTCAGATTAGCAGGGGCTTGCTCTCTTCATAAACATCAAGAGCTTGTTTGGACTTCTCTGTTCTCCAAGGAACCTGGTCATCTTTGTATGATTTCCCCCTCAATTTGAACAACGCAAATAAAAACCAGGCAGTTTTTTTGCTATGGGAACATACTTTTTTTTTCAGTTTTGAAGATTTTTAAGCTGCCTGGGTTGTTAACTAAAAAGGAGACACGCTCCCCCACAGCATGTGCTGTAGAAACTCTCCAGGTAACTTTACCTGCTAACAGTGTGGCTCTCTATGGATTTCTTTCCAAGCCAGTTTCAGTGAACTGCGTTTTCTTCTCAAATGGACGAGAGTAACTCTTCAGCACCATGGAGAGGTCTGAGCAGTGCTTAGGGGCCGCGTGGGACTGTGACCCAGGCAAGCAAGCTGACAGAGTAAGTTTTCCACATCCAATCTTGTATAGTCACCCATCACATTCTAGACATGTGGGGAAAAGTAACTCCCAAGTCTAATAAAACCGACACTATAAAAGATAGGTTCTTCACTGCATTTTAAAGTTTAGAAACAACCGTGTAAATGTTATTTTAGAGAGAGCTAATATGCTAATTTAAAGAAAATATCACATTGTTTGATGTGAATGTCTGTACTTTGAATTTTGAGAATGTAGAAAGTTAAAAATCCAAGAGCAATTAATTACATTGTAATTAGACAAACCAGATGTTTTGGAACTATCATTTTATAAACATACATAGATAGTTTAAATGTGCAGTTTTTTGCTCTTTATAAACAAAAGATTCTTAAAGTGGGGGGGTTCTGGTTTGTTATTATCCTGAAGAACAGTTAAATGCCTAGACCATAGATCATAGTTTCTATTCCATAAGAGCACTTAGCTGTTCTAATATTCAACCATATCAGGGATAATTGTCACTTAAAGCACTGGCATTTATTTGCATCAAATATATACAGCAACAACCAATGAAAGTTACAAACAGCTTTAAAAAAATAGAATGATTAGCTATGGGCTATTGAAGTTGCTATTTTAGTATCACTAGGAATATTTATTTAGTTTCAAAACTCTCAACTGATTAAATCAAAATTTTGAAAACAACAACAAACTTATTCCCCCCACCTCCTTATACCCCTGGAGAACTGTGTATTATAATCTCACAAAACCAAGGGAGAAGATTCTCAGAATTACTACCAATAGTGACCCTGGCAGACATTCTGGTTTGCTGTTCAGAGTTGTGTAGGAGAATATAGGCCCATTTAAAGCACTTAAGAAATATCTTTTTTTTCAGGCCAGTTAAATATAGTTTCAGACACATATGCTAAACCTTTTACTTTAAAGTATAATGAAGCTCTTTTGATGTTATTATGATATAAAACTTACTTTTCTCAATGGTTCTTATATTTGAAAAGATCAAGCACAGATATTTCTTTCTATTGTACACTATTTTCAGCTGAATTGCTATTCATCTTAACTCTTCAGTAACTTGGCACTTGATTTTTAGATAAATGGTACATTATTCTTGAATGTATGTGAAATGTATAATTTTAAAAGACATGACTTAATCCTGCATTAAGGTGATATTGTTATAAATATTTTGTCATCTTTGCTTAGTGGATACACTAGAGCTTTCCTAAATCGATCTCAATATTTTAAAGAACTAAGCATTTTGAAATGTGTGAGACCTAGCTTTATCACCCAGATCTTTTGGTTTTGTTTGCTTGGATTTTATGTTTCTGCATGGATTTTAGGAGGAAGTGGTGTTTTTCCCTGAAGTAAGTATACTGTGGGACTTTAGGTTTTAATGTCCTTTTTATCATTAGCTGTGTCTATTCCCTAGTGGAACTGAACCTTGGACAAGTCTTTCTGAGTGGTAAGACTATCGTTTGATAGACAGACATTGTGAAGCTGGTGTCATAACCTATGCCCGCCATATGTTCTAAAGTTGGGTATGTGAGTCTTGCTAGATTCAGAGCTCTGTTACCTGTCAATCTTTTCCTCTCAGTCTCCCAAGGACATGATACAGTACAATATTGTCAGGAGTGTAACATTTCACATTTGTTCTTCTTTGGGAAACATTTTGGTGATGTATTTATAACCACGGCTACCTAGCATAGACAGTTTGAGATATGGTTGTTTATGTATTTGCTTAACTAGAAATTGTTGCTACATGACAAACCACCAGCAGATGTTAGCTTCGGGTCTGATAGCCTTTCAATCATTATTGAAAGAGTGCAAATCATCCAAACAACGGAAGACACACAGAGCTATTTAAGCTGTGAGTTCTCCCCATTTTGTCTCTTTTTCTTTTTTCCTTTTTTACAGCATACTGTTGGTAGCAGATGTGTGTGAACAATCTTAAATTTAGTTGACTGACATTTTGTTTTTCTTGCCAACGTAAAAATATGCTCACAGTTTTGCGGTCCACCCACCCTTGCAGGGCTCTGTAACCTTTGGCTGAAAAAAAAAAATGAGGGGATGTATCTGTTTAGCAAAAACCACTGTAGATAAAATCCTGTGTAAAAAATGCTGCACATAGGTGGGGATAATAGTTACAATTTTCACTGAGATTTTTAATTCTTTTAATCCTTCAGAGAAGTTGGTCTTGGAAATGGTTCTTACTGTTGCTACCTTCTCCATCAGAGCTTCTTCCAGATGTGACATATCTGGAAGTTACAGTGACAGCAGAGTACTCCTCATAGGGGAGAGATTGATAATAGGTTGGGGTAAAGAAAATAGCTATTTACAAATGCACTAAATTATTTATATTAGGGTGTTGGTGGGTCACAAATGAGTTTTGACTTAATTTAAAAGGTTTCTGCCACAATGAATGGCATTCAGTGAATGTCGGGGTCTTAACATCAGAATTAGTTTTCCAAAAAATACCTCTGAACTTACGCATCTGTCTAGATTCACTCAGCTCTCACATGCTGAGCACCTGTTACCTACAATTCCTGGGGCTGCAGATTTTGAACTTTGGACTCAATTCTAAACATGCAATTAACTTATTTTCTTATATATGCTTTTTTAATATAATCCAAAGACAATCTAAATGTTTCAAACAATTTGTACATTAAATAATTTCATGACATGACATGATGCTACTATTCAAAATGTCTTGCATTTTGAAAAATTTTGGCTTGGGAATATTTTAATTGCAGGTTCTCCAGCGAGTTTTGTCTTGGCTGCTGTATTTCAATGATGTTCTTTCAGTTTTCCAGTTCTATACATTAGAAACATTCTAACTTCATCATTCATGCTAGACCTACATAAATAAAAATATATGTGTGCAATATAAATTGGGATTTACATTAATCATTATTAGAAATAATGGCGTCATCTGAACTGTTTCAGAGAGTTGAGCCCAAAAGAACTTAGAGACTTTCCATGGAGGTCATCTATGTAGCTGAAAGATTAAAAATGAGACCTAAGTCTTGATACTACTTTTTTCTCATTTTAATTTGTATTTCGAATACTGGATCCTATAAGTGAACCAGACTCTCTCTCATAAAAGCAAGCAAAGAAACAAACAAACAAACAATCATCTGGTGATAATTCAGAACATACAAGCCTAAACCCAAGCAGTTAGAGCTAGTCATTGGAATGTACACACACCATTTCCTTCTTACATGATTTATTGCATGCTCTGAAATTTCATCTTACCTGGATTGTTCTTATATCATCTTATCCATACTTCTGCACTCAACAGAGTGCTACACACAGCCTGGCTCTGTTAAGAACATCTTTTGAGTGATATGCACTCAGAATCCAGTACTCTACAGTGACATCTGCTGCGGTTATCTGCAGGATGTATCTCAGAGTCTTCATCTCTGGAATTTATTAATAACAATGGCATGAAAGAAACATTTCTCCACTTGGGTTAGTTTTGGGTGGGTTGGAATTGATAAGACTGTAGTAGGAAAAACAAAGTACTGACACAGGTAGCATGTTAACTCTCCATAATGTATCAATATGGCTTTCCACGTTATCCATGATTGGTTTCATCTAAAGATTTGAGAGTTATTAGCAAAGGACAAAATACTTCAATGACGTAGAGAAAGCTCCACCATTTTTTCCATGTTTCATTTGTATTAGGATTGCTAGGACCATAAATACAGGCAGTGTATGTAAATTTACTTTGATTATTTGATGTCTTTGTGAATGCAATCATAATTCTACTCAAATAAAGTTGCATTGGTTAAATAGCCCTCCCAAAGAACTGTTAACTAGGAATCTGAGTGACATTGGGTCAAGTCTCTCAGTGCATGTTATGTGTATGGAAGTGTGCCCATGCAATCATGTATGTGCTTATGCTCCTATGTCCATGTATGCATGTGCATGTGATGGACTAAATAATTCTTAAGGTCCTCTCCAATTTTGATAGAGGGGAAGCAATATTGTCTTATTTAAAAGAGAAAGAGCTAGTAAGAAGGCTTGGCAATTAAGAGCTCCTGTGTTCTTTCAGAGGACCCAAGTTGGTTCCCAGCACCCATGCTGGTAACTGTCTATAACTGCGGCTCCAGGGAATCTGATTTCCTCTTCTGACATCCACAGGTACATTAGGCACACACACACACACACACACACACACACACACACACACACACACACTCAGAGAGAGAGAGAGACAGAAAGACAGAGCGAGAGAGAAAATAAAAATTTAAAAATAAATACAAACCTTTATTCGGTTACTTTTTACTAGTTATGTACTCTGATCACTGTATCAAACCTGATGGTTCTCTTTTAAACCTCGGGAATTGGAAAACGTCTTGGAAGTGGAATGAGATGTATCACTTGGAGCTGTTGGAAAAGAAAACAATAGAAAAAAGGAAACAAGCAGAGACAGAAATACAACTTATGTCTTTATTGTTTCTACCATGGAGATGATGGGATATGTGGAAGAGAAACACAAAACTAGAACTTCCTGGTCTATGACCACCTCAGTGGTTGTACTCAGAGTAAACACAACCTCCAGCGGGCTGTTTTCATCCTTTGCCTGCATCTGGCCACTATGTATACCTATAGCTAATGGTAGATGCAGAGAGTCCCAGCTGCCAACTCTTCTTTTTTATAATAAGTTCTGAAGCTGTATGCTATCAATCCATAAACTTTGCTCTGAACGTGAATTTCTGCTTGATTAATAGTTTATCTGTTTATTTTAAATATATGACACATTTTGGGATCATTCACAACAAATAGAACCCTCAAAACATTAATTAGTGTGTGTGTGTGTGTGTGTGTGTGTGTGTGTGTGTGTGTGTGTGAATGTCAGAAGAAGAAATCAGATTCCCTGGAGCTGCAGTTACAGGCAGTTGTGAGCCACCAACATAGGTGCTAGGAACCAACACCCAGTTTAAGTAAGGAACATAGGAGCATGAGCACATAAGTTGTATTTCCCTGCAGCTTGAGGGAATCTGATTTTCTTTTCTGACACACACACACACACACACACACACACACACACACACACACAGAGAGAGAGAGAGAGAGAGAGAGAGAGAGAGAGAGAGAGAGAGAGAGAGAGAATAAAAATTTAAAAATAAATACAAACCTTTATTCAGTTACCCTTTATTAGTTATGTACTCTGATCACTGTATTAAAGTAAGGACTAACATGACTGACTGACCATTCCTGAGCCCTGAAAAAACCAATCGTTTAAGAGTGAGCAAGAAAGAGACAGATTGAGAAAAAAGTTGAAATAAACCCGATGGTTCTCTTTTAAACCTCAGGAGTTGGAAAACATCTTGGAAGCAGAGTGAGATGTATTACTTGGGCACAGTTCTATACACATACCATGTACTGAGAGACTTGACCCAATGTCACTCAGATTCCTAGTTAATAGTTCTTTGGTAGGGCTATTTAACCAATGAAACTATATTCAATTAAAATTATGTTTGCATTCACAAAGACATCAAATAATGAAAGTCTCCAATGCTCTAATAATCATGAAGCTCAGGGGATAACTTTTGGGAGTCAGTTCTGACTTTCCATCTTGCCGAGGCAGGGTCTTTCTTGTTTCTGCTGCTGTATATACACTTCTGTACAGTACAGCTGGTCTGTGAGCTTCTGACAAGTTCTCCTGTCTGCTCCTCTCATCTTGCTGTAGAACACATTCACATCCATCTTTGTGCACAGGTTTGGGGATGGAACTCAGGTCATCAGTCTTGTGTGGCTAATGTGTCTGTCTGCTGAGCTATAGCCTTGACCCAGAGGTTTCTTTCATAATTGGATGTTAGCACTGGATTGATGAACAAATCTAAGGAGCAGTATCTCCTCCTGCAGTTCTTCAGAAAACCCAGGGTAACCTGATCTTTGCCTTCTCTAACACACAGTTCTCAAAGCCAACATGCAGTTCTCTTCCTTCCAGAAAACCAGAAGTGACATCACAGAGGACAGTGTGGTACATGTGGGAGGCCTCGGTGGTCCTGTTTGGAAAGCACACAGGCCACTGCCCTCACATTTTCCCTGACTGACCCCACACCCACGGCACACCTAACTGTTGGGAAGACTCGGAAATGCATTTCTTATTTCCAGGGCAATAAGAGGAGGAACAGAATTTCAGAGCATGTAGTACTTTCTTCCGCACCTTGAACTCTGTTTGGTGTCTGCATAGTACAGAAGCTGACCCTGGTTAATTTCAGACAAAAGTGGTGCATTTAAAACACATCAATTGACAGGAATTCTGGGAAATGAGCCTTAACACTTAAGTGGGAACTAAAGAATTTGATTATTCAGAACCCCAGGCAAGGGACAAAATTGTTGGAGTACACTGGATGCACTGGCCATGGCATTCTAAAGTGTCACTTGCTTCTCTGAGAGACACTTCATTAAGATCAAAGATTTTGAGCTCAACCATAGCATTACCTGGATTAGATTGCTAAAATGCAGGAAGAGAAAGATGTTCCTGTGGGGCTCTTCTTCCAAGTGTAATTTCCTAAATAGGCTCTGTAATCCCAAGAAAGGGGAACTCAAACACCACACACACACACACACACACACACACACACACACACACACAAACACACACACCACTACTGTGCCTGAGGCTATAAGAGTCCCTTGCTGCCTCATTAGATCTAGTGATGGCCCATGCTGGTTCTCACCCATTCCAGTTGGCCATATGCCCAAACTTCTTTATTGCTGTGCCTAAGCCTAAGCTTCATTGCCTCTCCCAGGATGTGTTTTGATCACTTTCACCAGTCGATTACCCGATTACCCTAATCCATCCTGTGCAAGGCCTGCTCTGGCCCCTTCTGATGCTAGCTGAGCTTTTCAGGTACTTTTCTACAACACTTGACCTTGTTTGAGAACTTAATTCAGACCTGCACCCTGTGTGATAAGTCTGCTTGGCTGTTGTCCAGACATTTGACCCATCTCCTGTGGGGTTTTCTCATCTGTAGAATGAAAAAAAGTCGGCTCCATTCCCATTAGTCTCAAAGGGACACCAGGCTTAACAAGATGGTGCTTCGAGATATTTGGAACACAGGGTGGCATTATCACATCATTATTTCCACAAGCTGTTAACCTGAAGGGGGAAAAGAAAGAGTAGAAATTTAATGCCAGAGAGGTTTTTGGCACTTGGTCAATTCGACATTAGCTTTGAGGGTTTTTGGAATCTTGCCTGAAGTTTTCAGCACCAAGCAGCTAAAAGCTGTGCTTTTCTGGGCTCCTGATGGTCCTGTCCCCAAGGGATGGCATTCAGCACTTGTGAGGGGTGAACTGTGCCAGGCCCGGTTCAGCGCCCACCAACAGTCACAGAGAAGTCACACCCTGTAAATCGCTAACTGCACCCACTGTTCACACTTGGAATAGCACCTCTGACTTGTGCCAGGAGGAGAGGGCCGAGGAAGCAGCCATCCACACATTCATGTGTCATGGAAGTTCCCTCTGCCCCGTGGGCTGTTTATGGCTGGGTGGCTTCTGAGTGGTCATGTGAACCCTACCAATGGTCACAGAACTTCTTAGGCTTTTCAAGTGTCGCCGTTGGCAACTCAGCTTCAGAGTGGGCTAATTAAAATGTGCACAGAGATATTTACCCTTTTGGAACTTAGCTTTAATGATTTTGGAAGAGAGAAGGTAGGAAAACTCGCTGGACCCAGAGGAGCTGGTTCCAAATGGATTCTTCCATTTGGATGGGATTCATCTTCCATTCTTAGGTGTCCATATTTGTGCCTGAAAATGAACTAACTTAGATTTTGGAATACTGATGTTTCAGAGAGCAAAGAGTTGAGAAGAATCATTCAGTGCCAGTTACAGCATTGTTTGGGACTGACTTGTTCTTTATTCTTTAAGTCTGAAAATTTGACACATGACAATATATTTCAATCATGTTGATGCTTCACTCCTCCACTCCAACTTGTCCTGCTCCCAAATTCATTCCTCTTATTTTTAATAAAATAACCCAACTAGAGCTAGCTATATAGCATGGGTGTGGTGCCATCCACTAGAGCATGGTTAACTTACAGAGAATTACACACTTAAAGAAAACGGATTCTCTTTCCCCAGTGCTCATCAATTGTCCATAGCCCCTCACCTAGTGGTGGATACATCACCTCGTATATCTCACTCCCACCCATGCTGGAATATTGACTGGCTTCTTCATGTGTAAGTCTTGTACAGGCAACCACAGCTGCTGTGAGTTCATGAGCTCAAAGCTCTTCTTATGTCCATAAAACACTGTCTTGCCTCAGTCTTCCACAACCTTGGACCCTTACAGTACACCCACTCCTCTCCTTCAGAATCCCATTTATTAATTTTAGTAAGTTTCACACCTTCACAAAGATGGACAGGTTTGAGACTGCTGTTTATATTTCACTACAAAGTGCGCTGGCCACAGATTTATCTAAAGCTTTTAGGAAGTAGGGCTTCTTCATAACTGAAATATGTCAATAGTGGCAAGCTACCTTCCATTAGTCAACATATTTTTTGGCCCTTTTTTATTTTGACACAGGGTCAATTCATTTTGAGAGTTGTTTTCATACTATAAAAATTCCTGTCGCATTTAAATCAATGTTTATTGATTTCCAGTTATAATATGTATCTATGTTCAGTTTAGGAAATATAAACAAAGCTTAATAAACTATTTCAACTTTAATCAAACATGGGCCACCATTTTTAGTATTTTGATAGATTTCTCTGGAATGAAATATATGAATTAGGGAAAACTAAATCTCTATATTTTTATGGCCTGAAGGAAGTAGTTGCAATATTTTGGACAGTACTTTTTACTCAATAGTGAATCATTAAATAATAGATATAAAATGAAAACATCACATGTAACCTTACATAAACATGTTTCACTTTTACTTATCAGTTAACGAAGTAAACTTAATTTTAAAAAGTAAAAATAAAGAACAATTTTTCATTTCTGTAGTCAAAAATGTTTCAGTTTTTTAAGAACAATAGTTCTTATTATTACACATTATATTAGCACAGATAATACACATGCTATAAGTCATTGAATTACACCCTTGTTGTCCATGTCTGCACCACTGGTGATATTCCTAGATTTTATATCTCCATTTATATTTTAAGATCTCATCATGAGTATCAGACTTTTTCTTTTACAACCTTTTCAAAATATTTATATTGTCACAATTCTAGAGCTCCCCTAGAGTTATTCTGCTTACATTTCATCCCATTGGTAGTTACAAATAGATACATGACTTTAAAAATACAAACTGAATCACATCCTTTAGTCATCTCTTTGCAATATTTTTAATAAGTCTTCACTTATCTGAGGAATATCTTGAGGTTCTGCACCTCGTTGGACCATGGCCAATGCTAGAAGTCTGGTGGACTCCTCAGTGATGCAGTTCCAATTCCCATTAATAATTTCCCTGTCTCATTACCCCCTCTTTTACCTCTCAGACTTCATTAATAGATTGTCCCTATGTCATTAAGAGCAATTTAAATTTGGCCTTTGCAAGAACTATGCTTTGATATTTATATTCTGTTTCTAGAGATCATAATAACAAACTAGGTTTAATATATATTATTTATTTTATTTAAAACTGATCATTTTCTCTTTGAAAGTTTCATGCATATTTACAATGAAGTTTAGTCTTTCTTACTGCCTACCAGCCTTTCTCCTGCTGCTTTGCCACTGTTTATACTACACTTTTTACTAGCCTAATTTCTGTTTATGTTCTCCTCTAAAATTACTTGAATATGGGTATATTCCTTTTATTTTTATTTTTTTAGTTTTAATGAATGACTTGTATCAGGTTTGGTATAGGATTTTCAAGTCTGAATATTCTATAAAAATTCTTTCACTATCTTTGGTATTTTTTGCTTTTAATAGGAATTTTAAAGAGAAAGAGCATTTGATGTTTAGACAATTTTGATAAAAGGGTAGGATAGAATCTATTTTCAATTACTGTCTAGCACATAGGTATGGTGACAACTGTAGTAGATGAACCATATAGAAGATTGCTATGTTGAGGTCCTCTAAGTATGTGATGTTCACTGATTCTTCACCGCAATCCTATGGAGTAGGTTCTATAGATGCTCTCTTCTTGCATCTCACCTAAGAATAACCTAAGAGTAACTTTCCCTATTTACATGATTGCTAAGAGACACAACAGAAAGACAGCCTGACTTAGAACTTTAATTCTTAAATCCTTTACTTTTGTGCCTAGTCCCCCCAAATGGACAAATAAATAAATTTTCTAATTTAAAAATGGGAAAGTAAATGACTAATATTCAATGGCTTTCTGTAGAGTTTAATGCAGCACTTCATATACAAAAATCAATTTCTGAGGCACTGTCAGAATACCATGCAGTTGATGAAAGTGGAGCTTCCTGGGCAAAGGAAATGAAGAAAAAAGGGGGAAAGCTGGGACATGTCATGTGTGATGGATGGCATCTGATTTAATCTTCTCAATATCACATCTATATACATTACATGAACTGAAACTATTTAAAGTCTCATCACAGGAGTTCCAGTCCGTTATTCCCTCTGCTCTATGAGTCTGAAGTACATACTGTAAAGAATAATGAAACAAAACACAACTGTACTCAGTATGATGAATCAAGTTTCCTTTAGTGGTTATGTCATTTCTTAGAAACGAACTGATAGGACTCCAGTTAAAAATGCTGTTTGGGTTGCTATCATCTCCTGTTACTTCACTGATTTTTCATTAAAAAAATCTGCAGAGCCACAGTACTAGGTTGTAGTGCTCTAGACATTGCTAACACAGACTAGCTGACAATTTTTTTTTTGCATATTATTACAGGCTATGCACCAACAATAGACCCTGAACTAAGGATCTTGGATAGTTGACTAGTTAATTGAGACAATTAACTTGTTGTGAGTGATATATATCTTCCGTGTCTTTTCCACCCACTCATAATGGCAATATTAAGACTATGATAATTTTTAAAGGAGGAGTTAAATAAATATCAAGAAAATGAGGAATTGCATTGCTGAGCCCAAGAGAGTAGGAAATCCCAGAGAGTAGAACTAAGCAATGGGTTTGCGTGTTTCTAGTAGGAAAATCACAAGGACTAACAGGTTAGTGTTCTGAGTGCTCATGGTAGTGTCTACAATGTAAACAAACTTTAAAAAACGAAGGTAATTTTCTGATGTTTCAGGCTACTCCATTCTACGAATTTGATTTTTCATTGGTGTGTTCATCCAGCATGCAGAGATCTAATCATTTGTATCAATTTCTATTGAGAATCCTTAGGAAGTCACAAGATTCATGTTATGTACATAAAATCATAAGATGCTGAGAGAAGAGAGAACTGTGGAAAAGAGGGATAGGAAGAGTGTGAAGATCTTGAGAGATGTTTGATCTGGTTAATGGACGCTTGAAGACTTACCAAAATATTCTCTCCAAATAAGCAAACAAACTCTGATCTCGCTTTTGAAGTTACTTGTCTGATCTCACTTTTGAAGTTACTTGTTTGAACATTGCTCTGTCTTCTTAAATAAAGAATTAACTGTGCTCCCACGTGCTTCCAAATCCAAAGGGAAGACATCTCCAAAAAAAGCTGAAAGGGTGTTCCTAAGGCTACCAAATTTGCTCCATCCCTTCATCTCAATGAGCACCCATGTTTACAAAGAGGCCAGAAGGGGTAAAGTGGGGGAGAAGATGGTGTGACTTTCAGCTTTGCTTCTATTCTAACCTGGTCTGAAGCACAGCTGCAATCCTGAGACATCACTGTTAACAATACAAAGAAAGGAACAGTCTGTCTGGAGGAATTATAAATGATGCAAGGAGCAGGTGGCTAATGCAAATGGAATCTCAGACAAAGTCAGAGGCAATAGTTTTTCTCTCCATCCTTCTCTCTGTTTATTGTCCTAATATCGAATTAGCTTCTGAATATTAGGAACCTGTCATACTCAGGATGCCTTTCAGACTAATTAATTCAATAGTTAAGATAGAGAATACTCTTGCCCCTCAAGTTGGAAAGGAAGAAGTGGACAGAAAACATTCAATGAACAGAGATGTTCATTTTTTCTTCACATAATTATTCTCTTAAGAGAAAAACAAAGCAACACAGGACACTGCCGAGAACCAAACAGGACCAAGGATTAATGGGAGATTCATGCTTTATATAATTCATGCTTTAGAATCCAGAGAACAAACTGGCTCCTATGCCAGAGCTAGTATTCCACAGGAGCTTGCCTCTGGAACTGTGTGGTCATGCCTTTGGAGCTGAATGATCATCCATGTGGTGCTGAACAGTGTGGACCAAGTATTTATGCAGTATAGGAGTTGGTGTCGACACTGGTATGATGAAGAGTTTGAATTCTTTGCTTCTTATGACCTTTCAGATGTGCTACTCCGATGGCTTTATATACTAAGTCAGGTGGCACATTTCCAAAAGCCACAAGGATTTGCTTAAAGCCGTGAAGTTTCAGCCTAGCAGCATCCAATGTCTATGTATTCCCATCTCCTCAAGAAATGACAAATACTATTATCAACCATGTTGGTTTCAGTTTTTCCATAAGATCTTACAAGCTAAAACTGCTAATGAGATGCTTTAAAAATGCCCCCACCCCCATGAAAAAAAAACAGCTTCAGAAATTTTAACTTCAGAATATGTAGGCATTTATTTATAGCCCACCTTTTGGCTAAGATTCTAGACGACATTTTTCATTCGACAAAACTCTCGAGTGGCACACCATGATTTATAATTTTATTTGTCTGCTGTCTGCATACACTGCAGAAAGTTGAAAAATTATTCAAATCCTGCCAAGTATATTTACAGTTATTTTTCAGATTCTCCCCTCAAAACATTCTAAAGACTTCATAGAGAATCAAGATTCAACTTCTCAAAGAAGAAAAGGCTGAATGGGAGAAAAAAAAATAGGCTTCCATCTTTTACCCACAAAAACTAGAAGTAGGTCGTAGGTGCTCAGAAAACAAAGTACTGAGCTAGCAACAAGCCTCCATTTGCAACTGAGACCCCAGTCTCTGTGGATGTTTTGTGCACCATGTTGGTCTGGTCCATAAAAGTTAGGAGCACAGGGACTAAGAATCTTATAACAGATCCCAAACCAGAACACTACTAAAGGGAGGAAGGAATAGAGGGATGGAGATGAGGAAAAAGGGGGAGAGGGGAGGAAGAGGTGTAGAAAGGAGAGAGAGAGGGTTTCTGTGCAGGCACTTTGGTTCAAACTCAGGGCACAGCAAATCTTCTTGCTCCCAGAGCTGCCTGTCCACCTTAATAGTTCTTGCCACTTTCTATTGCCACTGCCCTCAGTAAAACTACATGTTCAGGCTTTTCCTTCTGGACTCTGATTCGAACTCAGATGTGGTTGGTGTTGGCCACTGTATTAGCTCTCAGAAATTACACAGAATAGATACTGCATAAATTTTAATGGATTTACCTTGCATCAGGCCATCCTTAATATGTAATTAATAATGCACCTGTATATGCTACTTACTGAAATACTCAGACAAAAATGAAGGATTAATGTGAGGGGGATACAGTAAGACTATTTACCTCAGAGCTTACTAATGTTTGGGTTTTGTGCCAGGATGTGCAGTTATATTTCACTGTACCAAATCTCAAATCTCAATTTTCAATAATAAATGATGCTTTTCCTGAGAAAGGGAAAGAAGAAAGCAACCAAGATTTAGAGAGGAAGTTTCCATACTTCATATATATATATCCTTTTAGCTGGATATGAGTTTCTACATACCTCCAGATCCCATAGAGAGTATTTATTTTAAAGAATTTATTTAAGAATTTATTTATTTTAATAAATAATTTATTTGTGTGTGTGTGTGTGTGTGTGTTTTACCTTGTGTATGTCCTTGCACCACATGTATGTAGTACCAATCAAAAGAGGGTGTCAGATACTCTGTAGGCAAAGTTACAGACAGTTGTGATCCACCCTTGTGGTGGTGCTTGAAACCTTTGCAAAAGCTGTAAAGGCTTTTAACCATTGAGCATTTTGCTTTAAAATATTTTATTGACAAAAACATTGTATATATTATTCAGCATGAAGATTTGATGCACATAAGTATTGTATACTGATTACTACCATCCAATTGGTTATCATCTCTTATTACTTGTAATTATTATTTTGTCTGTCTGGGTGGTAAGAATGCTTAAAGTCTGCCCTCTTACCACATTTCCAACAAACAATGCATTATTAATCACTATATCATGGTGACTATGATATTCATTAATCACATCCTCAGAACTCAACTATAAGGTTTTTCTTTATACATTTCCCAATTTTCCTTCCCCTTTAGGTCCCGGGAGACACCATTCCACTCTCAACATGTAAAGGATATCATACAGTATTTGTCTTTCCAAGTCTGACTGACTCTACTCAGTTGTTCTTCGTGTCTGTTCCTAGTGTCACAAACAGAAGGGCTTCTGTCCTCTTACGGCTGAGTTACATTACACCATACCATATTTTCTTCTCTGTTCTTTCATTCACTGACACTTAGCTTGCTTCTGTAACCTAGGTAATGTGAGTAGTGCAGCAATGAACATGGTGCACAGGTCTGCTTTAACATACTGACTTTCTTTTGCTTTAGCTACAAACCCAGAAGGGTGAGTGTTGGCCCATACACTAGTGCTGTTTTTAATCACGTGGGGAACTGCCTTACGGACAGCTGTAGTGGGTGACCTATTGGCATTCACAACAACATTTGTACTTAATGCTTTAAAATAGGTGTAGCCAGTCTGGTTTTTAAGAGGGACTTAAGTTACTAGTTGGGTTTGTCATAAATGATAATGGCTGTTTCATTACATATGTGAACCTCCCAACTATTGGGAGTTTTAGATTTTAAGAGAAAAAAATTGTCAGACATGTTGCTGAACAAGAGTCCCCAGATTTCATAAATTGCTTCCATATTTTAGAGACTATAAAATCCCTATAAATATTAAAGAATATGCTGATATTTTTTACTCAATGGTCTTCTCATCTAGGCCAGAACCCTAGATAAAATCTGGAGAAGTATAATAACTTTTTATTTGATTTCCTCTGTCATTTAAGTTTAATTTTGTCCACCCCAAAACAATGATGTTCTAACCACTGGCAGCAGTAGTTTGGAAGTACAATTTATTGTGATTTAGATGTGAACTATTCCCCAGTGGTTAGAGTTGAAAACTTGTTCTCAGTTAGTAATGCTGTTTTGGAACATTCTGGGCACTTTAGAATGGATAGTACTGGTCACTGAGGATGGATCCTGGAGATTGACTGCCTCCATTGTGATTCTCACTGTACTTCTATGCACCAACATGTAAATAATCTGTGCTTCACATTCCTGCCACCATGTTATTCTTCCCAAACATATGGAACCAGTGGACTGTGGGCCACACACTCTGACATCATGAGTTAGAATAAATAATCTCCCACTCCCTCAAGTTGTTTAGGTCAGGAGTTCTGTAACAGAAGTCAGAAAATGGACCAAGACACATCTTTTTAGATAACAAAGTTAAGATAACTTCTTTTTGGTGAGCCCTTACCTGTTGATTGTCATTAGTATAAAAAGAGAAAGATGGATGCACAGATGGACTTGTGTATGGAAGAATTTCACATGGACATGATGACAGAGGCCCAGATGATGCTTTTATAAGCAAAGGAGTGCCAAGGCTCCCCAGAAAATCACTAGTAGCAAGAGAAGAGCCATGGTCAGATTTTTCTCTTGATGTCTCTCAGAAGGTCCAACCCTGCTGATTGGTCATGGAATCCTAGCATTCAGAATTACAACACAATTGTTCAAGTCATCAAGTTTGCAGTACTTTGTTATGGTGGTCTTCAGAAGCTTAATCTTTTGTCTTCTCTCCTGACATCTTAGTCTCTTCTTGAACTTTCAAAATTATACAAAAAAAAAAAAAACCCTCAAAATAAAACCCCACAATCTTCTTTTAAAAACTGGAATAATGTAGTACCTACCATTTCTAGGAAGTTCATGTGCCAGGACGCTAAGTGATTCAAATATTATTTCACTTGGTTCTTGACTTGTTCTATTAGAAGTGTCATTTTACAGAGGAGGAAATAGAAGAAATAGAAGAATGAGATCTTTAGTAACTTCCCTCTAGCTATATAGAGACGCTGAGACAGGCAGGGATTCAAAACCCGAGTGTGAATCCAGGGCCTGAGCTCTGAAAACTTATGGAATCATAGTCTGATTGATTCTTGTCCCCAAAACCATGGAAATAACACATTCATGTTAGCATGCTGTACTTTCCTGTATGTATAACTTCCTGTTTCATGAGTTTACAGCTCCGATAAATTCTGTGGCCATGTAAGAAGATGACACATTTTTTTTTCTGAAAGGATTTTACTTTGCTATAATTTGCTTTTTTCTGCTTATCTCGAATATTTACCCATAATAGAAAGTTTTTATATACCTTCTGCTTGTAGCTTGCTGTGTGAAAATACATTTTAAAAGTATGATATGCTATAGCATGCATTCTTAATCTGTCTTCTGAGAGGGGGGAAATGTCTCTGCACATCCTTGTAATACCCTGTCAATAGTTGGTTGAACTATAAAGCTCACACTAATGAGAGTGTGGCAGGAATTGGGTAGAAGAAGAAGAGGGGAAAAGAAGTGATGTCACAGACCCCGTGGCTTCTGCAGTTTAGCACTGCTGTCTTAAATAGAACAGGTTTAGAAATGTGGAAACAAGAAAAGATAATATTATTATCTTTCCTTGGCATAGGATTTCTGGGTGGAAAAGATCGTATGAAATACAAAAATAGCCACAAGCACAACTACTCTTGGGGGTGTTCTCACCTTCTCACTTGTTCTGGTACTAGATATTGGAAATTATGGTTTGTAGGGTCCTTGGGAGGAAGACCACTATAAGAGATTGCTTTGTAAGGAAGAAGTGAGGAGAAGGTGAAGGGTCAGAAGTCCCAGGCCTTGGTGAAATCCAGATGCCTTTTGCTTTACACAGTTTATGAGTGTCTTATGATCAAACTCTTTACTCAAAGTTCTGCATTTCCATAATACAAATTCTAGAAAATTTATGAGTGAAAAGCTTCTCAAGCCTTCTAACAAGGACAGCACTAAGTCATTATTTAACTTTAAAGCATACAGTTAATAGACCTCGGGATTTAAGGTTTTTCTTGTGTGTATGTGCTTGTGTGTACCTGGGTGTGAGAGAGAGTGTGTATGTGAGAAAATGCATGTGTGTGTGACAGAGAGAGTGTATGTGTGGGTGTGTACATTTATATGTGTGAGAGAATATGTGTGTGTGAGAGTGTGTCTATGTGTGTGAGAGAATGAATTCATGTGTGTGTATGTGCACATGCATGTGAGAAAGTGTGTGCATGTGTGTAAGAGTGTATGTGCATGTGTGTATGAGAGAGAATGCATGTGTGTGAGAGATAATGCATGTATATGTGTGAGTGTGTGTATGTGTGTGCATGTGTGAGTGTGAGAGAATAAATGCATGTGTGTGTATGTGCACATGCAAGTGGGGGAGAGAGTATTGTGCATGTGTTTGCATGTATATGCGCATGTGTGTGCATGTATGTGAGTAAGTGCATGCATGTGCATGTGTGCATATGTATCTATTTGTGAGAAAAAGCATATGCATGTGAGTGCATATGTTTTCACACTTTGTTATCTCAGAACTAATCATGGAAGCCTACACAGGAAGCATGTCTCCATGTTTCAGTTAGTCCAGTGTCACTTACCCTGATGTCTAAGCTTCAGCAGAGAATGACTTTTCAGTCATAATTATGATCAGTAATGTGCGGTACTGCTTTGTGTGAATTACAACAGACTCAGATGCCATTCTGTCAAGTTAAAAGTGCAGGTGGCTCTTTAAACAAACCAACAAAATGTCCAGAGATGTGGAGAATTTGAAAAGTAACTTCTAAAGCATGAAGATGCTTCCACACAGTCACTGTACAGAGAAGATTCTCTATGTTATCACCAAGACCCCAGAAAAAAAGAAATGTGTTTCTTATTCCTGAATCTCTGTAGCTTCTATCCGAGCTATCCAGTTGACATTACATCATTTTCATACAACACAGAACGGAAATGTATAGTAGTACATAGTAAGATTCCGTTTAAGCTGTCTGGATGAGCCATTTCCTATAGTGTGATGGTTCCACATGTGGTTCCACATGTCTGAAGCCACCCCTCCTGATGTTGCACAATATGTTTTGGAATGTTACAAATGGCCACAGGCTAGCTCATCTCTGACATCATATGACTGTCATACGGAGTAGTTTCTTCACATACATTACACCTCAAAGATTTTCTTTGTTTTTGTTTGGTTTAGTTTTGTTTTTTTGTTTTTGTTTTGTTTTGTTTTGTTTTGTTTTAGATAGTGTTTTACTGTGTAGCCCTGGCTGACCTGGAATTCACTCTGTAGACCAAGCTGCTATAAAACTCACAGACACCTGCCTGCTTCCTCCTCCCGGGTGCTGGGATCTCAAAGCATATATTCAAGGGTGGCACTGGGGGTTGTAAATCCACAGTGGAGGTAAAGTATCCACACATTGCTAACTGCATTAATTGCTTATCTTTTAGAATGCAGAGAGGAAGGAAGAAGCCAAAGGCAGGGTCTTTAGCAGGTCATCCTGAGTTCCTGCTTCTCCAAGGTTTTTACTTTTTCCCCTCTTGAAATTTTCTTTCTTTTAATCTTAAAATCCTGTCCTTCACTTAAGAAATATACATTTTTAAAACTAATATGTTAAAGTGTTCTCTGGTTGATACCTTGAAAAGACTCTGTGACACACTGAGGAACCTACATAGTAAAGTCCAACTCCTCAGTATGGTGTCGCTGGAGTTTGCAGCTTCCTCTTCCCCTGCCCCACTGTCTCTCTCTGCACCTCCAGCCAACTCCTTGATTTTTTTGTGGGGGGTGGGGGACTAAAACTTAACTCTTACATCAAACATGCAAATTTTCATCAAAATTTACTGACTGTAGCAACCTGTTGTCAGTGAAGCCAATGAAGAGCCACAGTATATGGTGAAGCCCCTCCCTCCTGGTCCTCTGAACGAAGTTTGCCTTCTCCCTCCTAACAAGTCATTTGTCTATTCTTTCCACCCGGTGAGTAGAGTATCTTCATCATTGTTCTCCATTGAAAACCTAACCCAACTTACCTCCTTTCTAGTTTTGCTCAATTTCCAAGCTATACTGCCTTTCTTAGCTAGCCATTGCGTGGCATCTTAGCTAATCTTATGATATCCTTCACATTTTATCTTAAAATGAAGGAGAGTGCACCCATCTACAGCGCTTGTTGTGCCTACTATTATTTTAAGCAGCACTTTCTATAAATTAACTTACATGAGCCTTTGGAACTAAGAGTTACTCTTAGTGACTGTTCACTTCAGTGATGAAGGATTGGACATCAGGGGAGCTAAGGAGCATAGTCAGTTACTCTTGCTAGGAGTAAACCATATCCAGACACACTTCTCTACCCAGAGGCTGTCCTTCTGCTCCTCTACATGGTTTCTTCATAGTTACTTGTAGGCCTGACTTGTGGTATATCTCCTCTCTTGGAAGCTTGTGACTCTTGGCACACAAACATGGCACATGGCACATGGCACAAGCATTCTCCAAATACTGGAGGAGTGAAATAACCTATATGGAATTTTTAGAGGGTTGTAACATTCTAAATTTGGAGGACCATTGTAGATAATGCTTCTGATTTTTCTGAGAAGGGAATTTCTGGTGGCAGTAAAGGATGACACATGGATTCTTTTTGGAAGTGAGCATTTTCCCGTAACTGTTCCCTCATACCTAAGTGCCTTTGCTTTTCATTTGTTTTCTTAAGACATGTTCACACTTATATTTTAAACAGTGAGAATGAAAAGATCACTTGCAAATGCCAACTAGGAAGAATATTTATTTTAAACAATGCCATTCCGGTGTACCAGCTGCTGTTGCTATGCTTGCCCGATGGTTGCTAGGAGTACCATGGAGAGTTATGCTTGTGACGTCAGGATGATAAGCTGCTTCAACCCAACATCCCAGTTGGTTCTTGTTTTTCTGAGAAGAAGAATCTTTAACCCTAAGCCATGACAAGGAACTTGATTTTAATTTGCAGAAATAATTTACACTACAAAATAATTAATTAAAGTTGTTTGCTAAGACCGAGAGGAAATTTGTCCATTTATGTGGCATCTGTGAGTTTAGGATTCAGAATTTAGGACAAAGTTATTTTTTCTTTCATTTCCTCTCAAAGAATAATTAAATAATTCTAGAAGGTTAATATCAATGTTTGATATTTGTCATGGGTATATTCCACAGTTCTCCTACTTATATTGTAGTGATAACTCTGAAAATTTCTTTCATAAAAGAAGGTACACTGATGTCTTCATGATTGTATTTTCCACTATAGGCTAACTAGTTCTCACATGGCTTTCATAAAAAATTTTTTTTGGCTGCAATATGCCTACGAAGGAAAAAGATGCAGTCGTCACATAAATGCAAGAGTAAGTTTGCATTGCCTCTCGTGAAGTGACAAAAAGTATTTCATCAAAGAAACACTGATTTCAATGGAATTTTAATTACTTTGAACAATAACTCTATTTCATTCTATCTATTCCCCTTAGACATATTTTTAGACATCCCATAAATGTATCTTCTATCTTGTCCATAGTCTCTAATTTTGTTGTTTGGTTACATTACCTACTTTTTCTTTTTCTTTTTAGAAGACTCAGCTCTGATTAATACTAGCTCGATTCAGACCTTATTATGACACAAAAGACTTTCTGCTCAGAAAATCCTGAGCTTCTGTTAAGACAGCATCCTTGTCTGTGCCACACCCTTATGCTCAAGGCTGTTGATCTTTACGCTTGTGGACACATCTGGGTTCTGGACTCATCTTATGTCCTTAAGTTCTTGCAGCAGCTCAGCCTTCCCAGTTTTCTTTCTTACACCCATGTTGCCACCCTTCTTGGAGTAGCTACTTCAGCTTTTCTAGGCCCTTGACTTACACATACTGGTTCTCCACTCCACCGCACTCATTGCCTTCACCACCTGGACCAGTCTCAGTTTCTGCTAGCTTGGTGATAAAGAGATACCTTACAAAGATGGTCTCCAATTCAAGGTATGTCCTCAGGGCTGCTCGTTAATCTTTTCTCCTAGGATGCCCTCACTTGCCCATGTTCCAGCACCCAGATAGTCTCTTCTCTTATTGATCTGGCAGCTACGCATTCCTCCATACCCAACCCAGTGTTCTGGATTCCTGAAAGACACACCCATACAGCTTTATATTTTATTATGCCTCAAACAGCTTGATGGCTGGTCCACTCCCAAACCTCCATGTGGCTAACTTCTGCCCTTCAATACTCCTGGGTTATTATTTACTAAAATCTATATTCCACTGTTGTTGCCTTAGACTCAGTGGGGTGAGTGGGCTGGGACTGCTTTTCCCCACCTCTTACATACTGGCAGTCTCTCTGTCATGCCATTGGCTGCCAGCAACTTTATTTACCAATCGAAACCAATCTTGTGTGCAGATGTGTGGATTCCCATGTAATTTGGGGGACCAAATTAACATAAGCAGCATTAGACCAAATCCATATCATTCCTTTACTCGTTATCTTATGGATTTTAAAAACAACACTTTGTCTACTAATACAGAAAAAAAAGGCCATTAGGTGTAAACTTATTGACCTTCCTAGTCTGTATCTATAAATTTATTCATGTTTAAATCAACACTTACTTTTTTTTCTCTCTTTTCTCAAAGAAAATATTGTTCTTCTTGACCAAAACTAATACTTCCAGATTACCCTGTAGTTGTATGAAACCTTTTGATATGGAATGAAGTTGTCATAGCATAATTATTACAGAATTATACAGAATTATTACAGGTTATATTACAAAAGCACAAATGAGTTACAAGAATAAGCATAAACACACACAGCCATGGCTTTTATTACATTTACAGTTCTGTGTTGGGCTGCATCCATAGCTATTCGGGGTATACACAGCATGTGGGCCAAAGAATAGATATATCTGTTACCATCCATACAATTCTTCTACAACCGTGTCTCATCAAAAACAAGTTCTCTGAGTTTCTTGTTACATCATGAACTTATATGTAAGACTCTCTTGTCTTAAAAAAGGAAGTTTGAATAGCATCAAAGTCCTTCTTTATATTGATCATTTGAGAGCACATTGTCTTCTTCAATCTTCATAACAATTTTATGTGTCAGTGATTATTAATTCCATTTTGAGTCAGATCAGAAAATCAAGATGTAGGCAGGTTGGTGGGCTAAAGTAGCCAGTGTCAATGTCAGAATAGAAACTGGCATTTCTAAGGCAACAATATGAATGATAACTTTCATGAACCCCGATTTCCCTTCACTCCCGTGTTTCTTATCAAATTACTCACTCAAATTCAACTTCAACCTGTTTTGCTAAGTGAGTTACTTTTTTCAGTATTGTGTACACTGTGCTTATACGTTGAATGCAGTAGCTTCTCACCCAACCTACAGAATACTTGGCCAAGCTATAGCAAGAAGGGCTCTCTGCTGATGATGGTGGCTTCAACATCCTACATGACTAACACAAATCACCATCCACAGTAATGTTCCCCACAGGATGAATGAGACTAGCTCCTGCATAAGAGAGAGCAGTCAGTGGGGTGGTAGTAAATGCTTAATAACTGCTGTCTGAATGAAAGTTCTTGATGAGTACTATTTTCTAATTTATGTGTTCTAAGTATTGTCCTCATAAGGCCTGTCTATGCACCTCCAGGACACTATTGAATCAGCAGACTGTGAGGGCTATTGTTGGTTGTAAGCCCGATGACATCTGTTCTGTAAATTTTGTTCCTTCTGTTCCTCTAGAGAACCCCAACAAATACACCATTATTGAGAACTTACCAAGTGTTACACATCATTTAAAATACATGATATGATTAATGCTATAACACATTTCTACCTATTTCACAGAGGAGGAAACTAAGCTTTAGTAAATTAACCAAGGATGTGTACAATGGATGCATGGGAATGTGTACTGTACTGGGCACCTAAAGGTGTTAACTTCCTTCCTGGAAAGTAAATATGAACACCTAACTATTGTAACCTTTGGATTTCTAATAATTTAGAAGCTATTCTTTTGAGTTTTGTTATAATGTAACTCATGAAAAATGTGAATCAATTGACCAGCCTATAGTTGCATTTCAAACTCTCCCATTAATTTTTCAGTTGAAAAATCTGGCCCATCAGTCATTACTTACAAATTGATGAATACTGTTTTAGGCATAGAAGCAAGCCTCACAATCTCATAGTCATGCTCCACAAAAGACAAAACAGAGTGTTTATGTTTAGTTCTTTCTCTTTCTTTTAACTGTTGACAAACATTCTCCTGCCCCCCCCCCCCATATTTTGCTGCATATTTTCAATATTTGGTCCAGCTTGTGATTCTACATTTTATCACAATTCAAGGCAATGTTCATAAACTATGGCTTCTTCTTAGTTATACACACACATGAGAAGAGAAGCTATAATTATCCCAATCATTTCATGTCACATCTTATCACACATACCCAACACATGGAATCCAATTAGAACACATTTAAAGCAAAGTGCAAGACCATGAGAGGAGTTTGTTATGATGTGTTGAATTCTTATTATCTTAATTTTGTGGCATTGCGAATTTGGATATAATGCTTTTAATTCTTCTTTTCCTGTATGTATCAGAACAACTTTCTATTACCTAATATGATGGTATGATATTTGAGTTTTAGACTTTTCAGTATAAAAATCCAGAGAAATTTTAGTTGATTATATCCAAAGGGTAAATTTTCTCTTGGTTTTTTATTAACCTCAGTGTAATTATGTGCCTGAAAGGATAGACCTGACATTCTTATGGGTTTGTTCATATACCCAACAACAGATGTGTCTTCATCATGCAACAGGAATACACTGGAAATGCTGAAATAAGGTATTACAATTCTAACCCTTTTACAAAAAGCCTTCTAAAACTTCTATAAGGTGTGTGTGTGTGTATACAAAAATATTTAATTATTTTGAATGCATATATGGATTTAATATGTGTTCATTTATATATTTAATATAATATATGCATTTAAAATAATTAAATATTTTGTTTGTATCTCTTGCCAAAATAAACAATACAATTTTTGGGAACTTATTCTTAGCAATTAATTATACATGAAGAAGAAAAACAGAATTATATAAGAAAATATTTCTATCGCGCACCCCCGAGCCTTGCATCCGTGGAAGATAAAGCACGAGATGCAGAGATCGGGTAGTTACTGCAAAACGAGGCTTTTTAATCTGTATCACACACATGGAAAATGCGGAAGGGGCGAGCTGTGGAAGGGGCCTGGCTTAAATACAGTCTAGAGTGACATATTCACTTCTGATTGGCTGTTCGCTCACCACCCAACATTCAGTGACTTTGGCACGCCTTTCTGCCTAGCAGCTGCACAGATAATTGTTAGCGCCAACTTGGGGTGGCAGATTATATTGCGGCTCCTTACAAATATTCACTAGTGTGATACACACACATACACACACATACACAAACGTGTGTGTGTGTGTGTATGAAGAGCAAAGAGATATACATAAATATCCTGAAAGACTGAAGCCATTAAACTTAATACATTCCTCCAAGTGAATTTTTGTCATCCAATAGTACAGGTGAGAAGCTGATTTAGCAAGATGAAAAGGCAAAGATGAAATGACCACACAGGGTCATATCATGTAAGACAGGAGCTGCAAGTGGCCAAGGGTATAGGGACATTATATTGAATCCAGTGCTTGCTGACAAGAGCCTGGTGTGGGTATTCCCTGAGAGATTCTACCAGTACCTGACCAATACAGATGCAGATACTCACAACCAACCATCCAACTGAGCCCAAGGACCCCAATAGAAAAGCTAGGGGAAGGACTGAAGGAGCTGAAGGGGATTGCAACCCCATAGGGAGAACAATATCAACTAATCTGAACTACCTAGAGCTCCTAGAGACTAAACCACCAACCAAAGAGTAAACATGGAGGGATCCATGACTTCAGATATATATATATATATATATATATATATATATATATATATATATATATATGTAGTGGAGGATGGCCTTATCTAACATCAGTTTAAGGGGAGGACCTTGGTCCTGTGGAGGCTTGATGCCCCAGCATAGGGGGATGCTAGAGTGGTGAGGTAGCAGTAGGTGAGTGGGTGGAGGAACACCCTCATAGAGGCAAAGGGGAGGGGGTAAAGAGGGGATTAGATGAGGGATTTGTGGAAGGGTAACCCTAAAGGGGGAATATCATTTGAAATGTAAACAAATGATTAATAAAAAAGGAAAGAAAACAAAAACAAAGAAACAAAAAACTTACCAGAGCTTAGCCTTAGGATCTTTTGATTTGTCAGACAACCTATGGAAAATTGCTACGCTTTCCTATGGTTTGGTTCTTCTTGTAAGTGTGAACAATAGTCTCAGGTTTTTGTGGAGATTAATTGAGCAAGTACTCAGACAAACACTGTGCATTGATTTGTTACATATACACAAAGCAGTGGCTGACAGAAAGAACTGATAAGAAAAACATGAAGCTTTGGGATGGTGGAGCTTGTAGGTTAATTTTCAAATGATTTTTTTTTGCATTATATAACACATGGGCATTAGGTAGAAGCCATCAGCGAGAGAAATCCCTCAAAAGTGTACTACAAACTAGGTTTGTCTCAATTTTAGGTCTGTATCAGTTTAAACAGGTGTGGTCAGCCCAATAGAGTACCTCATTTCCAAGGGCAGCCATGGGCCACACTGATGTTTCTGATTCCAGTTGCTCTCAAAATCTTAAAATTCTGCAGTCATTTGTTGGTTCATCCACCCCTCCCCCAACAGATGTGGATATGACTGATGAGTTATGGTCATCTGCTAATGGTGAAGCACCTTGGGATTCCCACTCCTATGGAGAGGGTGTCCTGTCCCCTTCAGGTAACCAGCTCATACACAACTGTTTCTCTTCCTTCTTTTCTAATTCCCTTCTATCAGACTAAAATGGGTATGGATGAAACAAAAGTACTCATCCTTTTATTCCTTGATCTAAAATTGACTAATAATGTTTTCAACACCTAACTCATAACTTCAACAAATATGATTTAGCTGAATGCCTTGCAAAGTCCACAGTGAGATGTTTGTGTCACAGTTTAACTGAAAGCAACATCACTGAGCCCTTAATATATCTGATGTCATTATGACAGAGTTCCATGTAGCAAAAATCAATAATAATTATCTTGGTATAAATTCTATTCATTTTGCAGGGCCTCAAGACTCAGAGAAGTTTTTCTAAGTCTTTAACTCAAGAAGATATAAAATCGAGAGTTCAGTGTTCTTCCCAGGCTTGTCACCACCTGCTTAAATGTGAGAGCTGGTGCTTCAGGCATGCCCAAGCCTGCCTAGCTTCCTCTTATTAGTGGGGACATTTAATTAAACCAAGATAGTCTTTGTGCCTGACCAGGGCATGTACTGATGAGAATAGAATTGATGGGAGATGAACAGGTAACAGCAGGAGATACATGGGAATGAGAAATAAAAGAGCCATAGTCAAACTGAAGAATATTGCCATAGTGTATTATATTTGACATTTACTACTGTGTCTAATAATGCATCCCTGGCTCTCCAGTGGCCATTTTATTTCATTATTTTAAATTTTGGAAGCTTTAGTTTTTGAAAAGTGACAGAAACCTCAGCCCTCCAATCCTTATTAGAGTGCATGTTTAATTGTGTTCTTTTGTTCATTATATGTGGATATCACCATCCAACCAGAGGGACACTGACAAAATCATATAAATAGCCTTGCCTTTTCAAGGTATTTAAAATTCTATTGTTGTTTCCATAAGCCACAGAGGGTGAGTTATTTTTCATGGACAGACAGTGCATTCTTCTCTTGGGGTTTTTATGGACAGACTGTATAAAATGATAACACAATGAATGGAGGACCAGCTCCACTATATCAAGGGCTTAAATCAGCTATTTCAGACAGAAACTCAATGCGGTAGGACACATTTCAAATAGGTCTGCAGGTACAAGCTATAACACAAAATTTCAGCATGTTTTGTGATTAATTCTCATGGATGGTTAGTGGCATTTTGACCCTAAGTTTGAGCTAAGTTGAGAGAGATTTCAATGATGTAGGTTCAGGTGGTGACCTGAATAAAATCAATCTCATTTGAATGTCTGAATTAAAATAGATTGTGGTCCGTGTTCAGAATGGCAAGATGGCAAGGTTTTGGATTACTGAGGAAGTAAGTAGTGGAAAGGTGAATTTGCTACTTACGTTTTCATATCATGTGATGATAGTCATGATTCTATAATCACAAGGCAGACTCCCATTTCCACACTCTCTACAAGGGAAGAGTCTTCATTGTAATTGTTTAAGAAAAAGTCATTCTAAGGTTAATTTCTAATTAATCCTGATGTCATCATTATAGTGAGAGTTTCCCTTTTTATTGTTTCATTTTAAAACCTGTTTTGGAAAAAAAACCAATCCAAATTAAAGTGATTTCTTTACACTGTCTCAAAGGAGTATGAAGAAATGTCTATTTGCAATTAATGATGCAGAAAATAAGAATTACTCCCTGTTTGCCAATAAAGTATATTTTATCAGTTTGAAATTCATTTAAATGGAAAAGATTCACATGGAATTAATCTTTACACATAGACTTTAGTGCAAGCTTAAGTGTACAGATGCACAGGTGATCCATTTCTTCTTCCCAGTTATAGTTCCCATGAGAACTCTAAACTCGTGAGTAGATTTTCATCATCCCAAACCATAATGCCATAGTTTTAAAATTATTATTACTTGATAACTGAATTTGTAACCCCATGATAATAATTATAATATACTATATCCAGCAAAACAATTTTTAAGCCATTGTTGAATTCTAACATCATATTCCATGGGTTTCCCATTTAATCTTTTCCCAATCACTGCAACTAATATACTCATAAAGAAATGATACACATGTAATATCTTGGATGGAAAGCACACATTTTGGTTATCTAAAACAATAGAAGAAGCAAATAGTGACACATAAGCATAAAATCAGATGTTCTTTGTGATAGATCTAATTCAGTCACTCTTTAATTTATATCTCATACATTCCCAAGGAGGAGACAGAAAGACTGCTGAGGATGAGAGTGGCCATGTAATTTGATATACAAAATTTGAATATGGAAGTTTTCATGCTAGACATCATATTGGGAACACATGATTACCTC
Source organism: Arvicanthis niloticus (assembly GCF_011762505.2). NCBI lineage: Eukaryota > Metazoa > Chordata > Mammalia > Rodentia > Muridae > Arvicanthis > Arvicanthis niloticus. Next base: position 49,356,395 of record NC_047661.1, read on the forward strand.
ATTTCTCAAAAGCTCAAGTACAATAAAGTGATAACGGACCAGAAGACAAAAGATTAAAGAAGGGGCCGATGCTAGACAAACATCCACGCATGCCTCCGTGACTTCCATCCATCTGGACACAACAAACACCATGGCAGGTTGAGATAAAGGGGATTCGTATGTCACTATTTCCTAAATCATAAAGAAAACTCTGTTATTAATGACAGACTACCTGCTGTGATAAAGAGCAATTTCAGCAGCACGAGACAAAAAGCCTCTATTTTCACTCACACCATTGTCCATTATATTGGTGAGGAAATGATGGTTAGTATGCCATAGTTCAGAATCCTCTAATGACAAGGACTCCTTTCCCTGTGACATGAGACAAGCAAAGAACTTTTGAGGGTAAGAATCTGGCCCAAAATGAAGCAGAAGGCATAGAGAAGACATGTCGCATGTCATTCTGCAAATGACACATCACTTCCTCACATGTTCCATGGCCAGAACTGAATTCATAACTCCTCCTGTCTGCAAGTGAGGTCTGACTATTCATCCAGGAGGACATAAAAATGGGGTTTAGGTAATGCCCAAAAGATCTGTCACCCCTCACTAGTTAGCTTACCAAGTGCTTGTTTCATCTCCCTCCCACCCTTACAAAAAAGAGATCTCAGTGCCTGTACTGCTTCACATGTGACCCTCTGCTGTTCTACTGACCTGTGAGCCAGAAAAGCAAATTATCCACTCCTCAGCCCCCTCTATACACTTCATGAAACAAGCGAAAACATCATGGTTGACATTTTCTGCCTGGAAAGCAGACAATCAACAGTCGGGTAGGAAGCATGTTTCTTCCTGTTGCTTTCACAGAATCTTGCACTATTCTTGAGCTTCAATCGAAAATCTCATCTTTCCTTTTCCCTTCCTTCTCTTGGGAAATTGCCAATGTATTTGTCTCCATAGTAAGAACCTAGTCAACATGTTTGCTCTCATGTAGCTCGGATTAGCAACCTTAAAGCCACTTAGTAAAATCCTCTCCAGTCCTTACTATTTAAAGCACATAACAAGAGTTAACGAAAAAGAAGCTCTTTATCAGTGCTTATGAGGATTATGGAAGAAGTGTTATGAGCCCAAAGTTGAGAAAATTATTTCTAAAATAAGATGCACAGGAAAGGGCACAGTATATGAACAGAGGTTTTCTTTTCTTTTCTTTCTTTCTTTTTTGCTTTTATGACATTTGAATTGTTGCTGCATCTTCCAAAACTTAGATGCAGCATTATGTATTTGTCAGTTAATATGTTTACTTCTTGTGTACTATAGTGGCATTCACAAAGGCCACTGTTGTAAACAACTAGAAAAATATGTGAGTTTGATAACATCTACTGAATTTTCTGACTCAGAAATAGGATAAGGAGAATTTTCAGAACCACTCTTTAGAATTGTAATTCAGAATAATTTTAGATGTAGACGAGCTGTAAGCATAGTAACAGAAAGCTCCTGTGCCTTGTGCTTGGTTTTTTTCTTAGTACTTGCAACAAAACAATAGCTCTAGCAAAGCAAGAGGTTCAGTTTCTATAATGGCAGCAACAAAACTGTAGACTTTGGATCTTATCCTCTCTTCTACCGCTGTCCCCTTTCCACTTCTGCACCTGGCCCAGGATCCTAGTCGTACCACTTTTTTATGCCCCCTCACTTCCACAAACCTGAAATTGTTCTTTGTCACCCCCCCCTTGTCTCCCAACACTTTATAGTCTTTGAAGAAGACTGTTTAGCATTTTATGATGTCCAATAACTTTGATTCATTTGCTATTTTATTGGAGTCACATTGAAGTTATGGGTTTGGGGAGGAAGAAAAACCAACCAGCAACGTAAGTCCTGTCTAGTTGTATCACATAAGGCGTTCGTCTGAGTCATCACGAAGTCTAACGCGCCCCCCTAGAGCTTTGCATCCACGGAGAAATCACGAGACGCAGAGATCAGGTAGTTACTGTAAACGAGGCTTTTTAATCTTTATCACCCATGTGGAGAAACGTGGAGAGACGAGGAAGGGTCGAGCTGAGGAAGGGGTCCCGCTTAAGTACAGTCCAGAGTGACGTATTCACTTTTGATTGGCTGTTCGCTCACTACCCAATATGCCTCGGGATTGGCAGTGGCTAAGGCACGCCTATCTGCCTAGCAACTGCGCAGCTAAATGTTTACATCTGGAGAAACATGTGGCCAGGGCCAATCTTGGAAATGCAAACGTGTAGCCACTGAAACAGCGGCTCACTACAACGAAGAAGGTGTGACTGATCCAGAGCCTACATCTCGATAGCTTGTCAGGTGACCCTTGTGGCTTTCCTCTTTGTAGTCAACAGGTACCTTAAGAGGGAACGTTTGGTCTATCCTGTCTTCCTTTGTAGATACTCGATTCTCCCTTGACTCTGGGTAATTGGTTGACTTTCCTTTTGTAAGTAACAGAAAATCTGTGAAGGTGATTTTCTCTATAATTTAGTTGTGTTTGTTTGAGACTAGTACTGTTTCCACTTCTCAGCGGGAGCCAGAAAGTCGGTATTTGGAGTCCAAATCTATTCTGTTTACATCGGCTGCTATAGTGAGTTATCCTGGTGGTCAGTGCTCCATGATTGCAGTGTGGATGTTACTGTTGGCCAAATCACATCATTCCATTTCTTTTGCCAGCAGCTTCCTTTGGAACAGGCCTGCCACTGACTTTTGGCTAATGAGTTATGAGGTGAAGCTGTGTGCTAGTATCGTCTATAGGAAATGTTCTTTCCTAATAAGGAAAAATGATGAGACAACAATTCACTTTCATAACCTCCATAGCTCTACCTGCATATAATGAGAATCTGTGAATGTTACAGTTTGAAATATAAAAATAAAGAGAGCAGAAAATAAACTGGTCTTAATGCCAGAGAGCATATTTAAGTTCCAGCCAACCCTATGATCTGAGTATAAACTGTTATGTAAAAACAGACAGAACAGTTAATAAGCAGAAACAAATGTCTTTATGCTGTATTTAAAAGAGGCTAGAAGGAGCCCAACAGGAGACAACTATTTGGGCTGAAAAACTTTTGGGACAAAAAAAAAAAATCCCTGCTATGAACAATTTAAATAGCTGTTATAAATCCCCACACATGTCTGCACACTTCCTGGAGGTGTGATCTGAAGACCATGGACTGTAGCCAAGAGTGGAACCAGATCCTTTACCCAATATGTTAAGGCCCCATTAAAATGTCAACAGTTAACACCTTTTTCTGGGCATTGATGTTAATATTTAAAGTCTAGTGGAATAAGCAGATACTTGCTCTAACATTAGGGCTTTATTTCTGTTTGATTTACAAATTTGTGAGTCTTCTGTTAAAAAAAAAAAAAAAAGCAACCCCTTCCCCACATGTTGTTTGCTACTTTCCAAGTATAATTAGCGATAAAAGCCTTTTCTCAGGGTCTTTCATAACCATGCTTTACTTTTCATTTGAATTTGTCAAGCAGTATTTAATGTTGGCCAATTAAGTGTTGAAGGATTTCACAGGTTTGCTCTGTGGACACTCCCACAGCAACACTTTGTGGCATGCACAGAGATGTAAGCCTGCTTAGCTTCTGGTCTGGTGGCTTATCACCCCTCCATGTCTATGGAGAAGGCTCATCGACAATGTGATGTTATTAAGAGGTGTGGCCTTTGGGAGGTGACTTGATCAATAGAGTGCGAAGCCCTCATGAATAAATTTAGTGTCTTTATAAAAGAAAACTCGGAGAGGCTGCCTTGTTCCTTCCAACCCGAGGGCACAGAAAGCAATTGGCAGAATATTCATAAAAGTGGTCTGTAACAGGGAGCCCAGCACACTGACACCTTGAGCTCAGACTTCCAACTTTCATCACTGTGAAAAATGTTTCCATTTTATAAGGCACTCAGTCTGTGGATTTTTTTTGTTTGGCTAGTTTTATTGTTTGTTTTTTAAATTTTACGTATGTTAGTACACTTCCACTCTCTTCAGAAACACCAGAGGAGGGCATTGGATCCCATTATAGATGACTGGGAGCCACCATGTGGTTACTGGGAATTGAACTCAGGACATCTGGAAGAGCAGTCAATGCTCTAAACCACTGAGCCACCTCTCCATCCCCAAATTTGGTGGTATTATGTTATAGCATCCAGAACAGGCTAATAGTCTTAGCTACTTGGTTCTGGTGGTTCATCTCTAACCACCAGTCAAATGCCAGCCCAGATCTTCATGGCATTTTGCCTTTAAGGACTATTTATTTCAGACATACTGTGATGAGTTATAGTGTTTCTGTTAAAAATAACATAATATTGGCTGGTGGAATGATGAAAGATTCTGCATATGAAGTATACTTTTGCTAATAGGCTGCTTTCTTAATTTCTATATTTTACAAAACATGCAAAGGCCAGCAAGGAATGAGTTTGTGACATAGAACATCATAGTTGTGATTCCAATGACAGCTCCTTTGTCACTAGCAGTGTGGTTCCTGGGAACTCCATGAATCTGCCTGGGGAGGCATTGCAGATTGAGATGTAATCAGTTTGAAGTAGAAACTCGATATTCCATGGTTATCTTAATTTCAAGGAACATCCCTCTTGATTCCGCATGTACCCAGTCTTCAATAATGAGAAATTTTGTGTTTCATGATGTTATGAAGATTTCTGCATTTTAAATGAATAAGTAACTGGGAATCTGAGAAATAAAAGCTTCTACTATTTCCAGACATGGCTGAATATAAAGATAGCATTTTCTTCTTTATATGAGCATATTGTGTTAAGATATTTAAACAAAGGAAATCATGACAGCAATTTATTCTTAAGCATTTTCTTTTCATATATTTATTTATGTGAATATGTGCATATGTATGTGTGCGTGCACACATGGCACATATGTGGAGGTCAAAGGGCAACTCTCAGCAGTTTTTCTCCTCTACCACATGGGGGAGGGGATTGAGCCCAAGTCAGCAGGTTTGGCAGTGAGTGTCTACCCACCGGGTCCAAGTGGCCCCATCCATGATTCATTCTTTCAGGAAAGAATTTAATCTAAATTGAGGAAATTTTAATTTTTTATAAGTATATCTTTTTCATTGACTTTTAACCTTCTCTCTCAAGAAATTAGTATTATTTAGGGAAGATAAAAAAATCATCCATTGAGATGAAATTTTAAAAGAACATCTGTAATATTTTCTAGGAAAATGTATGCATTTAAACGCTGATATGAAGTACAGATTTTGGATTTTTTTCATAATTCATTTGAGTTTAGGGATGTGATTTCAACATTATATTCAGTAACAATTTGTGAAAGTTGAAAAGTATCTTAGAAAAATACGGGATGAATTTTCTAAGCAGAATTCTGGTCATAGAAAGGTTTTGCTTTAAATTCAGCATATATCCATGCAGAGGCATTATTCTCGGCGCCATCTTTACAATCTTTACAATAGTTTATATCACTTTGTCAGGGCAGAAAAGACTGAGGTTGTGAAGGATTTAGAGGACAAGATTCAGGCTGAGGTGGTGATGGCAAGCAAGAAGATAGAAGATCAGTGTTCAGAACCCCAGAACCCACATAAATGCATGGTGGTTGTGGGAGCCTATATACTGCAGCCTTAGAAGGCAGAGATGGGACTCCCAGAGTAAGCTTTTTGTCCAAACTAATGATGTTGTCGAGCTTTGATTTCCACTGAAAGACTTTACTTCAAATAATAAGGTGGAAGAGCTTGCCCTACAGAGATACTTGACACCAGTCTCAGGACTCTATATGCACACACTCACATACACATACATACATACATGCACAGACAACACACACGCACATCCATGCCCACCTACACATACATAGATGAATGTACGCCACACATCTATGCACACGACAAAAAAAGAAAAGTTGGAGTTGACTCATTAATGAATAGAACATAAAGCCAGTTTCCTAACCATGAGTGTTGGATGCGGAGACTGTTGCCGTATCTGATCTGTGTTGAATACCCACTGTGTGGCAGACACTAGTTGTTTCAGTGGTGTTGGTCAAAAGGTCATGTTGTGGAGTACCTGAATTCTGGTGTAGGGGCTGTCATTTATATGGGCAGTGATACTAGCATGAAGTCATGGGGAAAAAAGCAAACACTAACTTGGCAGTCTGCTTCCAACTGTGAAATCCACTGGAAGCCATTGGACCAAACATGCAGTTTGCTGCCAGTCTTGCAGCCCATCTCCGTTAGACTCTGAGGACTCAATTCCTCATGCCATTACCAGCTAAAACACTCAGTGTCACTGTTAAATAAGATTCCCATGAGGTGCCACTGAGTCTGTGTTCAAGTGAAAATCTGTTGTGAAGCTCAACAGAACTCATGAGTATTTAGTTAGAAGCTCCCTGGTGACTCAATGCGCAGTGTGCTGGAGGGAGATCTTCCTACATTCTGCATGAAAATTATCTGGAATGCTTTTTAAGAAGGCTAAATTAGGCATGATTTATACTTTTGATACCTTCCTCCATCCTCCCTATGCCACGTGATAAAGGGTGTAGCAGGTATCTAAGTGACTTTGAGAAACATTTTGAGCTCTATTTTCTATGTGTGGAAGGGAGAAAAGAGAGACGATGTTGTTCTGTAATGATGTGGTTCTTACTGAATGTGTAGGAGGCAATGGAACTTTGCTCTGAAGGTACAGATTGGGATGGTTAGGCATTTCTGTCAGTCATTGTTAGCACTTCACTGGTCATCGGAGGTAACTTAGGGGATACCCCAGTTGTCACCCACAGTTCCAACTGCAACTACATGTCTTTCACTGTTTGGTTGCCATTAAAATTTTCAAGACAGGGTTTCTGTGTTTAACAGTCTTGGGGGGAGGGGTGAAACTTGCTTTGTAGAACAGGCTGGCCCTGAACTTACAGAGATCTGCCTCCCTCTGCCTTGAATGTTGGGATTACAGGCACATACCATCCTGCCAGATTTTCCAGCTGCAACTACTCTTGAGTACTTAACACATGGCCTCGTTATCTTAGTTTTGTTGCCCCAGTTCAAAGACCTAGCATTAAAATTACTGCAATGTGTTCTCATGGGTTTTTTTCACTTATTCTTGTGTATGTGTGCACATCTGTGAACCTGTACAGCACACATGTCATGTAGAAGTCATAGGACATCTCATGAAAGTCAGTTGGTTCTCTCCTTCCACTATTTGGGTTCAGTGGATTGAACTCATACCTCAAGCTTGAGAGCAATCACCTTTAATTGCTGAGCCACTTCTCCAGTTCTGTTATATTTCTGCTGGTAGAATTTATTGATTAACTTAAGGCTCTTAATGAGGAAATGCCCAGTCACTCTTTTGTTGCATCAGATATTGCCAAAGTTATTAAAATCAAGTTCAAGGTCATCTTTAACTGTATAACTAGCATGGGCTACATGAGACCCTGTCTCAAAAAAAAAAAAAAAAGTACATTTGCATCTCATTCTCATTCTTACTCTTCCCTCAAACAAATATTCTCATCAATTTCATGTGAATTGACTTAGAGATATTTAGACTTTCTGGCACACATTGCAGAATTTTGTTTCTTAAATGACCTACCCTGGTGACTGTCTATGTACACACTCTGTCTTTCTTGTTAATATGTCTACACAATTCCATTCATGAAGAGACTACAGAATTCTTGTGTGAATGGGCATTGGGTTTTAGCCCTTTGATACATTAAGTAATGCTGGAATAAATATTCTTTTATGTAGCCTTTGCACAGTACAGAAATAAACGAAGATGAACTGAGAAAAGCTAGCTCTGCTCCAAGCTGGCCATTGCTACTTGTATTTGACAGATTGTCAAAAGTTGGCAGAGAGAGGAAACTCTTTGAAGTGGGGAAACAGGCAGATCTCTCCTATAAAGGCAGGCTGGAGACTGGCATGGAGATGTGGGCTATCTAGGAGAGGGACAGACTGTTTGGAAGTGCATACTGAGCTTTCTCCAGTTGGTGCTAAGTTAGAAGAGGGGATGAAATTAGGGACACTATTAGATTGTAATCAACAAAAGGTCATTTGCTGATGATTGCTGAAGACAGTGCTGTTTAGCTTCCTGGATTGTTACCAGAGAAAGCAATCTGGCTTCCTGAAATCCTGACTCATAGCAGTCTGTTTACTGAAGAAAACGGGTTAGTTTCCTGATTAGGTTATAGGGAGTTAGAGTTCTATTTTTATATATGATCTAACTGTTATCTATTGATATTTTCAGCCTCTCTGTACATATACGTGAGTTTATTTATAATATAACTCTTTAGAGTAAAATTATTAGCAAAAGTTACCTACACACACACACATACATATCATCTATCCATTTATCTATGTATGTATGTATGTATGTATCTATCTATCTATCTATCATTTATCTACATATCTATTTATCTATAGAAAGGAGAGAGAGAGAGAGAGAGAGAGAGAGAGGAGACTGGTAAATTGCCTCTATAGAATTAGATGAGTATGTAGTATCCTTATGCCTGGAGTGGTGTAGGAAGTTGTATTGGCAAAACTTTCCACGTTTGTGCTTCTCATAGGTAAAAAGGATAATTTAATTTGTGATTAAGGTTGAGAAATTTTCTGTAAAATTGTTTATTTTCTTTAAATATTATCTATTTGTATTCCTGATATAGATTGTTGGAATTCCACCAACACCCCTGCCTCAGATCAAGGTGCATATTGATGAAAGAATAACTCTTTGGCATTTGGTATTATTGCCCTAATAATTCAATCTAAAACCAAGAAGGGACATGTCTGAAGCATGGAAGTCAGAGCACAGGATTCCTTATCTTACCTGTTGTCAGCACCCATCATAAGGGGTCTTTTTCTCTCACAGAAGATTGAACATAGAATGTCAAAATATGATTAAGATGAAGACAGAGCTGAAATGTGAGATTGCAATTAGAAACACAAAGGTTTAACAGGAAATACAATCTCACTTATCTGATTGGTCTAGAATAATAACCTAAAAAATATTGTTTTAAACATTTCTTCTAGTTCACACAATTTAGAAAATTCTGATCATTTAATGAAATGAAAATTCTGATCTTTGGCATAAATTTGTATATTTATAAGGTAGCTGTGTTATAACTTGAACCAAGTGCTGACTGGATAGCTTCCAATATATACAATACAAACCAACGCCACATGTTACATGCAGAATGTAATTTGCCTAACACTGTGCCAGTCTTTAGACAATAATGAAACCCTGCCCCCATCTCTATAAACCATCATAGTTATTGATATGAGCATTAACAGTTTTTTACATCAGATTCACATATTTACCCCAACTTTGTCTTGATAACTATGTAGATCTTCCCCCCCCTCCCAAATATTTGTTTCAGCAGTCTCAGTTTTATGGTTAAGGCTACACACTTGTTCTTTGGAAGCTAACCATAGATCATTTACCCTTAGTGTATAATACAGTGTTATCTGAGGAAAAGTGAACAATACAGGTGCATGAATTCCCTCAAATACCTGTGTGCTCAGATGTGTTTCCAGAATTCTCTTAAAACCTTGTTTCCCTAGTCTGGGAAAGGAGACTTATGGAGCAAACTATGAAGATAATATATAAGGTGTCTGTTTCACTTGGGAGGCAGAGGCAGGCGGATTTCTGAGTTCGAGGCCAGCCTGGTCTACAGAGTGAGTTCCAGGACAGCCAAGGCTATCCAGAGAAACCTTGTCTCGAAAAACAAACAAACAAACAAACAAAAAAGGTGTCTGCTTGATTCAGAGGAGTGTTGACCCTCATGTGGACTGGATTTTTGTCAATTATGTATTTCTTCTTCTTCTTTACACTTTAAGAATGTAGGCACCCATTGTAGGGATGTTAAATTACCTTCTTATTAAAAACAAAACATACATACATACATACATACTACATACATACTACATACATACATACATACATACTACATACATACATACAAACTACATACATACTACATACATACATACTACATACATACTACATACATACAAACATACTACATACATACTACATACATACATACTACATACATACATACATACTACATACATACATATATACATACATACATGCATTTAGAGGCTATATCATTTGTTTAAATTTTTCTCTTTAACATTTTTAGTTTTGAAAGAAAGGATTGCTAACCTCCTACAATGTTAACTGTAATATAGGTTTAATACTAAAAGACTTAATGACTATAGCTATGGGGTTTTGCATTTGAAATCCCTGTAGTAATTCCCCTTTCATGTTTACAGTGAACTATGATCAGGCTCTTATAGTATGTTAAGCATTAAACACCCATTTAATATAGATAAAACTGATTTAATACAGATTCCAGTCTCAGTATTAGTCTATGTCTTACTATTTTGCAGATAAAAATATATATGTACTAAATATATTAAACCAATCTTGTCTCCATTAAAATGGTACTCATTCTTCTCTTATATAGTATATTTCTTCATACATTTTAGTATTATAGTTATGTCCAAACATTATATTATAGGGTAAGAGTTTTATTTCTCCATCCCTCTGCCCTACCCTTACTAAGGATCCCTATTTATTAAGTTGAAGTCTTCTATTAATTTAATAAGGCATGCTAATTATGCAAATTACACATGGTAAAGTGACATTAAGATTAGATTTGTTTGATGTTGTAGCAGTTTTGTATGCGTAGAATGCTAATTTGTTTCTCATAAAACCTACGATATATCCCATGTTGTTATTTTGATCATTTATGAAATGAGGCAGTTAAGAATCAAAGGTGAAAGTAGGTATCCCAAACTAATACTTGCCTAAGTTCAGCTTTGTACTCAGTATGATTATAGCTACTTCCAGTTCCTTCCACAAAACACTGCTTGAGTTCAGCAAAGTGGTAAACCCAGCTACCTCACACACCAAGCAGACCAAGATGGCATGAGTCTATGCCAGAGTTTATCCTTAGATGGCTCTGAAGGTGTTGGAAACATTTACAAAATAGAAAACTTAAAGAAAAAAAAAGAATAGAATCAGGATATATTTATTTGATGATAAAGAAATTGAAGATATCTTTAAAAGTGTGATTCATGATAATGAAGGTTTTTATAGAGAGAGGGAAATGATTTCAATTTAAATTATCTGCTCTAGAGTTTATTAATTGTTGGAATGATACCTTGACACCTGAGAGGGGCCAAGAGGTTTAGAAAAAAAAAAAAAAAAAAAAAAAAAACTATAGGGTTTGGAGCTGGGCAGCACCTTCTGTAGGGGAAGTAGTAGCTTTTCCTCTTCCTCCTACTCAAATGCAAATAGAAACTCCTCCTGGGAATACTCAGAAGTGCCAGGATGGGGATAACCGATTTTACTTTTTGGCACACTGCCTGGAATGTTGTCAGTACCTAATAGCTTAGCGTCTTCATGGGTATTGAGAGGACTTTTTATCTTCCTGAAAGTTTGTGAAATACCCAGATCGTTAGCAAAGATTTCAAGTCAAGACCCCACACAAGAGTCACAGACCCCCAAAACCTTCTAAATTGGCAAGATTTCTTTAATTAAAACGTCTCAGTAATTCAATGGGCAGGAGGGTGGGAGCTGCAGAGGATGGATGTGTGTGGCATAATTTTGCTGCAAATGCAAATTAGTTTTCCTGTCATTTACTAGCAAGCCCACTGTTTATAATAACTGTTCATAATGAATCAGGCTGATATTTTGCTCATACATTTTTCCTTGAGGCTTTAATAACTCTGCTTCTGTGTTTTATGGTTATATGTTGTGGAGGAGACTCTGGTGGAAATACAATCCTGTTTTATAGCCTCTGTAGAAGTGAGGAACAGGGGAGAAACAAGCAAAAGAAACAAATCTGTGGTTGGAAGGGGTTCTGAGAAAGAGAAGGATGCTCTGTCAGCCGGGCCTGGAGGGTATATGGGCAAAATGAACGATGGTTCAGAAGTGAAGTGATTGAGAAGAATTTAAAATGGAGCAAAGACTTGAGCCAGACTAGAGGGAAAACCTAGGTGACCTAACAAAAGAAGCCTTGTACATTTCAGTAGATAGTATGCCTGGAATATGTTCCAGATAAGGCCATTAGCTGAACTATCCAGTACAATAGCCATTAGTCACTCGTACCTATTGAGTTTAAATTTCTTAAAGAAAATTACTAGTTCAATTCTTCTGGTACATATCTTAAGCCATGAACACATGGCAAATAACCATTGTATTGATAAGGTAGAAGAATATTTCCTTTATTCCAGACATTTTTATTAGCCAGCAGCACCCCAAGAGTTCATGGCAGCTAAGAGGTAACTCCTATATTTGAGTAATTTGCAGTTTTATAAGTCTGAATGACTAGAGTTCTGTTATACAAGTTGGTCTAAGTACTATTAAAAGGATGTTAAGGATCAGATGAGGAAGCTCATGAAAGATGGTGGCCACATAGAGTAGATGGAGGAAGGCTAGAGCAGCCAGCTAGTTCAAGATGCTGAAAATCAATTATCTGCACTGTGTGTTTTCTCCAGAGTTTTAAAATAGATTTACCAAAGATTAGTAATTCCCTTCGCTATTTCAAGATGTTGCTTTAAAATGAAATTGAAGAGATGATATCTTCAAAGACTGCACACTTGTTTGGAAAATATTTGTCACGAGACACATAGTAGGGTTCTTTGTTTTCCTGTCATTTACTAGAGATACAATGGTGGAGAACTTGGAGAACTGTAAAACAAAAAAAATAAAAGAACTGTTATGATCCCAGAATCACAAGGCTAACTTTTCTTTGAGTCAAATTAGAATTTTTCTGTTTTTTCCTTGGGTGTAGTTGAGATATTTTAATAAATATTTGACTCAGAACACTCGACTTAAAATTTTTAATCTGTGTAGATTTATAGTTTTGCAATTCCACTGTCAAAATGACAGATACTGATACATATTTTAAGGTAATCTTATATAATTATTTTCAGTGCCCTGTATCAATCAATGCTCTGACAGGCCATAAAATGTTACAGCTCATAAAGAACCAGCAAATAGTCAATTTTCAAAGTACAGCAGAAGAACCATAAATTAGATTGATTATATAACTATAAAATAATTAGTCCAGTATTTCCACACAACTTTGAAAACTTTCCTGACACTGATATTCATTGGAAAACATGCAGGAACCTCTTAAAGCTATCCAGTTCCCAAACTTTGCTGATGTAATTTTTTATTTACTTGATGTCACAATCACTCTCCCAGGCTCCTTTCCTCAAGGTGAACTCATTCCTTACTTTGGCTCTGATCTCCTCTTATATGAGGGAGTCTCTATGTTTCTCTCTCCTTCTCAGACCTCTTCTAGTACACAGACTTGCATGCCCCATGTCTGCTGTGAGTGTCTGGCTTGGTAGCTCTCTATGAGCAGACTCCCACGCTAGGACTTGGAGGGAAACAGTTAACTGAGGAAGGTGGCTCGGAGAGCTCCAGGGACAGCTTGAGTAAGTGACACAGAGTTGAAGATGTGGTGTGGAGTAGATTTCTGTGGTGGGCACCTGGGTTTGCTCCCAATAGGGAACTCTGTGAGACAGTACCGGTGGTGACTTAGATTTTTCTCCTGTTCCATTAACCTCTGCATGTCCAAAGTCTGCCCCCCCAAAACGTGTTTTAGCTCTGTCTTGGGAAAGTGCTATAATGTGCATCTCCTTCCATGAGGGAGCTACTCTCCGTCCCCCATCACCAGCTTCCTCTCAAGTCTTATCTATGCCCCCTCCTCTGTAGCTCTAACTTGTATCACATTTCTCTCATCAACACCATTGACACCTTGTTACTTGACCTTACTTTTCTTCACACTTCCTGCATTCACCTCCTAGCTTGTCTCTCTGCCTCAAGTCCTGCCAGTGATACAGTCCTTCCTGTATCCAGAATGAGGTTCCAAAACAGAACCTTACCACAACCTTTGCCCGATTAAAATCAGCAGTAACAGTGCAGGATACTGACCATGAGATGCTTCATGCTGTCACCATTCCTATCTCACTTTCTGGCCTTAACTCTCTGCCACATGTGCAGCTCCTGGGTTTCTACATACTCTATGCTGGTCCTAGTTCATCAGTGAATCTATAACAGAGTTCACCCCCTCAACTGTATCCTCCTGACACTTCATCCATCCCTCCCAAGGAAAAGCTCACCCTACTTAGACAGCCTAGTGTCATTATCTTCTTGGTTGTGTACACCCTCAATTTGGAACACATTCCCTGCAGGCTGGTTCTTATTAATCTCAAATTTCAAGTATGTTGCCAAGTGTTTGTTCATAGTAGTAGAGTCTCATTAAATGGCTTTTAATTATTTTGTTAAACTAGCCCCATAAGCCGGCCTTATCTTTGCACCTTTCTAACACCTTGCTCAAAATTACAATTAATAAATTATGAAGTTGAGGTTTGATGTCAAGTTAAGTCTCAAAAGTCTATATTCTTTCTGTTAATATATTGTAAAGCACCAAATATTTCTTCTACCTGGTCTTTTGTAACTTTCAATTAAGCAGCCTGAATTGTTTGGTTCTTTACATTTTAAACTTCTTTTAGAAATGAAATATTCATGACCAGGAACACCACTAGAGCTGCAAGTTTGGTTGTGTACACCTTGAAGTGAACTGCTTGTGACTTTGTGTAGAATTGCTATGAACCAGTTAGCTCATGGGACACATCTGAGCTCAAGAATTTAAAAACTGTTGGGTCAGTTGGACAGTGGAGAGGATTTATATGAGGTGTGAGGACAGTGGGATTTGGGGATGAGCCGATTTAGGACACAGCAATATATTTTCACACGTCACTGATTATGGAGAAAGATGATTATCCATCAATTACAGAGCAGTTGCATGGATGTTTCCAGAGGTTTCTGCACTATTAACTGATTCAAGTCTTTTAGCAGAGTTGTCATCTGCCTCAGTCCTTGTTTGTTGGTCCTCATCTTCAGAACATCCCAGCCCTAGAGAGTGGTCACTGTGTTTAAGCCAAGTGAGTGGAGCACAAGAAGAGGTGATACAGAAGAGTGTTCTGAAGCAAAGCCCATACCTTGGAAAATATAAGGAAATAATTTCGCAAGATGAAATTATGTCAGCCTCAAAGGGGTTTTCTTTTTCCTTTTTATGTTGTGTAACAAAATTCATCCTGTTTCCTTATTTTAAAAATAAGCAATATCTGCTGAATTGTCTATAAAATTAAAATTGCAAGCATGTTTTCTTTACATCCATTTATGTACCGGGACAGTTAGATCCCCAAAGAGAAATATAAGGCTTAGAAATTCAAGCTCTGTGAGAATTTAGAGGAGGAATAATTGAACATATGAAGAAAAAGTCTTCTTACAGTATCCAAAATAAAAATGTTTGCTGTGCGTATCACTAGTATGGTCTTGTTATTGTTATGTTTAAACCAATCAATAGCTATTCACAATACACACACAGACACACAGACACACATGCACACACACACACATGCTCGTGCACACACACATACACACACACGAACAATTGATGGTTTCTATGTGGATAAGATTAAAATTAATTTTTTACAATGTATCCAGTGGTCATGGTTCTATCACAGGAGATATGAAAGGTAATAAAAGATATCAAAGATTGTTACTACAAACATGGGTTTTCTTGTAATAGTTGGTTTAGACACACTAGCTTAAAGCCAACCTGTAGGCCAAATTCTTGAATTGGCTTATTATTACCAAAATATAAGATCCCTTTCTATCAACCTTGGGAAAAATTTATATTACCTTTGAACTGGGAGATACCTAAACTTATAATACATAAAACTTACGTATTTTGCTAAGTAAACTTTGGCATGTAGGAGGTGATGAATTATTATTTAGCAGCAATGGGCTAGAAACATGATCTAAATAGTTAATTCTGAACTCCAAGAATGAACTATATGTGTTTTGTCGGTAACAGGAATGTGTTTAGGTCTCGTCCCTTTTCCTATTATCTATGAGACATAAAGCTCAGTGACACAGTCAAAGTCATCTGTAGAAAAAAAAAAATGAAAAGATTGCATACCCCTAATAAAGCTGCCGAGAACATAGCGAGAGAGAATGAGTCATCCTGTGAGAATCCTGTTTGATAACTTCCTTCCCTCTGGATGGCCTTCTAGGTCACCTGGGAGTGTGGAAAACATCACAGGTGAGACTGCTCAACATCTAACTGCGCATGTGTCACAGGGGGGGAGGACATGTGTAAGGATCAGTCATCCACAGGCAACACTGCTAGACCCAAGATTTGATATGCGTTCCTTCAAAATTGCCCAGAGCCTCTGTTAGGGAATCATGCCCTTTCTTTCCTATTTTTCAATAACTGACATTTATAAATTCTTTAATGACATAATTTTTATTTGATGAAAATGTCTATGAATTTTGACATATGTATGTGTTCAGGTTACCACCACTCTGATAAGGATGGGAAAAAAAAATCGAAAAGGAGCCCTGCTGCCTCTGCCACCACGAGGGTCCAGGCTGCGGTCGCTCAGGGACTTTGAATATGTCAGGGATTGCCCTCAGCAGGCTTGCGCAGGAAAGGATAGCTTGCGGGAAGGACCACCCTTTTGGCTTTGTGGCTGTCCCAACAAAGAACCCTGATGGCATGAGGAGCCTGATGAAGTGGGAGTGCGCTGTCCCTGGAAAGAAGGGGACTCCGTGGGAAGGAGGCTTGTTCAAGCTACGGATGCTTTTCAAAGATAACTATCTGTCCTCACCACCAAAATACAAATTTGAGCTTCCACTGTTTCATCCAAGCGTGCATCCTTCTGGTACAGTGTGGAGGCCAGCTATCATGATCAAACAGATCTTATTAGGAATACAAGAACTTCTAAATGAACCAAATATTCAAGACCCAGCTCAAGCAGAGGCCTACACACTTTACTGCCAAAACAGAGAGGAGTATGAGAAAAGGGTTGGAGCACAAGTGAAGAAATCTGCCCCCTCAAGCAGCAGCCTGGGCTCCATGATGAGGAAGGGATTGGTATGGCAACAACTTGTTTACAACCTTTTGCAGATCTAAGTCGCTCCATACAGTTACTAGTCGCCTGGGAGGGTTGAGCGGGCACCATTTTCCATTTCTGCCACTGGCATGTACAGTCTCAATCCGCTGAATTGCCCCAGTTTTTCATACAGGGTCTCTTCCTTCAGTCTTTTGCATTTTTGATTGTTAAGTAAAACTTGCTTTTATTTTAATATTGATGTCAGTATTTCAACTGTTGTAAAATGATAAACTTTTGTACTTGGTAACCCCCTAGGAGTGTCACGCTCAGATGCAGGCATGCTTCCCACTGAGCTCTGGCCTCCAGCTGGCTCTATGACAAAACCACACTGTCCCTCCTTCCCTAGCTTCTCCTTCTCCGAAACCTGGTTGTTGCTTATGAACCTCAGATACAAAGTTGGCCCGCATCTCCATTCTGCACCACTTCCTTTGTGTTTACATGGCGTTTTGTCTGTGTTGCTGTTTAGAGTAAATAAGCTGTTTGTATAAAGGTTTTTGTTACATTATCATCATTAAAATGTGAGGTGGTGCCTCAGGATGTCTGAACCTCCTCACATGGCTGCAGCCCTTGCCAGGCACCAAGGCTGAGCCCCAGGACCAGCACTTAGGAGGTCTCCCAGCTTCTGTTAGGGATATGCCCAGGCCCCATGCAGCTCCATCTTCATTTGGTTCTTTGTAAACAGGAGTGTGTACAGAGATGTGTTCTGTTCTCCCCACCTGGGTCTTTGCGCCTTATGGTACCAAGCCTCATGCCCCACATCCAGCCTTCATAAGCCCAGCAAGGTGAAAGACTAGCTGATCCAGATCAAGGCTGAGGCCAGGTGAGAGCCAAGGACAAACTGGCCTGCACTGATCTCTCTGCCTATTAGCTGTACAGTGGGCCCCACTTTGGTCTGAATGCTAACTTCAGGCCTTTTGATGCCCAACCCTTACATATGGAAGAGGCAACCCCACCACCAGCCCAGGCAAAAAGCAGATCCTTCCTCTGGATCACTTGAGCACACAGCTCCTGCACCTCCTGGCCTGCATTCAGCTCTACCCTATGGTCCAGGAGACCAGCCTGGTGTGGCCTTGGCACAGGATGCCCTCAGGTATGATGGTCCACATACTGTATTTGCTGGAGCTGGTCTGGGTGAAGCTGCTCTTGGTAGTGGCCTGCCTGGGATGGGCTGGGTCTATGGTCTTGGGGCTTACGGAACACAGGGAGGTGCAGTGGACATAGGCAGTGATCAGTCTCCATCAGACTTGTCCCTGAGGCCCCCCTGGAATACCCTTGACATGAGAACTGGATACTAGTGGCTCAAGTTCAGGGACCAATCAAGGGGTAACCAGGTCTGCAGCCAGGAGTCTTCACTCTGGAATTGGAGGGACTTGTGCTCACACAGCTGGTGGCACCTGTATGGACTGGGTTGCCAGTGCCTCGTGGGTATGTTTAGCCACGAGTGTAGTCAGGAGCTGAGTTTGGATGGACAGTTGCAGCTAATGGCACAGGGCCTCACCTAGGGAGTTCAGGCTGGGGTGTGTGTGTGTGTGTGTGTGTGTGTGTGTGTGTGTGTGTGTATGTGTAGCCTGCTCTCAGAATGTTGTATTTTGTAACAACTGACTACATTTAGTAATAGGTACACAATATGTATATGGTTAATATATAGAAATTCAGTATATTTTATAATTAAAGTATTCTAAAGTAACTGATGTTTCTAGCAAACTGTAGTGACCCCAGCTATGAAGTGTTTCTTTTGTACCATAGCCCTCAGATGACCAGAGATGTGAATCTTGTACCATGGTTTTCTTACGTTGATTCTTCAGTCAAATCAGCCCAGACTCCACAGTCTTAGCAATGCTACCCTGTCCATCCCAGGTCTTCTCTAAAATGGCATATAAATGAAGTTATCCACTATGTAAGACTGATGGGTTTCATCCATCTCTCGTCAATTGCATTTGAAAGCCATTCATGTTTTTAGAAATACTAGTAGTGGAACCCATTGCCTAGTTGTAATTTTGTTGGCTTGTTCTCCTATTAAATATTTGAACTATTTACAGTTTATGTATCATTAGTTACAGTTTTATGTATAATGCTGTCATAAATATGCATATACAGGTTTTGTATGAAGGTAGGTTTTTATTTCCCTTGAGTTAAAGAGCTAGGTGGGTTGCTGGTATAAATTATTTATATATGACATGATCAAACTGTCTTCCAGGCTCTACCATATTATAGTCATGTGAGCAATGCCTGAGATAGTCTCTGCCTTAGACAGCCCTGGCTAGGGTAAGTCACCTTTATTTTGGCTGTCCTAGCAAGTGCTAGCATGACTTTTTTAAGTATACATTGGACTTTATCAAATAATAAGTGATACTTACTTAGTTCAGATGAACCAGAAACATGGATCATGGTTTCTATTCTTTGCACCATTAAGGCCGAGTAACAACTTTGTTCCTTAAACATTCTGTCAAGAAATCTTGAAAGAATTCTTTAATTTGTACTATTTGTCTTGCTTTAATTCAAACAAGTGTCTAGTCTAGTGGCAGGGGATAGCCATGTGTACCATCAAGCATTATGAAACCATTACTATAACCTTCCAATGGCATCTAAAATACTTCTTTTTTGTCGTAAACACAGCCTGCTACTGATGGTATTCATCTTCAATTACAGTAGGTTTGGCTTAAACGTTGGCATTGAAAAATGTTTGTCTAAGGAAGTAGCTCAGCAAGTAAACTGCTCACTGGACAAGAATAAGCACTTGCATTTGATCCTCAGAATCCAAATGAGAAAAATCTGGCATATTGGTTGGCACTTCCTTATAATCCCAGGCCTGTGAAGTGGAGACAGGTGGATCCCAAGGTTTACTGGCCAGCTAGTCTAGTCAAGACAGAGAGCCCCAGATCTCAGTGATAAACCTTTTCTCAAAGAAGCAAGATAGACATCTCCTAAGGAACAACACCCAGGATTACCATCTGACCTCCACACCCATACACACACACACACACACACACACACACACACACATGTGCACATACATGCACATGGAAAAAGAAGAAAGAAAGTCAAGGAATGGTCAATTAACTTTATGTATTTTTTTTCAATACCACTTATGATAAAGCAGAAGTCTGGTAGCTTCTTTCACAACTTTACATCAATAAACATTTGGTGAGTTCTATCTTTGGGTTAGAAATTTTGCTGGATATTGGGAATAAAATAGTAAAAAAAAAAAAAGATACAAATGTTTGCCTTCAAATGGAAAAAAAGAAATAATTAAAAAGTAAAAAAGATGTTACGGAATTATTGAGCTCTGTAGTCTTAAATAGGAGAGCCAGGGGAAGCTTCTGGGAGGTGATGGTTGAGAAACATGGTGGTAAACCTTGCAGATAGCTCTGCTACTGTGAGTAGGCTTAGAAACAAGTGAGTTTACTGATATGCAGCCAACATGGCAAGGACAAAAAATCATATAAGATTCAGGGTGGCTGGTACAGAGCGAAGTAAAAATAGAGCAGAAGATGAGAGAACAGAGGTCATGGTAGGCCATACTGAGTAGCACTCTAAAGCAACTAAATGACCATGAGTTTTATTCTTGGGCATCGCAAGCAGAACACAGGCTTGGATTCAGGAGTGAAAGCACAAAAACCAACTTAGAGGTAATTTTTGTAACCCAGGTGAAATATTATAGTAGTTTAGATCAGGGTAATAACCAATAGAAGCCCAAATTCATCCACACTGCTGTTTAGTTATCTGAATAGTCAAGTAGAATGTTGAGTTCTATGGCTGATCTTAAGACTTGTTTTCAGCACATATGGAATATCGTCAATGCTTTTCTTTTAGCAAATATAAAAGTCTGTGCTTAAAGAACATATATTGAGTATACTGAAATTCCCAGCCAAAGATACTCCACTGGAAACATGAACCCATATACTCTAGAGATCGCTTCTATTTGAGGAAGAAACACGGCACTTCATTTTGCTTCATTTTGATATCACGATGCATTTCTAGTATTGGAGTAACTTCCTGACACTGACAGCCAACCATGTGAATATTCCTAGGCTCCATAGACATCCACAGGCATCTTATGAAACTGTCAAATGAAGCTAGCTCTGGGTCTCTTCTGTTGTATCCACACCCTTTACCTCAAAGAATTGCCATCGTGAGCCATTTCAGAAAGTACAAAGGCTTCTGAAATCTTCAACATGGCAAGCACTCACTGTCTTTGCCAAATATAACATAATTAGAAGGAAAAACCCTTTGTGCTTTATACTAGGATGACAGCGCAGCGATGTCTGATCACACATCTGTTTTCTTGCTATTTTGATAAAGACAGAAACTCCTTGTTTCTGCATGAGTGAGCGCTGCTATTCATCGCTGCCAATAGGCTTTTAAAAGTCCACCCAAGGTCACGAGCATCACCTTCCTCAGAGCTACTGACTCTTTCAAGACGTTTCCTCAGGAAGTAAAAGGAGAATTATGAAGTGTTCCTGTTCCTCCACAGATGGAAACCATTGTGTTTTCTACAAAACACAAAGGTGTATTTGAGGCAGTGATTCAGGTGTTTAAGGACAGCACTCTCTTCCCTGACATTTGATAGAAAGGCATGAAGTCTATGCACTTACTTACCTAATGGATGTTTCAAGTCCGTGGCACTAAAGTGCAGCTACAGAAATACTTGCCATAGACTGGGAGGCCATGGGTGGAATTTAATGGGCTAAAGTTCACAGAATCTTGCCTTTCCGTTAAGCATTCTCCACAATGAATATGCTTGAGAATATCCTTTCTCCTTCTATAACTACCCTTCTACTTAAAAATATCCTCCACCCATCCCAAATTGTGTGCACAGAATTTACCTTCATGCGACTCTCCAAGATAAGGATGTTATTGATGTTGATTTTAAGAAAAAGACTTGAGTCTGATAACTAGGTGTACTGGCTAGTTTTATGTCAGCTTGACACAAACTAGAGGCATCAGAGAGGAATATTCAAGTGAGAAAATGCCTATATAAGATCAGGCTGTAGGCAAGCCTGTAGGGCAATTTCTTAATTGGTGATTGACAAGGGAGGGCCCAGTTCATTATGGGTAGTGCTATTCTTGGGATGGCAGGCCTGGGTTTTTAAGAAAGCAGACTGATCAAGCCGTGAGCAGCAAGCTAGCAAGTTGTACTCCTCCATGGCCTCTGCATCAGCTCCTGCATCCAGATTCTTGCCCTGTTTGAGTTCATGTCCTGACTTCCTTTGATGATGAACTGTGCCATGCACATGTAAGCTGAAAAACCCTTTCTTCTCCAACGTGCTCTGTTCATAGTGTTTCATCCTAGCACTAGGAACCCTAACTAAGACATGGGGTAGCAAATAGCTTTACAAGTCATATAGTGCTTAATTGTTTGTCTTTAATAAAATTAAGGGTGATCCAATACAATAGATAATCAAACATATTATTTGATGATAGATTCTGGGGTTGTAAGAGTCTAATTTTTTAATGACTTGGTCAACAAATGAATTCTTACCCACTCTCATATAGATTTTCAGGCTTATTAAAAATGATAAACAGAAAAAGAATCAATGGATAAACCTTGTCTTGTTCTGTTAAGAGGTAGTTTATACTCAATAATAGATGATCAAATGGAAAGAAATGATATTATTTCAATAAAAATAATGTGCAGTACCCACAATAATGCTGATAATTAAAATGATAATAAGTGAAATATTTAAAATGCTGAAATCTTTATAGTCAGGGCATAACTTTCAAAATAATTTACATTCTTACAGAGAATTAGACGAAGGAGTCAATGGGAATGTCACAGTATAAATAAATGTCACATTGTACACAGCAGGTGAACCCAACTATCCAGTCGCTCGCTTCCTCATTCTGCTGTCTACGCATACTCTAGTCCTTTCTACAAGGTGAATGTAGTTATTTTCACCTCATACGGAAAATCCACACCTCTGAGCCAGTTTGGAATCTGCTTTTGTTGATTGTTTCCTTTCTCTATCATGAGTTCTATTTTCTTACAATTTTTTTTGTACATTGTGATGCGTGTGTGTGTCCATTTTATATAGGCATTCAGCAGAGAGTGAAGAAAGGGTAAATCCCTTTTTCTATGCAGCTCACACCGTGGTTCTGAACTGTCTTTGATCAGACTTGGGGCTCCCTACACCTGTCTCTCTATGTGGTTCAACCCTGATTGCAGATGCCTGAGAGAGATGACCCAGGCTTCCCTTTCAACTGGGCTTCCTGTCAAAGCCCTGGAAAGATTCCAGAAGCCTTCCTGTGTTTTAGAGTTCAGCTGCCAAATTCTGGAGCTATGAGAGAAATCTCCCTGCTCACAGCCCAGCTGCCATCAGCTTTTGTGGCAAGTGGGAGCGGTCTTCTTCATCTAGACCTGTCCCTTTCATTCAGCAGCAGGGGCAATACCTTCAGCCCACTTAGTCCGCAGCAGTGCTGCTGCCCTAGGCTTGGTGAGGACCTGGAATGGCCTGGAAGTAGCCCCCTTAGTTCTCTCGATGCTTAGTTCTGGCTGCCGTGTGCTTGGTGGCTGAAAGCTCCCAGAGCCTCTGCTGTATTCCTGTCAGGGGTCCTTCAGTGTCCCACAATACTTGCTACCTTTCAGAGGAGTTTGACCTGGGACGATATTTATGTACTTCAAAGGAAATTCATCCTAATCCTTCCTCCTTTGATTTCCAAGCTTTGGACATATTTCCCTTCATACTCCCGAAAGACCTGTGAGTGAATATGTGGATAAATGAATATTCTCTGCGACGATAGTCCTCCTGGGGAAATAATCCATCATGCCAGCCCACCAGCCGCTGCTCAATATTTGCTTAATGGTGGCTGGCACCTTCCCTCCCCTCTCTCCTTGGCTCAGCTCTGAATCTCTACTCTCTCAGGAAGGATGTACCACTTTCTGGAGCTTGATTTAGGCATGTTTATACCTATCAAGGTTTTGTTTTGGTACCTTCTTTTGGCATCTGTTTTAAAATTTCCCTTCTCAGGATGAGAGTAATAATTGTTATTCTTTTGTGAGTTTTTTGTTTGTTTGTTTGTTTGTTTTTGTGTGTGTATGTGGTTTTTTTCCAAGACAAGGTTTCTCTATGTAGCCCTGGCTGTCCTGGAACTCACTCTGTAGACCAGGCTGGCCTCAAACTCAGAAAGCCGCGTGCCTCTGCCTCCCAAGTGGTGGGATTAAAGGCGTGCACCACCACTGCCCGGCAATGATTGCTTTTCTTACCATCCAAATCAAATATGTATTAAAACTGATGGTTGCAGACATTGAATCACTTGGTATTAGGTTCTATTAGTTCTACTTAAAAGTAACCTGATCTTTAAAATTAATATATACACTGATACATACATACATACGTACATACATACATATATACATACAGTGTCAAGAATTCTATCTTTTAGAACTATTGACATTGTGATAATAATTTTTGAGATTGGAGCTAGAGAGATAGATAACTTAGTGGTGACTAGCATGTGCTGCTCTTGCAGAGGACCCAAGTTCAATTCCCAGCATTCCCATTAGGTGAGTCACAATTGCCCAAAACTCCAGTTCCAAAGAATCTAAAGCCTTGGCTGACCTCTGTATGCCCCTGAACTTGCACACACAAACTTACATAGAGACAAGTAATTTAAAAAAATAACAAAAACAGAACTTAGATGGGGAAAAAAGGCTGAAGCAAAGGGGACACACTGCGTTTCTGTAGAGCATGCCTGTGATGCACTAGCAGAAAGTCCCACTGATGGAATACGGTGACATAGCAGTTTCTGTGATCTTTTCTGGAGAATGAGGAACCTGTGTACCTGACCCATGTCATTAAAAATGAGGAACATCTGAGAAATGCGCCCTCACCCACCCACTCTGAGAGGAACACAGGCAGATTAAGTGAAGGTAAGGTAGTGTCCAGACCAGCCGGAAAGGACCTGGGGTGCTTCTGCAAGTCTGAGTTAAAGAGAAACTTAAGCTAACAATGTAGCAACGTTACATTTGTTAATAGTGAGGGAAACTGGGAACTTTGTACTCTCCCCACATTTTTTCATATAAATGTAAAACTCCTCTAAAATGGAAACTTTTACTAAGAAAATAGAATTCTAGTAGGGACTAGAACACACAAGCAGTGGTTCTCAACCTTCCTAATGCTGCAACCCCTTACAGTTCCTTGAAGTTTATGGTGAACCCCTCCCCACCCCAACCATAAAACTATTTTCATTACCACTTTATAAGTTTAACTTTGCTAGTGGTAGGAATTGTGACAGAAATATCTGTGTTTTCTGATGGTCTTTATTCGACCATCAGACCCCCAAAGGTGTCATAACCCACAGGTTGAGAACCACTGGGATAGTGAGATGGCTAAGCTTTTAAGAGCACTGACTACTCTTCCAGAGGTTTTGAGTTCAATTCCCAGCAACCACATGGTGGCTCACAACCATCAGTAATGGGATTTGATGCCCTCTTTGGGTGTGTCTGAAGACAGAGACAGTGTACTCATATACATAAAATAAATTAATAAATCTTAAAAAGTGCTTAAAGTGTACTAGCTGTTCTTCTAGCTGACCCAGGTTGCAGTACCCACATGGCAGCATACAACAGTGTATCATGACAGTTCTGGGAAGCAGAGGCCCTCTGGTAGTCTCTTTGGGCACTGCATACAGTTAAAATACTTTTTTTTTTTTTTTTAAACTATAACGGTCTTCTTTTCTAAACTAAGTTATAGTAACACCAAGGAGCATAATAAAACAAACTGATAGATAAAGCATAGGGAAACATTTTTTAAAGAAAGAAGACTCTGGTTATATGTGGCAATTGAGGAAATCAAAGTTTAAAACTATATGACTATTGCTAAAATTTCTCATTGTGGCCACTGGTGTTTAAACTTTAAACACTTAGAGCTTAACATATTTGTCATGGGACTCCTTCATGCATGAAGACTTATTTATCTCACTACATCTCTTAGTCTCCTCTCTCTCTCTCTCTCTCTCTCTCTCTCTCTCTCTCACACACACACACACACAGAGACAGATGCACACATACATACATACATACATACATACATACATACATACATACACAGATATACACACACAGACACACAGACACAAAAAGTGTGTATGTAACTGTGATGTGCCACCTATTCTTCCTGTGACTTTAATATTCACCTCTCACTGTCATGGACCACAATCTCCCCATCACATTTCTGCACTTACTGTTCTATTCTTCTTAGTCCTGGAAAGGGACCCAGAGGTGCTCAAAGGGAGCTCAAGGGGCTGAAGAGATAATTCACTCAACAAGAGTTAACTGAAGAGAGAATGTGTTTGCCACACAAGCATGAGGACCTGAGTGCAGTTCCTAGACATATGTAAAAGTTTGCACTTGTAATCTTAGCACTGGGACAGCAGAAATGAGCAGGTACCTGGTCAGATAGGCCACCAGAATTGGCAAGCCATAGGTCATAGTGAGAAAACCTGATTCAAAGAAACAATATAAATAGTTCCTGATGAAAAACAGATTGACCTCTGGTTTCTATATTCACAGATACAAATGTATATAAACATACATGCACACACACACAAACACACACACAGGATGGACTGGACAATAAGAACTTGTCTTGGAATTTCCAGGTTCACTCACTAGGCTGCTGAGAACATTTGAGAGCTTTTTGCAAGCCATTCATGGTGAGGGATGAATGAAAACCCCAATATTTGCATAAAATGAGTACTAAATATCCTTTTAATGTTCTTTTTCAAAGCAATAACACTCCATAAAATATTTGGTTGAATTCTGATATAGCCACAATGGTTCCTGGTGACAAACCTCTCTTTCTGTATGCTGTATATCATTGTTGTCTTGAGAGAGAACATGACATCCCATTCCTGGTTCATATGTTTTTGAAAAAAATGGAAGCATATTGTCAGTCATGTAATTGATATACAGCACTTCTTGACATGTCTATTTTTAATTAAAACACATTTTAATTAAAAAGGAGAGAGCAATTTTAAGAAGAGACACTCTCTGCCAGATGGTGATTCCTAATTTACCTCAAATGTGTCGGCAGCCACATGATTCACTTTACATTAGCTCGGGTTTGTGCGTTGTCAAGAATAGTAATTTTATTATGAAGAATAATCACCCACAGCATCTTGTCTTAGTGAGGGAAGTTGTTGTGGTCATTGGCATGCAAGAGTGAAGTTTCTATGGTCATTGGTGTGCGTGGATGTGCCATATAGCAATTCATTCTAGAATTCTAATGGCATGAGCTAGAGTTTTGTGTAAAAGTTTAATATCTGCACTCTCAGGAAAGAAGTAGACTCCAATTTCTTCATTGATAAATAAAATTCCTGGGATCTCAGTTTGGGATTTGCAAATGCAAGGTGACTTTAAGTGCAAATTGTCAGAATGAGAACACACTGCTGGGCAGGGGCTCATTTACAGTGGTGGTCAGGGCTTCTAATAAGGCAGGCTAGGACAGTCTGTTGTCCCCCCCCCCTTTTCCTCATGGCTTCACATTCAACTGGATGTATCTGAGTTCCTCACACATTTTGTCCTCCACAGAGATACCCCATATAGTCTCCATGTAGGGCTGCAGAAGTATGTAACAGGTCCAAAACTATACATAGAAAGTTCTGTGTCTGTGGGCTCCTAGGAAAAGGAAAAGGAGTGGGCCAGAAAGCAGTGGGTGTTCTGACAAGTGCCTTCTAGTGAGAGGGAGCAGATGAAAGTGATCGTGAGGAATCAGGAATTCCAGTCCTTGCACATAGTTATGTCAGATAGAAATTATCAGAGTTGAAGCATCACACAAAGAACTAGTCTTCTTAGACACTTCCCGTCCATCAGCCAGTTCTCCAATGCTACAAAGTTGCATCACACACCTGCCTGGGAAACTGGAGCTTCCTTAGTGCAATAATGACTAGTTCCAAACACAATGGATTTTATTATCAGTGTAATATATTTGATTAATAGGGAATTCAGCAGTATCTTTCAATCAGTTCTACTGAATTTCAATATTCTGTTATCTGCAAAAATCCCAGTGGCACTGATGTGTTTGTTGCTCTTTAATATCTTGGAGACTGGGGAAGATGGGACATGAGAAAATACTCTAGAGTATATTTAGGCCATGGAGTGAGCCAAAATGGTTATTTTAATCAAGGTTTGGGCTTTATCATTTTAATCATTCACAAGAAAGATATTTTTCTTGCCCAGATTCAATCTCGGAGTCATAATTAGTGCTAAAATAGCTCAAAATGGAGAACATAAATTGAAATCATTGTCAAGAAGAATCATACCTTTTAAAATACAACGCTTTTTTTTAATCCCAGAAGAAATATATCCCAATGTGCAAAGAGGAAATAGGTCCATGAACTCAGTGAAAAATCTATGCACGCTAATGCTATTTCACAGGTCTGAGAGTTAAACGCCAGGTTGTGAGCACAGGTTTTAGTAATAATGACAGGCTTAGGATATGGTCAGGATTCTTACAAGCTATAATAAAGTGTGGCAGTATAACTCACTGGATAAGCTGTACTGAACAAGTACTGGTAAGAGATGATCTTTGATAAAACAAAAAAAAAGTTAATCCTCTCAAGATTCAAAGTCACTTGTGCATAGCTCAAGCTTTCCACTCAGGCTTGCATGTAACAAGTTTCTCAAACCATCATCACTGATTTCAACCAGATGAAAATGGGTTTGAGGAAGTGGAGTGGGGGTGAGCGTCAGAAGGCATCATTCAGGTGTCATAAGATCTTGGGCTGAATATTAACTCTGTCAAAATACAGCTCTATGTCTAAATATCAAAGTGTATTTACACAACAGCTATAAAGAAACGGTTCGTTACTTTCACCAAAATCCAGTTGTAATTTAACTATCCAACTCCTTCTTTTTATATGAGTTTACTTTACATTGGCACGATTTTGAGAGTTTTCAGATTTTTTTAAAATTTGCATTTCAAAGTAGCTGTAAAATATGTATTCCATTGCAAAAACATTAGCATAAAGTGATTCGATATTATACATTCTGTCGGAAATGCCAGGAAGAATTCCACAACTATTGCATTTCCATCTGGCAGCATCTTCCTACACTGAATATTTGCATAAATATTTCAGCAATAAAGTAAAATTATGAAACATAAACTCTTTGGGTTATATTCCAAATTGATAACCTCTTCAAAATTTAATAAGCTAAGAAAGTATGCAATTGTAAGGAAATTGCTATATAGTGCATCCCCCTTTTTTGAACTGTCCTGGGGAAACAGTTCCTTCTTCAATACACACCTTACCTTTTCTGTCTGTGAGGAATGAGTGGTTGAAAAAAAATAAATCTCTACTCAATATATGTATGAATGTTTAATAGTCCGTCTGCCTTTTCTAAAGCCCTTCTCAGCCTGAATGCAAGAGTTATGTGCTGGGTTAATGACAGGTGCCTGTGGTGGAACTGGGTTATGACTGAGCAAGAACCTTGTATTTTATTTAAATGTCTTTTTTTTTTTTTTTTTTTTTTGCGCAATGATAACATTTGTCCTCAGAGCTACAATTTCCAGGATTGGAGATGATTGGCATGCTAACCATGTTTCTAAGAGCTCATTTGGTTCTCCCCAGTGATAATGGACAGCATCTACATCTGTACTTAAATTGAGAGGTGATGTTCATGGTTTCTGATGTAAGTAGAAATAGGGATAAGGGAGTGTCTTTTTTGCTAGATTTCTTAATATTATTCTGTAAGGATTAGTATACTTTAGGAGATAGCTAAAGATCTGCTAGTGTAGTCACACAGAACTGCCTTAAAATTTGACTCCACTACTTATTAATTCTGTGATGGTGGGCAAGTTCCTAACTCTTTTAACTCTTTAGCTCAAATCAAATGAGTGGTAGCATCATGCCAACCATTGGAGCTAACTTGTGAGTATTGATGATGATGCATGTCAAATACATAGCTCATGGCTCAGTGACTGGCATGGGTAAAGGTCCAAGAAACACAGGTTTTTCTACTAAAAACTATTCTCATTTTTATTATTGTTGCCATTTATACCTATAAACCCAAAACTTGGTTACATTTCTTTTATTATGTATCGCTAGTTTACATGGTTTAATTGAGGAAATGTTAGCCTGAGACTTAGCACCTGAGTTCTATTCCAGACCCATTATCTCCTGGGTCTTCCAGTCGGTATTTTATGTCTTTGAAACTCAGGTGAGACCTGAGGGTGATGGGCAAGATTTCTTCCAAGCCTACCTTTCTAGAAGGCATTTCTTCAGAAGAAAGCAGTAATTTTGAAACCCTCATCTCTATCAAAGCACTCTGGCCTCCTCCCTTCTGTATAAGGGAGATCAGTATGTGATGAGCACGAGTGAGTTCTAATCTTGTCAGTGTGAAGACAAATAGTTCTAAAGAACACTATTCAGTGTGTGGGGATCTACAGGTCTTTGTATTGTCAAAGAATCTCAGGAATGATGGGTGACGTGTAGCACTGGTTATTATAAATTTTTTCTGCTTTATGAGATAAAGGAATCAGAATCTGCAGACAGACCATAGGCCAGCCAGTTTCCATGGAGAGTTGTCTTTCTATGTGTTTGGTTTTGTTGTCACACAGACACCAAGAGAAAGCTAACTTTCTGATACTTCAACTAAACAGGCTAATGTTTTGAAAGTGTCGAATA
This sequence comes from Arvicanthis niloticus, assembly GCF_011762505.2. Taxonomy (NCBI): domain Eukaryota; kingdom Metazoa; phylum Chordata; class Mammalia; order Rodentia; family Muridae; genus Arvicanthis; species Arvicanthis niloticus. The sequence continues at coordinate 49,386,938 of NC_047661.1, forward strand.
ATTTCATTTGTCTACCTTCAGTTGTCCAAGATCAGCAAAGACTAGGGTTGAGGGACACAGAGTCTGACTTAATATGTTTGTGTGGAAACCCTGTACTATAAAACTCTAAGACAATTAGTGTGTGGGTAAGAGTTCTGTCTATGAACTAGAGATGTAGAATTTTAATTCATTTGATAGCATTATTTTTATTGTCTGATTATGAAGTAAACTTGAGGTTGCAGTATTGCCTCCACAGAGGTACAACATTGCCATTCTCTTCTTCCACTAATTACTTCTAGAGATTTTTGGTCAAGGATTTGGTTAATTTTGCCAACCAGGGAGATGCAAACCATGATATTGCTATATTTTAATGAATATCTACAATCTGTTATTACTGTGCATGTGGGATATAGGAAGTATTGTTTGTTATTATTAATAATATTTAAGGCTGAAAGTTCCATTTCCACAGCAATGCAAGTAGAACACTTTAAAGACTTATTTCATTTTTTATTTATGTGAATGTGATGTGTCTGCATATGGGTATCAAGGCACGAATAGAGGTACCTGTAGAGGCCTGAAGCGGGTGTTGGATCCCCTGAAGCTGGAGTTATAGGGTGCTGTCAGTCAGCTCACATGGATGCTGGGATCTATACTCTGATACTCTGTCAGACCAGAAAGTATTCTTAACCACTGAGCAATCTCTTTAGCCCCCAAATAAACTGAACTGTCTATCAAAATTTACCGAGGAAGTGTGAGCCAAGCACAGCTATACAGAGTCTACTGTCCAGATTCCTGAATGTGCCTCAGAAGTACTTCACTCCCTCAATGGTCTACTTGTGTCACTGTATTTAATAACCTCACACTTTAGACTGTCAATAACTCTGTAGTTAGCAAGCCAATCTTCAGAGGAACAAGGAAAATAGAACTTTCTACTCATCTTATTGATGCAGGACTATATTTCCAGTTATTTGGGATTCTGGGGTAGGAGGATTCCAAGACCAATGATTCCATGGGCTGGTTAATGAGTCTTACATCACAGACTTCAAGACCTCATCTCAAATGGAGGGGCAAGTTGGTAGTATAACTTGATGCTAAAGTACCTGCTGAGCATGCCAGAGTCCCTGGGGTTATACAAGTACTAACACACACACACACGCACACGCACACGCACACACACACACTTTCTCATTCCTTTTGACAACAGAGCTGACATTTGGTCCTGTCAATTAACCATGTTTTTTTTCCAATGCTATAAAAATCATTTTTTTCTCTTTATATCTTTTCATCAAGATTTTTGAGAACTTTTTTATGTATGTGAAGATTAGGAATTATATAATAAAAGGGATTTATAGATATTTCTCCTAAAATGTGAGTTTAAAGTATTAAGCTTTATAAGCTGAAAATCATTAGGAAATGTTTTTTCTTACTTTAAAACAGAAGTGGTGAATATAGGAACTGGAGAAGGCAAATGTTTTCTTTCAAATTAATCAGATATTTTTTAATATTAACTTTCAAAGAAAACTAATATTCCAAGATTTTCATCAGGAATTTTTTGGGAAAACATTAATTATCTCAAAATTCTTTCCATTTAAAAAAGGAACATGGATATGCTAAACTCTTTTGAAAATGACTAGGAGCCGTGGTCTAAATACAAAAACATAAACAATTTAAGAATGATTGTGTCTATTACTTTAAAATTGCGTCTCTAACAAGAATATCATGATTCCTTCTCTTGAGAGACCTGACAGAAAGTCACAGAATCTGATGGAATGAATAATGTGTCAATCTTGGCTTGAACAATTTCAGAGACTCCCCTGTTCATACAGCTGAAGGACTGAGGACAATACCAGGTTGTAAGGAGCCAGTTTATTTTATGTGCTTTCCCAGACAGCACAGCATTTTCTAAGGGCATTAGCTATGGAGATGTAAATATGCCCATTTTGCATAAGGAAGAAGTCAGTGTTTGGAGAGACTAAGGGTCCTTTTCAGATTCTCAGGCTAGTAAATGACAAAAGCCAGAATCACATCCAGAGCTCCTCAATCCGAGAGCAGCCTTTTCCTACACCACACTGCTTACCCTGGCAACCATTTCAAAGTTCCTTGTGGTTGTCTGTTTTCAGAATCAGAAAAATTGCCCGCATACTGTACAGCACATATTGCCACGCCGTAGCTACAGAATCTAATGTGTGTAGGCACAGATGCTGTTGTATTTTGTGGGATACAGGATGCAATAGTGTGAAGGAGATGGACTTGCAAGGTAACTTCTTAGACCAATCGTTTTCTGTTGCCTTGCAGGTCATGCTACATGAGTATAGAGCAAGATGGGGAGAGAAGGCATAGACCACTGGGCCAAAGGAATGCTAGAATTTGTCAAGCTCATGTTACACAAAGTGGGGGAGCTGATTTTTAACAGGAAGAGAATGGCCCTAGCTGCTCACCTTATTTGGGGCAGAGTAAAATACAAACAACTATTGGATACTACTGAAGCGTGCAACTGTCCTCTTACCTTAAGCACGTGTGATTTTTCTTCATCAGTAATGCACTTACAAAGCTATTTTGCTCTCTATCTCAGATTAAATGCACGACTATCATATAAAATACAGGATGCCTACCCCAGTGTGATGTGCCCTGTAATCCTAATACTGGAAGGGAAGGTAGAGAGGCAGGGGGATCCCAAGTTCTAGGCTAGCCTGAGCACATGCCAGCCCTCTTCTCACAAGCCAGCAAATAGAATATGCCTGACCAAAACTGCATCTCAGATAAACAACAAAAATGTATCCCAAATACTGCAGTGAACACAAACACACAGAACTTGGTCTCTCTCTCTCTCTCTCTCTCTCTCTCTCTCTCTCTCTCTCTCTCTCTCTCTCACACACACACACACACACACACACACAGAGAGAGAGAGAGAGAGAGAGAAATTGTCTAATAGTCGAATTTAACAGAGAACCTTACATGTTTTTTATTGTTTTTAATCTTAACATAATTAGAAAGTCCTGTGGAGTTTTAAAAAGAAAAACAAACAAAACAAACAAAAAACAATACAGAGAAACTTTGCATATCCCTTGCCTAGTTTTCCCTAGTGGGAACCGTGTGTGTGTGTGTGTGTGTGTGTGTGTGTGTGTGTGTGTGTGTATGTATGTATCAGGAATCAGACAAGGACAGTCTGCTAACTTTAAGTAATTTCACTAATTGACAAAAAAAATAGAAAAGGAAAACCTTTGTGTTTAGTTGATTCAGTTTCATAACATGCAAATTTATGTGGCCACCGCTGTCAAGATGGAACCACCATGAGGCTCTGAGCTGCCTTTCATGGTATCAACTTCCCCCTTGGAAGCCATAAATCTATTCCTGTCTTCAGTTCTGCTAAGAGATGAACATTTTAATGGCTGTCATTTCAACCTTAACATAGAAAAAAAATGCTTCGTGAGAACCCTGATTTCAAAGACACTGCCTAGGATCAAAGTAACTTGGTTAGCTAAGGTTTTTGAAAGTAGTCACTTTAAATGAACAAGGTAAGTCATAATTCAGGGGATATACAGGCTGGGACCAACACTGTGATGGGTAGGCAGTGTGTTTTGGAGATGGCGAATACAATGGAGAATAGATCTATCTGAATGGGGAGGGACCATCTGCTTGTTCACTCTAATTCTAGAAATCACCCTGGCCTGGCTGTGCACTGCAACCCACAGTGCAGGTTCAGTTTTCCAGACTCAGGTATAACTTAGCTGCTTGTCTCCCACTTGAGAAGACACAGGGAGTTAAGTCCAGAAGAGCTCGTATGTCCTGCCTGATGGGCTAGCAGGATACAAAGTTATGGGGTAACAGAGCCTCAGCATTCAGAGTTCTTGTGGAAAACTGCTTTGTTTTCTGCTTTTGAGTCATACGTGATGAGTTGAAGAGAATAACAAAGTATAAATTAAAATAGTGAGTGGATTTTAGTTTTCCCAAAGGGCAAAGGGAAAGATTATCTGCTTGTTTATCTATCTATCTATCTATCTATCTATCTATCAATCAATCAATCAATCAATCAATCATCTATCTGTTGGGGTTTACATCTGTCCACAAAATTAGACCCTGTTGTGATAGAGGAAAGAATGAGGATTAAAACTTATGATCCCATGAGGTGAGTGTGAGCCTCCCCTGATGCTTCATTCTCCTAGAGACATGGCGACAAAGAAAACATGAGGGTTTCTGTTTTTGTTTTTAAATTTAAAGACAGGAATTTAAAGTTTTCTTGATTACTTTCTTCATTGTTTTTAAGTGAAAATCCATAGTTTTGTTATGGCAAAATATCTGGCATTTTGGTATAAAGTTTACACTTAAACAGAGTTTTCACAGACTTCAGACAGACACACACCTGAAAAGATGCAGGCCTAAATGCAGGTCTCCAGGATGCAAGGCACTGATGGCTCCCACGATTCAAGACACAGCAATCTGGACATCAGTTCATCTGGAGAGTTTGTGTTCTCACGTGAGCCTCCACTCAAACCATGACAGTTATTCTCCTGAGACCAGGCTTGTGCAGACTTTCCACCCTGACTCGGTGGAATTTGTCCTGTCAATAACTGAGCCCTGGCACTTGTAGTTTTGGGGTTCAGTGATGAAAAACAAATAAGTCCCAAGACATTACACCCTAAGAATATAGACCCTCCTCTCCCATCCCCCAATCTCAGCCCCTCCTTGAGTTTGAATGGGTAAACTGACATTTATAACTCTGCAATTGGAAAGGATCCTTTTCTCCAGCTTTAGAAATTAGCACCCATGGCAGGATGCTCTGCCTGTACATGCTTTCCAGAAACACTTTCCAAGCCCCTCAGGCAGGATGCTCTGCCTGTATCTACTCTCTGGTAAAAAAATGGCACCCTTGGTAACTCAGAAACTGGCTTTGTCATCTGTGGACCACATTAAGCTCAGGCTCAGGTAGAGAGTACCTTGCCTATAGGCTTAGCATTCTCAGATTTTTAAATCTCTCACTGTCCTCAATACTATGCAAATGAAATTATGTTTTATGGTGAAATATTCGGCACATAAAATCAAATCATCAGTTAGCGGTTCTTCCCAGTGTTTCATCATTTCCCCAACCATGCAACAAATGTCAAACAAATGCCCACTCACCTCCCTTCTTCCCTGCCCCATCCCCCCAACTTCCAATGAACACACTAGTAACAGCCCCAGACTGAACACATGCTTTGGTCCAGAGGAAATGCCTACCAGTCCCATTAAACACTTCATTATGCATTGCTACCCATGAAGTAAGCCTTCGATAACTCTTTTGGCTACTTCTTGGATTTATGGTCATTTCAACTAGTTGAACAGTGAAATGTTAGAAATTGTTTCATGTCTTGGCAAAATATAAATTGCATTTGGTAGAAAGTAAGCTTCAAATACCAGAGTTATTTTACATTTGTATCTGTGTTTTCATTTCCTATGATCTCCTAAACAATGACAAAATTGAAAGAAAAATTATGCTACTCACTGACTTACAACACTACCAGCAAATTGGTTATTTCAGTCAGTCATTCCATAATTTCATTACATTCTAAGCAAAAATTAGTCAGTTTTCACTGAAAGCACATGATGGGAGAACGTGCCTGAGTGTTGTCTTTTACACATTATTCTAATTCTGGCTGTTAATATGAAAGAAAGACTGTGGATCCTGCAGCATCCTAATTAGAAAACAGCATGTTACTATATATCGAGGGGCTATATCTGCAGTATTTATCACTGCATTAATTCATAGGAATTTCCTTTTGAGTATTGTGAGAGCATTCTCTTTAAGAAAGACATGCCTTGAGTTTCTCAATGGTTATTTGGGAAGAGAAGAAATCTTCAGTTCATGTTCTGAATTTCTGAAGTCATCTTGTATAACAATCTTTGTATTGGAACTTAGAAGCCCATAAAGTGATTACTCCCCTGTAGAATGAAAATGGCTTCATGGTGACCTAAAATAATCTCAATAAACAAGGTAATTATGACTTCCACATCTAATAAGTTCAGGGATAGGGAGAGGAAAGTTCTTTAAACAGGTCTCGTGAGATCAACATGAACAAACCACATGATAAAAAAGATAGATATTTAAATGAAACTAACTTGTCCCATCTATTTCCACACTGTGACTAGAACTGTTAGCTCGTAAGATGTCACTATGACTGTATTTCTATTTTTCATGGAGGTGTTAAAAGGAAGGAGGCACATGGTGAACTGTATCACCAGAAGGGTCTCTTGCTTTGCTTGTGACAATAAGATGCTACGACAGAAGCCAGTGACAGTTCAGGTTGGTAAAGTTTGCTCGCTGTGTGATGTGCCTTAGTGTTTCTATTGCTGCAATGAAACACCATGACCAAAAGCAAGTGGGGGAGGAAAGAGTTTATTCAGTTTACATTTCTAGATTGTAATCCATCCTCAGAGGAAGACAGAATAGGAACTCAAGCAGGACAGCGACCTGGAGGTGGGAACTGATGTTATGGAGGGGTGTTGCTTATTGGTTTACTCCTTATGGCTTACTCACTCTGCTTCCTCATAGAACAGGACACCAGCCCGGAGATGGCCCTACCCACAATAAGTTGGGCCCTTCCCTATCTGTCACTAACTAAGAAAATGCCTAATGTCTAGGTAATGATTGCATACACCTTTAATCTCAGCACTCAGGAGGAAGAGGCAAGTGGATCTCTGTGAGTTTGAGTCCAGCCTGGTCTACAGAGTGAGTTCCAGGACAGCCAAAGCTACACAGAGAAACCCTGTCTAAATAAGTAAATAAATAAATAAATAAATAAATAAATAAATAAAAAATGCTCTGTGTTGGATCTTATGGAGGTTTGTTCTCAATTTAGATTCTTCTTTTTAGATAACTCTAGCTTGTGTCAAGTTGACATAAAACTATACAGCACACCATGCAAGCCTGAGGACCTGAGTTCAGTCCCCAAAACCCATGTAAAAATGGAAAGCTAAGCACAGCCCTGTGAGCTTGTAATCCCAGCACTGGTGAGTCAGTGGCAGGCAGATCCCAGCTTGTCATACTCAGCAAACCCTGTGTCGGCCACCAATCTGTCTCAGGAAAAAACAAAAAATTGCATAGTGTTGAAGAAGGTTGACATCTAAGGTTGTTCACACGCATGTACCTGTATGTTACCATTACTTACACATACTTACACATATGCAAACATCCATGCACACAAAAAAATTTTAAATGAATTATGTTATGAGATTAAGCTGGCCAACTCCATTATATTCCCGGCATGGATTGAACATTTTGTGCTATTGACAAAGCATTTTACTGGGCTACTAGATGATCTACCAGACTTGTGAATAGCTTCCAGGTAATAAGAGACTAAGTATTATCAGTAATTCTTTAGAGTTCTATCCTGAAGGCGTTAATAACAATCCAGGCTGGGCTGTGTATATCTGATGAATTTTAAATACATGGGCACAAATAGATCCCTCTACACATACCCCAAATATATTGAAAAAAGTGCTCTTAAAAACAGAATAAATCTTTTAAAACTATGAAAAGGAACCTACTAATTTGCTCCCTAGAAATCTGTCAGAGGGCACATATCATTGACACTCTTCTGAATACAACATCTGTCTTGTGCTGAACCTATCAACACTATTACAGAACAAAAATAAGGAAGTGACTAATCAAAACAGCCAGAGCTGGGGACATCATCTTAGCCATTAGAGCACAGGAAGGTGACATTATATAAAGCCAGATAGCTATGAACTCAGAATGTGCAAATCAGTTTCCCAAGATGCATGAATAGAAACTTGATAAGACTCTATTGTGGGTCTGGTCCTCAGTATTTATCCTGAATTCAAAATTGTATTCATTTTCTTGGAGTTTCTTTCCTTAATGATCCTGCTTCCTCCTGGCCCTTCGCTCTGCAATTCTCCAGCCCACCCTTTGTGCTCAACGCACAATATTACCCTCTTATATTTTTCCTGGTGAAGGTAAATTTGACCTGGACAAATTAAAAAAGATTTTGTTGAGGGCTGCTACACACTACTGAGTTAGAATAACTTTTTTCTTAATTGCTTCATGGAGTCATTTGTTTAAGCCCACTACTTTGTTTTAGAATTTAGAAGGAATAATTTGATTCAAAATTCTTTAATGAAAATACTTCTGTCCGTAAGAACTATTCTTCCACTTGAGATTTATTATGATATTCTCTTAAATGTGCTGTGTAGGCCAAGAAACTATTCAATATGCCCTGTTGACGATGTGTTCCTGTTAGCCAGGCCCATCTGCCTTCTTCCCTGATGCATGTTGAGTCTGGTCCCTCGGGCTCGTCTGACATGAGCAGGCTTTGCTGAGGATTCTTATTTAGGCTTCAAAAGTAGAGTTTTACTATTTAGGAAATTGTTCTTACAGTCCTTTTTAGAAAATAGTAGACATAGAAACATGGTGGTTTTTATTGTTGTTGTTGTTGTTGTTGTTGCTGCTGCTGCTACTGCTGCTGTTGGTAGAATCTAAACTAGGTATTTTAATTTAGAAAAAAAAAAATGGTCTGGAAAGATCACTCACCATTAGCTAATGAGAAAGCTTTGACAGCAAAAGTGAGTTTCTTAAACCACTAGCAACTTTTTCCAGAGTGTCTGGGGGTCTGAAAGAGTTAAGCATGAAAAGATGTCTCATTTACTCCCTAGGAGCAGTTTAGGCCCTGGGAGAATTTTGACTCATTATAGTTTTAACTTTCTGTCTGAAGGAGCAATTCACACAGAGGCAGACATACAGAACAGAGCCCTCATTATAGGAGAAACACGTACTGTGAGCCCCCTTTTATTTTTTGCAGAGACCATGCAAAAGAGAGCAGAGTTTTAAATTATACTTCTCACAATGCTTCCCAAAGAGAACATGGCAAATGAATTCCATTCTTTTAAACTAAATTGAATATCTGAAGGAAAATAAATCTGAACAACCAGCGGAGTTTCAATCTTTGCTTTCCCATAATTTCACTGCACTATTTGAATTGAGTTAGATCAGATTTAAGATAAAAAAAAAAAAAAAAAAAAAAACACCTTAATACAAATTTGGAGAATGAGCTCTTAAAGGACTGAAGGTGTTCCAGGATAAAGAGATGAATGTTTGATAGTCGGCTATCACTTGAATTCATAATGTTTCACTGTCCACTCCATTAGGCTTTGTTATTAAAGCAAAGCTAAGAAAGCATGAGTTGAGGACCACAGACACCCCTGGGGTGTTACAGACACCCAAACGTGAAGACACAGGATGGAGGAGGAAAAGCTCTCTATACAAATATATTTCAAGATTGGTGAGAACCATACCTTCTAGAATGATGCAGATTTTCAAATGACAGGCTTGACCCAGAGTTAAGCATATGTGAGTGCACACACACACACACACACACACACACACACGAGCTGGATAAACAGTCAAACAGATTTAGATAAGTTTGTCAATGAAAGGACAGAAAGTACACCCTTCTGAATAGATGATCTTGAGGGAGAAATTACCATGTAGATCAGATGACTTATAAACCTAGGGTCCTGAATGGAATCTAACAGGTGATTTCCTGAAACAAAGGGGTTTCATTCATCATCATTTCAGTCAGCTTTTGTATTTTATTGGTTTTGTTTCCTCCATTATATCAATATATATGAATTCTAAAATATTATTTATTTATTTATGTAACTAAAAGATACTCATTGAGCATTCAGTAAGCATCAGGTACTTTTCTGGATGTCTGACAAAAACCAAAACATGTATAGGAACCGGTATCCTATCTCTCATCAGGCAAGCAGAGAGTTATACTCAACATAGAACAAGGGTGAGAAGTATTTTGAGAATGCTGGGTAAAGGGTAGCGTTCAGAAGAAAGTATAGTTTATTCTGTCCCCTCAGATATGAGGTGGGTTGCATCACTTGAAACATACTTTGAACAATATAAGGAATAGTCATTGATGAACAGAAGTGAGGAGATAAAGCTAGAAGTCTGATATACTAAAAATCAGGAGCTAGCAAGGGCTGCCATGACAGCTGACATGTAACCTGAAGAGAAAGGATGGGGCAGAGGAAGCATCAAAAGGCCAGATGACACATTTCCGCCCAATATACCTGTCTGCACTAATGTCTTTTATTATTGCTAGCTTTTCTCATAGTCATTCCTGAGGGTCCTCCTGACCAAGAGAGGAAAAAGCTGAATCAAATTGAGGAGTGTTCTCCCAGGATGGAGAATTGGTTTTTCTGGCTTGAGCATGAAGCACGTTCAAGGCGTATATCATCTTGGCACTTCCTCTTGGAAAGTAATGTCTCTGATAGAAGTTGTGTGTATACAGTGTGGGCTTCAAGAATGGATATGGACCCCAAAACCCCCCGTTCAGTTTCTTCACTTCCCTCCACAAGCCTTTTGCTGTAGATAAGTCTGTTTTCAGGTGAACCTGGTTGGCTTTTAAACTTCCTGAGCAAAACCTTCACATTTATTTATTAATGTGTCAAATAAATGTGTCAAAGACATGTAGCTAAATCACCTACCCTCACCCACTAAGTGGATAGAATCCTAATTGGTATCTTACATAGACTTGTAATTCCTCAAACTGTTAAGGTCTAAAAGGCAACCTATAAAATGGGTGTGATTCTGGTGACCAGGGAGGGCATTCTACAATACTTACAAGATAGCCTCTTGGCAGTATAAATAAAAATGTAAGTGTGACTTGGTGCTAAAGAGCATATGGGATTTCATATGGTAATTGAGTCAAACATCTGTGCTAGTTAGTATTCACCCACATTTTAAAGGACAAGGCAAAGAACACGATTGTATGCTGATAGGTTTCATAGTCGCCTCAAATGGTGTGAGGATTCATTTTTCATAAAAGAAGTGAAGATGGCTGACCTCATGCATTTAATGGAATCTAATTCTCCCACTGCTTGTCTGATGGGTCATGTGACCTTGAGGAAGTTACTTAACCAATTTAGATCTCTGAGTCAGAATTCTTAAAATGGAAATGATACTACCCGAATGTCAATTCCATTTCTTATTAAGAGAGGAAAAGATGCTGCACAGATAAAAGTAAGCATCCGACTGTAAGATACACACAGAGATGAGGTATTACCATACTAATAGATGCAATACCATCAAGCTCGCAGATGAAGTTTATTAAATTAATACCACGTGTTAATTTGGAATTCGAATAGAACACAAATGCGGGGTGGAGTAAGCAGGGGTTGTAAAAGACAACAGCTTGTGCTTTAAGCAAGTGTCAAACACAATGAAATTGTAGAAACCAGCCTCCCATAAAAGAACCAATTAATAGAAACCTAAAGTAAGGAAGTTTAAAAGCAAAGGATATCTAAGCATGTGCAGTTCCTGAGACTATCAGGCCTGTTGTGAAAGCAGGAGCCACAAATATGACTGTTGTAAACCTCCTTTACTTGTTAGTTGACAGCACACATAGAGATGACCGGCCGTCTTGAACAGAGTGTGATTAACAAATGACACCATAGAGTAAACACAACCCAGAACTTTCCATTGCCAAATAGTGCATGACTGGACAAATGTAAATATCTGGACCCAGAGGAGTCCTCCTTGATCATCTAAAGATGCTCAATGTAAGCACCATGAGGAGCCTAGGGACCATTAAGCTTCCATTTTATTTCAAATTTACGACCATGTAGCCTCCAGCTTAGATTTTAGCAACGCATCAGCAGTATCTTGTCAACAGGGGATGTCATTCTAAACAAATTTACATGTAGTGGCATTCAATTTTTTTTCTTCTGGTTCACAGTTCTAAGAATTTTAATATATGCGGAGACTCTTCTCAACAGCATGCAAAACAGGAAACAGGCCAGTCCTAATACCCCAAGGAATTCCCTTGAACCAGCTGGTCTTTCAGCAGCAGCCTCTTCCCCCATGCCTGACATGTGGCAATTGTAGGTCTGTTCTGTGTGTCTATAATTTTGCTTTTCCCAGGAAATCATATGAAAAGGATTACTCATTGTGCAGTCATTTGTTGCTTGAGACTGTTTCTGATCTATGACAAGTTATTATAGACATGAACTCAGACAAGTGCATCCAAAGGAAGCTAAGCTCTGATTCAGTCAGTTTGTTACTTTTGTGAACCACATACTTCTCACTTCATTCTTTGGCTGCATAAGAATGAAAAGATCATGTCTTCCTACATGCTCTTTCTACTGGCCCTTTCTTTTTAAAAGTATCAGTAGATTTCTACCCTTAATGAAGCCAAGCTTTACCCTGTAATCACTGATCCTTCATTTTAACAATCAGATGTCATACACAATGCTGATGCTTTGGAGGGGAATGACCCTCATGTCCTTCACTAATGCGTCCTTGGTACCAGTGTCTGCTGTGGAATTCTCAATTTCCGTTATACAACATCTGGGTGATTTTCAACCTCGTTTATTCAACACATGAGCATGCATGAAATACTACCCACCATTCATGACACTTGGGATGAAACAGTGAACAAAACAAACCCAAATTCCCATCCATGTGAAATTTACAGTCCATCTGGTGGAGGCAAATAGTAAATCACAAACAATAATTCAGTAAATAGCATGGTGCATTAGAAAGTGAAGAGTTGTATGCAAAGAAAAGACCTGAGTGAAACTTGTGAGTGCTAGAGAGTGATAGCAATGCCATTTAAAATGATCCTCGGGGGCATTTTGGCAAAGAGTTCATAGGGAAGAAGAGGTTGAGCGTGAAGTTTCTAGAAAAAGAGTACCTGGCAGAAGACACAGCCACTGCAAAGACTGGACATGAAATCAGCTTGGCTGGAACAGTGACTAAAGAGTAGTGAGAATACAAAAGTAACTGAGAATAGGAACTGTAATGGTTTGTATGCACTCAGCCAAGGGAGTAGCAATATGAATAGATATGGCCTTGTTTGAGTAGGTGTGGCTTTGTTGGAGTAGGTGTGTCACTGTGGGCGTGGGCTTTAAGACCCTCAGCCTAAGTGCCTGGAATTCAGTATTCTGCTAGCAGCCTTCAGATGAAGATGTAGAACTCTCAGCTCCTCCTGTACCATGCTTGCCTAGATGCTGCCATGCTTCCTGCTTTGATGATAATAGACTGAACCACTGAACCTGTAAGCCTGCCCCAATTAAATGCTGTCCTTATAAGACTTGCCTTGGTCATGGGGTCTGTTCACAGCAGTAAAATCCTAACTGAGACAGGGACTAAGGTCATGTAGGACCCTAGAACATTGTACAGAACCTAGAACCCAGGTTTAATCTGAGGGAGATGGAAAACTTTGCAGGGTTTTCCAAAGAATGATTGCCCGGTACAACTTAGGTTTTAGAGCAGTTTCTGACAAATGTTGGGATAATAGACCATAGCAATAGGGATTCATAGGTTTATTATAGAAATTCAAGAGTAAGTTGATGTTAATTGAGACAGACCATGGTATAACCAGAAGCTGGATTCTAGATATATCACTAGGTATACAGAACATGAGTTGTGATCAGAGAATAATATTGATAAATAACATCATTTTATGACAATATATGCCTATTCTATGAGCTACTCAAGATGTTGAAGCAGAATACTTGAGCCCATGAGTTTGAGACCAATCTAGAAAAACTTATCTTTAAAAAAATATCATTTACTTCTGAGCCAGGGAACTGGAAAATTGGAATTTTTTTCAAGTGATCAGAAAGAACTTAAATATAACACATATAGGGAAAATCAGTATAGAAGTTTGCGGTTTTGTTGTTCATTTCTACACTTAACTTACTTCATGTGTGCATAGAAAATCAGAAGACAATTTGTGGAGGTCAATTTTCTCCCTCTACCATGTGGGTTATGGTGATCAAACTCAGGTTATTAGGATTATCAGCAAACGGCTTTACCTGGTGAGCCATCTAGTGTGTGTGTGTGTGTGTGTGTGTGTGTGTGTGAGAGAGAGAGAGAGAGAGAGAGAGAGAGAGAGAGATGTTTTGTTTTGTGACAGTCTCATGTATTCAAGGCTGCCCTTGAATTCACTGTGAAGTCAGGATAACCTTGAACTTCTGATTATTCTATATCTACTACCTTAGTTCAGAGATAAAAAGCATGAACCACCACACTTAGTGTATATGTTCTGGGAATCCAATCTCATTTCTTGTCTTTCTACTGAGCTACATCCTAACGCTAGGGCATGATTAACATAAGATGTCAAATATCTAGGGCTATTTATGCTTTATGTGGAATTTGGGAGCTGCGAACACATTTAGAGTTATCAGTTTGAGAGTTCCTGATACACATGACATCAGACCAGATGAAAACTGCAGAATAAAAACCAGGACAAAAATCAGCCTTAAAGCTTTCAACATGAATAGTTAAGGAAAAGCAGAGCTAACTAGAGACACCTGGACAGAGAACAATCAAGGTGGGGGTTGAAATCAAAGACACATGACATCACAGGAGCCAATGGAGAAGATGTGACAAGGACAAGTTTGAGGACAAGCATAGGTAAGGTGGAACTGAATATAAGCCATAAGTTTTGAAGATGTGGAGGTGAGAGTTGGTTCTTTATCACAAGCAGTTTTGGTGTAAGGATGTAGGCATAAGCCCAGCTGGCTGTGTTTAATGAGGAATGGGGCCAGGTCTATATCTCAGTGGTAAAGCATTTACCTAGCACATGCAAAACCCTGGTTTCTTGTCTCTAGAACTGAAAGAATGGAGAAAGGAAGGGAGAAAGGAGGGAAAGGAGAAGGAGGGAGGGAAGGAATTAGAGACAGTGAATACAGATGACTTGTAAGCAATTTTATTACCTAGAGGAGAGCAGTATCTGGGCAATGACCACACTGAAGTTTTCTCCATTTGGCTTCCTGTGTGCTTACTGTCCACCCTTGGCCTTCTATCCTTGACAACAAAATCTCCCAGACAAGCCTTTCATGAATCTTCAAAGAGAACTTTACTAACAAGAAAACTGAAAAGTATTGAAGAAGAATATGGACCACCTAGGACAGGTTACAAACAGGTGAATTGGTAGGGAGATGAATAGGTGAGTGGATGGGTAACTGCTAGACAGTTACCTCATTCCACTTTCAGCTAAGTTACATTAGAATTGCCCTGTCTACCGTCTGTCCTACTGCCTGCCGCAGGGGGCAAGGGTGCACCATACTTTCTGCTGGTGGAAGGCCTTCGTCTGCTTCAAGGACAGATTACTCCTTTACTCTTCCAAGCCTGTGGGTTCTACCTAAAGACAACAATATCCTTAGATGCCTCTTCCTGTCCCACTAAAATATGCTTCAGCACAGCGCGCCCATGTCCTGGCTGGCTGTGAGAGCGCACGCAGACTCCGTATCTGTTGAATTGGACTTTTGTTGGAAGCAACACTTCTAGGTACAGCTTGAAAAGTATGACTCTTCAGGGTTGGTTACTAACATCAGGTTTTGGCTACCTGAGAGAATTCATTTGCCCTTTTGTAAGCAAAGGGCGCCATGGGCACCTTTACGGGATGGTTTATAAGGCAGTTTTCTTAACTACAAACACATTATCTATTAGCAAATGTTTTAACTAGAACTCTTCTCTGGTAGGTCAGTTTTCTTGTATCCTATTCCTACAATGTCACCCTAATACTGGTGACACTTTTCAGGCTTTAGGTGCGTATGCTTGCTTATCATCTCTCAGCTCAGACACCTCATTTACTGTATTACAAATGAAGACACACGTCTTCCTTTCTTGAGTCTGTGGCTGCACTGGACTATGAACCTGAAGCAAGGGGGAGAAGTCATATTCCTTTCAATAGTAAGTACACCCTACAGTTTGGTCTGGCTTTTATTCGGGAGCCCCTCCTTTACTCCATCCTTTGTTTCTTCCTCCTGCCCTCCCTCCCTCTCTCCTTTCCTCCTTCCCACTTCCATGAGACCTCCATATCTGCCAACACTGCAAACTTCTTCCATGCACAGAAGAGAAAAGAAGAGAGGTTTTTGCACAGAGCAGAGTTTTAATCATCTAATCATATTTCTCTTAGTTTTACACAATGAAATATTTGTCAGCCACTAAATCTGTGTGAACATTGATTAATAATGAAGATAATTTTAAATTATTCATATGTCTGAAGAGCCAAGTGAGCAAAAATTAACATTTCTCCATTCATTACATGTACATTTCTATCTCCAATTTTTATTCAGAGGATGATACAGAACTTTCTAGTCTCAGCTGTGAGGAAGAGGCTGCCAATGAGACTTGTTGCTGAGCTTTTCTATCTGGTTTAGTTGGTTGGGTTTTTGTTGTTGTTGTTGTTGTTGTTTTGTTTTGTTTTGTTTTGTTTTTGACATGTTTAAATTCTCATGTAATTAAAGTTGCACAATGTGGTCAAGATTCTGGAATGACATAGACCTTTTATAATGCAGAACATTATATTTATGTCTTACCAAGAACTGTCTTTGCTCTCTTTCCCTTAACCAAACCACTTTAATATAGAAAATGTCCATGTGCCCCCCCCCCACAACACTTGCACATTATTAAAACTATTCACAACATTGGGCAGGCTCAGGAGCAGCCCACCTCTGGCCACCAGCTAACTCTGATCATATTCCCCAAGTAGGGAGCACCCTTGTCCTGCCTGCTGTTCCATTGCCCATTGTCACTCTCCCCTTTAAGTTGTTCTTGACACAAAGCTCACTAGTCTAGGCAAATACTCCCTGGGCATTGGCTTTTTCATCACCCAAAGATCTCCACCATGGGATGAGCGAGGTTCATCACCCTCTCCAGGGCTGGACAACTGAGCTCCTCCAAAGAAAGCTACAACCAGAATCATGGTGTAAATCACCTCAGAATTACCCACTCACCTTGTTTTACTCTACTGCTCAGTTTTTTGCATTTGATATTCTCAGTGACAACAATTTTGAGCATAAACTTTCCTGTGCTCTCCTTTCTCCCCCGTGACTATGTTTAGTTGATGATGATCAATGTCCTGGTTTCAGAAAAACAGTATAAACACAGGATAATGTTGAAAGTGAAATGAGTAAAATAAAGACATCTTACAAAAGAAAATGACCTCACAATAAGTCACCTTAATAGGATATTTTATGATGTATGTAAGAAAATGGTCAAAGACCTTTGTATTTAGATTGCAAGTGAAATTCCCACATTCATAAAGAGCAAAGATAGTGCAGTTAATATGTTGGTTTTAAAGTTTGTAACGTGATTTAAAAAGCCTAAAGGATGGTAGACCCTGGCAGGTTCTACAATAATGTAATATTGAACAAATACAATACACATTGCTCCTCCCCACCAGGCAGGTAGCTGAGCGAGTAACATCTGCCAGGGATTGGCAATAGAGACTTTCATGCCTCGTTAACTGTGTGTGTTCATGACCACTAACAAAACACCCTCCAGCCCAATAGACACCCCCAAACTACTACTTTTACATCTGAACAGTATGATCCCCTGCCAGCTCTGCTCCACAGACCTTGACCATTGGTCAGCAGTATCAATCCGTTCCCAGCTTTGCTCCTGTGATGGCAGTTGGCGGTGTCTTATTGAAGGTCTTTGCTTACTATTATTTATTACCATTCTGTCAGAAAAATAAACATAGAGCTATTCAAATGTATGATGCATTTCATTTTTACTTGATGCTAGAAATATATTTTTAAAAAGACAGCATACCTAAAGCCAAATAGGGAAAAAATAGAAGTTTGGTAGTGTTTATTTTAGTGAAAACTATTAATTACTTTGGCTGCCCTAATCAAGGTAGCCAAACTTGCTTCTTTGTTCCATTCACAAACCACATAGACATTGCGCTCACAGCTACTTATAATATTGTAATAATATGAAACAGAGTTTGGGACTTTCCCAAAGGACGAGACCTGTTATTATTTCCTACCAATAACCATGTCTTGCTACCATAGATCTGATGACTTTTCATTGATCTGAAGAGAAGAACTGCACACACAAGCACAGCCTAGATACAGGGATATTGAGTTTGATACCATCCTACAAGTGTCCCATAAATCATAATCTACAAGAATGCTCCTTTTAGCTCACAGTAGATACTCAAGGAGAAGCCTTTCAGATTTATTAGGTAGGGCTCAGTGCCCATAAAGATATGGATTTCCTAGAACAGCTGGTGTGTGGATGAAAGCAGCATAGTGAGGGTAAAGCCATTTATGTCAATCAAATTCAGACTCACAAAGAGAAGAAACATGTTGCTGCTGTTTGTACTACAAAGACATTGATGTCCTAAGGCCTTTATGTCTGCCATGTAGGTATTGCATGAGCATCCGTAGAATGGATCTATAGGAACAAACAAATAAACAAACAAATATGTTCTGTTTTTCTCCCCATTGGTTTCCAAGAAACAATACTGCCTCTACTCTGCTGTCAGGAATTGAAAAGAACTTTTTGATTTTAAGCAGAAAGAAATAGAAATCTTTGCAAGTCTGGGCAACACTGATAGGAGACATCACTAGTGCAAAGATTTGGAAGGGCAATGTGGAAGTGGGTCACAGATGCACACTCACGATAAAGCTTCCACTGGTCCATTTATTTGTTAATCATACATAGTTTATACAGCTCTTTCCCATCAGGAGAGAGAGAGAGAGAGAGAGAGAGAGAGAGAGAGAGAGAGAGAGAGAGAGAGAGAGAGAGAGAGAGAGAGAGAGAAATTATTAAATTCCCTGTCAAATATTTCCATGTGCAGTACCTGTTTCTACAGGATTGAACAGGAAGGTGACTATTTGTCCTCTTAGTGTCCCTACTCTATTGATGATGTTTTGAAAATACTTCAGTGCAGAATAAGGTACATGAGTTATGAATTCAGGCATTCTCCTCATATTGGCTTTCAAAAGTGTCATTTAGCATCAGAGCAAAACCAACCTGACAGTAAGTTGTGAGCAACGCTTGTGTTAAACCAAATCCATCCCCATCTCCATACCCTGAAGAGAGAAATGTTCAGGTGGTACCTAAAAAAAAAAAAAGGTAGACTAGACATTTCTCTGTATATAGATATTCTGATTTTAGAGTACAGTGTAGTTGTAACTGAAAGGCATTGGCTATTTTATAGCATCATTTTGTTATATGACAGTATGTTGAAATATGTTAGCATTTTCTTTCAAAGTGCAAGTTCAGGAATCTTCTATGCATATAACCACTTTTTAAAATAATACCATTCTCTGATTTCATCTTTTTCGCTTTCTTTCTCTCTCTCTCAACACACACACACACACACACACACACACACACACACACACATACACACACACACACATATATAATCTATACAATGTATCACCATTCCTTTCTGCTAGAGAATTATTTCAGGAGAGCATGGAGTTTGTCTACCTGTTCTCCAGCAGTCCCAGGTATGTGATAAGATGTGGTAAGTACTTCAAGGATTTACGAAATTAATGAATGATATTCACTGGACTAGTCCTAATTCCAAGCCTGCTCTCCTGTTACCTGTGTTCAGTTGCTCTTATTTGGAGCTCTTTATTGTGCTGACAGTCTTACTTCCTTCTGGTGTAATATTCAAACTAATACATCCATAAAGATCTTACCTCTCAACCCTTGTGGACTCATGATTACCAAATATAGTCTCACCCAAGTTTTAGATCTCAAATTGAGTCACCACTAAGGATCCCTGTCCCAGTTTTAATTTATCTTCCATATTGGTTCTCAGCACGCATTTTAGAATCATTATTTTCAATGGTAATTTTAACACTAATGGAAATCAGATTACATCAGTAAGACATTGAAGACCATATTCAAACAAATAAGGTTCAAATCTTCTAGTCAGTCTTTTCCCTTGCACAAGTTACTCTTTTCTTATGATTAAGCAGCCTTACCTTAATTATTAATGATAATATTGGATTCCTTTGTGGCATAGGGTCAACATTAAATACTCATTGTTTGATTAATATTACTAATAATTTCTGTCTATACATTCCTTTTCAATTCTTCAGAACTGTCTCTCACAATTTCCATTGGATTTTAATTGACCATCATGAGGTAGAAAGCATGCCACATCAACTCCCTACTACCTGATGACCAGAGCCACTAGCCCAAGGGAGTCTTCCTACGTGTTTCATAGGTCAACAGCATCTCAGAAATACTTTGTAAGGGAAGAAGTTTAGATCATAGGAAAAATAGTCATCATTAAACAATAGTTCTTGGGGTTGGATGTAAAATGTCCTCATTTGCTCATGTGTTTAGATGCTTTGTTTCCAGCTGGCAGAATTGTTTAGGGAGCTTGTGGAAACTTGTGGACATGGGACTGTCTAGATTATTTAGGGTTTGAGGGTTGCGACTATCTCTGCTCTTTGCCCTTTCCCTCTTCTTTTTAGTAACTACCTGTAATAGGTAGTTTCCCTAAGCTCCTGCCTGCCACAGAATATATTTCTGATGGTCAGTCCCACTCACTGAGAAGCTCCAATCTGATGGGAGGCTTTATGAGCTATGTGCTGTAATTTGTTCTTTATTTTAATATGTGTTAATATCTTCTTGCTGCCAGTTGAATGGTAGACACCAACATTCATGCTAGAAAGTTTGCTTATATGATGTGAATAGCAAATAGGAAACACAGGCTCTATTTGTGATAGAATTCATTCACACACTTTTAACCACCATACGTTTCCTGCCATGATGGGCCAAATTACCCTCTGCTGTGTAAACCAGAATAAATCTGCCTGTAAGTTGTGTTGTCAGGCATTTGATTATAATAATGTGAAAGTAATTATTATGGTAACACTTAAAATTTTTAATCAGTTCAACTACCATGACTTTATTAAATGTAATGCCATTTCTACCAATTCATGGGCACTGGAGGTCTTTCTGTCTTACAGTGTCTTCCTCAACTCATGAGCTTGATTGACAGCACATTGCCCTCTTTATGTTTCTAAGACAGTTCTTTTTATTTCCATTGCAAACCTTTAGCTCTTATCTAAATCCTGATATTAGGAGTCTTTACTTAATTTTTAGTATATAATTTTTTAGAATCTCATGTGATGAGATTTGATGCAAGGGCCTTGTTGCTGATATATCAATAGGCTTGGTCATCCCATAGCCAGATGTTTTCTCTATTCTGACCCGTTGTTTCTTTCCATAGTGATCTGTCTGCTACATAAAGAAGTTTCTTTTATGAGGGGTGGGACTGCAATCTAAAGTCTTTCTAAGAACCACCTTCAACATCTCCTCTCTTTTCATCTTGTGCCTTTATAACTCCCCGATCAAACATGCACCTAAAATCATTGCCATCAAACCTGTTTCCCATACAACTTTCCCATCTGCATACAACTTTTTGCAGACTATTGACTATTGGCTTCTTCCTGGTCCTTTCCCAGTTTTCATGAATGCCACATCTCTCTTCCTTGGCTAACCACTTCTCAATGAGTCCAGCCTCATATTTTGGCATTCCCCCACCTTCCTTTTATATCTACCACATTTATTTCCATGTATATAATGATGCCAATTTTTAGAAACTAGCCATATGATTTTGTAGAGATAAGCCATGCTCAATACTGTTCTAGGAATCAGAAAAGACCAAAGAAGGAATGGAATGCTTCTAATGGAAGCAACTTGTAATAAGACATGGAAGCAGTATGAACAAAGGAAATCAAAGTTGCCAAAAGTCCCTACTGTATAAAATTTTTTCTTGATAAAAATTTTTAGAAACTGAAAACCCTATGAAACAGCCACTGCCTTTGTCAGTAAGATCAACAACAAAGTTGTCTTTTGAAGCCAATCCCAACCACACACCTAGCAAGCCCTAGGTAGCAGGCATGATGGGAGACATAGGTAAGAGACTATATGGTTCATTGTTTGCCAAATCACTTATCTCTAAATCTAGGATGTGTGTGAGGGGTGGACCTGAAGGGCCAGTGAATGGTTAAGTCAAGAAAGACAGGGTCAGATACACTAATCATCATACTCTCATGGTGAATGATTGACACCAAACTGAAACAGAAGCAAATGAAATGCCATGTAATGAGTGTACTTTGTAAACACTGAGCACCACATAAATACAGCAGCAGTTATTACTTTGCAGATGGCTTAATCCTACTGATGCTTCACTCTGGTCCCAGTACTATAAGACAAGAAAGAGAGGAGGAATAGAGCATCTGGGATAGTTCTAGGCATGTCTAGGGAATCTAGGGATAACTCTAGGCATGTCCCTGATCTACAGAGGATTTCTCCTTGGGATTCTATATTCTTTCATAAAAACAGAAGTGCTGATCTCTGCCTCCAAGAATTGTGTTATAACAGTGACAACTAATTTTCTAATTATTTTAGATCATTATTTTCAGTGAAAAGTTATTAGATATTTACATCTCTTCTTATCTTCAAATTCTGAGATTGCTATCACTTTGATTATTTCAGTAATTTATTTAAAAATCATTTATGATTTTCTTTTGCCAATGAGATGATAAACAATATGAATGTGCTATCTGGGGATCTTCTTTCAATAATGAAATTTAACCTTTGTTGCAATATGGATGATTTTGTTGTTGTTGTTGTTGTTGTGTTATGGGTTATTTGTCAGCTATATAGGTGGATAGTCTTTCTCATTCCAAGAACACAGATTTCAGAACAAAGTTGTCAATCTACGCTGATATAGTGTTACCATCAGGTCAATAATTTGTAGTTACAGAGTCTCAGATTAAGGAGAAAAATACAATAAATGTGTGTGATACTCATATGCAAGGATATGGTAGTTTGGGTTTTTGCTTTTTTCTCTGAAAGAAAGGAATGCAGCAAGCACTTTCAAATTCACTGGTAACTTCTATGTGATACCTGTCATACATATAAATAAAACTAAGAAGGATGCCTTGGTGTATAAATGACCCACATGCAGGCACCAGAAAAGTGGGCAATCTGGCGTCCCATCTTGGTGTTCTGTCTGGACAGTCACAAACACATATGCATTTTAAATACATGAAGAATGTCAGGGTTTCCTGCTTAGAACACTGTGATTGATTAATTTCTTTTCTGATTTTTCTTGAAGGTACTCAACAGGCCCCAGACATAATCAATGAGCAATTTGCAAAGAAACTAAATCATTCTTTATAATCATAGGCCAGGAAGTCTATACATATGTCTCACATGTTCTGTATATCAGTTGTGTGACCTTGGGCAAATAATATCTAATTTTTGCATCAAATTTTCTAATGTACATTATTTTAGCAGGTCTATCAGAGGATATATATATATATATATATATATATATATATATATATATAATGTCAATACTATGCTCAAAACATCCAATGCCCTAAAGAGGGGCAAAAACATTTTCAGCAATATATCAGGTTGCCCTCATTTCTCTTCTTCCTCACTTTCTAGTCTGTCTTCAACAAAGTGTTTATGCTCCTTCATTTTCTCTGTAGTTTTCCATGAATAAGGCTGCTATCCAACCTTCCTCAATTCTTATTTAAATGTAAGCTTCTTGCTAAATAATCATTACCTCAGTATGTCTTACAACCTCCCTTACTAAACTTTTACCTATGGCACTGGAGGCTTTCAAATGTGCTGCCCATGTTCCAGCCTATGGTCGGTAACTGTGTTGATTTGAATGAAGTAAGGAATGCCCACTATATCTGGCCACGTCTGTGAAAGTACTTCTGAAGGAAAGAATTTGAATAACAGATGATGTGAAAAAGGACCCAATTCATCAAGGGCTTGGGGACTGTACAAAGGCAGAAGGATAGACCAGTTCTATCTCCTTTCTTGATCTAGAACCTCAATATTCTCCTGCCCTCTGACATTGCCATTTCTGGTTCTTAAGCCTTTAAACTCCAGAAACACCAATATTTCCTTCCCATTACTTTCTCCATGTTATGAAAGATCCCATTGTCATCTTGATTCTCAGGTTTTGGACTAATTACACAGCCACTTTTCTAGGTTCTCAAGCTCAAGGTGGCAAATGGTGACATATCTTCATGTTCATGATCCCATGAGTCCAATCTTAAAATGGGTCTGTTGTCTATCTACCTAGCTACATCTACCATTTATAATCTTTATTTCTCCAGCAGTTAAAATTTATCATATTTTTATTATATTTTTAATCTGCATTTGTCTGTCATCTAATCTGCCTATATTTACTATCATCTATAACAATTGTTTGTCAATTGTTTATGATCTCTATCCATCTGTCTGTCTGTCCATCCGTCCGTCTGTCTGTCTATCAATTATCCATCACCATCAATTGATTATGTGTCTGTGGTTACCTACTTTTTATCATTTATATCTTTCTATCTACCTGTCTGTCTCTTTTTAGTTCAGTTCCTGTGGCTATTTCTGACTAATGCTCTCACTTTCTTCATTGTCTGTCGTACTTTGCTGGAATGAAATGAATGAAAATGGAAACTTTTTATATTTTATTTACTTTTGCATTCCCTTCACCGATTGTCATCCCTAAAATGTAAAACAAAACTAAACACTTTATAATGTGCGTTGAACATAAAAATAAATTGGTCATATATTTCCTGAAAGCATATTGCTTCCCATACATCTTCATGGCTGCTGAAGACTCCAGGATGAAGAAATTGTGGTCCTCACTCTTGGAAACACATAATCTGCAGATGTGAGCCTACCCTTACCAAGATGGATGAGTAGGTTTGGTGAGTAGCTGTGAAGAATGTTTTTCATATCATAGTAGAATATGTAACTCTTCTAGAGAAAAGACTGAAAAATTTTTATAGATGAAGAACTATTCTAGTTCAGCTAAGTAGCCTGTCACCAACTGGATGGGGCAGAGACACTAAGCATATGAAAAGGTCATAGATAAGCCATTGCCCATACCATAGAGCTTTAAAAATAAAAACAAATGGTCTGTGGAAATGCTATGTAAAGTAACACAGTGACGAAATGGCTGGAGTTCCACCATTATTTACCTGTGTTAATTGTTTGTCATTGGAGTCACCTCTTAGGATACTCTGTTATGCAACTTTACAGCAAATGACATTCCATGTGTTTGAATTTTATTGGAGTAAATGATCAAAATTAATGTATTCATACTGATCAAAGAAATATGAAATATTTACCATGTCTAAACATTTTAAGTAATTTTTTCAGTATTAAGAGATATTGTCTATAATTTCTAGACTGGGCACAAATTAAATAAGGCACTGAAAAAATTAGTCTTAAAATAAACTGTACTGTATTTCTTGAGTGTACAAATTGTTAAATAGAATTGAGAATGGAACAGAAGGAGCTTAAAACAAAGACTTGCTGTTTCAAAGACTATAGAAAGTAGGCTGTGTTTGGAGTCAGCATCTATCAAGAGCTAAGAATTATAATGATGAAATGGAAGCTGAGCACTCTGAAATATTCAAGTAAATTTGGTTTAAATTTTTTATATTTATTGACTGACATGTATATTTTTCTATTTTATTTTGATAGTTTTTAATATTACAGGATGAGAATACTCATTCATTCATTCATTCATTCATTCGTGGTGTTTCAGGGCTTTCTGAACAGGGTTTTGTGTAACCAAGACTGGCTTTGAACTAACTCACATGTACCCAAAGATAGCCTACTCCTTATTCTCTTACCTTCTTCACCTTAACACTGGAACATTATAAACAAATGCCACCATGGCCAACTTAGAACAAAGAATTATACAGAAAACTATGTATGTTTTTACTTTACATTTTTATAACACACTCAAGCCTGATATACTTTGAAACAAATTTCCTTTCATTTATGGTCATTTATGTTAAAGGTCAGCAATGTATACCGTGAGGACCTAATCTAACCTACACAAGGTCTACATTTTTCTTTACTTTTCAAAACAGTTTAAAAAAAATTATCAAAAGAGTGACAGCATTTGTGCTATGAAAAGCTTATGGGAAATTGTTATTTTAGTGTCCATATTTAACATAGCCGCAGTGATCTGCACATAAGCTGTTTGGCTGCTTCTCAGCGGCACTGAGCAGTAGCTACAGAGGCCTCTGGCCAGTGCTGGGAGTATTGTTAGCCTCTCAGAGAAAAGGTGTGCTGACTTCCACTTTAGATCACAAACATCAGAAGGACAGAGAATACATAGAGACCTTGATTGTAATAGTAGAACATCTGAAAGAAAGTGAGTTAGAAGAATAATTTATGAACCTCATATATTTCTTAATTTTATGTTTAAATTAAAATATTTATGAGTAAGATATAGTATTTTATTGATCCTGGGAAACAAGAGACATTAGATCACAGGATCATGGTCTCTCCAAATAAAAGAAAATCTTCAAAGTATTTTTATAGTGAAGCTAAAAATGACTCAATATCATCTATGGATATTTTACTTTTTGAATTATGAATAAGTTATAATAATGATGTCATGATCAGTGAACACAACGTGAAATGATAAAATGGATCCAATCGACACGTTTGACATTTCTGAGTTAATAGCTTTGAGGTGAGAACTCTGGAAATGTCCTCTCACAGGAATTTTGACACATCCAGTACACATTCATTGCTATATTTGTGCAGTGGTGTGTCCCGAAATGAAGTTGAGGCTTGCGCTCTCCTTCCTCCCCATGCAGTTAAGGCTTGTGCTCTCCTTCCTCCCCATGCAGTTGAGGCTTGCACTCTCCTTCCTCCCCATACAGCTGAGGCTTGTGCTCTCCTTCCTCCCCATGCAGTTGAGGCTTGTGCTCTCCTTCCTCCCCATGCAGTTGAGGCTTGTGCTTTGATTATCATTTTTCTCTTTTCCCTTCAATTTTACTCACCACCATTCTATTCCCTGTTGTTTGGATTTGGTTTTTTTAGATTTCACATGTTCTTAAAAATATGAAGTGCTCATTTTTATTATGACTAGTTTATTTTCCTTAACATAATGGTCTCCAATTCCACCCTTTCTGTCACAAGTAAGAAAATTTATTTTTAAAGGCCAAATAATATTCTACTATGTATGTACCAGTCTTCTATAAATCCACCAATGGACATTTGGGTTAATTCCACACTTCAGTAATTGTGAGTGATACCACAATGAACATGGAGGTGAAGCTATGTCTTAAAATTGTTGATTCCAAATCTCCAAGCAGTGATTTCTAGGTCATATTCTAATTCTGTTCTCAGGATTTGGTTTCCAAAGAGCCACTTTCAGATGGATGTGTGCCTATACTAGCAGGACTTGGGAGGTAGAGGCAGGAAGATGAACTCATCCTTGCTGTGGAGTGAGTCTGAGGTCACCCTGTCACAATACAATGAAAGAAAGACAGAAGCCACATATGGGTCCTACAGTGGCTGCAGTAATTAACATTCTTATCAAGACATTTTTCAGTTTCGTTATTCCTCTAATATTGCTAGGCTAGTAACAGAACATTTAAAAAACATAACTGCATCTCTACTTCACTATTTCCAATATTTTGAATGTATATTTGACAAGAGAGCAGTGAGTATATTTTGTTTAACTGTTATGTGTAACCCTTAACTGTTTAGATACAGGAAAAGTAGAACTGTGTTTGTACACATGCCTGGGACTCTGCAAATCAGAAGACCCGAAAGAAAGCAAACAGAAGAAAGTGGGAAGGGCTAGGAGGTAAGCAGAGTGATAGATGGGCAAGCAACACATCTGACAGAAGACTTTTAAGAGAGAAGAGGGGCAAAGCAGCTCATGGAAAGGGACTGAGTAAATCTGGGTCTCTGAAAGCAAAGGAAAGGTGCTTCTCCCACATGTCAGAAAGAAGCATATAGAAGCACAGGAAGATTAATTGTCATACTGTTAAGTGCTGCCATGGCTGCTGAGCCAATCCATGTGTCAAACCAATAGAACACAATTGCGCATTCCAACATGGTGATGACTTAGCACATGTGACTTTTGAGCACTTCAGCTATGGCTTGTCTACACTGAGATGTGTGCTAGATATACAAGATTTACTGGATTTTGAAGACTTACCATGAAAAAAAGACTTTTTACTCTAAATTACATCTTAACTAATTGTATATTTAAGACTAACATTCTACTCTGTTACTGCATTATATAAATGTTATTAAAATTAATGTGCTCTCTGTATTTAGGCTTTTGCCATGTAGCTGCTGAACACTTTCAGACATGCATGTGGCTGGCTACTCCCTCATTTCTGCTGCAAAACACTGAATAGAAAAACTGAGCATCCTCAAGAGAGCTCAAGTATGAATCAGACCACAAAATAAAGTCCTCAATGGCAGATAATCATGGGGTAAGCACTGGTAGCATCCAGGCACAATGCCTTGAAGGCATCCCCCAACTGGGTTGGGATATCCCACAGTAAGAGGCAATGTGGGGCTGCATCAGGTAGTCTGAAGACAATACTTCTGCAAATGGCTCATATTTCATGGAGACAGTAGATAGACCAAGTGGTATAAGATAACTTTAGTATGGTTAGAAAATTCCTAGTTTGGCACATTAAAACAGGGTGAGTTTGAAGGAACAGGAAAAATACACTACAGAGGCTGACAGAACCCACCTAGGAAGACTGTGAAAGTGAGCTGAAGTATAGGAGAGACTTAGACTAAGTTTAAATCTGGCTTCACATCAAAAAGGGGAGCACTGCTCAGTGAAGTTAAAGAAAAAGATAAACGTAGGTGTGATCTTTCTTCCAAATGGTCCAGTTTGCTGCCTAGAAATGTGACTAAAAATTCTCTCACAATTCTGTCATGACTAGACCAACTTATAACTAGCTCGCCAGAAAAGAAATGCCAGGGGTATTGCTGTGTGGTGCCTCTCTATCGGGAGAATGCATAGAAAGTAGCTGAAAGTCAGATAAATATAAAATCTTCTCTGGAGGATGCCAAAGTGGCATAGACAGAGGCATGTGACCCAGCACGAACTCATACAAAAAAAAAAAATGAGGCAACAGGGGGTGCAATGTGCGTGCCTTACAGACTTCACCAAAAGTCGTCCTAGCAACAAGGATTTTACAAGGAACTCAGGTTTCTGGGCTGGTTCCACATTGGAAGCTGGTCATCCTGACAAAGTCACTGGCTTCTGCCTCCAGAATCTTCTGCCAAAACCTGTGGCCACCTGATTCCCTGGAAAACCCTTCAGCTTCACCCTTTGCCAGGGAGCCACTTAATTCTGTAGAAAGAGTGAGTGAGCTCCTAGTTCAGTGCTTTGATTCGTTGGTCCTTCCCTCAGACCCAAGGTGAAGGCAATGAGATTTTGAAAGAGCTCTTACTTTGAGCCTCAGGATCTCCTGGGTGGACACCTGCCATTCTCTCTCATCTTTTCCAAGTGCTAAACTTTATAATTTTGCCTGGAGCACCTCCCACTCTGTGCCTCCCTAGACCTGTACTACAAACACGTATTCCTTGCCTGTGGGTTTTGTGCTACTCCTGAGCTCATGCACCATCATTTATGGACCTAGTTCTTGTTATTTATGTTCCTGCTGAAACTGAGTCTCAATGCTGATGATGCTTACTGAGAGGAGGACATTTATGAAAGAGTTGGGAAAGTGCAGCAACCACTGAAGTATTTGACACTTACAGTTCTTAGGGGTGACGACTGATTACTTTTATGAACTTGTATTTCCCCACCAGAGGCTCTGATACACTATTCTGTTAACATATCAAACTTAAGTCTTCAAAGTCATCTAAAATTCTTCAATTCTTACTTTATTCTTCTTCGAAGCCTTAACTCAAACTAAGAAGCAGTCTTGCTTGCTAGGGTTTGGAGGTAAGTTAGCTAGTTGGTTAGCTGGCTTGAAGAAAGTGGAATGAAGAGTTCTGAAAGATAACACCTGTGTAACCCAAATAACCCATTCTCTATACACACCCTGAACTTGCCTGATCTCCAGTTCGCAAGCTGGGCAACTTCAATTTATCCTCAAAGGGTACCCTACTTTTCAGTCACCAAAGAACAGAATGGCTAGCTCATGTTCTGCCAACTCTTTCCTCCTGGACACACCCTGCCTGTATCTTCTGCTTTCACCAGTCAAGGACTTGCTTTTCTTGCTTTTCAGTTTCCTGATAGTCTATAGACCTATGTGCATAATTAATGCAAGTAAGAAAAAAACGATAAAACTACCCACAGTCTACAACTTTGTTTCAACTCACGCAGGCAGGAAGGCAGGTAATTTAAAGTAATGGTGGTAGTTGTATCCATTAGCCAACATCTGTTATTGACTCCTAAACACAGACTCTCAAGAAAGTTTAACATCTTGAAAGTCAGTACCTCTAAAGTCATGGCGCCAATTAATAATGCCTATGCCTAAGTCAGAATTCCTGCTGAGGCTCTTGCTGGTAATGGAAGAGTCTTCCTGCAGCTTTCATAAATTAGTTGATAACTGAATTGCTTTTCTTCTGAGTGGAAGGATTTTAATTACACGATTTTAGGCATACCAAGCTTCATCTCCAGGGCACAGACAATGGAGACCTCTGATCAAAGCACATTAAACCTTCATTGTGGTTGTTTATACATTTGTAAAGGTTGCCATGGTTGACTCTGATAGCAGAGACAATAAATCAAAACCTAGGATGTCCTTTTCATTAGGCAATGATTTTATAGCCTGCGGTGGTTAAATGCTGATACATAAAATGGAGTCATATCAATTGTAATTACTGGAACGAGTGAATTTTAATTTCCCCCAAAAGGATTTTAGAGCTTTCATAGGAATCTGAAGATTAGAGTCACACAATTACTAGTCCTCTGTTAGTAAGTTACATCTACCATGATGTGCCTGGGTATGTCTGTAAGAGACTTCTCTAGCCTTTGGCAAGGTTAACTCATCTCTGTAATTCAGAATACAGCTAAGCACTTTAGTGGTACTGTGGGTCCCAACCAAATGACAGGAAGAAAAGCAGCTTGATCTCCTGGGAAATGTGGACAGGAGAAAGAGAGAGACAATCATATGTCTGTGAGAACCGGGGCTCAGCAAGTCCTGTGAGAAAGCAGTGGATTGTGTTCTCACTTCGGAACCCTACCATACTACATATGCAGAGGCTTTCTTACTGAAAGAAGCTTTAATTTTTATAGCATCCACTTTGTCACGTGGGCTAGACAACATCTGGCATGATACCAGCACCCTGCCTGCTTGGGTGGATCAGGTCTTCCATCTTAACTTAGATGCGTTTCCTCATCCTTTCCAAGAGAATTGCATCACAAGTCGAGAGTTCTATGGACACTGTGATGTTCCCAAGTACCTCCCTTGGATCTTCTACTAAAAAGACACAAATCTTGGCATTTTGAACTTTAAGTTTGGTACCTAGAATGTAGGTGTAAATTATGTGGTATCCAGTTTAACAGTAACTGTTTCAGAAAAAAATGTAAGAAGGAATACAGGTGTGTGTGTGTGTGTGTGTGTGTGTGTGTGTGTGTAATTTTGTACAATGTGCTTTGATCATATCTTCCCCTTTCCAAACTCTTTACACCCAATCCTTCTTCCCTTTCCACTCAACATTGTGCCTTCTTCTTCTTCTTCTTTTTTTTTTTTACTAAGCCTATTGAGTCTAATTTGTGCTGCCCATATATTTCGAATACCTGACCTTCCACTGGTGCATAGCTGATTTGTCTTAAAGAAATCTGACTCTCCAAGGAAGGAAAATTTTAAACTGCAACCTCCTTGAAATGGTGAGTCAAGAAGCCTTCTGGGATAAAGGTTTCTGAGGTAATTTGTAAAGATGAGCAGTTCTAAAATCTGGGGTGGCTGGTGACACAAATCGTGTTTATGTTGGGCCTCTGGCAGAGAATCTTCCTCTGTATTCTCGTTCCTGCAGGATCACCACATAGGAAAACAGCTGTCAGTTGCCTTGTTCCCCATCAGCTTCTGAGGGGTTTAAGGCTGACATGTTTTTATTTATGTGTCTCCTCTCCATCATCCCAACCAGTAGCAATATATGGGCCACCAAAACTAAACTCACTACAGGGTGTTCTGATAAAAAAAAAAAAAACAACAACAACAACAGATTACTTCTGCTTTGAATCTACTACATGACTTCGTTGTATCATTGGTATTGTGGTTAAATCATATGAAGAATGTGTTCGTATATAAGCATCAACATTAAAACATAGCAATATATAATAGTCATTGATTTGCATAGTGCAAGCCATGATAGCATCTTTATTTGCTAGGATATACCCAATTCTAATATATATATATATATATATATATATATATATATATATATTGCCACAAGTTCCAAGCAAGTTAGAATTGTTGCCCCAAGGACAAAGAGTCAAATGTGAGGTTTAACATTGCCCAGGTTTGTAACCCCCGCCAGGTTTTACTCAGTCCTGTCTGACTCCAAAGCCCAAGCCATTTGCTTACTTCATCTCTCAAAAGCCCTGAGCCATGCTCTAGTTAAAAGATATTTTATGCCTGGGATAAGAGAGACCAAGATAGTTTATAACAACCTAAACAGCACTCGCTAGTTAAGTCACTATTAATGTTGTAAATTTACCATAGAAGTGTGATTTTCATGCAGGCAAATGTTAACTACATCATGAACTGGATTTACAAGGAGGCATTTAATTTGCTCCCATTTGTTTACGAGTGTTCTTGTGGGAAGATGGTCATTGAAAGCAGTTGATGCTGAAAGTTACACAAGGAGTAAATTGATAAAACACAAACAAGGGTTTTAGGCAAATCCTACTGGGGCCTGGTGGAGAGTGAGCCGTAAGTACTGAGACAGTTGGTATTTGAACCCGAGTCCCATTCCTTATCTGCAATTGATGGCTGCCTTATGCATCACATATGAACTTTCTAATTGATATGGAACTTTTCATTTTAGAAAATCTATTAGTTTAGGTCAAAACATTAGCATGAACTCATCTTTCCACCAACATAGCTAGGTTCTGGGCTATACCACTGCTGGAAGTCTAATGGTCTCTGGATTGGTCTCTTTGCTGACTCTGTGGTCTGCTTTCGACACAATGCCCAGAAGGTTGCTTTAGAATTTTAGTCAGCCGGTTACCACTCTGTTCCAAATTTCAACTTGCTCCTTATCTCTCGGTGCCAGCCTTCCTGCCCACTGCAGCCTGCGTTTTCTCCCTCGCCCCTCCAAGAATCTCTCCTCCCACATCTATTAATCACCTCACTTTACTCTCCTGTCTTCCTGTTGTCCTTTGCATATCCCAGGCACACTTCCCCTTGGGACTTTTCACTGGTCGCTCCTTTCACTTAGAAGACTCATCTCCAAATATCTTCGTACATAATGACCTTTGATGCAAATACCCCCTTGTCTCTGCCAGTCTTGCCTTATTAATACTGTTCTTGGTACTCCCACCTTGCTCTAAGTAAAATGTGTCTTAGGGTTTCCATTGCTGTGAAAAGACACCGTGACCAAGGTAATTCTTATAAAAACAAAAACAACAACAACAAAAACCATTTAATTGGGGCTGGCTTACAGTTTCAGAGGTTGAGTCCAGTATTACCACGGCAGGAAGCATGGGCGCATACAGGCCAACATGGTTGCTAGGGACAGAGTTCTACATCTTGATCCCTAGGCAGCAGTGAGAGACTGTGTGTCACACTGTGCAAGCTTGAGCATATGTAACCTGAAAGCCCATCTCCTCAGTGACACTTTTCCTCCAGCAAGGCCACACTTATTCCAACAAGGCTATACCTCCTAATAGTGTCATTCCCGATTGGCCAAGCATTCAAACACATGAGTCTTTGGGGGCCATTCCTATTCAAACAGCCACAAGATATGTCAATGTTGCAGCATGCACATTGTCTAACTCTCCTCTAGAACACAGGCTACAAGTTACCAGTTTTGTTCATTTACTGACGTATATCAAGGAGGCAAAGAAGACCTATTACATAGTAGCTGCTCAATAAGTACGTATCATTGTTGAATTGCTAAGGGTGGGAACACGCTTCTACAGTATGAGGAAAGAGACAATCACAAGTGCTTTTTTTTTGTGTCTCAACACTTGACTGGTGTTTTGTAAACACACTATATGCTGTACAAGTGAAAGATTTCATATCAGAGAAAAGTGGCACTTGGCTGACCCTTTGGACTAAGCTTGTCTTGTGATCATTGCCTGGGCTTTGACACACGTGGCTTTCAAAGAATACGAGGAATAATGGCTCATTTAGGGGAAAGAGAACTTCTCTGGGCACTGTGTCTGGTGGTTTTCCAACTCTGAAAGATAAATAATATTCAGCAGAAATTATACTTTGGGACAACATTAAGGTAGTCACTATTATAAGTAGCTTTGATTTTGAAGCTTGTTATAACAATCTTTGCGTTTTTTTCTTTTATTATTATTCATCATTCCATTCATTTACATCTCAAATGATATCCCTCTTCCCACTTACCCCCTCCACCAACCCTCCATCCCATGAGATCCCACTTCTTGGTTACCTCTTCGACACACACATCCCACATCTGCCCCCCCCTTTGCCTGTATGAGAGTGTTATAACTTTTTAGCTGTCTGTTTTTATTTA
The DNA here is from genome assembly GCF_011762505.2 of Arvicanthis niloticus. NCBI lineage: Eukaryota > Metazoa > Chordata > Mammalia > Rodentia > Muridae > Arvicanthis > Arvicanthis niloticus. The sequence goes on from NC_047661.1 coordinate 49,421,178, forward strand.
AAATCAAAATAAACTTTACTCTGCCCTGAACAAGAATAAGATTTAATTTTGTGATAATGTGACATTGTCTTTTGAGATAGGGATGAGGTTCATCGCTTGTTCACAGAACAGAAAGAGCTATAGAACATTCCCTGGAAGTCCTGCATTATCTTATCCTAGACTAAGACATTTCTGTGAGTGGGGAAGAGGTTACAGATGCCAACCTGGAGACACTGTGGTGCACTCACTTAAAAATGTTTCATATGCTTTTACTTTGGTTTTTTGTTTGTTTGTTTTGTTTTGTTTTTCTGATTTGTTTTGTCCTAATTGGGTTAGTTTTTATTATTGTTGTTTTTTAGATGCCTGTTTTCTAATGAGAGTGAGAAAGAAAGGGCATGGATGTGGGTGGCTAGGGAGGTGGGGGAGGATCTGGGAGGAGGGAGGACCTGCGACAGGGGAGGACCTGAGAGGGGGAAGATGAAACTACAATCAGAACATATTGTATTTAAAAATGTATCTTCAATTAAAATTACACCATCTAATAAACAAAACAAAGCAACAAGCAAGCAAACAAAACACTCTTCAGCTCCTGTAAACATGAATGTTTTAGGAAAAGCCCTTGAAAGAAAAAACCCAATATCTTTACCTTTCTTCCTCATTATCAAGATGGAGTGCAGCGTGGGTATTAACTTCCACAGAATCGAGTGATACTTGTGCTAACCCAACCTACCAGCCTGAGCTGCAGACATGGGCTGTCTGCGAGGACTTTGCCATGTAGCCAGCTCCTTTTTGCCACACAAGAGATGCCTTCGAGAATAAAAGAACAGCCAAGGATCCTGAGGAATGGGAAATGTCAGAAGTTGGAGATCAGCTTTCGAGCTCCACGGAGTGCGAGCTCTGTGGAGGGCGGCTTGCCTTTTCCCTGCACCCAATCGGTTAATCACCTTATAAACCACCAGACTCATCAGAGCACAAGCTGAAACAGCAAATTCAATTTTTCCCCTATCCTTTAAATGTCTCCTTTTCAGTTATACAGTATTTTATGAAAAATTGATATCTTACTAGTCAAGGGGTTGAATGCTGGGCATTCGGGGAACTGTTTACAGAGTTTGTTTAAACAGTTATGCATTTAAATTGTCCCATTATAGTGGACAAGTGTCTACTGCAGACAAAAAGAAGGAAGGAAGGAAAGAGAAAGAAAGGAAGGAAGGAAGGAAGGAAGAAAGAAAGAAAGAAAGAAAGAAAGAAAGAAAGAAAGAAAGAAAGAAAGAAAGAAAGAAAGAAAGGAAGGAAGGGAAGGAAGGAAGGAGGCCCGGATCTCTTAGACTTTTTGCTATCACTGCTGCTGCTCTCAATAATTTTGATCGCAATCCTGGTAAATTCATGAATTAAACTTGTTTTATCCAAACGTTAGATTTCAAGGTGTCAGTTAAGGACCTCTTTCTCTTTTATGTATGTATTGAATACACAGCACTGAAGACGTAGTATAAAAAAAAAAAGATACAATTTCTAAGGCAAACCTTGAGCAGGGCAGGCTCAGTAGGGCATTCACCTGGAAGCAATTAAGCTGTGTGTTGTGATTCTATAGACAGAGTATTTCTGAAGTTCAGTGGAATTTTATTCAAGACCAGTGCCTAGGTCAAGGTCCAAGACATAGGCCTGGCATGCAGTAGACGCCTAATAAATATTTATAGAATGAGTGAGCGTGCAGAAAGCATCACCCATTCTTCCATCCCTGCAGTGCATTTATCTGCTCCTTCCCCTTTGCCCTTCTTTCCTGCTACCTCCCACCCTGGGGATGGAGGGACAGCATGCTGGAGCCATTAAAAACAATGTCTAATCATGGAGCAACGAGGCCTGAGCTTTGAGTGGCTTCCAGCTCATCTATGTAAAAGTGGCTGCATAGCAAGTCCGGCCTTCTAATTGTAAACCCAGCTATGCTAGACTTACTTAGTGGGTAGACTGTTTGGTACCCAGACTGGATGGGTAGATACGCTATTATGACGAGGTAGGTAGCTTTGTTTATATTTGGAGGAAGAAGGAAAATGCCTCAGAATCTCTTCCTTTTTTGTTTTCCTTCAAGTGTCTAAACTTTTGGAAGCACTGCAGGGCTAGTGACCCTCTCATTACCTGGCTGTCTTGTGCCTGTTCCAGTTCATAACAATTTAAAGTCATTACTGAGGCTAATGAAATAGGACTGAAAACATGATGAAATTTTAAGAAAATGCCCTACCCAGAATATTTATAAGGTCAGAATAACTGAGCAATGACCTAGGGAACCACAGTGGAGACTCTGGTTGGTGAGGAGTGGTCGTGGAGGAATTTCAGTATAAGGAATGAAAAGTAGCTAGTTGGTTCTTTCAAAAGGTAACTTGGGAAAAATGACTGGGATCATGGAGACAAGAAAACAAGAATGGACAGAAAAATTTACTGCTGTATGTATTATATATATCACATATGTATCATATATATGTGTGTATATCACCTACCACTTTTACAAGTATTGATACATTATAATAACTAAAAGCAATATATTTGTTACATATCAGAGATTATGCTAACTGCCTTGTAAATCCATTTAATCTTCACACCCAGCCCATCAGATAGGTACTATTTTATCTCTACTTAAAAAGAGAAGTCAAATGGACTGTTACAGTACAAGTACCTAAAAACATGTATTTGGCTGAGCGGAAAGCTAGTGAAATGAAGAACCAGTATTCAAATCCAGGGAAATGTGTCTACAATTTTCCATTCTTTTCTTTTCCTTTCCACTTACATTTTGAATTAGCAAAAAAACCCCAAGAACTTATCAGTCTTAGGGACCCCTCAATGGAAAGGTAGCTTTGTGTTTAACCGCAGAATTATTGGGAACTCTCAAACCCACTAAAGCTCATTTTCAAGGACAAAAATTCCGTAGTCACTAGGGTATCTCTTTTGTTAGTGGCCAAAGAGGACTTAGAAATAAATAACTGAGAATGTCTTTGCAGAAACAAAAGTTGGGGAGAAGTAAATGTACATCTACTACATCAATGAGCTTATGTATTTATGATTCTCACTTGGAATGCAGGGAGTGAATGAAAGAGTAGTAGTTAGAAAACAAAAGGTCAAAAAAATATTGGTGCAATATGCACTGGAAGATTGATAGCACCCCAAATAAATAAAAACCTCTAAAGAAACTCTCAATGTATATTTAAACTGAAATCCATGAGTTCCCACATCATTCATTCACAGAAGTATAACTCAACACCTGCACTTTGGATCTGGTTCTCAGGCCATTGGCAGAGCAATAAGAATTACTGTTATGTAACAATGTAACCACAACTAGAATTTTAAGATCTATGCTCACATGGCTCAAAAGTCACTGTGTAAAGCTCAAGATCATGGACAAGACACTGTTTATGCGGAGCAGTGACTTGATACAAAGAACTTGAGGAACAAGACTGATAAGAACAATGGATTTATAATAAAGAGAATAAATTATGATAATTGAACAAAGCTCCAAATTACAATAAAACAGAATGAACTCAAAGCAAGAATTAAGGTCACCTGCCACTTTTACAGGTTTTTGATACATTACTAAAAGGAATATATTTGTTACATGCCAGAGATTGTGCTAATTGCTTTGCAAACCGAACAGGTGGTCACTGTTCTGTGTCTATGGTTACTGTTGAGGAACTGGACTTTAGAAACCGCAGGAAACTTTTCCCAAGAGATAAAGCCAGATTTTGAATCCAAAGCCATGGTCTCAAATAACTGTCCAGCTTCATCGCTGCATTCCAGTTCTAATGTCCTATCTAGCTGGCATGCTTTCAAAGGTGAGACTGACTCTGTTAATCCAAGGTTATTGTCCAAACTAAGATCCTTTTGGCAGTAAAGGATGTTTCATAAATAATTTTGTTGATCATTTCCTAGAGGATCTATGAGATGATTTATTATCTCTCTAATCAATATCCTTACAGTATCTATCTGTCTGTCTGTCTGTCTAAAGAATTTGAGCATCAGTTTGTAATGTAATTGAGCATACAAGCTTAGACAGTATACCAGACACCTGCAGGGCACCATTGTGATATATAGCAGTACATTAAGAGACCACTGGTGCACTTGGAGAAAATCTATTTTCCTGTCTTGAAAGGAACCAATCAGTTGTACAGATCCAAATTGGTGCTTTGGGTATTCTGTGGAGTTGTGTTGAACTATGGCATTTCAGGAAAGTAAGAACCTTATACAGATGATGAAAGGCTGGTACCTAGTTACAAAGCCAGAGCTGAATGCGCATTAGACAGCAGGAAAAGTTGTTCTGTCAAAGAGGTGACACACCCAGCTGTAGCATCCTACCCAGTTTCCTGGATACAGGATAGATTAGGGATGAGTAAAACAAGAGGAAATAGAAACATAACACATGATTGGAGGAGGACAAGAGAAAGTGAAGCATCAGAGCTAAACAGAGATGCCCTCAGCTGCCATGTGGATTTCCTTTGGGTACAAACATTGGCCTTCCTCTGGAAATTCACAATATTTATTAATCAAAATCAAAATAAACAGTGTAAAGTGGCAAATCCTTTACACTCTACTAAGTTAGTGTTTCAAACCATTGTAAGGTGTGCAACATCTTCATATGAGTCCCTGAAGATTCATATGCTTGTTTAGCAACCCTCCCCACCCCACCCCTGTATTATTGGTTAAACCCATGGCATTGTGTATGCATGGCGGACACTTGACCACACACATATCCTCGGCCCTCCCTTTACTCCTTTGCTTTTAAATATTTAGACAAGGTCTCAAGAAATTGCTGTGACTGAACTTGAATTCACTTTATAACATGAGTTGATCTAGAATTTGGAATTTTCCTGCCTCTGTCTCCTAAATAACTGAGATCACAGACCTATAGAACCAGGTCCAGCAACAAAGGTTAAAAAAGTGTTAATGAAAATTTCTAGGAGTTGTGATTCCCAAAAGTGAGCATAACAGATCCTCATGATTTTTTTTTTTTTGATATATCTAAGTGCTTTTACACAAAGTGGCACATTTTAAAAGTTATCTATATAAACAACCATTTTCCAAGGGGTGGACATTCCCCTCCTCTTTAGCCTTCTGCCCTTGTGGTGGACACGGACACTTGCCCAGGTCTCTCCTGAATCTCCATTCCTATGACTTTTCTGTCTTCTCTTTTTTCAGTTTTGCATTCCGGAGCTATTTTTCCATAGTTGATTTTAGCCAAAATGTTGAGAAACAACTGAAAATGCAACCTTTAGTTTCTTCTCCCTTCTCAATATTAAAAGTCTAAATTTACCTAAATGCATCATGTTGTTTTTTATAGTATGTAAATCAAAAGGGTAACACAAAAATCTACAAAGAAGCTGACATACAGGAGTGGCTATGTGTACTGCGTGTGTGCAATGAATCTTTCCAGTGGCCCCTTCTGTGGATACCACAATAGAAGACTGACTCTGTTCTTTGTGGGCCTTATGTGACCCAGCATTCCACAGAAGCCAGTCAGTGGCAGGGATCAATGGCTGAGGAAGAAATTCCTTTTTTTTTTTCTATTTTTATTGCATTGGAAATGTAGACAAGACTCCAGGAATTATCTCCTCTTTGCAAAATAAGAAGAAAAATCTCATTTCAAGGTCAGGACTGGTACCATTTGCCACGCTAGTGTAGGAAAGGGGAAGTGAACATTAATATTCCTTCCACTTGTCAGACTGTCACAAAGGTCTACATGTGTGACCTCTAAACCCTCCAAGAAATCTATCTGGTAAACATTATTGTCTTTCACCTAAAATGAGGAAATAAAAGCTGGAGAGATGTCCGAGTAAAACTACTCATGCAGAAGAACCTAATCTTGTCACCACATCACATCAGGCAGCTCAGAACTCTCTGTAGCTCCAGCTCCAGGGGATCTGATGCCTCCGACCTGCAGAGGCACCTGCATTAATGTACACGTAGGCAGACACAAAACACATACGCAAAATGAGAACTGAAGCAGTTTTCAAGAAATTGAAGATAAGGAGATGACAGTTGAGGAGAGAAGGTATATTTGATGTAACTAAGTACAGGGAAGGTAAACAGTGTTGGACTAACCAGAACAATGGTGAGCAAGGGAATGGTAGGCAGTGACGTAATTAACCCATTAGAAAAAAGTAGAAAGAAAACAGATTGATATATTAGGTCTACCACAAGAGACAGTAGTGTGGGCAATGAGCGTGGTACCTGTTGTAGTATAAGGCTGTGTGGCTTGGGGTCTCTAATATGAGAAGCTCTTATTAGGTTAGGGTGAGTTACTACATGTGTAGGTTTCTGGCATAGAATCCTAGAACATGGGGCAATCCAGATGGCAGGTGTAGGGTTCTAGGAACTTATTGTGAACCACATGCCCCTAATGTCTACCTGTGCAGTCTCTGCCACACAAATAAAGGCAGTCTTGCTTGACCAACATTAGATGCTGGGCCAAGACTCAAGTCATAATGCATGGGACTGCAGTTTTGTGATAGCACCCTCTGGTGCTTGCAGCTATTCTTCAAATGAGGTTGTCTGTATTTGTGATCACAAGAACAGGCCTCTGAAAACTCCATGATAGGGACTCATTCTATCTGGTTATTTATCAATGGCCACAGACAGTTGAGATGCTGTTTCTGGAGTCACGGAAAGCTTGCTATTCCCTCTTAGTGGCTACTCCAGATGAAGGACTCCACATTTAATAACAAATTTTAAAAATTAACTGTTTATTTTTTGTATTTAGCCTTATAAAATTAATTATTAAGATATAAAAATTAAAAATATAAAGGCATCATATCTACTAAATATATATATATATATTATATAATACATGAATTATATATTAAAAGCAGTATTACTAAATCATTAGTTCCTGTTGGTTGTCTTCCTCACAAGTGAGTTGTAATTTTTCTCATGAAAGGATAATTTTTTTAAAAAATTATATTTGAATACTTAGAATTTTAGGCTTTGGAGCTCCAGGTCTTGTTTCAGGTCTGGGGGTGGTGGGGGCAGGCAGTGCTGCTATCTTCCCTTTATCAGTTACCTGATGTGATTGTGCCAGGCCTTCAGTTCACATCAGCTTCTATTGCTTACAGTTGCAGTGTCAGATGGGCTTTTTCCAGCCACCCTGCCCCTATGCTGCTGAATTGGAAGGGTCTCTGTAAATACCAGTGCAGCCAAGTACTTGTAGATGCTCGCTGTTCTCTTTAAATGGTCATGCATTTGCTGGTTTCTCTTGACTAAATCCTCTGGTTAAATATTGTTTTATTTTATTGTCAGACCAGCAGCTAAGCTAAATGAATGAGAATACGGTTGAATTGACACCAACCATGTTAAGGGAAAGTCTGGATCTGGAAACTAAATCATATGTGTATCAAATACTATTTGCTATGCTCAACAGTGAATGACTTTGAGTAAATTACTATGACTAAGTTTCTGTTTCATCCTCTATAAAGTAGAGTAAATAATATAATACTGGGCATTTTAAGGATTAAAGAATAATAAGCAAAGTGGATGCTGAAATAGACAAATGCGTGAGTACAGTGGATATATCATACAATTTACAAACTCCTCAATGGATATTTTCATTTGTACCATTTGTTAATCAAACACATGCTTCAGTCACAACAAGCTGGAAAACAGAAGCATCACAGCAACATTGTTAGCCTGTGTGCTGCATTAATTCCTGTCCTTGCTACGGAGAGAAAAGAACTTGAGGGGGAGATTACTCCTCTTGGCTCCCAGGTTCAGAGGGTTCAGTTCCCCAACAGCAACCAGGGCACAGAGAAAGGGCAAGGCCACTCTTTTCTGATCCTGTTTTGTTCAGAGTGGGCCTCCAGCCTGTGGGTGCTCCCATCCATACTCAGGTGGGTCATCTCCCTCACTTAATCCTCTGGTACACCCTTACCCACATACCCAGAGGAGTGCTTCCATCTCTTGCTGATGCTAAATCCAACAAAACAGACACAACCATCCTACACGGCTGCTTTTGTTTTGTTTTGTTTTACTTGCTTTCTTTTATTGAAAATATATTGAATACAATATATTCTGACCACATCTTCCGTTCCCCCAGTTTCTCCTCTCAGATCCTCTACATGTACCCACTCAACTGGATGCCATCTCTGCCTGTCTGTCTGTCTGTCTACCCACCTATCTGTCTCCTTCTCTCTCTGTCTCTGTCTGTCTGTCTCTGTCTGTCTCTCTCTGCCTCTGTCTCTCTTTTTCTCTCTCAAGCAAACAAACAACAACAACAACAAAAAAACAAAACAATTGTGTTCTCATCAGTGAAAGGTGCTGGTGAGTGTGTGATGGGCTAAAACCCATGACAAAGTCAACAACAATGACAGAGGGCCTCCAAGGCTCCCATGGTCCACAAACCCTCCTGCTTCTCTGTCTCATTTCTCAACTCTTCTCCTGTTCCAACTTACCTTGAGTATTTCTAGTGCCTACCCTAAGTCTCCAGCCTCTGGAACTCTGTATTACCCATGGCTTGCTCGCAGATTTCCTCATAGTTATGGAGTTATTTTGCTATTTGTGTCTTAGAAGAAATACGGCAGGTGTGATCTTTCTAGAGAGGTCTCCCTTCTTGCTCATCCCAGGGCCTGGTTTATTTCTCCTTCACATATCCACCTTATTAACCTCATTTTCTCTCATTGTATTTATCACCACTTGGTTTTAGTTAATTATTTTTCTCACTTAGTTTCTATTTTATCCAGTGAAATAATACCTAGCTCTATGAAACACACATCATTTCATCCCTACTGTGACATCCTCAAAGCCTGGAACAATGTCTAGTACATAACAAGCTGATAAAACCTCATTGCTCACAATTTCTTGAATTCTTTTATTATTTTTGTCTAGAAGAATATCCATAATATTATTTGTTCACTTAATTGTTTTTTTTTTTTTTTTTTTTTTTTTTTACTCTCTGGTCCCCCACCAACAGTCAATAATTCATCAACCTACTTTTATAAATTTTAAATCTGGATTGATTTCCACATTTGAAATCCTGATTTAGTATTGTTTGTATAGAAGAATCCAATGAAAGTAGGAAGACATTAATTTTTCAGCTTCTCCGTGTCTAACACACACATGTGGTGTGGCTAGGTGGGGTAGCCCAGCAGGCATTAAATTATGTAACAATAACAGAATACCAATGGCATAGCAGCAGCTGTAGCAAACCTGTCCACGTGATTAGAGCTCCTGCTTTCTTAGGGAGCGAGCAACCTATAGTTGTGAGAGCTAGTTATGGATCTGTGAAAGAAAGCTGCTGCCAGACACAGTCACACATAAGAAATATAAACTTTGTGATGATTTGGGTCAACGCCAATCTATTATGCGGCTAAAATTGAACAGAGGTTGTGTGTTCAATTTCAGGCCAAGAGAGGTTCCCCTCACCCTGGCTATTATGTATGACATATTTCTCTGCCTTTTGTCCACTTCCTCTGGCAGGGTTTGTTCAAGGCAAGTCTGTTTGATTTATTTGCCTGCTAACGAGCTCTCCCTCAGAAAAGCAGTGGCTCTGGAAGTTCAGTTATTAGCAGAAGGATCTGAAGGACTGTTTAGAACCCAGGAGACCAAACTAACAGAAAGAATTTGAGACTCACAGTCAGAGTTGTGCAATCACCCTGAACCTCATGACCTCAATAACCCCCCTCCCAAATTACTTTATGATAATCATGCAAATGAGAGTCTTAGAGATTCTAATATTGATTCTAATATTGACTTAAAAGCTTATCGCATATACTTGCACAAACTAACATTCCCAAGAAAGAACTATTCTTATAAGTTCTCTTGGAACCTTTTAAATTTTTTCTAGGTATAAATAGACATATAGGTATATATACATACCTATGTATGTCTTTGCATGAATAAAGATATAGATGCACAGTAATGGGAGCCATCGAAAGAAACAACTCCCCTACTGATGGGCCTTGACAGATTTAGCCATGGTGCTAGATCCTCAGTCTATTCTAGAACTTTGCAGTCCTTTCCTGCTCTGGAGAGCGGACCTGCACCATTACTGCTCCTGTACTTGGCACTAGACACAGGCAGATTGGTGAGCAGCACACCAGGTGTCATCCTCTATCACTCTCAGCCTTAACTGTTTTGAGATAGGATCTTTCACTGAATCAACAGCTCACCCTTTCAGCTATGCCCCTGACCCCAGTGGTCACCCAGTAAGACCGGTTAGTTAAAAGGCTTTGCTGGTTTGGTTTCACTTGCATAGTTGAAGGTTGCCTGATTATTCGGCTAATGAAGCTCCAGTGGGCTGGAGTAATATCTTAGCTCTGCTCATGTGTCTCACAGGGGACTCAGGCAAACTCTCAGTAAAGTTCTCTGAAGCTGACTGGCTTCATTCTTAATTCTGGGGTTATAGACACATGCAGCCATGCCCAGCTTTTTCTGTGGGTGCTGGAAATTTCAGTTCACATCTTTATGTTTGCCGAGCAAGCACTCCTACCCACAAAGCCATCTCCCCAGCCCCTGTATATGTTTTTAAATATAAGAAATTATTTGTTGTCAGTAAGATTATTTGCTCGGTGGGTCTGGCCTGGTGAATTCTCATATAGGATCAGAAGTACACAGGTGAAATTTCCCAGATCCAGTAATAATGTGCAGCCCAAGTGAAACTGATGGCAAAGTTTTGTTCCCACAAGCTTTTTATAGCTCTTCCTGAAACACTCACCTATTCACTGTTGGACAAGGTATTAGTTACATTCTCTCAATCTCTCTCTCTCTCTCTCTCTCTCTCTCTCTCTCTCTCTCTCTCTCATACACAAACAAACAGAGAGAGAGAGAGAGAGAGAGAGAGAGAGAGAGAGAGAGAGAGAGAGAGAGTCAGTCACGGGGGGGTTACTTCTGGCTCCTGGTTTTAATGTCTGAGCCCATGTACATGGGCAACATGTGACATCAGTGGGAGCATGGCATAAGACAGCTTTTCACTTCACTCTAGCCAGAAAGCTGTAAACAAAATAGAAAGTGGCCAGGCGTACTAACTATATTCTCAAGGATCTGCCTCCAATAACCTTCTCCCTCCAGTCTGCCCTATCCATGTCTTGTTTCCCCAACCTCTCGAATTAACACTGTCACTGGAAACAAAGCATTCTAAACCCAAACCCATGGAAGACATTTCTATTCAAACCATAATAGCGAGAGAAAGAATGAGAGAAAGAATGAGAGAAAGAATGGGCCTTGTTCCACTAAGACCCAGATTTAATCACAGTTTTGCCCTCTATACAGTGTGTCAATATGAGCATGCTCCAACAGTCTCTAGGTTCAGTTTTCTCATTTGCACAGTGTGATGGTTTAAATATCCTTGGTCCGTGGAGTGGTAATATTAGGAGGTGTGGTTTTCTTGAAATTGGTGTGCCTTTGTTGGAGGAAGTGTGTCACTATGGGCATGGGCTTTAAAACTCTCATCCTAGCTCCCTGGAAGCCAGTCTTCTCCAGTTTGCCTTTGAAATAAGATATAGAACTCTCAATTCTTCCTACATCATGCCTGCCTGGAAACTGCTATGCTTCTGCCTTGATGATAGTGGGCCGAACTTCTAAACCTGTGAGCCAGCCCCAATGAAATGTTATCCTTATAAGAGTTGGCATGGTCATAGTGTATGTTATCAGCAGTAAAACCCTAACTAATACACACAGAAAAAATGATTATACATTTTGTGATATCTAGTCTACTTCTCAAACCTGTGGCTGCTTATGCATGAAAGAGCAAGTGGTAGCTACAGGGTGACTCATCCTAGTGTGGTAAAGTAGAGAGATCATTCCAAATGCAATCTGGTAGGCTCCCTAAGTGAGCACGTTGTCATCTTAACTCCTTCAGTGTTTTCCTTCAGTATCTTATGTCATCTGGGAACACATTCTGTCACCCACACTTTAGTATATTATAAATTGTCTATGGAGTATATTAAGTATATAGTATATAAAATACCCTGTGGTCATAATGTCATCCCTATTGACTTGAGAACTTGGTGGCAAGACTTAACAACTAGCCTTTCTCTGTCTCTATTCATAAACATTCAAGGAATTCTTAGGGGAAGAACTAGAATCAATTCTTATTCTTTGTGACTGATTCTCCCCACTAATGTCACCTCATTGCCATCTGTCAAAAATATAGCCAGTAAAGGAATCTGGGCTGAGACCCAGCAATGCAAAGCCACTGAGGGTCTTTTAGTGTCACCAGGGATGGAGGGCACAGTCATAAAACATAATTAACTGCCCAGTGAAGTCTATGGCTGGTGCCAAGACATGATGCAGACACCAAATAAATGCCAAGAAAAGAGACATGGCCGGGAGCACAAGGCCTCACAAAGGGGAAAAAAACACCATGAAGATTGAAAATGAGAATAGAATTCTTGGTCTTCCCGGGCTGAGGGATAGGTAAAACAAAGGCATAAGGTTTTGAAAAGTCAAGGAGCATGAAAATATAAATAAGTTCTTAAAGGTCATATCAGGCTTGTCAGGTGAAGGGAATGGGATGGCATATAAGAGAAGGACATTACATTCAGGCTAGATTATGACCTTAAAGTGACATTGTGTGACCCTCCTTAACTCTAATTCATAAGTTAATGATGTGACTGTTTGTGGATGGTTGCCACTAGGGCTACTGAGAATAGGAGGGAAATCTCTTCTTCATGGGTCATTTGATCTGTCTCTTCAGAACTAGACGAGGTCTCAAAAGGCATCTTGTCTTGCTCTCTGATTTTTACTGGAAACAATGGCATAATTACCAACTGCTCAGAAATGAAGTGCATTATTTTTGGCAGATGTCCTTTAAATGTACCTGGCTCTGTTTGATTGTCCCAAGGAGCAAGTTAGTCTGTTGGTTATTGAGAAGCTTTATTAAAACATGTCCATGGCTATGGTGGGCAGTTGGTGCCACCTGCTATGCAGATTACAATAGCCAATAAGCCTTATGATGTACAATTGATTTTGGCATAGAACAATTGCTTGTGGAATAGATCTTGAGGAGAGCCTGTTTCATGTGAAGAAAGGAGGCAGGGTCAGGATTGTTCAGTGTCCATCAGGGACCAGCTTACCTTTGCAATGAGATTGAGGATCTGACCAATCTACTGAAAATTTCAACTTGTTTCACTCCCACCATGAGTCTCTATTCACTGTGCCTTTTCCTGGTGGGTTTTGTTATCTTGTCCCAAAAGACTTGTTACTTTCTCTCATATGATGTGATACTCTCCTTTACTAACTTTATGGCTTATCATATGGCTTTACTAAAGTATGTACTTTGAAAGAGCAGGAATTTTAGTTTTCTCTGTGTCCACATCATGAGAAAGTTTACAAACTTCAGATGTTTGAAGAATTGTTAACTTGGATAAGCAAGCTCAGTCATTGACACAGTATGGAGGGAACCCCTGTCCCACACTCCAGACACCCATTCCATACTGGATCCCGTGGTTCCAGTTTTTTTTTTTATTATTCTATAAATCAATGACTTTATCTAATGCAAAAGGAGAAAAATACGTCATTTGAGGTGTGGGGTGCTGGAGACTAACCCCAGGGTCTCATTTATGCTAGGCACTCACATTGTTACTGTGCTATACTAGACTGACTGACCTTCTGAATTGTTTCAATATGTAGAAGATCTACAGCTTGGTGGTGCAGTCTCTAAGAGCCCCAGGTTACTTGACTCTGTTGATCTTCCTGTGAAGGTCCTATCTGCTTTGGGGCCACAATCCTTCCCCCTACTCTTCTATAATCATCCCCAAGCTCGATCCTCTGTTTGGCTTTGGGTATCTTCATTCATATGAGTCAGCTACTGGGTGGAATCTCTCAGAGATAGCCATGTTAGACTCCTGTCTGCAAGCATAACAGTGTATCATTAATAGTGTCAGAGACTGGTGCTTGCCCATGGGATGGGTCTCAAGTTGGCTGCTTATTAGAATGCAGTATATCCATGCTACACTCCACAGATGCTTGAATCTCACTCAGAAGGGGGAATAAAGTAGTCACAAGAGGCAGATGGAGGGAGGGAACTGGGTGGAAGAGGGAATAGGGAAGGGAATGAGAAGGTTCAGGGTTAGGTGTGTGAAGAGACAGGAGAGATAACCATATGGCCATGAGAATAAATGGAAATTTGTACCTGACAGGGGTAGGGAATTGAAGGGCATCTCCAGGAGGATGTGACAAAGACCTGGAATAAGGGAGGTGACCAAGAATCAATGTGGTGACCTTAGCTATGGCTCATAGCATTGGGAATATGGAACCTGAGGAGGCTACCTCCTGTAGCCAAGCAGGAACCCCAGTGGAGTGATAGGGAAACCAACCCATCCACAAAACTTTCAACCCAAAATTTATCCTGTATACAAGAAATGCAGGGATGGGAATGGAGCTGAGACTTTTGAGAATCTTATATAAATAGTAAGTACAATTTCCATCATATTTCCTCCACAGGGCGGTATCTATGCAACCACTCAAGAAGCCGAACATTGCCAGCATGGCTAAGCCTCTATGATACCTTCCAGTTATCACCCCATGCAAGAGTAACACCTTGCCTCACTAATAACAGTGAGGCTTCATTGTCTGTGCTCTGCTCCCTGTATAAGTAGAGTTATAAAGCATGTGCTCTTCTATCTGGCTTCCTTTTGTTTTTATTATGTTTAGAAGGTGTATGCTTTGGAGTGGATTTAGTTGTAGATCGATCATCTCCTCTGCTGAATTCTGTGAATGTGTCATTACTTCTCCAACTCTTCAACTCTCAGAGGGTATTTGGACAGTTTCCAATGTGTGGCAATTGTGCGTAATGCTGTCTTAGGCATTTTATTGCTTGGAATTAAGGTGGAAGTGTTCAGGAAATCCTATTAGGCAATTCCATATGCCAAGGAGTACAATTTCAGATTCTATATACTCTACTAAACATGAACTGGCTGTTTTCCCAGAAGGAAAAAAAAAGAAGTGTAGACCATGCATGCTAATGTCAAAATCCAGTGATAGCTATTCACTCCTGATGGTTTCATAAAAGGTTTCTTTAAGGTATCTATTTCTGGTGCCTTAAAGAATGCAAATTCTTTACCTTTCTCACAGAGGCATTAGCGTGGGGAGCAAATATCCCTATCATCACAACAGAACTTCTTCTCTAAAATCAAAGCATCTAAATGATAAATTAGAGCATTGCAAAAAATCAACCTACTTGTTTCTGCCTCCTGAGTAAGCACCAAGAAGATCATCGAGCTGTAATGAGAGCCCACACTTGCATATCTACTTTCCATCCGAGGAGCACTTTATAGATATTAACTAATTAATCCTCTACTTCTCTCCTGCTCTCCCACCATGAAACAGGTGGCATCTCCATATTATGTCACTCATTTACATAAAGAAAAACACAAGAGTAGGTTATGCCACATCCTTAATAAGGTCCAGAAGTGTAAAATAAATGATTTACTGCCTGGGGCCTTTGTGAAATAAAATTACCACATATTTTAAGCCAGAAAAATCTAAATTGTATGAATAAAGCCTCTGAAGAACTTCTGTTGCATGTGATGGGGGAGATGGATTTATCATCTGGTTTGTTTACTTAAATGTCACCATGGTTGCTCATGAATATCAATGATGCCATAGCCCCCGGGGAAGCCCTGAAAGATGCAGAAGGGGGAAAGAACGCTAAGTGTTTTCAAACATGGAACCTAGCAAAGGATATTGAGGAAATCGAGTTGGTTCCACTGGGCTTCCTCCATCCCCAGTCCAAGCAATTAAAATTTTTATTTACTTAGAAAAGAAAAGTGATGAGATTTACTTATAAAAAAAAAAAAAGAAATAAGACAAGTTTGTAAATCCAGGGAGAACAAATGATTGTGTGCAGTTTTTTTTGTGTGTGCTGAGAAAAGAAATGGATATCTCATTTTGAATTGCTCCTCAAGTTTTATAAAATTGCTGCTTGGTAGCAATTCTGATTGTCAAAACAAGTTTAGTTAAAATTGTTATTTACTAGGGGAAAGATGTCTGTAGAAAATTTTACAATTTTTTTATTTACAATTTGTTAAAATGGAGTCGTCTATTTTAAGTTTAGATATAACCAACATTTATAAAACTAGGAGGTTTGGAAAGTAATCAGAACTAGTAATTGTGCCAAACAAAAAGGAATTCTTCCTGAGGTGATGTTCTGCTCTGGTTCTGTGCTCACAGCTCAATCTGGTTTCCCAAGAGTCTTCTGGGAATATTGAGGGCAAGAGAGAGTCCTTAAGCCATTTAAACAGGAGACAAAGAAACCCAATCAAGTGATATGAGAAAGTAAGATGTTTAGTCAGCTCCCTTTTCCTGTCCTGGGCACTGTTGAGGTGAGGACCTGCAACAGGAATTGCTAAACAGTACAACAGAATCAGTGACCCCTGAGACTTTGCAAATATAGAGGCATCAATCTGGTCTACAAGGTAGACCAAGAGAATAGTGTTCATCAGTTGAGTAACCGAGTAGTGAGTAAAGCCCTTTACACATGTTCCCAGCATCTAACAGATGTTCTCGAACAGGAACACAGAGCAAGATTTCAGGTTATCAAGAAAGATCCTGAGGTTCCAGAAATGAAGTGCTGGAATTGTGGGTGTGACTAAAGACAAAAGCTCCAAGGAAGGAGATCTACCTTAGGGCCTGGACTTTCATCACCAATTCAAAGCATGTGGTGAATGACTTTCTATGGAGAGGAGCTGCTTTTAAAGAGAGAAGCAGCACGCCTGATCTAGGAAGGAAAACAGACAGTGCCATAGATAGAGAAGATTCACCAATGGTGAAGTAGAAAAAGAACAGAGAGCTACATGTGAGCATTGGCAGGGACAGAGAAGTCACTCATGGGCAGAGAGTGGCGGGGTGGAGCAGAGCAAAGCAGGGTAGGATGGGGTGGGGCTCTGGGGGAAGGCATAGAGACAGGACAAGTGGTATTCAGAAATAATGTCCTGTCAATGTAGAGGCCAATGAAGTAGAAGAAGAACAGGGATTGAGGAGGAAAACAGAAAAATGAAATAGAATGGATAGAGACATTTTTGAGGTTCTTGTTTGCTTGCTTGAGGATAAGAATTGTTCACAGGGGTAGAAGAATGGAGGTGAAGAGAAGGGTGGGGGGAGAGAAAATGGTGAAGGTTGGAGAGAAGCAGATAAGTAAATGATAACAACAGATGCAGTAAAAATCAAGAGGAAACAACAACAAAATGGCCACAAAAGTAGATGCAAAGTTAACATCAGAAAATATATGAAATGTTTTGCAAAATTTCACTGTTTTCAGGCATTATAGCTGATGGCAAATGTGCCATCTTGAGAACTCTGACACCATTGTGGTGCAGGCCACTTATCTCTCTACCCTGACATGATATTAATTGTCTATTTGACTCAGTGGGATTCTAAAATGTAGGAGCTTAAAACATTTACAAGTCCACATCATTATTGTGGGTCCCCTAACTGTGTGGTTCTGGCTAAAGGTCTGTGTGAGGTTGACTGAGGCTGACGGTTTGTCAGAATCTGCAGAGAATTTACCTCTATCTTGGGTCACTGAACACTTGGCAAGTTGGTGCTGGCTCTTGGCAGGAAGCCTTATCAGGGCCCCTTGGAGAGCTCTCCACGGTGCTGATTGCACCTTCAGCGTATGGCAGTTAGCTTTCCCTAAAGTGCGTAATGCAGGAGTGGGGTGTGTCAAAAGTACTTTAATGACCTGGTATTAGAAATAACACCCACATTTCTCCTACCTTGCTCTGCTCACCTAGAGTCCACACCCTGAGGGAAGGCCAGGAACCTCTACTTTATCACATGAAGAGTACTAAAGAATTAGTGGCCATGTTTAAATGGAGGCTAAGCATTTTGTGATGACCATTGAGTTTTAATAAGAATGATGCGGGGGATGGAGTACACAGGGGGCTAGATGTTCACATTGGCTTAATGAAGAATACATAAACATGTAATAAAAATGCTTGATGTTTATTGCCCTTCCTTAAGTTTTCTCTACATATAAATGACACCAGCATCATAGAAATATTTTTTTTTTCATTTTGATTTAATTATAGCATGGTTTTTACATGCACATAGGCAGCTAATATCAAGGGTGTGGGATAATAAAGATACATTGTATCTTTTTTTAAAAGAGGTTTGTGGAATCTTCCATTGTAGATGTGAGATACTTAGGGAACCTGAGATTCACTGGGTGTGAAATAATGCATGGTGTAATGTTCTGCATACTCATACCTGGGAGGAAGAACAGCATTCTGAGGGCATCATTACTCCACTGTATCTATGGGGCCTCTGATAGGACTGGAGAATGCTTATACTTCAGCAGAATGGAGAGAGGGATACAGACCACAGATCTGTGTGGTATCTCTTTTTTGCAGACGTCAGCAAGTACTCTTTGATGGATTGTTCAGGAAAAGCAATGACTCTCATAAGAGTTTCTGTAAGTTCTGACCACCTCAGCTGGCTGGTAACCCTTGGAAGAGCAGAAAGAGTCACATTGGAGCAGACACCCCCGTAGACACACTAACATGAGATGAATTTGCCCTCCCCCACCATCCTGCTCCCATTTCCTTCAGTGAGCTTGGAGGGAAAAGGAATTAATGAGGCTTGTTGTATGTGCAGGGTAAGCACAGTGTGGTGTAGCAGAAGCTGAAAAAGCATATCTAGTGAAACTAAGTAATTAGACTTCACATTTCTCACATTTGTAAGGGAGAAAAAAAATCCCTTTTGTGGAAAGCATCTTTAAACTCATTTTCCATAGGCAGGAAAGACTTTCTTAGCACACCCAGGGTTGGAACTGTATTGACCACGTTTAAAATGAAGGTGGAAATTGGTGGACTCATGTTTGAGGTTATTTGGGTGTTCTATAAGAAGAGGGGTGGGGAGCTGCTTCAGGCACAAGATGAAAGCCCAGATCAGATGCAAAGAGCAGGTATGTTCATTCTTCTTAAATGTTTGGAAACACATGGAGAGCAGAGAACATGGCTACGATACATTGGTTAAGAGCTGCCCTTTTGGTGTCACATGGCCTGGGTTCAGTTCTACGCCATCACTTACTAGCTGTGTGTGGGGAAAGTGAATTTAATCTTTGTCTCTGTTTTCTCCCATCTGTGAAATGAAAAGATAGCAGCAGCTTTATCCTAGGCTGTTGTGAATGACAAAAATACATACATGTGAGTCACAGGGCAACAGTAACTGTTGCATTCTAAGCTCCATAAAGATGAGCTGGTCTTACAAAGACTGTTAGGCAATGATCACAAGTCACTGCAAGCAAAGCACATACTGAACAAACATTTGGTATTGTGATAGATCACTAACAGTCAAATGTCTTAGAGTTTTACTGCTTTGAACAGTCACCATGGCCAAGAAAAGTCTTATAAAGGACAACATTTAATTAGGGCTGGCTTACAGGTTCAGAGGTTCAGTCTAGGATCATCAAGGTGGGAACATGGCAGCATCCAGGCAGGCATGGTATAGGAAAAGCTGAGAGTTCTACATCTTCATCTGAGGGCTGCTAGCAGAATACTATCTCCCAGGCAGTTAAGGATATTAAAGCCTGCACCCACAGTGATACACCTACTCCAGCAAGGCCATACCTACCAACAGTACCAATCCCTGAGCCAAACATATACAAACCATCACATCAAATATAGCAAATTCTGTTAGATGTTTCTTTTTTGTCTTTACCTACCTATTGTAACATTGGTTTCTCTGTATACACATTTAGACACACATACATGTCCAGTAATATTTGCTATTACCCTATAGTATGGCCCTTCCCATTTGTCAAAATTGCATGTATACCTGGCCTTATGTCTAGACCTATGCCTTACATAAATAGGAGGCACAGAGAATGTTTGTGGTAATTAATTGCTGTGTGCAGGAATGCTCCTATAACTGTAATGCCACTGTACCTAAGATAACCACTCTTGTGCTCTATGGAGCAGCAATCCAGAATCCAGAATCTCTCCAAGATTCCAAGAGAGAAGGAAAGAAAGCAGGGATTCTGTCAGCTGCTTTCTGCTCCATACCAATTAGGCTACTAAGGCAACAGGTAACAAGAAACCTCACAGACTGTGGCTTGGTACTTGGTAAACAGTCAGGCTTTCCTTGGTTCTGCAGCTTCATGACTTTCCTGATATTGCATCATAGGTAAGTGTATTATTGACACTACTGTGCTTCCTCTCAGGGCATCAGGATGCTTACCAAGACTCCAGCAAGCATATGCTTGCATGGAAAGCTCCAAGAACAGCAACAACGAGGTTTCCCTGTACCCGTCTTCAGCAAGAGAATGGTTTTTTTCTAAGTCTCTCCAGGAGGGTGTCCTCACAGATCATTGGCCAAGATGGAATCCTTATCCTCAAGGGGAGGGATGGGGGCAGAGAATTAAGTTTCTAGTTTGTTTGCAGAGTATTGAGAAGTAGGTAGAAGAGATGGTTAGGAGTGTCTCTGGAGCCTTCAAACTCCCACTGTCACCAAGCCATGAGAAGAGCAGGAGTAGGCAGTACTCATAGATTCCATCAGCCTTGGCTGCCTAGAACCAGTTACTCTGTGACTGTGGCTAGAGAGACCTGACCACAGCCACCTTACACATCTGTGAGGCGGGGCAATGAATACTTTATGCATTAGAGCAGAATATTTGGAATTAATACATCTTATTGCTAATCAGAGACTGGATCAATTACTATCTCCTCAAGGCTTCAGAGTTTTCCTGATGTAAATAAAAGTTGCATTCATGAGCAAGGTTGTAGACAGGAGTGATGGCACCTGCCTAACACCAGCTCTCTGGATAAGGCAAGAGGATCCTCAATTTGAGGTCAACCTGGGCTGCTTTGAGGTTAAAGCAGCAAGAGTAATCTTGGGAGATACTCCCTCAACAGTAACAACAAAGAACAAGGTTGCTGTGTGCGCTAAATGAGATATCCCACTTCTTTGACTTCTTTTACTTCTGTTGACTGCAGAGTTTCACAGAACCCTTGAGGGGAAATGTTCTTTATAACCCGTTGTTATCAAAACTTCTTTATGTATTCAGCTATCAAAATATATCAAAACAACAGGGAATTCAAAGCAAGTCCCAAGTGTTTTCCCCACATCTAAAGGGACTAGGGCTATCTCCCATGCAAAAATTCAGAGCTGTCACTTTTAGAATTTCAGGTGTTCCTTTGTGACTTCTTGCTTTAGTATGCCCCCTTGGACTTCTATTGCCTTCAAAATGATTAGATGTGAACCAAGAGAGGCGGGTGAAGAGTCCTCTGCCTTAGGCTCTTTACAATTTCAAGGTTCATTCACAAAGGAAGAACATTCTTTCAGACATGATACATGTAAATGGGGTTTTGATCTTGCTGAATACTTGGTGCATGGTAATAAAATTGTGCAGTGTTCAGTTGTGCCACATAAATGCTACTGGGAGTGGGGCTGGGATGTCATCTCTTTAGACCATACGTGATGCTCCTCACAGTAAGCAGATGTGACTCCATCCCCCACCAAGCTGAAAATTTTTGCAGACATCGAAGAGACATATGGCTATAAGACTTGTATGAAAGTGAACTCAGCTTCCTAGCCGAGCTCACTGGATGCTATCAGCCAGCAGGAGATACAGGCAGCCAGGCCAAGTAGTAAAAGACCAGGATGACCCCTATGTGTGTGATAAAGAAGTCTTAAGCTCCTGTGTTAACTGATGGGATCTGACAGCAGCTGAAAGTATCAGTCAGAACATGAGGATGTCCTGAAAGGGGCTAGACCCACTTCGCAGACATAGCATCCAGTATAACCCTGCAAATTGTCAGTGAGCTAATTAACACTGATTAATTAACCAACAACTCATGCTGAAACTTTGCACACACACATATACATTTGGGCACACTATATCCTCACCTGTCTTTTAAGGTAAACTGCACAGACTGCAGTAGTGTAGGCGTTGCTGTTGAGCACAACTGAGCACCTCATCAGTACCTACTCCTGGAACCATAGTCATGGCTCTGTAGCTTGGCATCTTCACTTGCCTCATGCAGGTGCTTCTTGGTTCAAGCTATATTAAAGCTGAGAGAGAATCCAGAAGAAGCTCTGTCTTCATGGTAGGTTTTAGCACTGGCCCTGTTTTGGGTTTTAGGTTGTTTCTTATGTCACCTACAGGGCTTTTTTCTTTTACATTTTTAACTTTCTTTCCTTTTTTAAAAGTTTGCTAACTAAAATGATTGATCAGTTTTTGGATAAAGAGTATAAACATTTCAAATTTTAATTGGCCCTTAAACTTGGAAGGTAAAGTCTCTTGTGATCAAATTCTGAAAAACAAAGACTGGCGGGACTCGGGTTCAGCTAAACTTTTCTGCATGGGAGCTAAACACTGAGAAGCAGCAGCATATTTGTTAAGCAGTCGCTGTAGCCTATGTGCCCAGTATGGGGAGCTTTAGTAAAAGCGAGGGTGTCCACATATGATCCACACTAGGTGTCTACACTTCAGGGGTCAGGCAACTCTGAGGAGCTATACTGTAAATGACATGAACGTGACTGCCTCCTTCCGTATGTTAGCCCTGGAATACAGATATCTGATTCTACCAATTCTGTCCCAACACTGCTCATTCTTTCCATTCCTGTCTCCTGTAGCCATCTGTTAGATCCACAGTGCACTTAACTATCTTCAAGACAAAATCCAAAGGAGAGTATATGAGATTTTTCCCTTAACAGGTTCTTTGTCTTCTAAACCAATTGTGGGCATAGCCCTGCAACCCCCTATCTTTCCTAACATACTGATTATTTGAAGAGTCTCAAGTATATTCTGGTACCTATTATGCAGGCCTTTAGATATGTCATTATCCACATGACCCCTTTTGATTTGTATAACTTGTGACATGCTTCTGTACTCATCTATCCTACATCTTCCTTTACTATGAGCCACGTCCCCTGTAACCACTGTTCAATAGGAAAGGGTTCCTCTTCTAGATTCTTTCTTGTCTCTTATCACCAGTCACTGGTGTTCTTCATGACTGACATGCCATGTTTGCCTATGGATGTCTCTGAATATAACCTGTGACTTACAGATACTCATTTCAATCAGATTCTGAGATCTTACATATCTCAAACTGTGACTTATATTCTTTTATCTCCACTGATTAGCTTGGTTTCTGGCTTATGAAAGATTATCAGTAAATGTGAAAGTAAAAAAAAAATAGAGAAGGATAATTGGTTCTCATCTGTCTTTCAAATGTCTACTTTCTACTGAGGAAAACCAAAAGTGATTCTCTTACCTGCCCTTTGCTGAAATAGGTAATAGGCCCGAATTCTTGATCAAAGGAAGCCTTATAATAGAGAATAATTTGTAAATTAAGGTTAGTTTTCAAAAAATGAGGTTTATAGTTAAAGGAGACCAAGTTTGTAATATCGGGGTCACAGACTCTTTGAGCAGGAATGAGAGCCGTAAGGAGTAGCATGCCACTGGAATTATGAAGCAGTAATGGAGTCAGATTGCTTTGCTTCAAATCCTAGTTTTGTTGCCTATAGGATTTATTACCTTGGGCAAATTGTTTAACAGTGTTCAGTTTCTTTAACAGGATAATAACACTGTTCTCAGGAATTGTTATAAAATAAAGCAATTTGATAAATGTGAAAATGGGTTTAGAAAAAAAGTCTAGTACATAATAAATACTACATGAATGTGTATTCTAATTCTTTATTGTCTAGATTAATATTCCCCTAAGTATTAAGGAATGTAGAACTGTGATGTTAAACAAGGGGCTGGCCTGAAATCCAGGGCTTTCTCCTTTCCACTCCCCGGGAATTCCTTAGAATTCTTGGAGCTATGGGGGCCTAGCTGAGAATTCTGATCATCATAGGGCCCCTCACTTTCAGGAAAAGTGACACTGAGCCTTGATTTGATAGGCAAAGGTCCATCCAAATGGGTGTTCCCAAGCAGTCCAGGCCACCTGACCCTAATCTCAATCAATCTTCACCCAAGAGCAGCCCTCATCCAGCCAGGCACTCAGATGGGCTAGACTTGAAAAGCTAAGCTCTATGTTTCTCTTCTGTAGTAATTTCTGTGTGGCTCCCTCAAAAACTCTTGCTCAATGACATGGCTGCATTTGTTGTCTTTTGTCCACTGAGAAACCGTGCTTGGTTGGACTTCAAGATCTGTATCTCAGAGTTAGAATCAGTGTGTACAACTACTGAAGAGCTGGGTTTCATTTAACCCTTTTTGGTGAAATTAGAATTATAATTTCTATTTTTTATAACAATAAATATCTTAATATTGTCCTACCTTCAATTCATTACCAAGTGTCTTAAGTTTCTTTTCACATTGCTGCAATAAAATATCCAACAAAAGCCAGTTAATGGAAAAAGGATTTATTTCAGCTCAGAGTTCAAGATACAGTGCATCATGGCAGGACAATTGCAATATCACAAGCTTAAGGCATCTAGTCACCTGGCATTGATAATCAAGGAGAGAGTGACGAATGCTTGGGCTCTATTCACTTTCTCATCTTTATGCAGCCCAGCATTTCATTAAATAATAATTCTACTCACAGTTGATAGGTCTTCACACCTCAATTAAAGCAATCCAGAACACACACAAACACACGCACACACACACACACACACACACACACACACACACGCACACAGAATGCCCAGAGATCTGTCTTCCCCAGTGATTCAAGTGGACTTTTTGTTATTGACATACTATTATTTGAACCTGTCCCCAGGTACGTTACAACTGTACTCTCTGTAGCTATACTATATTTGAACAAAAATATTGTTTTGCTATATAATTACACATACTCGTAAACCAACCCAGAGTCATCTGTAGCTGCTGCTGTTTGCTTGTTTAACTCAGCAAAAATGGTAGTGTCACTGATTAGTAATGTCACTCAACTCAGTGGGTTCGTCACTCGTCCTGAAAGCTCACTTTGATGGGGAAAAAAATGGATCTCTGTTTCTTACTTCTGGCCACAGCCTTCAGTAGAGCTGTTTGGCATTTTCTCAAAAGAAAAGAGAGCTGTATTAGTTTGGCTGCATTTATCACAATTATTTTGGTGTAGACATTTCTAGCTTTGTTTTATGTATGAGAGAATATGTTGATGAATCACAGAAAACAAATCTATCCCTTTCTTTTCCTAGAGTCTGACCAAAAGAGAGGCCTTTAACACACTAGCATCACACAGATACACACACACACACACACACACACACACACACACACACACACACGCACATTTATTTGTGGATTGCTTTTTAACAGTAAACTTTCTTGAGGAAAAGGAATCTTGATAGGCAGTAAACACTTATTATTCTTTAAACAAACATTTGGGTTCTGGGTTGTTGCCTATGCCTTGGACTACTCACTGCCCAACCCTGCCTAACCTTTGTGAGCTGGCGCAGAATCAACTACACAGACTCTGGGAGCAGGTGAAAAAAGCTGCAGCAAGCTCTCTTAACACTGCTGCAAGCTCATTTAATACCCTCCACCCATGCCCCCATTGGTCCCAAGAAAGCAACTCTTCTAAACAGCAGTTCCTGATTGGCTTGCATCATTTGCACCAGCAATTCTTGGTCTCAATTAGGTTGTCCTGCAGGAATGCTGCTGTCTCAGACAGTCCCCAATTAGGTCCTCCTGCAGGAGATGCTTTATTGGCTGTGCAGCTGCTGGCATTTACATAGAGGCAGCCCCACTGTTCCTGCTACACTGGGTGGTGACAGGAACTATTTCCCTGCTTTTGTTATAGGGTTGGGATTTTTCCTGTGTCCTTGTCTACTTGAAAGAAAGCAATCTGATGATAATAATCTCCAAAGAGAAACTGGGGCATGTTGACATGATGGTGCTCAGGTAGCCTATTACGTAAGTCTGTGTGGTAGATCTTTAAGCACTTTTATATAGTCTCCTACCTCTTGTGATTTCATTGTTAAGTTCCTCCCAGTTTCATTTCACCCCAGGCCAAGATGCCTCTGAATATTTCTATCCTGCTTTGTCAGGGTGTTTGCTGTTGTCAGGATGTTTGCTGTTGTGAATGTGTAGCATTGAGAAGGTGTCTGGTGCCTTATTTTTGGATACAGTAGGAAGAATTAAGGCTATCTAACCACAAAGAGGAATTTTAACAATCGGGAGACATAGTGCCAGGATGCAACTGTTGTTTCCTTGGTTACTTCATATGTAACTCCCTACTGAAACAGGAGACATAGCTACTAAGATAAATCTCATTTTCCTTTGTTAGTGTCTGACTCCCTGCCTGCCTGCTCTCACTTTCTTCCTGATAGTGTAAAGTAGGCAGTGCTGCCCCCTTTTAAGTGAAACAACTTAAAAAGTAACTTGCTGGCAGGGGAGAAGTAGTAGAGAGATAAAATTTAATCCCACAATGTTCAGCTCCTAACCATCATGTGACAAATGTAATCTCTAGGTGACACAGTGTCCCTTGGGTAATGATGACGAAACAGCCACAGACCCTGCCTTGAAGAACCTTGTATACATGCATAGCAAGGGCTGACAAAGAAATGATCAGTGTTGGGAAGAACAATAAAACATGGCCTTGGCTGGGGGAGAATCCAGTCTATTTAGAGAATTGATTGCAAATGAAGCAGACATCAGGTTCAGACCTTTAATCTTGGCCTTCAGTAGAAGGGAAGGATTCTCAAATGAGAAAGGATGGGGTGTTTGTTTGTTTATTTGTTTGCTTGTTTGAAGAAATAGCATGATAGGGTAATGCAGCTTAGGCCATGACATAAAACTGCAAGAACTGAAACTGTAAACAAATCTCAATTCCGAATTCCACAGTGGGCTCTACCAGCCAAGGTTTCTTTCTTGTCAACAACAGAAACAGAATGTGTTTAAGCTAAAGAAAATGCACGCGTATGGAAAGCAAGAGGCACTTCCACAGGCTCAGTAAGGAGGAACATCTATCAGTGAGCCTGAGCTACAACCTTTGTTTCTGTCTTTGGCAATCAGCTGAAGACCCAAAATTTAGAAACAGACCATCCAGCTGTCTTCCCGACACCTGAGAGGAAAGAGATGTTGGGAAGAATTTCCTAAAAGAGAAGAGAAATTCCTTCAAAAAGAAGAAAAGGGTATCGACCCCAATAGGAGGAGAGAGCAGATGTAGGGTGGACCACAAACTCCCTCCATGGAAACTATCAACCATTTCAGAGCAAGGTCATCACGTGGTCAGATCTGTAATGTAATGAGCAGGGAACCACATGACAGCATGAAAGATGGTTTAGAGGAGTCTAGAGGGAAGGACTGTGCTCTCACTGGGAGACAACTACTTTGGCCTAAGTAAAAGCTTCTAAACCTTCAAAAAGTGGATGCATAGATGCAGCAGAGGAGAGAAATCCATAGTGTAAAAGGAACAGCACTTCACTGTGACAGTCAGCCAGAATATTCTCACATGGTCAATGTTACATTCATTTGATGAGAATATTATTGATTTAATGAGGAATTATCCCAAGCCTTATGATTTTATAAATGAGAAAATAACACACACTCCAGGGAGACTTCACTGTTATATTAACAATTAATGGGGAAATCTGACAACTCAAGACTTGGAAGCTACGCTTATCACAAATACTATAGAGCTGGGAGAGTTGGTTGGAACCCAAATACATTCAGTGTAATTTTCCATAAACCTGCCACCTCTAGTTTGAAAATATTTCATGTGTGAGACTGTGATTTTCTCTAGCAGGCGGGGATAGGGAGAGGGGAGAGTTGGGAAAGCAAATTGCTCTTTTTGAATGGTAAAAATGTCATTACTTTTGCAAGCGTGAACCTTTCCCATCAGGCATTTCATCTTTAGGCTTGTGCTGCATCTGTAATCTTCTGCATTCTAGGCAAGTGTGTTGGAAAACTCCCACACATACAGTAACCAGTTTTGTTTTAGTATCCAAATAGTGATAGGGGGATTTCTCAGGCCCTCCAGTAGAGCAGGGCACTTTTCTCAATGCTGAAAACAGTAATAATGTTAAGATGAAGACACTCCAGTATGTTCTGGCTGCAGCATCAGCATCACTAGAGGCTTTGGTGTAAGTAATCTACAGCTCTGTTGTCTTGATTGTACCTGCAGACAAGACCTACCTATGGTACCTGGAGAAGAGATTAAGTTCAGTCTCTGTCAGTTAAGTTCTTCATATTCTAATCCCAGGAATGCTTAGGAGACATTTGCTTCCCTTTTCCCAATAAGCATAGGAAAGGGAGAGACTTTGATCAGTTTAGCCTTTCAATTACAGACCCTGAGGAGAGAATTTAGGAGCAGTAAAGTATTTAGGGAAAACAGAGACAGGATTCTTGAAGGGCGAGTAGGAACAGACAGAAGACGGAGGATGTATCCGTGTGCAGAACAGCAGGGGCGGGAGGCAACCAGTGCCCTTGTACCTTTAAGAGGACTGTGTGGCACTCAGGAATTATAGAGCTGACAGGAAAGGAAGATAAAACCTTTTTGAACTCCTAATTTGTGGACAGTTACTCCTAAGTAAGTCAGTATTTCCAGCTTATTTTGCACATGTGGAGCAGAACACATTTGTAGACCCAGAATCAGAGAATGTGCTTGTGAAGCCATGTATATGGTACAAGAATTATCCAAGGAGATCCCCCCCGGATATGCCAGGTGGAAGTGATGGAGTGAAAGCAACATCTGACACAAAATGAACTGGGAAAATTAATTATCACAGCATTTAAAAAGTCAATGTATTTCTTTAAAGATATGTCCATTGTATTAATTGATGTTTGTTGAATCTCTCTGAGATAAGCACTCAGGGTTGGCATTCATTCATAAATCCTAAATTTCTAAAGCATTTACAACCTTGCATTCTAAGACAATAATTAAGGTAAGTCTTTTTTATTGGATATTTTATTTATTTATATTTCAGATATCATCCCCTTACCCCATTTCTCCCACAGACACCCCCTATCCTACCTCCCTTCCTCCTGCCTCCATGAGGGTGTGCCTCCACCCATCCACTCCCACCTCCCTGCCCTCTAATTCCCCCACAATGGAGCATCCAGCCTTCATGAGACCAAGGACCTCCTCTCCCATCTATGCCCAACAAGGCCATCCTCCCTGACATACACAGCTGGAGCCATGGGTCCCTCCCTGTGTGCTCCCAGGCTGGTGATTTAGACTCTGGGAGCTCTGGTTGGTTGGTATTGTTGCTCTCCCCATGGGTCTGCAAACCCCTTCAGCTCCCTCAGTCTTCTCTCTAACTCCTCCATTGGGAACCCCTTGATCAGTTCAATGGTTAGCTGTGAGCATCCAGCTCTGTATATGTCAGGCTCAGGCAGAACCTCTAAGGATACAGCTATATCAGGCTACTGTCAGCATGCACTTCCTGGCATCCACAACAGTGTCTGCCTTTGTTGATTGCACATTGGATGGATACCCAGGTTGGGCAGTCTTCAGACAACTCCTCCTTCAGTTTCTGTTCCACACTTTGTCTCCATATTTGTTCCTGTGAGTATTTTCTTACTCCTTCTAAGAAGTACTGAAGTACCCACACTTTGGTCTTCCTTTTTCATGAGCTTCATGTGGTCTCTGAGTTGTATCTTGGGAACTGCGAGCTTTTGGATGAATATTCACTAAACGGCTCCTCATAAAATTGAAAAGCTTCTGTAAAGCAAAGGACATTGTCAATAGGACAAAACAACAACCAACAGTTTGGGAAAAGATCTTTCCCAATCCTACATCTGACAGAGGGCTAATAGCCAATATATACAAAGAACTCAAGAAATTAGACTCCAGAGAATCAAGTAACCTTATTAAAAATGGGGTACAGGGGCTGGAGAGATGGCTCAGAGGCTAAGAGCACTAAATGCTCTCCCAGAGGTCCTGAGTTCAATTTCCAGCAACCACATGGTGGCTCACAACCATCTGTAATGGGATCTGATGTCCTCTTCTGGTGTGTCTGAAGACAGGGACAGTGTACTCACATTAAATAAATAAATAAATAAATAAATAAATAAATAAATAAATCTTTTTTAAAAATGGGGTACAGAGATAAACAAAGAATTCTCAACTGAGGAAACTCGAATGGCCAAGAAGCACCTAAAGAAATGTTCAATATCCTTAGTCATCAGGGAAATGCAAATCAAAACAACCCTGAGATTCCACCTCACACCAGTCAGAATGGCTAAGATCAAAAACTCAGGTGATACCACTCTTGGGCATATACCCAGAAGATGCTCCAACATATAACAAGGACACATGCTCCACTATGTTCATAGCAACCTTATTTATAATAGCCAGAAGCTGGAAAGAGCCCAGATGTCTTTCAACAGACGAATGGATACAGAAAATGTGGTACATTTACACAATGGAGTATTGCTCAGCTATTAAAAATAATGAATTCGAGAAATTCTTAGGCAAATGGATGGAACTGGAGAATATCCTGAGTGAGGTCACATGGTCACAAAAGAACACACATAAGGTAGAAAAACTCACTGATAAGGTAAGTCTTAATGTGACAAATGAATGAGGAGAGAACAAGTCACACGCAGAGTGAGAAGAGGCAAATGAATTCTAAAAGAGAAAGATGGGACCCCAGAGTGACTTCCTAGAGAAGGCAGAAATTGACTTGTACATTCAGGGCCAGGAAGGGTGGGCATTCCATACAGAGGCAATCACACACATCTGAATCGCCACAGATGCAGAAGGCAGGAAACAAAGAACACACAGAGATTGAAGAACAAAGGGCAAAATTCAGATGGAAACAACATGATCTTTGGTGTACAGGTAGGGAGTTAGGGTTAATCTAAGAAATTCTTTTGGACTGAAATTGTACCAAAAAAAAAAAAAGCCTCTTAAATACTAAACTCAGGGTATGGTTGTTCTGCACCAGTGGCTTCCAACCAATCTACCAGGCACACGGAGATTCTTTCAACTTGATAAATATCCTACCCGCCACTTTCCTTTTCATATCAAAGCAAAAAAAAATTGCTACAGTACATGTACACACACACTCACACATTCTCACACACACACATACAAATACCCCCACACACACATATTCACTCACATATTTACTCATACTCACACATTCATATACACTCACATACACACATACATACTCACACACATACACTCACACACATATGCACACAGTCACACACATACACTCACACACACATATACACACACTTTCACACATACATTCACACACACATACACACACACATCCATACTTACACGCATATAAAAACACACACATACATTCACACATACACTCACACACATATACACACATTCACACACATACACTCACACACACATATACACACACTCTCACACATACATTCACACACACACATACACACACTCACACACATTCATACTTACACGCATATAAAAACACACACACATACATTCACACACACATATACACACTTACATAGTCTCTCATATAGACAGAGTCACACACACACATATATAGTTACATACAAACACATGCACTCACACATTCACTCACACACACGCACAAGCATACTCACATACATACATACTCACACATACTCTCACATACACATGCTCAAACACACTATCACACACACATACTGCTAACACTGTTGGAATGATATCTCCCAATTAAGCTTAGAGGGTCATATGTCTTAGTGTTTAGCAGGACACCCCTTGTGAAGAACAGATAAAGTAGAACAGAACAAGACAATATCTACCGTAATATAGGAGACCTTGCCTTGTGTGCATATACACAAAGATATACAAGGTGATGGGGGACTGCAAACACGTCTCACCCACAAAAGTGCAAGTAAGTGATAGTTCCCTGACTGTGGCTCTAACCCTATCCTCCATTCCTTCATCCCACCCTTCCTTCCTTCCTTTTCTCTCTTCTCTTCTCTTCTCTTCTCTTCTCTTCTCTTCTCTTCTCTTCTCTTCTCTTCTCTTCTCTTCTCTTCTCTTCTCTTTCTTTCTCTCTCTCTCCCTCTTCTTTCATCTCACCCTCATCCTCCCTTTCTTCTTCATAGTCTTGTTATGTAGCCCAGGCTTGCTCAAACTCAAAATCTTCCTGCCTCAGTCAACAAGGAACATAGAGACCTGACACTCTCTTTAGCATTTAGAAGCATACAAAGAACTTAAAAAGTTCACTGATCATGTTGAGACAATGAAAAAAAAAAAAAATGCCTTTGTGTCTCTCAGAGGAAAGTGGCCTATCCATGGCTCTGTTGTTAAGAGCTGTACATGAACAAGAATTCTTGTGGTCAAATACGAGTTCAGGACACTTTCCATTGCTTTTGTATGTGGCAAAAGAAAACAAAACAAGAGATTCTGGGAATAAAGAATAAATAAAGATGCTTAGGAGTAAGGATCTCAGCTTCCACATTAACATCAATTTTGGCACTTGAGTGCTAGCCTCTGCTATACACCTGAAGGACTTACTGGTTTGTTTGTTAAGTACTGGCAGTGAAAGACACTACTGAGTGACTTCAGTGAGGTCCCAATTCTTGCCTCTGTCTCCTCATTAGTAAAGTAAAACTGAGACCTACTGTGAAAATAGAAGGATATGATTTATTGCCTGTATTACCCTTTGGACCCAAAAGGCTGCTCTGTGGTTAAGAGCTCACACTGCTCTTGCAAAGGGCCCAACTTCAGTCCCCTGCACCCAGTTTAGATGGCTCTCAACTGCCTGTTACTCTAACTCCAGGCTGATCTGGTGCCTCTGGCCTCCACTGGCACATGCACTCACATGTACACCCCACATACATACACATTATTAAAAAGAAAATCCAATGACATCTCTTGGACCTTGGTAGAAGCTTAATAAATGAGAAATCATGGCTACTTTATTAAATGTCATCAGGAGGACACCTTGAAAACTATTCTGGGTAAAGATCATAGAAATTCTTGGTGAAATCAGAATATCTTTTCAGAGAAGCTGTAAGGTCTTCTGTGCAAAATTCCTGGCACACCGTGGTTTGTACCTGTTAATTTTGGATTCAGAGATCATGGATAATGGGATAAATGTCCATATGATACCTAGCTAATACTAAACACAGTATGTCATTTTACATATTTTGGTCATTGAATTTATTCATTCTCTAACCATTTGTCAGAATATGCCATAAGTCCTAAATATGAAGGGGATACAAAAATACAGATTACTGTATCATACAGTATGCACATAAGATAATATATGTACTCATATTTATATTTGTATACAAATATAAAATAGGCAAGTATAAAATTGATTCATAAAACATACACATCATGTGAATAGCTAATGTTATTTAACAGTATAGATTAAAACAATAATTAACTGTGTAATAATAAACATAGATGTTCTTTAATTTAAATGGGTTGTATCCCAGTAAATTCATTGCAATTTGAAAAGACATTTGATATGCACATTACCAGGCAGGATGTGTTAAAGATCCTAGCTTAGCATCACAGTACACTGTAGAGCATCCATCAGTTACCCTGGTGATAGCATGGCTGACTGGGAAATGTGGCTCATTGCTGCTACCCAGCATAGAGAAGGAATATCACACCATGTGTCTCTAGCCTAGAAAAAAAAATCTAATTAAAAACCCATTCAATCCCTAGTGCTTCAGAAAATAGATAAACAAATTCAATGTAAGATTTCACTGGAATGTGTATTGGTTTTACATCACATTAAATAAGTAAAATCCTAAGTTGAACCATGACTTACTTATCAAGGCTCTACCTATGTTATAATTGCTTATCAATTATTAGGTTTTTTTTTTTTTTTTTTTTTTTTTTTTTTTTTTTTTTTAAGATACAGAACTAATTCGCCTCCTGAAGAATGGCTGGGCAAGCATCATGTAGGGCCTTGTTGCTGGTCTGACTAAATGGCTGAATGACCGGAGAGTTGGCTGGGAACTAAGGAGCCATGAGGCTGTACACATATAAAATGACTTAGTTTCATTTTCAGCATGTATTCCAGTAATCTGGCCTATAGAAAGAATCATGAACCCAAATGCCTTCATAAGCTTAAATGTTTGTAGTACCCAGAAACAAGAAATCAAAGAGGCAGAAATGATGAGGAAATGGATGTTCAAATTCCAGAACATCCAAAACCACTGGGATTTCCAAACTAACCATGCCACCAGACCAAATAGTAACCAGACCATGGATTTGAACCATGACTCAGACCCTTTTTCTCGGCTCTTGCTGCCATGTTTCAGAATCCTCCTCATAACTGCTCCGGTCATGTGTAACGTCTTTAACTCTTGATTTCTCCCTTTTCAGTCAGAATAAGCATCTGACCTTTACATTGTATCATCATGTGTCACCGTGAGGGTTAAACATCTTCATGAATATGTAAAGGTTTGGCAATTCTTTCACACTGTTCTGGCTAGTCTTCCTGCTGCTGTTGCAGTGGAACTGCTGAGTGTTGGCTAAATTGTATCATTTTAAATGTTGCTACAGAAGCTGGGTGTGGTGATGCATATTTCTAGTCCCAGCACCTAGGAGACAGAGGCAGGACAATTACCACAAGGTCAGGGCCTGGCTGGCCTACAGAGACAGCTCCTGGCTAGCCAGCCAAAGCACTACTGTGAGACTCTGCCTGGCCCTCCAGAAGGATTTGCTATAGAGAATAAATTGGAGCAGATGTCCAACAAACCAAGAGAGTCACCTTTGCAGTGCCTGCTTCTTGATAGTGAACAAGAGGAATAGAAATAAAACAAAGAATAAGACCATGATTTTACTGAGTAGCTGTACCACACTGTGTTATAGACAATGACACTTCATACCACAGCTTCATCTCCTTCTGAAGTAATGTGCTCCTCAGGACACCGTGGAGTGGCGCAGAAGGGGACAGTTGTCTCCAAAGAACTACTTAGAATTGTCAGCGAGAGAGATATGAAGTGGATCTTGGTTTTCCAACTTCCTGTACAGCCTTTCCAGTGTCCTTTCCTACCCACTTATAAAACCACAACAAAAATGTTTGACTCAAGTTTCTAAAGGTCCCCTGAAATTGAGAGGAAAAGAGCAACAGTCAAAAATCAGTTTGTCTTTGTGCATCTCAGTTAGATGCCAGAGATCGCCAATTCTGGGTGTCAGGTGCCCTTGACTCCATCACATGCTGCTTTAATCATCCATAGGCCTGGCCTTACCTGCTGGTAACCTGATGCCTTCTGCCTTGCCCAAATGTTAGAAGGATGGATTTACAGTTCAATCAATATTTAATCTAATGTACCTCTCCTGACTCCATTTGTAAAATGGTGTGGAGATCTTGGATAAGGACATAAGCCTGCAAGCTGAACCAAAGCCATTTGCAAGGCAGTAAACTCCAGCAGGAGGCCTGATAATAAATGCAGAAGAAAAGCAAGGCTTCCTTGGCAAGGAGCAAAGTTCTGCACGTTTGTCCTCCCCTTTTTATTACGGATACAGAAAGCATGAAGTCAATAGTCATTTAATTGTGTCTGTGCAAATGAAGCTTGGGATGCCAACAGGCCCGAAGACCTTACAATAATGAAGAAAAATACTTTAATAATAGGAGTAAGAATTCTTTTCAGCCCTCTATTATAGTACTTCTCAAGTTATTTTCACTACTTGGAAAAGAAAAAGGCACGCTGCATGCCATTTTCCATTTAATAAAGTAAGAAATTAAGTACATGGATATTAAATGAAACTTAAGTGTTTCATTCGTTATATAGATAGCTACATTTCAAAGTGCTATTGGTTCGAAGTCATTTGTCCAAAGCCACAGAGGTGTTAGCTTTGAACAAGAAATAACCATGGGCCTTGGTTTAATCTTGTAGAAACTGATTGGACTTAACAATCTTGGAATGTTGTCTATGGAATGGAAAATGAAAAAAAAGTGAGCTTGACATGGGGAAAGAGAGCGTAGAGGAAGGGGGGATTTGGGGTGTATTAGAAAACAGCTCTGTGGTCAAAAAAGGGAAACATATAGAGAAACCGTGCGGGATCACAGGCCTCCGTAGCGCTGTGAGTGGGGGAGGATGTGCCTCTAATGATCACAGAGAATCAGAGTCTCAAACAGTGAGCTTAGACATCTTTCTTAATGGCAAGAAGAGACTTGTTTTTAATGAACAGTTCAAGGTTTCCAGTTCAATGAATCGCTTTACTTAGTTTAGAAGTGCCCTTGTCCTCCCTGTGCTCAGAGAGTGCCCCACATTCAGTGATGTTCCACATGACCATGGTTCTGATTGACAGGAAAAAGATCACAGCAAGGGATTCATTCCATAAATTCACAATTAAGTGATGCTGTGAGGCATAAGAAATGAGCAGTGTTTCATCAGTGGACTCTATGGCCTGAATCTAAACACCATAAACCGACTGACTGCAGGCTCCCATAAGTATCATGTGCTGTGTTGATGTTCATGGTAGCTAAGGCTTTTGAAACAGAGTTGGACTCAAGACAAAGGAGTTCATTTTCATATGTATAAGACATATACAATAGATAGATATGTTTTTATTTATGGTAGTCAAATGTCATGTGCTAATCTCCATTAGCCACTGTCCCCAACAGTGTTTTAAATGGACATATCAGAATAGAAGGTTAGAGCTTACTACCCAAATCCAACATCAAATCAACTCCATTCTTTCCTTCTACAAAGAGCTCCTGTAAATTCATCCTGTCGCAATTTTGAAGCATCTTTGAATGAAAATAATTTTAATTTGAAAATGTAAAAATATACTCAACTTTACAAAAACTGTACACTTCTGATGGTGATAAGACTTTAAACTTCTTCTCTTCGTTTTCTCCATAAGCCAGAATCTCATTGCAAGCATTCAGTTAGGGGATGAGCTGAGAAGAACACAAGGCTTCTCATCCAAGTCTTGCA
This sequence comes from Arvicanthis niloticus, assembly GCF_011762505.2. Classification (NCBI taxonomy): domain Eukaryota; kingdom Metazoa; phylum Chordata; class Mammalia; order Rodentia; family Muridae; genus Arvicanthis; species Arvicanthis niloticus. The sequence continues at coordinate 49,457,851 of NC_047661.1, forward strand.
GACCGTTTAGCTCTCAGGTGCTCCACAGTGTTGGACACAGGCTTAGTTAATGCTTTGCAGCGATGGACACATGCTGCTGCTCCACAGTGTTCTTCTACCTGCCCTCCATCTCAGAGTGCTTATTCAGACCCATGCTCTGTCTCCTCTGTCACCCTGGCCCAGAGTCCCAGTCAAGGCATGATATTTTCAGAACTTGACAATTCCAAATCTCTTTGTCTTAAGTCTGTAACTTCTAGTCTTGGAATCCCCATCCTGTTTCTTCTCATTCTGTTCTTGGAAGATTCAAGCACAGTAATGATTCTCATCCTTGGCTGGCATTGACATCTTGAGATCTATAACTTAAAAAACAAGTGTGAGCACTTACCTGGATTATAATATCAGGATTGGTTTTTTTAAAAAAAGACTCGTGTGAAATTGTCTCTCAACTTGGGCTATTCACTGGTTTCACAGGAGCCTTCTCATGATGAAATGAAATATGCAAAACTTTGAGCAAAACATGTCCTTTCTTTTGGTTAAATTTTCAGGTATTGAAAATCTAACATACCAGCAAGAAAAGTAGGAAGCAAACTGGGTGTGAGCTATCCTGGGTTGGTAGAAGGTAGATATACTTACACATCCTAAGTGGATGGACTGAGTGAACAGGTTGTACTTTTACTACACTGAAGATCATCTGAGCCAACTGAACACTATTAAGTCTCTCTGAAATGGCCACTCAGATATAGCTTCAACCTAATAAAATACCGTAATGGAATTTTTCACTCTGATCAGATGGTTTCAGTTTCAGTTTAGGATGACTGATCACATTCTCTCTGAGGCTCCCTCTTCTTCCCTCCTCAGGAGCTGGGTGGATGAGCAGGGACAAGGTTCCAGGGATGTCCCCTCAGGGTTTGTGTCTCAGATGAATACAGTGAGATTTACAGAAACTGATTAACATAACAAATATAAGTGTCTTGTGGGTTTTTTTTATTCTGTGTTGAGAAAATGATAAGAGAGAATAATGGGCTTAATTTTAAAGAAAATCAGATAAATTGATCTTTTCATTTATATGGCTACAAGGAGTTTTCACACTTTGATTTGGAAAGATGAGCAAAATTTATAGCTGACTCAGTGTCTTATTTCTCCATGACAAAAAAATTACAGGAGAAATCTAAACCTTTCACTCACACCATATGCATAGATATATCACTATATCTGTATAGTTATATAAATTGTTTAGAACATGGTGGAGGGCAGAAAGGCTCAGAAAATAGCTGGTAAGTTGTCAGGAAAGTAGAATTAAACCGAGTGAAATACATTACTTCATTTAAAAAAATCATTAAGATTTTGATGGGCATTTTCTATACAAAACTACTTAGTCAGATTTGCATAGGCCCTGACCTTGAAAGTGTAAGAGTGAGAAAATTGAGTATATACATCTCTAGATAGGTATCTTCATATAACTTAGCAGGAAAATGTGTAAGTTTTTGTTTAAAAGTTGTTAGAAACACACTAGCATGCCAAGAAGGGTTGCAAAACCTACATCATTTTTACACATTGATATTTATTTGGTTGATTCTATATAATCAAAGTGACAAAATAAAACTCATCCATTTATTGATTAAAAAATTTAAATAAGACTTTGTGACAAAAAAACCCTTGTAGGCATCACTATTTTTTATATTTATTTTTATATTACTTTTACCAGAAAAACTGGATATGGATACTGCTGATCATGCTTGTTAATTAGCTCAACTTTCTCGTTAAGAAATGCTGCTTTAATGATTAGGATATTTCCAATAATGATGGCTAATCTAATTGGAGATAATTATCAACAAATTAGAATGTATTCTGTGTTGTGTTAATGATGCATGCTAACTGTATGAAGAGAAGACTTGGTAAACAAATATGGTAACTATCTTTGTCTTGCCCATTCTTAGTAACTTTTTACTGTTTCTCTCTTTTTCAGATAGACAGACAGATAGACAGATAGATGATGGGTGAATGCCAGCTGGGTATGGATAGATCATTAGAGGCTTGGGGAATTACAAAGTTGATACAACATATTGTGAACTTTATGGTAAGCTTCAGAATTGAATAGTATGAACACGAGATCTTAGTTGTAAATTCTTAAATGGAAGAACGAAGGAAGCTAGAGAGAGAATGATTAGTTCTATTGATATTTTATTTTAAATGGCATGTATTAAATATTGATTCAGCACTAAGATATGGCAGGCCTAAGGTAAATCTACATATTTTAATAAATAATACATAACTTCTTCCTTTTCCTTTGTGTGTGTATGTGTGTTCAGTGTATGTGAATGTCTTTGTGTGTGCAAGTGTATGCATGAGTATTTATATGAGTGTGTGTGTTAGTGTATACTTATGTGTATATGTACAGTGTGCAGAGTCTCTCTGTGTGTGTGTGTGTGTGTGTGCACATATAAGTGTGTGCATGCGAAGGCCTGAGGTTGATGTCAGGAATCATCATCTCTCTTCTGTGTTTATACATTATAAGGTGTATCGATCAAGCTCAGAGCTCACAAATATGGCTAGTTCTGCTAGTAAGTGTGCTCTGGGAATTCCCATCTCTGCATTTCTGAGGCTCAAATTACAGGCAGGTCATGATGCCCACCTAGCTTTTGTTTATGTGTAACTGTGGATCCAAACTCCCATCCTCAGGTTTTAGAGCTTTCTCACCCTGCACATGCAAATGCATACACATGTGAACCAAGACACATATGGCACACACACGTGTGTATAAACACACCAACAAATCAAAGCATGCTTCATCTAGCATGTGCATGCAAATTTCTATAGCCTTCTGGAGAAATAACCCAAAAGAAACTTAAAATATTGTGACATGAACTCAGACTGATGTCTGAAAAGTGTACCCATTTGTGTGATTCTTCACATTGTTCCATTTTTATTCTGCTTGTTCTCTCTAATAACTGTCTTTTCTCAGGACATGTCTATTCCTCTCTTGATAAAGGCCCTCCCCTCTCCAGACACCCTTCCTGCTCATACACAATCTCTAAGTCACTCTTGATAGCTACAACCTCCCCAAGCCAGGAAGATGAGCCCAGTCAGCATGCCTGACACCTGAGGGTTGCAGGGCTCAGTTGTTGCCTCCTGGCTCATTTCCTCTCCAACTCCTGAAAACAGAGACATCTGTTGAAAGTTACACATTTAGTTTAACCTCTTAACAGGGAGCTAACTTTTTTTTTTTTAAGTTAATGGTTTGGGATGGTTGTAATAGCTGCTTGTAATAGGTAGTAAAAGAGGTTCTTGGACTGAAGCCAAGCCACTGTCAGTGGGAAGCACAGGGAGATAAGCAGTCAGGGAAGTTATTCATGGAAGAAGGAGAATGGATTATGATATCTGAACTTGGGAAATGAGGGTGAAATGTCACTAGAGAATTGAGGTTTTAACCCTTGGGAGCTCAAAAGGTAAGAAAGGAGAAGCTTAAAATAGTCTCTTTTTTTGTCTGATTGAGAGAGAGAGAGAGAGAGAGAGAGAGAGAGAGAGAGAGAGAGAGAGAGAGAGTCTAGTAGCCCCAGGCAAACCACATTTCCTCTGGGAAGTGCATGGGGAACTAAGAGCCTTTTTAAAAGTACACTTTAACACATTTCCATGAGCCTCTGAGGTTCAGTGAAATCACTTTCACCTGTTTCTATACTTGCGTTCTTCATCATCATCGTTCTGAACTTTGGCATCTAAAATCACACATCTACTAGGCAATTCAGAGGAAAGATGATAGTAAGTTTCCTTTGTCTCTCGGTTTATAATGCAGCACGTAGTGAAGTCACGTGGCCTCTGCAAACACAGGTTCAGGTGTGTCTGTTAGGTTTTTCATATTCCTTACACCAGAAGAGTCTCCCTGCTTTCCACTGCTACCATCCTTTCTCTCCCGGGCCTTGCAATGCTGGAATGGTGCTGAGGTGAGGGTGTAAAACTTCTGCTGCAGACATCTTAGGGTTGTGGCCAAGAAACTACTAATCCAAACAGTTAAAAATGAAGATCAAAAAGAGTCAGGAAAGATTTTTTCCAGACTTTTGCTCCCATTAGTAAATTTTTAAATTCATTTGACAATTATTGCCAACCTTTTACCCAGTGCATGTCAGAGCCTAAGGGGCCAGAATTAGGGATGAGAGCAACAACCTTCACCTGGAGAAGTCTGCATACAGTGTAGTACAGAGAGTTGACATCTGATCCAATTATTTTTAAAACTATGTGATAACTGTCCTTAACAAATGTGACAGAACTGAATGCAAAGGAATATTTCCATGAAAATGACACTAAGTAAAAATTAAATTGAGGCTAACCCCCAAAAGCAAAGATAATTTGCTTACATAACTAAACCAGGAAGATTTGAAGCTATCCATCCCAGTGCAGAGACAGAAGCTGTACCTAGACGTGTGTTCTTTCAAGGGAGAATTAAGATTAAACTGGATTATTATTGGGCTATAACTTAAGTGCAGAAATGGCTTGTCACAGAGAGATTTGAACAGAGAAGAATCACATGAAGACATTAGATCATCCAGCCATTTCACTTTATCACAGCAATCTTAGAAAACCAACTCAGGGTACCACATTTTTATATCCTGAAAGAAGCTTCCCCTGCTGACTCCTGGAGCCATAGTCATGCTATAAAGCAAGGCTGCCAGTTCTGTACAAATACTTTCTCACTACACCATCACCTGCCATAAGAGGCAGTTTCTAGATGCTTTCTACATGTTTTAAGAGTCTTCTTCTTCCCTCTGCCTTTTTCTGCTTTTGTCTGGACAATTGTTGTAGCTTAGGGAATGTCATTCACAAAGTGACTTTGGCCAACAAGGGTACATCCCAGAGAAGTGACCCTGAATTCAATTCTGTCTAAACCACACAAGGGAAAGTCTCCAAAGGAAAGTTGTTATGTTAGTCAGTGTAGCTGTAGAGGTTAGCATCCAAGAGCCAAAGAAAGGGATCAAATGAAGTCTACCTAGTATTGCTGAGCAGATGTAACCCTAAGGGGAGTTCGAGATACATCTTGGTGAATAAACAAGTGTTCAGTGGAGAGGGACCCAAAGGACAATCTAGATAATTTAAACAATGCATGGGAGAGACAAAAGATGCAAGAGGGCCTGTGGTGTTTGGTAGTGATTAAGCAGTCCCAGTGTGATGCAGACCTTCCAGTCTTAGCACTGGAAGACTTATATACTGGGAAGCAAATATATATAATTTATTAAACCTGCTTACATTGAAATAGTAACAACAATTGTCTCACAACTGGCAGACTGAGAACTCTGTAGTTACTGGGTTCTTAAGGCTGGGTGCCTCAGCAATTGGAGTGGTTCTCAAATGGCTATCTCATGCCAGAGAAGCCAAGAACCAGAAATATGCTCCATCCACAAGGTAGTGTGCCTCAGCCGTCCCAATATGGAACTGAAAATTAGAAAGGTTCCTGGACAGCCTCTTGTCCTTAGTTCATGGTGGAATCTTGGAAACCCTGGTCCTAATATCAGTGAAGGAATCATCATCATCATCATCATCATCATCATCACCATCACCACCACCACCACCACCACCACCATCATCATCATCATCACCAGCAGCAGCAGCAGCAGCAGCGATAAAGTAAGTCAACTTAGCAGCAAGAGGAAAGCCAAGAAAACAATAACAAAAGGTGAAAGAGCTTCCTTCTGCTCTGCTCTACCAGAAGGCTGCTACCTGAAAGTGCTGCCTCTGTTTCAGGTGTCTGTTTCCCATGTCAATGAAGTCATTTAGGACAATTTCTTAGTTGAGGCTCCTTACATGGGCGATTATAAGTTGTGGCAAGTTACTTTAGAGCCAATCATCACAGCCCTACAAACTGAAGTAGTTGGGCATCGTGAGTCTTGGGAGGTGGGAGCAAGGATAATGGAGCAGAATGGCCAGAAGTAGACAGGAAATGTTGGTAGGAAATAATAGCTTCAGCTAGACAGCATGTGTTACGTTCCTCTGCCATGTTGAAACATAGGAGGCATTCTTTCACAGAAGTGAGGCTGCTGTAAACTCCAGGCCAACTATCTGGCTCAGAGTCACACAGACCATTGGAGCCAAAGGTTAACACTTAACTACAAGTTACTTAACACATAAGTCTTAGTCAATAAGACCATTTGAGTAACTTGAATTGGTGGTCCATTATTAAATTTTTGTGTTCCCCACCTTATATGACATCACAAGAAGATGAGATAGATATGGAACGGATCACAGATGCGTGTGAGACACTTTCTGCTTTAGGCAGGAGGGAGTAGAGTTCAAAGCCATCCTCAGCAAAACACTGTACTTGAGGCTACCCTGAGCCGTGTGAGAGCATGTCTCAAAAAGAAATGGAAAAACAAAATAAATACTGTCTTCCTATATCTTTAAATATTGATTACCTTCAATTTATGTATTGGTAGTTCTATAATAATGTATGGTATGAATGTGATGTAATCATGTAACTGGTTCCCATTAATGCTGTCTGCAAATTTTGCTTTTGGAAAAAAGGTGCTCATTTCTACCACTGAAATTTCTGAAAGTTTAGCAGCAATGAGAGAATGTAGCCTAGCAACCAGCAGATGTGTTTTCCTGATGTTTCAACCCTTGTAGCCTGTGTACTTATTTCACCTACCCCTGACTGATTTTTAGAGAGAAAAAGAAAATAAGACTGGGCTGTCAATCATATACATTCCAGGGAACCAGGCCAACAGGTTGCTATGCCACCTTGAACAACAAATGATGACTTTGGCAACTCTCGTTTCTTCTTCTATAGACTAAGACCTTCCAACTTCTAACTCCCACACTCCACCTTCCTTAACACGAAATAACACTTTGCTATTCTGACATGCTAGATTTTGAAAAATAATATGCATACCGTAAAGTGTTATCTTGCCTCATTGACGTTAAAATAGTATGGTGATGAGACTATATTAAAAACATCTGTAAAATTCCACACTAAAGAGTTCACTGTGGTCCATTAAATCCCCTCATGCTTTGATTCACTTACTGTAATTCCTGTAAATGGGATTTGCACCAAGGCCACGTTAACACCATCTCACTTTCTGCTGTGCTATTATCCACTGAGCTTGAATCAATTGGATGAAAGAGGCCTTTTCAAGTGTATTGATTTTCATTTACCTACCCTCATCTGTTTGCTTTGCTTGGTGCCCGTACATGATAACAGGGCAGAGTTGGACTTCTCCATGGTGTTGCCTCTTAGTATTTTAATATTTGAATAGTCATGTCTAAACACTGGCATAAGAATTACAGAATTTTTACTGGAACCATAAGTTTTATTTTTAATGGGATAACTCAAGGGCTTGAATCTTCTCAAGTCAAAAATAAAGGTGCCTGAGGAAGAATGCTGTAGACCATACCTTCTCCACATGAAGGCATTCAGTTTGCACCGCCCCAGTCCCTAGAAATCTCATACCAGCGATCTTGTTATTCACCTCAAGAAAGTAGATTAAAAATAGGGAGTCATCTGGGGCTGGAGTGATGGCCCAATGGTTAAGAGCACTCACTGCTCTCCAGAAGGTTCCTAAGTTCAATTTCCAGCTCACAACCATCTATGATGGGATCTGATGCCCTCCTCTGGCATCTGGGCATCTATAAGCAGACAGAGCACACACACACACACACACACACACACACACACACACACACACATATACGTGTGAGATTGATTTAAAAAAATAATAAGAAAAGGTTTTGAAAAATAGGGTGCTGTGGAATGTTGTCTAGAAAGTGGTTCTTCTGTTGGCAGAGTTTTCCCTCACTGAGTGTTCTACCATTCTCTCCCCAGTCACTCTCCTGTTTCTTGGGCCAGAGACAATCTGAACAAAAGGAAGCATGAGCTACAAAGATGAAGATTTCTTATACTTTTAGGTTGATGTATAGTGCGCTCTCTCTCTCTCTCTCTCTCTCTCTCTCTCTCTCTCTCTCTGTGTGTGTGTGTGTGTGTGTGTGTGTGTGTGTGTTAGAGAAAGAGAGCGACTCATTTTGACACATGGTTAGGATTTTGGAAGTCAGATACTTTAGTAATTGAATTGCAGTTACTGGGCACTGTGCAAGTATTTGCTGTAGGACTAGATGAGATGTCCTAGGCTTCTAGTAAATAGGTTTTGACTTTTCAGGTAAATACTGAAACTTACATGGGGAATTTACACAGGGAATAAATTCTGGCTAAAGGAAAATGATGGTCAATATTTATTTTGAGGGGTTGTAAATATTTCTCTATGCTGAAGTGAGAGGCTAGATGACTCACTGTGCAGCGTCACAGTCTGATCTGAAGGCATCTGTCTTTCGTGCTTAAAGCTGTTGACTCCATTAAGATCTGATAGTAGATGTTGGCATAAAGGCTGAGTCCTTGTAGGGACATGGAATGTAGGATTCATTCACTACAAGTTCAAAGTACTTGAATGACCCAAAGAGCAGGCAGCATTGATAAAATAAACAACAAACTAGCAAGAGCTTAAATATGACCTGTTAGCAAGGGAGATAATGAGCTCCTGAATGCATTTCCACAGCACATGCAATGTTACACAGGTTTTGAGAGATAACTTATGTAAGCAAATTTTACGGGAAAAAAATCCTTTCAAAAATGATTATAAAATTTTTTAATAGAGTAATTTATTTGGAGACAAGGAATAATGTAGAAATGAATATCAAGCAGGTTATAATCTCCATGGGCACAAGAGCAGATACTTGCAAGAATAATACTGTACGGTAGCTAAGGACAAGAGGTTTGGAACCTTCAGTGAGTTTGAGTTCCAGACCTGAACTCTGACTAGATTTTCTAAGCCTGAGTTTCCTGGTTATAAAAAGAATAAAATGGTTTCTCTCAGAATTAAAGATCCAGAAAGCTCTACAAAGGTCTAAAGGAGAATGCCCCATAGGCAGCTGCTCTTTTGATGACATCTCTTTATATGACATATAGTTTAAGTGACCCATGAAAATACCCCTTGAGACACGAGTCAAGGAGGTAGGTAATTACTGGATTTGGAATGAAGCAGAGAGCAAAGCTGTTCTCACAACTCTTCTAAATGAGCCGTCAATAACTGTAAGACGAAGTAGGACTTGAACCAGAGATTGGCAGAGGAATAGTTTCATTAGCTGCAGAGGAGAAACAATGAACATTCAGCTGCTGATATAATAGCCATCTATCCAGCCGTGGTCCTGAGCATGTCTTCCTTGATTAACTAATCTTCTAACGCTTTCTTCTAGTTTTTCTAGTGTTTTTTTTTTCAATCAGTTATTCTCAGTGTCCTTTCAGGTTGGCACTTTGCCTGTTTGTGTTGCTGTTGTTTCTTTGTTTTGTTCTGTTCTGTTTTTTGTTTTTTAGCACCTCCAAATGAAAAAAAAATCACTTTAACTATCAAACAACAATAAGAATAAAATAATAGATGCCAATGAGATCTCTAAGTGCCTAAGGGGCCTTGCAGTCAAGCCTGATGACCTGAGTTCCAGCCCCTGGAACCACATGGTGGAATGAGAGATACAGCTCCCTGCAAATTGTTCACTGGGTTCTATATCTGCACACACATGCATGCACATGTGTGTGTGCACACACACACACACATATATTCTAAAAATTAATAATGTAATAATAAATCATAAAATAAGTGTCATTTCTAATTTAAAAGAATAAAATAAAGATAAAAATAGCCAGACTCCTTCCTGTTTTGTGTAACCTCTCTTAGTAGGTTGTTTAAGTTCTTGTTAAACACTTCCGTGTCTTCACCTCTGCCCCTTTGCACACCCACAACAGCACACACACATACACGTGTTTATCTAAGCTCATTTTCCATAAAAATCTATTTATTGTATATGAATGTCTTGACTGCATTTCCATGTGTGCACTTTGTACATGCCTGATGCACAAGGAGTCAGAAAGGGCATCCGATTTTCTGGACTGAAGTTATGGGTTCGTGCCAGCCATCATGTGGGGTCTGGGAATCAAGTCTAGATCCATACAAGAGCAACATGTGCTCTAAACCACGCAAACATTGTTCCAGCCCCAACTATCTTATTTTTCACTTACTAGGTAGTAAGGCATAAGAATCTTTTATGTTGAAAATCTTGTTTTCTCTAAGTAGGTACATTGAAGTTGACTACACAGGTGTTAGCATAGTGAATAAATGATCCTTTTCATTTCTAGTTTTTACTTAAAAATGTATTGCTACAAAACAATATCTTAACAATAAGAAAATTTATGAAAAAAAGTTCAACTTCATTTCTATGCAGGAAGTTGTGCCAATTAAGCCAACCAAACTTTTTAGTTTAAATGTCTGACTTTATAACTAATGGACTTGCTCTCCCTCATGGTGTCTGACATTCCAGAGTTGCTGTGGGTTGTTGAACTGAGCTAAATGGTTTCAAAGGAGGCCTCATAACCAATACTGATTTAGCTCAGAGCAGTTCTGTCTCATCTCATGGGAGAATCCAGAAGACTGGACCCTTGGCTCATTGTTGACTGTCTGATCACTGACACATATGAAGCTTCCTGTCAGTGTGACGTGGCTGTTCAAAATCTGTCTTCTTGATGTATCATTCTTTTCTCCTTGGATACTGTAGTGACTATCAATTTTGATAAATGAACAGTTTTGATGTATTTGTCACAATCTCTATTACTTACTTGAAGTAATTCTTGGTCTTATCTTTGTAAACTAGATTTGATGTTTTTTTCTATGAGTATGTAACCCTGCATATAGTATTATAGTTATTAAACCCTGAAACTCTTTTTTATGTCATTGTAGGGCTGGGAACAAGCAAAAGAAACTTATTCTAAGTACAACCATTTCATTTTCAGACTCCATTTAATCTTTGGGAGAAACTAAATTCATGATTCCAGGCTCTAGGGAAGCTGGGGACTTCTCAATAGCTGAACAGCTTCTGTTCACTTGTCTGAGTCTAGACACCTCAGGAACAGGCAAGACAGACAGGCACCAAGGGATACACCCAACATTGACATCCGACTGCATGCACACGTATACACACACACACACTTCTGAATGAGTTTGTAATCAAATTATATTCATTCAAATAATTGCATTACCATAAATTATTTCAGAAATGATTATATATAAAATCTATACAGTTCAAACTATAAGGCAAGTAAAAACAGTGTGATACAAAGACATATTGCACAAATCCAGGTTTGTTCCTTTCCTGATACAAATGTTAAAATGCTACGCTAAATACTAGGTAAAATTCAACATATAATCAAATAATAAACAAGTAGTTTTTATCCTAGGAATTCAAGGATAATTTAATATAATTAAATATATGAAACACTAACATATTAAATATGAAATTTTACCTAATCATCAAGAGACAAGACAAATAAATTTAATAAAATGTAATGCCATTGCTCACAAGGAAAAAAAGAGTAATAAAGAGTTATTAAAGCTAGCTGCAATGGTACATACTTGTGATCTCAGCACTTAAAATGCTGAGGTAAAAGGATTACAAATTCAGTGTCATCCTAGGCTATATAGCAAGACCCTAACTCAAAATAAACAAACAAATGTCTTTAACTGGAATTCTATTATTAAAAATTATAAATAGCTTATCTAATTGTGAATTATTACTAGCAGAATTTTTACAAAAATCAGAAACAAAAACTCATCATACTCCTTATTGATTGCAATAAAGAGAATTCCTGAAGTAATTATGCTTCATGTTTTTAAAACATAAATACCAGTTTTATACAATAGACAAGAAAGAGATGCTGTGTGAACATACACACACACACACACACACACACACACACACACACACACACACTTCTGAAACTGGTAAGCAAGCAACAGTTTGGCACAACAAATTATTCACACATATATTAAATTCAGGATGAATATATCATTGCTATATTAATAGTTCTAGAGATAACTATTCAAAAATATTATTCTAAATATTTTGTTCACATTAACAACAGAATTCCAATGTTTGCAAATAATAATATTAGGTAGGAACGTATATTCTAGGTGAAGAAAATTGTATACACATATATTATAAGACTTTGGAAAATCTAAACCCCTTAAACTACTTATTTTTCTCCTTGAGAAAAATAAACGACATAACGTTATTTTCTTGTCCATAAAAATAGCTACATAAATACCAACTAGTACTTAACAGTATATTCCTATAACTAATATTGTTGTAAATTCAGGTGGGAAGAAAACAAATACAGTTGCCTACACAGAACCCAATGTGTAACTGTTTATAATAATATTATTCCCAGTTTCAAAAAGGCTACAGACAACCCAAATATACCATAGCTAGTGAATGATAATAATGTTGTGCTATATTCAAACTGGCAACCATGACTTATAATGAATAGTGATGACAGGCTGTGATGCTTAGCAGGCTCTAGGCCCTGGGTTCACAGGCCAGCATCACAGAGAAAAGGAAGGGAGGGAGGGAGAGAAGGAGGGAGGGAAAGCAGGAGGAAGGGAGGGAAGGAGGGAATAATTAGTCATGAAGATCTACATTTTTGTACACCAACATAGACATACTTCAGAAGTGTTATAATAAAGAAGATACACTCAAACTGTGATCTTAATCTATGATTTTATCTATATGGCATTTTGTAGAAGACAATAAATAGGGAAATTAATCAAAAAAACAGTTGACTGGATTGGAGAAGCAGGGGAGATGTGTAAAAGGGGAACAAGAGAATTTGGAGGGATGGTTAGGGTTATGTCTTTGCAAAGTTTTCTAAGTGCATAGAAGGTTTGGCTTTGTTTTCTGTAAATCACATGTTTTTAAAGACACACAAATAAAACCACTAAAAATAGAACAGAGGACTGGAGGAGATGCTCAGTGGGTAAGAGTGCTTGTTGCACAAGCATAAATTCAAACCCCAAGTTCCCACGTAAAAATCCAGATACGGCTGTGCATTCTGGTGACCCTAGCACTAAGATAGGCATATCTCAGGAAGTCTCTGCCCAGCCAGCCTAGCCAAAAGCCCCAAGGTTCCATGAGAGATTCATTCTCAAAGAAGATACCTAGAGTCCTTCTTTGGCCTCTGTCTGCACACGCACACGCGTGCGCACACACACACATACACACACACACACACACACAATATAGACTGGACAGTTTCAAGTCTCTCCTTGAAAGAAGCTGGCTGCTGTAATCCTACCAGATGCTCAAATGTCTTTCAAAGCAAAAGAATTGCCTTGGAGGTTCATCTGCTGGACAGATGGACCACTCTCATGAGGATAGTCACACCCAACCCACCTCTGCCTGCATGGTGACAGTACATTCTTCAGGCAGCCTCACTGAAGCAAGGGAAAAGGAGAGCTTGTCAGTATACTGTCATAGGGCCCCATGGACAACTTAGGCCATTTAGATTCATATCTCATGTCGCACAATACAGTTAATTTCATACAAATTATTAGACAATCAGTAGAACATCTTAAGTGTTAAAGCATTTCCCAGAGCTCTAAAAAAAAACGTAAAGACACTATCAATAAATTACAAAAGTCAATCTACTGTCTAATCATATACATCTCCCACAGATAAAACGTAAAACTACAAGCAGTGGCAAGATGGTGGCTTTTCAAACAATGGCAACAGAGGCACAGTGTCTTCTTCCCTTACAGAATGTAAATCTGAATTCTGTAATAGATCATTGAGCACACAGTCACCAGCAACACTGAAGGAAATACAAACAGACAGTAAGTGTGGTAAATATAAATGTTCACTGTCAGTGACTGTGGCATTGATGAGTTCTTCTGGTCCCTAATAGTAAAACTTGGACACCCCGCCTAGAAAAACACATCTGAATAATATATATCTCCCACCTTTAGTCTTCTTTGTTTTTATTATTTCAAATAAAAGACATTTATTACAGCAGTATTGATAGTGGAGAAAAGATAACAATCAACTTGAAGGCTGTATGGGATAGAACAGTGCAGTCATTAGAATGCCAGAACTATAAAACAGCATGGGAAGCAATTGTTATGATATCAAATGAAACAAGCACGATACAGAATTGGATATTTAAAGAGGCATGTGCAGAGAAAATAAGGCATCACTGCTTAGGCACAGCAGCAAATGCTTATACAGATCACACTGCGGGCGCTGCTCCAAGTCATTCTGTGTAGCAGCTCATGGATGCCCCAACACTGTGATTTCCTCTGCATCAATTAGGAATTTGTGATACAGAGAGATTAAGTAGCTTGCCTAGGTTCACAGAACACAATGCCTAACAGGTACCAGTCTCCTTAACTAGGGTATTCTATGGTCTTGATAATAAACTCTGACACTTCTTGCAATATTCATAATTAAATATGCATATTAAAAATGTTTGATGGAGAGGCATTTAAAGGTCTCAGGGGAAGAGATGGGAAATGTGAAGGAGAATAATAAAGACATCACATCTCCAGTCTGCTGAAGGAAAATGGCCCGTGCATTGCCCTCAGGATACAAAATGAAGCTTCCCCAGTCCTGGCCTGAGCAGCAGGAAACTGGGGCACATGTGTGAGTCCTGGGCAGGGGAGTAGAGAACAGAGATCTTGCTCATGCCTAGGCCTCCCTGCAAAGCTGTGCATGCTATGGAATCGCCACAGTGGCTTGAGATGCAGAGGAATCAAGTGTCTGACTTCTGACTTTCCCTAGCTGCTCTATTCAACACTTTAGGGAGAAGAAATCCTGAATCACCAGGCACAGTGTGAGGCCATTGTTTTGAGCTACATAGAAAACAGATGTAGCTCTGTTTTCTCAATGAATTCAATTAAAAAAAAACATATTGCCCCAATTCAAAATGAAATAGCTGTACAGAAACCTGTGTAGCTGGACAAGTAAACTCCAAAAAAAAAGTCCACTGGAACTGTATTGACTACAATTGCCTAATTTATCTCCACTTGCTGAAAAATGAAGACACAATGTCAGTGCTTTAGGCTGCAATTGGAGAATAATAAGAATTATAAAAATTGCCCATATTTCTTAAAGTACCATTAGGAAGAAACACATTGACTGTTGTACCTGTCATCTGAATATAAACCATGTTTCTTTTTTTGGCAGAAAAGCCAGCAATTCCTCTAATAAAAGTTACCCTGGAGGATATGTAAGAATAAGCTTGGAAAAACATGAATAAAAGAAACCATCAAGTATTACTTGGAGCTACAGTTGTTGATCGTGAGGATTAGGTTTGACAGGAAAATATATCCTTTGGGAAATTCTATTAATTCTTCACAGCAAATTTCACTACACCCTGTGCAATTGTGGTAATGTACCTGATACCGAAACCTTAGTTTTATCAAATTTACAAAATGGTTTCTAATGTACTCAAATCTACCCGTCATACAATGTGGCTGCAGGATTCCAAATGTATAGACGAAATCTGGGGGGGGGGGGGGGGGGGGGGGGGGGGGGGGAAGAAGTCACAGACAAGAACAGCACAAAACCTACACAAGCTCTTAAAACACTGGAAATAAGGAATCTCATTGGCTAGATGAAACACATCAACATGTGGACATTTCCCTCCCATTCCATGTGTAAACTGAATTACAAAAGGGAATGTTCTAGATCAGAAAGACGCCATTATGGTTAGTGTTTTAAGTGCAAAATTACTTACAAGATATAATTATGAAAGGATGATCCTGTGACTGATTTGATTCTCTCCTTACCTATAATCATTTCTCAGTCTTCCACACAGGTTGCTCTTGTCTCCAAATGTAGATTGAAGTTGCCTTGACTACAATGGCTAGTTTCTAATGGACACTGGTCCACTTTGAAAACAGGCTCTTTCATATCTTTTTCTTGTATGTATTGATCTCTTTTGAAGCATTCTTCAGTAATCTTTATTTTCCACTGTTTAATGACCTCAAGTCTTCTCATTGCAGATGCAGTAGCAAACTACCCCACTTAGGGTCATCTTTGTTTGCTTTTGATCATTTCCTATAATCAGACAATGAAATCTTTAAAAATTGACAAATGTTTGCGTATACAATATATTGTAATTGTATTACCTCCTCTTGTCTTCCTCCTACTCCTGATGACCTCTTCCTGACTCCTGACCCAACTACTTCTTGCTTGCTTGCTTGCTTGCTTGCTTGCTTGCTTGCTTGCTTGCTTGCTTCAGCCAACCAAGTTTAATATGGAGTACTTATTTACTTGAGCATTGCCTACTCACCAGTGTCTACACTCTGAAGAAAATGATACTCCTTCACCTGGCAACCATTTGATGGTGCTTCAGCTCCTCTCCTGCCCATGGTGGAATGTTGAAGGTGCTTAATCCTTTGCAGATCTTGCGGAGGCAGCCACACCTGTGTGTTCATAGCTGTAATGGTCATGTCTTATACAAAGACACTTTGAAGCACTTCTGCCCAGCCTTTGATTCTTATGTTCTTTCTGCCTCCCTTTTCTCTGGTGTTCCTTAACCATGAGATCTTTAAGCAAACTTTATGGGTTTGGGGTTTTTTTGTTTTTCGCTTTTTATTTGTCTGTCTGCTTGTTTAAATTAGTATAGCTGAGAAATATGGCATGTGTCTATAAGAAGTGTTCCTGTCATTTCATGGTCACTAAATGGACTTTGGCAATGTTAAAAATGAAGGTTCACAAATTGCTGCAATTGGAGATGTACCATTAAGTCCCAATTCAAGAGAATATTCAGTATATTAAGTATCTTAATTAATTTAATGTTTATATTTCAGACAGATTAATCTCACACTCCAGTATTTCAAAATCTTTCTAGATTATGTCTTAATTTACTCTTCTTAACGATAGAATAAAGATACCCAGATGCTGAGGCATACAGTTTAGATAAGGCCCATGGTAGCTGGCTCAGCAGGTAATGTGCTTGCTACACAATCATGAGGCCTCAGTTTAGATCCCCAATACCCATGTAAGAGTTAGGACGTGTTGGCACATTCCCATAACCATACAACTAAAAAGTCATGATAGGTGAGTCTTGAGAGCTCAATGACCAGCCAATCTAGCCAAAGTAGTGAATTCTAGGTTCAATAAGTGACCTGACTCAAAAATAAGGTGGAGAGTGAT
Organism: Arvicanthis niloticus; assembly: GCF_011762505.2. NCBI lineage: Eukaryota > Metazoa > Chordata > Mammalia > Rodentia > Muridae > Arvicanthis > Arvicanthis niloticus. Next base: position 49,474,840 of record NC_047661.1, read on the forward strand.
AAAGGAAACAAAATCATGACAATGTTTGGGTATAGGTACGACTCATAAACACATGCTACAGGAGTAAGACCAGTAACCCGAGGAGAGTATCCATCTACAAAGTATATAGGTAAGAGGGAGAGGAAATTCCAGCCAAGTGAAGACCTGGAAAACTGAAGCCACAAAATGAACATATAAGATACACCCTTGATCAAATCTGTCTTAAGCAGAAAACCAGATAGAGAATTTCAGTACCAGTAAAGGTCTGTAGACAAGTATGTCCCTGTTCTAACCACTGATTCTGGGATGTCTGTGAACATTACTTTAAAATGCCAAGATAATACTTTACTTCCAATAGCACGCTGAATACTTTTATGTTAACTTGACACAAGCTAGAGTCATCTGAGAAGAGAGAGCCCCAGTTGAAAAAAAAAATGCCTAAGACTGCTCTGTGGGCAAGCAAGCCTGAAGGTCATTTTCTTAATTACTGATTGATGTGGGAAGGGACCAGCCCATTATGAATGGAAATATCCTTGGGTTAGTGGTCCGGGGTTTTATAAGAAAGCAGGCTGAGCAAGCCACGAGGAACATGTCAGTAAGCAGCATCCCTCCAGAGTCTCAGCATCAGCTCCTACCTCCAAGTTCCTGTCTGGTTTGAGTTCCTGCTTTGGCTGCCTTTGATGGTTCAGGATATGTAAGCCAGATAAACTCTTTTCTCCTCAAATTACTTTTGGCCATGGTGTTTTATCACAGCAATAGTAACCCTAACTAAAACAAATAGGATGTCTGTGATTTTTAAAGTTCTACAAAATTGAGGGGGTGATGAAGGCAAAAAGAAGCTGGAAGACTCATACATTACAGGTGAGAATGCAAAGTCACACAATTGCCTTGGAAATCAGGTTGACAATTCTTCAAGAATTTAAATTTAGATTTACTGTGTCATTCAGTAATTCATCAAGAGGATGGAAAACACATCTCCAGACAAATATGTGTCCATGAATGCTCATAGCAGCAAAAAAAATCATAGACAAAAAGATTGCAAGAGTCCATAAATTGATTAATAGATAGAATGCGATCTTACCAAAGTAAAATGCTTATTCTTTAACTATCAAAGGAGAATGAATTATTGATATATGCCACAGTTAGATGATCCTTGAAGACATTGTGTTAATATTGCATGACTTCATTTGTACAATATGTCCAGAACAGGTAAATATAGAAAGATGGAGTGACCAATCAGAGCTTTCCAGTGGTAGGCAAGATGGAAGATGAGAGCTAGTAGATACACAGATCTGGGAGACACTGAAGAAGTTGTTCTGGTAGTAGATAGTGGTTATGGCTACCCAACTGCAAGATTACTAACACTAGTTACTGTGCATTATAAAGGAATAAGCTTGATAGCATGCAAATTACTCTAAGACGAAACAACCAAGCCTGAGCTTAGTTTATCCTTGTTATTTGCTTTCTCTTTAGAGCTTCCTATGCCCCATGCTGGCTCTCCATCATTGGGTTTCACCAGATCATTTTTGTATCTCCTGTCAGAAACTTCAAAAGCATTGCTAAATCATCAGGGAATCACTCTGTGTGGAGATAGAAACAGAAAAATTAGGAAACTGGCAACACAGCATGAAGTGGGGCAAAGGCTACCACAGGAGCTGAAGCTTCAGTAGAGAGTTCTTGTGAGGGTAGGGAAGACGCTGAGAGCAAGGAAGCCAAAGCACAGTGAACTCCTCTTTGTGATTTGTCTTGTTATGCGGCAGGATCGCCTGTACCCTAAACTGTGCTCCCTGTGTAGGTGGGCGAACTTGAACTTGAAATCCTAGTTCCATTTCTGAAGTGCTGAGATGACAGGTGTACACTATAACCCCCATTTTATACAGCACTGAGTATCTAGCCCAGTATCTTATGTACTCTAAGCAACTGCTCTACTAACTGAAGTAGATCCGCATGCCTGACCTCATTCTATGTCTGGGAAGGCAAGCACTGATAAGAGACATAAGAGACACATAAGAGACAAAGCTCTGTCTTGGGTCTGCCATTCAGGAACATGGCCCACTATCTCATGGCAGGTGCTTTTAGAACTGGAACTGCTAGATTTAAAGGCCAACCAGAGAAGCACAACAGTATTTCTCATAAACAGCTCATCCAGATAAATCAAAAGGATTTTACAGACACATTAATGAGACTTCAGGAGAGAATCCAAGATGTCCAAAGATTCTATAGAGCTGGTAAACCAAAATTGATTTGCTATACTCACTGCATAGTAGAGCATATGATAGTATTACCTGAGATACTAGTGTGTTAGAATTATCATCCTTAATATTTAAAATGTTTTGAATCTCCAGCCTTATTCTTTTGCCTAGTATGTCTTAAATGGGATGGTATTCTTGTAGAGTAGTTTTCAATGACAATTAGAAAAATAACTGCAGCATTTGGTTGAAAGAGGTTCAAAATAGTGGGATGTATTAGTTTTAGACATACAAGTTTTGCAAGAGCAGGTAGCAGATAATTTGTTTAATGGTTTTGTGGTATATTGACTATACCACAAAAGCTGTAACAAAGCAAAGAATTAAGTCTATTAATGAAAATATAAGCTATGGTAAAATTAGGTGCTAGGATGTTACACAGAAACTTTTACTTTAATATTAATAATATTAATTTAAAACAATTATATAACAAATATAATTAATAATAAAAATCAATACTAAATGTATTAATACTTACTTTCAGTTAGTATCATAATTATATACAATGTGATATTTTGGGATTTATGCATAATGTGTGAAGATTAAATCAAGCTACTTAACATGTCAATTTTCACATTTGTCTTTCACTTTATGGTGGTGAGATATTTACAATTTATTATGAAATATATATATTACATTCTGTTGAATACAGTCATACTATTCACTACATTTCAAAACTGACTTCTCTGAAATGTTGTACCATTAGGCCAACATCTTCCTGTTTTCTTCCTCTCCTACAGCTCCAGCCTCTGGTGCCCCATGTTCTACTTCTACCTCTACCCATGAGACTCTTTAGGTTTCATGTACAAATAATATCATGTCACATTTGTCTTTATTTTCCTAGATAATTTTACTTAGCACAGTGCCCTGCTGGTTCACTCATGATATCAAGAATAACAGAACTTCATTTTTTTAGAGCTAAATTGTAGTCTGTTATTTACACATGACAATAGATAGGAGATAGATGATAGATAGATAGATAGATAGATAGATAGATAGATAGATAGATAGACAGACACCATGTTAACTTGATCTATCCATTCATCTATTGATGGATTCAGGATTGCATGTCTTCAGTTCACCAATGGGTAAATGCACATACTCAGATATGCCTTTGACAGTGATTTCAGTGTCTATATACATACCTAGAAGCGGGAATATGCACTATAATGTTGTCCCATTTCAGTATTTTTAGAAACCTCCCTAATAGTTTTTCTCATGATGGTTATACTAATTTATTTTCCCACCACCCAATATATAGGAGCTCTTCGTTTACTACACTTTCACCAGAACAATTTTTTTTTTTATCATAAAAGCCATTTTAACAGGCAGGGGGTCATGGCTCATTGTCATTTCAAATTCCTAATGATTTAGTGATGGTGAATATTTTCACATACTTACTGTTCATCTTTCTTTCTTTCTTTCTTTCTTTCTTTCTTTCTTTCTCTCTTGATTAGCCTTCCCTCAGGCTCTGATTTTTTTCTTTTTCTACCTGCTCTGTGCTTAAGCCTTTCTACCTCCAGTGTTCCCCTTTCTCCTCTCTACTTACCTGCCCTCTACTAACTTCCATTTCCCCTTTTTGGTTTCATTCCTCTTGGCTCTGCATCATTGAGAGTCCCCCCAACCCAAGTTCCCCAGTCCCATGAAAACAAGACAATCTGTACCCCCTGAAGATTGTCAGTACCATAGAATGATCCCCAACAAAAATCAGCTCAGATGAAACTCAAGATAATAACCCATTATACAAAAGAACTATTATAAAAATGCTCAAAGTGTTCAAGGGAACTCAAAGAGGAAATGAATAAACACCTGACTGAAAAAAAAAAAAGTGGACAAGGAAAAAAATACAAACATTAGATTTAATGTTGTAAGAATGACCAACCTACCCAAAGCAATGTACAGATCCCACACAAGTCTAATACAAATCCCTATGACATTCTAAATAAAAATAGAAAACAAAGTCTTAACACTCGTATGGAAACACAAACACTCTGCTAGCCAAGGCAATTCTAAGCTGAAAGGATAATGTTGGTGCTATTGCCATCCCTGATCTCAGGTCACACTGCAAAGCCATAGAAATAACAAAGGCACAGTGCAGGCTAAAAACAGACACATGCGTCAATGGAAGTTTCCAACTTATGTCCCTACAATTAGAGCTACTTGATACTTGATAACTGTACCAAAATTGTACACAGTTAAAAAAAAAAAAAAGATAGCATCTTCAACAAATATTGTTGGGAAAATTTTCATGTAGAAGAACAAAGCAGAATCTTTATCTCCTGTTACCTGCAACAAAAATCAGCTCCAAATGGATCACATACCTCCACATATAATGTGAACCTTTGAAACTTTTAGAAGGTAAACATTGCTAAGGACTTAAAAAAACAAACAAACAGGCACTCAGGGAATAAGGACATCCAACAAGTGTGATGAGTTCATGACACTAAAGCCTTCTGTACAACTGAGAGGACAGTCACATCACAGGGCAGCCTAGTGAATAAGAGAATCTTTGTCAGCTCTACATCTAATAGAGAATTAAGACCTTGAATACATGAAGAACTCCAAAACAAAACAAAAACCACAAAACATCAAGTAAACAAACAACCCAATCAAGAAATAGTCTACAGATTTAAATAGAAAATTTTCAAAATAAAAATGTCTAATTAAAAGTCTTCAACACTTTTAAAAGTCTTTAAGAGTTTTCAACACCATTAGTTAACAGGGGAAATGCAAATAAAGACTACCCGACCCCAGTCAGAATGGCTAAAATTAAGAAATGAATAACAAATGCTTCAGAAAGAGAAACCCTGATTCACTGTCTGTGGGATTGTGAACTGGTGCAGCCAGACTGCAAATCCATGTGGAGATCCCTAAAAAAACTAAGATTGAACTAGTATATGTCCTGATGATCCAACTCCTGGGTGCACACCCAAAACTTCTATCAAAAGACACAACTAGCTGACCTAAACCCTAATCAGGATGGTGGGCTCAGCTATTTAAAGAGTCCATTGGTGAGGGCTCTAGAGGACTAGACATGCTACCAGTGCTATTTGAGTGGCTCAGGAGAGTCCTGAGGTGGGTCAGTGGACTGGAGAGCATGAGGAGACTCTCAAAGCTGCAGATCCAGGAAAGGTGGAACCAAAAGGGAGGATGCTGTATCACTTGTCAGGTTCTTTATCTGTGTTCATTATTAGCTGCTTACCAAACAAGTGTACACACCATCTTCCACCCTGCAGGTTGTCTCAGCACCTCGTTAGCTGTCTACTGAGTGGACTCCTTTTATGTTCGAGCATCTCATTTGTTTGTTTTTCTGTTTGCTGCAGATGCTTTCACTGCCAGACCTTCAGTGAAGCTTGTCCATAGGTATTTCAGACAGTTTCAGGGAATGTATTTAAGTCTTTAGCTGTTTTACACTGATCTTTGTATATGAGGTGTTACATGATTCACTTTCATGCTTCTGCGTGAATATGCAGTCTCACTGAGCAGCTGCCCTTTCCCAGGCCCTGCATGTTACATGTCTCGTCATCTTCATCAACAATCAATTCTGCATGAATGCGTGGGTCATTTCTGGCCTTTGTATCTGGCTTTTTCAGCTGGCCCTGTTTATAACCACTGTATACCATGCTTTAAGATCTGAGTATATTATACATCCAAAGTTATTAATTTTGATTATTTTGATTATTTGTTATTTCATTTGGCTTACTTTGTCTATTTACATGACAAATGATACTGCAGCCTAATCTGTAGTCACTTTGGGCATTAGTGTGAACACTTTCACAGTAGTAATTCTTCCCATCTCTGAGCGTGAGACAACTTTTTAATCATTCATGTTTTCTTCATTTTCTTTCATCTGAATCTTAGAGGTTTTTGTAAACAAGTCTTTCACCTCCCTGGTTAAATTACCATGTATCTTAGTCAGTGTTTTATTGCTATAAAGAGAAACCATGACCAAGGCAGCTCTAAAAATCTACAGTTAAATGGGCTTTCAGGGGCTAGTCCATTGTCATCCTGGTGGGAAGCATGCTGGTGGCACACAGGCAGACATGGTGCTGGTAGAGAAACTGGGAGTTCTGCATCCAGATCTACAGTGTGCAGGAAGAGAGAGACACTGAGCCTGGCTTGCACTTCTGAAACCTCAAAGCACACTCCCAGTCATGCACTTCCTCCAAAAGGCCACACCTATGCCAACAAATAGTGCCATCCCCTAAGCATTCAAATGTATGAGCCAATAGGAGCCATTCTTATTCAAACTACCAGTGTGTAACTCTTCAGTTTTTTATTTGTTCTTACTGCAAATAGGATAGTTTTTTTTCATTTCTCTTGGGATGATTCGTTGGCCACACACTGAAACACTGCTGACTTTTGCATGTTGAGTTTATAATTTGCAACTCTGCTAAATTTGTTTATCTTTTAAAATCATTTTTTAACAGAGCTTGGGGTTTTGAGCATATGATGCATCACTAGGAAACAGTGCTACATTCATACCTTGCTTTCTTATTAATATGTTTTTTTCTCTTACTTAACTTGGAGCAATATTTAAAAAAATATTTACAAAGGTTTCTAAATGCATGAGGGAATCCATTTAATAAACTATTAAACTAGAAAAACTAAATGCCAAACCCTATCCATCATGTGATAGTAATAGAATAGAATGATATGAACAATGACTGAAATTTTAGGGGCTTGCATGACAACTTAGTGAAGTGCTTGGTGTCCAAGCATGAGGATCTGATTTTGATGCCTAGTACCACAAGAGAAAGCAAGGATGAGAGTGTCACCTATAATCCCAGAGTTGGGGAGGGAGAGACAGCCAGCTCCTTGGGACTCATTGACCAGGCAGGCTTGCCTACTGAGCAAACCCCAGGGCTGTGAGAGACTCTGCCTCAAACACAGTTTCTTACCACTAACACAGATACACAGACATTCAGACGTAAACATACACATACAGAGAGACACAGACTTATGTACACACAGACACACAGAGAAACACACACAGACACACAGAAGTACACACAGGCACACACATGCACGCACACACAAATGCACACGCACAGAAAGACACATAGACACACACAAACACAGACACATGCATGCACACGCACACAATCATGAAGAATGAACCTGGTAATTTCATTCGTGCATCTTCGTTTACTGAGTTTGGCAGAGAAAATACAAAATGCTTAGTGTAAGTGGGATTTCAAATATACAAGTTAATTTCTCACTTTAAATGTGTCCTATCTACTATTTGGGGTATCCTCATGTTTTAAAAAAAAAATTTTTATGCAATATTGTAATAGCTAGGAATCCTGTATTTTTATTTATGAAGTCTAACACCCCAATAACAAGCTCATTCTTCTGTAAGTGATTTTTGAGAAGTAGGAGTTCTTATCAGTATGGTGGCACCAGGTGACCTCATGTTCGATTCTGCAGCCCAGCCCAGAAAACTGGCAAGAAAAAGGATAATGCAATCCATGTCTTTGCTTTTAATATGCACTTTGTTGCCTGATATGATTTGGGAAAACAGTAATTAGTATACCTAATATCACTGGTTTAACTCTATCATGAATAAAATCCCCACCCAATCTGAATAAGAGAATGCAAAATGCCCTTTTCAGTGGTTCTTCCAAAGAATTTCAGAAAGTCAGAAAGACAGAACAGGGTACAGTTTGTGGATAGTGGCTTATAAAAGAGCCAAATGACAATGAGCAACTAGAATGAAGTGGGTTTGGTCAAGGATATATGTACCGTGTATGATTAGGTAGCTGACACTGTATTCCTAATGTAAGGCATTGGAAAAGATTTTTTGTATTAGCTAGATGAAAACTTGATGCTTTTCCCACAGCATCCTTGAGAAAGATACATTGGAGTCTAGAAGTTAAGCACCAATGACATCATTATCCTTCTTGACACGGCATGCCCTCCTTCACAAAGCCATTGTCTCTGTTGCCTGATTAGATAAAAGCATATACCTATCCATATGACTAATTATGCCTCTCAAAAAAATCCATACTCTTAAAAGAAAAGATTGGTCATGAAGTACAAGGAGTTAAATTTTGAGGCTGCTTTGAGAAGCAGTTTTCTAAACACAAGTCACTAAAGCTGAGTGAGTCTGTGAGATGTAAGAGGAGTCGAGAGGGACCCACTGAACACAGTTCATGAATTTAATCATCTTGTTGAGTATCCTGACCTGCAGGTACTAATTATAAAGCACTGTGAAAATTATGGCAAATGACTCTCTTATTAACTATTTTACATAAATATGTATTTCTTAAATGGGAATAGAAATAGCTGTTATTTTCAGTTTGCTTTTCTCGTACATCTACACATTAGTGACTGAGGAGTAAGAAAAGGCACAAAAGCCATCAAAATCTCACTCTGTATTTTATCTCCCAAATGCAAAAGAGGTTTAATCTAGGCAATGATGCTTGGGGTCAAGCAGAGCCTGAATGGCCTCTTGAACCCTTGAAGCTCCACCCTGAAGCAGATGTGACAGTGGCAGTCTTTCTAGTGCCCAACAGTGAGTAGTGTCTTTCTGTTGAGTGACAGATAAACAAAGGTCCAGATATTGGGATAGGATAGTGAGAGAATAGGAAAGGTGACATGGAAGAGGCAGCCAGTAGAGAGGTAGAGTCTGGACTACCTTGCTTCAACTTAAGAGGAAGTAAACCAGAACTCTCAAAATGAATGTCATCTCTCTACAAAATGTAAACTATCTATTCAACCTGTCTTCAAGTCAGCCTCTCAAGCAATTAGCTTGGCTACAGTTTGGGTAGCACTGACACAGCTCCCACTGTCCTCACTAACCATTAACCAGGCAACTGTTTAGGGGGAATTATTTTTCTTAAATGAATTGAAATTTCGGAAGCACTCTTATGAATGGCCCTTGTTACTTTTCCCTTCTGTCAAAGATGCTGTTTGGTAATTTCCAGCATAAAAAACAAAGGATTGTTTGATGTTGTATCACTTTCTTTGCTTGGCTGAGGTATAATGCAGTTAATCTGCAGCAAAGAGTGAGGAAAAGCAGAAACATTGTAAGGGACGAGCAGGCTCATCTGTCCCATGATATAAATGGATTATCAATCACACTTTGTCTCTGTGGGAATCTGCAGTTCCTTGTTTTCCAGATGCTCCTGTTCGCTATTAAGCCAAATGCTGAAACAACAGGAGGAGACACTTGTATCAATCTCAGTCCCAAGACAGGACCATAGGGACCCCAGATAGAGCCAAAGGCTCCAGAAATGTGAGTTATTGTCAGCCTTTCACACTTCACTATATCAAGGCAGACTGAATTGGGAATTCTTAGAAACAAAATTGGTGATTAAATTAATAGCATTTTTACATTTCATATTTACTTTCTGCTCAATGACAAGTTTAAAGCCATGGATATAAAACATGTAAATGTGTATGTATTCATGAGTGTGCAATGTCCTGCCATACCATGACAATTCGATCAACAGTGACTATTACTGTCAAGGAGAAGAGCAAGGCTTTATTGTGTCATGGTAAGCAGAGACCAGAAAGTCCAAATGTACAGTCTCTTTGCTGTACAATGAATTTATAAAAGAAAAAAGATGTTTTCATCGGATCTATAATATCATAAATATACAACAATAAAATAACAAGGGTGGAACCTTTCAATGGTTAGTGGGATTCTGAGACTGAATCTCATCCTGAAGCCTAGGCTACCCCACTATGGCCTCAAGCATTTTTCAGTCCTCCTACCTCAGCTTCCCAAGTGCATGAGCCACTTCATCTGAGAAAAGGGTGAAAGGTCTGCTGTTATGCTTATAATACACAACAGAAACTAATACAAGCCAAAGACAAACATCGAGATTATAAATGGTGGTTGGAAGCTAGAACCAGCGGGACACATCTGTAATCTCAGCACACCTGCAGCAAGATGCAAAGCTGAGACAGAATTGCCCAGAAACTAGCTGGCCAGCTAACCTGTAGTACACAGTTCAGTGATAGAAACAACAGGGACCATGTCGCAAAGAGAGTGAAAGTTGAGAACTGACTCCTAAAATTTGTTCTCTGATTCCCACACATGAGCATACACACACACACACACACACACACACACACACACACACACACGCACACACGCACGCACACACTGACAGTGGTTAGGACCAGAGTCAGTCAATTCTATTTTAATAAAAGTGAACACCTATAGTCATATGTTATGTTCTGATCAACTGAGACCCATAGGTCATGTTTGCCATGTTGCTGATAAGCCAGATCGGCCGACTCAGCAGTTAGTTCTCTCATAGATCAACCGTGCAATGCAAACAAAAACATTTACTGTCACCGTATTTAAAATATATGCTAATTTGTGCCTCAATGTGTATATCAATATGACATCATCAAAACTGATGGGAAGTTTAAAGACTTAGCTAAAGCACAGTCTCCTCAGGTAATTAGTATAGTTACATAGTTACAGTACAGCACAGGGAATTACGGCCAGAACTGAATTGATCGTGGTAGTTTTGGTCCCCCAGATGCACACAAAAGATTCTCAGGGACCCAAATGGGGACAGCCAGATAACATCAAAGCATTTTAAAAGCCTGGACTAAGTGGGAAGGTCCATGTGACATACAGGCTAATTTCCTCTACACACCATTGATATAATTTTAAAATCCAGCTCTTGTTTCTTTAAATATAGGCAATTTACCTTCAAAAATTTAATGAGGGGCTCTGCTTACATATCGCTCATTTTTCACTTTCTGTGAGAAAAGCAAAGGAACCTGCAAAACAGTTGCCCAGCTGATTAAAATCACGTACGGCATATGAATTAAAACTATTGACCATTTAGAGAAACAATTAAAAAGCTCTACAGTGCATCAGCACAGAATCCCATCAGTTGTCTGCCTGAGCCCCAGCAAAATGTCTCTTTCCATTCCTACAGCTCATTAATTCCCAAGCTGTGTTATTAAGGGTGATAACATTTAGTTTTTCAGTGTGTTGCCTACTCTTCTTCCTTTTGTTTTTAAAGAGCAAATGGGCATCTTACATCCTGGACATGAGCAGTCATTTTAGAGTTCTCCTCTGAGACTAAGCATTGCCTTCTGCATGTGACCTTGAGAACCATGCTCAGCTTTTTAAATTCTTGGCCAAATAAATACAGAGCTCTCAAATTGAATGTTCAGTTCCATGATGATTTCAGAAAAATCCATTTTCCCCTACTCCCTCTTAGTCCTGAACAGCTAGCATTGCCTGGCATGATCTCAAGGTGGCTTTCAGAGGCTAAACTACGTGGAAGGAAGAGGCAGACTCGGGAACCTGGTACCCTGGCCATCTACTTCTCTTAGTGACTGAGAATCCCTACTTTTAAGTGGTTCCATTTCTTGGGCTCTAGAATATGAAAGCACACATAGGACTAGCCACTTATAGCAGATCATTAGTGGGAGGAAACATTCTGGAAAGTTCCAGGATGCTGCACTTTCATAGAAAGCCATTTGTTTAGAACTTAAATTGTGAGGAAGAGGGCTGTCAAAACATCTCTGAGCACTTACCCAGGTTCAGTAAGAAATGCAATTACCTGTGGCACTATTGAGAAGAAGAACATACTTGTGACTGAAAGGGCACGGACATTGGCATCAAATATATAGTCTGAGTCTCAGCTCTTCTGCTTCTCTATATAATTGTGAGCAAGTGGCTCTTTCTCTGTGTCCTTACATCTAAAGACCTACCACACAATGTCTCCACAGCAGTGTGTTTTGAGGACTTAAAGTTCATATGTATAATGTTCATGAGGGATGTTGATAAGTGACAGATAGATTGTTTCAGAAACAATTGACCATCAAAGAACTCTTTGTGTATATTAACTGCCATTGTCCTCACTACTAATTCTGTTCCTTTAGGCCAAGAACCAGAAAGCTGTATCTCCCAATGCACATTTGTAGCTTGTATAAGCATCTACAAGTTATTATCTCTTGGGATGCCAAGTTAATTTACCATAGATAGGAAGTGAAGGTATCATGACTTCTAATACTTGTTTCATGTTTTAACAGTATGGTGTTTAGATATGCAGTGAACTTATTATAATTAGGCAAATTAACACATCCATCTCTTCATAGGCTCACTATTACTATGTGGCAAGGGCACTCACTATATACCTTATTAGCAAATTTCAAATGTATGACGCTATGTAATAGATTCCTAGCAGATTTTCATGCTCATAATTGAAGCTGTGTATTTTCACTAGCATCTCCCATCTCTCGGCCTCTATCCCACAGAAGTACCATTCTATTCTCTGCTTCTGGGAATTTGGTGTTTTAGATTCCACCTCTGAGGATAATTATCAAATACCTGATTATAGCATGATGTTTTTCAGGTCAGTGCATATTATTGCCAATGGTAGTGTTGTCTTATTCTTGGAGACTTAATAAAGTTTTAGTATGTGTGTTTCTACAAACTACAATTTGCTTTGCGGTCCTCTCTTGATGGACACTTGGGCTTTCATGCCCACCATACCTGTCATGAGCTGTGCTGTAATCAGTATGATACGCTCTGAGACACTGATATCAGAAGTAGGATTGGAGGGTCATACTACAGTTTATAGCATACTTATAGTTTTATTGGGTAGTAATTTCTAAATTTCTTTCTGTAATAGCCACTGTAATATACATTCCCCACTACAAAAGGCAAGGTTTCCCATTCCTTCACTTTCTCTCCAGAACCTTTGACTTTTTGGTAATGGTTATCCTGACAGGAATAAGAGAGAGGTGATCTGGCAGTTTTGCCAGTTGTGTAGTTTTAGTTTGGTTGAGTTTATTCACATTGTGTTTGGGCCTTACAGTTAGTTGCCCCTGTTTGTCATCCAGACAACACCTTCCTAGCCTATCGCCCATGGTGAAGGTCTGTCTCTATAAGGTAATTTATGAATAGTTCCCATGTTGCTCTGAACCCTTTAAGGGCTCTCCAGTGCAGTTTGCAGCCTTTTAGACAAAAAGTAGCACAGACAGTGCAGCCATCAACAGTCTAATATTCCCAGTCGTTGTCTCTTGCTCCGAGGCAAAGAAGCATGCCCTTGACTCAAATTCAAATCCTATTCAAATTTACCCTGACTCCACACAAGTCATTGGGGTATCTAGAAAGTCCCAATCTGTGATATGAAGATAAAACAAATGTATAAACAGCAATTGATCCTAAAAATTTATAAAAAGGGGTAATGCTCATAACCAAGTGTATGTGAATTAAGGCTACCTAAGAAAACTGGCTTCTTGCTTGCTAGACATGAAAATGCCCCTCACCACAAAGAGAAATAAAAGCTGTTCTGTGCTGACTTTGATCTGATTTCTATATTATTTACTTTTTAAAGGTCCTGTTAAACTATGGAGCCCATCTATGGTATGTGATAAATTACTTTTTATCTTCCACAGCATTTGAACATAAATAAGTTTATCAAATTAACTGTAGAAAATTCTACTCTGTCAAAATATTCCTAGTAGCAGGGTGCTTTCTTCCTGCATAAATGGACCTAGGTATGTTACAGATGTTAATGAGTGTTGGCTAAAGGTAAGAAAAATGAGGCATGGCTTTGAAAGCACAGCAGAAGAGGCTGATGCTCTGTTAAGGCATAGGGGCAGTCTGGCAACTACGAGGAACACAAACATCTGGGAAAGAGTCACAGAAAGGCTGCGGCTGCCTGCGGAGAATGGATGTTCTACTTGTGCACTTGGCAAGAATTAAAGAGCCAATTGGCACCACCAAAGTAGAGATCAGGAACCAACTATTTAATGCCAAGGGGAGAAAGCCCATGGAGAGTACAAATATTTGTTACCAGATCCACTTCTGACATCCACCTAGATTTATTTTTAAATAATGCAAGCCTTATTAAAGTAATTAGCCTAGCTGTGAGGATTTTGTCCCTGATTCTGGAGTTCCCAAAATAATAGAGCACATGTTGAATAAAAAGATAATTTGTACACTCCATTTTTCTCTAGGGCCCTTTTTTTAGTACATGCTTATTTCCCAAATTCATAAATGTTGAGCTAATGTAATGTTTTAATTGCTCTTGCTTCTCTGTATGCAGTGATAGAATGTAAGCCATAATACTGGACTCATTTCACATTCTGATTAAATTATAAAAAAAAAGTCCTAACTAATTTTTATTTTAATTATACAATACTGTTATAATATGTTCTTTTAAATTTGGATTTAAGCTGTGGCACTAATAGTAATATCTTGGTGAATATTAAAATGTGTATTCTACCCCTCTTGTGTCAATATGGACACTCTTTGTCACTGTGAACTTGTGACATTCTAAGTAAGACTACTGAGTCTGAAACATGCATGTGCTTAAGGATACTTTTAATGTCAGTCAGATATAAAAGAGCCAACATTTCATGTTGATAAATCATTGCATAAACAACAAGACATTGGATTTATTCAGTCATACTTATAAATATAGTACCAGGTTAAGGTGCTTATACATAGAGTCCAATATCAAAATAAGGAGATGAAAATCTCATCTTCTCCTTTAAAGTGAGGATGTCTCACTCTGGGATTTTTTGTAACATTTCTGCAAAGAATGCAACTAACAGATGAGGAAACTTTAAATGCTAAAGATGGAAAAACCTCCATTGCTCATAGATTGTCAGAATTAATATGGTGAGAACTATTACATTATAAAATAATCCCCATCAAAATTCCAATGACAGAATTAGATAAAAATAATTATAAAATGTATGTGGAAATATAAAATACCTCAAACATCCAAGTCAAACCTAAACAAAAAGAACAATGTTAAAAGTATCAGGACATTTGTTTGTCTCAAACTATACTACAAAGCCATAGTAATAAAAACCAACATGGTTTGGGCACAAAACTGAAATAGAATAAAGGACCCAGAAAGAAACTCACAGCCTTCCTTAGTTTTGAAATCCTATTTAACAAATTATGCTGGGGATACTGGGAATCTGTATGTAGAAGACTGAAACTAGATCCTTATCTTTTACTACAAATTAAACACAAACAAACAAACAAAAACAATTCAAACTGGGACAAAGACCTTAAGGTAAGACTCAAAACTCTGAAACTGCTAAAAGAAAACACAGATAAATGCTTCAAGATTCAAGGATAGATGAAGGCTTTTAGAAAGGGACAGGACAGCAAATAGTTCCAAGAACTGGCAAATCATGTTACATGAAATTAAAAAGCTACTACCCAACAAAGGAAACAGTCAGCCTACAGAATGGAAAAAAAAAAAAACAGTCAGGAAATTAATATCTAGGATCTTTTGTAAAAACTTCAAAAATTAAATATCAAAAAGTCACCCAATCAATATAGAGGCTATTGAGTTGGTCAAACAATTCTCTAAGGAAAAGCACACAAGGAGAAAATATATTTGAAATGATATTCAACATGCTTAGCCTTCGGGGATATCCAAATTAGAGCTGCTCTGAGAGCGATCTCACCCCAGACAGAATGTGTGTTCTTAGCAGCCAAAATACAAACTCCAATGAGTGGGGACAGCTCATGAGGCATCAACCCTGCACAAAGAACCACAGGCAACTAAGGGGTGCCGGGAGCAGCACAAACAGTCTTCTCCAGGGAAGAGCACAATGGTTGGTTGTCCTGTTCCAATGGTCAGCCCTGAAAGCATACATAGTATAACATCATACAGACTGTGCAGATTATATTTATGGATATATTTGTATAGACATACATAAAATCATGTAACAACCATTAATAAATAATGAGTTATGAATTTGAAAGAGAACAAGGAGAGGCCTATGGGAGGTTTTGGAGAAAAGAAAGAGAAGGGAGAAATGATGAAATCATACTAAAATCTCAGAAATAAAAGAAAATTTCAAAAGAAAGCAAATTGCAGTGAGTGTTGATAAAGGTGGAAGAGAGAGAGGAACCCCTTTAACAGGCTGATGAGAGTATTAAACTGGCACAGCCCTGATGGAAGGAGGGGGTTCCTTAAACAATAGAACTAGAACTACCATATGATTCAGGTGGACTATTCCCAGAAGACTCTACGTGAGCTCACCACAGAGATATTTGCACATCCATGTTCATCGTACCAGTGCTCACAATAGCTAGGATGTGGAAGCAGCCAGAATCCTATCAATGGACAAACAGATTGTTTAAAGTGATACATGTTCACAATGTAATTTTATTCAGAAGTAAAGAAAAATGAAATTATGACATTCTCAGGAAATGGGTGGCACTGAGAATATTACAGTCTAGATCTGATCCAGGTTAGTGCAGGCTTCACATCTGATCCAGGTTAGTGCAGGCTTCACAACAAGCCCTGGAGGCTTGGCTTGGGCTGGACCTTATTCCAGGGTAATTTATGCAGCACTGCAAGATCTGTAACATGCAGCAGTGAAAGCTGTAGAAGTGGAGAACAAGTGGAGCTGACCCAAGCTAGGCTATCCATATGTACAGGAAGCAACAACATACAGCAGAGATGGGAATAAGGCCAGACTGTACATGCATTAGGGCATCTGGCCTGCAGGAACCCACATCATGGGGTGAGGACAGCAGACGCAATGGGTAGGTCAGAACTGACTAGAATGAGTCTATTGATCCTGGAGAGTGACTATTAGGCAGAGAGCAGTGGTTTCTCAAAGGAAGACCAGAAGTAGAGCCCACATACCTGAATAGCATACCACAGGGAAGGAAAAAGCATTTTAACCCTGCTTTGACTTACTCCTCCTTTGAACAATGCATATGTCTCCATGGAAAAACAAAGGCACTTGAAAAGAGGAGAGAGAGAGAGAAAGACACACACACACACACAGAGAGAGAGAGAGAGAGAGAGAGAGAGAGAGAGAGAGAGAGAGAGAGAGAGACTCAGCCAACAAATTAACTCCAGATGTGGAAGTCCCTGAAATAAAAAACTTTCTTTCTTTCTCTCTCTCTTCCCTCCCTCCCTTACATTCACACACACATTCACACACACACACACACACACACACACACAAAAGACAATGTGTTTCCTCCAAAAACAACCAGTCCCATATTAATGACTCCTAATGAGAGCAACTTAGACGATTTCCAAGAAATCAAAAGAATGACTATAAATATCTTTAAACAACTCAAACAAGGTATGTACTCAGAAAGAACAAAACAGCTGAATGAAAAAAAGGGAAACCATTTTAAGCTATAAACACAAAGACTTTTAAAAAGATAGAATTGTTGAAAAAAAAAAAAAAAAAACCAAACTAAAATGATGCCAGGGATGAAAAGCTCAGTAAGCTAAGTGCAAAGCTCAGGGACTCGCACCAGCAAAGCCTGGGCGATGTGAAGCACAGCCAGGGCCTGAAGTCAAGCTGGGGGAATTGGATCTTTCCCTCAAGTCAAGGGACATTTTAAAAACATGAACAGAACATGAAAGAGTTTAGGGCCACACATCCACAAATTATAGATGTAGAAAGCCAAGAATTTCATGCCAACAGCATAAAAGAAATGAATAAAATTCTAGAAGAAAATTTCCCAAAGCTAGAGGAAATGATGACTGTCCAAGTTGAAGAGGAATAAAGAGAGAAAGGGAGCATGGGAGAAGAGCGACGAACTTTAAACAGGAAGGAGAGGAAGCCAGAGAGTAACGGTGTACGCCCTGACAGCAGAAAGAGCTATTTGGGAAGAAACACGAGAGCCAGTAGGATCACGAGAGGAAAAAGCTGGAGAACAAAGGACAGTGGCATAGATGTTCCAAAATGTCACAACAGAACCCGTTTCTTTGGATGCTAACCAAAATATTTTTTTGAATGTGTGAAGTGTTTTTAGAAAACAATTATGTCATGGTTTTAAGTACTGAGCTGTGTGTTCCTGAATTGGGTGCCCTATGTGCCTGGGAATCTAGGTGGCTGAGACCCTTATGCATATGAATAGCATGAAGCCTCCATTCCCCAGAGATGCAACAAAAGCTAGTCAAAGGCCCAAGGGTAAAGTGCTAGCAGAGCAAGTGTAAGGACCTGAGCTCAGATCTTCAAACCTAATACTGATGCTTCAATGCCCGTCTGCCATCCCAGCATTCCTGTGACAGGACAGGAGGATGAGGCAGGATGACTAGAAGCTTCTGGGCCCTGTATCCTGGTATACATAGTGCCAACCATTAGAAAGCCTGTCATCATGGTGATAGAAAGTGAGAACCAACATCTGAGATTTTCTGACCTCCACAATCATGCCTCACACACTGGCACCTGCACTTATGCACATAAACATGCATATAGACATACATTATACACAAATATTAATTTAAAAATAGGCAATGTATGGAGAACAAAGTTCTACAGCAGACTGAATGAGCATAGCAATTTGTCTTTATTTTAAAATCTTACATGTCTAATGTACATAATGAAATCAGGATGCACACAGTATTACTAGATCTGGCTACTTTTTGTTGACTATGAAGAAAGCCATCAGTGTACTAAGACAATGTTGTATAAGCTATTTCATAATGAAGTTGTGTTTGTTTATGTTTTCTGGTAGGTCATTCTCCAAAACATCTTGGGCTTAGAGGGTTAAAAATACAACAATTCACCTAAGTTTTACTTCCAATAGTTAAAGCATTTGTGAGTACCGTGAGTTGATATACAAAAAAAAAACATAATATGGGACAATAAAGCAGGAGTAACTAAGTGACTCTTTAGAATCAGATGTTCTCACTGTAGAATACACACACAAACCCTTCCATCATTAGTATAACAGATATCTATCGTTTACCTACAGTGTGTCAAGTACTAAGATAAATGTGCAAGTACATACATACAAACACGTAAGTACTGGAAAATGATGATGCCAAGAATGTGTTTTTCCTTGCAGTCCATCAATGCTGAGAATACGGAAGCAAGTCCTTTGCGTGGGGGAGGGGAACACTAAGATTTACTACCCAAGCTCCACAGGAGCTTTGGAGGAGGTTTGGGATGTACTGGGGTGGAGAGAAAGGAATAAGTCTTTAGATTTGTATCTAACAGGCACCTGGCAGATTGGCCATTTATATAGAGTTGCCAATACAGAAGAGACATGATTCACTAGTCAATTCACTAGACACAATTCACTAGACATGATTCACCAAGAAAACTGCCTGCTCAGTTACCTAGAATATCGTTTTTTAAAAATACTTGCCTGCCGGCTTTACCAAGAAGGATCTTGGCTTGAGTTTCAATGGCAAAGGAGTCATTCTGCAAGCGACATTTGATCGACCAGTTTATGAACTTGTCAAAATCCACAGTAGTTAGGAAGTAGGTGTTTTGCAAGTTCTGGGCAGGCAGGAAGAGAGCTACGCTGGCATCCAGCCCAGTCACTCAAGACTGAGTTAGCTTTACAAAAGGAGAAGGTGCTAACTCTGCATTTCAAGTTGACACCATTTTTCATGTTGATGTGGGACTTTTACAGCTGTCCTATCACATGCTCTTCGCAGCCACATTATAGAGTTAACAGTTGTCCTTTACTAGGATCTGGTGTATACCTAAGCTATGTGCTTTTCTTAGGCTGTCACAGTCTTAAAAATCACCTTAAAAGTATGGATTATTATCAGATAGCAATGCAAGAGACAGGGCCAGAGTAGGGAGGCAAACTGCCAGTATTACCACATTGCAGAATTAGCATGTCAGTAGGATAGCATTTGTCTAGTCAGTGTACTGAAGGAGGCAAGTAAAACCAAGAAATAGAAATAATGGAAAAAGAGAAAGGCAGAGAGGAAGGAGAAAGGAAGAAAAGAAGGAGAGAGAGGGAAGACATTAGATTATTTTACACATTTGCTTTTGAGGACTGGGAAGAGATGGGTTGAGTGTTTCAAGGTCACAAAGAGACAAAATTCAGAACAAAGCCCACATCCCCTCTGTATCTCCCACCAGGCCTCTACTTGCTGTCCAATGTCAGGAAATAATTAAACCACAGTTAAGTCTAACAATTACATGCTTATTTAAAAAAAAAAATCTGTATATTTTCTCTAAACCAATTCTGGAAGGGTAGAAAAACTGATTCAAAAATATTTTTAATCTCTGTCTGTTAGAAGCAGTATTTCTCTATCAAGCTATCAGGCAGAAGTGAACAAACTATGTATTATACATTCAAATTACGCAGAGCAATAAATAATTCTCAAAGGAAATAAGCAATGATTTCCAAAAAATCAATTGACATCCCAAATTAGATCTACATAAAAAGATCAGCCAATTAACTCCGCCAACAGCTCTTTCTATTTTGTATTCTCACTTGCATTCTAAAATTTTGTTTATATAATTACTTCAGAACCATGGGGGAAGTAAATGCATTTCTATGTTTTAGGGAATAATTGTCTTGTTCAAAGGGCAACCATTCTATCCATGAATATAAAAAAGAGGTGAAAGAATAACAAATATTCCTTCCACTGTGAGAGAAAATTGCTGCAGGTTGAGAAAGAAAAGAAAGGTTCGGAAGATTAACTAAAAATAATCTAATCATTTTACTTGGGTAAATGTCAGAGGAAAAGAAAATTGAGTTGGTCTACTTTCTACTTCCTAAAGCAATCACCCAGGGGCCTGAGTGGAGGAAGAGTCTGCCATGTCGGTACACTCTTTTTGTTGAAATTCAGGACTATCCATCCTTAACTGGGAAAAGGGAAAACTGTCATGTTTCCACTAACGTATCTTCAAAATATTCACTCATGGGTCCAATCACGTTTTGCCCAAAGAAACAATCGGTTACAGAAAACTACATAATACCGAGGTTCTCACAGTGGACTATGTGTAAGAGCAGTGGTTGGAATTGCTAGCAAAGACATGACTCAATAGATAATGGTGTGAACATCTGCTGTATTTCCCAGATCATAAATACCATGGAAGAGATTGATGCTGAGGTGCAATCTCATTTTATAAGCTTCTGTGGGGGAAATGACATAGCATATTAAGTATTCAGCAAACAGTTTTTAATTTACTGACATTGTCATTCATCTATATAATGATGTCCTCTATAATTAAGGTTAGGGTCTTCTTTATTTAACCTTCTAGGGTATTTTTAACAATCAGCTTCTGTAGCTCAGCAGAGACATGCTTTTCCCATCTATGCTCTCATTTCATCTCTGCCTTGTTAATATCTGTGTGATGAGCTTTGCGACCTATAACCATAAAGAAGAATGACAGAGCTCTGTTTGCATTCCCAAAGACTAAACTCAGACCTTAATGAATTATACCATACATTAGGTAGCTTCTCTTCAGAGCAATCTAGTTGTTTTTTTGTTTTGGTTTGGTTTGTTTTTTGTTTTTTTTTTTTTTTTTTTTTTTTTTTTTTTTGATTTGATAGTTTTCTGTGTGAGACAGACAGACCAACCCAACCAATCTGGAAGGCTTTCACAGGGTTGTTCAGGGCCTAAGATCATTGTGATGTACAATGTGCATAATGTGATTCAGTCCAAAAGAAGTGAACCGTTTCCACAGCCTTTCATTACACTGCTTTCTTCTGCATACACCATAACTTCTCTTTTCACAACTGTAACTTATTTTGATCTCTTTGAAGACATTAAGTCACCATTAGGAATCCATATCTAACTAGACATTCAGGAACAGCAAGACAGATCAGTGGGTAAAGGCACTGGATGCTAAGGCTAACTACTTGAGTTCAATCTCTGGAACCAAGAAGACAGAAGGAGAGAACTGACTCCTTGAGAATTCTCCGAGGTCTACATATGCACCATGGCATATATGTGAGAGTGTGTGTGTGTGTGTGTGTGTGCGCGGGCACGTCTGTGCGCGCGCACGTGCATCTGCTCCCACACATATATGCATGAGCATACATGCATGTGCATATGTATTTAAATAAATAAATAAATAAATAAGTAGACATTTAAAATACGTATTAAATTGACATTCAAATGATTTTATAATGCTAAACCAACTGAGCTAATCAAATAGACAGTTTGTACCATTTGGTAGACTCATATAGTCTCAAATAATGAGGACTCTTTCACCAGGTATCCTTCAGTCTGCCCCTTGCATGTTCCTCTGCCTCTGTTCTTTCAAAAAAGAACCTAGCATGGATTTAATATTAAGGCTTCCAGACTAAGACTTTTTTAGATAATTAACTTAGGTGTTATTATAGTAGAACTTTGGCTCCTTTTTATCCTGGTAAAAAGAATCAAAATGTTGTTGGCCCTCTATCTATTAACAAGTTGTGGGTTGTTGACAACTTTTTCCCACTAAAAATTTACTTTAGAACAAAATTATTCATCAGCCTTTTATATTTTATCACATTTTTCATATATTGAGTTATCGACCTATCAAATAAAACCAATAACTTATGTAAGCTGTCCAAGTATCAAATCACAAATTACATATTTAATTTCTCTAGTGAAATTCTTTTAAAGGGTTGGGGACAATGCTGACTCAGTCACATGCTTGACAAAAATAAATAAATAACTTTGCTAAAGGTGAGAATGACCAGTAATCATAGCTCCTTCCATGCCAGGCTTCAGAGATGAAAGCAAAATAGCTCAGGAGCCTGCCTTTGGGGAATTCATCTAGATGGAGACAGAAATGTAAAAGAGATGCCCGTGATATGAAGAAGAAGGTGTGGAACAAAGGATCATCTGCTGACATGAGGATGCCCCTGTGAGACAGAGCTAATTGTGCATCCTTTTGCCGCTAGTTGTTCTTCAGAGACTATTCCAGAAAGGATGGACACTCAGGTCAGGATTGAGGGGTAGGGCAAACAAAGGAGTAAGACAAAAGAAACAACAAGAGACTGTGAGATGATGGGACAACTGGGGCCCAAATTCAAGCAATGAGAATTATGAAACCATCACATCCATTGCTTTGAAGCCTGGTACAGACATTAAGCATAGCAGGAAAAAACCAATGTAGATGGCATATAGAGTAAACTAGAAACTCACAATTCTCCTCCCAGAATACCCTAGATCTGAATAAAATCAACTCTTATCTGCCATGGCATTAGAAGTTTTCGTAATTTTGAAATATCCTAAGAATCAGTAAAGTATCAGTGGGATTTAAACGTATTTGCATTCCAAACAACTTAAAACAGCAGAAGCAATCCTAAAAACCTATGTCTGTCTGCTCAAGAGTGAAACTGATTGTAAACCAGCAACTTTTTGTGTACTTATCCTTAATCCATTAATTCTTCCTTACAATTGTCTTTATTTTTTATGTGGGTGCACATACCACTGCATGAGTATGAGGTCAGGAGACAATCTATGCAGTAATGTCTTCCCTTCCCTCACCTGGGTCCTGGGACTTGAGGGTCAAACGCAAGTCATCAGGCTTCACAGGAAGTTCTCTAGCCCACTGAGCCATCTTGCCAGCCCTAATCCAGTAGTTCTGATGGACTTCTTTACTCTAAGGTGACTAATACGTACAAGTCTACTTACCTACCAGACTCTAGGGCCTCCATACTTGCAAGTTCAACTTTTTGTAAACTCTTAACCCTTTCCCAAGAAAAAGTCCGTCTTTTACAGCACTTTTTTCTGGTAGATAACCAATATACAAAACTATATTTATTGAGCACCAACCAGGTACCCAGTGTTAAGAAGTTTTCAGTGCAGAAGAGACTTGCAGAAGCAACACAGACTGTCCTCACTGGTGTGAGAGCCCATAGGAAACAGAGAAAACTACTGTACCACACAAGGAAGCTTATGGCAGTGGAGGCATAGGGACCAATAAGGATGCCTACTGTGTGTCACCCTACTGAACATCACCCTACTGAGCAAGACACATGGAATTATCAGGAAGGGAAAATTTATGAACAGTGGGAGTTAGTGAGATGAGAGCCAAGAATTCCTCAAGCAGAAGGAGGAAAATCTGCAAAAATAAAAAAAATTAAAAAAAAAAAACAGAGGGAAGTGTGGAACATTTGCTCATAGAGAAGAGGCACCTGGTGTAGGAACAGGGAGCCAGGTGGATCCAGAAACAAGGAGGGTTAAAGAGCCAGGCCCAGACCAAGATGCTCCCTAAGTAATTTTAGTGCAGGCTCTGGCATGGGGCAAGCATTAAAATAGTTTTATAAGTGATCTACATCATATTTTCTCTGTCTTCCCAAGTTAATGTATTAATTCAGTGCAACCCAATGGAAATTTCATAGAATTTCCACATTATTTGTCAAGATGATGTGTAAACAATAGCACACTGCCAAGACAATTATGAAGGAGAACAGGGTTGAGAGAGTTGCCAAATTTGTTGATATTCTAAGTCAAGACTTATTATTAAGCCATGATAATTATAACAGTATGATTTCCATACAAGGATAGGTAAATAGACCATGTGGCCATGTATGTGCATGAGAATGGCATTTATAAGTATATAAATAAGCCTTATTTAAAGGCCATAAGAAAGAAAATTAGTTTAAAAAATTATATCAAGCCAAACAGTATGGTGCATGCCTTTAATCCCATCACTCAGAAGGCAAAGGCAGGTGGATCTCTGTAAATTCAAAGCTAACTTAGTCTACAGAGAAAGTTCTGGGACAACCAGGGTTATACAAGTAAACCTTATCTAAAATAAAAAAAAATAATAATTATAATAATAATAATAATAATCATATTAACTTATATCTAGAATATAAACTATAAGGAAAACAAAATGGTGCCCATGGATTGTGGCATACACAAGATCAATTATAAATGAATGAAAACCCAAAGCATGAGAGACAAAACATTACATCTTTAATTAAGAGCATGTAATTGAATATATGTGTGAACTGAGGCTAGAGATGAATTTCTTAAGCACAGACAAGACCAAAAGCACAAGCTATAAAAACAAAAACTGGTATGTGGCCACATTAAATTTTCAATTCGAATCCATCAAATTCACCATTGGAAAAGTGAAAACACGGTAACAGAGATTGGTTTCTAGAATGGAGAAAGGGAATGGAGAAAAGGATTTTTAAAATCAATAATAAGTATAGAACAAAGATGGAGAAGAAAGGAAGAAAGAAATGATAGATGCAAGGGGTTGTGAATACACCAGAAAGGATGCTTGAATGGCCAGTGAACATATTAAGAGGCCAGCATCACTAGTAGGGAAAATGTAGGTTTAGCAATGAAGAGAGAGCATCTCATATCACCAATTTGCCACCAATTTCGAGTTCTGACAATACCTAGTTTGAGCAAAAGTGTGAGGCATCTAAACTTTACTAAGAGGGTTATGCATTATTACATAACTATAAGAGTAATTTGTCAGAAAAGACAAATTTCAAATATGCCTACATGGGTAAGGATGCTTCTCCAAAGTGCATTACTAGACACAGAAGTGTCAAAATACTATAGCCAGATTCAATTTATTTAAAATTAGAGTATGCCATGATAGTATATTCTGGTTTTGTTATTTATAAGTCATATATGTACATAATTACATAATTTTACACATGTAAAATATGTGCCTAGAATGGAAACATGCTAAATTCCCCATTACTTGTATATGGGGAAAGGATTTGATGTAGGGACACAGACCATGCATGTTGTGCTTTGCTCTGTGCTCTAGCTGTGGTAAGGCATGTATGCTTATTACACAACACTTCCTGTGTGGTTCAAATGTTTTATTATTTTTCTTTAGAAATGATGAGCTTGGTTCAGGAATCTATGCATTACAGATGCATGACCACACTATTGACATTTCACATAAAAGACTCACATTTATTTCCTTCTACCTCCCTACTTTCATTATTCTAAACAGAGAACCAGGCCGAGGTTTAAATTGAGTATTTTTCCTGGACCAGCTCATTGAAGGACAGAACTAGAACTAGACCAGATGTTTGGCCCTAACAGCAGCTCCCTCCAGCCCAGCTGCCACTGTGTGTCGGGAATGAGTGGATGCCATGGAGACAATCTGAAATGGCTTGACTGAAGGGAGACAGGAACTGTGGTTCTCTCCAAATAGTGCTCAGACTCAGCTGACAACTAGCCTGTTTCCATCACAGATGCTGATAGTCAGAGGCTAACACTGCCTGTCACCCAATAAATGGCTACAGAAATGCTTCTGGCAAACTGTGGGGCTCAGTTGCCTCTGTCTTCCCATTTCAAGGCATAAGGCTAACAGCTCTTGTTAGCAGCTTTATAGTTTTTCAAATACCCACTGAGACATGAGAAAAGATGAGAGAGAGAGAGAGAGAGAGAGAGAGAGAGAGAGAGACAGAGACAGAGACAGAGACAGAGACAGAGACAGACAGAGAGGCAGAGAGGCAGAGAGAGAGAAGCAGAAAGAGATACAGCGATAGAGATAAAGAGAGAGACAGAGAGGCAGAGAGACAGAGAGGCAGAAAGAGATACAGCAATAGAGATAAAGAGAGAGACAGAGAGGCAGAGAGACAGAGAGGCAGAAAGAGATACAGCAATCGAGACAGAGAATCTGTGTAATATAAATGTGTTCACATGTATATATGCATGCCTGTGGAGGTTAAAGGTTGATACCAAATGTCTTCCAAAATTCTCCACCTTGTTCACTGACACAAGATCTCTCACTTGAACTTAGAGGTCCCCCATTCAACTAGTCTAGCCTTCCAGCTTGCCCCAAGAATGCCCTGTCTCCACCTTTCAAGCACTGGGGAAACAGGTAGGCAACATGTCTGCCAAGCATTTACGTGGATACTGGGACCCTAATGTGGCCAGTGCTTTACCAACTGAACCATATTCTCAACTCAAGCTTGGATTCTGTGTGTATAAAATACCATGTCTGTCTGATATTAGCATCCCATTTGAAAATTGATCTCAGTAATGATTCAAATGAAGGATGGGAAGTGAGCCTGCATCTGCAGAGAGATGTGATAACCAAATCACTGTGGAATTAACTTCTGGTCATCTGGAAAGCTGCCATTTCTGCACCCAAGTACTTTCCATAAATGATCCAGCTCACCACAGGCCCAGAACACAAGAAACCAGGACATTGTTCAAAACATGGGAAACAAGTGTGTACCAAGAAAGCCTTTGTATCAGTGGTGTTTTGAAATGTGTGTTTGCTGACACATTTTCCAAACCCACAGAGTCAGTCCCTAGACAGTACTTAGCTTCCTTTAAGGCACTTCTGAAAGGAATTACTTGTTTGCTTACAAAGTGATTCGTAATAAACTCTGAACAAGATTCAGCTCAGCATATACGCAGTTTGTTAACAAATTGAGATAGTAGTTCTTGACTGACAGTCGGTGTAACCAAACCTAACGATTCTACCACCTTGCATAAAGGAATTAATCAGTCTCATTGATGACAAGCAAGGGCCATGAAGCTGTCATCTGGGTACTGGCAATGAGTCACCCTGTTTCATGAATAAAGAAAAAGAAGCAGAGTAGTTTTTTTGTCAAAAGTATTTTTATTGATGTCTACTTGTTTGGTGTTTTTAAATAGTTTGCATCTAAACTAAGTCCATGACTTGAAATATGATGAACGTGGTTGGACCTCTCGGGTCCCCAACTCCTCAGCAGCTCCATCAGGACACACAATCGCCATCTCTGTCTTACCACTTGCAGGAGAATTCTTTACCCCCCTCCCCTTCCTAAACCTACTCGTAAGCATTAATGAAAAGGATCACTCCAGCAAAAATCCTCAGGGCTAGCCTGAATTATTCTCTTTCCTACATATCACCTGTGTATCTTTATATCCAATGTTTCAAGAAACTCCCCATATCTGTGTTCAGTCTCCAAGCAAATCAACAATTTGGTCACATCTCAGCATATAAAGGAAAAAAAAAAAGCCATGACCTGAAGTGACTTTGGTTGTCCCTAAATGGCCGTCATTCCTTCTGCCTTTGATTTCTCCTTCCTCTTAACATAGTTTTCCAATTGCTGCTTTAGAAACCAGCACAGCCCTCCTAGCCCTTGCTATAGTTTCTGTCACATGAAACAATCAAGCTAGATCTGTGGCTCTACACCAAATTTCACCTATTATTACTCCCTGCTTTCTGACCTTTTAAATAAATACAGGAATGAATGATCAGGGGTCCTATTCAGGGTTTTAAAAGCCAGAATGGCCACTTGAGAAGGGCACAAGTTTGAGTTAAAAATCCAACTCATCCATTGAGTGGTTCATTTATCCAAATGGATTTAACACAAAGGGTCCAGACGTAGTAAATGATGCAGAAATACCAATGCTGATTTCCCTGGCTTGATGAGAATATAGGAAGTGCACGATGCAACAAGCAAATGTACAAGCTATTATTTGTATCTTGGTTAGGGTTTCTACTACTGCAAGAAAGCACCGTGACCCCAAGCAACTTAGGGAGGAAAGGGTTTATTTCCTCTCATAGGTTACATCACATCAGAACCTGGGAGCAGGAGCTGATGCAGAGGCCATGCAGCTGCTTACTGGCTTGCTTCGCATAGCTTGCACATTCTGCTTTCTTACACTATCTAGAACCTCCTACCTGAGTTTTCATTTCTGTTTACTTTCAAGTTTTAATGCTATAGAAGCAGCCAGGTCCTGGCCACATGGAGAAGGAGCTCTGGAGGTGGGAAGATGCTCCTCAAGAGAAGAATACTGATGCTCCTGCTTCGGCACAGATCCAACACAATGAGGCAAATTTTAATCCAAAGGGTTAGGCAAATGCTTTGTGATTTACATTATTAGAGGCAGTAGAATTTCATTTTTCTTATTCTAGGATGAGCAATGACCATAAAGTCTTTTTATCATACAAGATTTAGAAGAAGAAGAAGAAGAAGAAGAAGAAGAAGAAGAAGAAGAAGAAGAAGAAGAAGAAGAAGAAGAAGACGACAAGGAGGAGGAGGAGGAGGAGGAGGAGGAGGAGGAGGAGGAGGAGGAGGAGGAGGAGGAGGAGGAGGGAGGAGAGCAAATTTAAAGCTGAATTGGCATTTTTTCCCTTTCAGGAAAGATGAGTATGGTGCGTGTCTGACCTTCACTAAGAGAAAAAATTACTTTCAGACCAGGTACCCCACAGATAATGGAAGACACAAAGTAAATATACACCTTCAAAGTGAAGTGACCGTCGGATCAGATATGAAAAATGAACTGTCCAAGTAAATTTTGCTGTGAAGAGAACATTTTAATATTTAAGCATGAGAATTTTTTGATACAAGATTTCATTCCATGAGCCATGATAGTCACAGACTTTTGCCAATACTCACCCTCTGCCCACTTCCCCGTCCTGAGTGCTAGGATAATAATGTACACTACTATACAGGTCCTTCCTTGATAATGGTTAGTATTACCAATACATATTGTGTCACCTATAAAACTGCCAGGTCTTTAAATCACCAAATCTTGGAATTAAATTTTCTCACTAGCTTAAGATTTTCTAAACAAATAGTTTTAACATTTTTAACTCACTGGTGTATATACATCATATATACCCATATAATTGTACACATATATATTATATGCAGAGATCTGGATGTGTGTGTGTATGTGTGCACATATGTACAATCCAAAAGCCATCTTATTAGTGTATGAGATTGACATTCAGTCAAGGTATGTATTCAGGAAAAAGCAGCCAATTTCAAAAAATTAAAAATTAATTTAAAAAAGCTATAGCACAACTAATGAGAGCCATTAATGAAAGCTTTAATGCAGGTTTCTGCATACCTTCTCCATTTGGAACATGTGTCTGTGAACAAAAGTTCAATGGGATATTGTTGGTAGTAACAAGGAAGATGAATGGCCCTAAATGTCCATCGTTATGGAAATGGAAAATGAAATTATGGTCTATCGATACAATGCAACTGTATATAACTGCAGAAGGAAGAAACTGTAACTATGTGTAATATGGATAATGCTCAGAAACCATTTTTGATCAAGAGAAGTGATGTAGGCAGCAGAAGGTTGGATAGAGAGCAAGACCATTTGTGCATCATTTAGGAGCATACAGGGTGCTATGAAATCTTGAGGTTATTATTTTAGATGTATTCATATGTAATAAAAAGTGAAAATGCATGCATAGAAGTGGCAGGCACTGGATTCTAATAATGATGACTTCTGGGAAAAGAGGAACAAAATCTCTACAGAGGATACTAAGAGGGCGTTGCTGGCGTTGCTAGTCTCATGTCTGAATACTCACACTAGTGGTGAATATGTAGGTTCTCCTTTGTTACTCTCCATACTTCTATGGACACTGATTTTTTCTTAATTGGAGATGAATTTCCATTGAAAAATCCTTTTGAAGACATCCCAACAGTGGTAACTGTGCAGACATATCCACGGCAAAAGCATTCTGTAATGTTCTATTTATTTTGCAAAGCTGTCATGGCACTGCTGTGGCTTCCTAAAAATATATGCTGCCCCATTTTCCACCCATTGAGAAAACTCAATTAGCATGTTAACTACAAAATATTGAAAGGCTGAGCAACCAAGAGTGATAAAACTTCTACAACTCAAAGCAGATAGGAACAGGTGAGTGGGGATGAGAATGAGGGAAGATTCTCTTCTTTGGACTTTAACCACCTTTTTGTATTATTCCAACAATCTCTAGAAATATGATGTCTTCTATAAACACAAGAGGGAAATGCATCAGTAAAGATAAAACACTTGGAGAGTGTTTAGTAACTTCCATGGCATTGTGTTGTGTTCCCTGTGTTGTGTTCCCTTGTCAGGCTGGTCATTACTGTAGCTTGCCAGGTTCACAACTGGGTACGTTGATAACTTTTCTCCTCCAGTAGTGTGCACAGCATCTTAGAGCACTACTGAGGCTAGCAAGCAGGAATAAAGCAGACCAGCACCAGCTTGATTTCTCTCTCTCTCTCTCTCTCTCTCTCTCTCTGTGTGTGTGTGTGTGTGTGTGTGTGTGTGTGTGTGTGATGTATATTCATGTGTATATATTTTAGGAAGTTTGTATAGTGGTAGACTTCCATATGTTTTTCACATGGTCTTTAGTGTTAGCCAATGTCTCAAGGCCCATTTCACATAATGGAACCCATAACTGGCACTATTATCAGAACCAAAAACCTAAGTTTAGGCAGGCCACAGCCCCAGGGGGAGAACATATGACCATTACTCGGCTAAGTGGACATATTATTAAACAAACTCATAATGACTTACAGAAATGCCATGGTCCATCGTTTAGCCCTCACTAGAGAGCCGTTTTGTTTGTTTGTTTGTTTGTTTGTTTGTTTTCCAACAGTACAATAGATGATGGTTAACACAGATTCATACTGGCCAAAGTCAAAAGAAAAAAAAAAACTGTGAGGTTCTCAATATTCAGTGATTTCACACCTGTATCACATCCACTCCTCCCAAGGCTCGGGGACCATGGCAGAAAGGAGTAAGAAAGATTGTAAGGGACAGAGGGAGCAGATGACTACACGTGCTTTCCATTCACAGCAGTGTAACTGCACATAGAAACTCAACACTGCTTATGACAGCATGCAGAAGATCTGCGCAAGCTGAAGCCAGATAAAATTCCAGAAGGAAGGGAGGAGATGGGGGCATGCAGTCCTATTCTTAGCTCTGAAGGTATTGGGAACTGATAGCTAATGGGATAGAGAAAGTCATATTCATTAAGGGTGTGATTCCTGGTAGGTCCACTTTGCTTCAGTGGAAGGCCACACATCTAAGAATAGATGGGCATCACAGATTGGATTCAATAAGTTCTTTTATTTTATTTTTTTTAAGTTGGGCAGTTAGGGAATGGAGGTGGATCTAGAAAGAGCCAAGCCAAGGGGGAAGTGAATATGATCAAAATATGTCTTAATAAAATTCTCAGAGAATTAATAAGAGTACTTTTTAAAAATGATAGCACATCTTTAGTAAATCATGTCAAGGTTAATTTCAGAATAGATTTGTTCTTTAAAAGCCAAGTAAAAATTTGGTACAAAATCTTTATGTCTAAGCCAAGATAATGAATGGTTTCTATTTATTTAACTTGGGTTCTATTTCATTTCTTTAATAGATGACTTTCATTTGAGAAGACAAGTTTTATAATACTAATAATATATGACACTGAACAAAAAAGTAATATTTTACAAAATAAAATATTATGAACCTAAAAGAGTTAGTCCAAATTTAAAGACTTATACCTGGACCTCAACCTTAAAGGATATGTAAAAAAATAGAGAGGGGGTGAGGAAAAGGCGGCTCTAGGGCAGTTCAGTGGCTAAGAACACTTGCTGTTTTGGTAGAGGACCTGGGTTTAGTTACTAGGACACACATGGCAGCTCACAGCCATACATAACTCCAGTTCTAGGGCATCCAATTGCCTTTTCTTAACTTCGTGGGCAATAGACATGCATGTGGTGTATATACATACATGCAGTCAAGCACTCATACACATAGAGTATCATAAACAAGTCTTAAAATTATAAACAAAAATTTAGGGTAAAGTCTACTAAAGAGCCATGATTCTCATTCAAGAGAGTTTCCCAGTGTGATGTGGAGGGACACAAGAGAAGTTGTCAGGTATATGTAGTATTTGGGAGGATCATTGTAGCTACCTATAGCTTTATTTTCCATACTTATCAATGACAATGGCAAGAATATTGTGGAGACTAAGTGATCATTATATGTTTTTAAGGGCTAATCTAAACATCTGGAAGGTCACAACACAATAGAAGGTCGTTCTGGAGCTTCTGAGAAGGTATGCATTCAGATGGGGGCTGGAGAGACGGCTCAATGGTTAAGAGCAGCTGGCAAGATGGCTCAGTAGTTAAGAGCACTGACTATGTTTTCAGAGGACCTGGGTTTAATTCATGGCACCCACGACTGCTGCAACTCTAGTCTTAAGTCCTTTGAGGGCACTAAGCACGTGTGTGGTACACAGACATACATGCTAATAAAACACTCATACCCATAAAATAAATCAATAAGTATTTTTAAGAAAAGAAATTCAAATGACCCTAACAAGAACTCATTTTAATTTTTTAAATTACTTCACTCATCTATAAATTATCGAGACAAGTATCACAGAGGATTAACTGCCAATTGATAAAATAATAAAAAGAAGACATTTTCAAAAAAAAAATGTATTCTTGTTGAAATCATATAACAGCCTATTGTTATTAATGCTACCCTTTTCTCCATATTTTAAAATAAAATTATAAAGACCTTTAAGGTCCCAAAACAAAAGAAATTTGAGCTTATATAATAAAAATACAGCCTTTTTGTTTTTTGTTACAAAGCCTGAAGACTGTAGAAAACAGTATCCTGGGCACTGGGTATAGGGAGTTAGGATCTGGGGACAGGCATGTAATCACTGTCAAATAGAAAGCAGGCCCTAAAGGTAATTTTAGTAATGGAAAAAAGACAAATATATAGATGAAACTGAAGGCCAGGGCCACCACACACTGTTGTGTCTGGTGGGGGAAGGTACTCAGTGCAGTTCCAGCTATTGAAAGGGACCTTAACAAGACAAGTCTGGAATTGCTGCTTATGTTGTATCCTAGAGGTTGTAGAGTCGTGAGTGTGTGTGTGTGTGTGTGTGTGTGTGTGTGTGTGTGTGTGTGTGTGTAAGAGACGGGGAGAGAGAGAGAGAGAGAGAGAGAGAGAGAGAGAGAGAGAGAGAATGAGAATCGCCCTTTACGAGAGCTCTCATCTAAGTAGAGAAGGCAGAAATCTAAACAGATGAAACACAGTGAGAGTGCACACACTGAGGGGAGGGGACTCAGAAAAGGGTTGTGGTAAGAGTCTGCCATAGGAACCTGAAAAAAAAAAAAGTAACCATTCAAGAACAGGTGGGTCAGGAGCTCCTGGGAAGGTGAGCAACAATGAATGAGACACAGATATAGGAAACAGCCCAGTGCATTTCCTGATGACAGGACCCTATTAGGGGAGGTTCTGGAAAATGCGTATGAGTGCTCAAAAAGCTAGCTCTGACTGAAGCCATATCTTCAAGCTACAACTGCAGACACACCATGGCCTTGCACTAAGGTCCTGGCTGTCACACGAGTTCTATAAGCCTCGGGCCAGCCTATGGTGCTGTTCTGTATCATTTTGTACTTATACACATCCATTCTTCCAGCTTGCTTCTTGTTCCACACTTTTTCTGTATATCCTTGTATTATGTAAAATGAACGACATTCAACTAATTCTCCATACCAATACATTAGGCTTAGAACTTCTTCACGATGTCTAATATCTTCACCTTTCACTTAAGAAGGTGTTTCTGTACATCTAAGTACACCAACCATTACATCACACAATAAAAGATTACGTCACACTTGACTCAAATCACAACCATTACACATTTTGGCTGTTTCATCATTAACCACCACATATATTAACTGAGATGGCTAACCTGCTTTGCATATGACGTCTCAACCTATGCGACTTAACATTAGTAGTTTTCTTACAAATAAATCTAGAGAAGTACAGTGGTTGAGTTAAAGACAGCGTATCAAGACAAATGTCTAACTTGCTCTTTTCGAGTTGTTTCCAGATTGCACTCCTACTGTCCTGTAAGCAAAGCCCCTATTCCCCTCCCTTCCCTGTTGATTTTCATCTACTGTGCTCAGCCGATCAGTGCGCATGTGCAGGCAGAAAGCGCCTGTAAGAGGATTGGGACACTCTTGCTTTGATTAGAAAGTACATGCTGATGCTCGGTCATGCTCGGTAAGCTGCAGAACTTTCAGAGCAGTGTTCAGAGATGTCTTTCCGCCGTGGCTTAGTCCAGGGCTGCATCACCTTCACGCCCGGAATACACATAATTTGTTTGGCTTGCATTTGAAAATTAAGAGATTTAATATAAAAACTTGGGGTTAATGGTGTCTCTAGGAATTTTATGTATGTAATATTTGCACAACAGGTATTACTGGCAAGAGGCAAGTGTGCTGCCCTTTAGTTAAAGAAGATACCTTTAAGGGATGTTTTTTAGTCTTACCACTGTTTGTACTTGAACCGAAGAGTTTGAACAATCTATGTGTAGCCAGACTAATAAAAACTTCTAAATGGAATTATAGTATGGGATTTAAATATGCTGAATATCACACCATGGCATCTTTAAAGAATAGCAATAATTGCAGTAGGCTTGGTCTCTGAGTTGATAACTTCTATCCAGTTCTATATTATAAACAGATGTTACCATAAAGCACATACACAAATCTATACAGAATGCATTGGTGAAATGTACATGGCTACAAACACTATAATTGCCAATCTATTATTAGAAATATATGTAACATTAAATTTCAAACATTAAATATAGGAATTTTTATTCACATATACTTTCCAATATAATTCAACTTCAAGTTATAATAAGCTCACTTGGAAAAATAATAGCCAATTAAAAATTTAAATATCTAGCTTGTGATCAGAGGACAGAATTATATTCATTCCACTAAGTCCAGAAGCATAATTAGGTATATGTCTGTGCATGGTGTCATAATTCTGTAGGCAGTTAGTTATGCAAGACCATGTAGGAATGAGGGCAAGTGAAATAGGGGTCCCAAAGTCTTTCCAATTGCCACATAAATACAGTCATGCAGAATAAAGATGACAAAACCCTCAGGAGAAAATTTGAACAGAGGTTAGAAATATAAGCACAGCTTTGTCAAAAGAAAGAGGCCCAGGGTTTTATTTTAGCAAATCTTAGTTAAACATATCAAGAGGATTTACACTAAGGTTTGCAAGTAATATAGAGTTGCTTTAAAGTGTAATGCATGGGACTTAAGATATCCTCCATAAAGGGATTTATGTGACAGGTGAGAAAGAGAATGTGTTCAAGTGTGTTTTATGTCAATGGCTGTTAAGATAAAAAAAAAAAAAAAATGTTTCTTTTGCCCTAGCATCCACTGTCCTGTGAATATAAAAGCACAGTAGCAATAGATTGAGTGGCTTAAGGCTTAAGCTGGTATTAGGTGTGTTGTGTTGTGTTGTGTTTTTCAAGATAGGGTTTCTCTGTGTAACATCCCTGGCTGTCCTGGAACCTATCTTGTAGACCAGACTGGCCTCAAACTCACAGAGATCTGCTTGTTCTGCCTTCAGGCTGCTGTAATGAAAGGCCTGCGCCACAACCACACTGTTTAGCTACTTTTCTTGCTGTGACAACAGAACCTGACAAAAGCTACATAAGAAACTAAGGACATAGATTTCCATGGGCCAGTCCATCATCCTGGGAAAGTCATGACAGAAGAACTTGAGGAAACTGGTCATATTACATCCACAGTCAGAAAGCAGGGAGAGTTGGATGCTGGTAATTCGCTTGCTTTCTCCTTTCTGTACACTCCTGGGCCCAAGCCTAAAGAATGATGCACCTCCCCTTTAGGGTGGGACTTTCTATCTCAATTAACATACTCAAAAACATTCCTTATAGGTATGGAGAAATGACAGCTACTTCAATAACTGTGGTAGGAAAAATGGATCAATAATCCATATGGAAAGAAATAAAACTAGGGCCCTTGCCCTCACTGTATACAAAGATCAACTCCAAATAGAGTTTTAAAAAAAACCTTAATGTAATACCTGTGTGTAGAGAATATCATCTGTATTATATGGATATATCATCTGTCAATTCAAAGGCCTATGGCTTAGTCAGGAAATAGAGTTGGGACATCCAGAAGAGAGTAAGGGCTCAGGAAGAGCTGCCCAGGAAGATGTGAGGAGATAGACACTTGGTACCTGAGAACAAGTAATGGTCCTGTGGCAGAATATAGGTTAAAACAAATATGTTATCTTTAGTTATGATCTTTTCAGAGTAGAGCCAAGCTATATGGCCAAGGTATTTACAAATATATTCTGACTCTGATTCTTATTTCTAGAAGCATGGGGCTGGGAGGAAGAACCAGGGGCTAACCTTAACATACCTGAAACTGTGAAACTAAACACAAAAGGTAAGAAAATTACTGTAAGACATAGGTATAGGCACAGACTTTCTGAAAAGATATCCAATAACTCAGCAAATTGGCAAATGAATTGTGTGAAATTAAAAGGCTTCTGTACAGCAAATGAATAGTTAATTTTGTAGAAATACGGCCTGCAGAACCAGAGAAAAATCCTTAATGGCTGTATTGTGGACAGAGGGTTGGTTTTAGAATACATAAAGATCTAAAAGAAATTAATATAAAAATGCCTATCCACGGTCAATAATGAAATAAACAGGCAGTTCTCAAATGATGAAGTACAAGTGAGCAGGAAACATATAAAAAAATGTTGAATATCTTTAGCTACTATAAAATGTAAATTAAAACTATAATTTAAAAGATCATATTAGTTAGGTAACTCATACCCAGAAAGACAAATGTTGTATGTTCTCTCTCATCAGAACAATAGGAAAAAAAAGACATCATAGTATGTGACTGATTGCTGAATAAGGATATTTTAAATCCATGGTTATTAATAAAGGAACAAAGGTAGACTAAGGAAATGTATGCCTCAACCAGAGCACAGTGGAGCAATAAGATTTTAAAAAGTGCATTGAGAGTCTCTCTTCCTAATCAGGTTGGTTATCATAAGGAAAACAAGCAACAACTGTTGGTCAGATTTCGAAGAACAGGGAACTCTTATTCATTGCTGGTGAGAGCATAAATGACATGTTCACTATGAAAGTCAGTGTAGAAATTAAAGATAGACTTTTTCCTAGGACTCAAACAGATTCTGGGCATATACCCTAAGACTCTGTATTACAGAGATACCTGCACATCTTTGTTTATTATTGTAATATTCACAATCTCCAAGTCACAGAATCAGCTTAGGCATCTTGGACAATCAGGTTGGCTACTTGGACTACATCTGGTTTTAAATTCAAAAATGGAGGGCACACCTGTGAGGAATTTTTTAAATGAGTCAATAAAGGAAATGTGGTATGTGTATATGGTTGAGTTTTATTCAGCCACAGGAAGAATGAAATGTTTGTTTGTTTGTTTGTTTTTGGACAATGAATACAACTGAGAGTGGTCATATTAAGTGAAATAAGCCAGACACAAAAACACAAATCTTATGTTTTCTCTCATTTGTGGACCTTAGGTTTTATTTTTTTTTTTCTTGCAATCAGCAGAGGTTTATTAGCAAGACTTGGCTAGCCAAAGGTCAAACTGCTCGTCCATGCAGGAACAGAATTTGACAAAAGACCAACAAGTTGAGGGGCTTTTTATAGCACGGGGTGGGGAAAGGGAGAAATTTTCGCGCAGTTACACATGATTGGTTGCTTTACAAATTTTGAACATCAGCAGGCTGTAACACTGGGAAGACCTCAAGGGGGGAGGAGTAACCAAGAACAGTGGAAAGTTAGCTAGTTCTTGGAACCACCCAGATGACTTGCATCTTTCTTTGTGGTCAGGAATGTGTCTTCCTGCTTTGGGCCTTCCCCACCCACAGGTGGGTTTTCTTCCCTGAGGCTTGAGGAATGTTAACCTAGCAAGTGTTCTCTGACTCAGGGATAATGTACTCTTCCTGGAATGTATCCCGGGGCAGTGAAGTCCTGAAATCTTACATTCAGTTCCACTTTCTGGAAGCTGCATTCTGTTGCTCAGGTCTAGGGGTAAAGAAAAAGCCTGTATATATTTTATAAAATGGTCTTTAGGTTTTATATAAACACATAAAACCACTTACATGCATAAGACATTTACACAGAAGGGAGACTTTGGTCAGTTAAATGTCTCCCTGCAGCCTCTGCTTAAGCATCTAAAATGCTCAGATCTAAAAGCTAACAACTGTGAGTTTCAGTCTTCCTTAAGCAGTTTATCCCTCAGTGTCTTCTGTAGGACATGATGGACATCTAGAATAGGCTTCTGAAACCTGTGATCTTAGGGATGGGATGATGTAAGTAATGGAAGGCTGAGTCCAAGAGGTGATTAAGTCTCTGGTGATCCATTGAGAATGGCAAAGGTCAGTGAGTTCGACTGTGGCCCTTGGTGAACACTTGAAGGGTTATTCTTCCTCCTGACTCAATATCCACTCAAATACAATTTCCAAGGTCCCGCTCTTCAGTCCATTCCCAGCATGGGATCACCCTGCCCCACTGCTAGCCACCAACACTGCTCACCTTGATCAACACCACAACCTTCCTGCTTATTCCTCAGGCAGCTTCCCACTTGATGTGTTCCCTTTCCCATTATAATGCCCTCTGCTGGGAAGTTCTTCCCTTTGACATCCTGGTGCTCACTCTCCACCCTTCAGAGTTTATTCAAATGTCACCTTACTCATGATGCCTACCCTGACTCTTCTTAAAATTATAATGTACATCTATTCATATTAGTAGCTTTGGAGTCATTTCTCTAGTTCATTTTTCTCTACTGTGCCATATAGTGTATTTTTCTCATCTGTTTACTGCCAGTCTCAATACAATGTAAGCTCTACTTGATCAAAGATTTTGCCCATTTTGTTCACTGCTACATTCCTAGTATCTGAGGCAGTCCCTGTCATATAGTAGATGTTTAATAAATCTTTGCCAAAGGAAGGGGTGGGTGAATGAATAAAGGGATGACCCTTTCTCCTAAAACGCTAAAGAGTCCTCCGTGTGATACAAAGCTAGACATAACTCTTGGCCTCGAGGTGCGGAGACACTCATTTAATGGTAGTACAGTGACATATATAATATTGTTATGAGATGACTTGGAAGTGTTGGTACATAGTGAAGGGTTGGGATGAGATAGATTTAATACTGCAAACTCTTAGAGAGCTATGGATATTCACACATAGGGCAATGAGGATATAATGCCACAGAGGAAGGGCCACAGTAACAAGCCATGTTCAGTTTTCTTGGTTTACAATAAGCATGGCCTGAAGCACTTCCAGGACTTTACAGCCCTCTCAATTGGTAAGGCAGCCCAAGTATTCTCATGCAATTGTCTGGAGAATTGGGACAAATGGGCAGCCTGGCTGAATTAGTGACTTGATTTTTCTGTATTTCCTTTCATGGGCTTAGAGAAAATTATTCTCTATTAATAAGAAATGCATGCTTTTTGTTTAAATTCAGACTAAGCTGTTTATTTTAATCTTTGTAATAATACCATTTTAAACATTTTTAGAATTGCCTCACTTCACAGTTTCCCACCGCTCATAACTACAGTTAGTCATGAAACACACAGAAAATAAAGTTCCTTTTCATGAACATGTTCAAAATATATTAAAATTGTCTTTTCTCCTGACCTCCAGGTTGGCAAAATATTTCCCACTCTTCTCAGTTTGGTTTATTACATAGAGGGGTTTTTTTGGATGTTTGTTTGTTTGATTGTTAAATGAGACAACTTCATGAAAGACATTTTAAAAAGAGTTTAAGGTTGAAGAACAAAGATGGAGTCTTTGATCCTAGAAGTTAATTCAATTTCTACTCAAAAAAAGTGAAACTTCTGAAGATGAGATGATCAATGATAACTTACAGAATCATGGGCCTAAGTTATGTGTCTATGACATCTTCAACAGACAGAACCTTAAATGGAAACATTCTGACTCTTTCCTTTTTGTGAGGAGAAGAGAATTCTTGTGCTAGTGCCGGACCAGCAAACACTGGAGCGAATGGAATGGTAAAAGCAGAAAAGGGTAGAAAAAGGAACAGACCACAAGTAGAGTCCCCAGTCAACGCTGTCTGTCTGCCGCCTGCCCAGGCACTCACTCAGCAGCTGGCCCTGTCTCACTCCGAGAGGAGACAGATCCTCAGCAAAGCTGCTTTACCCCTGCTAATCTGCCTATGTAAATGAGGACATTTAAATATGATGTTCTCAACAATTTTATGCTTTGTTCTAAGCTCAAAATAAAGCTTCCCAGGTGTTCTTTTATAAATAGGACTGCAATGGATTTCAACAAACCCTCATATTATGTGTGGCAACTAAGAAGCCAGAGTTTCTTTTTCAGGTGTAACTAATTCTAACACCTTGTAAAGGAATAAACTGGAGGAGGGCGTTAGCAGATCACCAGGCATTTTCTTCTTCCAGAGATGTATCAATTTTGACTTGGCAATCACCTCGTCAGATGAACAGGACTCTGAAAACCACTGCAAGTTTTCGGCCATCATTTGTTTGCTGTGAGACTTTATATGAGCTGAGACTGGGTTTCACTCATGCCTTTGGCAAACAATTCAAATGAGGTTCACGACATGACAGCGCTAATCTCGTGGTTGAAATATTAAAACCTCATACATGAAAGACTTATTTTTTTAATAAGATCAATCACACTGGACATTAGTTACCCTCCCCAATTAAAATCCACTTCCCTTGCAAGCAATTTATTAAAGAAGTCTGCCTACTACAAACGCAAATTAGTGTGATAGATTTTTCTGACCCAGTTAGGATGGACAACTGCTGGCTATTCCTAAACTCTAGTTTTTCTGCCACATCAAAAATTTCTTATTAGCATCCAGTTGACACTAGGCAAAAAAACAAGAGTCTTTCAATAGTTTTATAAAAATAGATACACCAAAGAATACACATGCACACAAGCCTGCACACATGCACACACTGACATGTACACCAAAACTATCTCTCTTGAAGTATCCTCCCAAAGCTCAGCCATCCTCCCATGTTTTAAGGAATAGTTTCATGGACCACACCAGCCACAGAATGCCCCACCCCAGCCTTAGGATACAATCTTATTGATAAGTAATTACTTCTTCTTTTCTTTAAATGTATAAAATTTGAACAATAGCTAAAGTGACTAATGAGGGTCTAAGTTGAAGACATAACTTAGCAGCTAGGTTGGAAGTAAGAAGGTGACATTTGAGCTAGGTGTAAAACATCACCCATATTTGCCTACTTTCTTGCAAATAGGAGGCAATCTCAAGTCATTCAGGCCATAGACTTGCCTCTTCCACTCTCCTTCCACAAACAGGGCAGCTGCTCCAAGCTTGGGAGCTCCTGTGCTTGCCTGACTATATCATGAGTCCGATTCCATTACCTTTTTCATTTTCCAAACCTTATGTGCCTGTCCATCCTCCTCTCTCCCAGCAGATGGCTGGCCTCTTCCTGCCTCCCAGTCTTTGTCTCCAACAGCCCTCTGATACCTACCAACATCCATCTCTGCCCATGGAGGCTCCCACTTATCTATTACACACTTGAGCAGATTCACTCAGCACTTCATTCTGTTATGGCCCTCAGAGGGCTCCATGGAAGAAGAGAAATGAGTTAGCAGGTTAACCAAAATCCATTTTCTGCTTTCTTAAACACATCCAGCTCACACTGGGGATGGAGGCTCACACTGCCCTACTCCATGCAAACCATGTGGGAGAGGCCTTTAATGTCTTTGTCTATGTCCTGTGGAGGCACTACACTGCCCAGTATAATATCAGACTCTGATCATAGGATAGAAGAGAACAGGAGGTTAAAATGCATGGGCAAAGTGTCGGAAATACTCATTGATGTTCTCCAGGAAGTAATGACCTTCAACAGGACAACAGCCATAAGTCTACCTGTTAATAATCCCAAGACATAAAACCTCCCCAAATCTGGCAAGCACTACCAAGATGGAATTTGTATATTAACTTATAGCAGGTACATTTGTCTTTACCAAAGGAGAACATGAAAGGTTTCATACTTTTAATGAAGGTTGGATATTTTTAATTAATAAAACTTTATGCAATTATTTTTAACTAACACTCATGAGAATCAAATACTACCTATAGTGATACATTATTATTTAAAATGCAAGTATGCAGACATACTAGGGAATAACTATACTAATTACTCACTATAACTATTAAAATGGCTCTTGGAGACGTTTCATACTGTTCCCACCACCTGGGAGAGCCATCTGCTTTTTTTCTGACAATGTCAGGTCATTATACCCTGAAAAATCCAACTAAAGTTTCACCTTTTGCAAGAAATCTTCCAGCCCAATCAGCAGCCTGCACAGGGATGGGCTTGTAATCACATTCTCTGTGTGTGAACACTCTCTTCTCTGCTTTCTTCTTTCTGCATGGGAATGCACAGTGCACACAAAAGACTAAACAGCCAACAGCCAAGACAACATACTTAAAGAAACTGATGG
The DNA here is from genome assembly GCF_011762505.2 of Arvicanthis niloticus. Taxonomy (NCBI): domain Eukaryota; kingdom Metazoa; phylum Chordata; class Mammalia; order Rodentia; family Muridae; genus Arvicanthis; species Arvicanthis niloticus. The sequence continues at coordinate 49,517,789 of NC_047661.1, forward strand.
GTCAGTGGAAAAATCAAACTGTCCATTAATCAGCAGAACAATACATTTGTTTGGCAACTTGATCCAGAAGCATATATCCTCGAGCTTAAGCTGACAAGGTTATCTTTGACCACCACTAAAGATTCAGATTTGGAGAAGTGAAATAAACATCCAGGCTCTTCATGACCATTTAACCGAACACTAGACAATTCATCTTACAGGTCTTCAGAAATGTTTTCCTTGCTTTGGGGTTTTGTTTTTCTTAAAAGCCTAGTATCAGATCAAAAGAGAGGATGGACGGGCCAAAGACTCATGAATGATAAGAATGTTCTCCCTCACAAGCATTATTTCAATGAAGAGGGTGAAAAGAGACACAGGAAAATCTGTACAGTAAACTGGGTCAATCATGCGATTTTGAATTATGCACAGAGGAACAGGATATTAAGCCAAACGAAAGTATTGTTTTTCCTTAATATGCAGCGTGTTTGTATTCTCCAGCTTATTATTCTGTAATTGATAGCAAAGCTGTAAGTGGCTCTGAGGATGGCTGCCTGTCTCACAAGATTGCCTCCTTGTGAAGCAGAATAATCAGATGGAAATGGAGAAAAATTTCTGTCAGAGATTTCTTTCTGCAGGCAAGATGCTGTTTTATTTCTAAGTGTCTTTCGGCTGTTGACTATTTTATAATCATTGGCATAGATATAAAAATGGTAAACAATGTTTATTGTTTGCACACAAGTGAGTTTGCATTGGGGCCTTTTACTGCCAGTCATTGCCGGTGCAATCTCAAGACCGTAATAGGCAATCAGAGAGTGATTTATCTGACCTGTTATTGAGAAAGAACAGACATCATTTGGCTCACTTGTGTGCACACTGAAAATGCAAAACAGTGAATTTTTCTGAGCTTTGTTTAGAAGACTGTATGCTATGAACATATTTAGTATTTGAAAGTTTGTTTTTATTGCTAATCTTAATTTTCTTTGTTCAGTCATAGGAAGAAATATAGAAGCAAAGTATAATAGTTCCCAAACCTCAAGGCATCAGTTAGACCAGAAAAGTAGTTCCCTGAGCGTTCTGTGGTAATGTGTGTTGTTTCCACTGTCATGACCAAATTCCAGCCAGGGTAATTACTTCAGTCTATGCCACCCATAAGCAAGGCTCCAGTGGCCTGAGTTAGAGCCCTTTGTTCCCCTGAAGAAACTAAAGGTTAGGGCTCTGCTAAGCAGCTGTCACGTGGTTACATAGCAAGTGAGAATGAAACAAGTTAAGTCACCAAATTCCAGTCACAAAGCACATTGTAAGTACAGCTCACACTTCCAGTATGAACTTACCTGAAAAACCAACCCAAAGTGTTATCCTACCATCTATAGTAGTAAGTGCATATTTGCTGGTTAGTTTAACAGTTACTGCACCTTAAGTTTTGTCCCTGATCCACTGGGGCCATGATCTAGTCAATAGACATCATCCAAATGGCACAAAGAAATGACCAAACCACATGGAGACAGCAGTGAAGAGTGGGGCTTGAGTCCAAGCCTGGATGGTGAGGGAATGGAACTGAGGCAGGAGGCTGAGGTAATAGATAGGGCACAGCAGGTGCACAATTGCCACAGTAAGGGACACATCTCAAGGCAGTGTCTGAGGATGTGTCACCAGAGGCAAAGGTTAAAAAAAAAAAAAAAAAACAGTACAAGAAGACGAGGTGTAGCAGACAGAAGCAAGCCATCCTGAACCCCATAGGGTAAAGCCATTCTGACAGTGTTCCTACAAAGTTTTGACCTTGAGTTTCAGTGGCAAAATATTTTAATGCACTCTTTTGTTTTCTTTTCATAGGACCCAATTAGGCAACTTTATGAAGGGGGCAGATTTGGTAAGCTTCCCAAGTTCACGGCCAGTATGTTGCTTGAGGAGAATCTACACTTCCAAGGGCCAAATTCCTCCATCTTTCATTGAACCATATGCTTGTATCTTACCTCTGACCTGCGGTACTGTGTGGAGCAATTTTCTCAGAATTTGAAGGGAACAATGAGGCTTTTCACTTTAGATTGGCAGAGGCTTCTCCAAGCTGCAGTTAAAATGTGGTGGTCTTTAGTGAGCATAGAGTTTCCTAGCAAGTCAGAAAAGGAAGAATGCAACTTTTAGCTTTTAAAATTCTTATATAAGTCAAGAATTTCCCAGAGAAGATATATCAGAACACTTTTTGAGGAGAGCCTGTGGTTAGCAATTATGCTAATTCTGGACTCAAAGTTCACCCTCAGCTGCCCTAGCAAAAATATCACTTCCTTCTCCCTGTGACTGCAAAGGTTTTTGTTGTCTCTGTTCTTCACACACTCTTGTCAATTGCAATGATTAAAGAAGAGATAGTGACCTGAAGAAACTCCTTTCCAAAATGGGAATACTGTTTCTTTTTTTTTTTTTTTCAAGAATTCTGCCTTTGCAATATTATTGCACCTTTTCTGGAGATGTTTGGGTTACTGTAAGAGTCAATAAACATCAGCTTCTTTCTAGGACAAAATGATCTGCCCTTGCTTCTCTAGGGTAAAGAGGCATCTTTGGTCATGTCAAGAGATGAACTTCATAAGCACTTGTTTGTGGTACTGGGAAGGAAAGCTGGGGCTATATTGACTGACAGAATTCCAATTCTTCACTTTCACTCAGTACATGTTAACTTCTTCTCAAATCTCAACAGTCACCAAAGGGAAGCTGTCTTCCATACCTTGTGGAGACTCAGGCCACAAAGGCTGTGCCACAGTCTGCATGTGCTTCCCGTGGTTGCTCTCGATATCAATATTCATTCATTAGCTAGAAAAAAAAAGTATAGGATTGTAGGGCAGAGCCCGATGGCCATGCCCTGGGATGTTGTATATATCACCTGTCACATTTAATCAACCAGAATCATAAAACCAGGTCTTGTGAATCAGGGGAAACGGAGCCTGTGGTCATCTGAGTACAATACTGCAGGTATTCACGGTCTCTGGACAAGACGAATTTGGATTTTTTTTCTTTTATCTAAAGCTTATACTGTGGAATACAGAGAAAACACAACCTTAACATGGAAACCAGTTTTTTCACATCTAGGAAAGTCCTGTCACTCTTCACCACAATCAATGAATATACCATTGTTCCCTCTGGCAGGAAGTAGCCTCCTGGCAGCACATCCTCCTAGTCAGCACAGAAACAAACACAGCTCCTCCTCATGGTCTAAGTCCCATCTTCTTCAACTAGAAACTAAATATAGCATTTATATAGTACATCTAAAATAGGAGTGTTTCATAAGAGAGACAATGAAAATATAGTACAAGGACAAGGGTCAAACGCCTATATAATATTTTATAAGTCCACTATAGTGGATATTCAACATCCAATGATTCTTTTTAATTTCTATTCCTATTTAAAAATCTCTTGGGTCTTTTTCTAGCAGTTGGCAGAAGCAGATGCAGAGATCTACAGTCAAATATTAGGTGGAGTTCAGGGAACTTTGCCGAAGAGGTAGAGGAACCAGAGAGGTCAAGGAGACCAGGAGAGCTGGTCCACAGAATCAACTAAACAGGGTTCACGGAGGCTCACGGAGATTGAAGTAGCAATCGTGGAACCTGCATGGCTCTGCACTAGGTCTTCTACATACAGGCTGTGTTATTTGTCTTGGGGTGTTTGTGGAACTCCTAACAGTGGAAGTGGGGTGTCTCTGACTAATTTCCCTGTTCTCAGGACCCCTTTCCTACTACTAGGGCGTGTCATCTGACTTGGTTCCAGGGTTTGTTCCTAGTCATGCTGCATTTTGTTATGTTGTATTCAGTTGCTATTCCTAGGAGGTCTGGAAATGGAGGAGGAACCGTGAATCTGGGGAAGAGGGGAGCTGGGTATGGAACCTGGGAGGAGGGGAAGGAGGGGAAGCTGTAGTTGGGATATATTGTATGATAGAAGAAAAAAGAAAAAGAAAAAAATATCAGACTTTGCAATCATTCATTAGTCATCCCTCTCCATTCACAGTCAACTAAGGAGGAGGGGCCCTTTGCTTTTCTAAAATCTCTTCAGGACACTGTTTCAGTTGTACAAGTAGGACCAACTTACTCCAGCCTGCAGACTCAGCTGTGTTGCTATTCTGGCTCAATGTGTCCCCAGGCAGTAGCTCTTAGAGCATGCTTGCAGATCCCTCTTATTCTTGCTTCTCCTCTAACCACACTTGTGGTCCTCCAGTTCTTAGCCATTGTCTTGGACATGACTCCATTCTGCTGTTTCTGTCTTTTGACTGTCTTATAGGACTAAGACCCTCCTAAGTTAGCTTCATCCTCCTTGAGGGCCTCAGGGTATTTCAGTGAAGGCTAATTTTTGTTAGAGCAAGTGTACTGAACTTGGTATAACCATTATCATTCTAGAGGTTAATGCAACATCTACAAGGAGAAATAATAAGCATTTCCATACAAACCATATATTAAACATTTTAGGTTGTAGTTCACATGAGTCCCATGCACATTACAAAAACAAATGTTGGTTAGATTTGTCTTGTACACCATAGTTGGTTTATTCCTGGTCTAGAGCTACACTATCCAATATGGAGCTACTGGCCACATGCAGGTATTTAAAACTAAAATTAATTTGTTTGCTATTAAATAAAATTAATTATCTTAGGTATACTAGTGTAATATCTGTATCTTAAGTAGTCAGTAGGCATCTACAATTATTGTCTACCATGTTTGAAGGCAAAGTCTATTTCCCATCATCACTGAAATTTTAATTAGTTATCACAGGTACATAATTTGGTTCAAACTAGTCTCTTATATAACATTTTATTAAGTCAATCCACTTTTCAAATTGCAGTCTTCTCTCCACATCTATACCTTTTGTTTTTATAGTTGTCAGTCACTCACCTTCACAGCCAACCATTCACCATGACACATCATTCTTTCACAAGTAGGAGGAGCCAAAATCAAAGGAGGAGCTCCTGAAAAACTGAAAATAGAACTACCCTAAGATCCAGTTATACCACTCCAGAAGTTGTAAACATACTCGAACAAATTCTGCATTCAAGAGACACTTTCACATCCATGTTTACTGTGGCACATCTAGTTTATAAGTCACAATGGCCAGGACAGGGAACCAGCCTAGATGTCTGTTAGTAGAAGAATGGATATGAAAATGTGGTTTACGACATTTTCAACGAAATTTTATTCACCCCTAAAGTAGAATGATATAATTCTACTTTAGGGGTGTATATATACACTTGTGTATATATACACAAATAAACAGAACTGAAGTTAATTGTAAGGAAAGTAAAGCAAACTTAGGAAAAAATATATTGCATATTTCTTCATGGAATCTAGATTTATAAAAAATTTTAAATATATATATAATGAATTTATATCTAATATAATGTAATTATATGATATATATTTATTACAACATAAAATATAAATATATCAAAATATATAGTATATAATTTTTATATCTAGATTTTAAAATATATGTATTTACATATATATACATACATATGATACAAAATGGAAGAAAGACTATATATGGGGAAGGAATGAAACCTAAAGGGTATGGGAGGTGATTAAGAAAAGGTAATGAGAGAGATACTACAAGTTTTCTCTGATGTAGAAGCTAGATTCAACTACACACAAAAATAGAAGGCAGGACTCTTGCTGTTCCTAGACTGGCAAGATTTGTATCAAGCTGGATCCAGACAGCCTGCTCATCCAAACTTAACTTTGGTGAACTGCACAATCCTGCTGACACTCCTCAGTCCCTTTCATTACCTGGGTTCAGATGACAAACTACAGATATGGCTTCTCTATGGGGGAGGCCTGGCCCACATATAAAAATTCTGCATGATGTCTAGCATAAGATGAATCTCTGTGTCTACATTTGTGCTTCCAAAATGTATTTTTGTAAAACTAGAATGACATCTCCATGGGACTTAAAACAGATTAGCCATTTTCAGTTGTTTGCTTGTTTGTCTTTTGTTGTTTGAAACTGGGTCTCACTATGTAGCCCAGAGCTGGCTCTCAACCCCAGATCCTCTTCCCTCGGACTTCCAAATGCTAGAATTTTAGGTGTGCTCATCCAGCCCTGGCAACTGTTAAAAGTTTTAAACAACTTGAAGAATAATAATAAGAATATCCATCCTTTATTAAAAATGTTGTTAACAAATAAAAATCATCTGTATTAATGCCAATTCCTGAAGAACTGACTTGAAGTGATGCCTAGCACTGAGGACAACAATCACAGAGTTAACTCCCAACACAAGTTGTAAAAGTCCTTTCTCATGACCTGAGAAAGGAAAATTAGCCATGTTGACAGACCAGTGGTTCTCATTCCGAGCAATCCAGAACAGCATGTGTCACAGGCACATGACTACAGTGATTAGAGCAAAAGCCCTTGGATTTGAAAGGAGAAGATGTAATGCCAGAAGAGAATTTTAAACTAGGCAGTCCAAGTAGCAGCCAATATTAAGCTAATAGAAAAAGGAAGGAAATTTCAGGGTACACGTATACACCACACACATACAAAAAATTCATTTATGCAGATCTGTCTATATTCCAAATGGATTTTTTAACTGTTCTGATAGTCAATAACACAAGTCAATATTCAAAAATAAGCAATTAATTTAGTTCTTACAATCTAACAATCTTTGTTTCATGTGAAATTTTCAATGCTTACAAATCAACAATATTAGAACATAATGAAGCAAAAATAAGAAAAAATTAGTTTAAAGGAGGAAATAATAAATGCCTTATCATTAATTTTGTACAGAAAAATCTGTTTACATGGAATGGACTCTGGTTAGGGTTGAAGGATGGTGGAAGATGTGAGTGTGTGTGCCTTTATTGAAACATTTTTTTCTGTCCCTTCCTCCTTTATATATCTTGTCAAAAGTGACAAATTCTTGAAACTAAATACACTGTCTTATATATCTTTGTAATGCCTACACAGCATGGGTCTATATGGGACTGCCTCAGTGATGATGAACCCCAAGTCAGCTTTCTGCAATTTAATTTTATTTTACACATTTTTCTCCTCTGGTTGCTTTTGTAAAATTCTACTTCCTTATCTCTATTTGTTCTAGATGATAAAAGGGAAAAGAATTCAACCACACTATGACATCATATGCACTGCAACTAATAGAAAACAAAAATATATGTTTGAGCTTGCTGGAAATCTCACAAGAGAACTCTAATACTGAAGAGATAGATTCTAGTAAGAAAAAAAGTCTGTTCATGGCATTCTAAAGTAATGGGAATTTCTTTAAAGAAATCTGTCATCCATCTATCTGTCATATACCTGTCTTCTTATATTTATGGAAAATATTAGATTATAATATATATGCCTTATATTCTTATATTAATAGACACAAGATATAGATGGGCAATGGCTAAAAAGAAGGTATATAACTATATAGTCAGGTGGATGGTAGATGAGATAGATGATAGATAGATAGATAGATAGATAGATAGATAGACAGACAGACAGACAGATAGATAGATAAGTTCTAGCCTTTTCTTTCCTCATAATAATTCCTGTAGTATTAATATACTATTTCAAAGAAGAAACTCAAAATAGCATCACATTCACCCTTTTCTAGGGTCACCTCTACCTTTTTCTGTTTCTTGACTTTTAATTGGGCTATAGAATAAGCTATAGAATAAGGTATTTTCAAAGGAGCACAGAGCATCACATGTCTCTTCAGTTGTCAGTGCCTTGGCAATTTTTCATTCCCATCACTTTAGAAATGAATGAGAAGTCTCCTTACCCACAGGAATTTCTCCACCTGCAACCAGAAATAAGGTAATTAAGGGCTAGATTCTCCTAGGAGCACATTCAGAGATCCTTAGACTCTGAAAATTAGATTCCTACTCAGTTACAGACTTCAGCCCCTCCTCTGTTTGCCCCTCCCGCAGCCAGCTGTGTCCAATTCATTTCTGTGATGTCCCTGAAATGAGACCAAGAAGGTCTCCAAACCACATCTTTAGAAGTGTTTATTTCAAAAATTTGTAAAGAAAAAAAAATATGATATTTTACTCTAGACAAATTGGAATGTGGCTAAAAGACATGAGATACTATAACCAGTCTTTGCTACTTTGTGGGGTTTTTTTTCTTTTTCCTACCCTTTACACCCCCCACCCCCACCAGCCTCCATTCCATCCTATCATTACTGGGACAGAAAGGATAGGAGGGGGAAAGAGACAGAAATCTCTTGTTTCTTCTTTGAGCACAACTACTAACAAACAGCAACCAGCACCACCACTACCACTAATACCAATGAGCCCCACCCGGCTATTGAGGCTCATTTACACAACCTCTGAAAAGTTCAGAGTTCTAAACACCACACAGTCGCAGAAACTATCTGCAGCTGGCAAATCTATGTCTCGGTTAGAGCGTGAGGCAAGCCATGGTGAGCTGCTGTGGGCAGTCCTAAGCAGCCCCCTATCCCCACTACCTGGGATTCAAAACAAAACAAAACAAAAAACACATTCTTATCACTACAAGTTGCCTTTTCTGTTCAATAATGGGAGAGGCAGACAAAGAGCGTGAAGTGGATCTTGCTGTATGATCTGGTGTAAGTGCCTTGGACATCGGGTTTTGTATTTTGTAGAGAAGCCAGACAAACACACCTGATTGTCTTTTGAGACTTGTGCAACAAAGAAACTCTTTCAGCTACCTCCACCACTCTTTTGGCTGGGTATAGCCTCAGAGTTCAATCTAGAAACAAAGTTTAATTTGCCCTTTTTTGTGATACCTTATCTGGGGCAGAGAATGGCTCATGCCGTTGCAAGCATGAGAGGGAGGGGATCAGAGGACAACTGTAGAGTTGATTCTCTCCTTCCACCTTTGGGTCCTGAGGATTGAACTCAGATCTCTGTGCTTAGCAACAAGCGCCTTTACCCTCTGAGCCACTGTGTCTACCCCACTCTTATTTCTTGAGGAAATCTGTTGATAGTTCTGCAAGCACTTCCAAATATCTACATGTATACAGTCACTTTCCTTGTTTTAATTCAGAAATGCTCTTTTTCAAATTTAAATAATTTCAAAATTTCCCCATTTATTTTTTGCTGCTTGTAGAATGACACACCTTCACACATGGATGGCCATATGTTACCACTGAATACTAACCTTCAAGACAGTGGTATTCTTAGATGGAAACTAACCTCCACCCACATACTTCCAAACTATTTCCATGCATGATATTTTTAAACACTGGATATACACATAGAATAAGTACAGTCCACCTGCCAAGTTGTAATCAGAATAGAGCTGAGCACATCACACTCTTCTAAGACCATCATGACAGAGTTCCATGTTGTAAAAACCATTGTGAATCACCTAGCTGCTTTTATTAGTTTATAACAATTGTGTATACATATGAGTTGCAGTGTAATTTGATACAGTATGCAGGAAAGACTCAGAGAGTGGAGCATTCCATTCCTTAAACACTTGTCAGTCATTTGTGCTGGACACTTTTAACTCCTTTCTTCTTTATATTATTTTGGCACATTCACCCTGCTGTTCGAACTTGCTCTTCCTGCAGCACAGCACATAGGTAGGCGTTTCCCAGTCTGCCTCTCTTCTGCCTGCCCACCCCAAGCCCCTAGAAACCACTATTCTCCCTGCTTCCTTGAAATCAACTATTTTTAGATTCCATATATGAGTGAGGTCGTGTGCATATGTCTTTCTGTGCCTGGCTTACTTCACTTATCATAATCATATTCAGTTTTATCCATGTTGCCATGTTTCTAAAAATGACAGGATGACAGTATATCCTTTTAATGGATGAATAATATTCATATATGTTTTGTCTTTATCCATTAATCCATCGGTGAACACATTGGTTAATTTATACTCTGCCTGTTGTGAATTGTGTTGGAATAAACATAGAAGCATAGGTATTTCTTTGTCACACTGACTTTATTGTTTACTGTAGACCAAGTGGTAGGGTAGCTGGTTCATAGAATTTTCTATTTTTCCTATTGCTTTCCTCAGTGGCTGCACCAGCTTCCTTTCATACCTTCAGAATGCCCAGTACTTGTTTGACGATAGTCTTTTTCTCTAGGATGGGACCACATCTTATTGTGATTTGAATTTGCATCTTCTTGATGTGAGTGATGGTGAGCTTTTTTTCCCCATATAATTTTTGGCCATTTGGATGTCTCTTTTTTGGAAATGTCTTTTCAGAAAATCTGTTTAAATTGTTTTGTTGCTCGGTCTCTCTCTCTCTCTCTCTCTCTCTCTCTCTCTCTCTCTCTCTCTCTCTCTCTCTCTCCTGCTTTGCATCTCTGATTTTCTTCCTCTCTCTCCATCCCCTCTACCTGCCCTCTGGCTCCCTCCCTCCCTCATGGACAATTCAATTGTGTTTTGACCCTATGTTTCTTCAGAAAGGCAAACAGGCCTATCTTGTGAACAATGCCCTAGGCCTGATAGCTTAAGAGAAAAGTTATTTAGTCCAAAGAATTCCAACCACTGAGGATGGCTTTGAAATGTTCTTCCTGACCTTGGATGTGTGAGTTTTCACTGTGGGAAGGTCTATTTGGTGTACTTTCCCAGCAGTGTAAGAAAAAGAGGCCAGTGCATTTTAGCATTTAACCAAGTGCAAAAATTTGGAGGCCCAAACTGGTAATAAGATAAAAAAAAAAAAACATATACATATTTTCAGAAAATTTGCAGTATACTTTACTGCACACAGGACCTTTGTATCAAGGGGATGTAGATTTTTCTGAACCATCTAGTTAATTTTCAGAAAGCACAGACAGCACTTAAATAATTTAGGAAGACCACCATGGTGCCATTGGGTCTCAGCTGTAGCTCCTATCTAGAAGAGAAGCAACTTGACTCATAGGAGACTAGGAAAGTTTTGCAATAGCCCTTGCTTTTCCTTACGCAGAAAGTACAACTACAGATGAGTGAATGAGAAGAAAAGGAAATATAGTTTGTGTAAACATTTACATTTAATTTTGTCTTAATTTCTTGAGGCCCATTATGTGTGTATCAAGGCGCGTAACAGCTTTAAGTTAACAATACAACAATGCATCATTAAACGTACACCAGATGTTCCTGTGTTGGCACCTATTACAGAAAGCCCTCAATGTGCCTGTCAAGGGGAGGCAGGGAAATGTGTGTTCTCCTTTAATAACCAACACTAACCCATCAAAACACGAAGCAATAACAGAAAGTCTCTGACACGTTGCTTTGATAAAATACTGCCTGGAAACTCATTAGTGTAGCGGGCGACTGAGGAGGCAGCAGACCCAGTCTACAGCCGCATTCCTAGGGAGCTGAGTAATAAAGACGCTGAACAGAAGGTTAAACCCAAGGATTGAACTGCTGATGCAGTGCGAAATGATGGGCACATGGGCTGCCCCTGTGAATCACAAATACCCGGGACTTGGGAGTTAGATAGAACTGACAGCAAAGAGTATCAGCAAGCCCATTCAGAAAACGGGTAATATGTGTTTTGGAGGATCATAAACCAGGATGATACAAAAAGAGTCGGAGCAGATGGCGACAGGAGCGTAAACATTCTAAATTGTTTTTTAAGGGAGCTTTTTATGGGACATGCGCATTTGGATCATGGAATGGATTAAGAGCGCTGGAGTTATGACAAGTTCTTTGCTGCTTTCCCTGTCTGATTAATTTACCTCCCAGAGAGCAGTTACTTAAAGGGGCTTTCACGGATCCACTGTAGCAAAGCCAGTGGAGACATGGCACATTCCCTGGTGGCTGATAGATTTATGGATATCTCTCCAGACCAAATCTCAGCATGGGAAAGCAGGGCAGGGGAAGGAGGTGGGAACAAACGTGTATGAACAACGGACGCCATTGCTTAATCGATCCAAATCAACACAAATCTACTTTACTGTTCCACAAGCACTTTGAATGAATCAAGGATTGCGAACATTTTAGAAATAAAGCCCAATCAAAATCTCTCTCTCTAAATGCTGGAATTTAGAATTTAGAATACATGATGTTCACATTCTCTGAAAAAAAAAATAATCTCTTTTACCTAAAATTGTAAATTCAAACTTTGTTCAAAAAGAAAAATCAGAAATAATAAAGTTCAAATATGTAAAGCTATGTTCTCAAGGTTGGCGCTTCTCCAGTTCTCAAGGCTGATGTCTTGCCGGTCTCCAACTTATGGATGAAGCTTAGCTCTATATGGTGGTACCTAATGAAAATGGCTTTCAGAAAATTCTAGAGGTAAGGTATTCAGGGTATCATTTTTCTTCTCTAATAATTCTTTCCTCTTAATTTACTATATAAATGAAAATAAAATCAGTCAGAGTTTTCTTGGTGAATCTACGCTCCAGTTTCAGCAATGAAACCCTCTATTGGGTACTATCCAGAGCCATTTGCACAGCCCTTCAAGGGCTCCAAGTGATTCTATGCCTTCTGTTGAACAGAGCCTAAGAACTGAGTTGGTAATAGCAGGCATCATGCCACCCACAGGTCAGTTCAGCATGAGGCATGATGGGATGCTTAATAATAAGTTATACGCTCTCTCAAAGGATTCCCTAAACCCGCCATTAGCTAGCTTTGTCATTGAGCTATGATCCCTGTAATTGAGAGAATGGAATTCCACCTCCCCATGGGTAATATGTTGGGTCATTCGCTACTAAGATAAAAATAAAGAAATTATCATGCATGATGCAGATTGTAAAGTAGACTTTGTTTCTGCAACAAAATTAATAAAATCAACTGACCCTAGAGGTGTTTTCTAAATTATGTTAGTAGGAATATTTTGGTAGAAGTATATTAGAAGGGCTATTTTTCTGAGTATAGGGAGTGAGATAGTAAAAGAATGGTTCTGAATAAAATGAGTTTAGATATGTGTGTGTGCATTTTAAAAAATACATACAGAAAAGAAATGAATTACAGGTGCACAGCTTGATAAAGACAATGACCAGAAGTATATGGCTAATTAAATCTAGAGAGATAACAGTTCAGACCTTCAAGAAACTCTAGTAGGTCACCTCTCAGTCATCACCCACCCCTCATACCCACAATGGCAAATAGTAATCTGACTTTATCAGAATAGATTGGCTTTATTTTTTTAGTGTTATACATATTTTATCATAGATTATATATCTCTGAGCTTATTTTTATATAAGCTCCTGTTTACATTGTACTTACAGCATTATTCTACATGATAGCTATTCATATTTTTATCTTTCCATTGAATGGATATATTACCACTTCTTTAACAATCCTAGAACTTAAGTTCACTTGGGGTGCTACCATGTCAGAATATTATGAGCAATGCTTCAAGAACATTCATATACTTGTTGGCTCTATACCTAAGAATAGAATTGCTGAGTGACAAGGTATGCACATGTTCAAGTACCGTAAATAAAATCAGACAGTTTTCCAGTGTAGTTTATACCAAGTCACACTTCTGCCCTTAGCATGTAGAATTCTGTTGTTCAATATTATTGTGTGGCTGGGTTGCTGATGTTTTAGCCATGTTGACAGGTGTATAGTGATAGCTATGTATGCCTACAGATTTATTTTCCCTAAAGAATGAAAAAACTGAGCATCATTTCAAGTTTACTTAAAATTCGAATATTTTCTCTTATAAAATCTCTGTGTAAGATTCTCACTAATAAATTCATTATTCTTTTTATTATGATTCATACAGTTTGTTGCACATACACACACACATATCCTTTTAGTTGTATGTATTGTAAATTTCTTTCCATACAATAAAATGTGTCTAATGAAAAGTTTTTAATTTTAATGTAATCGATGTTTTCATATCTCTAGATATAATTAGCATCATTTTTCCTTTTAAAGACATTTTTGGCCTTCCGGTCTGGGTCTGAGCACTAAGCAGAACCCAGGGCAACATCTCTGCACCCAATCTCACAAAACACAGAGAAAGTGGGCCTCCCAGGAGCTCTAACCTGGGCAGTATCTTAGGTAAGGAGACAGAAACACGCACCCCAAACACAGAGTAACTGGGACCCACTGAGACCCAGGAATTCACTCCTGGCCCAGAGCACTGGTTCCTTCCTGTCTGGGCCTGAACTGAACAGATCTTGGGCCTCAGCTCTAACCCCAGTAGTAACACCCACCCCACAAAGTTCTGATATAACCAAGATAATAGAAAAGACAGGCTCCAGTCAGAGACAGGGCAGGTAGCACTAAGGAAATCCAGATGGCAAAAGTCAAGGGCAAGAACATAAGCATCAGCAACCCAGGGTACTTGGCATCATCAGAACCTAGTTCTCCCACACTAGAAAGTCCTGAATTCCCCATATCACCAAGGAAAGCAAGATTCAGATTTAAAATCATTTCTAATGATGATGATAGAGGACTTCAAGAAGGACATAAATAATACCCTCAAAGAATTTGAGGAGAACACGGGTAAACAGGTACAAGCCCTTAAAGAGGAAACACACACACAAAAAAAAAACCTTAAAGAATTACAAGAGAACACAACCAAACAGATGAAGGAATTGAAAAAAAAACTATCCAAGACATAAAAATGGAAGTAGAAACAATACAGAAATCACAAAGGAAGAACACCCTGAAGATAGAAAACCTAGGAAAGAAATCAGGAGTCATAGACACAAGCATCACCAACAGAATCCAAGAGATAGAAGAGAGAATCTCAGGTGCAGAAGATACCATATAAAATATTGACACAACTGTCAAAGAAAATGCAAAAAGTTTTTAACACAAAACATCCAGAAAATCCAGGACACAATGAGAAGACCAAACCTAAGAATAGGTATAGAAGAGAGTGAAGATTCCCAACTTAAAGGGCCAATAAATATCTTCAACAAAATTATAGAAGAAAACTTCCCTAACCTAAAGAATGAGATGCCCATAAATATACAAGAAGCCTCCAGAACTAGACCAGAAAAAAAAATACTTCCTGTCACATAATAATCAAAACACCAAATGCACAAAACAAAGAAAGAATATTAAATGCAATAAGGGAAAAAGGCCAAGTAACATATAAAGGCAGACCTATCAGAATTACACCAGACTTCTCACCAGATACTATAAAGCTAGAAGATCCTGGACAGATGTCATACAGACCCTAAGAGAACACAAATGCCAGCCCGGGCTACTATACCCAGCAAAATTCTCAATTACCATAGATGGAGAAACCAAAATATTCCATGACAAAACCAAATTTACACAATATCTTTCCACAAACCCAGCACTACAAAGGATAATAGTGGGAAATCTCCAATACAAGGAGGAAAATTATACACTAGATAGAGCAAGAAAGTAATCCTCTTCCAACAAATCCAAAAGAAGATAGCCACACAAACAATGCCACCGCTAATAACAAAAATAACAGGAAGCAACAATCTCCTCTCCTTAATATCTCTTAACATCAATGGACTCAATTTCCCAATAAAACGACATAGGCTAATGGACTGGATGTGTAAACAGGGCCCAGTATTTTGCTGCATACAGGAAACCCAACTCAATGACAAAGACAGACGCTACATTAGAGTAAAAGGCTGGAAAACAATTTTTTAAGCAAATGGTCCTAAGAAACAAGCTGGAGTAGCCATTCTAAAACCTCCAGCCTGAGAACACAAAGGAAGAGACTCATGGCTCCATCTGTATAAGTAGTTGAGGGTGGCCTTGTCAGGCATCAGTGGAAGTGGAGGGCCTTGGTGCCTGAATGTTTAGATTCCCTAGTGTTGGGGAATTCGAGAGCAGGGAGGCAGGAATGGGAGGATGGTGTGAGCGTACCCTTATACAAATAGGAGGAGGGAGGATGGGATAAGGAGTTTGGAGGGAATGGGAGAGGAGATAACATTGAAAGGTAAATAAATAAATTATTCAATTTTAAAAAAAAAACAGATAATGGGTCTGGCAATTGTAGCTGAGCAGTCAAGACTTTTTGTCAACAATTTATTATGGGGATTTTGTTTAATCCTCAAGGACAAGGTATTGTGGAAGAGGCCCATTGAACTTTTAAAAGATTGTTGAGACATACTGTTACTGAGACAAAGAATGATGCCGACCTGTGAGCTTGGTGAGTGCCCTGACAAGGGTGACTGGGGAGCTGTATTGAACATATGTTCTTGACCCACCTTTGCTTGACTATACCCCAGATGGGACAAGCTGCCTTTTCTCAAGTTTTTGACCTTGTGGCATAGAAAATCGAAAAGAGAAATAATGTCTCTTTTATTCTTCTTAAAGGTGCCCAGCTATTAGGACTCAATCATGTAATGGTCTAGAAATCAATCCAATATGGGAAATAACAGTCTACTTTTGGAAGACTGGATCTGGACTTTGTCAGAGACATATTTGGAAGCTAGCTGCAGCTCGCTATGATGTTAGGATACCAAGAGATAATGTTGGGACAAGATCTGGATTTCAAACAAGGGTTAGTGTATGTTTTAAGACTGTTTAAATTGTCAAGCTAAAATTGGTTTTGTCTCTTCTACAGAATTTATTATAAGTTGCATTGACTGTATAATTTCCAAATATGTTAGTGTGTTAAAACCTGGCATGTCTGTTACAGGGGGTCTATCAACCAGCTTTCGTCTTACTGCCCTGAATATTAGAAAACCTTGATTCTCTGAAAAAATCTTGAAAGTGCTGGAAGAAGTGAGTTGGGCCTTAAGCAGAAGCAAGAGGGTAGCAGGCTTGATTATTGCTGGTATAACAGCTTTAATTCCATTAATAGCTAGCACCACTGCTTCTGCAATATCATTGAGATAAGGAGTTAAGACAACTATTTTTGTTAACCATCTAGCAAAAAAATGTTACTAATATATTGAGTATACAAAAGGATTTATATAAGTATCTGGAACAATGAATGATACTCTGTAACCCACTCAAATTATCTGAAGGAGGTTCAGGGTTTAAGACTTAGGAGCCATCTCAAGTGTCATGACAAATATTAGTAGAGTAGTATCGCTTTTGAAATTCACAATGATTGTCATTGTAATTAGAAAAAAAGTTTAAAGACACCTGTAGGATATTTGGCATAATCCTAATACCTCTCTGGGTGTGTTAACTTTTCATAGTGAGATTATGAATTTAAAGAATGCTGCTCTGTTGGCCTTTTATGCTGCAGATAATGCCAATAAGATTACCCATGGCCTGAGCTCAGTAATTCAATTTTGGACAAACCTCAGGAATGGCATATATAGCTTGATCAAGCTAGCCCTTCTTGTCCTGGGAATAGTTTTATTTCTGCCCATCATGTTAAAGCTTATCTTTAACAGCATCAACATGTTGGCAGCCAAAGTACATGGCTTAAACCTGAAAATGGACCCCCAGACAGAGTTATTAAATTAACAGTCTGGCAAGCCAAGAATGGGTAAGATTATGCACAGAGCCTTACCAACCTAAGACAGAAGTGCATTGCCTTTGATAATGCATATTCCATGATGGGTAAGGAAGGCATTCTTGTCAGAATGACTTAAGACAGGCTCAGTCTTGTTAATGAAATAAAAAAGGGGGAGAAAGCCCCTTTGAGGCTGCCTGGCAAGAAGCTGACATGGTCCAAGGACCAGGAAATGGGCTGCTTGGCAGGAATATGACATTAGCCAAGGACAAGGAAGTAGGCTTCAAGCAGGAATCTGACACTAGACTAGAACAAAGAAGTAATCTCAAGCAGGAATCTAAATATTAAGCCAGAACGAAGAAGTAATTTCAGACAGGATTCTAAATCTTAGGCAAAACAAGGAAGTAGGCTTCAGACATGAAAATGACCTTAGGCTAGGATAGGGAAGTAGACTCAGATACTTTGGTCATCCTGATAAGCCTTTAGAAACAGTGATCACGGGAATGTTCATGTAATAGTTTCTTTGACTATTTGTGTTTATTGTATTGCTTGTTCCTCAACTATTTGCATCTATTGTATTGCTAGACCATCAACCTAGAGCTGACCTTAATACATGCATGTAATCAAAATGGTATAAAAGCATAAAGGAAGAGGGGGTATAGGATCGGGGTTCTAGGAAGGGGAACTGGGGAAAGGGATGACATCTGTATTGTAAATAAATAAAATATCCAATGGAAAACAAAACAAAAAAGGAATTTTTGCCTACTCCAAAAATAATAAAGATCTTCTGTTATATTCTAAAGACATTGACATGCCAACATCTTCTTGAGATTGATTGACATTTGCAATGATTAAAAAAACTTGTTTTCACATATGCATGTGCACTAGCTCACCATTATACACTGGATGCTGCCTTTAACATACTGTAGATAGTGCCAAGTATACATATACATTGATCTGTTTGATATTGGTCTAGGAATAATTAAAATATATAAAAATAAAATTAAAAATTTATGGGCTGGGCATGCACTTCCATACCACTATTTTGTTAATCCTTTCTCCAAAATATTTACATTTTTGAACAGAGGTCTTAGGTGTCTTTATTGATCCATCCATAGGTATTTGATAGTGTGATACTGCTATTCACAATATTTTGGTTCTTTCATCCTACATTGTTGTCTGTGTGTGGGGAGACTCTGCAATATTGACAATAAAAAAAACACTTTTTTATTAATTGCAATTTTAAATGAATTTGGAGGTTTTAAAAATAGATTTAGTTGAATTTGACTACAACATTAGTATATCATGTTAATTATCAAATAGAGTAAGTATCATCCAGAAAATCTCTATGTGTTTATTATATGCTGTTCATGGACTTCCATGTCTGTCTGTCCATGATCTTCCAACAAAGAGCTTGGAGTCTCCTAAAGCACACATGAGATCTGAGGGAAACACAGTGCAGCAAAACAGCCACGTTTAGTCACAATTTTATATTTATTTTCTTCCACTTTGGGTTTAAATTGAGAAATTATACTTTGAAATAGACTGTTGTTGTATTTTAATTGTATATTTTAGAGAGTTAAAGAAAGCATCTTGAAGTTGGGCATGTGGTTTTTGCCTTTAATCCTAGCACTCAAGAGCCATTTGTAGGCAGATCTCTGAGATCTGGGCAGTATGAGCTATATATAATAAAACCTTTTCCCAAAAAGAGAATACCTATGCTTCTGAAGTCCAGTACAAAAAGTCCTTTCCTGTGTCTGTGAGTTGAAAAGTGTTCTTTTTCCTCTATCAGATATGGGCTACCAGGTCTTCAGTTGAGGTCCATGACATATTTAGAGTTGAATTATATGCATGATGTGAGATAAGGCTCAAGTTTCATTCTTCTACATATAACAATCCAGTTGGATCATCTCCATTGGTTGAAGATGCTTTCTCCAGTGTCTATTTTTGCCCTTTATTTTGCCCAAAATCTAGTGGCTGTAGAAACATATGGAACATTGTTTCTAGTCCATGTGTCTAGTTTTATATCAGTAAAATGATGGGTTTAGTACTGTAGTTTTTTAGTATAGTTTGAAGTCAGGGATGGTGACCCCTTGGTTGTGTTGTTGTTGTGGTTGTTGTTGTAATTGTGTTGTTGATGTTGTGTTGCTGTTGTTGTTATTCAGGATTATTTAGGCTATCCTCAGTCTTTTGTTTTGCCACATGACTTTAGAAATTGTTTTCTCAATTTCTGTAAAAAAAAAATACATTGGAATTTTTATGGGGTTTTCAGTGAATCTGTTCATTGCTTTTAGCAAGATGGCCATTTGCCCATTATTAATTCTACTGGTCCATTATCATGGGAGGTGTGCTATCTTCTAGTGTTTTCTTACATTTCTGTCTTGAGTGCTTTAAGAGTTTCATGGCACATTTTCACTATGTTAGAGTTATTAAAAGATGTTTTCGAGGCTATTGTGAATGAGAATGTTTCTCTGAATTCATCCTTGGAATGTTTTTTGTTAGTATCTAGGAATGCTATAAATCTGCATGTGTTAATTCGGATTCTGCTACTTTGCTGACTGTGTTTATAGTTTCAGGAGTTTTCTGGTAGAGTTTTCTGAGTTTTTACGTATAAAATTATATCATCTAACAAATAATACTTCACTATTTTTTTTCTATGTCTCTCTTTTATCTCCTCTTTGCCTTACTCTTCTAGCTAATTCTTCAAGTACTGTATTGAACTGGGATGGCAAGAGTAGACATCCTTGTCTTATTCCTGATTTAAGTGAAAAGGCTTTAGCTTTTCCCTATATAACATGGTTTTGGCTGTGAGCGTGCTGTATATTGTCTTTGTTATCAGATATATCTCCTGTATTCTCAGAGTCTGGTACTTTTATTATGAAGAGATGTTTTATTTTGTTGAAGGCCTTTTCTTAATCTAATGAGATGACCATGTGGTTTCTCTCTAGAGTCTATTTACGTGGTAGATTAAAGTTATTGATTTGCATATATCGAACCATTTCCATATCTCTGGGATAAAGCCAGATTGATCATGATGAGTGTCTTAGTCAATGTTCTATTTGCTGTGAAGAAATACCATGACCACAGCAACTCTTACAAAAGAAACCATTTAATTGGGGCTTGCTTACAGTTTCTGAGGTTTAGTTCATTGTCATCATAGTGTGGGTTTGTGAAAAGGCATGGTGGCACACAGGCAGCCATGGTGCTGAAGAAATAGTTGAAAGGTCTACATCCAGATCCACAGACAGCAAGGAGAGAGATTCTTAGTTTGGAATGAACTTTTGAAGCCAGAGCCCACCTCCAGTGACACACTTCCTCCAATAAGTCCACACTTATTCTAACAAGGCCACACCTCCTAATCCCTCTCAAGAACTGCCACTCCCTGATGACCAAGCATTCAAATATATGAGCCTATGGGAACCATTCTTATTCAAACAATCACCATGAGTGGTCTTTTAAATGTGTTCTTTAATTTGGCTTGAAAGTATTTTATCATTAAGAATTTTTGTATCTTTATTTATCAGGGAGATACTCTATAATTTTTTTTCTGTTATTGTTGGCTTTGAATTTTTATCTGGTTTTGGTGTCAGGGTAATACTGGCTTTGTAAAAAAGAATGTGAAAATGTTATTTCATTTTCTATTTTATGGAATAATTTGAGGAGTGTTGGTATTAGCTCTCCTTTAAAGGTTTGGTGGAATTCTTCCCTAAACCCATATAGCCCTGAGCTATACTAGGGAGTTTTTTGATAACTGCTTTCATATTATTAGGTGTTATGGGTCTGTTTAAATTATTAACTGAATCTTGATTTAACTTTGATAGGTCATATGCATATAAAAATTCATTCATCTTTTATTGGATTTTCTAAGCTAGTATAATATCATTTTAAAATGTGTCCTTGTGATTATCTGGATTTCCTATCTGTCACAATATCTCTTTCACCTCTAGTTTGATAATCTGGGTTCTTGTTGCTTTTTCCTTTTGGTAAGTTTGGCTAATGGTTTTTCAATCTTGTTAACCTTTTCAGTGAACTTTTGTGTTTCTGTATGTGGTCATTTTACTGACAATTCCATGGGGGTCAGGGGATGGTCATGATCTTGTGTGTGTCATTTAAGTTACTTTTCCTTATGTATCATTACTGTGGGAGTGCCAGTTTTAAGAGGAGATAGATAGTGATTTGGGGGCTGTGTGTGTGTGTGTGTGTGTGTGTGTGTACTCTTCATGTTTTTGCAATAGGACCTCAACACCTAGAGTGAGCTATTTGATCATGTCTTTTCTTATGGATAGCTGTCCCACCTTTGTTGAGTGGGCATTTAGATATCTCTTTGCTTTTATCTCAACTTGCTAGGTTTTGGATCAGCTGAATAATGTTTGAGAACTAGGACTTTAGTCCTGGTGTGAGACCAGGATATTGGAAGGGGTCCTAGCTCAGCTGGGGTTAGATATAGCTTTTGAGCATAAAAGCAAACCCCTGTAGAGTTAGCATGGTCTTGGTGCAGATGCTCCAAAGGATGGAGAAGAGGCAAAGGGCTTTATTAGGTCCTCGGGTAGCCTTGACTGGGGTCATCAGGGTAGGTAGTCCCAAAATCACATTTTAATTTTATGATAATTCAACACTCATTTGTATTTTTTCATATATAACCATATCAGCTGTAATTATGTTATCTTCCATTTTCAAACATACACATTTTATTTCTATTGCTAAATTCTTCTTTCATCAAAATTCTGTGATGCATAATGACTTTTCATTATTTCCTAAGACTTTCTTGAGTTACATGTAAATGTAGAATTTAAGTGCTTCTCTTCTATCTATTGAGATAGTCGTATCATTTTCTCAATTATCCTATTGGAGTGATGAGTTTTACTGATGGATTTATTGTGAATGTTTAAACAATTTTTATAATTCTTCAATAAACTCATCTTTGCCATGAAGTACTATTCTTGGCTTTCTCTATCTTAGAATGGGATTTACTAATATTAAGTTCAAATTTCTTCATGCTTAAGTTCATAAATAATGTTGACCAGAAATGACTAGAAATGACCTGTTTGATTTTTCTTAGATTATGCTTGTCAGGTGTTAATATTAAAGTCAAGTTGACTTCAAGAACAAAATAAATTGGACAGTTATCCCATGAGTTTCTGTGCCCTGAAAATACATGTGATACAACTGTCTTGCTTCTCTGTTAAATAATTAGAAGAATGCTAGAAACTGTTGGCCTACACTTTCTAAGGATTTTATTTATTCATTTCATCCATTTAATTTCTTCACTGGAGTAGTATACACATTTGTTCTACCTTCTGGGTTAGTTTTAACAAATATTTATGGAAAGTTTGTGGATTCTGCTTAAATTGTTTAAGATTATTGTCATTAAATTCATCACAACAGCTACTTATTCTGTTTTTAATGATTATAGAATCTATATAAATGACCCACTAAAGATTATAGAATCTGAATAAATGGCCCACTAAGGATTATAGAATCTATATAAATGACCCACTAAGGATTACAGAATCTGCATAAATGACCCACTAAGGATTATAGAATCTGCATAAATGACCCACTAAGGATCATATATTTCTCCCTCTCTTCTGCTCTTCTTCTCTCCCTCTGTCTGGCTCCCTCCTTCCCTTTTTTTCTTTTGCTTCACTTCTCTCTACTACCAACCATGAGGTAATGTTATCCCACTCTTCATCCCCTTTTGGAAGTCTGTGAAGCCTCCTCATTATCTCACAAACTTCTGAGGCTCTGACTATGTTTCCTCCAGTTGATTACATTGTATCATTTCTCTCTCTCTCTCTCTCTCTCTCTCTCTCTCTCTCTCTCTCTCTCTCTCTCTCTCTCTCTCTGAGGTTACACTTGTATCTACGATCTCCTTTTCATGGTTTAGTACATCCGTTTGAACACTTTCCCATTTTGTCATCTTTTGTTCTACCACCCCATGTGATAATTTGTAGCCTCTATTTCTCTGCTGAGGTCTTCAAAACCTTTTCATTTGTTGTCAGCATATTTCCTGTTCACCCTTGAGCAATAGAAGAGTAGCTGCTTTAAAATGGGATGGTGCTGATTTCAGCATCTGACTCACTGCAGATTTAGACTGCATTGATTTTCTTTGCTTTTGAGATGGCTTTCCTTGTCTACTCTTTTCATCTGTTGAAGGAGAATTGGACTCTGAACATAGTGGTCATTATGGGACTCTGTGTTCTGGTTTGCTCCCATGTTTACAATCACTTAACTTGGTAGGTGTGAAATTACAAATGTTTTTGGGTGGCACCTTTACTAAGTTCAGCTCTTTTTACATCTGGCTGGAGTCTTTTCCATAAAGACGTAATCCATTAACTGGAATCCCTGATACTATTAGTAATAGTCTGTGTGCTTACAGAGTCTAACGTGGCTGCTTCTTGAGAGGTTCTACAGCCTCTGACTGAGACAAATGCAGACACTCACAGCCAAGCATTGAATGGAGGAGAGGAACACATATGGAAGAATTAGGGTAAGGATTGAAGGAACTGAAAGGGATGGCAGGCCCATAGGAAGACCAATAGTGTCAACTAACCTGGACTCCTGGCAGTTCTCAGATACTGAACCACCAACCAAAGAGAATACACAGGCTGGTCCAAGGTCCCTAGCACATATGTAGCAGATGGCTGCCATGTCTGCTCAGCGGAAGAGGATGTGCCTAAAATCCTGTAGATACTTGATGCTCAGTGTGTGTGTGTGGCGGGGGGGAGGGGGGATACCTGAGGAGGCCACACTCTCAGAGGTGAAGGGGGGTTGGGGAAGAACTCTGAGAAAGGAGCCGGGAGGGAGACATCATTTGGGATGTAAATAAATAAAATAATTAATCAATTAATTAATTTTAAAAAAAGAAAGAAATTTGGACAAAGATCACACCTAAAGTTGAGGCTTCCATATGCAGGCATTCTCCTTTCTGTGGCTATGCCTTCAATTTCCTTAATTCTAATTTTTCAGGGAGAAGGCTGTTCTCTCCTAGAATTATAGGTCCCCCATTATGAGGACTGGATGTCTTACTGTGTCCAGAATCCCTGTGATGAAGCCTGTAACCCAGTGTGACTGTGTTGTAAACCCAGGCTTCAGGGGAACATACTGAGGCTGAATTCATTATAGAGGGTAGGCCTGTATCAAGTAGGATAAAAACTCTCAGAGCACACTTGTTACTTCTCCATACATGTATGCGAAGAGGTCACGTGAACACACAGTGGGTCAGCAGCTATCCTTAATCCACAGGGAAAGCTCACCCAGTGCTACTCTTCGGCCTTTGGACTTCTCATCTATGAGACTACAAAGAACTCATTTCTGTTGTTTAGGCGACCTAGTCCATGCTGTTTATCATGGTTGCCTAAGCTGTCCAGCGCATCCATGGGGCTCTGATTTTGCCCAGGTTGTATTGTTGTTGCTATTGTTGTTGTTGGTTAGTTTTGCTATGTGTGTCCACATGTCATATTTTTGATCCGTGAAGTAGGATCATAGGAGAAATAGTTTATCACATTTTGTTGTTGTTTTAACAAACCATCTCGGTTGGCTCTATGTTTGTTTTCCCTTGTGGTAATTGCTGCTTTTACTCTGTGGCATTTTACTTTAAGACATTTAAAATAGTTATATTTGTCTTTTTATAATGTGTGAGTAGGATGCTTAATTTACTCTTTTCCTCCAGCCTGCTGAAACAAACTTAAATCATTGAATTTTTGAGGCTTTTTTTTAGCACATTGCTGCTATTAATTGCACTTCCCTTATCTTCTGCATTATTCATTAGTCTTGACTGATTGTTATTTACTAAATGAATACTAAATTCTCAGACTCTGCATGTGAAAATGCCATCATTTTTAGTTCTGCTCTTCAGTTATTTGTTTCGATGCACGTTTCCCCCATATATTTTTGGTGTGTATAGCTGGATTTAACTGCCTTGTGTCTTTATTGGTCTATACTCTGTGGAACTGTCATCTTAAGGGTATGCAGTACACCTCCCCACCTCTGATAATACTCCTTGCTTTCAAGGCAGTATGCTTTGGATTCTGCAGTTAGCCCTATGGTGTTCTGCATACCTGGACTTTAGAAAAAGTCCATTTCCATGCAGAAAGTTCAGAGTTTCAATTTCTTACACTTAACTGCTTTTATTTGTAACTAAGTTTGTTTTTTACCTGCCTAACTTTATCTCATAGTTGTAATAGTAAGCCAAAAATAATTATGTGCTTAGGATGAACTGTATCTAATCCTAATTGTTGTTAACTAGTCCAAGAGAAACTATTTTCTTGACAGACACCAGCATTCTTGACAGACACCCCATTTGGCACAAGTCAGCAGTTAAAGCAAACCTGAGAGTATAAGCTAGGCCAGGTCATTCCATCATCAAAACCCAGTATCACCCCCACATACAACATGTGTTTCCATACATCTGTACTTTTTGTACCAAACTGAGAAGTCTGAAGAGTTACCTTTGTATTTAGTCTTTAAATTACATCCATTATTCTCAATGAAAATACTTATTTTGTCCATAATACAACAGTTGTCCCCAGTTAAAGGACCAAAAAGAGAGCGGCTAACATGAACTCCACAGAACCTCTTCACTAGCTCTGGACAACTTGAAATTTTACACTACATTTGATTTTTCTAGAAGTGGGAGCCTAATGCTTTTATCTGTTTCCTAAAAGACCCCTCACAAAATTTACAAGCATTGATAGCCCATTAGTATGTAAATCCAGCCCCCCCCCCCCAATGAATAAAAGAGAGAATATAATTCTCTCCCAGATGCCTGTCATGATAAAGTTTGCTTTGAGCAGGGCACACTAGACCATGCATCAAAGCATGATGGCCCAGGCCTTTAAAAACTTAAATGGTTTCCCCCATGTCTTTCTTCTGTTGGGTTGTACATGCTTCTGCTCTTTCCTTATCCTGTGTCACTAGCTTGAGTCCAGTGGAGGGGGAGGGGCGGCAGAACATGAAGGCTGTAGGTATGAAGGAAAAACATCTCTTCCAACAACAAAGAATCGTTATTTATTAAAAAAAAATCCATACATTCTCAACCCCACTAACTATAAAAATAACAATATAAAATGCTTTCCTTTTGAAGCCCAGTATGCTGAGCAAAACGTCTGACACTTACATATGCTTTCCAAATATGGCAGTTGCTAATGTTTACTCCAGGGAGATTTTGTTGTTATACAGCCATTAAATGTTGTTTATAATACCTAGTCTTTTCCATTTTAAATGTTTAACGAATTGGAATATAATTGGCTAAAAGTAATCACGAGGTCAACATGATTCCATCATGCCACAATATGAAGCCATGTTAAGAAACTCCAAAATTCCAAATTAGGGCATCATTCCCAGTGTCTGTGATCCTCACATGGCACTAGAATTATTTACAAAATTAATGTGTTACCTAGACACTCTGTGGGGCTCACTAAAATAGAACTTGAACTTGACTAATTTGCACTCGCTTTTGGCACAGCAATTCCATAGGGATGATAATCCTTTCAGCTGCTACACTGCATTCTAACCAAACCTCTTCATGTTTGGACAATGACCCTCAATAACTCAGCTCACCTTGGCATCTCAATCCTCACTCCCTCCCTGGTAACAGACAAATCAACAGAGAGTGGTAGCTTACATTTTCAAACTTGACTTTAGGTATGACATGACTGCTATATTTAACTGTAGTCAATTCAGTTTTAAGACTGTTCTGCCAAACAGCAAGGGCTGTGAATAGATGCACATTTTGGAAACATCCTTTGCATGTGTTCCTAAAACAAACTCTTGGGCGTAATATCATATACTTGGCGCTTTGAAAAAAAGATTCAATCTATCTTTTCTGGATTTCCATTTTTATAAGAAAATTACTTTCTTAAATACAAACAGACACAGAGTAGAAACATCTGAGGTGAAATTATTAAACAACATTAAAATTATACCCATAAGGAAGCCTCCAGCCCCTGGGTAACTTTACCATTGATTTGAAGAACTTCTTTTATTACCTGACAGGCTTGCTCATTCTGAACATTTATTTCTATTTTGTTGGGCTTTCAAGCATGCCCATAGTGTTGCTGAGGAGTGAAATATCTCCTATAACCCAAATCATAAATCTTCCTTATAACCATGAGACTGTATCTTTATGGCTATACATCATTTTAGTAACTGTCAAAAAGTGCCATCATATCACCTTACAAATTAGAAACCAGAAAGATAATGCATGGTTGACAATACCTATTAAGTGTGGGTAAGGAAAATAATTTTCCTTTCCGGTAAGCCAGTATTCCCATTACAAAACTTTTATGCAACTAGAAATTATTTCAATATATACTCTAGCCAGCTGCTCATGGCTTAACTAGGTTAATGTCAGGAAGCAAGATGCATTTATAAAGAAATATTCATTCAAATGTAAAAGATGGAAAAGTAGGCATGGAAAAAATTGTCACTTTCGTCTTACGAGAAATGACAGAAAGGAGTTACATTGCTTATTTTTGTCTCCTACACAAGGATTATGTACAGACTCAGTCCTGAGAGAACTTTTGAGTTTCTCTGTAGCAAGAACTAACCATTGCCTGGATAGTCATTGTTAGGGCTTTACTGGTATTTTGTAGATACAGACATTTAATATTCTGCCTAAGAGAAGAAAAGTAAAAGCTGATAAGCCAGGGCTGGAGAGGATCTCAAAGGTTGCAAGTACTTGCTGCTCTCACAGAGAACCTGAGTTTGGTTCCCAGCACCCACATCCAAGTGACTTATAACTGCCAGTTCAGGGTGACCCAATGCCCTCTTCTGACCTACATGTGGGTCATGACACACATGGCATGCGCACACAGACACACACACACACTCCCTTGAACACACACTCAGACAGATACAAGATGCACATACTTACAAACTCAGGCACACACACAATTATTTTTGAGTTTAAATTATTTTTGTAATAGAGTTTAGCATTCTCTTGTGCATGCATGCAAGTGTGTGCACACACATGTTATTTAAACTCTCTGCTTCCTCCCAAGTATGTGCAACACTTGTGCCCAAGTTGCCTTCCTATTTTAGAATTCAGATCAGCTGTATACTGGCTGTGCTGTTCTGAATAAAAGCCATGTTCTATAAACCACATACTGTCTGCGTACTATGCCCCTGTTTCTTTCCTTGTGCACGTGTGTGGAAGAAGACGGTGTAAAGTGGCTGGGGCTTTGAGTGAAGGTAGCGTAAACAGAAGAGTCCTCAGTAATGTTTTTTTTTTTTTTTTTGCACCCTTTGACCTTTTGCGTTTAGATGAATTTCATGCCATTCCAACACTGCCCTGTTTTGCAACAGCTGAGACTAAAATATCACACTAGAATGGTTCCTAGTTTGGTTTGGTTTGAGTTTCTGAGACAGTGAGAGCCTCACCTCAAACTTGCAATCCTCCTAGCTTGGTCTCCTGAGTAATAGGATTGCAGATGCGCGCCATGCGCCTGTCTTTTAGAAGGTATTTTGTCTAAACTCCACCGAAGTTAAGTCAACGGAGGGGACTGGGAGTAGCCAGGATGCAAAACTTGGGGGAAAGCTCTGAAATCACCCTCCCCCTCACTCAGCTTGGATGGCTTCCAAATGACTGAGTTTTGAACCATCAGGTCTTCCTTCATATGTCCAGTCTCAGCGTGCTCGCACATCCTGAAGCTGCATCTGGGAGCCTCCTCACCTTCCCTGCATACTCTTGGTTCCTCCAAAACATTTTTTAAGAGAGCTCATATTTTTATTACTATTATTATTATTTATCATCATCATCATCATTATTATTACTATTATTACTATTACTACTAATTTAATTCTATCATATATTACATTCTAACCACAGTTTTCCCTCCCTCCTTTCCTCCAAGTTCCTTCTCCTACCTCCTCCCTTCTTGTCCACTCCTTTGTTTCTCTTCAGAAAAGGGCAGGCCTCCCAGGGATATCAACTCATCATGGCACATCAAGTTGCAATAAGACTAGGCACCTCTCTCATATTAAGGCTGGACAAGACACCAGTAGGAGGACAAGGGTACAAAAAAGTAGGAAAATCATCAGAAACAGCTCCCACCCACTCTGTTAGGAGTCCCACAAAACCACCAAGCTATACAACTATACCATATGTGCAGAAGACCTGGGTTAGACCCATGCAGTCTCCCTGATGGTCAGTTCAGTCTCTGTGCTCCCCTATGAGTCCAGGTCTGTTGATTCTGTGGGTTTTCTTGTGGTGTGCTTGACCTTTCTGCCCCTACAATCTTTCTCTTTCTTCCACAGGAGTCACTGAATTCTGCCTAGTGTTTGGCTGTGAGTATCTGCATCTGTTCCCATCAGTTGCACCTCTCTGATGGTGATTATACCAGGCTCCGCCCCTGTATAGCAGAATAGAGTATAGCAGGATATAACTAGGAACTAGGAATCATGTCTTTCTTTCTTTCTTTCTTTCTTTCTTTCTTTTTTTTTTTTTTTTTTGCCAGTCTTTTTCGATTCTATACTAGACCTCTGGTCTGTCTGGCTTTGACTGTTGACCCTCCAGACAGTGTAGCAGTAGGCTTCTCCTCATGGCATGGGCTTCAAGCTGGACCACTCATTGGTTAGCCACTTCCACAATTTCTATGCCACCTTTATCCCAGCACATCATGATAGCAAGACAAATTTTAGGTTGAAGGTTTGTGACTGGGTTTGTGTCCCAATCCCTTAACTGGAAATCTTCCCTAGTTACAGGAAAGAGCTGGTTCAGGCTCCATATTCCCCATTACGCAGAATCTTAGCTAGGGTCACCCTAATAAATTCCTGGGAGTTTTGTTGCACTAGGTTTCCACCTTTTCCCCCTGAATTGCCCCTCCCCCCCCCCAGTTCCAGTTGTCTCTCCCAGGATTCTCTCCCTCCATCCTTTTGCCCCCAACTTGAACTCTTCTGTTTCCATCCCCATCTGCCCTAGGCCACTCACAGCATCTATTTCCCCTTCCCGAGGAGATCCATACATCCTACCCCACCCCACCTGAACCTTCCTTGTTACTTAACCTCTCTGTTTGTAGCTTGATTATCCTTTACTTTACAGCTAATATCCACTTATAAATGGCACATACAAGTTATTTTATTAACATACATTAATTATACATATTGTGGGATTCAATGTGACTCATGGTTACAAGCTGTCTTAGTTAGGGTTTAGTTAGGGTTTCTATTGCTTTGGTGAAACATGACAACCAAAATAGCAAGTTGGGGAGGAAAGGGTTTATTCGGTTTATATTTCCACACCAATGTCCATTATCAAAGGATGTCAGGTCAGGAACTCAAAAAGGGCTGGAACCTGGATGAAGGAGCTAATGCAGAGGTCATGATGGAGTGCTGCTTACTAGTTTACTCCTCATGTCTTGCTCAGCCGGTTTTCTTATAGAACCAGGACCATCAGCCCAGAGATAGCACCACCCACAGTGGGCTGAACCCTGTGACATTAATCACTAATTATATAAGAAAATGCCTTACAGCATTTTTTAAATTGTGGTTCACTGCTTTCAAATAACTCTACGTTGTGTCAGGGTGATATAAAACTATCCAGCACACAAGCATACAGCATGGACTGATCAAATCCAGGTCCCTCTTACCCAGCATCCCTCTTACCCACCCCAAACTTCTCAACTATTTTACTATTACTATTTTAAACTATGATTGGTAGATGAAAGAAACTGTAGGTACTTGTCTTCTGTGTGTGGTTTATTTTACTTAGCATGGTATCCCTCCATTTTGTTTGGAATTACAGAATTTACTCTTCTTTGTAGCTGAGTAAGAATCCACTGTGTATATGTGTATGCATATACACATGTGTGCGCATATATATATATATATATATATATATATATATATATATAATATATATACACATGCACACATATGTATAATGGTATACATGCATACATATACTGTGAATAGACACCTAGATTGGTTCTATTGTGAATTCTACTGCAATTAGCAAGGACTTGCAAGTTTCCAAAGAAGGCATACAAATGACCAATGGATATATGAAAATGCATACTGCCATCTTGCCGTCAGAGAAATGCAAATAAAAACTCAATGAGATATCCTCTCATTCCAGTTAGAAAGGCTACTAGCAACAAAAATAAAATATGAAATCCTGACAAAGATCTAAAGGAAAAGAGACCTTCACGTGCTGTTGGTGAAAACAGATCAGTGCAGCATGGGTAACAGTATGCAGACTCCACACAACTCTTAACAGTAAGATCTACCAGGCTTTACTATCTCATGCCTAGGCGTATATCCTCTTGCATCTCAGGAAGGTGGGTCTCTTCTATATATCCCAAGTTGCTGTGACAGATACCGCACTCTCACTTTCTTTAAATCTGCCTGCCTCTAGCGTCTTCATTAAGCTAAAGAGAATTTGCAGTCCTAGGAGAGGAAAAGGAAGGGTTCCAACTTGATATGATTACTCAGAAAGTTTTAGATAAAGAAAGAATAAAATTAAGAGTTATACTTACCTATTTAACAGCAAAATACAGGTGTGTGCACAGCACATACATACCAAATACACTGATGGAATTTTTTTAAAAGAATAAAAGAACAAAGGAACAATTTTCTCTGCTTAATTGATCTTTCTTAGTACTTACTTAAGTCAAAACTGAAATGAAAGAGCTGAGAACAGCACTGGGTCTTCGGTTTTCCCCCGTAAGTCCATGGTACTTCCTTCCCTCACTGGCTACTTGCCTGTTGCAGTGGGAGGTGAAGGAAGCCAGAAGCGGGTGTTTACAGAGCCTGGGCTCTCACTGAAGATTTTGCTGTCCATTTCCTGGTAATCTTGGGGGCCCGTTAAGCTCTCTGTTGTTTGGCACTTGATACATTCATTGGCTTTTGATTTTTGACTTTTGTTTTTCAAGTTCCAAAGACTATGTTCCCCTCTGAGTGACTTCTTCCTGGGCATGGTATGTGGAAACTGGATACTCTAGTAAGCTGAGTGGACTAGAGAATGATCAACTGAGCAAATCGTGTATGGGGGGAAATGTATTCAGTGGAGTCAGACATCATCCTGGGTTTTTTCTAAAAGCTTTATTTTTACTCATGGATGGATGGATGGATGGATGGATGGATGGATGGATGGATGGATGGACAGATGGATGGATTTGGATGTGGGCATGCACATGTGTATACCACAATATGTGCCTGTGTGAGTACATAGGCCAGAAGAGGTTCAAGTGTCCTTCTCTGTAAATCTGCTTACCCCTTGGACATAAGATTTTCATCCTTCAACCTGGGGCTCAGTTTCTCAACTAGACTAGAAGCCACAAAACTCTCAGAGATCCTCAAAGCTCCTCAGAGAGCCTCATGATCTCTGCCTTCCTCAGAGCTGTGGTTACAGTCATTTGCAGGGCACATGGCTTGTTACATGGGTGCTAGGCTCTGAATTTGAGCCCTTATGATTTTTGGAACAAGTGTTCTTAATCAATGGGTCATCTCTCCAGCCCCAGGTTGCTTTTCAGTTTTTGAATTTTTATCTCTACAGAAGATCTTAGATTGATCATAACCAACCTTAATACAAAGAAAAGCAAGTGCTATCTTTGTTGTGATTCTGATTAGAAAACCAAGAATATGTTTCTAGGATCTGAACTTCATGTTCCTATCTGTATAATGATTTGTTTTCCAAACCAAGATGTATGATACCCCGACTGTTGATATTAATGAGTGATTCGAGGTCTGTCTACGTCACAGTCTTAGTTCTCTAACACTTTCCTGTCCCATCACAAACTCCTTTAGAGCATATCATGTCCCCTTCATTTCTTATCTTCTGCTTTGTGCCATCTACTTCTGTGCAAGCCCCAGATTCCAAAATGTAGTAAGATGTCCCTACGTTGTTCTCTCAGGAACAGAGAAAGAAAGCCAAGGAACAGAATTATAAAAGGACCATTACAACACCAGCTATGGTCCAGTTTTTACAAAGGAACATTTTAGGTATGTATGAAATTCTCAAATAATAATTTTTAAGATAATAAATGAATTTTTTTGCTCAGGACTGAGCAATGTCCTAAGAATTGGAAACTCTGTGCAGATGAGAGCTCCTGCCTGGGTCCCCAAGGTACATGAAAGGTCCAGGTGTCAGCTCAGCTCCAATTTATCTCATAAGAGTAATGGTTTTTCCTTCTGTACACAATCTATTTCTACTTTTTAACCCCAATGATTTATTATGACATTTTCAGACATGCAATAAACTTAGAAGAATCTTAGAGTGAATCTCATGTAACTGTTAATCCCACAGATGCAAGGAGAAAGCCCATCAACCCAAATCAAAACCATATTAATTAAAGCAAGCAATTAATTAAAGCAAGCTTCTAAAAAAAATTCATGTACACAAGCTACGTATCCCTAAAGTCAAGGATCAAGAGATCAGCCTCAGAGATGAGTGAGCTAAGAGCTTTTATAGTCCAGGGGTAAAGGTTTCCAAGTGGAGGATTTGACACACAGGTAGGCGGGGTTACAGAACATAAGCATAACAAGCTGATCACAACAACCTCCTGAAAAAAAAGACATGGTTGCAAGGTGGTCATAACAAGGTGATCGTAACAAGTTAGTCATAACGGGGTAGTCATAATAACCTTTACAGATGAAGGCATGGTTGCCATTTCTTGGAACAGGCACTACAGAACCATTTGTAATTAAGGCTACAGGTTGGGCATAGTCCAGTTCTTGAGAAACAGAGATTTAATCATGAACAGGAATGAATCTAGTTTGTCTTTGCTATAAAATGGCTTATAAGCTGGAGGCAGGCTGGTTTATCATAATCCACTA
Organism: Arvicanthis niloticus; assembly: GCF_011762505.2. Taxonomy (NCBI): domain Eukaryota; kingdom Metazoa; phylum Chordata; class Mammalia; order Rodentia; family Muridae; genus Arvicanthis; species Arvicanthis niloticus. The sequence continues at coordinate 49,551,801 of NC_047661.1, forward strand.
TGTGAGTTATGTCATTAATCTACCGCTGTATTGTTTTCCCAATCTACACATTTGTACATCCTTCTAACTATGATCAAACTATGGTCTTAAGCATTTAAAAGCCAAGCCAAAATACCTGTATCTAAATGCTTGAGCATGGAGGTCACCTGTTATAGGCTCGTGCTTACAGATGTTAATGCAAACTTCACAGACTCTAGGGTCTCTCTGCTGAGTGTCTTTCATCTCTCATTTTGGGCCAAGGTACCCATTATGTGATCCTGCCCCCATTGCTGTCTAGTACTTCATTGCATGCTCTAACATCATCCCCTCCCAATCGAATGCCATCCACCAGTCTCTGCCAGAGCCAGCCACTCATATGATGCATGAGATCACATCCATGATTGCATACTATGCGATAATGGTTTTAGTATGAACCTCTGTGGTCAAACTTTACGGATGTTTGGCTTCAACTCAAGACAAATTGAACATTTTTCCAAATGCCAATCATTTTCCATCAATAAAAGGAGAAATTATATTGTAAAAGTCTCCCTTATCTCTTGTTATTCCTACAGAAAAGTCTCACTAGGAAACAAAGTATAGATTATCTGTATCTAATACTCAGCACTTTTTCTGTTTCATAGTGTCAGGGTCAAGAAAGCCTTCAGGTTCTAAATATAGGCCCCATGGGAGTGCAATTCTAATGCTGTCAACAAGTTCCTTTTGTCTCGTTGACTATAATCCCAATAATAGCATGATGTCCTGCAAAAGTATGTAAATATGTACAGCATATGTTGCTAAATTAATAAGTCATTGCTGGATGCAAGTTAAAAACCAGAAACTATGATTTCTTCTTGCAAGCCAGAAGGCAGCTGAGTGAGGGGTTAATATAGTGTATATGTCCCCAAATGGCAACAATTGACAGAGGAGAGTGAATCCTGCTTCTCACAGGGCAGCTGCCTGCAGGAAGTAGCTTTCTGGACCATTGTTTTACAGACTCAAAATACAGTTCCTGAGCCCTGCAGCATCTTAACCTTTAACACGTGGTCTTTGCTCTGCTTTTGTTTGCGTTTGCTTCTGATAGCCGACACTCTTCCCCTCACTCTGTTTCTCTGTGCTAAGACCATCACTTTCTCCCCATGTCACTTCCCTCGTGACATTTCACATTGTCCCCATCACTGAACTTGCTGTTTGTCCATGTAAATTCCCATCCCTCTCACTCTCCCCTATTGCTCTTCAGTCACCCCCTTCATCTTATTGTCCTTATTGGATCTCTTTCCTGCTGTGTAATGGTTCTTCCTGCTGATAAGCTGTGTTCAAGATACCAAGGAGCCAGCAGCAACTGTGGACAGTTCATTGGGCGGGCAAGTGTCAGGTACCCCTGAGCAGATGGAAATAGGAGGACTCCAGTCATTTTGTCACAGAATTGTCTTGTGATGTGCGAACCTTGTAACATTCCATTGGCTTGGTAGTTAATGGACCTGTAGATTTCTAGTCTCTCCTATATTAAACTAAAGTTAGATATTTTGGTAAATGTGTTTCTGTTCCAGCCTTAGTGCTGGTGCCATCTTTTGGAAGCAAAGACAGCCTCAGTGTTTAATCCCTTTATCTTTGAGGATCAGCTCTGTTCTGTTCTGAGCAGCGGGAGGAGGGTACAGTGATAAACACTAATAGTTAATGTGTTGACATTCTCGATAAAGCACAGTCTCGTACATTGTCCCCGTTAGTGTCTAATAACAGCCCTCATGATTACTTTCAGTTTAAGTCAAAAACATCTGCATATATTACAGTGAGCAAATGACTCTAAATCATTATATTTAGTCAGTCCAGAAACTAATCAGGACATTATCTCTTCTTAGAAAGCTTATACAAGATCTGCCTGTGTCTTCCCTGCTGGGTCTCCTCCAGGAGACCAGCAGCTAGAAAACAAAGCTTCCTGATAGTTGTCTGCAGAAGCAGCAGTAGTCAGGAACTTGCTCCAGTGACTGATCCAACCCCAACAGTCTATCCTGAGATGCTTAGCCATATCAGTAACCATGAATATACAGACATTCCACTCTTGACCCTGCAGGTGTGTGTCTTGAAAAACTGTATGCAGATCAAATTACCATGCCAAGAATTGTATTGTAAAACACACCAGGGAAATAAGTTACTTAAAGGCACCCTGCAGTTCATCTTTGTGCAGAGGATTCTTTCATCATGGCAATAATCCATGTTTTGTTTGTAAACTTAAGTCTCTAGGTGAGAAGCTGCAGGAAATGAAGGACACATCAATTTTAATGGAGTAAGGTAGATGGTGGTCTGAGATACACCTTCTGAACTACTCAGGGGGGCTCAGCAAGCATTCAGGAAAACAAAGGGACAAATTAGTCCCTTTGGAAAAATGAAGCTCTGCCATTATTCTTAATATGCATTGATGTGAGCACGGAAGGTCCCTCTCTCTCTCCCACTGTGGTTTTGCCTTTCCTGGTAATTGTTTCCTTGGAGTAAACTTAAGGATTCTGTTTGAGACTAGGGCCAGAATTCTTTTTAACAATCTGCAGGAGCATCAAATACCCTTGACCTAAGCAAGAAAGGGGCAGGTGACAGTTTCCTTGAATTTCCTGAGCTGGATTTCAAGTTTCCTGGAAGTCTCTGCTGTTCAGGCTTTGTGATTTCTGACTTGAAATCAACTCTAAATCCTGTTAGTCCAGGGTCCTTTTTTTTTTCTTTGAAAATATAATTTTTTTTATATACTGTATTCTGATAACTGTTTTCACTCCCCCAACTCTTCCCAGATCCTCCCCACCTCCTCACCCAGGCAGCTCCGCATCCTTTCTTTCTCCTTTTTAAACAACCAGGCACATTTTTTAGTTCTCAGACAAATAGCCACCCTGCCTTTGGGCTTTTTCACACCATCATCATCATCGCTAGAGAAATTCAGATACATACATATTTATGCTTAAAGACATTTAGAGCTAAATAAAAATCAGGTCATTGCAAGAGTAAAAACCACATGCAAAGTCTCACTGGGGAGGGGAGCATGGGTGTGGCCACAGATGGCTTCAGGGACTGTTCTGTGTCTATCACAGGTAAACGTCCTTCTTAAGGAGCACCAAGAACACCTGAGCTATTGCTGACAGGGAAGGAAAGTACCCTTTATTGTCCATCAGCAAGTCACAATCATAATGGAAGATAGAATATAATCGTCTTGGCAACCAGCCTTCCTCGGGGTCATGAGCTAGTTTCTATGACAAAAATTGGTCAAGAAAGAGACTCCTTGACTGTTGAGACACTCAAACACTTTGATATCCAGGTCATGGTGCTCCCAGGCAGTGCCTATATAGAGATTTTTAAAGCTCCTGAGGTATAAAAATTTCACAAGTCTACTCTCAGTCTCTCCTCTTCCAAATTTAGTCATGCAAAAGATTTGAAAAGTATCTGAGGATAGACAAAATTAATAAATTTAATGAAACAGTTGGACCATCTTCACTCCCCACTCCCATGTTCTGTCTTCTCCTATAACCTCCACCCACTATTTGATCTTTCAGCTCAACCAGTACTCAGAGCAGTTCTCCGTGTTCAATATCTCAAACTCTACCTTCCAGATTGTTAGAAAAAGACAAGCATACTTCACCTTCCCCATGGGACCTTTATTTGGCAAAGGTGGGGCTGTAATTGGATTGGACACCTTTAGACATGTTCACCTTAAAGGAAATAAGATAACTCAATTATCTGAGGGAAGAAAAAAAAGAAGTCTTCGTCATCTTGTCCCACTGCCTGATGATACAGACCCTCACAGGGAGTTGGGGTTGACAAGAGTACCAACTGAAAAAATCTTCTGACCTGAGCTTTCGCCTCAAATTCTTTTCATTGTAAACCTCCACGTGACTAACATTGAGTCACAAGTTAAACCACAGTTTTCAGTATGAGGCCTCTGACAATGTCCTATCTGGGAGTGGAGTTACAAGTCATGCTTTATTTTTCATTTTCTCCACAGATAGTTAATATGATACCTATACAATTGAAAAAAATATATATACATACACACAACTAGACATGTATTTATATACAAGTATAATATGTTAAATATCTGTTTACCTATTTTATGTACTTAAATTTATATAACACAAGAAATACCTGCTGCCTGTATATTTTGGTGGTGGCACACACCTTTAATTCTAGCACTTGGGAGGCAGAGGCAGGTGGATTTCTGAGTTCTAGGCCAGCCTGGTCTACAGCGTGAGTTCCAGGATAGCCAGGGCTACACAGAGAAACCCTGTCTCAATAAACCAAAAAAAAAAAAAAAAAAAAAAAAAAAGATTTGTGACATGCCCCCATTTGCCCATCTCTCTCTAAATGTTCTCCTTTAGTGGTTAATGTTCGTCAGCTTTCTGAGTAAACAAGGGCCTTCTGACATCTGCCCACCTACCTTTTCCCATCCTTAATATGTAACATTTATCCCTGTCCCTGTCGCGCCTCAGCATCCTTCTCAGACAAGCCACGTGCTTTCCTGACCTTACCTTTCATTACTCCTTCAGTCATGCAGCCTGATCAGCCTCATTCCCAAAGTCTCTCTGTCAGACTTCCACGTTCTGTACCTATGGATACCTGACCACACATGATACCTGACCACCACCAGATAGTTGACACAGCTGCTTCACTGACATGCAGGTGCATGAGCTGTGAGCACACAGACAGATGAGTTTTCACAATGGAAAATCCAAATCAGCAACCCTGAAACTCACTGTGCTTTTTATCCATTTTTTCCCACCTCCACCCACAGGAAGGTCTTGAATTTTAACGCTATACATTATTTTTGACTCTTTGAAATCTTCTTTCACTCAATATTGTGACTTTAACATTAACCTACCAAATGTTTATTTCTATGTGTGTGAATTTTGATGGGTATTTAGTCTGTGCCCAGTCCCAGGATTTGGAACCAGCTCACGCATTAGTACACACTTGTACACAGCATGTGACTTTTCTCTTGTGTGTGTACCACATAAAGGGGTTGCTGGATCATGACTCTGCATGTGCTTAGCTAAGAGGTGGTTTCTCCTACTTTTTCCAAGTATGCTATATTGTTCTAGAACATTCTTAGAAGCAGGAGATCCCTGGAGGTAGTCATGATTAAGCAGCCAAGCAATCAAAGTCACACCCAGCTCCCGGTGCTCAGCTTACAAATAAGATGCCTGCACTCTACATCCTAAGAGCCGGCTAACACGGCACACATCTTCTCATTGGATGGCGCTGGTGAGAACACAAGGCATTTTTATTAGTCTATGTGATATATTCGGAGCTAGTCATCAGATGGATTTCAGATTCCTACTCCACACACTGAGACCATTTGAGGTCCGCTGAAGAACATATGTTTTTAGACATTTGTAATGCTGCATTCATGCCCACCTGGACTTCACCTGGGCCACTGGTTCCTCTGCTTCCTTTCCAGTCACTCATGCCCCTTCTCAATTCCTCGCTTGACACCCGGTGTAGAATATGTATGCTCTCTCCATGGAGAAGGAGAGATGATTGATGTTGATCTAAGATGAAAGTGCTTAAATGTTTCCACACAAGACAGATCTCCTCATCTTCTTGAGAAATAGGTCCTGTGCTAAATACCAGAGATACTTTAGTAAACAAAAGCAAATCAAAAGGGTGCTTCGGGGAACTTACATTCTACAATTAAGTAAATATAGTTTATATTTATGATAGCACTGATGTTAAAGGTAAATTAGAAAAGGTTAAAAAAAAAAACTCAATGGTACATTCAGGTTCAGGTAAAAACTGAAAGAACTGTGCAGTTACCAGGAAGAAGAAACAATAAATGCAAAGGGTCTGAGGTTGAAATGTGCCTACTGTGAACTGGGGACAAGGGGTCCACTGTGACTGAGTGACTAAAGCAGACAAAGAGGAGGGGTGGTGTTGAAGTAATTATTTAAAAAACGGCAGCACCCATTCTGGCTTGTTCTTAATCAGCCGCCATCTTCCCGACTAGACAAAGCCTATGGCCACGAGAGGCAGCAGTGTATTCTAACCGTTGCTCAGCTCAGGCTGCCAGCTCAGGCCGGCGGCTCAAGCAGCCAGAGACATTGGCCTTGCCACTCATGAGACACTAGCATGGAAATGGCTCTATCCATCTTCCACACTGTCACCACAAGGCTGGGCTGAGCCTAGACCATCCTGCCATCCACGAGGTAGCTGGTAGAAATGAGACTCTAATGCTTAAATTATCCAAAGGCTTTATAAGTTTGATAATGTTCAATCAACAAGATGCCCACACAATTGGAAGTGTTAGCCAATTAACTAACCTAGATATAAGTTGTTACCCAGGACTGCTCTCAGTACATGCATGGTCATCTACGGCGCCTACATCCCTCTCCTCTTAGCTCCTCCTCTTCCGTCTCCTCTTCCTCTCCTTACTCCTCTTCCTCTCCTTACTCCTCCCATCTTAGCTCCTCCCAACTTGCGGAGAAAATTTCCCGCTACAGGGTGGTGTAAATATTCTCAGAGAGTTAACTAGGCTGGGCATGGTGCTCTACCTCTCTATGCACGTGTGCTGGTCTCTTCACATGAATATGCAGGGGTTATGGCTGGTTTGTAGGAGGGGAGCAGCTGTGGTTTTCTAGGTATCTCCCAGTTGTCCCCAATTAGACACCTTTTGCCCTTTCATGAGCTTTTATTTGAATGCCTGTCATTCCACACCTTTGCAATTTTTTATATTTTCACTTCTAAGTCTTTGTCCATCTAAGAATTGGGAAATGCCTCCCATTGCAGTTACAGGCTGACTTGTTTGTCCCAGACGCTGTCCAGGGCAGCACTGGTGCTATGGCCTCCAACACCAGTGAGTTTAAGGTCTTTTCTCCACTGTTGGCTATTTGTGGTTTTCAGTTGACTTGCACATACTTATGTGTTCAGAACAATAACTGACAGTTAAACAACACGTTGTTTCTTTCTCTAGTCTATGGATTCATACACATGTTGTCCTGGTTATGGTTACTATTGCTATGATGAAACACCATGACCAAAATCAAGTTTTGAGGAAAGGGTTTATTTGGCTTACTCTTCCACATCATAGCCCATCACTGAAGGAAGTCTGGCCAGGAGCTCAGAAAGGGCTGGAACCTCGAGGCAGGAGCTGATGTGGAGGCCAAGAAAAGAAGCTGGCTTGTCAGCTTTAAAGTCTTGGCTTGTTAGCTCCACTGGCGTGGCTTGGTAGCTTTATTCTACAAGATGGCTTTGCTTCAGTCATCACAAACAGTGCTTCTCTTTATTTTTATGTTTTGTCAGCATTTCATTTTTGGTAAATAAGGGTGCAATTTTGTTATCAGTTTATTATCTGAGCCTGGAAAGCTTGCTAAAACCTCTTATTCATTATAATAATTTTGCTACATGTGGCATTTTGCTTCTGGGTGGAAAAATCATATTATCAGAGAGTAAGAACTACTGCATCTCTTTCTTTGTAATCCATGGACATTTTAGTTTTTTGTTTCATTTTAATTCAGTGGCTGGGCTCTCGGCACAACTTCAGAGTAGAAATGGAGGCATGTTTTCTTACTCTTAATTTGTAAAAGGAATGAGTCTAACATTCCACTAGTACATACTTACAATAAAGGCTTTTGTTGATACTTTTCATGTGTTATGAGACACATGGAGTCCTTCAGAGACTCACCAATCTGACCATGAATAAAGAGAAGGTTTTCTTCAGGAACTGGCACCAGATACTCATGGAATCAAGCCTGCACCTTAGAGCACTGTCAAGATGCATTTCTAAATGACATTAGTCAGGGGGTTCTAAAGGAAAAACTTATAAAGCTACATACTTCCTGTCTTCATGCAATCAGGGGCAAGAACACATGCTGACATACTTCCTGTCTAGCTGTATACATCCTCCTACATGCACTCAAGCCTGATAAGTTATTCTCCACTGGTGAAATGAGCTGACTCAAGACAAATTAAGTATATAAAACAGGTTTATTGGGAAGCCACTCTAGTCAGGTTCACCGGTCCCAAGGATCAAAGCCAGGGAAGTCACCCTGGGGAGGGAGACAATTTTAAACTTGTAAGTATAATGTTTACCATTACATGTTCCCTTAGTGAAATTCTTTTCTCTTCTTAGTTTATAAGAAATGTTTGTCACTAGATTGTACTGACTTTTTTTCAATGCCCAGTCTGTTTTTACTACACACCTGGACCTGCTGAGTTTCTTAAGATAAATTTCACGTTAGTGACTTTTTTAATTGGCATGATAACTTTTTGTTGGATTATTGTTAATAAGACTTTTAGTCATTTTTAACAAAAGAACAGGATAAATGCTTTCTATTTGGTGGGTGTATATCTATCTGGCATTACATTGGAGAAACGAGCAGACACCTATGGGACAGAGCAAAGCTGATAATTATGGTGTTGAAATTCTCTATATTATCACCAAGTTTTTGTCTTCTTTGTCTGCCAATTACTTATCATAATACATTGAATTCTCACAGGATAACTGAGGCCTTGTCAGTATCTTCTTATAAGTATGCAAATTTTACTTCTTAATATATTGCTATTAGGTCTATATTAGCAAGATATATTACCTTTTCTAGTCAAGAGGGCCTTTTCTTCTTAGGCTACTGTTCTCAGTTCTGATAACATTTTTCACTCAAGGAACCGTGCGGTTTCATATTAAAACACAAACAGCCTTAGAGTTAGTTCTTTCACAGTATTTTGGTAATCTTTTCCTTTTTAACTTTTCTAAGCATCTGCGCTATGGATGCAGCCCTGTAAGCAGACAGTGAGTAGATTTCTACTAATCTGGAGCCAGCATTTTAGCTAGAACAGACTACAGATAGGCACTGTGGTGTGCATGGAGCTTTTGTCCCTCCATACTGTTTTGTGGCAGTTATCTTGAAACTCTTGGTACCTTTCCCTCTTTCTTCTTTGCTGTTTATTAATTTGTTTCTATTCTATTCTTTTCTCTTTTCCTCTAATGCTCAGAAACTGTCCAGTTATTTCTATTTTTGTAAATATTTCTGTTATTTTGTAAATAACAGTTAACAGTTCTGGCTGTCCTCTCCCGTCCGCATGTCACTGGTGCTCATTATTTTCCCACTGTTGTTATCAGAATGTAGTTGCTAATGCCATTTTTACTAGTGATTTATGCAACCAGTGTTTACTTATATTTAGCCTCATATTCTAATTACACGCTTCATTAGCCATTTCTATGCCTCAATTTGCTCTTTTGGGTTGAATTTAATTTTTCAGGAAACAGCCTTTGGGAGTTCATTTAGAGACTGCCTGTGGGTGGTAAACTCATGGTTTTGGTTCGTTCATTTGTATTTTTTTTTTTCATAAATGACTATTGTACCTTTTTTTTGAATGATGAGTTGATAAGTGTCTTTTCTGAGCACCTTCCTCAGCACTCTGTGCCCAGTCTGAAAGTTCCTGTGTTGTTTCATGAAAGTAGAAGGAGGATGAGAGAGAAGATGAGGAGTGGGGTCAGCTAGAATGGGAGGAAGACCAAGTGGGTAACAGTGATCAGAACACATTTTATACATGCATGGGAATGCTATGGTGATATTGTTATTGCACATATAATTACCATGTGCTAATTAAAACCTTAATAGCATTCTGTTATCAGTTTAATTGCTATTCCTTTCATGCTTATTCTCATTTGATTGCTTTTGTGATGCTAGAGCTTGAACCCAAGGCTCCATGCATTTTACCACCCAAGGCAAGCACTTTACCACCGAGCCATACCTCAGTCTTTGAAATAATGTATTTTCACCATGGATTTGGTCTTTTCTCCTTTGAGGATTTTTGTCTTGGTGTTTTTAGTTACCTTGCAAGCCATTGCTTGGTTTTGGATACTGGGATTTATTTGTGCTTTTTCCTTCTGATAGTCTTATTGCTCATCAGTTCTGCCAAATTGTCAGCAAGCATCTTTCTTAACCCAAACTCCCCAACAATCTCTTATTTTTTTCTCTCTATTAGAGACATTTTAAACTTCCTTTCCTAGAGACTAAAATCTTTAGTCTACTTTTTCAACAAAGCATGAATTTGCTATTGTAAGAAATATGTTCGGGGTTACAAAGTAAGAGACCACTGTTCCAACTCAAGTATTGGGACAAGGCAGACTGTACACTTGATCAATGGAGCTGGGGAAAGGTGAACACACCTAGACAGGAGGTACACATGGGTTTTCTGGTTCAGATGATGGCTATGTCTTTGCTCCATTGACTGTGGTCTGACCTCACAATCTTACTCAACTGACTATTATGAAAAAATTGCAACACAGGCGATAGAAGAACGGGAAAGGAGTCAATGCTCCAAGAAGAAAAGGGTCACTACTACAGGCCATCAAATTCCTATGATAGAGCCCTGAGCCTTGTGAGTGGGAAGAATAAAACATTTGCATAAAGCTTGTACAGGACAGAGGAACTAAAAAGATTATGATTGTTTGTCTTAAAAACTAGATTTACAGTATTTGATAGAAACAACTCTTATTACATATTTCCTTTTTCCCTTTTTGGTATTTATTCTTGCCTCATAAAATATATCTGGACCACAGCCTCCCCTCCCTCCACACCTCGAAATCCTCCCCCAGTCTCACAGCCACCATCACTACCACCACCCCCTCAATTCCCCTCTCCCCCAGATCCACTGTACCTTCTCATTTCCCTGCTGAAAAGAGCAGGCCTCCCAGAGATATCAACCAAACAAGATGCAATAAGACTAGATACGTACCCTCATATCAAGCTTAGATAAGGCAATCCAGTAGGAGGTTAAAGTCCCATGTGCAGGCAAAAGAATCAGAGATGCCCCCACTGCTACTGTTAGGAGTCCCACAGAAACCCCAAGCTAAAAACCCATAACATTATGCAGAGGACCTAGTGCAGACCTGTGCAGATTCTGTAATTGCCCCTTCAGTTTTGTTGAACCCCTCTGATTCCTGATTAGTTGATTCTGTGGACTGTGTTCTCCTATGATTCCTATAATCCTTCCATCCCCCTTTCCCTCAGGGTTTTCCTGAGATCCACCTAATCTTTGGCAGTGGGTATCTACATCTGTTCCTATCAACTACTAAAGGAAGCATGTCTCATGAAAATTGGGCTAGGCATTGAACTATGTATGAGTGTTTGATTCTACCATTTAGCTTCTGGTCCCTGGTCATATAAACAATGCCTGGCATGGGCTCCCTCTTGTGGTGTTGGCCTTAAGTTAGACTAGTCATTCCTCAGCCACTCCCAAAAGCCCTGAGTCACCATTGCCCTAGTACATCCTGCAGACAGGACAGGTTTTGTAGCTTTGTTGGTATCCCAGTCAAACACCAATGAAAGCTTTGCCTGATTACAGAAGATGGCCAGTTCAGGCTTACTATCCTCCATTACTAGGGGAGTCCTTGCTAGGGTCGCCATCATAGACTCCAGGACATTTCCACTGTAGTAGGATTTTACATTGCCCCCTAGATGCTCCCCTATTCCAATCACTTCCCCCTGTACTCTCCCCTAACCATCCCTCTCTCACCCACCCATTCCCACTCCTACCTGCTCCCAGTCTACTCACAATATCTATTCTATTTCCCCTTCCTGGGGAGATCCATGTATCCCCCTAGAACTCCTCTTGTTACTTAAATTCTCTGGGTCTGTAGATTGTAGCATGATTATCCCTTAACTAACAGCTAATATCCACTTATAAGTGAGTACATATCATGTTTGTCTTTCTGGGTCTGGGTTGCTTCACTAAGATTTTTATTTTTATTTATTTATTTTTTTTAGTTCTATTCATTTGCCTGCAAATTTCACAATGTTAGTTTTTTTTTTTTTTTTCTAGTAGCTGGATACTGCTGCATTGTGTAAATGCACCATATTTTCTTTATCCATTCTTTGGTTGAGGGACATTTAGGTTGTTTCCAGAGTCTGACTATTATAAATAAAGCTGCTATGAATATAATCAAGCATCCTAACACAAGGGTTCTTGTGGTATGGAGCATCTTTTGGGTTTATGGCCAAGAGTGGTATTACTGGATTTTGAGGTATATTGAGTTCCAATTCTCTGAGGAACATTCACATTGACTTCTATAGTGCTGGATAAGTTTGCACTCCCACCATTAATAGAGGCATGTTCCCCTTGTTCCACTTGAGCTATAATTTCTTTTATTGTTCTTAGTCATTCTGATAGGTGTGATGAAAATTCAACTTGGTTTTGATTTGTATTTTTCTCTGATGACTAAGGATGTTAAACATTTCTCAGCCATTTGAGTTTCCTATTGAGAAATATATATATATATATATATATATATATATATATATATTTGGCAAATGCTATACCTCATTTTTAATTAGATTATTTGGTTTGTTAATGTCTGGGTTATTTACATAATTTTGATAAATCCAGATCAAATATTCAACTTAAATAGACCTATAACCCCTAAAGAAATAGCCATTAAAAGGTACCCCCTTCAAAGAAGAATTAACACCAATACTTCTGAAATTATCCCACAAAACAGAAACAAAAGAAACATCTCTCAGTTCATTTTACAAGACCACAGTCACCCTGATATACAAAACACACAAAGATTCAACAAAGAAAGAGAATTACAGACCATTTCCTCTATGAACTAGATACAAAAATAACAAAATACTTACAAACCAAATCTGAGAACAAATCAAAAACATCCTCCACCATAATCAAGCAGGCTTCATCCAAGAGATATAGGATAGTTCAGCATACATAAATCAGTCAATGTAATCCACCATATAAACCAAGTGAAAAAAAAACATGATTATCTGTCTAATTAGATGCTGATAAAGCCTTTGACAAAATCCAACACTCTATCATGTTAAAAGTCTTGGAGAGATTAGGGATACTAAAGACATAACTAAACATAATAAAGACAATATATAGCAAGCTTATATATATCCAACATCATATTAAATGGAGAAAAACTTAAAGCAATTCCACTAAAATCAGGACAAGACAAGGCTGTCCACTCTCTCCATGTCTACTCAATATAGTACTTGAAATTTTAGTTAGAACAGTAAGATAACTGAAAGAGATCAGGAGGATACAAATTGGAAAAGAAAAAGTCAAAGTATTGTTTTTTGCAGATTATTTGACATAAGCAACTCCAAAAATTCTACCAAGGAACTCTTAAAGCTGGTAAACACCCTCAGCAAAGTGGCTGTGTACAACATTAAACTCAAAAAAAAAAAAAAAAAAGTGGCCTTCCATGAGCTGAGAAAGAGATCAGGGAATGAACACCCTTCACAATAGCCATAAATAATGTAAAATATCTTGGAGTAACCAAGCAAATGAAAGACTTTTATGGCAGAAAAGTCAAGTCTCTGAAGGAAGAAATTAAAGAATATAACAGAAAATGGAAAGTTCCCCCATGCTCTTAGATCAGTATAATTTATATAGTAAAGGTGATCATCTTACCAAAAGCAACCTACAGCTTGAATGAAATCCTCATCAAAATTCCGACAATTCTTTAAAGATCTTGAAAGAATAATATTCCATTTCATATGGAAAAACAAAAATCCGAGATAGACAAAATAATCATGAACAATAAAAGAACTTCCAGAGGTATCCCCATCCCTGATTTCAAGCTGTACTACATGGTAATAAAAAAAAAAAACAAACAAACAGCAAGGTATTGGCATAAAAACAGACATGGTGATCAATGGAATCAAATCAAAGACTCAGACATAAATCCACACATTGATAGACACTTGATTTTTTTTATAAAGAAGCTAGAAATCCACAATGGAAAAAAAGAAAAAAAAAGAAGACATCTTTAACAAACTGTTCTAGTCTAACTGGATGTCTAGAAGAATGCAAATAGATCCAGATTTATCAGCCTGTACAAAACTCAAGTCCAAATGGATCAAAGGCTTCAATGTAAAATCAGACACACTAAAAATTATAGAAGAGAAAGTAGGGAATAGCCTTGAACACAATGGCACAGGAGACAATTTCCTAAACAGAACAACTATAGTAAAAACTCTAAGCTCAACAATTAATAAATGGGACCTCATGAGACTGAAAAGCTTCTGTAAGGCAAAGAACACTATTAGTAGGAGAAATGGTAGCCTACAGAATGGGAAAAGATTTTCTTCAACTCCACGTCTGATAGAAGACTAGTACTCAATATTTATTACACTATTATTCCAGCTTTATAAGGAAATCTTAGTTTCATATCTTAGCAAAGGATGGACCAAAGGTTTGCCTCTTTCCTCCCTCTGACCCTACTCATGGATAATGTGAATTCTTCCATTTGCCAATAGACAACACCCTGAAAGCGGCTTACCGATCATCCTGGGTTTTGGCTTTGCTCTTGGACTTCCCTTCCACTCCTGGGGTGTTTGTTAGATAAGCCCTTGCATGCTATCTGCTTTCTAAAAGCTTTGTAACTAAAAAAACACCCACATAAGACCAGACTATGTTATGTCCCAAACCAAAACCCTAACTTTTGCTTTTTTCTCATCTGTGTATGTATGTGTTATATATGCGCAAGCGTGAATGCCACAGAATATGTATAGAGATAAGAAAATAACTTGTGGGAATTTGTTCTTTTCTTCCAGTATATGGGTCCCTTGGATGGAACTCAGGTCATCATGCTTGGCAAAAAGTCCCTCTACCCATTAGCCATCTCATTGGCCTGAGAAGTCTATGCTGTCTCATCATAGTTTTAAAATACCTCAGGCTCTCCTACTGTGGTACACACACACAGGGGGGGGGGGGGGGAGAGGGAGGGAGAACATTCTTTTCATTATTCTTGTGCACTGTTTGCACAGTAAAATACTATAGAACTTACTTGTCTCTACTGACAGCTAAGGATTCCTTTCCAAACTCCTCCCCTCAAACAACAGAGTGAAAAATAAAAAAGTAAATGTATGGAAAGGAAAGGATGGCCCATGAGCTGTCTAGGTTTATACCCATATCTCCTTATCTCACTCAGTTGCTGACGTTTTAGTGGTATTAATTTTGTCAAATGATTCCTCTATCCTTTTGAAGTACCCATGTTTACTGTGTTTACTGTTGAGTGTATTGATTAGCTCGCACATCTCAAAGTAGGAAAAAAAATCATAAAATTCCAAGGCAAAAACATTGGTTACTATAACTAATTTAAGGAGATGACACATGCCTTAGCCTTCTCAGTAATGATAATGCATGTGAGTGAACAAACTATGGAATTGTTATTGGGAAGCCCACCAGAGATGAACACTTGCAAACAGTTTATAACCACTCGAAAGTCTCTATTCCAGCCAGCTGGCACTACACTCAGGTATTGGAGACTCAAATGTAGCTCTGAATATTTAGGTAAGGTTTGGGTTTTTTTGTTTTTTTGTTTTTTTGTTTTTTTTTTTTTTTTTTAGGGTAAAAAAATGGATTCAAATATCAGCAGTAGCAGGGGGGTTTTGTGCAAGCTAGCTGTTTAACGGAAGCTAAGATACATTATCTGGGCCATCTTGACCTTTTGAGTTCATGAAATAGAGTTTGGTTATTTTCCACCATAGTCTCCATCAAGGAGATCAAATTCTAGTTAAACCTGAACTCAGCAAAAATACAAGATGAAAGCCAGGAAGTTCTGGCACTTACCTTTAATCCCAGCACTTGGGAGGCAGAGGCAGGTAGATCTCTGTGAGTTTGAGGCTAACCTAGTCTACAGAGTGAGCTCCAGGATAGTCAAGGCTACACAGAGAAACTCTGTCTTGAAAAGCAAAAACAAAAAGAATACAAAAATGGAAGGACCTCTGCATTGTCTTGCCCTGTCATAGGATCAGCATTTTGAGCTGTGTCAGACATTTTGCATGAACTATATGTGCCATTATTGAAAAGAGGTAGTTTGTGACATGTCCTTAGGCTTTACTGAGGATCTACTCAGTGAGTAGCTAGCTTTTTAATAGACAAATATCCACTCTACCTTGGGAGTAGTTGGACCAAATACCAAATAACTGCATGAAGAGTCTTTCATTGCAAAGGTGCAGCAGAATTAACTCTCCAAGGAAAACTCTGAATCTTCCCAAAAGTAGTTAAAAGTCTACAAAGAAATCTCCAAAAGGGTTGATGATTTAGAACTGAAACATGAAACAACTATTCAAGGAGCTTTTTACAGGGAGAGTGAAAACTGGAGGTTTTATCAAGCCTTCAGAGAGCACTGCTTTTTGACATTCCATAGGCATAGGGATCACTCAGGAGATGTCAATGCACCGATCACTGGGGAGATGCTGATGCTGGCAGTGAGTCCTACCTGTGTGTCAGCAAGTAGGATCAAATAGAGTGTGACTGAAAGACTAATGTCCAGGTTGTTCCATACTGTAGCCACCAGCCACAGACAGCAACCAAATATTTGAACTGACTGGAAAAATTGGAACTGTGTTGTAAGCATCAAGTGTATACTGAGTTTTTGAAAGCTTACTAGAAGAAAGTATATAAAATTACATATTCATTTAAAATGAGTAATACGCATGAGAGGGTGAATATGATCAAAATATGTTACCTGATTGCTTAAAATTCTCAAAAATATGTAAATTTATATTAAAATAAAAGTATGTTTATGTGATATAGATTATGTAATTGAACATACTGAGTTCAATAAAGTAACTGTTTGAATTAAGTTTAAAAGTTACTTATTATTTTACTTCTTTTGATATGACTAGTAGAAAATGTTCAATTGTATATGTAGGATTTTACAGAATATTTATGTATACTGTAATATTTTTGTAGTAATTAACCACAAATTTTGTAACAAACTAGCATAAACTAAATGGCTTAAAACAACACAGATTCACCCTCTTACAGTACTAGAAGTGACAAAGTGATAACCTGTGTTATCTGTTCTATGGTCTTTGCCTCAATCTTCAGAGTCTTATAGCTGTCAACACAGAGTCTTCAGGTTGTTCTTTATCTCTCACCTCGACCTATGTTACCTCTGCTGTGGTACGTCCTCCTCCTCCTGTCTCACCTCCCTCATTATAAGGATGTCTGGTAGTATTTTGTTTCTTTAAGTAATCCAGCATGATGTCACCATCTCAGGATCATTGACAAGGCCACATGGGCATGTGAGAGTGGATGGGACATGGATATTTATTTGGTTGGACATCTTGCCTAATACAGTATTTGTGCGTTCTGGATAAGCCACTTGTGTATCCTCATTCCCTCATCCCTTCCTTACTGTATAAGTGGATTCAGGAACAAGAAACTAACAATCTTGTTATTTCAGTATCGAAATGCCCAACATTGGGTCTAAAAACTCAATGTATTTTTAATGTTTGTTTTGTTTGGGTTTTGTTTTTTGTTTTTGTTTTTTGATTTTTGAGGTGGTGGTACATGAGCCCAGGGCTTCAGGATCATTTGGCAGCCACTTTATCATTAAACTCTTTCCAGTCCTAAGTCTGTTTTTTTATATAGATTCAATTGAGTATCAAAAGACCTTGTGACTATAAATATCACACATTATCAAGAATCCAGAAACTGGTGAGATGGTTCAGTTTTTAAAGGTGCTTGTTTCTGAGCCTGACAACCTGAGTTTAATCCTGGGACCTACATGGTAAAAGACAACAGATTCCTTGCATGTTGTCCTCTGACCTTCACATGCATGCCAAAGAAGGAAGGAAGGAAGAAAGGGAGGGAGGGAGGGAGGGAGGGAGGGAGGAAAGGAGGAAGGGAGGGAGGGAAGGAAAAAAGGAAGGAAGGAAGGAAGGGAGGAAGGAAGGAAGGAAGGAAGGAAGGAAGGAAGGAAGGAAGGAAGGAAGGAAGAAAACCAAAACCCTAGGCCTTAATTCAAGAGCTGTGTCATGCTCCTCAGTCAGTTCTCTCTGGTCCTTGGTAGATAGTTAGTGATAAGCTGAGGGCTAAAATTCAGGCAGATTTGTACAGTTCTAATACATCATTATAAGCTGTAGCACTTATTTGTGCCCTTCAGAAGAATTTAATGTTTTAAAATTATTTTTACATTTATTATACAAATGTTAGGGGGAATGCCTATGTGTAAACTTTTGTGGGAGGCCTGGCACCAGTCTGGACCCCAGGCATTCACAACATAATGGAGAAATCAGATACAAACACCAGTGATAGCCGTCCCAGAAAGGAAGTAAACGGCATACTGACAACCCGAAGTCAGGAAGGAGTGACCCCAGTCTGTGAAGATCCTCTTACACCATGATGGAGGATAGACATTATTCCTTGGAGGAAGGGCAGTAGCTCTGTTACTCTCTGATAGTGTGATCATATGCCCTGATACAAGCTGCTTAAAGGAGAGAGGCCTGATTTTGGTTCACAGTTGCAGAGGAATGCAGCCCATCATGGTAGAAAGGACATCACAGCCAGCAGAGAAAAGCCTGGTGGCAGGATCAGGAGGCTGGCTGGTCACACTCTTGGAATAGGGCATAAGCAGGAGTTAAGGCTGGCTTAACCTCAAGGCCTGCCTACCCCCAAAGAACTCCTCTCTAAAGGTTCCACGGCCTTCCCAAATAGTGTCATTAGATTGGGACAACATATTCAAATGCATGTGAGTATAGGGAACATTTCACATTCAAACGACAGCAAAGATATAAGCTGGGTCTTGAAGACTTGAAATGAATCTTACGCATCAATTCTAACAACTGGATCGCCTGACTTCAGTCTCATTTAAGAGTCACAATTGAAAAGCTTTGAGTTTTCCTTTTTTCATTTCTTAAACGTTAACCTTGGAGGTTAGATCAATGGAGGAAGCAAGGACACAGAAAATGAGGGCAAAGGGGAAGAAAGAAAAGCATGAAAATTATTGCAGACCCCACACTTCCTGTCGACAGTATAAAACTTAGATTTGAGAAATGCAACTATACACTAGCTTGTCAAAATAACAGAAACTGGCCAATTTTGGGGAGTATTGGAGGCACACGGTCTAACTTATTATACATTTCCAAACATTTAAGATTCTGCTATGGTCTAAATATACCACCAGTGTGGTGCATTTACATATTCATAAATTATACATGGACACATTGTCCTCCTATCTATGCATTCATCCTTCCATCTATTAAACAGCAACTTTATCCTGAGGGTTCTACCAAGATTCCGATTGGAGGAATTTGTGAGGAACAGCCTGGAAAACCATGCCACGATTGTTAATTAAGCATCTCAAAGTACTTGCATTTCCAGAGCCTGCACAAACACCCTGCCTCACACTTTGTCTTGTATTTGGGGCTCACTAGACAGCAATTTATCCCAACTGGCGAGCGGAAAGAACACAAGACGCATGCGCCGAACTGAATGGTAAAGCCTCGGGTAGAATTGTAGCTCTTCAACAATCCAAAATAGAACTCGCCTCTGTTCACACTGCTACTGGAAAGTCTCATGAAATACTTATTAGATAAAATACAGAATGTCCCCACAAATGGTACTGGGTGTTTTTACAACAAAAATTATAAGGCTAGAGAGAAGGGGCTCAGTCCTGTGGGAATTCAACTTATTCAAGACATAGTCTCCCCGAGGTGAAAAGTTACGAATAACCTTTGTTTAATTTTCTGAGAATAATAGGATCTGGCTACTTTTCAGAGAACTGAAAGAAGTGTAAAGGCCTGGTGGTCTCCACCTGAATAGAACCATGACCGGAAGTCATTTGTCCCTCCCAGTGAGATGGCTTTCCTCTTCAGAATCAGAACTAGTGGCAAACAGAGTCTAAGGCAAGACTCCCACAAAGCACTTTCTGTAATCCTGGGGACTTCTCGATACTGCAGCAAATATAACATTGTGCCACATTCACAGATAGGGGTCAGATCAGTTTGAAAAACCATGCCTCTGATCTGAAAAGCCTCTCCATGTGCTTCATGCTCTCCCTGTCACCTCTGCTTCACAAGGAACAATGAACACTAAGTGATGCTGATTACATTTTTATGGACCGATATCACAATTTGTGGGGAGAACTTCTGTTTCTCGGCACACAGGATAGACATGCTGTGATGTCTCTCCCTCACTGTGTGTACACATAACAATCCTGGCTATTTACCCATAAAGCAAAGAAGGCAGAGTGACTGAGACCTCTGAATCCCCGGGGAGGGTTTTCTCCTTGCCCCATAGCTTCCAGACTTAAAGATAAGGAAAATGAGAGCCCAGAAACAACAATGGATGCAGGAAAATATCAATAGATATTTGATTTCTTTGACCAATGGAAAGCCTATAAGACTGTGATATTTAGACAATATTCACATTACTGCAGTCTGATGCTGCTGAGAAAGTCATCCAGACCTAATCACACTAACACAAGCCATAAGTCCAGACCTCCACATCAGAGTGTTGCAAGAAACCAAGTGAGAATCCAGAAAGTCCACACTTGCCAAAAAGTAAATAGTGTGCCATTACCATCATGATCATCACCACAGTGACATCAGACATCAGTGTGCACCCAACTGTGACATCAGTGTGCCCTGACCTGTGACATCAGACACCTCTGTATAAAGAGCCTAGACTCCTCATCTCACCTGGAAGATAATTCTAAAACTCATATGGAAAGGGAAAAGAACTCAAATATCTAAAACCACTTTTAAAGCAAAAATAAAGTCTATTTGACTTTAAGATAGTATTTAGCTAAGTAATCAAGTTAGCATGAAGTTGGCTGAGGGATTTCTAGATGGCCTCAGATCTTCCATGCATACTGGAAGGCAAAAGTTGGGTTCCAATGTAGGCAAATGATCACAGCAGCAGTAGCAGTGACAAGGTGGATGCATTCAACATTAAGAAGCCAAGGCAGCCAGGCAAAACAGTCCTGCTCATCCCTTTTCATGTCTGGATCACTCCAGAAAGGAGCTGCCAACTCTAGGGAAGAGAAAATATCCTCACAAATCAGACTGGGGATGTGCTTTAGTGAATCACAGATCTAATCAAATTGCAACCAAAATTAACCACTCAAACTCTCAGTACTCTCAAAACTTACAGCCATTATTCTTTTCTTTCATTCAATTTGTCTTTTTTATCCCTTCTTTATTTTTCTTTTGAGGTAGGTCTCACTAGGCAGCTCTAGCTGGCCTGGAACTCACTATGTAGGTTAGGGTTAACCTTGAACTCACAAAGACCCACTTGCCCTTCCTCCCACCATGCCCGGTAAAGCCATTACTCTAAATGTATGATAACTCATTTTATCTGAAGTAAGTTTGTAAAATGCAAGTTGATGTTCATTAATATGCTGGTGATCATGATTTTCTGATGCAGATATATATATATTCAATTTTACTCTCTGTGACTTGCTATGCACATCTCCCAGGTGTTTAATTCAGTTTTTACTGTTAATTCAATGTTTTGTTGACATGTAAACACTCTATTTATTTAAGTATGTTCATACCCCCTGGCAATATTTCCAGAAAAAATGTATAATGTTGCTTTTCAAATACTATTTACACAGCTATCAAACTTCTGCACAGCACTTCAGGATGTAAAAACATATTTACACTAAATGCCATATTTGATGTGCCCACAGCATCCTAGCTGGAAACCACTGAGAAGACGTTTGCTGAGATGAAAGTGACTCTCCCAAGATTATTCATAGTAAAGCACAGCAAAGACTTTAACCAAAGTGACAGAGCACCAGGTCTAGTGACATTTTCTAGCCACCAAACTTAGCAGTGAGCTGTGAGTGTTCAGACACACAAAGTCAAAGTGGCCCAGCTTATTGATGATTTATTGTCTTCTAGAGGTGACAATACTGACAGTCATATACCACTGTTTCTTTTGGTGAACACATCATCAGCTAAAGATTATAGAGGGCGTTTAACCTCAGGAGATGTGGGCTTTGCTAAAATGGATAATGGACAGTCACCTTGCCATCAACTAAAAAGGGGAGCTATCTTCAAAGCCAGAGCATGACATCAGAGAAAGCTGAAGAGAGATACGTATGTGAAAATGACTCAGTAATTGCTTCAAAATATGAAGCACTGTTTTATAATTTAGATCCCCCCTGAGGCTTGGCATTAATCAGTTAGGTGCAGAAATCAGAGTCACTGAATACATTTTATAGTTCAGTCTCTCACTGGAAGAAACAGTACATGTCATAAGGAAATAATACCACTAGTCTGTGTGTGGTTCCAATCACTGCCAGGTCGTCTTCTCTACTCATCTGAGCTCTTGTCTCCTCATTATTTGCATTTTCAACATACCAGTTGCCTCTCCATTCTCTGGCTGAGCACCTCTTCTCTGAAGTGTCCTGGGAATGCATAATTGTCCATGCCCAGCCTATAGATCGAGCGCCAATCTAATTTGCAAAAGCTAGTAAATACGCAGTAGGTTGCACACACCGCAGACCTCGTGTTGCAGTGATTAAGTTATCTGATTCTGGCTTTCACAGTTCCCTTGTTTTCCACTTAACATTCTTTACACTCACTCTTCACGGCAAGTACTTACTAGGGCATTTCTGGGTTCTCAGCACTACTTCATCTTCCCTTTAAAAAGCAGTCACACAAATGTTGTATTATTCAGAGGTGTAGCAATTAGTTATCTCTTTTTCAAGACACCAGTGCCATGCTGTTGAGGAGGGGCTGTGTGTGACACACCGGGTCCTTCATCTTTCCTTCTGGAGACATAGCAGAGCCATGTGCTCTGACAGAAGGGAATAAGGCAAGTCCGAGTGTCTTAGATTGCTTCTCTGTTGCTGTGATAAAATACTCTGATCAGAAGCAATACAGGGAAGAAAGGGTTATTTCATCTTACACATTCATCTTCAAGGGATGCTTAGATAGGAGCTTGAAGTAGAAACTATGAAGAAAAGCGCCTTCCTGGCTTGCTTAGTGTATTGGTTGCTTTTGTATCACTGTGACACAGCACCATGACCAAGGAAGCTTATAGAAGAAAGGGTTCATTTGGAGTTTACAGTTCCAGAGGGATAGAAGTCCTTCCACATCTTGGCAGAGAGCATGGCAGCAGGCAGGCTGGTATGGCACTTGAGCAGTAGCTTGGAGCTCATGTGTCTACCTGCAGCAGGAAGCAGAGCACACACTGGGAATGGCATAAGTTTTAAAAGTTGAAGCCATCACTGGTAACCACAATGATCTCCTTCAAATAAGACCACAGCTCCTAATCCTTCCAACGAGTTTCACTCATGGGGGACCAAGTATTCAAACATATCAGTGTATGGAGGCCATTTTCATTCACACCACCACATTCCACTCCTTGGCCATTATAGGATGGGCTCATGGCCATATCATAATACAAAGTGCATTTAGCCCAATTTTAAAAAACCCTATGGTCATTTACATTCTCTATGGTGCTTCAATGTACAAAGTACAAAGTCTCTTCTGAGACTTAACACAATCTCTTAATTATAAACCTCTCAAAAACCAAAAAGCAAGCTTTGCTGACTACAATGCACTTCACTGTCACAAGCTGGTTCCATGTCCCATGTACAGATTTCCTTGGCATGTATCTCATGGCCCTGACATATCAAACATTTTAGAGTCTCCAGTGCAATCCAAGCTTCACTTTCACAGCTCTATGCAATGATGTCACATGACCTATTGCCCTATAGGGACTACCCTGCAACATGAGCCCATGAGCCTGCAACATGTTCCCTGGCTTCAGTGGCTCTCTTTAACCATGGAGGACGATTTCACAATCCCTTTATTCATGTATCCTTGGTAACTCTAAAGCCAAAATCCCATGAACAGTACCTGTCAAATTTGGCTACTCACTTGGAATAGAGCCAGGGACTTTTGAACCAAATTTGCAGCAGATTGTCTTTGTTGTGCTTTTTAGGAGGAAAATATACTGTAGTGCTTTTCCTATCAGAACTGGAAAGCCAAGATGGATGGAGTCTCCCCAATGGTACCTCTCTCTTTATTCCAATTTAGAGCAGGCCATTCTTTGATCTCATCTCTTTCAACACAAGTCCTGGCTCTAACACTAAATCTCCTGGTGTTCTTTCCTCTTCACACTGTACATCTTGTATTTCTTTCTTCTCCAGTTGCTCTTTTTCAATGTTGGGCTGCACACCCACATGACAGAGTCAGTATTAGGTTGTCTTGAGATTTCTTTCTCTTAAGAAGTTAGCCCATTACCTTTCAGTTTTGTCTCCGTCACAGTCTTCGGACAAAGGAAAATGGCAGTCATTCTTCGCCAAAATATCACAAAAACAAATCTCCAGCCTGGTTGCTAATGCCATTCCCTTCTGAACCTTCTGAAACTGAGCCTCAGTGGTCCACATAGCTCACGCTGATGCTGACTTTCCGCTTACAGCATTTCAGTTCTTTCCTACCAAATCCTAATGTCTTCTACATTCCTCCAAACAACAGCACACAACTTCACTTCCTGCCACCAACCTCTATATTGGTTACTCTTTTTTTTTTTTTTTTTTTTTTTTTTGCTGTAATAAAACACCATGACTAAAGTGACGTTTAAAAAAAAGAAAGCATTTAATTGGGTTAGAAACTGCAATGGTGGAGCAACGTTATGGCAGCAGGAACAGTTAAAATCTTATATCTTAATCTACAAGCATGAGAAAGCACCCTGGGAATGGTGTGAGTCTTTTGAAATCTCTAAACCAATAAAACACATCTCTTCTAACAAGGCCAAATGTCCTGATCCAAACAATTTCATCAACTGGAGACCAAATATTTAAACACATGAGCCCATGGGGTCCGGGGTAAGACATTTTCATTCAAACTACAGCACTTACCTACCTCTCTCGTACAGCTCAGGCCCAACTGCCTAGGGATGGCTCTGCCTATAATGGGCGGGGCCCTTCAATATTATCAATTAACAATCAAGAAAATGACCCACAAAACACTCATAGGCTAATCTAAGGGAGGCTATTCTTCAGTTGAGAGTCCTTGTTCTCAGATATGTCTAGGTTTGTGTTAAGTTGATCAACACTAACCAGCATACCAATAAAAGTCTTTTATTATTAATATTATTCCAAGGGGCCTAAATATATATTGGTATCAAAGTCCTTCACAATTCTCATTCAGTGAAAATACTGAAAGGTATTTATAGTGGGACTGAAGAACTTTCATCATCATAGCCAACAGCTTAAATCAGAAGCAGTGTAAGAGTTGTCTCTAGCCTACCCTGAGTTTGGGTCAAACCTTGTGCTTCCTCTCCAGTCCATTGGAGAGAAGGGGGCAGATACAGACCCAAAAGGCTGCTCTATGGATGCTGAATGAACCTATCATGTCCTGGAATTAGGATTCCTAAATTGGAGGCTGGGAAAGAGTCCAGATGCTCAGCAACATCACTAAAACATATATATTGCATTTATACCAAGAAAAATGTTGAACACCGTAAATAATTATTTTGATAGTATTAAAGTAATACTTTTATATTATTAATGTTATATTTTCTCTAGTGACAAATGCAAGATATGTAGAAGAAAGAAAGCAGTTCTAATTATTTGAATGTAAGGGACATATTTTCAAGCTTTGTAGATAATTTGCATATATAGATATACATTGTATATCTATATTGTAGATAATTTGCAGATATAGACATACAAAATAATGAAACTTTGCCCAACAAACACAATTGACTCGTTTTGACATATATAAACTTGTAAAATTGTGTTCTAGATAAGGGATCTCCAAATTGAGTCCCCACATTCCAGCAGCAGCCTGTCCTGGGTATTTTTAAGAAATGTTAAAAACTCTCAGCCTCCATAGATCATGTTTTTAATAGCCCTGACACACTCATGCTAAGGAGTCTTCACTCCATGGAAAGGACAGACAGCTCTCCTCAGATGCTAGTCTCTCCTCTCCTACCCTCCAGCCTCTGACTGGCACTCCTGTGTGCTCTCCCTCAGAACAATGGACCTGGACATGTACCTCATCACTGTTCCCCCAGTACATATGCAGTCAGCTGACACAAGGTCTCCATGCCCTTGTTCAAATGTCGTCTTACTGAGTTCTGTCCCTACCCACCTATTTTGAATGATGACCTGTCCCACTCCACCAGTGCTGACCTCTTTTCTCAGACTTTTTTTTTTTTTTTTTTTTTTTGCATATAACCCCTTTTCCATAATTTGTTTGTCTTTCTCTTTTGGCTACTTGCCTATTTTCTTTGCACTCCAGAATGTAAACTCCTCTGAGCAGCCATTTTGGCTTTACTCCCTAAGTTCCCATGATTATATTTAGCACACTGTAGATGCATCGCTATTGCCTAATAAATATTTACAGCAATCAATGGTCCTATTAGGGACAAAGTTCCAGACACAACTTGGCATCTTCTTTCAAAGAAGAGTCCTTTCCTATAATCAATTTACTCTCTTGTGTCTGTGTTTGTCACACAGATGCAGGTGTGTGCTGCTTGGCAATGGTGAAGGAGAACTGAATAGGAGGACCTTGAGAGGACCATTGGGAAGGAAGTCAAAATATTTGCAAAAATTCCCTATTTGAATCTATGTTTACCTTTTCTATTACAATCTTGGGTTTTTAAAATAAATATATAATACATTTAATCCTCCTAAAAAGCTGATGAAATACATGCTACATTGACCCTCCTTTATAAGTAAAAAGCCAGAATACCAAAAGATTAATGTTTTGCCCAAGTTTGCATAGACAGTATATGGAAGTAATAGGATTTGAACTGAGTGGCTGTCTGGTTCTCTGTGTAGTGTGGTGTAATGGTGTGTGTGTGTGTGTGTGTGTGTGTGTGTGTGTGTGTGTGTGTGTGTGTGCACGTGTGTACATGCACCCATGCACAGAGGCCAAAAAAGAATATCAGATATTTTCCTCATTTTACTCTCTGCTTATTCCCTTAAGACACAATATGCTGGTTAGGTTTTTTTTGTTGTTGTTTATTTGCTTCTGCTTGGTTGTTGTTGTTTTTCAACTTGATAGGAATCCTGGTTATCTGGAAAGAGTAACCTTCAATTGAGAAAATTTCTCCATCAGATTAGCCTATAGGTTTGTTTGTTGGACGCTTTCTTGATTAATAGTTTGTCTGGGAATGCTCAAACAGCTGTGGATGGTGCCATCCATGATCAAATAATTCTGGATTGTATAAGAAAATAGACTGAACAAGCCATGGGGATCAAAAAAAAAAAAAAAAAGTAAGCAAAGTAGGCAGCTTTCTTCCATAGTCTCTGCTTTTACTCCTGCCTCTAGGTTCCTGCTCTGCGTTCCTGCCCTGACTTCCTTCAATGGTGGACTGGGGGATATGAACCAAATAAACCCTTTCCTCAATAATTGAGGAAATAATTGTCATGGTGTTTACACAAAGCAGAAACCAAACTAGAACACAAGGTCTTTTCACTGGATTTGGAGCTCACTACCCACCCCAACCCCAGGCTGGCAGCCAGCAAGCCCAAATTATCATCCTCCTCCCACCAACACTTAGGTTTAGCTACATGGAGTCATGCCAACCGTTTTACATGAATGCTGGAGATCAAACTCAGGTCCTTCTGTTTGCACAACAATCTCTCTGACCCGCTGAGTCATCTCCTTGCACACTATCGATCATTCCTACATAATTACCATTGTGTAAACATTTAAAATAAATAACTTGGGGCAGGGGTATATTGTCCCTGCTAGATAGAAGGAAAATCTTAAGAGGGTACTATTTTTTATTCATCATTTTACATATTTCTTGTTCAGTATAAAATTACTGGATGAATGGATAGACGGATGGATGGATGGATGGATGGATGAACAGAGATATGTTTTATGCTGATTGTACTATTTTGTTCTAAGATAACTGAACAATCCTTTGAAACTCCAGAAACAAATTAAAAGCTTTGGTATTTTTCCCAAATTAAATCTGTCAGATAAACCTGAGATTTTGTAATTGAAAAACTATATTGGAGATCAGATAAAGACAACTGAGTGGTAAGGATATTTGTCTCTGGGTACCTCGGGTCACAGGAATGTCTTTTCTCTAACCATTTTTCTTTTTTTTTTTTTTTACCCAGAAAAATAAGAAGCAGCACCCAGATGGAGGAGGGAAGCTAAGGGTTGTGGGGCAGTGTCCTTTCCCCTAAGTGGAAGACAGAAAGAATGAATCACTTTAGCCTCACTGACTGGACTCTAATTTCCATAAGTAATCAGGACTCAAAGATAAAAGTTAATTTAGAAATCTATGCCATGAATAGAAAGTGCTAAGTGAATGCAGATTGCATTAAGGCTGCTTGACTATCTCAGGGGCTCCCTTCACTGTTTCTCTCTCAGTCTATCAAGTGCACTGGTGAGAAAGCATGTGTTAATACTGAGACATAACATTCTTACAAATGGACAGCCTCACTACAGGTGCTCTCCTACCCCAGGATGAAAACAGCATGCTAGCTCACCTCTTGCCTAGCTCCTGGGTTAGATGGAACTGGCATGTCCCCATGTTCATGCTAGGCCTAATGACAGTCCACGTCCCCCTCTGCAAATTTATGGCAAAGCTTGGGACACTCCCACTTCAAACTCCAAATATGTTGTAAAAGACTCCAGGGCCTGGGGAGGCAGAGAAATTAGTAAAGTGCTTGCAGTAGAAGCCTGGGAATCTGGGTTTGGATTCCCAGCACCCATATAAAAAGCTAAATATGGCAGTGTTCATCTATAATGCAAGCACTGGGGAGATGGAGGAAGAAGAATTCCCTGGAGCTGGCTGGCCAGTGTAGCCAGATCTGTGAGTTCTGAATTCAGGGAGAAACCCTGCTTCAAAAAATAGATGGAGATTGATTGAGGAAGACACCTGATGCTAATCTGGCCTCTGCATGCATGCATACCTATCCACATGCACATGTGTGCACATACAAGAACACACAGTCTCTCTCTCTCTCCCTCTGTCTCTCTCTCTGTCTCTCTCTGTCTCTCTCTCTGTCTCTCTCTCTCTTTCTCTTTCTCCCTCCTCCTCTCTTTCTCCCCCCTCAGTAAGACCTTTGTTCTGCTATAAGCAGAATAGCTCAAAGGAAGGTTCCAGCACCACTTAGGAAATTTACTTGGCAGCAGGCAGCATTGGACAGGTGGCTATTCATCCTCATTAGGGCTGTCACACCCCTGTCGGCAAGGAGAAGAGCTTTCTTCACATGGAAGGAATCTAAGCTGTTTGTCTCTAAGTCCCTACCTCCTGAAGGACAGTCCAAGGGCAGATACCTCTTGGGATACTTTCCAAAAATACTAATATCTGGGCCCCAAAACCTAAATTCTTTTTCACTAGTGGAAGAGGGAAGCAATGTGTCATTTCCAGGAGCTCTTCTTTTAAGCTCATTCAGTTATATGACCCAACTGGTGAGACTTTCGAAGATGCTCGTCTTAGAACACACAAGGACTGTTTGTTTAAATGAAAGGCCCATTGTTTATGATCAAATGTTACAACCTCATGTTAACACTTAAAAAGTCCAGAAAAATGTTATCAGAAATAAATGAGGCTGGAGAGATGGCTTAGTGGTTAAAAGCATCTACTGCTTTTCCAGAGGTCCTGAGTTCAATTCCCAGAAACCACATGGTAGTTCAGAACCATCTGTAATGGGATATGATGCCCTTTTCTGGTGTATCTGAAGAGAGTGACCGTGTACTTATACAAAAATAATTGCAATAAGTATTAACAAGAGATAATCACTGTTAACACATAGAGAATATTACTTTGGACAGCTCTGTGTGAGACACACATGCACACATACTTTTAATTACATGTCAGCTTTTTAGATAAACTTTATGCATGTCTATTGACCCCTCTACATTCTAACAAAGTATGACAAAACTGTATAGTAAAATTATAACTAATTCGTGGACCTGCCAAGGACTTCAGTCAGAGGGACTCAACTCTGAAACCTATTCAGGAGTTTGATTCAGTGTTCTGCTTCATTCTGTGCTACACACTTCCAGATCGGTGCTGTGCAAAATATCAGCAACAGAGACAGAAACATTCAAATATGAACTCAGAAGTCTTGGAACAAAGGGAAGTCACTGGGTGAAATAATAGCATTTCCAGATTTTAAAAAAAAAATGGGATTTTAAGCTTGAATTTTGGTTAAACAATACTCCTTTAGTATAGGTCCCAATTTGTTTATGTGAAATTCAAAATCAAATAATCCTATATTTTTATTTGCTAATTCTGGCAATTTTGGAAGAAGGGACCTATGTTCTATTAAGTCAGAGGGGACCAAGGGAGACACAGACAGACAGATACATGTAGAAATCCCAAGGCTAAGAACAAGTTCAAGACAAATATTCACAGACTCTGACATGTCTTGAATCACTGGCAAAGTCTTAGCACACTGAGAAGTCAGTGCCTAGCCCACCCCACCTATCCCATGATCCCTGCATAGGACATGAGTTAACCCAATAGGTCCCTCTCACTCATCCAAATCGGGGACCTTCTTGCCCTTGGGCCATCTCTCTATCTTTCTATGTATATGTAAAGTCTCTCTCCCAGAAAGCCCCATCTATCTGTAAAAATAATAGAGTTCAGCTCAGGAAAATCTTAGTGGTGTTGACTTCTATTGTTTATTTCTCACTCCTGTGGTTTTACTCTTAAGAAACATGATGTGGAGGAGGAAACTCTACCTGCATTCCTCTACCATTCTCACTTCCTTGTATCTCCTTCACCCTGAGGAAGCACCCCAAGTATGACTGAGACTTGGTTTCAACACTTCCATAACAACTTTCCTATTGCCCATATGATCCTCCCTCGCCCTGCTGGCTTGTTTTTCCGCTATGCATTTCACCTCACCTGTCTCCCTCTCACTGGCATCTCCCTTGGCTTTTCTCTTTCTTTGTGTTCACACCTTTTGATGCCTTACTAAGAACCCCGGTGGAATTAGGAAGTTTCTGTTGGTTCCTATATCCTGACCTCGTATTTGCTAACAAATTTTGCATGAGGATTCTTCATAGCCCAGTGCTCTGCTTAGAAATGGATCAAACTTGTCATACATGAGCAAAGGAAGATGGGTGCGTGTGAAACTACTACTCCAGTGTCCCCTGGTGTGGGGCTTTCATGCTCTATACATTCTACAGAGCTAAAATAAGATTATTTTATGTGGGACTGTAATAAGATAACTTGGGTTTTGGTAGAAGCACTGGCCAGAAGTAGCCCAGAGACCCAACAGGTGTCCATTGCCTGTGAGGAACAGGGATCTATTCCATTGTGCTCCCAGAATCCAGGCTCCTGACACGTGGCGTCATGTAGGACAATGCAGTCCCACCCAAAGAGCACAGGTAGAGGGTGTGACTGCAGGCCTCAGCCCTAGAAAGATTTCCATATAAATGAGTTACCTAAAGGCCAGAGGGCATAGCCAATTACATATTCCTTTTCCCAGACCCCCAGACCCTCCTTCCTTCTCCCTCCCTATTTAAGTCAGGCCCACTCTGACATAAATGGGGGTACATCCAGATTCAACTACCATCAGCCATGCCAATAAAGCCTGTAAAAACCCATGGACTTTCTCGTGTCATTGGGGCTGCGCTGTGAGAAACTGTGGAGAAGGCCTTTAATGAGCCACTGTAGCCGCAGTCGTGGGGCTTCCCTGAGAGCTCCTCTGCATTTCCCACGGAGGCCCGCCTCTTCAAGCAAGCTAACCAGGCTGCCTGAGTCCACTAAGTGAGTACATTAACTGAGTCTTTTCCCACGGGGCACTTTCGGGGTCTCTTTCTTTCCCCCTCGTTTCTCTCGGCTGTGTGCTGGTCACGCGCACTCACAATTTTGGTCCTTCAGCTGCCTCTCAGTGGCATCCAAGAGCCCAAGGGCTTGAGACCAGTCGGTCCCTGGCCACCTCCTGGCCTGGGGATCCCCAACTCAAGAGCCCTGTGCCCCTGAGGTACTTCAAACTGAGTGAGAACTCCCCCTGCCTGGCAGGGCATAGTGAACTCAGTCGAGATTCCCGCACTCCAACCTCTTTGGATCCATGGAAATCACAACAGCCCAACAAGATTCAAAAACCCACGCCCAAGCACGAGCTATCATTCCCCACAATCTTACATGTCTTAGCTACTTTTCTCGTAATGGTAACAAAATACCTTACAGCCAGGAGATGTACATTTTTGAGTTAAGGTCTCAGAGCAGCATATGGTTCATGCTAGCAGACAAGAATGGCAGCAGGAGAAGCTCTGTCTTTGTCCTTTGTGGCCACAGGTCACGTCACTACAGAGACCATGAAGCACAGGCATCCAAGCTTCAATGCTCAAAACCTGCCCCACAATTCTTCCTCTAAGCCCCATCCATGATGACTTCATCATCTCCCTAGATAGCACCATTAGCTGGCGATTAAGTGTTCAAATAAATGAGCTTATGAGGTAAGTTCCACAGTCAAACTATAGCACTTTCTACTTTTTTTTTTTTCCCTGAATGAAAAAGGTCCATGAAACCTGTAGTTTCCAATGAGCTCTGTTGTCAGGTCCCTTCCTTTATCTGTTTTACTTTTATGGAAAGGAAAAGTAAATGCAATTGCCACAACTTTTTTCCTGCTCTCTATAGTCTCCGGCCCTGACCCTATCCATGGAAATACTAACCAGACACTTCCACAAACTCAGAGATGCAAAGGCAGCTACCCAGTTATGAGACTATCCAGTCTTTGTATCCCCTATCTGAAGCAACATCAGATGGCTTTTCTCTGGGAACATCCAGGCCCTCTCCTACCACTCACATCTTTGCAAGCACTGTACAAACACTCTGTACAAGCCCTCTGTACCTGGAGCATGTCTGCCTCCTTTAAATCTAATCCATTAACTTTGTTTTCTCTGTAAAAAACCTTCCTTTGCTCCCATAGTCGTCTATGCTCCCTGTGCACTGTTTGCACAATATTTTGTCCCAGCCATTCTCATAATACAAGTCTGCTGTCTTCATGTGATGCTCAACGCACAATGATGGAGTAGTGAGTGCTCAGAGGTGTGGTGTGCTTATCCAAATGGCAGTCTTCACTGTACCTGCTCCTCATCCAGAGTAGACGACTTGTGTGACCTCAGAAAGGGAAAAATAGATGAAGTAAGCAGTTAACGAGCATCTATTCAGCTCAAAGTCTTGCCTTGGGGTAGAAGAGAGGCAGGACTTTTTAGTTGTGTCCCTTAGAGAAATATCTTCACCTTGTATCATCCCGGCATCTTCATCTGTAGAATAAGAAAAGTAGCAATCTTTTGGGAAGAATGTTGTGGCTAAAGGAGAGAGTATTTGAGAGTCTTTGGAAGAAATCCTGACGCACATTGGAATGTTCAGTAAAGGTTGGTATGAATGCTAACACTGGAGAAGGCAGAAAAGCTGGGATTCCAGGGAGTGTGCCTGGTGATACCACTTGATCACTTTGTACAGCTAAGGGAAGAAGACATGTCAGAGCAATCTTAACAAGCATAGATGCTTGAGGGAAAGCAGACTGTTCTTACAAGATACCTCCCTCCTGTTTGCCTGCCCTGATGACTAATTTAATACAGACCTGCTCTTAGGGTTTCTATTGCTGTGAAGAGACACCATGACCAAGTCAATTCTTATAACAGACAACAGTTAATTGGGGATGGTTTATTGGTTCTGAGGTTCAGTTCATTATCATCATGGTGAGAAGCATGGCAGAGTCCAGGCAGGCATGGCACAGGAGAAGCTTCTATAGGCAAACAGGAGACAAGTGGTTTCCAGGCAAAGCCTACCTCTACAGTGGCACACGTCCTTCAACAAGGCCACACCTCCTAATAGTGCCACTCCCTGAATCAAGTATATTTAAAGCACCACATCAGCATTCTCTATGATTTCACTGCTGCAGCCCAGAATATCCCAGACTGTGGGCAAAAGTGATACTTTAAAGAAACAATCTCCATCTTCAACCAGGTGTATGAACCTGGGCCTTTGGGGCCTTCTCTGTGATGTTCCTCCTGGGTTAGAGCCTGTGGGGCAATGAGAAGTTCCTATCAGGCCTTTCTCAATCTATCAAGTAACCCAGTGTAAAGCAAATATAATGAAGGACTGTTCCAGACAGAAAGATCTTTACTTTTCCCTCTCCTTTCTGTCTATGTGAAGAAATACAAGACACAAGATGATGAGGACAGAGTTCAGAGAGATTGTGCCTACATAGCAAGAAGGAAGTTGTGTTGGAAAGTTTGTATAGATGGCACTTCTGTACAACGCTTATTTTTTAAATTTGGATACATGTGTGGTATTTGTGTGTGTGTGTGTGTGTGTGTGTGTGTGTGTGTGTGTGTGTGTGTGTGTGAGCCATAGACTGCTGTTCATTGTCTTCTTTGGTTGTTTTCCACCACATATTTTGAAATAAGGTCTGTCATTGAACTGAAATCTCACCGTTGAGCTATTCAGGCTAGCTGGGGAGATCCTAAAATCTACCTGTCACCCTGAGAATTTTGCTGTGATCTCAGGCATGTGTCAGCAAGCATAGATTTTTATATAGGTGCAGAAGAGTCAAAATCAGGTCCTCATACTTATATGTGCTTACACAGTAAGCATCTTACCACCTAGACCATCTCTCCAGCCCCTGGGCATTCTGCTTCTTTTCCAGCTGTTTCTAAAACAGGATAGAACAAAAGCCAGAGAGCTTCTCTCTGCTCCAAGTTTAGAAAGACTGACTTGAGTCATCTTGAATAACTCTATGGCTATCTCTCCCACTGCCCAGGCCCTTACCCACCTGCATAGTCACAACATGGAGACCTCCTTGATTATTCAATAAATCACTATGGAGCCACTTCAGGTATTGCCTTCTATTGACCTTGGCTGTCCCCAATTTGAGAAGGACCTGGAATATTATCAGAAGGCTGAAGCCCTGGCATCCAGCAGTCCCATCCTTTGGAGATTATGTGGACATAACAGCTCCCTGTGTTTGGAGGGCTGATAACATGGCAAGTTATAGTAAAAGGGAAATGCTCAAGCAGAAGAAAGCTAAAGGCAATCTTTGATAGCTGGGAAATTAATTAAGAAGAAAAAAATATCAGGTAATTTTTCCTGAGCATGTTTGCTTTGTCTCTGAACATGTTTTTCCTTGTGTTATGTCAGTGGGTTAATTGCCTTCTAACACTGGGTGACAATCAGACATGTTCACCTGCTAAGATAAAGCAAAGTTAATTGAAGGAAGTTAGTAACGAAAACACTGGACTCTGTCTATTCCAGGTAGCATACAACATTTGAAATTATAGCCAAAGTGACTTTTATATGCTCATATTCAATGGTTCTGAGAGCCTGACTTCCAATAAATCAGCCATCAGTCATCCAAGACTGGGTCCATCACAAATAGTGCAGGAGTCCATAAAGCACAAATTCCAGCTGCCACCAAAGCTCGGAAATCTATGGAGCTAATCTCTGAAAAATGCATTGCCAATGTCTTCAGCATAGAGGGGAGTCAATTGTTTCTATATTTAACCATAATTTCATGTCTGAATATAAACTCAGATGGCTGAGTGCATTCATTTCTGAAATATGTTTACCCCAAATACACAAATTGTTCAGTCCGCTAAGTCCTTCAGTGATGGAAACACTGCCTGATAAACCAGGAAGCATGGCTGTTTGCTTAATTGACTGTTGGGTATTTAGATCCATATAGATGAAAATGGAGAGGATGCTGGGTTTCTAACACAGTGTCCACCCACGGCTTAATTCTCTTAAAATGTGCCCCAGAGCCTCATTCTCTTAAAATTCCCCCAATTCTTCCAATTTCTAAAGGGCCCTTTGCCCAGCATCTGTCATAAATTCCAGGGAAAATACTACAGTAACCCCATCAGTGACAAGGCAAATGAGATTCAATTAGTCACTGGCTGCAGCAAGACCTGCTAGTAGAGGGAGCTGCATGCATCCATGGGCATCTGTAAATGTCAGTTCAGAGAGGGCAGGTCCTTTCCTGATGACTGAGTGTGCAGCTGCTGGCAGATAGAGAGTGGTCCTCATGCCTGCTGACCTCCTGGTGTACCAAATATCTTCAAAATGAAGGGAGGGGTGGCCACAGCTGTAGAGTTGAGGAACTGTCTCTCTGATCACTGTGAGAGCTGTAGACAGAGCAGATGGCAGCCCAGTAAGTGACTTTGGAACCTTCTCTAAGGTTTTCCAACTTCAACAGGACTGAACAACTTGGTGTGATTCTTAAATTTCAGACCAAAGAAATGATAATGTCCACAAAGACAGACAAGGATGAAATTCCAAAGTAAAGATCTGGGGAAAGGAATAAAATCCATTTTAGAACTTAAAAACATTTTGTGGTGTTCACATTTTCTTGTAGTGGTTCCTGCTGTAGTCTCCAATAGAAACACCTTACAGACTAAAGCTGGTCATGAGGAAGATTTTTGTACAGATATGATTTATAAGTATGTGAAGCAGGATCTTGGCCAACTGTAAGGTACAGTGTCCTTGATCTAGCAAAAGTAAAAATATTTTCTTTTTTTTGTTGTTGTTGTTGTTTTGGTTTTTTTTTTTTACCAGTTAAATCATCTTTTTTTATTTGCTCTCTGAAGAATAGCAGGTCTCTTTATTTGTAAGATTTAAATAGGTTTTATGCATATCTTTTTCTCTTTTTTGTTTTTTTATTGGCTATTTTATTTATTTACATTTCATTGACATTACATTTTCCCTCCCTAGAACTTCTACCCCATCCCTCCTCCTCCTTTTTGCTTTTATGCCATTTGAATTACATACAAGTATTCAGGTCAGTTCTAAGTTGAGGGACTAGCAATACAATAGAGGCTAATAGTCAAGGAACAAGCAAGACAATAAACACAAATAGTCAAAGAATAAGCAAGGTAATAAACAAAATTCCATGAACACGTCCATGATCACTGTTTCTAAGGGCTTATCAGGATGACCAAAGTATCTGAGCCAACTTCTTTGTCCTAGCCCAAAGTCATTTTCATGTCTGAAGCCTACTTCCTTGTTCTAGCCTAAAATTTAGATTCCTATCTGAAATTACTGCTTTATTCTAGCCCAATATTTAGATTCCTGCCTAAAATTACTTCTCTGTTCTGGCCTAAGATTTAGATTCCTGCCTGAGATTACTTCTTTGTTCTAGCCTAATGCCAGATTCCTGACTGAAGCCTAATTCCTTGTCCTTGGCCAATGTCATATTTCTGCCAAGCAGCCCATTTCCTGGTCCTTGGACCATGTCAGCTTCTTGCCAAGCAGCCCCAAAGGCTCTCTGCTTCTCCCCCTTTTGTATTTCATTAACAAGACTGAGCCTGTCTTAAGTCATTCTAACAAGAATGCCTTCCTTACCCATCATGGAATATGCATTATCAAAAGCAATGCATTTCTGTCTTAAATTGGTAAGGCTCTCTGCAGAATCTTACCCATTCTTGGCTTGCCAGCCTGTTAATTTAATAACTCTGTCTGGGGGTCCATTTTCAGGTTTAAGCCATGTACTTTGGCTGCCAACATGTTAATGTTGTTAAAGACAAGCTTTAACATGATGGGCAGGAATAAAAGTATTTCCAGGACAAAAAGGGCTAGCATGATCAAGCTATATATGCCATTCCTGAAGCTTGACCAAAATAGCAATACTGACCTCAGGCCATGTGTAATTTTATCAGAAGTATCTACCACATCACAGCTCAACAGATGTTTGTCAAAAAGACAAAAGTAGATGTAATCAAGAATAAACATCTGAAGGAACACATAGTTCCCATGACACTAGGCCATGAAACTACTACAGTGTTTGGACCAGACAGGTGCCATCTTGCTAGTCACAAGACACCGCTCATTCTGTTCACCTTCTCTCCTCAGCAACAGCAGCAGACTGGGGCTGAGTTTTAGAATCTTGCTAATTTACTCAAGATTGCAAATGCTCCAGAATAAATCCATCCCACCTCAGTGTCAGTCTTTGGATATGCCAATATTTGAAATAATTTCAGGGCCTTTTCAAAGTAATGAGATACAAAGGAAAAAATTCTGTAGAGGACACCTCAGTAAGAGTGTTTCTGGCACTGATGAATAGATTCCCATGAATAAAGTCCTTGCCTTTCTATACTTCAACATCTTTGCCCTAAAATAGGCAGCTTAAGTATTCTGATTGCCTAGTAAAGAAAAGATCTCTGGTGTTCTAAATAAGACCTCTAACCCCCCACCCCCCAGTTTCTTTCCTTTCTACTTTTTCCATGTTGTTGCTATAGTAATTTACCTGTAATGATGGGCAAGCCCAATACTTGGCCAGTTTACCTTTTGTTGGCCTTAACATAGAATCTAGCTTGACTATCCTTTTTTTCCTTAAACCATAGTCATTTACTGTATCTAAGTCAAATATGACCCAGGAAAGCAGTACATTCTAGGGATTCAAAATAAAAGTTAAATCTCTATTCTTATAAAACTTCCATCTTCCTGAGAAGATATATTTTCCCCACTAGAAATCTATAATCAAGTAATATATAATGCCCAAGAGAACTGTGATGGCTGTAAATTTTCCAGTGGAGTAAAAGGTACCAGAAAGGTTCCAGAGAGCTCTTGTTGATGCTACCATGTGAGTAGGAGGAGTCCAGAAGGTAAACAGAGGCAGAGGGAAACCAGGCTTACAAAGGTTACAAAGGTTATCCAGAAAGCAAGCAGATTGTAGGTCTGGAAAATGATGAGTGCTCCAGTGTGAAGCCAGGAAGTACCAAGAAAGGAAGGAAATGTGATCACAGAGGCAAAGAGAAGGATGTTCTTATGCCATTGACAGAGGCTGTTTACTGTTTATACGATCCATTGTTTCTTCACTGAAAGACTCTCATGTTTTCAGCTGAAGATCTTATTCTCTGTTGCCCTTTGTCGGCCTGATGTGGCCTATGACTAAGGTCAGAAGGTATAAGTGCTGCTTTGAAAACCTGTTCCTCTGGCACTACTCATCCTACTGGCCAAAAGATGGACAGAAAAGGAAATGCATAAAGCTGAAAGATGATAGAGTTGTGCAGCTAGCCATGGACCACTCGCCTCTGAACATAACTCGAATGGTAAACATCTATCTTATTGAACTGTGTTTTGAGACTTCTTTTTTAAATAACACTGATAACTAATAAAATGCAAGAATTAGCATTTATCCAGTGATAATAGAAACCATGTGTCAAGAACATAGAGAAATAACCTATTCAGGCTTGAGTCATGATATGGAGAAACTGGAGCAGAAAATCAGGAATGGAGGGACCTAGACCAGTGGTTCTCAGCCTTCCTAATGCTGCAGCCCTTTAATATATTTCTTCATGTTGTGGTGACCCCAACCATAAAATTATTTTTGTTGCTGTTTCATATCTGTAATTTTGTTACTGTTATAAATCATAATGTGAATATCTGTGTTTCCCCCATGGTCTTAGGCAACCCCTCATGAAAAAGTCCTTCAATCTCCGAAGTATTCATGACCCACAGGTTGAGAATCACTGATCTAGACCATGTAATCCCCACTGTAGCTCTTAGTGATATTATTTTCATTTAATATATGAGAAATTCCGACCTTAAATGTGTTAGGCATGCTCAGGATCTCACAGCTGGTACATGGCAAAGCTAGAATTCAGTCTAGGCTTTTATTTCTCCAAACCCGGTATTCTTCCCCTAGAACCAGCCTCCTCCCTAGGTAAGAGAAACAAGCAATGGAGTATAGGGGTTCATCCTGAGGTAGCAGTGCTGTGGCAACTCCAGCAGATTGTATCAAGTGCATTATGGAGGACACACTGAGAGGACAATACCAACAGAGAGCCTCAGGAAGCAATGGAACCACCTTCTTGCTTATTCATCAAGCAGGCAGGAGTCCAAGCTCTTGTGGAGGGCGATGGGCCACAACTGACCTGTTCTTGTTTTTGTTTTTACAGAGTTGGATTCGGTATTATTTTTCCTTGTTCTTAAGGCATCTACCCAGTTTGTTTTCACACTTGAAATACCAAATATAATTCCAAGCCGCTTGCAGAGAGAGTCCCCTGTGGCCTCCCTCTTTCTTCTGTCTCTACTAGGGTGCCTGTTTTCTTTCCAAATCAAACACTTATCATGTGAAGCTTGAAACCAAATCTATTGGCAGACAATTTCTGAATCTAGAAGACTGTTTATCTCTCCCGTAGCTGTCATTAGCATGCTGTTTCATCTTTTGCCTGGACCCATGCTCCAGTATAGGATGGCATTGAAACAGCCATTACCCTCTTTGCTCACACAGAGGGTGGATTAACTGAAATTCATGTTTTAATAGCATTGCAATATGGAGTTTTAACATTCTTGGTATTATTTAGCAAAGAGCATAGGAAGCAACCAGAGGGAGAGCTCAGACATCAACCTTGCCCATTACAGCAAGTGTGCTTGTGTTTTGAAAATCCACCATTATAGCTTGAAAAGCAATTGTCTGCAAAAGCCTCCTGGTGGAGTGGTCAGTCCTCCAGGGGTGGTTCTGTTCCAGAGGTCCTGGAAACTATAGGAAATGAAGCAATTTGATGAAAGTAGTTCACTGGACATGTGTCCTTGAACTGTATCTTGTCGCAGGCTCCTTTGGGTCTCTTCCTCACTGCTTCCTGTGCACTATGAGGCAAGTACCCTCTACCATAGGCTCCCACCGCCGTGATATTCTGCCTCATCCTGGCTCTAGAATTAATGGAGCCAAAGACTATGATTAGAAATGTGAAACAATAACCCTTCCCTTACATGGTTGGTGCCAGGTACTTTGTGAGTTACCCAAAGTTTAAAGCAACCTCCATATTTAGTGATATTACTCTTATCCAGTATTTTACAGAATGTGACAAAACTTTCAAGTTTATTGTGATATTTTGCCCTCTTAAAAACTGTAAGAAGTAGGCAAGGTAACAGCTATCCCCAGTTACAGTGGAAGGAGGTGTATTTGTTTAGATCAACCTTAGGGAGTGAGTCTTAGAAGTCAGAGGTCACAACCACTTCAATATAAACTTTCCTTCCTTAACAGCTGACATACACAATGAAATAAAATATAAAAGATGTTCCCTGTTCATGATTATTTTTGTCTTTGTACATTTTTTCTCTTCCAAGTATCTCACATCATCTTACAAATAAAAGAAATCATCATTTCTAAAGAAATAAAAGCACCTATGATCTAGCAAAACACATAAAAACAAAAAAACACTGCTCACATAATAAAAACATGGCCAACTATTTTCTAATCTAGAATTTTTCTTGGTTTACAAGGAAGAAACTTTAGCCGCTGGCCATGGGACAGTAAAGGCAGAGTGCACGAATGCACTCACACACATACACACACACACACACCTCAGTTGTTTTTTTTTTTTTTTTAATACAGTCAGGCTATAGAAGCCAAGCTTACAGTCCCTATTCCTAGGCACATCAGCAGTGAAGTCACTGACACAGTCTTAGCACACAGAGCTGACAACCCCCAGGATCTTCTCACTAGCACAGTGTCTTCTCATCATTGGATTCCTACTGTGTAGGATACCAGCTGCTCATTAAATGTTTGTGAGATTGTAAGTAACCTGGATGGAAACTGTGACACTAACAGTACTCATCCAGAGACTAACACACTCTAAATTATTCTCATACAAATACTTGACTCTAACAATACACCTAAGCTATCCATCAATATACCAGCAGGGCCTCTGCTTCTGTGCCACTGTATCCCTGGGTCTGTCCATTCGTCCTTGCCTTCATCTTTGACTCCATGAACTCCTTGTATGTTTCTAACTACATCTTTCCATCTCTCCCTTCCTTCCTCTGTCCCACTCTCCTCCTTGTCTTTCTTCCCCTCCCCCCTCACTCAAAACCAAAACCTTCCATACAATTTTTCTCATGAATTAGGTAAGAAGTAAGCATTTGTTACTTACAAAATTGTAATTGTTAATTGTAAAAGTGTAAATAGGGCAAA
The DNA here is from genome assembly GCF_011762505.2 of Arvicanthis niloticus. Taxonomy (NCBI): domain Eukaryota; kingdom Metazoa; phylum Chordata; class Mammalia; order Rodentia; family Muridae; genus Arvicanthis; species Arvicanthis niloticus. Next base: position 49,593,373 of record NC_047661.1, read on the forward strand.
AAAATCATTATGAATTGAATTAAAAAGTTAGTCAGTGGATACTAAGTTATGTGATGAGTGATGCAGTCTTGCACTATGTTGTACAACAGAATGACTATAGGCAATAATAACCATGTCTTGTGTGTATTTTGAAAAGCTAGAAAAAAGATCTTTTGTGTATGTATTATATTTAAAATTTTCATATAATTTATCTTGATAGTTTCATGTCCCCTCCTCCAACTTCTCCCAGACCGTCCCCACCTCCCTGCCCATACAACTTCACTCCCCCTCAAAACATGACTATCAAAACAAATAAGTAATAGGCCAAAAATCACAAAACAAAATTTTTACAAATCCCATGAAATCCATCTTGTATTGGCCAACTACTCCTGGGCACTGGACATGCCCTGGAGTATGGTTGATATTTCCAAGAAGAAAGAATCTTAAGTTTCTCTCTCATTCACAAGTGATGTTTGAAGAAACATGTAGAAAGGTTCTGATTTGAACATTGTACTTTATACATAAAAGTCAATACAATTATTGTCTACCCATTTGTAATACTTTATAATTCTTTATGAATATACTTGATAGAAATGACTAACCTTACTATTAGATTGAAAACTCTTTAGGAATTAAAAAAATACTGCTAAAATTTACCATCTAAAAATTAGTGAAAATATACTACTCCTGAGTTATTTCATTAAGAAAAATCTGGTCCAAGAAATTTTCACTTTGCATAAATAATGACTATAAGAGAAAAACTGTGTCAAAAGCTATAATAATTTTTAAATAACTTATCAGTGACAAAAATGAATACTGACATAAGATTTAAGTGAAAAGAATTGATCTTGGTGAAAATAATTTAAGTAAAATAAAAAAGAAAATGGAAAGAAATTACAAATCATTAAACATACTCCATTGAAAATTAATCAGAAAGTTGAGTTGGCCTAAAGGTCTTAATCCAGAAAGCGCTTTCATGAGCCAAATTACTTCATGGTGGTGTGGTCCTAGCTGCAATGATTATACTAAAAATGTCCTCAGACTTAGAATATTGAGGTCAGAGCAGTAAATATTAAACTGTCTTCCCCAGGGATATTAAATATCAAATACCTATGAATGGTTTTCTCTGTCAGACAAGTCTTTTCTCTGGACCTAAGTTCTCATCTCATTCAAATGCATGTTCCGTGGTTGGTTTTCCCATATTTGTTTACTTATTTGATTAAACGAGGTGACTATTGAATTTCCTAACTTTTTAAAAACCAAATTTCAAGTCAGTATAAATTTAAAGAGACTAGAAATAAAACTCTTTTTTGGCCAAAGGTGAAGACACGGGTAATCAACCACGTAAGTGACATTGCTGATGCTATGAAAAGACTTCGTCACTGTGATAAATAACAAAGCTATGAATCTGCTTTACAAACTGAGCCCAACACCTCCATGTTCCAGTTCTGGGATTCTCTAAGACAAAATGGAAAATACTGTTGGATGAATCTAACTCAAAAGTGGAGCACACAGTAAAGACCACAAAATTGGACTCCTTATTTATGCATTTTGATAATTTTTGTACTTTATGCTGCTAACCGGAGGAAACCTTTAAGTCTTACTTCATGTTGAACTACACTACTCATTCAGAACAATCACAAAAGTATGAAAGACACGAAGGCAGACTGAAAACAGTTATTAACCAGATGGCCAGAAAAAAAATGGGTAACTAAATAATCACTAGATTGATGAATTTATTTTGTGCTTGGTGTAATTGTTGTCCTGTCTTTACAAACTGTAATGTCATATAAAGTAAAGCATTGAACAGAAATCATTGGAGTTCATACAAAATTATGAAAGAATAACAGCTGAGCGGCCACTGAGACAATGTTCCTCTGCAGACTGTAATCATTGTGACTCTAGGTAATGATGGTGGTGGTGGTGGTGGTGGTGGTGGTGGTGGTGGTGGTGGTGGTGGTGGTGATGGTAGTAGTGGTGATGGTGATGATGGTGAAGGGACAATGATGATGTAATAGATGGTAATAGTGCCTACTAGCACTGAGCTGCTCACTGTTTTAAATGTATTTATACTAAGTCTTTTCTAAGTCCTTGTGGGAAAGATACCATTATTATCTCCATTTCACAGGTGAGGAATTATACCCTCAGAGAGATTATATAATATACCCAAGTATGATATGTTAGACCTGGGGTTTCAACAAAGGCAGTGAGGGGCCAGAATCTGTAAAGTTCAGCATTCTTGGATTCTTATGCATCTTTAGAGAAAGAGGATTACATACAAAAAACTTTAAATTCCCTTTGCACAATAATTGATTGAGATTCTGAGGCATGAGCGTTCTATTTGCTATGGAAGCCACTCTCTCCAGTTGCCACTCTAAGGCAACCTGGTTCTTTGACCAGATTACAGAGGTCCTTTCCAACGAGAGATTTCATTTTCTCTTATGTAAGTTTTCTTCTCATAGCCAACTTCAGTTAAATTGTTGTTCGGAGTTGAGCACCCCTTAAGAATTCTGAGAGAATACCCTTATCCAGGTTTTCACATTTTGTTTCCCACTTGCATTTTGGGAAGATCAGGTGAGGGAATCAATATAAAAATGCCAGCACATTCATTGTATTTCCTCCACCCCAGCTCCCTCCCTCCCAGCCCTTCACAGTTCTGACAAGACTTTGGCAATAACAGGTTCACAAAGGCTATGGTGTAGCTTAAACTATTGGGTTTCAGTGAAGGTAGACAGGAAGCTTAAAATTAAAATAGCTTTCAGCTCCGGTAAGTTTCACTGGGAAGCTGTTCATTTAAACCTAAAATCAAGTTGGATTCATTTCATAGATATTTAATAGATGGCTGCTGCTACCTGTGGACATTGTGCTGGCTCCAGGGGACACAGTAAAATAAGGAATAACAGACACTACCCTCCAGGGCTTCATGGAACAGTCAAGAGATGCAGACAGGAAGACAGACATGAGAACTGAAATGAGGCATTGTTGTAAGGGGAATGCACTGAGGGCCTACAGACACAGGTGTCAATCTTCTCATGGGCAGTTAGAAAAGTTTCATCAGAGGCAACTCTGACTGAGCCTCAAAAGAAAAGGTTCTAGGGCAGCCCAAGGAAAAGAGGATGTCCAGGTTGAGGGCCAATGGTCTTTAAGCTTTAGACTTAAACCACAAGTCTGGGAGCTGAGAGGATGGCTCAGTGGGGAAAGTGCTTGCCCTTTGTGATAATGTCAGTTGTCAACTTGGCACAGTCTAGAATCACAGTCTAGAATCACTTATCCAGAGTTAGGATAAGTGTGTGATATCTCTGGATATGTGTGTGGTAGATTATCTTTATGACATTAACTGTGATGGGAAGACCTGTACAATGTGGGTAGCACCACTCACTAAGTAGACAGGCTGAGTAGAGGGGGTGTGGGGGTGCATCCTGAGTATGAGTAGAGACTAAGAACATGACGTCAGCAGTGATGTGCATGCACTGACCCTGTTTTTCTACTCTGACTGATGCCATATGGCCAGCTTCTTCAAGTTCCCGATGCCTTGACTCCCCCACCATGATGAACCATAACCTAAAGCTATCCTCTAAAAGAAACTCTTTCCCCTTAGGCTGGTTGCTGTCACTGTCAGAGTATTTTATCACAACTTGAAACGAAACTAAGACTCCTTGGCCAACCTGAGGGTCTGAGTCTGGATCCCCAGCACCTGCATAAAAATCAAGCATGGCGGTGCTCATCTATAAGTAACCTGGGTACTCATAGGGCAGAAAGAAGAGATGGAAGTGTTCTTGGGCTCCTTGGCTTGCTGGTCTAGATGAATCAATGAGCTCAGGGTTGAGCGAAAGAACTGTCTGATAAAATTAGATGTAGTATGATTAAAGAGGAAAGGGGAAAGCTACTTAGGGTTGTAACTAAGAGAGTATCTATGTCAGATTTGCATTGGCAGATGCTCCTGTAGCCAAAGGGTGGCCAGGAAGAGTGGACGGCTAAGAGTAGGAGTAGTTGCACTGGAGCAGGTAAGTTAAATTGAGCGGGCTCGCCTCTCTGACATCTTTATATGACACAGAAAAGCACGGCCCCTCTGGGTTGTGAACCCCATTAACTTGAATCAGATGAGTCTCATTACTCTCAGCAATTTGTGCCCAAAACTGCCCAGCATATAGAGCGTGTACATAGATGATGCCCAGGTGAAGAGGAACGAGTGGGTGTGACAGACATAAAGGGAATGTAAACAATGAGGAGAAGCTAAGTTTAGGAAGACTCCCAGATTTTACTCAGGGTCAGTCTGTGATTTCCCAAGAAGAAAGTGTGATAAAAATAGATTTGAAAGAAAACATAGAATCATATCAAAAGGAATCCTTATGAACACATACCAGAGAACCAAAACACAGCTGTCTCCACGCCGAAACCTCCTGATGATCGGTACACAGCTCTGCTAAAACTCCCCTCTGGACCATGCACAGCTGCCCCGTAGTTCAGGCCTCTGTCAGGGGCCTGGGTCCCATTACACAGTCATCAATCGTGCTCCTCTGCTCCCAGCCTCCGTGGTGTTGGGAATAAAGAGGTACAGAGGATAAGCCCTCACAGCCAATTACAGTGCTGCTTTGCTCAGAGCTGACCTAGAATACTCCAAGCCAGGACTGAGGCTCTAGACTCCTGGAACATGCAGAATTTCCAGCACCTTCTCTTCTACCCCATCAGTAGACTCTGGTTCAATTTCTGGAAAAGCAGGAATGCTATCAGGAGGGGAGAGCCCATCAGCTATAGGAGAGTCAGGTAGGAGATGCTTTCTGTGAGGAACTCCAGGGCTAGCACCATATGGAAAGCTAGTCACTCAGGAAGTGTTAGTTATTAGTTTATGAAGATGGTGAAAGCAGCAATGCCTTCCTGTAGATGACATAGCAGGTAGGATGGACTATACCATGATAAGAACATGAACCTTAGAGGCCTTTGGTTTGTTTTTCCTTCATGTTGTGTGTCTCTGAAGTGATGGTTAGGACACTATCTCCACTACAACATCACCCCCACTCTGGGACTCATACACATAAATAAGCCAACATTGACCACCAACCAGAGTGATCATGGGCTGGATCTGGGCACCACTGTACATATGTAGAAGTGCAGCTTGGTCTTCATGCAGATCTCCTAACAACTGGAGTGGGGGCTGTCCCTAAAGCTGCTGTGGATCCCATTCCCCTATCTGGGCTGCCTTTGTCTGGCCTCAGGTGGGAGAAAATGTACCTAGATCTACAAAGACTTGATAAATCAGGGTTGGGTGATACCCATGGTGGCCTCCACCATCCCAGAGAAAAAGAGAAGAACTGGGGAGGAGCTATGGGAGGGAGGGACTGGGAGGAGAGGGGTCAGGATATCATGATGTAAAGTGAATGAATGGATAGATAGATAGATAGATAGATAGATAGATAGATAGATAAGGAGGTGGGAAGAAGCCAAGATTGTGAGGTATCCACTGGAGAAGACCACTCGAGCATGGGTTCAAGCCAACAGAAAGTCTTTATTAGCCAGCTAGTGACTACACTGAGTAGTACAGTGTAGTCACCCACTACACTATACAGTACAGTCCTAGACCTTCTCAAGCTGGGCTTTTAAGAACAAAAATGACATCCTAACACACCTCAGTTTGGAAAGACAGTTATCCCAGACGCAGAACTACAAAAGCCAAAAAACAAAGGTAATACATTTAGGAACTTTGCCAAACTATGGTCTTTGGTGAATTGGGCCTTTGTTCTAGTTTTGACAGGTGGTGCCATCTACCTGCTGAGTTCTAAGGCCTGAATGGCACTTCCACTATGGCGTCAGTTGTGCTAAGGTCTGGAGACCTGTTACAGCCACTGGGAGGGAGATTGTGGGTAGTATTACAAGAATTTGAAAGAGGTATTGGAGGGATATGGTTTTTCTTGCTTCAGTATATCATAAATTAACTTCTTAAAAATAACAACTATAGGGCCAAGGAGATGGTTCGTAGGGTAAGAGCACTGTGCATGTTCAAATCCTCAGCAACCATATAAAAGCTAGGAGTGGCCACAAATACCAGTAACCCAATGCTGTGCACAGGTACCGAGACACGAGGAATACTCAGGGTTTCTGGTTGGCAGCTTCATTACAGATTAAGGGACAGATGCTGCCTCAGGGGAATAAGGTAGCGAGTGATAAGCAAGGCTCTCATTCTGAGTCCCGCTTGGATTAGGTTCTGGGACTTCTGTGAGAGGTACATTGACACATCCCAGAAGCCACATGGTGAAGCTGTCCACCCTGTGATTGGTCATACAAATCACACCATCTCTCCTCCATTCCCCTCCTGTCTTTTCTTTCTCAGTATTCCTTAGGCAAGCTAAGCACCCTCTCAGCAGCTTTCAAGGTGTCTTTCAGTAAAATCTGCATCTACTTAGGGGTGGTAGGCTGGTCATAAACTTACATCCGGTCAACCGTAAATATCACTTCAATTTTAAAAAGAAATTACAGAAGCTGGAGTCCCCATCAGCATTTATCTCTTGATTAAAAACATGGGAACACCTTTCTTCTTTTTCAATAGAAAATAAAAAGTGCCTGGCCATAGCACTCCACTAGCCTGGTTTATAAATGTCTCTCAAAATGTCTGGGAGGGAAGAGACACTCTCAGTGAGACCAGCCCTTGCCTCATTGTAACCCTGCACTTTGGGCTGCTGACTTGCACGCCTGACAGTTTTCACATCTGGGGCAATTTGAAGCCTTGTCTTTAGTTTCCTCCTCTACTCTAAAAAGAGGGGGGCTAACAGAAGCTGTACAGAGCTACCAACATCAGTGGCTCCTAAGTTCTGTCTCTCCACGAGCCAGAGTTCTCCCAAGTCCTAGTGCCCCTCTTTCAAGGGAAACTGTCTCTTGTCCCCACAAATGGATACCCTTTGGCTGCAGCCAAACTAAGGCTGCAGCTTGCTTTGCCCTTTTTATTTGCCAAGAATTTATTGGAGCCTATAAAACAAATTTCTATAGCTGGGGAAACCGTGCCCTTTCTGTTTGTTGTTACTGTTGTTTTTAATCTAGGCAGCCGTCCAGAAGTTTGCAGCATGAGTGAACCGCTAGCCTCTGCTTTCTAGCTTTATTTGGCCTGCAAAAAGCAAACAAACGGCAGTGCATTGCGCAACATTATACAGTCACGGCTCCTAGCCTACGCTGTTTGCTTTAGCATTGTCAAAATGAAATCCCAAGAAAAAGGAAAGCTAAAACATGAAGCCAGTGATGTACACAGCTGCTCTTTGTCAGGTAGTTAAAAACATTAACAAGGGCAAAATTATCTTCATAGCCACACTGTGTCTGGGTAAATGGAAGATGTGTTTGTCCCATCTTATGGATGGCAGTACTGACACAGGTCAGAGCCCGTCCTGTTCTAAGATCATACAGTGAGCAATCATAAATTAGCAAGAAGCAGGTGAGCCAGTATCCCTGTCAGAGTCCTTTACTCTCCACGCCTGCTCCCTGCCTACAGAGTGGCAGGGATTCATTTACTTTTGTGTCATAATACTTTACATGAAAGAAACTATAAAAAGTGTGACAATGCCTTGTTAGTTTTACAACTATTAAAATTTCTCCTGGACGCCCTTGTATGCTCCATATTGATCCAAGGTGCTGGTTTAGTGCATTATAGGAGAAGTGGGCAATGAAGAAGAAAATAAATAGCATTTTAGAACTATAGTCATGGTCCAGGGTTGCTTCTTAGCATAGAACATCCTTTGAAGACTTAACTCATCTGTGACAATGGCACACATGCACCCAGTCTCAAGAGGGAAGGATATTAGGCAATGGCAACTGTTAGAGATTTGGGTACCGAGAAAGATGCAAAGAAAAGACAATACACTGTATTCTCTTTCTCTCTTCATTGCCTCTGCTCACCAAAGAATTTGGCCCTGTAATTCCTGAGAAATAACCCAGCTGGCAGGACAGTTTTGCCTCCTCATGACCAGCATAGTTCTAGGCACTTTCTGTGTGGTCATTGCTCTGTGGTGGCTATGTGAAGCTTGCTAAGTGCCAAGATTGACAGTATGTGTCAGGAAAGCGACAGGAGCAAGAAACAGAAAGGGGGGACCTTTTTCCTTTTGATCTACAAATTCTATTTTAAATTAAAACCAAAAAAAAAAAAAATGTTCTTATCCTGGAATTCCTTAACCTGACAGTTGCAAAATGGCTCTGGCAATCAGATCACACCTGAAAACTTCTATTTTCTGCAATTTGCACAGATACTTGGCTATGTAAAACCTATCCCATTGTACTGGGCTTTGATAAGTAAGCAAATGCTTGACAGCTTTCTGGCATCTGAGTCATCTCAGTTACCCTTGTGGGGGGGAAAAAACCCACAGGCAAACCAAGTGATGAGAAGCACTAGGAGATGTGGTGTCATTTTTCCACAGACAGGTGTGTCCAGGTTGTCGCCTAAAACCCTGCAGGTTCATTGAGTAGAGAATGTTGGAAAGATTGAGAATATGATGACAAGAGAGAGAAAGGGATTAATTATACATGTTCCCCAGACACACCACCTGTCCACCCAAATGCACTGTGAATTCAGTTAGGGGAGTGAATGTGACAGTCTCCGACATTCAACACTGCTCCCTTTCGGCAGTGAGGTTTCCAAGGGGCAGAAATGTTATTCACAGGTACTGAGCTCTCTCAATCCTCATGCATTGTGAAGGCACATTTCAATAAAACTCAAATTTATTGCCAGCTTTTCATGTTATTCATTGATACCTCTAGTACTTAGAGTAAAGCCAACTTGGCAGAAACATTGGGCCCCGCCCCCAAGGAGGATGCTAATCCACTTCCAGTAAGACAACGGGCATTTGCTTCTTTTCTAAAAGGCTGATTAAGCCTCAGAAGAATGTGTATGTGAGTCCATGTGCACATTGGGGAGGAGATGAATAAGAACAGCTGTCTCCCAGATACAAGGCCCTCAGCGTGGCCACTGACTCTCCTTTTACCACAGCCACATCTCATTTTGTCGCAGAAGTGAAGAATAGTTCCAGGGATTTCAAAGGTGACCTTAAAGAAGCTGTTTTTGGTAAGCTGTCCCAGATCCATACTGCTTCAGGCTCAGACCAACTAAGCCAGGTGTGTCTCCCAGTCAGGCAAGGAGCCAACCAAAGCCCATGGGCAGGTGCTGAGCTGGCCAGAAGCTAATGCAGCCACACAGGCTACAAGTCCAAGACAGCAAAGTTGAGACATCTGTCCCTCCAGGACATCCCCACTCGGGTTAGAGGGCTCTGCCAGTTTCTGTCTAGCACAGCTATATAAACAAACCCTGTTTGTGCACATTGGAGAGACTCATGGTCTAAAGGAAATGTTGGATGTCTCTGAGGTGTTTTGTAGAATCTGGACTTAGTTTCAGCTCGCAGAGTAAGATGTCAGGCTTATAGTGCAATTAAAGTTCTCTTTACTCCTAAATCTGAAAGACCATTACAAATGCAGTAATGTTCATGATTGAAGCTTCAAAAAGTATTGGTTTATATATGTGTTCCCATCTTTTCCATCAATAATTCCAATATAAAATGTACTTTGCAAGGAATGAATTCACACAATGGAAATATATATGCAAGGTGTGTAGATCCATGTAATATGTTACTTGTACATACACACATTCAAAGATGTTCCTTAAAGAGTGATATGTAGGAGGAGCTAATTGGGAAGTAGTATTGAGAGGAAAAGATGGAGTAAGGAGAGAAGATGAAGGAGAGGAGAAGCTAGGTGATGAGAGAGAGAAAGAGAGAGGGGGCATGGAGGCAGATGTTCACAGGTCTCCACCAGTCAAAGATAGTTTTTATATCTAGGTTGGGTATTGGGTTACGCTTCTGATTGAGCATTACCAAACTTATAAATCCTTTGATTAACATTTTAAAAAATTTGTATAAAAGCAAAAAGGAAAGAAGGGGCATGGGACAGGGGTTTTCTAGGGAGGGGAAATTGGGAAAGTGGATGGCATCTTAAATGTAAATAAAATAAGAAAAAAAAAAAAACCAAAACAAAGATGTTCCTTATAGTCTTACCTATACAATTGTCAATGGCCTAAATATTTGCTATTAGAAAAATAGTGGACTCTAATTGACTCTTTCAAAAGAATAATCTTTAAGTATTAGAAATAATGCACTTAAAGCTTCAGTACACTTTTTAAAAAAATATTTTACATTTTAATTAGTATTTTTAAATTCACATACAAATAATAGGCTTCATTGTGGCATTTTCACCCACACATTGTTTTGTTGATTCTTCACCACCCCCTTCTCCTGCCCCTAGCCCTGCTTCTTCCACAAATCCCCTTCCTCCTCTGATTGCTCCCACTCAGTAGAAGAATCCTAACCCAGCATATGATTGCTCTGGCAGGGGATCACATCCAAAGACAGAGGTCTGTGTGAACTTCAATTCCTCTGGCTGAAGTACAGACACACCCTTAGTACTCACCTTTAATCCCAAACAAGGAAAGTAAAGTTTGTAGTAGGAAGCTGCCATGTTTGAAAGTGATGTCTAATTGAGGGGCAGACAATGTGATGAATCGGAGAAAGATTTGACAGAATGAGACAGAGGTAGGATGCACCCAACAGCACAGAAAAGAGAAGCTATCTAAGCACCACTGTGAGATTCAAGTCAGTTGGGTGTCAGTGCAGTGAATGCAGTACAGGGGAGCCTGGGTGTTCATGAGTTCACACAGCTCAATGCAGATGAGCAGAGGCAGTTGAAGCCAGAGAATAAGACTATTAGAACAACTTACCAGTTAATATGAGGCTAAGCAGAGCAACTCAGTGAGAGAGAAGATGAGAAAAGCCAGTTTGAATCAGTTGGCTTAGAGAGGAATTTTAGCCAGAACAGCTGAGTTGAACCAGCCAGCCAGAGTTCAGAAAGAACTAGAACGGGTGAGCTTATTTTAGCAGTAAGCCTCTTAGAAAAGAATGACATCTGGTGACTAAAACTTCCATGTACACATTCTCCATACAAGCCACGTACATTCCACTGCCCTCTTCCTGTCTGCAAGTACACATAGCATCATTAATAGTGTGAGAGATTGGTGCCTGCCCGTGGGATGGGTCTCAAAACGGTTCAGCCATGGTCGGCCATTCCTTTCGTCTCTGCCCCATCTTTGTCCCTGTATTTCTTTTAGACAGGACCAATTTTGCATCAAAAGTTTTGTAGTTGGGTTGGTGTCCCTATCCATCCACTGGGGGTTCTGTCTGGCTACTGGAGGTGGTCTCTTCAGGTTCCATAACCCAACTGTTGGACATTTCTGCTAAGGTCACCTGTGTTTTTATTTTTTTTTATTTGATCTTTTGCTTGTTTTCTGTACAGCCCAGAGAACAATCTATGATGGTTATGCTTTTGGTTTTAAATGGCTGTGTTTATCAAGTATATAGCAAGCAAAAGTAAACTAATGAACAGCAAGCGGCAGGTAAACTAAATAGATAATATAGCATCATCAGGTTAGGAACTTAAAGCATCTGACAGAAATGGACAGAGAAAGGCCTCCTAAAGCAATCGACTGGAGCTTTCCATCTCAGGTCCCAAGCAGAGCAGAGTATTCCCTCAGGTGGGGCTTCCAAAAATAAAAGAAGAAATGACAGCAGCTATGTGCCCATCAACAGACTGATACTCTCAACACCCAACAGAAACCACCCAGGGAAGCTGGAGAAGGCAGCTGGGCTCCCAGTTGGACTCTGTGGATGCCTCCTATTGCTGACTTCAGCTTCTTTCCCACTATAGATGCTTTTATATCATGAGACAAACAGTACTTTATTCGCTGTGGGAAATAGTTTGACCTCTTTTAGAAATGCTTTGCTTTCTAGCTGTTCTCAAGGACATGATGTTTTCACCCTTGCTTTATTAGCTGATCTCCCTGCCACAGAGTTAGAGGAAACCAAGTCAACCTTAGGTATAGGGCTTTGAAGGACTTTTTGTGACAAACATGCTTGAGTCTGAAACAGAGGGTGTCTATAACATTCTACTTCTAGAACCAGCTCCCTAGTGAGCTCAGATAACTCGTGATCATTCACCAACACAAGCGGCACACATTTGTTTATTTGTTTTGTGATACTAGATATTGAACCTAGGCAAGCACTAGGCAAGCACTCTGCCTCGGAGCTACAGCCCAAGTCCTATTGATTTCCATAGTGGTTCCACCAGCTTTTACTGGCATCAGCAATGAATAAAGATTCCTCTTTCCCACATCCTCACCAGCTTTATATGTCATTTTGGTTTTTGATGCTCATCGTAATGATAGGCATAATAGAATCTCAAAGCAGATTTAATATTTTGGCTTATGTCTAAGGACCTTAAACACTTAAAATATTTATTTTCTATTTGTGGGTTTTTTTTTTTCTCTGAAGGATTCTATTTGGTTCACTGACCCATTTATTGATTCAAAGATTTGCTTTTAGGTGTTCAATTTTTGAAGGTCTTTATGTATCCTGAATATTAAACCTCTGGCAAAGTTTCTTTCCATTATGTAGTTTGGTTTGCTACTTCTTGTAGTAGACGGCTTGACTGAGCAGGGCCTTTTAATTTCATGTAATCTTATGTGTAAACCCTTGGGCTCTTTCCTATGCTCTTCAGAAAGCTCTCACCTGTGCCTGCATCTTCAAGGGCTTTTCTTGAACAGCTACACTTGGGATTTTATATTAAGGCCTTTGATCCATGTTGAATTGATTTTTCTGTGTAAAGTGAGAAATGTGTACCTAATCTCATTCTTCTATCCATGAATACCAGGGTTTTCCAGCACCATTTATTGAAAAACTGTCTTTCGTCTGGTGTATGCTTTTGACACATTTGCCAAACATTAGAGGGGATTTATTAGAGAGTCCTGTACTTTTTCTTTCTGTCCTTTGACAGTCAGGGCTGTGTATGCTCAGTTTTCCCACTCTGCTGCCCTCTCTCATCCTTCCCAGCTCTCCTGCTGTGGAGCCTTTTCCTACCTTGCTGTCTTTCTCTCTGTCTCCCCTCATTGAGTTTAAACTATGTTTGCTCGCACAATCATGAATGAGGATATTCTTTACTAAAACATGGGTAATTTATCAGTGAATACACCACTGAAGAAATGGCATCCTCTCCCCCAGCATTTATTAACTGCTGATTGTCCAGTAGTGAGGGGTGAGACCTGGTGATCCCTGACCCATGCCTGATGAAATGGTGATAGACCCAACTTTGTGCAGTGAGTTCAAGCATGCTATGGCCATATTGTGTCTAAAACACACTATTCTTCACTACTCCTACCCAACTTCTGGTTCTTACGTTCTTTACATCACCTCTTCCGTGACGTTTCCTAACCATCAGGGAGGCTGACATAGATGTGCTATTTGTGACAGAGCTGCATTCTCTATTCTATTGAGCTGATCTACGTGTCTTGTTTTGCACTACTGCCATCCTGTCTTTATCACTATGGTATATAATTTGAAGCAAGGTGTCATGGTGCCTCCAGCACTGATCTTTCTACCTACTATTGCTTTAGCTATTTGGAGCTTTTGTGTTTTCGTGTCCATTTTTAAATCATTTTTATTTTTCTAGTCTGTGAAGACTAGCATTGGAATTTTTACAGTTATTGTGTTGAATCCATAACCCATCTTTGGGTAGTACACCATTTTCACAATATTGATTCTGGTGACTCATGAATATGAAAGCCTTTTCACATTCTACTGTTAAATTTCTTCCTTCAGCGTCTTTTTGCTTTGTGTTGTGTTTGGAGACAGGGTTTTTCCGTGTAGCTCTGGGCTGCTTCAACCTCACAGATGTGCTTGCCTCAGCCTCCCTTATACTGGGATCAAAGGTATGCACCACCACACCCTGCTTTCTTCAGTGTCGTCAGGTGTACATGGTAGGTTTCTTTCACCTCCTTGGTTATGCTTATTCCTGGGTATTTTTAAGCTCTTATAAGAAGAATGTTTTTCCTACTTTCTTGACAAGATTTTTATTAGTATATGAGAAAGGTACTAATTTTTGTATGTTGATTTTATACTCTTTCAAATTGTCAAAAGTGTTCATTAGATCTCCTACTCTGGTAGAGGGGTCAGGCTCTTTTTAAGTTTTATTTGTCAGCAGCTAGAATTGGTTTGCATTCTTCACAACTTATTTGCATCCCTTGTCTTCTTTCCCCTGTCTGGATGCTCTTGTTAAGATTCCAAGCACCACTGATTATGAATAAGAGTGGGGAGAGAAAGCACATAAAGCTCTCATTCAGGACATTAGAAAAGATTCAGATTCCAACACACGGTAACATTAAATCTGTCATATGCAGCATTTGTTACATTGAGCTAGCTTTCTTTTATCCATGATTTCTCAAGACTTTTTATTATAAAGGCATGTTAAATTCCATCAAATGGTTTTTCTGCATCCCTTGAAACAATCATGTGGTATCTACCCTTACATCTACTGTTATGTTACATTACATTGAACCAACCCTGCATCACTGGGATGAAACCAACTCAACCATGTTATGTAGTCTTGTAAATATGTTCCTGAACTCAGGTTGCAAGTATTTTGTTGAGAATTCTAGAGTCAACATTCATCAGGAAATTGGTCTACAATTGTTGTCATTGTTTTGGCTTTGATATAAAGGCCTTACCCTACTTTGATATAAAGGCAAAAAGTTGGCCATTGTTCTTTCTTTTTCTACTTTGTGGAAGCATTTAAGGAATCCCAGCAACAGGTCTTAAAAGCTTGGTGAGATTTAGCAATGACTCCTTCTTTCCTTTATGGGGAGACTTAATAACAGGTGTAATCTCATTATCAAAGTTAATTCTTTTTTTATTAGATTTGTCAGTTCATATGCATTTAGAGATTCATCCATTTCCATACTCTGGTACTATAAGTCTTTAAAGTTGGACTCTTTTAACAACTTCATTTCCACCTGTAATTGTGTTAATTTGGGACATCCATTTAGTTTGGCTGAGGCTTTGTCAGCCTTGTTTGTCTTTACAAGGAACCAACTCATTGTTTGGTAATATTTATTAACCTTTTAGGGTACATTTTATTGATTTCTGCCCGAATTTGTATTACTTCTCTATCACTTCTTGCTCTCTGCTGCGTTTGGGTTTGGGTTTTGTTTTTCTATACCCTTAGGGTGAATCGTTGGGTTATTTATTTGAGATTTTTCTGGATTTTTAATGTAAGCAGTTTGTGTTATAAATTTTTTGTTGTAACAGTCTCAGGTTTGCAGCAGAAGTTCTGATGGCTTGTATCATTTTCACATCTTTTGTTCAATCTACAGGTATTTGTGTATCTTGTGTGGCTTCGCTCACTGTTGATTTCTGGTTTATACCACATGTTTCAGGACCATGTGGATTTTATGTTTTTATTTGTTTTGTGTTTTGTGTTTGTTGTGGCTTGTTTTGTTGTCTAGAACATGATCAATTTTAGAGAATAGTCCATGGGCCACTGAGAAACTATATATTCCTTATCTGTTGGTGGGTACATTCTGTAGATATCTGCCGAGTCTAATTGTTCTGTGCTAGAGTTTAGCTCTTTCTTGGTTGACTTTTAGTTGGGAGATCTCTTTAGTGATAAGATTGATGCATCTCTAAGCAAGATCTAAGACATCTATCTATACCATCCCCTCTAAGGCTGTAAGACCATTTCAGACAAGGGAGCAGAAAGAATGTAAGAATGGAATACAGTAAGAAGGCCTGTAAATCTCATCTGTTCAAGACACAGCCATTGCAATCATGAATTCACAGTGGCTATAAATGCCTACCTGGCTGCAGAAGAATGGGCCGGCCAACAATCTGGCTTAGATAAAGGAAGGACTTAGTGAGCCCTACTCCTCACTGCCAAACTATTTCTACTGTTAGATTTAGGAAGCTAAAAACTCATGGCTTCTATTTATCCTCCCATCAATAATCCCACCAGGCTCCAGTGGGTGCTTCCAATCCAGGGGTCATAGAGATAGTCCTAGGTAAAGAAAATGAGTTACAAAGCAAATACTGAAGTCATGAACCTGGGAAAGCTAATACAAGGATGCGGAGGAGGTGACAGGAATGGGAGAGGATAAGACAAGGTAGGAGGAGGGGTGTGTGTGTGTGTGTGTGTGTGTGTGTGTGTTTCAAACAACAAAACTAATAAATTAAAACGTATGTGATAAAGGATGAGAATGAGGAGCCGAAGTCATTCACTGTTACTGTCTTGGGACCTATCTGACATTTTCTACCTTCGAGTGTCTGTTTTATGATATTGAAAGCCTAGCCTCTGGAGCAAGTACATTTAATCATCATATCTTCTTGATGAATTGTCCCCTTAATTAATATGTCGTAGTCTTCTCTATCTCCTTTAAGCAGTTTTGTCTTGAAGTATACTTTGTTAGACAAGAGCAGAGCGATACCAGCTTGTTTGTAGCTTCCATTTGCTTAGAAGACTGATTTCTATTCTTTAACTGTTTTTTATGTCTTTGTCAATGAGGTGTGTTTTTTTCAAACAACAGATAGTTGAACCATTTTTTCAATGCTTAAATAAAATATTTTTATTAATCAAGTGATCCTGCACAGGGACAAGAAACCAAGTGTGTCAGGAATGGGAGCAGTGCTATCAGGAAGGCCAGAGCACACCTGTCTGTAATATTTGCTACCCAAAACCAGAAAAAAGAAAGAAGCACAAATGTTCATTTCTTTCATGTTTTTAACGTTGACAAAAACATTAAAAAGAACTGAAAAGCCAAGGAAAGTTTATAATAAAAACATGGAAATTTGTTATTATTATTTGCTATTAGATGAAATAATTATTACAATAAGTAATTTAATCTTAATTAATAATTATGTATTAAGACTACTATGTATTAATTATTCTTTGATAATTTAATACATGCATGCAATGTATTTTGATCATATTCACCCCCACTTCTCTCTCTAACTCTTCCACAACTTACCATTCATTAAACAACCCTTCCCAATTTTGTATTTTTTTGTTTTCTTTCTTTCTTTCTTTCTTTCTTTCTTTCTTTCTTTCTCTCTTTCTTTCTTTTTCTTTGATAGGGAAACATGGTGATACTTAAGGGTATTTTATTTTGTACTTGTGTACAGGTGCTTTCTTTTTTTTTTTCCTTTTTTTACTGGATATTTTATTTACATTTCAAATGTTATTTCCTTACTCCATAACCCCCCTGCCCAGGTACTCCCACCCCACCCCCCCTTCTCCTGCTTCTATGAGGATGTGCCCCCACCTACCCCCTCACTCCCACCTCCCCACACTCGAATCCCACTTGGTATTCAGCCTTCATGGGACCAAGGATCTTCTCTCCCACCTATGCCCTACAAGGCCATCCTCCCCTACATATACAGCTGGAGCCATGGGTCCCTCCCTATGTGCTCCCAGGCCGGTGGTTTAGACCCTGGGGAGCTCTGGTTGGTTGGTATTGTTGCTCTCCTCATGGGTCCTCAAACCCTTTCTGCTCCTTCAGTCTTCTCTCTAACTCCTCCATTGAGAATCCCTTGATCAGTTCAATGGTTAGCTGTGAACATCCACCTCTGAATATGTCAGACTCTGGCAGACCTCTAAGGAGACAGCTATATCAGTCTCCTGTCAGCATGCACTTCTTGACATCCACAGCAGCGTCTATCTTTGGTGACTTCACATGGGATGGATACCCAGGTGGAATGGTCTCCAGACGGCCTCTCCTTCAGTTTCTGTCCCATACTTTGTCTCCATATCTGCTCCCTTGAGTATTTTGTTACTCCTTCTAAGGAGGACTGAAGCACCCACACTTGGTCTTCCTTCTTCATGAGCTTCATGTGGTCCATGAGTTGAATCTTGGGTATTTCAAGCTTCTGGGCTAATATCCAATTATCAGTGAGTGAATACCATGTGTGTTCTTTGGTGATTGGGTTACCTCATTCAGGATATTTTCTAGTTCCAGCCATTTACTTAAGAATTTCTTGAATTCATTGTTTTAATAGCTGAGGAATATTTCATTGTGTAAATGTACCACATTTTTTGTATTCATTCTTCTGTTGAAGGACACCTGGGTTCTTTCCAGCATCTGGCTTATAAATAAGGCTGCTATGAACATAGTGGAGCATGTGTCCTTGTGATATGTTGGAGCATCTTCTGGGTATATGCCCAGGAGTGGTATCACCTGAGTTTTTTATCTTAGCCATTCTGACTGGTGTGAGGTGGAATCTCAGGGTTGTTTTGATTTACATTTCGCAGATGACTAAGGATATTGAACATTTCTTTAGGTGCTTCTCGGCCATTCAACTTTGCTCAGTTGAGAATTCTTTGTTTAGCTCTGTACCCCATTTTTAATAGGGTTATTTGATTGTCTGGAGTCTAATTTCTTGCGTTCTTTGTATATATTGGATATTAGTCCTCTATCAGATGTAGGATTGGGAAAGATCGTTTCCCAATCTGTCGGTTGCCGTTTTGTCCTATTGACAGTGTCCTTTGCCTTACAGAGGCAAAGGTGCTCTGCAGGCAGAGCTGAGGGCTCCATATCTTCATCTGAAGGTGGCTAGTGGAAGACTGGCTTCCAGGCAGCTAGGATGAGGGTCTTAAGTCCAGGTTTACAGTGACACACCTACTCCAACAAGGCCACACCTCCTAACAGTGCTACTCCCTGGGCCAAGCATATACAAACAATCACACCTCCCTTCAGGATTTGGTATCAGGTATTCCCAAGGTGCTGAAAGCAATATAGGTTGTTGACATTGCTATCGGTTGCCCACAAGAACTTAATGATAAGACCCCGCTGCTGAAGATGCCACACACTTTGGTCACAGTATATCTTAGTTATGGTCACTATTGCTGTGATGAAATACTATGACCACAAACACGTTTATCAGGAAAACATTTAACTGTGGCTGCCTTACATTTTCAGAGGTATAGTCCATTGTCATCATGGTAGAAAGCATGGTGGCATGCAGGCGGACATGGAGCTGGAAAAGTAGCTGAGAATTCAAAATCCAGATCAACAGGCAAGCAGGAAGAGAAAGACACTGGGCATGGCTTGAACACTTAAAAGCCCAAAACACACTCCCAGTGACAGACTTCCTCCAGCAAGGCCACACCTATTCCAATAAGGCCACACCTCCTAGCCCCTACAAAGTATTGCTACTCCCTAATGACCAAGCATTCAAATATATGAGCCTTTAGGGGTCATTCCTATTCAAACCACCATGCAGGACATGGAGAGATCAAGCCAGTACTGACCAGGAATTTTCCTCCCTACTGGCTTGCTTTTACACCACTGGAAGGTCCTATGCCGGCTGTTAAAGGAAAGGTCATCAACAGTGTTCTCAGTTGTGGACACATGAGCTACAATAATGACAAGCATAGTAAGATGTATTCATGGATTCAATAGTGGCAGGAACATTAGGGGCCTTGTTTTTAATGTGCTCAGTTAGTGTCTGTCTTTTAATTGGTGCAGTAGGAGCTACTCCTATATTGCACTTGTGTGCACAGGAAGGTTCTGGGCTTTCTGTGTCTGACTCTGAGAAGGCCCATACCTGTCTTTAGCACTTTTGTACCCAGCAGGACAGGGCAGCAGATTTCACAGCAAACCCCATGAAGTTCACCCAGGCAAAGGCAGGAACAGGAGACTGCCTTATTTGATGAGTGTCTTCCAGTTCCAGTTACAGGCTCCCATGCCCGTATCCATGTATCCACGGCCTGGCCCTCTCTCCACACTGCCTTATCCAGGCTCTGCTTGTTGTTGCCCAGACCTATACTCTCTGACTCTTGCCCAGGAAAGAGCTTCTCCAGCAGCTACCTTTGACCATAGCTGGCCAGCAACATGGCATGACTGGGTGGCAGCACTGTAGCAGCTTCCTTGTGGAGAAATCCCCACCCCAGCCTCTCTCTCTGTTGTCTGCAGCTCTTATGAGGAGACCCTGCCAATGCTTGATCTTAGCTGTATTTCATCCAGTCACAGATCCAGAGCATCTTCTGTTCCTCCAGCAAGTCCCTTGTACTCTGTAACAACCTCCGAAGCTCACCCAGGCAAAGGCAGGAGAGGGAGACTCTCTCTGAATAGCCATGACACAGTAAGTTTTGTAAAATGTAAAATTAATAATTGTATTTTAAAAATAATACATACTTAGGGGGAAACCTAAAAGGAAACTCCTTAATGAAATTGTAGCAGAAAACTTCTCGGCTGTAGATAAAGAACTGGAGTCCACACAAGACATTTAGGAACCTGCACATAGACATGACCAGAGAGAAAGCTGATCTCTCATAGTCAAGATGTCGAAAATTCACACAAGTAGAAAATGTCTTTACTGAAGAAGAAAACATATAAAGATAACCATATACCTCTTTCATTTAAGTACTTATTTAATGTTATAATGAATAGCTCAATGGAAAACTAAAGTCTACTTGTTTTCCTCTTTTTATGGTAACTATCTTGATCATAGGTTTAGTGGGAAATATGTATGCCCATCTGAAAGCTTGTGTAATCCTGGGAGATTTGGAGCAAAATAAACCCGCAGTAAAACTACAATATGTACCCCTCCCAAAAAAATCTACTGGGCATGTTTTGAGATTTTGCCTTGATATCAAAAGAATCTTTGTTCTCCCTGACAATTCTCTTTCACACAGGTATAGGACAGTTTGGCAGTGCTGAGTCGGCAATAAAGCCTTCTTTTTGCTAACCCTGACGTTTCAGGAAGGTCGGGCTATTTCTATGAGATAGAAGGTTAACATTTGCAAGACCATGCAAAACTAGTCAAAGCACCAATGACTACTGTTGTATCTCATATGTCAAATGCATCTTATCAAATATGTATAGTGCTATATCCTAAAAAACAGTTCTAATAATATAGTTATTATTTGTTGTCTTAGTCAGTGAACAAAGGCTGCAAAGAGACACCATGACCAAGGCAACTCTAATAATACAAAGCATTTAATTAGGGGCTTGTTTACAGTTTCAGAGGTTTAGTTCATTGTCATCATGGCAGGGAGCATCCCTAGACCCATGGTGTTGGGGCAATAACCAAGAGCTACATCTAGCTCCACAGGCTGGGGACGGGGGAGAAATGACACTGGTCTTGACTTGGACTTTTTCAGCTTCAAAGCCTACCACACTTCATTTAACAAGGCCACACCTCCTAATCCTACCAAAGAATTCCACTCCCCAGTGACTAAGTAATATATATTACTTATATATATTATTATATATATATAATACATATATATAATAATATATAATGCCAACCTGGGCATTGAGCTTAGCATTAAACATACATCTTCCCATTCGGTTCTCCCAGCAACCCTCTCATAGTCTCATATTATGAATAGTATGATTCAGCGGTTAAAACCACTGACTGCTCTTTCAAAGGTCCTGAGTTCAATCCCCAGCACCCACAAGGTGGCTCACAACCATCTGTAATGAGATCTGATGCCCTCTTCTGCTGTGTCTAAAGGCAGCTACAGTGTACTGGTATACATTAAATAAATAAATAAATAAATAAATCTTTAAAAATTCAAGTAAAAATGAGTGGTTTTAAGATTAATCAGCTGTCCCCTAGGGTAGAATCAAGTGACCTGTGACTGCACAACCATCCTCCAAATTGTCTCATCATCCGCCTTTCTAAGTAGTCATCACGATATTCTGAACTTTTAAAAAACATTGGCTTCTGGAGCTGGCTCAGTGGTTAAGAGCACTGACTGCTTTTCCAGAGGTCCTGAATCCAGTTCCCAACAACCACATGGTGGCTCACAACCGTCTGCAATGGGGTCTGATGCCCTCTGCTGGTGTGTCTGAAGAGAGCAATGGTGTACTCATATACATTAAATAAATAAATAAATAAATAAATAAATAAATAAATAAATCATAAAAAAAATATTGGCTTCTCTAGTGACTTTCCCTAGAGCGGTTGGTGATTTTTGTTAGCTTTCATGAGATATAATATGAACTGTGAATTTAAGAACATAGAACAGACTCTCCAGGTGCCCTGTGTCCAAAACAGAGTCTGGGTGTGGAGGGATACAGAAACAGCTGAAAGAAAAGTAAAAGCTGGAAATATAGGTGTGTGTTTCACCCCAAGTGTATGCAACATGGACTCACTCCTTTACAATGTGATACCCAAAACCATGAACAAGGCAGACAGACAAACCTAGAGATCAAAAGACCAGCTGCAAATACTATAGCACCATCTGGACCTTGAGCTCCGAGAATAAGAATGACCACCCAGAAGTTCACCAGCCTAAGCCTAAAAAAAAAGCCTGCAAGCAAAAAAGTGAAGGCCACAGCCCCTACCGACACTTTTTTTCACCTACAGCACTTACACTTGGTTAAGGGCTTGGGGTTGTGGCAAAGCTCCCTGTGTGTCCTGAATCTAAACACGCCAGCATTGTAAAGTACACCTACTTTAGCCTACCAAAGCTTTTCTTCTCAACTCCCAACTTATCCCCACCCACCTACCCGAGAATAGACTCACTCTCCACCCTCGAACTTCACAGCTTCCCGCTCTGTACTACTCCCTCCCTTCTGTCTTGGGACTTTAGTAAGAGGGCTGACTGTACTTCTCTCTAGATGTAAAAGTCAGAGAAGAAGCAAGCTGGTAAAATAGGACAGTGGAGGTGTGGGAAAGGGCTGTTGCTCAACCCCCCCCTGGGGGGGGACTAGTTTTCCCTCAGGAGGGATCCCCACTCTGGAACACAGCTCTTTCTTTCTGGCATTAATAACAACAAAAAAAGGAATACCTTGCTTACTTGGGCAATGAGGTCTTTTGAGCATGTGTTTATATTCACTCGTGAACCATGTTCTCTTTGGGCCACTCTCTTATTCATTGACTGAAGTCAGTGGCTCCCCTCTGTGATTCTTGGGTACCTAATCAGACATGACCTCACCAGCTCCTATGCCAGGGGTACGGAGTCTTTTATCCATCTACTATGGTTCACCTGGGGCATGAGAAGACCACTATATAATACAACAGACTCAAGAACTTAAATCATTTCTCCACCAAATAATGTTGGGGGGGGGGAACTTGCCTAAGCTAGAAACTATGGCTAGTGACAGTCATCTTCACTCAGAGAACCACTCAGTTGGAAGGAATCTCTTCCTCACATTGGTAACCTACCAGCTGTGTCTTCCCTGGAGTAATTCCTGAAGAGCCACTCTCCGTGTTGCTTTCCTGACATGCTTTAGTTACTTACCCTGTGATTAGCATGTATATCAGGGGAGACAGATCTGCCAGGCAGCTGTCATCTGACATTGGAAGTTATGTCGTTACTAGTGAAATTGCAGACCACAGGATCGAATTTACTTCAGAAGATATATTTAAGTCTTTCTTACACTCGAATTGCATGATGGGAGAAATATGCCCACAAAGGTGAGTTAGGCAAAAAATGAAAATGCAAAATCGCCTTGCTTTACCACCTGTTGGGTATCTGTCTAGGCACAGGGCTTCATTCAACCAGGACTCTGTAAGAATAATATTATCGTAACCCACATTTTACAGAAAGACAAATTGCAGGCCCAAAGACGCAAAGTAATTGTCCACCAACCAACACCTCTTTAGTGTTAGCTAAGCCAGGATTCACACTTAGGTCTATATTGCACACAAGCCAGATCCATACAGTGAAGTATTATGTCACCTACAAGTGAAAACCTAACTCACAGGGAGTGTGATGAACATGCATCTCTCTGCACACTCCAGGATATTTGGAGCCAAGTTAAAAAAGCAGTGACATGAAACAAATTCTGCAGTTTTGAAATGAGTCTCTTATAGACAGTTTCTCTAAATATACAAAACAGTAAGAAATCATCATCTGGTAATATGGCTATATTAGTTACTTTTCTAGTGGTGTGATAAAACACCAAGGCAATTTACAGATAAGGCTCTGTCATAGTGGAGAAACCTGGCAGTAAGTAACCTGGAGCAGAAAGCTGAGAACTCACATCTTGAGCAGAGAGAGCAAACTTGAAGCTTGTGGCCAATGATGTGCATCCTCCGAAAAGGCCACCACACCTCTTGGGCTGCCCCCAAACACCACTTACTGGAGGCCAAATACTTAAATGTTCAAGACTAAAAGAAATCTCTTTAATCCATCAAAATGTCATGGCTAGATCAAACATAGATCTCACTGATATAGAGAAATATAGAGAAAATGATCTCACTGATATGCTGAATAAATCTGAAAACATGCTGAAAAGTCTCTAAAGCCTTAAAGGACTTGAGGGCCAATGCTGTCAGGAAAGGAAGGGTTCCTGGAGACAGCTCCAGCATGCGGCTGTATTGTGCTGGGTTTCTTTCTCTGGGTAAATCTCTGTTTGCTTATTTCAGAGATTTGTCTACGCTATCTCATTTAGACAAAGCCTTTGAGCTTTCCTTTGAACTTCTGAATTAATAATTTATTCCTCCAAGAGTCTGGTCACTTGCTTAAAGGAGAGACCACGCTTCTTAGCCAGCCTGGTTCTTGCAGATCTGCAGTGAATTGTGATTTCTAGAACTGAAGATGTTTTATTGCATGACAGTACCAATGGTTATAACCTTAAACTGGCCACAGCCTCCCCTGGTCCTAGGCATCTATCACTCGGGGCCATTCTACCTCCTTTGCCAAGCCTGTGGCAAAGACAAGACAAGACAGAGCAGGGGAGAGCCCATATCGACCACAAGCCTTGTAAAGTGGTAGAATGTTTATTGCTACGCTTGTTCCCTGATCCCTGGGTCATAAGGGAAGAATTGGGACTTGGTTATGTTTACAGACAGGTCAGGTATTATTTAAGCAATTTTGCACATTTGATTCACTGGGCATTCAAGGCATTTTAAACATCAATATGACATGCACTCAGCAGTGAAGAAACCACATAGCCCAGAATAGAAGACAGAGAATAAATAACAATTGTGAAACAATGGGGAAATAGGGGAAGGAAAAGAGAGGTACCAACTCTGCTTTAAAATTTAAGAAGTGGGGGACTGAAGAGAGGGTTCCACAGGCAGTTAAGGTTGCTTGCTGTATAGCCATAAGGATGAAAGTTCAGATCAATCCCAGCATCTGCCCAAGAAGCCCACACCCCACTCATGCCTGTAACCTTAGCTCCAAAGCAACTGGAAACTGAATCACTGTGGTTTGCTGGTGTCCATCCTAGGAGGAAACATTAGCTCCATGGTCAGAAAGAGACCATGACTCAGGGACAGCAGAGAATAATAGGGCAGGACACCTGGTGCTCTCTTCTGGTCTCTGCACACATCTGATAGGCATAGATGCACACAGGCAAACAGAGAGAGAAAGAGAGAGAGGGAGAGAAAGAGAGAGAGAGAGAGAATCTTTAGATAAGAATAATATAAAATTCAAGAAAGGGAGGTCAGTGGGAAATGGGGTGAATTAGAACAGAACATAATGATGCATGTGTATGAAAACACTATCTTGAAACCCATTACTGTGTGAACTAACTTTTTTTTTTATTTAAAAGATGAAAGCTGAGGCTCAGAGCATAGGCAGGAAATCAGGCAGATGGGAGGAGAGGGAAAGATACTGACATACAGAGGGATGAGCAAAGACCTAGAAGCATGAAAGACCAGGGTTTATACGAAACAGTCATGGTTCAGTTTCCCTTTCATTCAAATATAAATTTAATGTCAAATTTATATAAAGTTTATATAAAAATGCATGTAAAATGATATCAAATTCCTGGACATCAGGAATGTGGAAATGGGGCACAGGGTAATTGTGCTAGCTAACTTGACACAGGCTAGAGCCATCAGAGTGAGGAAGCCACAGCTGAGATAATGCCTCCATAAGATTAGACTGTAGGCAAACCTCTAGAGGCTTTTTGTTTTTGTTTTTGTTTGGGAGGATGGGTTGATTGTGGTGTTTTTTGTCTGAGTAGTTGATGTGGGAATTCCAAGCCCACTGTGGTGGTTCAACCCCTAAGTTGGTGATCCTAGGTGCTGTAAGAAAGCAGTCTGAGCAAGCCATGAGAAGCAAGCCATGCGGAGCAAGCCAGTAAGCAGCACTCTTCCACGGCCTCTGCATCAGCTCCTGACTTCAAGTTCTTACATTCCTGTCCTAACAGCTTTCAATAATGAACAATACATGGAAGTGTAAATGACATAAACCCTTTCCTCCCCAGGTTGCTTTCAGTCATGGTGTCTCATCCGAGCAGTAGTAACCCTAAGACACTAATTGTCATTACTGATTCCCACAGGCTCAGTCTAAAAGAGACAAATGAACATATACGTAATTCGGTGATTACACAGAAAACTATATACTAATATTCTCAGATCCATAGAACTATAAAAAGTACTAGAGAGGCTGAAAACTAACAAATAGTGTAGCTTAATTTAAAATGGATAAAAGATTTAAGTAGACGTAGAATTCTAAACCAGCTTATACAACTGACAGATAAGCACATGAGAAGTTGCTGGACTTATTAGGAAAATACAACACTGGGCACAATGAAACAACAGCCTGTAGCCACTAGAACAACTCTTTCTTAAAATTAAGAGACATTAGCAAGTATTGACAGGAATAGGGAGAAACTGGAACCCCTCTCACACTGTTGAATGGAGTGGAAAATTAGGCAGTTGGGAAAATCATGTTTTCTCAAAATCAAAACAGAATTACAATAAGACCCAATGTCTCCATTCCTGAGCATGCACACTCAAAGAATGCAAAATAGAAACTTAGACACTTTGAAGACCAGTGTTCACAGAAACATGACTCACGACAGCCAAATTGGGGAAACCAAACAGAAAACAGCAATATATGGATGGATAAGCCAAATACAGAAAACATATGCAATGGCATACTATCTTGATATAAGAAATTAGATTCTGTTATGTGCTTCTGTGTAGATAAACTTAGAAAACATTGTGCTGGGGAGATAGCCAGATTCAAAAGGATAAGTTCATTAGAATAGGCAGATTCACAAGAGCTAAGCCAAGGTCATTGGGAGCTGGAGGAGTTGGAGAAGAGAGGTGTTGCTCAGGGAATCTGAGATGATGAAAATGTCTGCAGGTTGTAGTGGTAACAACACAGTAGTGGGGACGCCATGGAATTTTATACTTAAAGATGGCTACCATGATAAACTTTCTGTTTGTGTGTGCTTTTTGAAAAACAAAAAGATAAAGGAAAAAATCTAAATATTAATAGCTTTCTTCTCTCTCTCTCTCTCTCTCTCTCTCTCTCTCTCTCTCTCTCTCTCTGTGTGTGTGTGTGTGTGTGTGTGTGTGTGTGTGTTTCCCTTAATGCACATGTATTTTGCAACTCTAAAAAACTAAATTTAAGCTGGGTGGTAGTGGTGCAAAACTTTAATCCCAGTACTTGGGAGGTAGAGGGAGGCTGATCTCTATGAGTTCAAGGCTAGCCTGATCTACAGAGTTGACTCCCAGGATAGCCAAGGCTATAGACAGAGAAACCCTGTCTCAAACAAACAACTAGATTTGGAAGGAAAGAAGGAAGGAAAAAGAAGAAAGGAAGGAAGGAAGGAGAGGGAGGGAAGGAGGGAGAAAGGAAAGAAGGAAGGAAGGAGGGAAGGAAGGAAGGAAAGAAAGAAAAAGAGAGAAAGAAAGAAAGAAAGAAAGAAAGAAAGAAAGAAAGAAAGAAAGAAAGAAAGAAGGAAAGTTAGATAGAGCTGAGATAAACATGATCCCAGCACTCAGAAGGATGAGGCAGAAGGATCATGAGTTTGAGAACAGCCTAAGCTACATAGAAAGACCCCCATCTCAGAGGGCAGGTTAGGTGCAAGGTAAATGGCAAGATAAAAACTGATTCTGTATCTAATAAAGCATACTTTAGAAGTCACCTGGACTCTGCAGGGCCAGGAACCAGTCTTGCAGGTATTTTTGGGGCAGGGTTTATAAAGTACATCTCAGGGTAATGCTACCCAAGGGGTGTGACAACATTCTGAATGCTGTACACAGGATAACCCCCCCACCCACTACCACCTTCCCCTGGACATCTTCCTGCAACTCGGGAGTCATCTTGTCCCCTCCAGGTCAGTATCCTTGACTCAGTAGCTTTCCTGCAATGGGAAGAAATAACTTCCCACCAGTGCCAGGTGGCAGCTAGCCAGGAATAGGAGGGTATGCTGTACCTGGTACAGCCAGGGGGAGCTCTATTCTATCTTGGAAATCTTCCATGCTGAAGATGTGGTACACACTGTGTGGGGCAGGCTTTGCTGGCTATATACAGCCATCTGCCATCTAGTAGACCATCCCAGGTCCCAGAACCTTCTCAGTATGGTGAAGAGCAAACTCCCTGCTATAGCAGCCCACTGAGTGACTTGGGCCACCCAGGAAGCAATCCAACCAACTGCCAACCGCCATAAATCAGTGAAGAGATTTGGAACAGAAAAGCAGGCTGTTGTGATGTTGTGGCCAACCATCCCAACAGCCAGAGGCAAGAACTTACAGAAGCCTTTAATATCACGAGTGGCAAGGGTTTAATTAAAGTCCTCCAGTCAGAGTTGAACAAAAGCAGAGAAATCTTCTATCTTATCTAGTTAGGGTTACTATTGATATAATAAAACATATCATGAAGTTGAAGAAGAAAGCATCTATTTGGCTTACACTTCCACACTGTAGTCCATCACTGAAGGAACTCGGGACAGGATCTAAGACAGGGCTGAAACCTGGAGGTTGGAGCTGATGCAGAGGCCATGGAGGGGTGCTGTTTACTGGCTTGCTCCTTATGGTTTGTTCAGCCTGCTTTCTTACAGAAACCAGGACCACTAACCCAGGCACCATCCATAATGGGTTGGTCCCTTACCCATCAGTCACTAAGTAAGAAAAGGCCCTACAGCTGGAACTTATGGAGGCATTTCCTCAACTGAGGTTTTCTCCTTTCATATAGCTCTAGCTTGTGTCAGCTTGATGTAAAACTTGCCAGCACAATTTGATCCTGATCTTGTCTGTGCAAATTATGTCTTAGGATTTTTTAGAGACTCTAGAAAGCAGTCCAGGGAGAAGGAAGTCAGGAATGTGAGAGACTGTGTGCACAAGAAAAATCAAAGAATTCTGGAAACTGTCAGATGCTAAACATCAGAATTTGGACAAGGCCTTGATAAGGGCATTATTAGGTCACATACCTCAGGGCATTTTGAACATCTGCTTGTATCCGTGTATCAGGGAAACTGTAATATGAGCTGAAGTGTAGACCTCCAGATGTGCTAGGAATTGCTCCACATCTGGGTAAAGGAAGAACAGGAACACTGCATCCTGCTTTGATCTGATCCTTGACACAAGATGCTTTCCCCACCTGGAAGCTGAAGAATCAACCATGGAGGTTTATTTCTGGGTGGCTAGCTGAGGTTTGTTAAGCAATGTGAACTACACAATGAAAGTGGTTTGAAGACCATCTTGCTGTGTTCCTTAATCTTGCCTGCCTCTGCTGAGCAACTCCACCATTCAATAAAAGGGGCCTGCATGTATGACTCCACCTGGGTCAGGATTGTGGTCACAGGAAGGTGGCTTGACCTTACACAGATAAAACAGATATTCACTTTTATATGAGGAGATCTTACATTCAATGACAGCAGGTGACACAGACTCACTGGAGCTGCTTCTGGCCATGGGGGCAGGGTGGGCAGTGAGAGGGGTATTTTATTTGTAGCTCACCCTATAAATCAATGAGTTTTGCATGCAGCAATATCAACCAATGCCTAATCAGAGAGCTTTTTACTAAGGATTGTGTCAAAGAAATGTGCTAAATGTCCTATTATTTTTCCATGTTCAACCAATGTAAAAGCCACGTCAATGATGTAGAAATTCTACAATATTTATAAAGCTTCCTTCTCACTGCTTATGTTTTAATGAGAATTTCAAGTTGAGTCAAAAATCACAGTGATCTCTAAAAAATAATCGAAGTGTAGCTTAGGAAGCCTCTCTTGCCCAGAGTAGGATGGCTATCCTCAGAACTCTAGCTCCATAGCCAGCCCCAGCCCTGCGCAAGCCAAGATGGCCACAGCCTCCAGCTTCAAAGAGATGATCCTCCTTGGAGAGCAGCCTCCCAGCTGCCCGAGAGGACTCTGCAGAGAGGGAAACAAGCAAGAGCAGAAGTCCTCCATGGGAGAAAAGGAAGAATGCAGACCCAGACGGTTTTCCTGGGTCTCCATCTCCTTTGAGGGTGTGGGGTGCACATCCCCTGTGCACTGTGCACAAACACTTGGCACCATGCTTTTCTTTGTTTCCAAGTAGGTAAAGGAAAGAAACTGCTTACCTAGCTCCACTAACTGTCCTTGGCCAGCTGCTGCAAGGAGTGAGCAGAAACAGAGAGGACCTGGGGTGTCTTAGTTAGGGTTTCTATTGCTATAATGAAATACCATGACTAAAAGGCAAGTTAGGGAGGAAAGGGTTTATTTGGCTTACACGTCCACACCTGTTCATCATGGAAGGAAGTCAGTATAGAACTCAAACAGGGTTGGAACCTGGAGGCAGTAATGGATGCTGAGGGTATGAAGGGGTGTTGCTTACTGGCTTGCTCCCCAAGGCTTGCTCAACCTATCATCTTGTAGAGCCCAGGACTGGCAGCCCAGGCATGGCACTGCCCATAATGGGCTGGGCATTCTGCCATCAATCACTAATTAAGGTCTTACAGCCTGATCTTATAGAGATGTCTTTATTGAGGTTCCCTCCCCTCAGATGACTTTAGCTTGTGTAAACTGGACATAAAACTGAACAGAATAGTTGGTAAAGTAAGGAGAGATTCAAGTCAAAAGAAAGTCACAGATATTAATATATAGCAGTGAGTTTGTAGAAAACAGTCTGGTTTGGAGTAATAAAACAGAGGGCTAGGCAATAAAAAGTGTCTGTTTAAAAGGGAGTAGAACAGTCAGATTGCCTGATATCGTTGCATATGTAGAAAGTATTAGTACATAAGTATCTGATAGATCTTTGGAGCAAAGTGGAGTGGGGAGTTCTGTAATCCACATGTGAGCCCACTCATAAAGGGGAGGAAGCAATTAACTACTGGGGGTAATCTGTGATCTCAGAATAAGTTATTGACTCACTAGTACATATTATTCAGTAAAAATAATGCAAAGATTATTTAATGTTGTGACTTAAGAAGAGCACAGACTGTGGGGGAACTCGGGAATGTTTTTAAGAGTCTCAGGAGTTAAGTTAGAGAGTTTAATAAAAGGAAGGAAAGATACAGTGTTTCAAATGGGAAAGCAAACAATGGTGTCACTAATATGCTGGCTAGAAATGTGGAAAGAGTGCATCCAAGAGAGAAGGCTTGTGGAAAGTGGTAAGATGTGTTGCTTCTGGGAGGTAGATGTGATTTACTGTTAGTGGTGCTTGGTACACTGTAGATAAGAGAACAAAGGAAGATGATGTAAATGTCTCACTCTATACATAGAGGCTGGGCAGACTCCAATCAGTTAGACACTTGCCTTCAAGCATAACCTGAGTTCAATACCAGGTAGCGCACATTTGTAATCCCAGTACCATAGAAGAGAAGATCGGAGGATTCATGGGGCTCTGACAAGTAAGTCTATCCTCATACGTGAATTCCAGGCTGATTAAGATGTGGATGCAACTTCTGAAGCTGAACCCTCTACTTCTACACACACACACACACACACACACAGAGAGAGAGAGAGAGAGAGAGAGAGAGAGAGAGAGAGAGAGAGAGAGAGAGAGAGAGAGAGAGGACCCAGGGAATGCACACTTGCAATGGAATCATGAATTTCCAACCACAATAATTTGCACAGCTGGAGATCCACCTCTCTCAGTTTGGTAGCTAGTTTAACAAAGACAAACAAACTAAATGTATCTTCCTTTGTTATGACTTCCAAACTGATTTTGACAGATTTCCCCCGGTGCCTGTGCTCCACTGCAAATTGATGCTTGCTTGTCTGGCCACGGGAGCGCCAGAACAGTGTTCAGCTGATGGGAATTGCAGGTTCTTCTCAGATTTGTTTGTACAGCACTTCCTCCCTCACCCAAAGTATACATTATGTGTGAATGAGGCTCGTCACCGTTCTGCATAATTACCACATTTGGAACCATTCTTCTCAGAGGGTTTTCTCCCAGTTCTTATGATTTCTGGTATTTTTGCAGCAACCGTTATCAGTTTTGATGCTGTGGTTTAATAGCGCCTTCAAATGCAAATCTGACAACACAAGCTGGAAATTATGGGTAACAAACAAAGGAACTAAACTTCCACTCCAGTGTTGCCACAGCTCCACCTGATCCATAAAAAGCCCTGCAAGAATAAAAGCTTTGGTACTTTATAAGAAGAGCCAGAAATTCCTGAAGACACTGAAAACTTAAACTCCAAAATAGAGCCACTGTACAGTATACAACTTCATGGACAGTTACCTCCAGTGTGCTTCCCAGGGAATCTTTCTCCTTTGTATCATTTATCTGAGGGCAATAAATCAAATATCTCCTTACCAGAACTGTCCAGTAAATGGTCCATCCAAATAGCTGCCCAAGGCTGGTGCTCTGGGCCAGTACATGTTTTATGGTTTTTAATTGCAGGATTATGGGGAAATGGAGGACTATCTCCAACCAGAAAGCTAGGGCAAGAGGGGTGACCGATAGGTTCGGGAAGCATTTGAGTGTGGGAACAGCTGGCAATGTCCTATTGGTGGGCCTCACACACTGGTCTGTGAGTCTCCTCAGTCTATAGCATGATTACATTGTAATGCAGCCTCCATTTCCTTTCCATCTTGCATGTTCCTTGCAGGGAGGCTCAGAATCAAGCTCCTCAGTGTGACACTGTGCTTCTGGGCCAGTGGATAACCACATAAATGAATGACAAGTCATTCTTGTTTCCAAGTCCTACTTCCTCAATCCCCTTGACAAACCTCAGTGTGCCAACTGCCTCCCAACTCAGCATTTCAACTTGGTCTGCTTTGAAAGTTCCCAAGCTCTAGGGAATCATAAATATTGACTGTCCTTTGCAAGGACCTAGCGACTAAAGAAGCAGCAATTTAACTGTCTTTCTTCCAGAAAATAGTTATCATTGACATAATGGATGTTTCAGGGGAAACATGAGACTATGTTTTGTTTGTTCATTTCAGAGACATATGAGAAGAGTCACAGAAGAAAACATACCAAAATGTTGTCTTTCAAAGAAGATAAAGATTTTGTTGGTGGCTCTAGTAGTTATTTTTCTTGTTGTGACAAAATACTTAACAAAATCAACTTAGGGAAGCAAGATCTGTTACAACTTACAGTAGGGGGTGTGGTCTATGCCTTCCCTGAGGTGGCTGGAGCAGAGGGACACTACCTCTGCAGCCTGGAAGCAAATGTGAACGCTGGTGCTCTCTTGGAACCCCAGCCCATGGGGATGGAGCAACTAGGGCGGGTGTTCTGTTCTTAGTTAACAATCTCAGTAAATGCCCTCATAGACACACCTAGATGTGTGTATCCATGGTGATTTCAATCCAATCAAGTTAACAACAA
This sequence comes from Arvicanthis niloticus, assembly GCF_011762505.2. NCBI lineage: Eukaryota > Metazoa > Chordata > Mammalia > Rodentia > Muridae > Arvicanthis > Arvicanthis niloticus. The sequence continues at coordinate 49,626,642 of NC_047661.1, forward strand.
AGACTAATCAGCAACTGATGCTCTCATTCGGCAGTACTTTAGGTTTGAATTAGCACGAGATACTCAATCTATACGCATCACACTGGTTATTCCACTTTCCCCCGCTGAAGCTAATTGAAGAACAGAGGAGAGAAATCCATAAATAGCAAGCAGGAAATTAGATTGTTTTTTAAATCAATTCTCAGAACCAAAGTTATCAAGTTCTAAGAGTAAGAGACTGCAAAGAAGTATGATTTTTATCTAGGTCATAAAATTTACAGCTGTTTTCCTCCCTTAATTTAAATGAGGAAGCAATTGGCACGTGTAATGTGCCAATCCAGCAGGACCCGAAGTGTGAATTCACAGGTAAAAACATTTATATATTTATCCAGCATCAAATTTGCATGAAATAAATTTATCAAGGGACTATAGTTTTAAAGCATGCCTTGCATGGCTGCCTAGGACCAGAAGAGAATTCTAGTATATTAAAGTAATAATTCCTTTTGAACTATGGCTATTAATGTAAGATGATAAAAAGAGGCTGAAATAAACAATTTTCAAAGAAGGAACTAAAGCCAAATTATCTTCCCTTTCAAATACTTGTCAGTTGTAGCTTGAGCTATTCATGCTCTCAAAAGATAACTACCTGGAATTCTTTTGCTCATTCTGAGGCAGTGACAGAATTAAATTATTGATAGCCCCCTACTGGCATGAATCAAATACAGGGTGTTTGGTTACAACAGCTGAAAGGTTTCTTGACTGCAGGAGCAGCTGATGATTTGACAGAAAGTCAATTACTATGACTCGTCTACATTAGACTTTGGAGTCATGTTAATTATTCTTCACAAGATTTTTAAATTTCACTCCTCTTTAACAGTGTGTTTCAGGAGCTAGGGTACTGCTGGACACTGAAACTGTAGAAATAAAGGAGATGCAACTACAGTTTTCTTGGAGCTCATAACTTGGAGAATAGACAATGATACAGGTGCCTGCAGCAAAGCCCAGGGAATTCCATAAGAAGAAGGCACACACACACCCCAAGAAAGGCAAGCCGCTCATAGAAAGCCAGATGAACTGGGAGGTCTGAGCAACCTGTCTGCTAGGTTTGCCAGAACATTGAGACCTTATGAATGCAAGAAAGACATTCCAGACAGGAGGCACAGAAACTTACTAAATGCATGTAGAATTGCAGGTGTGTGCAATCACCCAGAAATCCTTCGAGGAAACCCTGTTTAAATGAATGGAATGTACAACAGCTAAAAGACTCCTTTGGAAACGTCATAGAAAGTAAAATAATTAACATTTTTCTATTAAAATTTATCATTACATTATGTTCTCAGCTTCAATTAAGCAAGCAAAAAAAAGAAAAAGAAAAAAGATTCAAAGGAAGGAAAAAGAAAGAAGAAAAGGAAAACTTCCCATGTGCTAGCTATTAAAACACTTGATAAAAAAAGGATAGGCCATTATAAGATATTTCTATCTTACTTAAAATGGTCTGTCTCTGAGAGAATAAATAAAATATTAAATAATTTATGCCTATAGAATTAAGACCAAGACTTGCTGAATTTAGATATTATTAGAGATTACATGTAGTTCATTTAGTAACACAATACACACTTGCCTAAGTTGGGATTTTTATTTCTGTGATAAAACACCATAACCAAAATCAACTTGGAGATGAAAGGACTTGTTTGATCCTATAAGTCTTGGGTCAGTGTCCATCAGTGAAGGAAGTCAGGGCAGGAATTGAAGCAGAAGTCATGGAGGATGCTCGTTACTGGCTTACTCCAGATGTTTGCTGAGACTGCTGTCTTATATTATCCAGGACCATTCACTAGGGAGTGGTACTGCCTCCTAAGGGATACATTAATCATTAATCAAGAAAATGCCCCAAAAGGTTGCCCACAGGCTAGTCAAATGGGGCATTTTTCTCAGTTGAGACTCCTCCTTACTAAATGACTCTAACCTTTGTCAAATTGTAAAATCTAGCCAGCCAAAGATCTCTCTCTCTCTCTCTCTCTCTCTCTCTCTCTCTGCCACTTGACACACAAACACATACATATGCATGCACACACCATTTGCTATACAAAGGGGGAAGAAAGGCTACCATGTCACATAGAATTTACATTTCTTATGGTACTGTCCAGAGATACAAGAACAGGTTTGTTTTCTCTGTTGATTACAGAATCAAAAGATGGGAAAGGTTTGAAAAATCAAGTAAAACCAAAGTTTATTCAAAGTGGATAGTTTTATTAGAGTTTAGAGGAAAATCCCCAGGGCAGGTGAGCTGTAAATATCAGCAGCTGCCTGGAGGAGGAACATGGAGGGAAGAAGGGGAAGAAAGACATGTCAGTTGAATTAAGTCGGGATGGAGGTCAGACACAGAGACAAGACAAGCGGCCACCTGACAGAGAAGAGAATTTGAGAGAAATAGTATGAGGCCCAGCGATTCTGAAAAGACATTCTCATATTCATTCTCTCTATCTCTCTCTCTCTCTCTCTCTCTCTCTCTCTCTCTCTCTCTCTCTCTCCCTCTCCCTCTCTCTCTCTCTCTCTCTCTCTCTGTCCAGTAATGGAAAAGACCAAAATAAATAAAAAAAGAAATCACTAGACCTTTTTGAGTCAGTACTCAGAAAGATGGATAGACCCAGCCAAGCCTCATGGGAGTTAAGGGACTACTACTCTAGGGTGGGGTGGGAATTCTGGAAAAGAAAAGTACAGTAAGGTACAGAAAAGGATAATTATTCTGCCTCTCTCTTTATCATGGCTTAAGGCAAGCCTGCCTCCCCAGGGTTCATTTAACTTGCTGAAGGGTGGTGCTTTGACCAGGTAATTGATAATATAAACTGGATTAACTCATTTATGTTTGGGGTCACTTGAAATGTTCCACTGAAGCCCAGGGATTTAGTCCTTTTAACCAAAAGATGTAGTTTTCCTTAATGTCTATTACTATTGTTGTGTCACTTATGAAATTTTCATTTCATCTTCTCGAGTACCATATCCTCCTTCTGAGCCAGGCTAAGATTAAGGCTGACTCAGAAAACACTGGATTATTCTCACATTCTACATTAATGGGATACTTACTCTAATAACAGGTAACTTGGTTTGCTAACTAAGTGTAAGGATGGACCAGATAATGCTCTATAATGATCACAACAGCAAGAGTTTAGAGGGCACCTCCAGAGGGGATCCAAGTTCTCATGTCCTGTAACAAAGAACTGAATGGAGGTGCCAGTTGCTGCAGAAGCAGAGACAATTTATTAAGATATAATTCCAGGCAATTCATTAAGTAGCAGGACAAAGCAAGGAGATAGTTTAGTTGCTCCATGGTAATGTTATACAAAGGGTTGGTGCTTTGTGTCACATTGCATGGTCTTTCTGGATAATTTACATAGTGTGGGCGTTGGGGCTCAGGGAAAGCATTCTTGCCATCCTATGTAACATTCAGTTCTACATACAACTTTATATATCACATGTCTCATTAGGTATCTTAAATCTCAACACAGGGGTGTGGGTTTTAGTATTCTAATGTGTCTCAAACCATTTTCAGACACTCTGGCTTGCCTCTGAACCTCTACCAGTGGTCAGACGCCCAGCCTCAACTAAGGGCTTTTTAGCCTTCTTTGGTCAACTCTGTCCATTCCATATACTAACTCTGCAACCTTTATAAAGTCTTCCAAATCTCCCCCCTCCCAATTTCCTGCCTCACTATGGTTTCTCAACTCCAATAGTCTCTCTGTTTGCTGTGAGGGTGTCTTATAATTCATAATTGTAATTGACATCCTAGTGACTTTCCTAGATTGGTCAGTGAAGGCATGTCATTAGCAGCAGCCCCAACCCTGAAGACCAAGGAGCTTATTCAGCATACAGTACCTTGTCTCACTAGGGTCTACTTGGATTTCTTCACCTAAAAGTGAAGTGCTTTAGACTGAGCTTCTGCTCGTGAACTTTAACCCAACAATGGCAGCTTTCTCAAATCCATTAAGTCCAATTCATAGCTGGGAAAGTCAGGCTAACTGAATAATATCACTCGAAACCAATGGAGAGACCATCTCCATAGGGTTTGGGTATTACTAAAGTAAGAGAATATGAACGACTCCAAAGGAGAACATTCAAGCCACTAAAAAGTTATCTACAGACCCCTTATGTCTATCATAGAAAACAGTCAATCACTACAGCTCTGCTGTTAGATGGCTTTATGTTGTTCTCATTGAGTTTGCTCTCAATGGTTGACTATAGCCATTCCACCCTGACTGTGGAAACTAAGCAGAGTCAGGCCTGGTTAGTAATTGGATGGGAGCTTGTTCCACTTACGTGTCTGCATGGATCTAGAGCATTTCCCCAAAGATTTGTGGTTGCCCATGTCTTCAACAATGAATATGTCAATATTTCTATATATACTCTGATCCTTACTTTTAGGTATTATACATTATTCATATATGTATATGAATAATATACTATTCATATTATCAAACTGATAGTACTATCAAACTGATAGATTTTGTAAATTATAAAATATGAACCAAAATATATTACAAATTGTAAAGGGCACAAGAATTTAGAAAATAAATAGAAATAAACATCACAACATCCTCTAAATTCTTAGGGATTATCTTGAGTGCTTGTGAAATGTTTGATTAGTAATACTCTTCTGAATGACCTAGACATTTATGTCATTAATCAACCCCTTTCTAATCCTTTCTTCTTCTTAACAACTACTCAATCTTAAAACTTGTGTTTTCATTTAAAGATGTTACTCTCTTATACTTTCAAAAAACGTGGTCAATTTTGTCTTTTTTCAAAAGGAAGACAAACAAAGGTCAAGTTCACCAAGCACATAGTAGGGCTTAATCAATATCAGTAAGACTCTTCACTCATGCAAGCCCTCATAATACTCCACAATGTTCATACAAGCAACCATAATTAAACTTAGAAAATGAACAAACAAAAAAGGGACCTTAAAATAAGAGGGAAGATTTAACAGGGAAATGCGGTTCAATGACAATGAAAGTGGATGAGAGCAGATAATGGAGCAATTCAGTGTGTGTGTGTGTGTGTGTGTGTGTGTGTGTGTGTGTGTGTGTCTGTGTGTGTGAAATTGCCAAGGTATAATGTCTAAAAGTTAAAACAGTTACTTTCAGCTTATTTTTCTACCATTCAAATGATTTTTTAATTTTTTTTTATTTATTCATTTCTTTATCTTTGGAGATAGAACTTCATGTAGCTCAGGCTGGCCTTCAACTGGCTTCATAATTAAGGATGGCCTGGAGACCTGATCCTACCTCTGCTTCCCAACTATGCAGTAGGCATTAAATGTAGTTTCCTCCTTACTGGGAAGCTCTCTTATGTGCATGTGAAGCATGACAAGACAGCTGTTGAGTATTGCTGGATATGTTGTATACATTGATTGAGTAACAAATGCTTCTGAGAATATAGTTGCATCTTATTATTTTACGATCACACTTCATCTTCTTTCCTTTATTAATGTTTAATTCTATTACCCAGCTTACCCATACAACTAACTAACTAGACTGTGCCACTAGCAACTCTTGATAATTTCCAAATCTGACCCAGACAAAAGATGTCTTATTTCAGGGTTTTTTTTTTTTTTGTTTTTTTTTTTTTTTTTTTTTTTTTAGTTTATAAAGCAAATGCCTGCTCTCTCTGAGTCTAGTGGACACAGTATGTACTAGAGTGGTCACAGTAACCCCAGGAAGATTGACAAAATACCACAGTATATAAACAATCCGTGTATTAAGGAAACCATATGAACTATGCTTTTTAAGTCTATTTTATTTCCTCATAGGGTCTCCTCATAAATGTTTCTCTCTGTGTATAAGCTGGAAGGCTGTCCAATGTACATTGCACAGAGCATTTGAAAGGCCTTAAACCAGAGTTCTAATCTCTGTCATTAACTAATGACATAATTAACCTTGAGCATTGACTCACCTGCCAAGTCTCTTTTTTCTTCTGCACAATAGGACACTATCTACCTTTTAACCTTGTTGTAAAGACATGGTATTTACAAAGCTGTTAGGACACTGTCAACAAAAAGCTGCCACATACTAAATGACAGCTACAGTTGCCACCCAGTAGCAAGCAAGAGTTAATGTGCAATAATTTTCTATTGACTAATACAGATAATCTTCTACCCTTTGATAGTTTTATTAAACTCCACAGAAGTAACTGATGCTCTGATGCTTCTTACATATTGCAGATTGAAGATAAAAGAGCCTGGCAGCCATACAACAATAAGTACAAAAACTGTTAGTGCATTCTCGTCTGTTCTTCTAGGATATGGAACATCAATTCCCAGGGTGTGAAGTTATCTGAAAGCTGAAGTACAAATGAGAAATTGAGGTGCTCTAATCCTGACTCTACCAGCAACCGAGTGAGATAGATCCACAAATCCTTTCTCAGGGTCAGTCCCACAATGCAGGTCTCCAGTCTGGGGGCCCAACTCTAATCCTCTTCGTTTGGTGATTTGGGTAATCCTCTGGCCTCCAACTTTAGGGATAAACCTTATCTTACTCCTAGGAGGGAAGCAATGAACACTGGCTTTTTTACCCATATATGGTCAGGTTCGATTCTGTATGAATTGTGGATATACACAAAAGAAAAACTGAGACAGTCAATTAGTCAACTCTCTGCCTTCATTTATAAGAAACATGGGTTGAGATTTTTTTATTTTTATTTTTTGGTAAGCTTCTAAACAAACAAAAGATAGGTTTTTCAAAAACTTTCTACCAAGACAAGGTACAGGTCCATGATCAGAAATGCAGAGAGGCCATTATGCAGGGTCTCATCCTGAGGGATGGCCAGGAAGTCCCACACTAGTGGCCCTGGGACTGACAGATGAGATGAAAAGATTGGCTTTCTTCAGCTGTTGATTCCCCCTGTGAAGAGATACACAGAAGGTTAATCAGTTCTGAAGCAGCGGTTGCCAGGGTTGGAAGACAATGATTAAATTTGCATAATCTGTTTGGAAGGTGGCCTGTCACAGTGGATAGACAGTTTTAACTGAGACTCAGATGACCTGGGTTAGGTTTCATTTTTTTCCTTTACTATTTATGTGGACTTGGGAGGAAAAAAAATCCTAAAATAGAAGCTTTGGGTTTCTTCTATGTAAAATGTGTAAGACGTACCAGCCACAGAGTTTAGTGGAGAATTTAAGGGGCATCTGTAAGAAGCCACCTCCTGTACCTGGTACCTAACAGTCTTTTGCTAGGTGTTAATTATTTTTACTTGGTACTGACAAGAAATGTCAGTTCTGCTCATCCTCCTGTTTGTGTCTTATCTCTCCAGCCTGGAATTAGACAGAAAAGTTAAGTTCCCTTTTAAAAGCAGCTACCATTGATTTGGATTTGTGTTCCTCTGGATAATCAATTATTCATCATTAATGATTTCTATCGCATCAGAGTTGGGTTCTAAAGAGTTGCCTCTGTACAGATTTTAATAATTCTAACATTTGCCCGTATTTGCATAGAACTATGTTCTTTGAAAGCCTTCCTATTTTCTCATTTGTCTAAGAGTTAGTACGGTTTTGCCCTTAAAATTTAGCACTGATTTCAAGGAGGTGGTTTTAAATGATTTTTCTGTGACTGCATATGAATAGGGCTTTTTATTTTCAAATCTTCATCTGAGAACTGCAACCACATTGTATAACTGACTGAGAGAAGACACTTGAATGAAGCAGTATTTCACAGGAAATTCATAAAAACTGCAAGGGTGGATTACAAAGTGGGCAGCTGGCATTTGCCTTGGCTCCTCAGAGGGTGTAATTCACCCAAATGGGCAGCACGTGCGCGCTTTACACTACCCTGGGAATTATCAGAGGCCCACTCTTGACAGTGGATATCCTGCCAGGGGTGGAAAACAAATGCTAAGCTCTAAAGAATAAGATATCGGTGCTAAATTCTTTATGGACATGTTATTGAAGCACTAAGGATGCCCACATTAAGGCAGAAAAGGGAAATGGTTTCGTTAAGCTTTTACATGAGATGGTTTTTATCACTTTGATCTCAATTTGAGCTCCATCTCCATACAGCTCATTTTTGCAAACTTACTATATATGTGAACAGAGAAACTGGGGGGGAGGGGGATGGAGAGGGGCTTTTGGCTTTGCATCCCTTGTCTGCAGTTTTTATTGATTCCGAGGTCAGTGATTTGACTTTGTGGGGCTCTCATTTCCCTGTATGGAGAATGGCTAAGGACAATGAAACGTGCCCCACGGTTTACTAGGAGGGTTAAATGAGATAAAACAGAAGTAGCCCTGAATCCACTATAGGGTGTTTAACCTGAAGGGTAGAATAGAGCTGCTGTGGTGAACAGTGCTGCAGTAAAGTCCCCTGTCCTGCTTTAGCCGCATAACAGAAACTGATCCTACTGCTACTTGGAAACCCACCTCTGCCTCTAGGAAACCTGTGTGCATAGACACACACAGGGGCTAGAGGAGAACATGGCTCCTACTCTATCACACTCAGCCTTATTTTCAGGAGACAGGGTCTCTTTCTGAACCTGGAGGTAATGGCTATGAAGCCCCAGCACCCTTCCTTTGTCTCCCACAACACCAGGGAGTCACATCCAGCTTTTTAATGTGTGTTCCGGGATTTGAATTCTGATCTTCCTATTTGCTTAGTGGCACTATTGCCCACTTAGCCATATTCCTAGCCTTCAGCTGTTTGGATTCTAAAGCTGAGCTCTAAAAGCACAGCAAGTGAACAAAGAACCCTTCAGGGCAGGTTTGCATTAGCCAAACTCAGGGAGACAGATCTAATAGGCTCAGGATGGGAGCCATTATTCTCACAGATCCCAGAATCTTTAGATGGCTCAACCAGTATATTCTCTCCATGTAAACAAGCCTATGAGGGAAGCAAGCTTGCAACAAAATTGTTTAGTGAACACAGATTTAGGGGTCCAGAAGAGAGTATGTATGAATACCTAATGCCATTGAGCTATGATCAGAATAGGAATATCCTTGTCTATCTGCAAGACTATAGCTTCAAATGTCTTCCTCCTTGAACTGAACCCAGTTATGCATGATGGTTCATTTTCTCAGTGACCCCCCCCCTCAGTTCTACTTCTCTAATTGATGTTTTCTTCCATAGACACTCTCATCACACAGCATGTACTGGACTCTATGTCTTAACTATAGAACTCAAACTTCCCCAAAATGCACAGAGGCAGAAGTTGATGGACAGGGCCGAGGGGACCCTCCGTGTGATTCACTGTCACCTATTTAGTCATAGTAGTGACAGTAAATTTAAGCATCGTCTCTACTTTCCCAGCTAAACATAAAACCATTTAGAAATTGTCAATGTACGTATTTTTAAATTTTTTCTTGGCAACACAGAGATACAAAGCTCAATGGTAGAGCATGTGCCTGCTGGGTGTGCAACTCAGGGTTCAATCTTGCTCAGTGGGGAAAATTCTGTTACAGATATGGTTTAAGGATCTCAATGAGACTGTAATCCGACCACCCTCCCTTCTCAGCATTCCACCTGTAATCATGAATTCCAAGATCAAACCAAAGACAGAAGGTGTTTTCTCGGCAGCTGGGTTTCACTGTTGACTTATATTAAGCTTCGAATAAACCAATCGTCTGAAAATGCATTTGAGGTTAAACCGTACCTTCCTGACTTTTGAGTGGTGTTTTTTCTCTACTCCTTGGATTATTTGCTTTTCTTCTTGTTGTGATACAATACGTGCAGAAGCAACTTACGGAAGGGTGGGTTTGCTCTGGCTCACAGTTTGGGGACACAGTCCATCAGCACTGAGAAGGTGGGGAAGTAAAAACCCAAGGCCACTGTCTCTTTGCATTCAGAGTTTTTAAAAGATGAGGGAGGTAGATGGTAGCAATCAGATTGATTTTACTCTAGGATTCAGTCATAGAAGAACTCAGAGGTGTTTCCATGGTGACTCTAAATTCTGTGACGCTGACAACGGAGAGTAACGGTCACAGTTCTATTCAGTTTCATTTTGCATATTTTGGTGGTTATATCAATACAGCCTACCAAACATCTCAGGAGAGGTGGGTCACTAACAGAGATCTATGGAAGTATTTGATTACATATTATAGACTGAATTTGTATCTACATATCTGCAAATGGTTATCTTCTTTGCTTCATCTAGACTATCTGTGACAAGTGAGAGATGAATGCTTCCCCCCCACACACACACACATTTCCTCTTGATATTTTTTCTTAGCTATCGGGAGCTCTTAGCAAGTCATTTTTCTTTTGCACTAGTGACCACAGGAGGGTTAGCATAGGGTTAACTCAAACACTCTTCTCACACTGACCAGTGAACTTAACCTGAAGGATGCTTTGCTTCTTGCTTCAAGAGTAAGCAAGGTAGAGTGCAATTCTAATAGCTGAGTAATCCAATCAAATCCAAGCTAATTTGGTTGGATTGGTTGCATTATAGTTTACAAAATTAAAAGAATATCAGTTTTTCTAACCTTTGCAGTTGAAATTAAGTATTCTTAAACAGTCCAATTACCAAAAAGACAAAAATCCTGAATTACTGCCATAGTCTGGGAACTCTGGGGAATGAGGATGAGGGCAGACAATCCACCCCCAAGGGCTTCACGTGATAGCTCAGTGTGTGGGAAAGGGCTGTGACTAGAGCAGTAAGCTGAACCTCTGATAATCGATCTGCCTGCTTCTAGAACACACACCAGCTGCTCCCACATGTTTGAGGTATAAAACACTTACTTGCCTTGATCTTCTTTTTAATTTAATCTAACAAATTGTATGTTAGAATAGAGGGGAACATACAGGGTATTTGTTTTTATTTTTAGAAGTTCTTAAAGAGCAAGACAGTTTGTACGACAGGGGTAAGAGAAACCATGCTCCTTCAGTTGCCTCCCCTCTTCCCAGTTTGACCTTTTGGTCACCCTTGACCAAAATAAGGAATATTACTCACAACTGTATCCCAGGCCCAGGGCTTCTGTTAACCAAAGAGTACTGATCATATTGGCTTCTTCAAAAGCAGTCGGCTAACTCTTCCTTAGACTTCTCTAACCAAAGGAGATAACTCTAAATGTTCGTCCAGAACAAAGCAGTACACTACTCTAAAAGCAAACTCCACTTCATATTCACGAATAGAAAGCCAGCTTGGCCATCTCCAGAGTGACCACTACAATCTTGCAATGAGTTATGGGTTCCACCTTCTGAAGACACCAGCTGTGTGCTGAGCTCTCTTGGATCGAGCTGTGGGGATGGGTTGAGCTAGGATGTCCAGCGGGATTCACCAGCATAAAGATGAAAAGGAGAGATCCGTGGAATAGGAAGATATTCTGGTTTTACTTCTGTTATGATAAAATAACCCAAGAAAAGCATCTCAGGGAAGAACTGTTTCTTTGTCTTACAACTCTGGGTTACATACAGTCAGTCCACCACTGAGAGGAGGTGAGGGAGAAATTCAAGCCCCTAGTCCCATCATTTCCACAATAGAGATCAGAGCCGAGATGAGCACAGGGATCCTCACCTGCTTGTCTTCTCAGTTGCTTATACTCAGCTTCCCTCGTTCTTGCACATCTCAGGGCCTTGCTCATAAAATGATGCTGCTGCCCACAAGAGGCTGAGCCTTCCTGCAAGTCCGCTACAGACATTTATGGCTCTCTTCTCACCTGATTCTAGGTTATGTTAAGGTGACAGCTAAAATGAACCAGCACAGAATTGCCTAAGAAACTTTAAATGAAAAAAAAAAAAAAAAAAAAAAAAACCACATCGTTTTGGAACTGTTTCTCTATGTAGCCCAGGCTGAGCTTCAACTTGTAGTCCTCCTGAGTAGGTGAGATTACAGTCATGACTCCCCAGGAACTCAGCTCATTCACTACATACAGAAGAGTGAGAAGGAGAAGGAGGAGGAAAAGGACTGGTAAGCTAACCTCAGGGGAGCCTCTGTAAGGCAACGGTCTCAGGTTGCACTCTTCTCAGCTAGAGCTGAGAAAATGCAAGTGAAACTAGCATGTGTCATAACCATGTGTAAGATGAAGATAGACAGAACTCAAGAACTGGTGCTGATTTCAGGCTTGAGTAACTGGATGAATGGAGGTGCAGTTTGCTATGAACAATGAAAGATCTAAATGAAAAGATTGATGTGGCCATCGGGGCTTTAGGGATTGACCTGGCTACGGGAACGAAGACATGACAGGCACACATACAGAAAAGCTGGGATCTGGCGGGTCATGAACACTGTGGTGGAGATGCAGCAACAGCAACCCAAAAACTCAATCCACTCATTATAGATAGAAGGATAAGGAGGAGGAGACTCTGAGGAAACACAGTCTTGGATTGTAGTCATCCAGGAGGAAGCTGCAGTCTCTTCTTTCTGCACTTAGTGGTTTCAGCTAAATGTCAACCTTCCATTGACATTCATATGTGGGCCAGAGGAAGGTTTTTCCATCCATCTGAACCTGACTGAGAAAAACCTTGCTGTTCCCATAGATCTGAGGCAATGGGGTCCTTGACATGACTTTGTTCTTGTCAATCACAAACATGTACTCAGGACTTCATTGGCTCCCCACAAAACAGGATTGTGTCTGGTCTTCATGCAGTTATTAGGTTTGTGGAAAAAAAATAATATGATAGATTTGTGTGCCTTAGGTCAGGTTCTCTGAAGTCACCTGCAGCTAATTAATAAAGGAGGTGCTTCTTTCCACGGAGATTAGTAAGGCTGAGAAAAGCTTGATGAAGAAGCAAGACAGGGATCAGACAAGGATGTGGACTCAGGCAAATATTCTAGAGTGTAAGCTGGGCCCTGGAGAACTCCAATGGACACAAAGCACATTACAGCTGCCACTCATGGAGCCACAGAAGTACACACTTCAAGTCCATCTCCTAGAGGTTCACTGAGCCGAGAGCAGGCATCTCCTCAGCAACAACTTCTCGCTGAGAGCACATGCCTCCCAGGCAGCCTCCAGCTAGCAACTGAACACATATAGAGTTGTATGATTCACTTCTGAGCCTCCTCTACAAGCAGCCTCTACATTGGAACCCCACATTAGACTTTCCAGAATGTTCTGAGAGCCATCCAGGCTCTATCTGAGGCTTTTCCTGCCCTGGTCCTTTTTCGTTCTTTCTCTCATCACAGAAGTCAAACATGCCTCGTGCCCTACACATTTTCTCTGTCTACTCTTTCTCTTCCTCCATCTTATCCTCAGGAACGTTGTGCTCAGTTGTAGAATAGTCTGATAAGTTCTAACTCCATCCTGCAGCCTTGTTATACTACACCATGTAAGGCATGAGTCTCACATTCTCTAGGTCACTGTCAAGGAGTTGGCAATGGGACAAACAGGGAAATCGAAGACACGTAAGCACCCAAGAAGTCGCATCTTTCAATGCATTCAGGCAAAGCAGTACCAGGAACCCAAAGAGAGCCTCTGTGGAACAATTATAATGGCAGGCCTTGGAGAGAGAAGGAGAATTGTGACATACAGAAATTCTATAAAGGGACCTCAGAGGGTCTGAGCAGAATGTTAACATCATGAGCTACATCCAGCAAGGGAGCCACTGTCTGCATGGGTCTGGAACATAGGAGAACAGTGTGTGCTCAAGACTGGAAAGTCACTGCATATAGGAAAGAGAAGGAGATAAGTGTAGAGACTGCTAAGAACTGATACATGACATCCGAGAAAGGAGCCATAATGTCACCATAACGAGAGTTCTGACATAAGAGTGAAGATGGTAGAAAAGGAGGAAGCAGAAAAAAAAGAAGGAAAACAAGAAGAAAGTATTGTGAGAAAAAGCCAAGAGGAACAAGAAATCCCAAAAATAAGAAAGGAAGAAAGGGACACTGACAAATGCTTTAGAGGCGAAACAAGGCCGTAGGTCAAATGAGTTCAGTGTGTGGCTAAGCTGGGGAAAGAGACGTCCAGGACACCAGAGAAGGAAGTTGAGCAGAAAATGCAATGAAACCAGAAGTCTCCTATGTTCCATGTAGAACTTTGTCACCAAATTAAATGCAAGAGACAGAGCTCTGGGGCAGAGACTGCAAATCTCCTTGACGGTCTTTGTGATTAGAAGGATGTGGTTAGAAGCATCTGTGAGAATCCTCAGCAGTAGCAGTGAACCTTATGTGAATAAATATGCTCTGAAACCGCTCCCATCCATGAAGGCCTCATGTGACTCGACAGCACATAGGATTTCAAAAGCAGTTAATAGTAATGCCAACTGCTTTAGGTACTTTCCATTCTGTATTGGCTCTGCTCTGACAAGATTTTGCATAAACGCAATGAGCATCCTCCAGTGGCACCTGAGAGCAGATGGCCTATGGGCATCTGCTTCCTGAGTTTAGAGGACTCAATTGGCTACAGTCTGCCACATAGAAAACTACCTGATTCCCGTTGAAATCCATTAGATATTTCCTTCCACTTCTGTTGTTCTTGCAATAACCAACCCAACACGAGACAGTTCCCCATTTCCCACTGGGCTATCTATAAAGTGTGGCCTCTGAATACAGCCCAACAATCAATACGGATTGTCACAAGCCAATAACATGGGTTATTACCATCATAATGCTCTTTGCTCTGCTCAGTGGCTACTTTTCCTTCTCCTGTCTTCAGCCACATGGTGTCTGTATTCATTTGTATTCATCCATTTGTCCATTGCTTCCTGGTTCTTCTGCTCATACCATCCATATACCAAGCATCTGCAGGGACAGAGTGTCTCTTCTATCACTTTATCTAGCTTAGCTATTGGTTCAATTACTGGAGGGGGCTCAGTAGTTTGAAAATGAACTTGCCCGGGGCAGCCAGCATGGCATTGATGAGAGAGCTCACAGATACCACGCAATATTACTGCAGATATAAGCACCACTTTGTAGAGTCTGAGTCTGTGCCACCCCAGAAAGAGGCATCTCTAAAAAGGCCTCAATCTAATGCTTAATTGAATACTGTTTTGTTTTGTTTTTTTATTGTTGTTGGTTTTCTGTTCCTGAGACAGGGCCAGTGATGAATTTCACCTACTCCGGTGCTTTCTGTAGAGCCACCAATTGCTGCTCTAGCATTGTGCAATGAACTTCTGCCCTTTTCCATTACTAAGACAAAAATTCTATTAGAGTCATTTGCTTAGGTTGCTTTTTGCCATAGACCCCCACCTGTAGTCTCTGAGCTTCTGGTAATTTCTAACAAAAGGGACACTGAGACTATTGGGCACACCTGTGTTTAGCTTGTCCCACAAAGACTACAGTCTGCACTAAAGCATGTTCATCTTTTTTTGTAGCAATCTCATTTGACACTCCTCCGTATCAAGATACACAGAGGAGGAGCAACTTGGGTGAGGAGGGGTATGAAAATCCATCAGTGTTCCAAGAACCCCAGAAAAACTACAGATCTTTTACATTATAGGCACAGGCTGCTACAGAATCTTTACAAGCAACTTTGTCAAGTCTGATATGCGTGCTCTCACACTGTCCTACTGACACAGATTTTACAGTCGTGGTCAGACCTTGCATGGTGTGAGCAGTCAGCTCCATTTGGGTACTCTTCTAAACCTGCTAAACACTCAGGGGCTTGTATTATGTCATTTATGTAATAAAATTTATTACGTAGGATGGGAGAGATAACAGAGCAAGATCCCAGACTACCGTCCCATGATGATTAGCAGGACTATGGAGTTAAACTTGGAGGAGTGCTCTGAAGGTCCACTGGAAGTCGGCCTTCAGGCATGGAAGCTTGAGGAATGCTAAAAAATGCATTAGCCTGGAAATACCCCATCACTTGTATCAGTTGTTCAGTTAAAGGAGCAGTGCTGGGCACCACAGCCAATATATAGAAGGGACTGACTGATTACAGCTCTCTGAAACCCACAGTCATTTTCCAGAATCCATATGTCTTCTTCATGGGATGTTCTGGGCTGTTTAAAGAGCTTTGGGCTGAGCAAATAATCCCTAATTCTTCTACCTCCTGATGATTTCTGTAATTTCATCACAGTCCCCAGGCCATCTATACTGTTTGGTATTCACCATCCTACTCTGGGTAGGCAACATACAAGTTTCCATTTCATCCAATCATACAAAAGTTTGTTTGCCCTTCGGCAAAGCTCTATAATGGTGGTACGCAGGGTGTGCACCAGCAATGCATATGTCTCAAGAATATTCTCTTGCAGTGGAGAAATATACATATATACTCTTGGGAAGGATAGTTATCCATATCTAGGACAAGCTTGGTCCTTTTTACCTGTTGTTTTAGTCCCATATCCATCCATGCTGTATATGTACCTGGTGCTTTTGGGTGCTGCCATGAATTAAAGTATACTCAGCCCTGGTAATTACCAAAGCCCCAGTATTTTGCACATTGAGAGTGGTCTATTGGATCCATAATTTGACATGAGATTTCTGGTTGCCATGTATGGGCCCTACCTGAAGGGACCTTTATCATCCCTCAGAGGAGTGATTTAGGTGGTTTCTCCTTCAGCACATCTCCCTCTGTATAACTAGGGGCACAGTAAGGGACCACCTTCCCTTCTTGTCTTCCTCTCCTTTCAACCCTTTGGTAAACTACTGGACAGATTTAAAGTCCTCCAAAAACTCCCCAGGAATTCACCTCAATACAAATCTTAACACATTTGTTCTCAAGTAATTTTAACTGAACCCAACGTCCACTTTCTTTTTCATCCTTGAGTGCTTTAACGTCTGTCTCAGATGGGGTTTCTATTGCTGTGATAAAACACCATAACCAAAAGTGACTTGGGGAAGAAAAGAGTTTGGGGAGAAAATCTCATGTCCTACTTTCTTGTTGGCACTGTCCCCATCAAGAAAACACCTGACAGACTTGCCTTTAGACCAAGTCTGGCATTGTGGAGGCATTTTCTCTATTGAGAGTTGAGGGTCCCTCTTCCCAATTGATTCTAGTTTGTGTCATGAGGATATAAAAGTAATCAAAACATCATACAAATTCAATTTGCATAATGGTGTTGATCACTGGGGTTTTCAAAGCCCCTCCTACCACATAAAGACTACATACCATCATAGGACTCAGCAGAGCCACTCAAGACCCAAACCCACCCTGAGTCAACTTCTTTCTTAACTCTCCTGTGAACTTAGTGCTATCTGGTCCTCAGTGTCAAATTACATCTCTCTTATCTCCAGTTCCCTCAGTGATATCTGTTCAACCTCTACTGTATTTCATTCCATGTTATTTATGGGGACCTCAGCTGGGGATAAACAAGTACACAAAGTCATATACGTCAGTCCATAGTGGACAAATTTCTCTTAGATTTCCTCAAGTTATATCACCTTTCTTTGTCTTAAGTAGGGAGGGGTGGTTATATTATATAGTTTTTCTACCTCTAAACACTCAAATTGATCACATCTGCTCCTGCATCCAACAGCTTTCATTGCTTGCTAAAATGTGTTTCCCAATCACACAGTTCGGGTACTGAGTATTCCTCAACTATCACAGTTTCTTGTATTGGACCATTATTAAGGCCTGGTCTGCATACAGAAGCATGGACTTTCCCTTCTCCTCTATTAAAGGAGAGATCTGATGGGTATCTTCTGTTACTTCTACCATGTCTTCCTCCTCTTCTTCCTCCTCCTCCTTGATCTTCAATTCTGCCCATGAGTTTCAAGTTTTTGAATGCCTGGAAGAACTTTTTAGCATAGACTTATTGACCTAACTCGAACTCCATCCTCCAGTCATAAGATATGACAAGCCAGCATGACTATGTCATCCTTTCTTTTATCTAATTTACTCACCAAATCGGGGCCAACACAGAAGATGATAGCTATGTGTCTTTTTTGTATTATAATTTTCCTTTACCCGAACAAATTCCCAGTGGTTAATCATCTCAGCCCCAGATATATTTCTTATTAAAAATAGCAGTGGCCAAGCAAACTCTGTACCAGCCTGTCAATATTCACATCCCTTACATGTTGCTCTCAGGGGCTACAGAAATTTCTATAAACTTTAAACCATTCTCCAGGCACCTCCAAGAATGCATGTGAAAAAGGGAGAACAAATTCTGACTGCCATGTGAATAATATGGTACATGTACACCTACACACACAGCAAACACACACACATACACACTAATAAGTTTTTTACTAAATTTTAACAGTAGATGGTAGAATGTTTGTCCATTGGAGACTTAAGAGAGGTAAGATTAAATTACAGTTACCAAAATACCAGTACACAGATGGAGTGAGGCACAGTAGGGAGACTACAGGAGACAATGTCAGCTATGGGTTTTAGGAGGACTAGAGAGAGACACTGGAAGCATCTCAACACAAGGAAATGCTAGGCGTTTAAGAAACTGGACACATAAATGTGGTCACTGCACAGTGACCACACCATGCTTCACACATGTGCCCATTCCAAAGACCAAAGAAACTGAAATGGGTCAAAGGCAATATAAAATAATGTCTACAATGGATAAAACAGATTTGGAGACTATGGAAATTAATCAAAGGATTTTCATCCACTTCATAAAGTCTATCTCAGTCACCATTTCTCAATGAATAGCGATCAATGTCTGATTAAAACATTTCTGCTTAATGCATCTTTTGAGTCAAAATGAGCATCACTGCAAGAGAATCCAGGCACTCTATGCCCTCCTCAGCAACCCTGTATGTACCACCTCCAGCAGGCATCCTGTGCCCTCCTCAGCAACCCTGTGTATACCACCTTCAGACAGTTCTGATGGCTGCCATATTTCTAGAGATTCTATTTTCCAGGATACAAGGACACAACACTTGTTTTAATAACATAGCTGTAGGGTCTTTTTTTTTTTTTTTTTTTAAGTGAACCACATACACTCCCCATAAAATCAAAAACCAGCATCCTGAAGTTTGTACCTTGACTTTTTTTTAATTAATTCATGTTCCCTAAGAATTTTTGAGCTGGGAGGGACTTTGGAAGATCATCTGGCATGAAACCTGCCAGGGACAGATGGTAGTCTGTCCCTCCCTGGTCCCCTGGAACATGAGAGAGATGGACGAGAATGAACAGCAAGAATGAACATAGTTGCCAGGGAAAAACAAATCTTAAAAATGGGAAAATTCCAAACTTTTAATTCTAACATTCAATTATTTTTGTTTCCACTTACTTAAGCATTCATGATCAGCCCACAATTAATTGTCTTGGGAATAAAATAGCAAAAAAAAAAATTATAAAATATCAACCACTGTAAAATTATATGTTCATAAAAGTACCTCAATTTTTTATTAATTCATTTTTTGCATGGGTGCACACACACACACACACACATACACATGAGTGCACATGCACATGTGTAAGTTAGCACACAGGGCATATAAGGAGGTCAGACACAACCTGCAGGAGTCAGTCCCCTTCTTCTACCACATGGCTCCCAGTAGAAATTCAGGTCATCAAGCTTGGTAGCAAACACCTCTACCTGCTGTGCCACCATCTTGCTGGCCCCATGGATTTACTTTTACTCAAAAGACTAGGTAGCAAAACAAGACTAAGGGTGAACGAGCAAGTGCCTCAACCTTCTCCTGGCACAATTGCAAACTTCCACATCTGGGAGAGCTACTGGCAGCATTTATTAAGATCTAAAATGTGCATGTTGTTTGACTCCCCTGTCCTAAAAGCCCAATTTGAGAAAAATAAACATGCCAGTACATAAATTCATGTACTGAGTGGTATTAAAACAATCTACATGCTCAACACAGACTGAAGGCAAAATAGCCATTCACAAGAATTTCTTGATCAATCCTTATTACACCAGAAGGAGAGCAGTGATGTTGTTAGGTGTGTGACGAGGTCATAAGACACGTGATGGACAGGACAGTTCTTTTGTGTAAACGAGCCCCAAACCCTGAGCATGGGAGACCACAGAGCTTGGCAATTAGGAATCCCTGCATTTGATTGCTATGTCTGCTATTCGGTAGCTGCATGACATTTGGCAAATTAATTGACCTCTCTGTGTCTCAGCTTCCTAATCTAAAAAATAAAATGAATAAATTGGTGATGTGAATGATATAATACAGTATTTATCTAGTCCTATTTAAAAATATATATATGATGTAGCCTACGTGTTACTTTCTATCATTTTACTATTATTATACTCGGCATTTATGCTTATAAGCAAAAGTAAAATGCAGACAAACAATGACTACAAATTTCACAGTGACATTTCATTTTTTGTTTGAACTATTGTGTCAGGGTGTATGACTTTTATAGATAACTGCAAGTTTTAAGAGAATAACAGGAAGAGATGTGTTTAGTCGGGTAATAGGTCAGTCTGGAGAGAAGCACCAGGTTGCACTTGAATCTTTCTTAAGTGGACAGTGCAGAACTCTCAGCAGCAGCACTTGGAGCAAAGATGGAGTCTATTGTGTGTAAGAGCCACCGTCGGTGCCAGCCCCACCACGGCTGCTTATGCCGCGCTTTCGTGGTTAGTGCCTCAACTATGTTAAAATGCATTTTTGCTTTTGTAAGTGCACTAAACATTTGGCAATTTCCATTAGCACCTCTGTAGAGAAGTTGCAAAATAAAAGAAAAAATTCATATAGTTATGAAAGCATTCGACCAATTTTCCCTGTCATTTTCTATTACTTTTAGGTCAATAAACTTTCTTTTTTTTATATATTGAAAAAAAGTACATAGAGTACATGCAAAGGCCCAAAGCAGATTATTGTTCCACTCTTGAAAACATCATAAATACAGCAGTCACTCATATTACAACACTGGACATGCAGAAGAAAGCCTGCCTTCACTGTGTGTGTGTGCTCTGGGGCCACGCTGGCTGTCTATGGGTAGTTTCTTCATCAACCAGGAGCCTGCCTTCATTCAGACCTGTTACAGCCTCAAGACACCGTTACTATCAGGAAAACTTTGATTATTTTGCAAATATGCATTTACTGCACTTATTATCTTCACTGATGTAGTCAGTGCCACAGTCACGATCCCCTGATAAGCACATAAAGGGGAATAAAAGCAACCAAGTCCCTGCTGACCTTGAGGTTATTAAAACTTAGCTTCCTGGAGCTAGTGGGTGAACCCGGTGTGGTCTGCTCCCTGCTGGCCTTTACTCTTATCAAGTGGCTGCCTAGGTCTGGAGGATCCAGGGTGCAAATTCGTTCCAATTGTCATAGCCAGCATGGATGCTGTGAAGGACACGCTAAGGGCAATATAAAGTAAAGCGAATGCAGGGCTGGGGTAGATGTCTGGGACCACTGACAGGGAGAAACCTCAGAGGAAATTGCATGTGATGTGCACCCACCCATGTGAGTCCTAGGTGTCTGTGAAATGGAGACCTGAGTCTGTGTGAAGGGGAAATAGGGTCACGGGGCAGGGTGTGCGTGTGTGTGTGTGTGTGTGTGTGTGTGTGTGTGTGTGTGTGTGTGTGTGTAAAATAAAGATCCAGGTAGAACCTAGGTGTGGTTAGGATAGAGTTGAGAAACATCACAATGCCAATTTTTATCTTATTGAAAAATGAAGCTACTTCACAATACAGACTATGACTTCAAATAACAAAATTCCCCATAAATCACACAAAGGCAATCTGCATACATTCAAAGCAGCATATCGATTTGTTACCAATTGACAGTTGTAGTTGACAGTAAGCAGTGCTGACCAGCATTACTAGGACTGGCTACCTCCCAGGCCCTTCATGTCATTTCCCTAGCTGGGCTTCCAGTCACCCCTAGACTCTCTCAGGGGAGTCCAGTTCTATTATCAAGGGCAGGAAATCTGTGTGTGCCTTCTGACCAAAGCCTCTCTTTTGTTCTGTGAACTTTAGCAAGTCTCTTGAACCCTCTGGGCTTTTTTATGAAAATGAAAAATGAAGCATCCAGCACATCCTAACTGCTTCATTAGTGGGAATCATTAGCTATTGAGTAGGTGACTAGACTTTGGTGTAAATTAACTTCATTTGCATCTCCGAGTGTGGAATAAAAGGCTACAAATGACCTTCGGTGTCAATCTCTTCGGAATAGACAACTCTGAAGCAGGTGACTGGGGTGGAATAGCCACTCATTAAATGAATACCACCTACGTATCCAATTACCTAGTACTCTTTCACATAGAACAACATATAAATACCTAATCCTTTTGGTATGCCATGAGGCAGCAAGAGGTAGGAATGTCACCCAGCGAGAAAGACACAGCTCAAACAGACAGTGTGGGGCATGGAGTGGATGTCATAGCAAGGACTTTGTGGCCTTGGTCTTGAAGGACAGAAAAAAGAGTCTTCCAGAAGGAAAGGACAGGAGGTGTGTTCCCAACACAGTTATCAGCTGATGTGAGGCCCAGGCTATGGGTAGTCTGACTGTCTGGGAATAGGTCAGAGGTCTAATTGTGCAGCTGAATATGGAGGCAGAGGCAGAACACAGATTTGGTATGATGAGTTTGTACACCAAGCAAAGGGAAACAGGCATGTTACTGATGATGTCATTGAACTCTGAATATCTATGAGGATTAATAGTGTATACATCCTGAAATTGGATTCTATA
The DNA here is from genome assembly GCF_011762505.2 of Arvicanthis niloticus. NCBI lineage: Eukaryota > Metazoa > Chordata > Mammalia > Rodentia > Muridae > Arvicanthis > Arvicanthis niloticus. The sequence goes on from NC_047661.1 coordinate 49,649,046, forward strand.
GAGCCCCAGTTGCCTGGACCTCATAGCTCATCAGCACAGCCTTCAGGCCACTGATGTTTCTGATGCCAAAGTCCATGTACTTCCCTCTGCCCCCAGCTACCCCTTAGACTCCAGAGAGGTCCAAAGGAAGCAATGGCCCTTCTGATAACCCTATCCTTCATAGGCTCCTGTACTTCTAAGGTGGAAATCCACTGACCAGCCAAAAGCTATGTTACCATGTCATCTACACTAGCTCCCTCCTTAGCCAATAAAACAGTACCATGCTATTCTGAGGTTCCAAAGCACTCTGGGATGGTAACTTTGGAATAGTCACTCAACTCCCTCAGCAACTTGATTTTCTTGTCTGGATTACATGATGCCACCTCCAATGGTTTCCCTGGGGAAAATTAAAACATATGTGTAATATCCTTCAGCAGTGCACATGCTAAATGTCCAGATGTGCTCATTGTGAAGTAGCTATTACCTTCATTAGCTCCACAACACACATGATAAAATCATGTGTGAGGTTTTCAGATAAAGAAACTGAGGGTCAGAGGGGTTTATAAACTACCCAGCTATACAATGACAGACATGGGACCTTAAACCTGGTCCTCTGCTTTTAGGGCTACCTCTCCCCCACACCACCTCTTTCATACACAGCTTTCATACAAGTGAACATCTTGGAGCCCTTGGGACACTGTTACTATGTTACTACTCTGTCACATTCATAGTAACTGGGTTAAGAGTCATTTCTTAAGGACACACAAAGAGGGCTGGAGAGATGGCTCAGTGGTTAAGAGCACTGTCTGCTCTTCAAGAGGTCCCGAGTTCAATTCCCAGCAACCACATGGTAGCTCACAACCATCTGTAATGGGGTCTGGTGCTCTCTTCTGGCATGCAAGCAGAACTATACTGTAAACATAATAAATCTAAAAAAAAAAAAAAAAAAAAAAAAGGACACACAAAGAACTGAGTAGAAAGATAATGGGTTTGCCTTGCAGAGCACACTTTCATTAGAAGTGTATACACACTAAGAGCCAAAAATGTTATGTCAATCATTTTCAATGAAATAAGGGTCAAAGCAACATTGAATCACCAGGAAATAGACAAAAGGGACCATCTTCTAACAGAAACATAGACCAGTGACCCCACTAAATTGTCCAAGCTTGTCCACAAAAAGCCCAAGTCAGCCACCAGAGACATCTACAGCCCCCTTTGGACACGTACCACAGCTACTGGTGTGTCCATTTTCTCTAGCCTTTATATAATTAGCCTACAGATATTATTAGATGGTGATAATGTCTGGGCACATCACGCTCCGTTTACAGGCTTGTAGTTAAGGCTGTTAGTCACGCTCCATGTGACTACAACCAAATCTGTCACACAGTCTAAACTGACCAATAAATCCATGTCAAGTGGAGAGAATAATTTCAGTGATAATAAAAGGCAGCCAGTTTAGGTTTTTATTTTATTGGCAGACGTTTCCTGCTGCCTGAATGTCATTCAGCTTGCTGGGAAGCAGTAGTAAGCACCCAGAAGCTCCTAGGCATAGGTCCAGCAGCGGGAATCAAGAGAGCTATTAGCTTCCTGAAGACAAGCTAACTGTTAGATCTGATGTTGAATTAATAAGTTCCATCCATAGGGAAGAAGCATCTGGAAGGATCTGAGGGGCACTCAGTTGTGCAGTACATGAATGTGGTTGCTATGGTGATATGTTTGTTCTCCAGGAGACAGAAGTTGGGACACAGGATGCTTGGAACCTAAGATGCCATTGTCTCCATGAAGCGCTTTGCCTTGGCTGACAGCTATGAAGCTTCTGAGGTCACACCAAAGGCTGTTTTGGATCCAGCATTGATCTGGCAAAGGCGGAGGCTTATGGGTTAATGCCATGAAGTCTGGCAAATGTTTCAATAGCAGAGCCTGGCTCACTTCCTCCCACTAGAAAGGGCTGCAAATTGCCTGCCAATGCGACAAGGAGGTGAGCAGGAACTCAGAAAGGGATGTACAGTTCCAGTTCCATCTAAGACACAGAACTAGCAGGGGCATTCAGCTCGATCACCTAACCCATTCTATAACCATGATATACAGGTGCCCATGTTGTGGAGTCACTTCCAAATATGATGCTGAAGGGCAAGAGCTAGATCTTTGGATCTATGAGAAATATGAACAGTGACACACAGACACACACACCATCTCACACACACACACACACACCATCTCTCACACACACACACCATCTCTCACACACACACACCATCACACACCATCACACACGTACTACTGCTTATATAGTCTTAAAATGCAAATCTCATATAGCATTACACACATGTGTGTGTGCCTATGTGTGCACACGTGGTGTGTGTGTGCGTGTGTGTGTGTGTGTGTGTGTGTGTGTGTGTGTGTGTAGAGAGAGAGATTCTTGTGCATGCCCAGTTCTGAGGATTGAGGAAAGGCTGATCTGCTTCAGGCTTCCACAATTCTACAACAGAAAGCTCTGCTTCTAGTCATCGCCTCCTTGCCTCTTGTAAGCTGAGCTATTCCTAGCCCTGTCCCCAGCCTGTTCTCATCTGACTCCTTCCTTGAGAGACCTAATCCAGTCTCTAAGCTTTAACTCCACCCAGTTCCAAATAGAAGTCTTTAGGGCAACTTTTTGCCCAGTTCTGGATCCACACAAACAGCTTCTACTTGGGTGTCCACCTGATATCATAAAGTCTGTTCTTCTTAAAGTCTTCCTGTCTCACTGACTGAACCGGTGTTCTCTAGAACAGCCAGTGTTATTAACCATCTGCTGAGCCATCTCTCCAGCCCCCATACTAAATAAATTTCAGTTAGATTTGGAATATAAATTTTGTTTGATCAGACTTTAGACATATTAGTATTTTATTGTCTTTTCCAGTCTTTGTGGGTGGCTGGGTAGAATACCCATGATACAACTCATAGACCATATGAAGCTCAAGAAGAAGGAAGACCAAAGCGTGGGTACTTCACTCCTACTTAGAAGGGAGAACAAAATAATCATGGGAAGTAGAGGGTAGGAAAGACTTGGGAGGAAGAAAGAAGGGGCAGGGTGACTGGGAGCAGGATCAGGTATGGGAGGAGATGGGAGATGAACAGAGGATCAGAAAATTGAACAGAGGTATGTAGCAATTGGGGATGGGGAACTGGGTGTAGGCACCAGAAACCCAGATGTTAGAAAAGCAAGAGGCTCCCAGGACCCCATGGGGACAATGTTAGCTGAAATACCCAAAACAAAGGGGAAAAACAAAGGGGAGGGAGAACCTGTAGAGACCATATCCAGAGGTTAGGCATGGCCCCTGGTTGAAGGATGGGGCCATCTCAAAAAGTTTAACCCAGAATTGCTCTTGTCTAAAGAAAATATAGAGACAAAGAGTCAGTTTTTGACTGAAAAGAAAGGTCATTCAGAGACTGCACCACCTGGGGATCCATTCCATATGCAGATACCAAACCCAGACACTATTGCAGATGCCAAGAAGTGCTTGCTGACAGGAGCCTGATATAGCTGTCTCCAAAGAGGCTTTGCTGGAGCCTAACCAATACAGATAGGGATGTTCAAAGCCAACCATTGGACTGAGCATGGGGACCCCCAGTGGAAGATTTAGGGGAAGGACTGAAGGAGCTGAAGAGGTTTGCAACCCTACAGGAAGAACAACACTATCAACCAACCAGAGCCCCCCTGACACACCTCCCAGGGACTAAACCACCAACCAAAGAGTACACATGGAGAGACCCATGGCTCCAGTTGCATAAGTAGCAAGGGATGGCTTTATCTGGCATCAATGGGAGGGGAGGACCTTGGTCCTATGAAGGCTTGATGCCCCAGCATAGGGAATGCTAGGGCGGTGAGGCAGAAGTGAATGGGTGGGTGGGAAAGCACCCTCATAGAAGCAGAGGGAAGGGAGAAGATGAGAGTTTGTGGAGGGGAAACCTGGAAAGGGGATAACATTTAAAATGTAAATAAATAAAATAACCAATAAAATAACAATATATGTTTAAAAAAAAAAAAAAAAAAAAAGATTCCAAATGCTGTGGTGATCTAGTTATTGGGAGAGCATTAGGACAGACCAAGCATGCCTGCCACCCTGCTTGGGCCAGTCCCAGCCAGGCTAAAAGTCATTTAGATTGTCAGTGGGGTAAGATTAGGCATTCAGTATTTCTAAATGATGTTCCTTTATTGTTATTTTATTTCTATTTACAAAAATGAAGGCTGAGCTACTTACCAGGCAGGCACTGCTTTGTGAGCTGTCAAGCCACAAGCCTTTATTTCTAGTTGCTATCCTAAGTCTGGCAGTCTGAAGGTATGGAGTCTTCAGTATCTATTTCATCAAACATTCAGTACTGTGTTAATTGTGTTAATAAGGCTGAGAAGAATGAACTAAGAATCTAAAAATAATATCCATGTTAATGAGTCGTGAACCCTTTTGTGGTACCACATTATTCTGGGGGAAAAAAATGTGAGAAATCCAGATGAATGAGAGTCATGACATATTAATGATTGCAAGTGTGTGCTGAGCTGGAATTGGCTGAACAGAAAGTGTCATGAATAATTCACATAAGGCATCAATTGTTTTTCCTTCATGCAAAAGGTTAAAATGTAAAACATGGGGGAAGGGAACACACAGAAAGAGGGCTTGTGTGCTACTGTGTCCTGTGATTCCCTTGCAGTTGAGCAATGTGTTCAAGCAATGTGGTTGCCATCAAATCAGTTCAAGGGGTGATGCTGAAATCTCTTGACAACACACTTAGCCCTTCCTCAGTCTGGCAGCTGCTGGAGAAAGTTAAGACTATATATTTGATGCCTGGTGAGTTTGAGTCTATTTTCCAACTCAGATCTCCAAACCCTGAAGGCAGAGTTCCCAGGAAGAAAGGAAAAAAGGAAGCAGCAGTGAGGGCTTTGGTTTAATCCCATCTCTGTTTATCTCCCCTTGCAAGCAGCCTCACCAGGGAGTCGGGGGCTGCATCTGAAAGGGTGCTCTAGCAGATGACAACTGGCCAGTAGCACAAACCCATAAGGTCACCACCTCTTTGCTTTAATATGATCTGTTTTGGCCTTTTCTCTTCTTAAGCTGCTTTTGTAATACACCAAAGAAAATACCCCCTAAGCCAGGTGTGGTATGCACAGCTGTAATCCCAGCACATGGAAAGCTTAGGCTTGTATGAACAGGATCTCAGCACAGTGAGATCCTGTCACAATACATTAGTTAACTAATCAATAGTCTATTTCAGTTGTATACATGTTGTCATGAGTTAATATGTGAAAAATCAAATTTTTGTCAGTTCTACATGATATATTTGTGTTGTGTAAATAGAATACATTGTGTATGTTATAAAACTTGTAATAAACATAAAAAACCTAGCTTATAAGGAAAAAAAGAAGACTAGGGCTGGAGAAGTGGCTCAGTGGTTAAAAACACTTGCCATTCAATCGTGAGGACCAGAGTTTAGGTCCCAGCATCGACATCAGGCAAGTCATGACCATCTGTAACTCAAGAGCCAGAAAATCTAAAGTCCTCCTTTGGTCTCCATGGGCCCCTGCACTCATATATGAATACATCCACATAGTCACATGGACATACACACACACACAGACACACACACACACACAAATAAAAAATAAAACAGATCTTTAAGAAAACTTTCTGCTGAATTCATGTGACAACTCTTCTCTTACAAGCTGCCAGCCCCCAAAAGCATGATTTACATCCGGATGCCTCAGCTTCCTGTGTGGCATGAAGATCATATAAGAACCTACCTCTCAGGACCTGCAAATCAAGTGATACACTTATGTGTTTATACACACACCCACCTAGTACAATGACTAGGTTGCTAATAATTGGTAAATGCAGTAATTATTTTCTTTGTTAATATGTTTCCTTAGGTGGAAATACATATATGTATATACAAATATATTCTTCCTATTGATACTATGCTATTATGTATTTATTTATGATATATAAGAATGTGTTTATACTTATATATATGTTTATGTATTTTCCTATGAGATATGTATATGTCTCTATGTATATGTATATTTATTTATATGTTTATGATATACAGATATGTTATAGGTAAATATATCATAGATAGTATAGATGATAAATGCTTTAATCATAGTTTTCAATAGTTTCTTACAAAAAAATCAAAAGTATCCATCTCATTAATGTATAATGACATTTAACATGTAAAATAGAATTGCTTCAGACCTCAATTTTGACAAGCCTGATAAGTTCTCTTACTTGTAAAGTCACTAACTCAGAGTGAAAAAGTGAAGCTTATTCACTGGATGTTCATGGATTTCATTATTTGGATTTACCTGTGTTTGTTTGCTGGTTGATTTGGTTATTTCTCTGGAGTTTAATGGAAGCAGGGGCCCTGCCCTGCAACCTGAAGGATAACCGGGTGTTTCACTCTCCTCTCCACTCAGCCCAGCGCCCTTCTTCAGCAGCAGCAGCAGCAGCACTGTAGAAGGAGACTGCCTAGTGTAAGGTAGAGGGCGGAGACACTGCGCTAGCATGCATTTACAGTGTCACTCTGCATTTCTACTGTAATGACACAACAAGTCTATTCTCCCATTCATTCCCTACAAATGGCAGTCTGAAAGGGCTCAGAGTGGCAGGAAATGAATGAAAATGTCTCTGGGGCCTTTTCACAGGAGGCCAACTGGAGCTTGTTTTCAGATTCACTTCAGTGTGGGGATGAAAACCTCACTTAATAAAAAACAGCACGATGCAAAAGTATGTATGTTAACATTAACAAATTCAATACACTGTCCAGGATATATGTTGCCTTGCCACATCTAATGACCTTCAGAGACCCACGTGCAGGCTGGAACAAGCACAGAGTTTGGGACTCTCTGGATGGAATGAAGAAAGTGGGAGAAAAGGTGACAGGCAAGAACTGAGACTGGAGAACATCTGAATCCTGATGGATGCCAGCTGTGTGGACCAATGACCCTCAAGTTGTGGCTTGGAACCAGGAGTGAAGGCCAGGGACTTGTGACAAACATAAATCCTTCATTTTATCTCAGATCTACTGAATAATGATTCTAGGATAGACTCTGCTGTCTCCTTTGCAAGATAAGGTCACCTAGTGGCTCTGAAGCTTCAGTTCTAGTGGGCTGAGAACATATTCAAAGGTACTCTGAAAACGTAACATGTTAGCCCAGCCAGGCAACAGCAACTCCTATTGTAAGGACTGACAGCTGAGATCCACCCAGACCAATTAAGTTATTGAGTGAGACAAATACATTGATGTTTTCTGAAAGCCCCCCAGGTCACTTTAATGTGGGACCAGCTTTGATGTTTACTTAGACTATGGGTTTGTAACATGTGACAAACCAATCACAGGGAGAGAGGGTTACATTGAGGAGTTCTCTCTCGTTCCAGCCTGATAAGGTTGGTCTGTAATTAACACTGTCTTCTAATGGTCAATACTAGTTGTCCGTGAACTTAGTAACAATGCTCCATGACTGTTGATATCAAAAGGTTCTTCTTTCCTAAGTAGCTTGAGGTCCACTTGTGTTCACACAGACTAAGTTGTCAATTAGCCAGGCATAATTATTATTTAGGTATGAAGGTGGACAGTAGACAGCTATGAAACCAAACAAAATATTTGCATTTCCCTTATGAGTTAAAAAAAAAAAAAAGTAGCCACTCCCCCCCCCAAAAAAAACTAGGCCCAGTGTCATCCTTGTTCATCATAAAGCATCGGGCACTCATGAACTGAGGTATCTAATACTGAGGAAGCACTTATTTCAGAAGAGGGACCTGGTTTATGAGCTGAAAATCAAGCAAACCAAGAATTGCCTCAACCATTAATGGCTGAGCCAGGAGAGCTCATGAAAACCAAGCCTCACCGAATCCAGTTACCTACATTCTTTCAAAGCTTGCTACACAGTGCGCTAGCCTGCTCTCTCTCTCTCTCTCTCTCTCTCTCTCTCTCTCTCTCTCTCTCTCTCTCTCCCTCTCTCTCTCCTTTCTCTCTCTCCCCTTCCCTCCATCCATCTGTTGCTCATCAATGGAAGTTTGATTCAGTGTTGCCTTCAGACACTCTCACAAGTACTTTATGGACATTATGTCTGTGAGTCACCATCACATCCCACAGGGCAAATGTTAGTGCCATGATGGTCCCCATTTTCCTATGGAGCTCAGATTGGAATTCAGTATTCACCACAGAGTCATCCCCTGCTTCTGTAACCCAGCTCCTGGAGTATCGTGTGCATGGGCCTTTCCTTCCAGCTGTTACACCATACATGAAAACACCCTAAAGACGCAAGGTCATGGGAGGTACCTAGATCAGTTCTTCTCATTGTGATAGAACACCCGGTAAAAATCACTCCTGAAAGGAAGAGTTTAATTTAGTTCACCATTTCTGGGAAAGGTCTGTCATGTCAGAGAAGATCCAGTGACAAGAGCATGAGGCAGCTGGTCACACTGCATCCAGTCAGGAAGCAGATAGCAACAGATGCTAAGGCTAGCCCAAAACTCCAGGCCACAGAACAGTGACACCTTCACTCCTGGTGGCTTTCTTTTCTACATCAATTAAATCAATTTAGAAAACCTTTCATGGACATTCTCAGCAGCTTTTCTACTAGGTGATTCTAGGTCCTATTAAGTTGGTAGTAGTATTAGCCTTCATTGCACAAACATACAAAGTCTAAAATGTTAGCCCCTCCTTCCTCAGCGTCTCCAGACTGGGCTGGAGTCGTCTTTCCTTCTGGGGAATAACGAAGACTCTCTGAAGGAGCAGGCTTTTACTCAGGAAGGGTTCTGGGATGGCTAGTTGCCTGCTCAGATTAATATCTCCCTTGTTCCCCCTTTATGCTCCAACTGCTGCTGCTGTTAGGTCCCCTTGTAACTGTGCAAAGAAAGTGGGAGACTTAGCCTCATCTCCAGCATTTTCTGGGACTTTGTGGAAGGACACAAGGAATCCTGTTGCCTAAGAAGAGAGACAAGAGTCATAGCACACCTCCCTGTTCGACGGCTACCTTTCTTTAAATAGCTCTAATTCCAGTACGCTAATGAAAAGCAGAACACAGTGACAGGCCCAGTGAACCCCTTGAGCTACTTTAGGGCAGTTTACACGCTGAGAAACCCCAAAGATTACAGAGTGAATGTCAGCCCTTCAAGTTACACAGCACATAATTCACACATATGTGGCAGTCCTGCTAGCTGTCCTTGAGACTTTGCCACAGCAAACAGAAAGCAAAGTACTATCTATATACACTCTTTTTCCAGGACAAAGCAGGAGTTTGAAGACTCTGCTATATGTAATTTTCTAAAATAGTGATATCAAGTTTTCTCTTAAATTCATATTGTTATCTGTTCAATAAATATCTGTCTAAGGGCTAGCGAGATAGCTCAGGAATTAAGAGCACATTCTGCTCATACAGAGGACCCAGGTTCAGTTTCCAGCATCTGTGTCAGGCAGTTGTGATACGTTTATAGCTCCAGCTTTAGAATTTCTAACTCCCTCTTTTGACCTCCAAAAGCACCTAAACTCACATGCACAAACACACACACACAACTAAAAATAAAACTAAACATTTTTAGAACTATCTTTATATAATAGATTCTTATTTTTTCTTGGTTGTTACAAACTTGTGGGAGTGTGTGTGTGTGTGTGTGTGTGTGTGTGTGTGTGTGTACTGTGAAAAAGATAACTAAATTATATATATAGTTATAGTTATAGCTGTTATAGTTACAGTTATAGTTATATAGTTTCCTGGGTCACACCTATGTGGATGACCAGCCAGACTACAGCCTCTGGTCTGAGACCCAGGTATATGCTAGATGGCAGGGCACAGGTCATGCTGATGTGGGTGGTGATATCGGCACACACAGCAACCACAGTCTCAGGAGGCTTTCATGTTTGAAATGGCTGGGTCCAGAACCAGAAAGACTCCCAGGGAGAAGAATCTGCAATGGGATCCTACTAGAAACACTAGAAGCAGAAGAGCTGAGGCTACAGGGGTGGAAGGACCTCATAAGGTAATACTTTTCAGCTTTTCCAACCATGGCTCTCAGTGAGCCACAGATTTTACATCACATATGCACATTCATGTACTCACATGCATGCATACACACACAGATATACACATACACACATACACATAAACATACAGATGTCAGCACTTGCATACAAGTGTGGACATGCATACATGGACATACACATGAACACACACACAGATGCACACCAAAGCATGCATACATGGATAGGCATATACATGTGGACATGTATATAGAGACACATATGTACAAATGAACATACATGCATATAATACACAACAACAATAACAATAAGAACCCAATGGAAGTATTACAAGCTGCCTCTCACCCCACTTGGGGTGCAGCACTCTGATGGTATTATGGTTAACATAGTTCTTTTGTTGAATGCTGTTATGTTTCCATTTCAAGAACACTACTTTATGAAAGAAAGCAGAAAGGAGTCTTGGCAGAGGGCAGGGCCTGGATCCAAGCCAGTAAGAAGCTTTGTACAGTAGTGGCCGAGTGCCTGGTTCAGCCATGGACCATATCAGTGACCCACTCGCCTGATTCATGAAGCCTTTCTGCCTGTGCAGAGGAGATCCTTGAGAAAGTTATGTCAACCAAATGAGCTACCTTAACTGAAAGGAAACTAGTTGGCTCAATCCTCAGGCCTCAGGTGGCCCAGCTTAATAGTCCAAGAGAACTTGCATTCTCACCTGACCTTACAATAAAAGCCTTTACAGGAGAGAGCTGAAAGTTACACACTTTCATAGGGCCAGAGCACCGGGCTTCTCTGAGGGAATTCTCTCAAGGAAGTTAGTATCTGGATTGACATCAGTGGGGAAGAAAAAAAACTACCTCCTAAAATAGCTCGGGCTATTACGTAGATATTCTAGAACTGCTGCTGTGTCAACAGCAGCTCCTTCTCTCTCCTTTCTTGTCCTGCACTATACAACTGCTTTCTTTTTTTTTTTTTTTTTTTTTTTTTTGTATACTGCCTTTGTTCTACCACACTTTGGAAGTTAAAATGTCAAGGTGCCTTTTACTAGAAAGTGAGTATAAGGGAGGGAAGCCCTCTCAGAGTCAGTACAGGATTTACCCAGACACCAAATCCTCATCACAAAGGAGATTTATTACCCAGGAGGGCAAGCAGTAGGGGAAGCTGCAAAGGCAGACCAAAGTAGCAAGTAGCAAGCAAGAGGTTTGTTTGGTTGGTTGGTTGGTTGGTGTTTTGTTTTCTTTTGTTTTGTAGAAGTGGGTTTTTAAAGGAGAAGAGTGTGATTCTGTACTAGGGTGAGTTGGAATGTCCTAATTGGACATATTAGCTAAATAATGAAATTTGATTGTTGGACCTTGGTGTTTAGTCTCAGGAATGAGTCAGGGATCAAATAAGGGAATGGACCTTGGGAGCTAGCTTTAGGAATGTTATGTGATGGTTTTTCACAAGGGAGAGGGAAAGGAGAAATAGGCCAAACCTGTCCATTCCATGCTTGGGCCTTTGTTGGCCACACTCGGCCTGCTAGAGCCCTTCAGTAAGCAGTTCACCTGTCCCAGGATTATGGCCCTGAACAGAGAGGGAAAAGTTTAAGAGTAGACTCTATCCTGAGACCCGCAATTCCCAGGCAAGGTAATTGAGGATCATCCCCTCGCGGCTTTTTGCCTTTTGCTACTAGGAGGACCTGGGCTCAACCCTAGATGAAGGCTACAGTGAGACAAAGGGGGAACCAGCTGCTCCCCACCTCTATCCTCACCCCTGGGACAAGTTGATTTATGCTCTGACCTTCCATTTCTTCTGGAAGACTGGAATCGTAGTAATAAATACCTTGCAGTGTGTTACAAAGGTCAGACACAATGTATGTAAAACAGGAGAGAGCCTGTCTTTCAGCTTGTAGAGGTGCTGGAAAGATCACAGTCACACCTGCCACTATCATGTCCATGCTCAAAGTTTGATTGACGATGGAATAGGAAATGGATCATGACTAGAGTCACCATGACTCAGTGTGTACGTGGTGCCTTCTGCCCACCTCAAGACATATTGGAACAATAAGGAGCCAGTGGCTACACAGTAGGAAAGTCCCCAAGGAGGACACAAAGTATTTGAAGTGGTAGCAGCCAAGTCCCAAGGTGAAATGAGCAATTTAAAAGAGAAAAGGCTGAACAACTGACTTCACTATGCAGCACATTCGCAGATCTCAACTCTCCTACATTAAGAGACCCCCCTCCTCCCAAGTCCTCATTTCACTTTGTTTCAGACGCACAGGGATGCTTGCCACTGCCTTGCCATGTAGGGCTGGACAATCCTGAAACTCCAAATTGATACTTGGCTTCTGCTCTCGAGGTTTCTTGATGGTTGGGGCTAAAAAGCCAAGACAGAGGCTCTTTGCGAAAGAAGCATGCTGGGGTCTATCTGCAAGCCTAGAAAGAAGTGTGCTAATGCCTTTCAAGTCAGGTGGTAAGGGATCTCTGGGGGGTGGGGGTGGGGGTGGCGAGATGCACCTGAGACTCGGGCAGGAGCCTTGAGTCAATGTCTCCACTGAACTGTGAACTCCATAATAAGGGCCTTTTCGGGAAGAGAGATGCATCAGTCCATGAATTTTGCACAGGCAGGAAACATTCACTTTAAGTGAAGATGTCAACCAAAACTCAGAAAATGAGCTGATATGAGCAAAGTTTGCTGTGCTTGAAAGTAAATTTCTGATTATGTAAATTCATTTACTTTTAGATTAGACCATCCATGCTATTAAGATTAGCAGAATAAGCAAACTCAACCCGTGGGAAAGCTCAGATGGCTTCCCCCTCACTAACTCTCCTCCTTTTCTTAGAGTTCTGAGACAGGGTCTCATGTAGCCCAGGTTGGCCACCAACTTGCTATGTAGATGGAAATAACCTTGAACTCCTGTCTGAATTCTGAGGATTATAGGTATGTTCTGTCGTACATGGTTTATATGATGCTGGGTATGGAACACAGGGTTTCATGCATGTTAGGTAAATAATCTATCAAACGAACCAAACAAATAGCCTTTTTTCACTAACACTTATTTGTTTGCTCATTCATTCATTCATTCATTCACTCTACATCCTGATCATGCCCCTATCCCAACTCTTCTTTCCTCCCAGTCACACCCTTCACATTCCTTCTCCCATTACTCCTTCCCCTTCCATAGGGAAGGGAAGGTCCCCCTTGGGTACCACCCCACCCAGGGACATCCAGTTGCAGTAGACCTAAGAGAATCCTCTCCCACTGAGGCTCAATTAGGTAGTCCAGTTCAGGAAGGGGATCAAATGGCAGGCAACCAAGTCAGAGATAGCTTCCACTCCAATTGTTAGAGGACCTACATGAAAAGCAAGCTGCACATCTGATACAAATGTATAGTGGCTCTTGGGTCCAGCTCCTCCTCACTCTTTGGTTGGTAGTTTAGTCTGTGAGGTCCGATAGGCCTAGGTTAGTTGACTGTGTAGGTCTCCATGTGGTGTCCTTGCCCAACTTGAAATATATCCTATGTAAGATAGCCAGTCCATGACACTATTAATGATACTCTGCTATGCTTACAGAGAGGAGCCTAGCATAACTGTTTCCTGAGTGGCTTCATCCAGTAGCATATGGAAACAGATGCAGAGACCAACAGTCAAACCATAGGTAATTCTTGGGGAGTCTTGTGGAAGAATTGGGGATAGAGCTGAGCAAGCTGGAGGGGTCAAGATCGCCAATTTTCAATACTGTCTTAGTTGGGGTTTTGTTGCTGTGAACAGACACCATGACCAAGGCAACTCTTATAAGAACAAAATTTAATTGGGGTTGGCTTGCAGTTTCAGAGGTCAGTTCATTATCATGAAAGTGGGAGTATGGCAGCATCCAGGCAGGCATGGTGCAGGAGTTGCTAAGAGTTCTACATCTTCATCTGAAGGCTGCTATAAGAATATTGACTTCCAGGCAGCTAGAATGAGGGTCTTAAAGCCCACACCCACAGTGACACACCTACTCCAACAGAACCACACCTTCTAATAGTGCCACTCCCTGGGCCAAGCATATGCAAACCATCACAAATACCATCCGTTAAATATCAAAGCTTGTACATACATCTAGTGACTTCGAATTAATTGTCTTTTAACCAGTCTCAGGAGAAGAGCACCATCATTGCTCTCAACTTTGGCTAATGTTTAATTGGACTTACTCTAAAAGATTCTCAAAACTTAAGAGAAGTCGGTCAGTGAGGGATGACCTGTTCATCTTCTTTTGCTGTTCAAAATTCAAGGACTGATTGATCAGGCGCTACTTTTCTGCCATGCTGACATCCTTCTCTTTTTGTTAGAATGTCATATTTCCTTAAGTCTGTGTAGGTTGGATAATATATATGAGCAAGTATGTTTATTTTTCTATGAAAAGAATTTGCCACTAAGCCTATGAAATGTCATATTTGATGAGATATTAAAATTAAAGAGATTGAGAATGTTATTATGTACTCTAAAGGACTTCTACCTCTACATCTTCACCCAACACTTGAGTTGGTGCTGAGCCTTCATCTTGGCCAAACCCATCCTCTCTGGGGTCCAGGAGTGATAGGGACATAGTACATGGCAAAGGTGTATTGAGAAAGACCTTCAAAGACAATGGAAAACCATCAGCCAGTTTCCCTTATTCAATAACCATTAAGAATTCTAAAATTCTAGCATCTGGCCTTTCCATGAACCCAGGACGTATACTCATGGTCATGTGTGTCTGCCAAAAGAGGTGGTTGTGTTACGACTTGAACACTGTACCAGGTTTTGCATTCACCAAAAGGCTTTCCCTACAGACAAAGCAGACTCTCTTCACTAATATCTCCAGTTACATCCTGCTATGCATTCTTGCATAATCTATTAATACTGCATATACTCAGTTAGCCATTCAGACTTATAGAGGGATGAGTGAGTGCAGAAGAACATGGTGAAGCCTCAGGATACCTTCTCATGTGAATATGGAAAAGTCTAGGTTCCTTCTTAGTCCTGACCATTTATCCTCACCCTTTATCCTCATTGATTCAGTGTTTTTTACAGTCCCTTGGGTGCCCACTTCTTATGGTCCAGGTATCTTCTGTTTACACTTAGCATCCATGCCTCTCTTGGGTTCATCTTTCTTCTCTTCCCTTGTTCAAATCATGTGCTTCCTAAACCATTCCCAACAGAAAAATTTTTTTACTTTGATTACTGACCTGAATTCTCTATGTCAACTGTAATGTAATTTTGTTTAATCTCAAGTTATAGGCTAACTTCTGAGCCAGGTTGGTGCATGGAGCATGGTATTCATGTCCAATGTCTTCTACTAGTTAGACATTACCTGTTTCTCCTTAAAATGATCACTCAAGTTATTGACTTACTCCAGTGAGCTGTCAATCATGTGTCTTTTCTGGGACTCTTATAATTTAGAAAACACTGCCAAGGGAGTTGGAGAGTTTTCTCAGTGGTTAAGAACACTATCTACTCTTCCCAAGGACCTAGGTTTGAGTCCCAGCATCTACGTGGTAGCTCACAACCATCAGTAACTCAAATTCCAGGGGCTCTGATACCCTCTTCTGGACCACTCAAGAACCAGGAACACATGTGGTACACAGATATACATTCAGATAAAAACACTCAGACACACAATGAATAAATAAAAAGTTCCAAGTTTCAAAAGAAATAATTTCAAAACCAATGACCTCCTGGGAAGGACAGTGATGGGAGCCAAGAATCAGAAATACAAATGCCGATTTTAAGCTGGTCCCATTTTCCCAGCTGACCCACACACACACTTTCCAGGGAGCCAATTACACAGAAATTGAGCACTTGGTACTGAAAGGAATTGTATGACCACATAAACTAATTAGTTGACTAGGTGACAATTATTCGCAACAATCTCCCTTTGGCAGCTTGAGTTTGGACAGATATACTCGATAGTTGTGACTAATTAGATCCTCAGGTGTCACCAAAACCTGGTTGCACATAGGACTACAGAACGAAACTCTGAAGGTCATCACAGATGCTCACCAGCATTTCCTCTTCACAGTTGGCTTTACTGTGTGGCAAGGCTGCTAGCATATCATTTCCCAACAGGCTTTACAGACAATTAAGTGCACAAGTGTATGTTAAGAGCAAGGCTCAGTCATTGAGACCGGGCAAGCACTCAATAACATTAGCAGTTGTTATCTTCGCCTTTATCCTGAAGTGACAACCGGAGTAGAGCAGACGGCTCTGCCGCTGTGCAAGGCACCGTGTTCACATGAGTACAACTGCTTAGATGTTACTTTACTTCTCAGTGGACGGGGGCCAGCTTGGAAGGCCTGCAGACTCAGCTTGCAGTCTGGATCAGACACTTGTTCTGTGAGCAGGGATTCTTAACTAGTGGCCTCCCCTTCCCCATCCAAATCAGGTACATTTGGCAAGGTTCAGAGACATTTTTCTTTGTCACAATTAATTTGACTCTACTGGCACCCGGAACATAGAGGTCATCCCATAATGAAGAGTTTACCCCCTCAGCCTCTATCATGTGCATCACATTGAGAGAATACGCAGTGAAACCCAGGTGAGGGAGGTGGGGACTCGGCTTCCTTATTGCCTATAAAGGAAAATGAGCATCCCCAGAATTACTCTAACAGCCATAAGCAAATACAAATGGGAAACATGCAGCAGATTCCTTGCCATATGGCCAAACACAGTGATGCCAGTGCTGATATAAGGGTGGCATGATAGAGCGTCCCATGCCACGGGCTTCAGTCATGAGCAGGGAAGGGACGCGTGTAGGCTTTTTCTGTCTCTCAGAAAATAAGTGGATCATAAAGGCTTCATTCTTATGACTTCTGGCCTTCTCAAGTTGTCCACAGCAAACACTGAAAACAGATTCTGTTCTGTTAGTTATGTGGTCATTGATATACCATCTTTCTGCCTTAATTGAGATGAAACTCTCACAGGGAACAGGAGATGTCTGAACGTATGTATTTGGACACAAGAAGATACAAGTGTCTCAGCAGGCTGAGGGCAGTAGTGCCACACAAAAGCAGGAGATGAACTATTGTACCTCAGCACCCCCAAACCAAATGTAATTTATTCCTTTATCCTACCACCTAATCCTCATGCTTCTGACTTCCCAATCCTGCTCTACACCACTTCTTAGACATGTGGAAATCAGAATCACTTTGTATATGGTTGTAGTTAGCAAAATCTGTAACTAACACTGACTTGACAAGTACTCATGGGGCACTTCTGTATAGCCCCAAGAGATGAAAATTGTCCTCTGAAAGGTTAGTGAAACCCTTCCTCCCTAATAGAAACAAGATATATCTTTAAAAATGCAGAGGCCTACTTGCTGCTTACACAGGGAAAAGGCAAGAAAAATGATTATATAATGTATGTTATTGCCCACCAAGAAGTGGCTTAATATAAAAGACTCCATGTGGAGGTTTCATTTGACTTTCATTCATTGGGTGTGATGGCACATGCCTTTAATCCCAGGACTCAAGAGACAGAGGCAAGAGGATCTCTGTGAGTCTAAGGCCAGCCTCTTCTACATAGTGAGTTCCAGAACAGTCAGGGCTATAGAGAAAGACCCTGTTCCAAACGATTGAATAAATATATCCTAAAGACTTCCCATTGTGCCTAAAGACACAACAATGAACAAGCCATCATCCTGTTCTGGGGACCTTCACTGTGTATCCCTCTCCTCCTGATACCTTTTCTACCCTGTCACTTGGGAGTCTGAGATCAGTTTCTCAATCATTTCCAGGGAGTCATTCAACCTACCTAAAATAACCTTTCTATGTTTGGTGGAAATGCCTTCTTTATCTATCAAAGTCAGTTCCAAATCTAAACCATTAGCA
Source organism: Arvicanthis niloticus (assembly GCF_011762505.2). Classification (NCBI taxonomy): domain Eukaryota; kingdom Metazoa; phylum Chordata; class Mammalia; order Rodentia; family Muridae; genus Arvicanthis; species Arvicanthis niloticus. The sequence continues at coordinate 49,666,858 of NC_047661.1, forward strand.
AACTCTACCCTCAAGTAATATATGCTCTATTCTCATAGCAAATCCACTTTCTTTCCCCTTCCTACTCCCTTTCTAAGTATACAAAATATAATTTATGAACTCCTGTAAGTCAGGCCCACCTATGCTTTGACCTAGTACAGGGTATAATCACTGATCTCAATCTGAAGAGAGACACCAAGATAAATTGCTTTCATTGGGTGGAGAAAGCTTTGGGGAGCAGGTCTAGGTACAGATATTCCCTAAGGGGAACTCATTGTCCATGTCTGTGCCTGACATATCTAGCAGGGAACTCGACCAAAGCTTGGAAGGCAAATGATTTTTGAAAATTTAAGTCCAAATATTTGGGACTTATTTTGTAATAGACTTGGCCACACAAGAAAGGACCTTAATCTGGTATTTTAGGTGTGGACCCAGGATTCAAGCACTATCTAAGCCTAGAAAAAAATGTATTTGAATTGAGAATAGAAGAAAGAAGGAATCATAGATCATTTAAGAAAATTCAGTGATCAGTACATGAGAAAAATATAAAAGCACTAAGAAGAATACAATCCCAAAGACTAGTTACTTCCTATTATTATGAACTCCTGTAACGCAGGCCCACCTATGCTATGACCTTTTTTGTCTATCGAAGTCAGTTCCAAAATTTAAACCATCAGCAAATTCTACCCTAAGCAAATATATGCTCTATTCTTGTATTGTGATGTGGATCTAGAGCACTTGGTTTGAAGGAACATGCCTCTTGAACATAGCCTAGTTCTAACTCGCAATGATTCATGAAGTAAGAGAAGGAACAAGACAGACAGCAAGGAACCCTACCAATGCAGCAGGACCTGCGGAGCCCAAGGTGGGCACACCTTTGTTCCAACATCAGGAAGAGAGAAGAAGAGGATGCTACTGACAGTCATCCTGCATCAGACCAGAGGAGCTGAGAACCCAGCCCAGGACACAGGCATGAGCTTCTGCTCAGATGGTCGGTTGGAAGCAGGGCTTCAGTCAGAAGTGGAGTCTAGAAAAACAGCTGCTATGTCTTTAGAGAAACAGGGGCAGAAATGTCAAGCTTCGACTCTGACACAGTTGGGTATCTCCCAACAAAGACTGGAAGATTGAAGATTGTGGGGCAAGCGTCTTTCTATTCTACAAAATCTCATGTTTGCCATGACTAACAACAAGAGGAAGACAAAGGCACACATAAATAATACATTCTGCGGGCGGGCGAACAAAAGCACAGCTGTGCGCATGTGCCAGTGCATCCCAAAACACTCACGACGCTGCCAGCCTGCCTTCCCCAAAGGAGACAATGAGCATCGTAGCTCAAGTGTGAGTCACATTGTGCTTGCTCTTTGCTTCTCACACTCTTAGAACAATTATCCTACACACAGGAGACACAGAGTGCACGTTACCACACAATCCTTCTGGAGTACCCTACCAAAAGCCAGGCATCTGCACACTGGGCCTTCATGAGTGGGTTTGGACACCATACTTTTGGACAAGACAAGATGTCCTTTGGTGAGGACAAATTCAGGGACAGCCCTAGCTTCACTTGGTAGTCAGTACAGTTACTATCACTGACGTTCTCGCTGGGACACCAGAAAAAACAAAAGTCCTTCCTACCCAGCAATAAAACCTTGTACACAGAGCCTTGGAGGCTTCCCTCCTTTGCCCCTGGCAGAAGATGTATAGTCATGGCTAGGCAAAGAACAGTGTTCTGTCATTTATGATGAAATTGAGGTTTTTCTTTGGCCATGGAAGGTTCTAGAAAAATTTTTCTTCTATAATTCTTCCTCTGAAAAATACTCTTTCTAAGAAGTATATTCTTCCTAAACTCCCTCTGTCTGCATCAGGGTTCAGGAACATTCCTTCGCCCTTTACTAGGTTATGTTACATATAAATAGGCCTGTTCTGCTCATGTCTTGAAATATCTTTAATCATAGCTAAATATTATTTAGCAAGTTAAACTCAGTACTTCAGAAATGTCTACTTCATTGTTAGAATGGATGTTTAAGCAGTTGTCAATGTGAGGTTATTTCTCTTAACATAGACAATTATCAGATTGGCCTGAGCAGAGAAATAGTCTCTTCTGATCTTTTCAAACAATCAGTCAAGTTTCTCTGACATGCCAAGTCTTAGGGTTGATGTCCCTATAGCAGACAGAATTCCCTATTGTCAAGTTTGATTCGATTTAGAAACACCTAAAAGAGAAAGTTCCAGATGTGTCTGTAAGTTTCCATACAGGTTTATGTGAGGAGAAGAGTCATACTCTTAATGTGAGCAGGACGATCATGTGGGCTGAATAAAAGCAGGCAAGCTGAGTGCCAATGTTCATCTCTCTCATTTTCTAACCAATGTGACCAGCTGTTTTGTACTTTTTCTACCATACCTCCCCACCATGAAGGACTGTACCCTCAAACTGCAAATCCAAACAATCCCTTTCTTCTCCACATTGCTCGTGTTGAGTATTTTGCCACAGCAATGAGAAAAGCACTGTGAATATATGTTGTCGTTACCTCTAGATGTGGACTGAGTCTCCTAAGTCAAGTAAGAAGACCCCTCCCTTTGGAGAGGTCCATCTATACCCACACCCCAAGCTGAATGTTTTCCTGATATATCAGAGGATCAATGGTTCTTATCTACCTATATCCCCTGGCTACCCCTCTATGTGATGACCCAGGCACTCTAACCCTAGGATTCTCTATTCAAATAACCCTAGCCAGCAATCCTAGCTCACAAAAGCCCTTCCCCACCAGCTTTCCCTAAGAGCAGACACTGCCACTAGCATGCACACTCAAAAACCTAAGGAGGAAGCCATACAGAACTTGCACATATAGTTGGCAATTGAGGGCATCCACGGGTAGGCTCACAAGGCCCCAGGGTGCAGAAGTGAGCACAGAAAGAAGCAGTCTACAAGATGAATGGAGCTAGATCTTCCTACCAGCAGCACCATACTCTGTAGGAATTCTAAGGAGTGTTAGAATTCTAATTCTGAGCCTAACCTCCCAAGTATTTTTATGTACTACAATGTATTTGTTAGGGTACATTGTTTTTGTATCCCAGGCTAGTTCCAAACTCACTATGTAGCTGAGGATGAGCTAGAACTCTTGACCCTCCTGCACCCACCCCCAGGATCTTATTTGTTAACAATTAATAGATGGCCTAATAAGCAAGTTCTAACTCCTTCTCTAGACTTCTGCCTATTCCCTGCCCCCAGGGCTTCTCAATGTTAGAGAAATAGAGCAGCCAGGGGAATCTGCTTTGCTGCTCTGTGGGCATGCCTCCAGTCATCTCTTGAGCACAGAGTTCTTACTGCCCCATCTGTCACTGCCTAAAGCCAGCTTTGAGTGGACCTTTCCAGATGGATTTCTTCCTCTCGTTATTTAACAAAGCCATCAGAGCTCTAGGAACTGGGGTGGGAACATGTTGAAGAATCTTATCAGTTTTTAATGTCTATCTCATCTCTTTGAGCATGTGTCTTACACATGCTATTTCCAGAGTACCCAGTGTTTTGACTTCAAAATGGCATCACTACATAAGCCTGAACTCTCTTAAATTGTCCTTGTCTCTGCCTTGACACACAACTCTGTCACCAAGTCCTATTTCCACACTGAAGATATTTTTTTCCAAGTTAAAGAAGAGCAATATACAGAGTCTGAATCACACTAAAGTGTGGATGGTCGGCAATCACTCTCTTCATTTCAAGTACAATTGACTACTTCACAGAGTTCTGATTGGCCAGGCAAGGTGTTTCATGCTTGTAGTCCCAACATTAGAGAGGCAGAGGCTGGGAGTTACAAGTTCAAGGGCAGTCTAGAATATGTAATTAGACTCTGCCTCAAAAAGAAGCTTTGATTAAATAAAGTGAGTAAATTCAGATGATAGCTAATATATATATATATATATGGAGCAAGATGGGTAAGAATTTTTACTTTTAATGGTAAAGCATTTTACATTATTGATACTAATAAAATATAGTTACAATTTAATTATATTTAAGACCAACATGGTAAAAATATCCCAATAAAAGAATGCAAGCTAATTGTAAATTTCACTGGTTACTTATTGAACCAGGGATGGGAGCTGACAAAACACAGGAGAGACTTGCACAGTAGTGTGCTGCCCAAAGAATGTTATTGATGAGCTACTTCCTCTAATCCCCAAGTTAATTCTCAGAGTATGAGTTTAGGAAGTCGTAATTAAATTTACATCACAACCCTTTCCACTCTTCAAGCCTATTGGAAGGTTATTATAACCCCAGAGAATTATTTTTAAACTTAGAGAGTTTATTGGCAAATATGCATTATTAAGAGGGGAGGAATCCCCAAAGAGGCTTCTAATACATCCAATACCTTTCAAAGATGGAGTGGATGAAGGATAAAGAAAGAGAATTGTTTTCATCCTCCCTACACAACAGGGAGTGCTGTTCAAATCTGAAGACCTGTAGGTAGCCTGTGTGAGCATGAGTTTGCCCTGGCTTTCAAGGGAAGAGCAGGCAAGATGCAGATGCTGTGACTCTGAAGTTGACCTTATTTGTCCTCAGTAAAGAAGGCTATGTCTAGGTAGTTGGGGTGAAAAAGCAAACCATTTGCTTTACCTCATTCTGTCTGTCTGTCTGTCTCTGTCTGTCTGTCTGTCTCTCTCCTCTCTCTCTTCTCTCTCTCTCTCTCTCTCTCTCTCTCTGTCCACACACACACACACACACACACACACACACACACGTCACGTCACATCACATGTCTTTGATTTTGGGGGGATGGGATCTCATGAAGACCAGGCAGGTTTTGAACTTGCTATATAGTTAAAGCTGATCTAGAACTATAGACTCTCCTACTTCCAGCTTCCAAGTGTACAATTAAAGGTATATGCCATGTCTGGGCTTTAACCACTTATTTCTGAGACATTTCAGAAGAATTTGGAGGAACCCTATCTGAATTCACCATAGGTGAGCCAAGGAGTCACCCAGGAATCTAGAGAAGGCTGACTCTTTCTAGTATTGCATTACAGAAGGCAAAAGCAAAGAGAGTTCATTCTTTGTTTCCAGGGGACAAGGCTGGAGGACTCAACATTTTGCAGAAAACATGCCCTCTGTTTGTGCCCCTGGGTCTCAAAGGCAACAACTTTCTCATCGGCTTGCTGGCAGCTGCCTCTCCCTGAATCACACCCAGCACACTTGTAACTCAGGGCCTTTGCACCTGCCACTTTCTTTCCTACGAGTGCTTCCCCTAAAGCCCCCCTTTCACCCACCAATTTTCCTGCAGGCTATCAAATTCCACCTTTTCCAGGGACTCTATTCTGTCAGTCTCCCTTCTTTGCTTTATTTTCTCCTTAACACTCGCAACACAGGAGCACATTATGAGTTTCTCCTTTAACCAGTTTTGTATACAGCTTCCCATTAGAATGTAAACTCTGCCTGGCTTTTAGTAGACATATAATAATGCCCTTAGAAAAAACACTTCGCAAACGCTTTGTATGAACACCATTGTTAGAGTCATTTACTACAATAACTAGTGTCCTTTGGGGTTTCACACAGAACCTCATGAACAGCAAGATCCAATTCTCTTCTGAATACTCAGTCTAAAATACAGATTATAAAGTGTTATTTCTGTCTAATATCTATATGAGCAAAAATCACATCACTGTGTTTCAGTTATTAACTGCTAAAATTGTGGGCTTGTGATCCACTTATACTCAATTTACCTGTGAAAAAGTAGCAAAGTCCTGAGCCCATCAGGAAATATCACTAATTCATTAGTGATAGACTCCTGATACTACTTCCTCAATTCTGACTTGGTTACTGGGCACACAAGTGTTGCTGTCTTTTCTGCAGGGCATAGGCTACACAATTTATTCTTTCTTTACCTTGATGGCTACGGAGAGAGTGAACAAAACACCAATTTCCCAAACTCAGAGGAGGAGGAAAAAACGTTTTTTTTGAAAACAGTTATTTTTCAAACAATATATTCTGATTACAGTTTCTCTTCTCCCTGCTCTTCTCAGTTTCCCCCCACCTCCATTCCAATCCAGATCCACTCCCTTTCTGTCTCTCATTATAAAAGCAACAGGTCACTATGGGATAATAATAAAATATATGATAAAATAAAACAAAAACACTGGGATAGGACAAAACAAACAAACAGAAGGAAAAGAGCCCAAAAAAAGGCACAAGAAACAGGTATGGATGAAAAGATCCACACTTTCATACAGTCAGGAATCCCATAAAAACACAAAACCAGAAGCCATAATGTATACACAAAAGACCTGTAGGGTAAGAATACATAGACGATAGGCAGACAGACACACAGACACACAGACAGATTTTAAAAAGTTGAAAATAAAAGGCCCTGACACAACATTATGAGACAAGAAGCCTCCAAAGACGCCTTTGAGTTCATTTCCTCTTGGACATCTGCTGCTGAGGATTGGCCTACCCTTAAGAGTAGTTTGTCTTTCCAGTGAGACTCCAGTTGGAGAAAACTGAACTTTAATCTGCAAGTAGTTATCAACTGGAGATAGCTTCTGACTTGGGGACCTGTGCCCACTTCTCCTTTTAGCTCCAGGACCCCATCAGGTCCAGACCATGCAGTCCTTTTGTATATGGCCTCAGTCTCTGTGGCTTCATAAGTTTGTTGGTCCAGTTGCATTTAGAAGGCCTCTGTCCTCTGTGGCTCTTACATTCACTCCATCTCCTTTCTGCAGGGGTCCCTGAGCCCTGATAGGATGTAGACACCCAGCTTAGGACTGAGTGTTCCAAGGTGTCTCTTCCTCTGCATATTGCCTAGCTATGGGCCTCTGTACTTGTTACCATCTGATGCAGGAGGAAACTTCTCTGATAATGACTGGGAAAGGCAATGCTCTATGAGTCTAGCAGAATGTCAGTGGGACTTATTTTATTGCTACATTCCTTTAGTAGAACAACTGTATTTGGTTTTACCTTTCGTCCCTGGCCTATCTAGCCTCATGTTCTTGATCACCTAAACAGCATCTAGTATAGATTTCATTTTGTGGAGTGGGACTTAAGTCAAATCACAGAGCTGACAATGATTGGGGGATTGTATTTGGAGGAGAGGAGGAAGATTGAAGATCTGAAGCTCTCTTACCTGCTTTCCTGGCCTGCTTGCTTCTCTGGCAGGCTTGCCTGCTGGGTTAGGGGCTGGGACGATGGAATAAGTGTAAGAGAAATCTGTGTGATCTACTGGAACTAGAGCAGAGAGGGAGAGAAGGCCTTGCAGGTAGCCTGCTACAGAATTGGGGTGAGATTAGAGATTGATCTGGAGGTTGGAAGGGAGATTAGGAAGATCCGCAGTTAGCTTGCCTTCTTCCTGGCTTGTGTGGCCTGCAGCTTCGCAGGGAATTCTTGCGGAGTCTCAGGGAGGGAGGGCTGGAGAAGAACAATCTGTGTGATCTGCTGGAGATGAGGGTGGCCAGCAACATCAGATAATCTACTATAGATCTAGGGTAGAGGTGTGGGAATGGAGAAGAGGAGGGAGGAGGGAAAATCTACACTTAGCCTACCTGCCTCTCTGGCTGATGTGAACTACAGGTTCCCAGAGAATGAGAAAATCCATTTTAATGAAAAGAAAAGGGCAATCAAGTTTTCAGGTGTCATTTCTGTATTTACTTTATTATGAGGCTAACAACATAAATAGCAGATTTTTTTTACAGACTCTAGTGAGTTTGTTCCCCCCACCACCACCAGTTTTTAGTTTGTCAGGTTAGAGATTATAATTTAACTTCTGTTTGTCCTTTGCTTAAGATCTACAAATTCTGCTTGTGTGGAAGTCCGATAACCATTACCTTCTCCCACTGAGAAAGGGAGACATTTCCTCTTCAAAAAGAGGGAGGGCAGGGCATGAGCAGTTGTCAGAGAAAGCAAGAGTAATTAACTTCCACCAGACAGAGGCGGAGGGCATGAGGGCTAACCCGATGTCCCTGACTCCTTCAAGAGTAAAGACCCCAATAAATAATGGCCAATGCTGAAAGCTGGGCAGCTTCCCCCGTTGTCCCCTCTTCCTGTTTGGCATTCTAGGGGAAAATCTGCAGTTGATACGCAATCAGTGCAGGGCAACTGCTCACAGCATGCAAGGCAGCATGAGAGCAGCCCGGAAAGGGGCCACCATGGCAGATCCTCAAGCTTGGTGCCTGTACAGCAGGTTCTGTGTGCATGTGAACTTCATAATCATAGTATGGTATATGGAAGGTTTCTGTTAAGCTTTAAAATGAGAAGCCCTTTGGGTCACTGTGAGATGATCCCAGAGCAGGTATTGCAGAGCATAGCCAGGGTTCAGAAGAACTGTGGCTAAAATACAAGGGCCTGTAATGTTCAATCAGGGCAGAATTTAAGCCCTGTGAGCCATCTTGGATATCAGAGCTTTCTGTTGCTGTTAGTGCCATTGTTGTCTTCAGCCAGGTTCTCCAGATAATGGGCTCTTCAGAACCAAGGGATGTGCTACCCTGAGACTCCTGGTTTTCGCTGAAACCCAGAACCACAAATCTGCCTTCTTCAGCACCCACTGCCATCTCAGATCACTCACCATCTGTGGAAGAGCTCCCTTCATATCGTATGCATCTTCTCCATCTGCATAGCACTTGGGCTCCATCCCACTCACCTGGAAGTTGACAGTGTTAGAATAAGGGTGTAAAGCTGCTCAGATGCTCTTCCTGACATGCAGGAGTACAGCCCTAGTGCTGAAGTTCTCCATCATGACCAGTGAGGCCTGATCCATCATCTGGGCCAGGCTGAAGCACCAGTGGGAGCCAGAGAGGAACATCTTCAGGATTCTTTTTCATTTTGGCTACCAATCTTCCACTAGTCGTCCTGATCGATGTAGGAGAGCTAGGGCAAGAGAGGCCATGATAGGCATAGGCTCCTGTGGGATGTGGGGCCTTGGAACAGGGAGACTGGCTGCCTGGCGCTGCTCCTCCAGGTGCGGCCATGGCGCTTACATTATGCCACTTCATGTGGGATTGCAATGAGGTTAGAGAGCTGTAAGTTTAAATGGTGGATGACAAATTCAAAGTAGAGAGTGTTAGTGCAGGTGCTGAATCTTTGAGAACTCTGAATCTTAGAACAAAGTGGAGTTTGGTCTATAATCCAGAATGATACGATCCCAAAAATCAAAAAGATCAAAATTCCAAAAATACAATTATAGAAAAAAATAGCTTTGATTTTTTTATTTTTATTGTGTATTTGGTATTGTTTATGTGCATGATGTGCATGTTTGCATAGCATGTTTACAGGCACATGCAGGTGTGTGTGTGTGTGTGTGTGTGTGTGTGTGTGAGAGAGAGAGAGAGAGAGAGAGAGAGAGAGAGAGAGAGAGAGAATGTTTGTGGAGGCTAGAGGTTGGCTTCTAGGGTTATCCTTAATTGCTCTTGACCTTGTATTTTAAGACAGAATCCCTAGCTGAGCCTGGAGCTCTCTGATTCAGTGAGGCTAGTGGGCTAATAGATGGCAGGGATCTGCCTGTTTCATTTTCTGTCTCCACAGTGCTGGGACTATGGGACTACAGGCACAGACCTCGGTGCCAGCTTTTTATATCGGTGCTAGGAATCCAAACTCAGGTCATCAAGCTTATGCCATAAGCACTTCATTGACAGAGCCTTCTCTAGCCTTGCTTTGTTTACATTTTTTAAGTTTACTTTTAAAATCTCATTGAAATGACAAAAATAATTTATTGACACATACATTCACAAGCTTAGACACAGACATAAACTCATACTATATATATATATATATATATATATATATATATATATATATATATATGATGCAAATGCCATCATTAGCCAATGTGAAGAATGTGTTTTTAATTACTTTAGTTTTTCTAATAAAGTGATTATTTTTGCTATTCTGTTTTAAAGCAAGCAGGATGTGAAGGAGGGAGCAGAATTCTGACAATTGATTAGTCATAGTCACAACTATCCTGTATATAATCAAAAAATGCATTAACCCTGTCCCCCACTATTATCTTTTATATCTCCCTTATATGAGATTTTTCCCCAATGAGAATTAAAGTCAAAGCTGCAAAAATCTTGAAAGAATTTCCATGTCAGGATTTCAACAGTTAGGATTTTAATTATCTAGGATTAAGATTTTTCTAAAAATATCTAAGGGGGGGGGTCTTATCTTTCAAGATTTCACCTTTCAGGATTTGGGCATTTTAGGATTAAATCTGCCTAAAGGAAATTGTCTTTTTTCTAGAAATTCTTTGAACATGTTATCACAAGCATGACTAGAATCAACCCCATGACCTGAGCACACTAAACAGAAGATGGCATCTTAGCCTGATGTGGTGGTTTAAATATGCTTGGCCCAGGGAGTGGCACTATCAGAAGATGTGTCCTTGTTGGAGTGGATGTGGCCTTGTTGGAGGAAGTGTGTCACTGGGGGCGGGGGGCTTGGAGAGCCTCCTCCCAGTTGTTTGGAAGTCAGTCTTCTCCTGGCAACCTTCAGATCAAGATGTAGAACTCTCAGCTCCTCCTGAGCCATGCCTGCCTGGACACTGTCACATTCCTCTCTTGATGATAAGGGACTGAATCTCTGAACCTGTAAGCCAACCCCAGTTAAATGTTGTTCTTATAGGAGTTGCCTTGGTCGTGGTGTCTGTTCACAGTGGAAACCCTAAGATACCTGGCTCACCTGATCTAGTTCTGGCAACTAGGACTGCTTCTGGCAATGCGCTGCCATAAAAGTTCATTGGGTAAAAATTTAACAACCGACTTTCAAACCAAGGTTTCATTTGTATAATCCATGGGTGTCTTCAAACGTAAAGCTGACTCGGGTAGCAGCCAAGAAAGCTAAGGGTTCATTTGGGTTTTAAGCATACCTTTCAATATGCAAACCAGCTGATCCAGTCTGCATCCCCAGACCTCCAGCCCCACCCTAGCTCTCACCCATCAAGCCAGTATTATCTCAGCTATGAACCATTCAGGTTCAGATAGCAGAGTAGAGACCATCAAGAGCCCTAAGTCCATTGACTAGTAACCAATAACTAAGTTGGTTGCTTTCCCACAATCCATTAAAGTTTCCCAGTAAGGCTTCTTCATGCTACTTGACACTGTGGCTTGCTCCCTGTGGTAGGTATAGCATGATACAATCTTTCCATGATATTAGCCTCTTTGTGTTGAACTCAAGCATACTTCTATGCTTGCTAATGGCCAGGGATGTTTTAAAATACCCTCTGAAGTTCTTTCCTCTGCACATTCAGTGCGTATTTATTCAGCTACCACTTACCAAGACACACTTGATGGCATGCACACATGAGAGACATGCTTTTCATAACAGGATATTGGTCTCCTATTGGTTTCACATCCTTTCATTGGATTTAGTAAAACTAATTCAACTAAGTTCACAGCAGAAACATACAAAAATAATGGCAGAGCTATGTTCTATCTTAATGTCAAAATCCAAAGGAAAGAAGATTTTATTTTAGTGAAAATTCAAAATATAATTATGACTATCAGCCTCTTTATTTATTTCCTGTTCATGCTTTAGATTCTGTTTAAAATCAAAGACTTAAATTTCTGAAGGAAAAATGAATTATTGTAAACAGGTGTTGGATCACAGTCATATACCCTCCAGGGGTCTCTCTCTCTCTCTCTCTCTCCCACAGAAATTAGAACACATGCTCTCCCTGCAGTATTTCTCATTGGGAAAGAGAGTTGATAATGTGTGCTGTGGGTGGCCTTAGAGTCTCCCTTCACAGTTGCAAACCTGTCCTTTTCCCTACTGCCTAGACCCCAAACCATTGTGGATAACAGCTATCTTTACCAGTATCTTCTTAACTTCTAGCCTCTTCGGCTAGGTCACATGGTATGGATTTTGCCCAACCCAACCCTACTCTACACCCCCCCCAAAACCTATAAAAGTCAAAACTCCTTTTGTTCTACAGAACAAAAGGGTCCGTGTTCCTTCCATCCTAACGTGACTGGGCACAATACTGTCTCTCCTAATTGTTATCTAATGTTACCAGACCTCAGTTTGTCTCAAAACCTGGCCACTGAGCTTCCCAGCTCCCTTCTCTATGAACCTGCTATATCCTTTGTAAGCTATAGCAATATACATACAGTGTTTTTCTCATACCTTCTCTTTATATAACTCTATTGCCTTGATAAGGAGACTTTGTCTTACTGGGTGTGTTGGAGCACGCCTTCAATCTCAACACTTGGGAGGCAGAGGCAGGAGGATCTCTATAAGACTTCTAGGCCAGCCAGAGCTATGAAATAAAAGAAAGAAAAAAACTAAATAAATAAACTTGCCTGAATATTTCAATGTAAATTCACTTCTGCTGCATACAATAGAAGAAGCTACACAAGGAGGAATATTACTCCATCCATTCTGACTTCAGACCACTTAGCTTTCTTGACCTCGCTGTAGGTACACTGAGCATGAATTTTCCCGCCTACATCTTGTGTCTGATTTCTCGTATCCAGTTATGATTGTCTAATTTATTCATAACAATTCTTCCATTGAAAATTACTAGAAGTACTGAATAAGCTATGTTTTAATCTTTACTTTAAAACATCAATAAGCCAGGACACAATGGTGTCAAAACCAAGATCAAGGGAACATAAAAAGGAAGCCACTCACCTGAAGCTGTTTTTGTCCCAAGGGTGGCTGCCTATTTAGACTGAGGCTAAACTCTGGCTTTCCTAGATTCACAGGGTGAGGTGAGGAAAATCGGACCCCAAGGCCCTTCAAAGGGAGGCTAAAACAGGCAAACACCTGTTAAAAATGAAACACAGCTCTGCTGTGACGAAATGTTCCCCCTCCCATAGCCATCAGGAAGATGCTTTAACCCAGAACAAAGCCCAGGCAGGAAGAAAAAGAAAAAGAGAAACTCAGTTCCTAGAGGCTACAATCACAGTTTCAAATCAATTTGAAACTCACACATGAGTCCTAAAGTTGTACTGCTGCCAAGAATCCAGTGGAGCTTAGCTTAGTGAACAGTGGGTAGGATGTCCCTGTGGTGGACAGTGGGTTGGATTTCTCTGTGGTGGACAGTGGGGAAGACGTCCCTGTGGTGTACAGGAGGAAGACCTTGTGGTGGACCAGACTGATGCTGACCCTACACTACACCTCCTTGGAAGCAGAAGCCAACTTTCACCTAAGGGAAGAGCCTTACTTGTATTAGACTTGGAAAATCCTCAGAAATGCTTTGTTTCATGGGCCATGAGCAGCACACAAAGACACAAGGTGCCGTAAGCAAGAGCCAGTGGAAAACAGGTAAAAGAATCATCAGACCTTCTGTAGTAGAATTAGCATAAATTAAAAATTAGCATAAAAATTAGTTAAACAAAAAGGCAGTTAGTACATTTAAAGAAACATTAGAGCCAAAAAAAAATCAGAAATTATCAAGAACTCATAAAAACCTTTGCAAGTTCTTTTAAATGATAATATCTCAATAAATTAAAAAGGGAAAGACACAGGTCTTTACTTCCACAGCTGAGCTTAGCCCCAGTTTCATTGCTGAAACAAAGTACCTGACCAAGCAACTTAAGGAGGGCAAAGTTTATTTAGCTTACAGCTCCAGGGTGTACAGTCCACCACAACACGGAGGGAAAGATGGCAGGAACAAGAAACTGCTCGTGGTGTGCCCACAGACCATAGTTCTAATAATGGCAGGCATTCCAAATAACTAAAAATGACCTGGTTACCTGTAGCTTACCTTTAACATCCCTGAAGGTCACCCTTAACCCAGCACTCAGTAACTCACAGCTAATGGTTTGTCGTAAGTTTGTCTTCTCTTCACTAGTTTCCCTATTTCTCCCAATTCTTCTGAATTCATTGGATTTGTTCTGAGTCCCCTACACAACTGGGTCCTCTACACAAGTACCCACACTCACTCCGCTCCACCGTCACTGGTGTAACTCCTTCAGGGCAGCTATGGGGCATGTGGCAGTCCACTGACCTACTACCTGATCTTAATCTGTTCCTCTGATTCATGCAATTTTGCAGAATGAGAATCCAATCAGTATATAAGTTTCAAGAGCCTAATACTAACCAAATGTTTTAAATTAACATGTCCTTCCCACAATATAGACAGAAATAGTGTTCCGGGATCACTGAACTTTTGAGACAAAGACAGACTTATATGAACTTCAGCTGCTTGTTATGAAAGTGGAATGAAGATTTTCAATTCCCAGAATTAAGAATGCCGTCCTTAACATCACAGGGTTCATTAGTTAAGCCCTGAATACCAAAATTTATGATACCAAAATTTTTAAAAGATTTATTTTACTTAACATGGTTCAGTGTTTGTATGGGTGGATGGATGGATGGATGGATGGATGAATGGATGGATGGAAGGAAAGATGTTATCCTTAGCGAGAATGGATGACAGAATGATGGTGGGATGGTCAGTGGCTAGGGACACCTGTGCTCTGGTACAAGACCCAGGTTTGATTTCCAATACTCACAGTGTATCTCACTAACATCCATAATTCCTGTTCCAGGAGATCAGATGTCCTTATCTGACTTCTACTAGCTCCCAGCATGAATGTGCTAAACATATATACATAAATACATACATACATACATACATACATACATACATACACACACACACACACATACATACAAACAAACAATCATGTTAAGTAAAATAAATAAATCTTTTTAAAATTTTGGTACCATAAATTGACAATACAATGACTCTCCTCATCATCTGAAATTGTGCAGCTGGTAGTTTAAAAAGTCCTTTGGGGCTGGGCGGTGGTGGCGCGCGCCTTTAATCCCAGCACTTGGGAGGCAGAGGCAGGCGGATTTCTGAGTTCGAGGCCAGCCTGATCTACAAAGTGAGTTCCAGGACAGCCCGGGCTACACAGAGAAACCCTGTCTCGAAAAACAAAAAACAAACAAACAAACAAACAAAAAAGTCCTTTGGGTTTCTTTGGAGGAGAAACTTTTGCTATGGAAAAATGCAAATTCTAAAGTTTCTCTTTCCTTCAAAGATAAAAGCTACACATAGAACAAGGGCTGGTCGAATCTTCCAACTTTACACTTGGAAAGAAGTTGAGAGAGGGTTTTTTTCTGCCAACAGTCTTGGATATAGACCAAGTAGATACAATTCTTGGAAATGGATCTTGACCTTCACACAATTGGGCTATACCTTTGGGTACCTGATTCTTAATGTTTTAGATGAGTCTACAGTGTCTTTCGACTAGTATGGAAATGCTATAAAGACAAACTGGGAAAAGCATTATAAACGGGTGGCAACACCCATGATTCTGTTGGCACATCCCAGACATTGATAGGTAGAGGCCAAGACAGTCCATGGAATCAACATTTATTTTCCGTGCCTGCATCTCCAACAACAGTGAAAAATCATCCTGTTTCAGGGGATTTAAGGTTCACCTGGGAATGAACTTCACAAAAACAAGACTACTGAGTCTTCCCGGATCCAAGGTTTCAGTGAATAGGTTTTAAACATTGTTTCAGAAAGTGAATCCATCCATTACTAAGTATTCTCAGAATATGCTATCTGGGCGCAGGTGACTGGTGTTTCCAAAGCAACTGCAGTGGTCGGCTCAGTCCTCCCTTTGAGCTTTACTCTACCTGGGCCAGTAACTCCTGTCCTGATTGAGAGCACACAGGTGAGCTCACACACACACACACACACACACACACACACACACACACACACACACACACACGACAAGGCCTCCTCAAGAGCAGCGCTTTCCTTTCATTGTGTCAGGCTCTAATTAGCCAGTAGAGTTGGGACAAAATGGGGCCTTTTCCAGGACTATCAAATCTCATGCCAAGGAACAAAATATTTTTGTAATGAAAATTGTGAGCAACTACATACTTTAAAAATCAAATGTTCACACAGTAAAAATTACCCAACCCCCCTAGCCTGACAACAAGTTCTGTCATTGGTTCGAACTACAAAAGTCTCCCCTTGGCCCACTGCTAATTCCAGAAACTGTGTTGGAAGCATAAATGGATATTTCAGCTCAATTTGCCTTGAAACCTGGGCTGTGGGGTTCACACAGCAGCCCTCAATCTCTTCCAACTGAGCTTCTCAATTGCTTTCTGATTCTTGACAAATTGGTTGAACAAGCTCAATGTGTCCATCACTCCAGGTCTCAGCGCTGGGCTGATTGCTAGGTAGTACAATTAGCAGTGTGATTTATTTAGAAAGCTTGTCCCCACCATGAATGACAAACTCCATCCCCAATGCTTGTTCTCCTGTTTCTATGGCAAGATTTCTTTCCAAATAAAATTGCTCTTTGCAACTTTGGAATTGATTAACACATCTAACATTTATAGAATGCCTGCCATGTCAAGGAAGAGGCTTTGGAGGCCATAGGCTGACCCTGTAACTACCAGCTCTGTTGGGGTTTATCAGGTACCCATAGCACAGAGAACAGTAACAGAGGAAGTTCCCACTCATACCAGTCCAGCCTTTAAAATGGCTTAAAATGGCCACTGTTACCCCATCATTTTGCTCTGCTAACTTTATTAGACCATGTTGTCCTTCCTCCAAAAGCTTCCTTATTCTCATACATTCCTCTTACCCCCAAAACTGATGTCTGTTTCCCACTCTCATCCAAACCCTACTTTTTAAGTTTTTCTAGAAACACCGAGCTGTACTATCCGATGCCTGAGTGCTTTGATTTGTTTGTATTGTGTTGTTTGGTTGGTTTGAGTGGTTTGTTTTGTAGTAGCATTTTCCTATTTCCATCTCTTATCTCACTGAGGGTTCTGAAATGTTTCAGATACATCATGGCTCAGAGCATCATGGAGGACTCTGGAATTTAATTAAGCATACAGAACCAGAGTAAAACTCGTATTTGAGCCCCTTCAGGTATATTCTGGTTATCATGAGCTACATGAGGCTCACATGGAGAATCTAGTCACCATGTGTTCTACTCTCTAAATGCCTCCAAGTTTCATCCCTCCCTGATACCTTCATCTTCTCTCCAAACTAGCTAAAACTCTCAGTGAGAAAACCACCGTCCAATCATCCAAACCAGAATTCCAAAAATCAACGTAAGATCTGTCCGGCTCAATAACCCTTCTTCACCCCCTGCAAATCCTTTTGGTTTAGCTTCACTTCTGTCATAGATGAATCCTCATCCCTCCAGAACTGAGTTGGAGTCCTACCCTCTCAAATGACCCACTTGTACCCCTCAGAGTCACCTTTCCCTACACCGCGATATTTTTTTTCAAACATAACATCTCATGTCCTGAATCCTTACAGCTTTCAAAATGAAGGTCAGACATCTTGGTTCATGATTGTTCTATTTTGCTTTTCTGTGGCTGTGACAAACACCATGACCAAAAACACTTAGATTACAAATGTGCAGCTATTCTATTGTGTCCTGAAAGTACTGGTTTTTTTGTTTTTTGGGTTGTTTGTTTGTTTGTTTGTTTGTTTTTTGTAGTCATCTACAACCTCTGGCTCTTAAGAGGCTTTCTGCCCCTCTTCCTGATTCTTGAGAGGAGGAGTAGTGAGGTGGATGTTGGAAGGCAAAGTATTGGCCCAGGACCCTCAAGACCAAGTTCTTGCCACAAGGGAAATACGAAGGCAGGGAACAGAAGATAAAGACAAGAGATAGAGGATAAGAGAGAAGGGAAAGGGAACAAGGGAGAGGGAGGAAAAATATTTGTCCCAGAGGTCAAAGGACTGCCTTTAGATAGGAGACAGACCAGGTCCACAGGAAAATGGCAGCTTATAAAGGTACAGGGAGAATCCCCTGTGTTAGGATGAGGTGTTTAATTTTAATTGGACATGTTCATTAGATAAGCCAAAGGAAGATTTTGATTGCCCAAGCAGGAACTTAAGCAGAAACTATCGGGGGATTTCTGGCTCAATCACTGTCCCACGCTTAGCTAGCCTTATTATGCATACATTATACATCCTCCTGAGCTTGTGTCAAGGTGACAATAAAAACTAACCAGCATAATGATCATATCCCATCCCGTGTTATTTTTATTCTTGGTGACATCTGTGGCAGAATGTCTGACATGAATTACTTAAGAAAAGGAAGGTTTACTTAGGTTCACAGTTTCAGAAAGTTCAACCCATGGTCACTTGGCCCGGTTTACTTGGGTAAAAGGATGACAACAGCAGGAGTTTATGACAGAGGAGAGCTGTTTACTTCCTGTCAGGGAGCAGAGGAAGCAAGGCCGGAAGCAGCCAGGAACAAAATAGTTCCCAACAACTCCCCCTACACACACACACACACACACACACACACACACACACACACACTCTCTTGTCTCCCACCCACCTCCCTTCTCCAAAGGTTCTCAGAACCTCCCAGAATGGCACCACTAACCAGCAACCAAGCTTTTAAGCTTTTAAATCATGAGCCTGCAGGGAGTATTTTACATCCAAACCATAGCAGGTCCTGTCTATATCTGTGGCTTCCTTTTCTGCCAAGCTATCATGTATCCAAGTACTCTCCCCCATCCATATGGAATAGTGTACAGCACCTATAATTCCTGCTGGCTCAGACCCCATCCTTTCATACCTGGGTGCTCTCTCTTCTCTCTGGTTGTCTGTTTTCCCATGAATATTGAGGCTGCTTTTGGTCCTTCCAATTCAGTTTACTCTGTCATACATTGTTAAAGATAGTGCATTCAGGTGCCTATAAAGGGTCTCAGTAGTGAAGAACACTTGCTGACACCTTCTTCTGGCCTTGAAGGGCACCCACATACATGTGAACATATATAGACACACACACTGCATAAATAAAATAAATTATTCTTCAATAGCGCATATATTCCTTAAGCCCCAATTTCACTTTGATGGCTATCACTCAGAGGCCGTGATGACTCCAAGGGGTGCAGGACGGGGGGTGGGGTGGGGGCAGGGGGTGGCTTTCACTCAAGCCTGAAGATCTGAGTTTGATTCCCCAGAGTCCATGGTAGAAGGAGATAACCCACTCCCGAACGTTATCCTTTTGACCCCACACTCATGCTGTGACACTCATGCCCGCATACATATATATATAAATAAATGCAACTTTTAAATAAAAAGCATGTACTTAGTTAATCTCATGCATTCATTCAGACAATACTCTCTGCTGTGTCATACAGCAGCGAACACTTTGGTGAGTGGGCTATGCTCTTGTACTCACAGGCTGGTAGGAAGAAAGAAACTCGAGAAAGAGTTAATATCAAAGGTCAACCTGATTTATTTAGAAATGCATGAGGGAAGGGCTTAATGAGGCATTCTACTTTGGAGAAGCTGGTGAAGGCTTTTCTGGAGAGTATTGGGAGGGAAGAACTAATTGAATGTGCAAGGTACCATCCCACGGGCTGGGGGCAAAGACCAGATTTTTAAAAATGGAAAAGGAAGAAAGCCAACTGAACGCTGGCATTCCCCCTCTCTGTGTTGACCCACTAGGAGGTGAGCAAATAGCTTCATGCCCCTAAAACTTTAGAGATGCCTGCCCTATGCCTTCCCCACCATGATAGACTCCAATTGTGAACTGTGAGCCAAAATAAATGCTCTTAAGTTACATGTGTCAAGCATTTTATCACAGGAATGAGAAAAGCATATAATGGTTAAGTATTTCATGAAAGTTTTCATGGATTTGGGGACTCTTTTTTTCATTCATTTATTTATTTATTCACTTTACGTTCTGATCACAGCCCTGACTCACTCCCATCCTCCAAGTCCCACCTTAACAAGTCCCTCCTCTCACCCCCTACCCCTTTCCTCCGAGAAAGGGAAAGGCCCCCTTGGATACCGGCCCAATTTGTAGTAAAACTAAGCACATCCTCTCCCACTGAGGCCCAACCAGGCAGTCTGGCTAGGGGAAGGGGATCCAATGGCAGGCAACACAGTCAGAGACAGCCCCTGATGCAATTGTTAGGGTACCCATATAAAGACCAAGCTGCACATCTGCTACAAATGTGTAAGGAGCCTAGGTCCAGCCCCTATCTGCTCTTTGGTTGCTGGTTCAGTCTGTGAGTTTTGGGGGACTCTTAATACAGCTCTGAAGGCTAGAAAAGCCTTCTCATTTCCAAGGGTAATATCCTTTAGGTGAGCCCGAAGTGTGTTCCAGGAAAGAAAAGTAGACACTAAGGGCCTAGATATGAGGGTACAGTGGCAGAGGTTCCTCTCAATTACAAATGGAGAAAGGCAGGAACTTGGCCAGAGCGATGGGATGCAACGGTCATGGAGATGCTGACAAGGAATGCTGCAAAAGACATGGTTAAGGAAATTAGACTTTTATCTCTTAGACAATAGGAAGGCTATTGTATTGTTTTGGGAAGAGAGTGACAAGGTGAGACTTTGCTCTTCTGAGTGGTCCCTGTCTCTGTCTTTGAGAGAAACAACAACTGATCAGGACCCTCCAAGTGCAGAACCAAGTGCAGGATGGCAGTGAGCTGGACCATTTAGCACCAGGAGAAATGAAGAAATGTAGAAACATTTTGGTTGCTGTTCACAAGACAGAATTGACAAAGTTGACTGACTTATTGGGGAGAAGAGCACTTGAGAATGAGCAGTTAGCGATAACTGCAATCCAATTGTCCACATTCAGGGAGTGGCAAGCACTGTTTTTATAAAGGGAGTGTTTGGGTGACAAAGATGACAACCTTGGGTCAGGACATACTGATATGAAGACCCTTTAAGACTAGTAGAGTTGTCTAATACGTTTGGATATGCACATAAGGCATGGATCTAGAAGTTGAAAGAAGAGAGGGAAATAAGATTGGAAAGTTGATGGTCATTATTGGATACTTTGTAATTAAAGTCAGACAGATGAATACAATCCCATTAGACTCTAGGTCTAATGAGGTAAGGACAGGAATTATTCACCTCTGTGTCTCGAATACTCAGGATCTAATACTTGCTGAGAATATAGCAGATTTGTTGGTAATTTTGCTGAATAAATGAATGTGGTAAACAACCAGCTTTAATCTTAAAGCGTTTTGAATATAAGATATTCAAAAACAAAATGTATTATGGTAGTGACATGAATCAACCAAACTTGTAGAAAAGCTGTATTAAAATAAGTAATCTAAATGAGAAAAATAAAAGTTGGGTGAAATAATAACTACTTTGAAGACAAATAACATGCATTTCACTTGTACAAATTAAGGCACAGTTACAGTCCAAAATTACCAAAGCATATTGCAAATGCTACTTTATTATGATCATTTGTACAAAGTCTGTGATGGTGCAATTAAAATTTGATAATTGTATTTGTCTATGCATAATAATTAGCAAGAGACAAAGAGATTAAAAAGGATAAAGAGAAATGAAAAATTTAGCAACCTTTAAGCCATACATTTGGCACCACCCAAGCTTGCCTTCAGTGAAGGCCTGTCCTGGAGGCTTGCTCGCCATCCTCACAGTTTCCCTCAGAGAGTTTAAATGCAGCAAGACAACAAAACTCCTCTGTATATTATTATTATATGTAACTTTGCAATTATTTCCAAAGGGAACTCATTGTATCTTTTTGTCCTTCTATGAAACTTATGAATTTATTCTCTCAGACCAGTGTAATGGATATTGTTGGCTCCACCATTCAAAGAATAGGTGTGCCTTCAGTGGTGAGTGTCTATCTATGTGTGTGTGTATATGTGTGTGTATCGTATGTTGTATGTATTTGAGCATTTGTTGGGGGTTTGCATCCAATGTATGGAGGCCAGATGCTAATGCCAGGTGTCTTGTTCTATCACTTCCCAGACTATTTTCTTGGGATAGGCTCTCTCTCTAGACCTGGAGCTACGCTGGCAGACAAAGTCCCAACAATCCTCCAGTCTGCTTCCCACCGAGCTAAGGTTATAGGCATATGCAGCCACGCCGAGCTTCTTACATGGGTTCTGGAGATTCAAACTCAGGTCCTCAAGTTTTTTGGCAAGCAATTTTACCTACTGAGCCATTTCCCTAGCCCCGGCCCTTTTTGTTTAAATTATTCATTAGTCTTTCCATCTATTAGAAGACATAAGTTGGAGTTTTCTTTCAACTTATGTATATGTTGTATATACATAATACATGTATTTTTTTTTGTGTATAATCCCATCGTCTGTGTGAGGGCGACAATAATTCTCAAGTCACAGTCTTAGGTGACTGTGGAGGGCAACAGACTCATGGAGCAATGGAACTGTGATGGAGTGAAAGGTGTTACAAAGAGAGCTTGCAGCTTGTCTGTGCCTCCCTCATCTTGACTCTAAATTGAGAGATTAACCTATCTCCTTGTAAACGCCCTTCCAGCTCAGTGATTTTACAGTTCTAACCCTGGGAACATTTTATTGTGTTAAGCAATCTCAGCTTTATTAAATTTGACCTTACATCATTATTTTATTATAGTTGTTCTCCATTAAATGCCAACAGTTGATACACAGTATCTCCATCCCCAGTGAAGTTAAATGCCTAAAGAAATAGCATCACTCTTTCTGATCTAAGATGATCCAGGTGATGATGATACTTCCATTCTCTGGGCATTTACCATGATAGGCATTTACTCTGCCTCATTTTACCTTCACGAGAAGCACATGCAGTAAATGCTAACAGTATTATGAAGAATCAAACTAGTATTTGTACTCAATAGCTGGATAATACCATGGCTGGGTCTTCCAGAGCCTGAGTTCTTGATTGCAATCTTACTATGCATCTGATTTCTGGGAAGTCTGAGGATAGACTTGAACCCAGTGGGGAAAAGTTGAGTGAAGCCATCAGAGAAGTTTATCTACAAAATGCAAACTTCCATCTACAGACAAATTACTGTCCAGAAAAGGACACACTTGCAGAATAGTCGACTGATTATATCTGCCTAGAAAGAGTAATCAGCCCTTAATAATTCTGAATCACTAAGGTCTGTCAGATGATTTTGGGCCAGAAGGCTGAAGATTTGATGCTCCAACGTTCTGTAGTATAGGGACTGTCCAGGTGTTCAGCAGTCTCTATAAATTGGCTAAGTTATAGAAGCTATGCTTTGTGCTTCCCATAATTTCAGTTAACTCAGTCATTCTGGATTTCTGACGGGGTTGAAAACCTATAGTCTCATAGCCAATCCTGGCTATTCACTTAGAAAGAAAAGATCTGAGTGGATGGTTTTCAGCTGACATTCATTCTGAAGCCAAGAAAAAAGCCAGGTTCAGAACTAAGTGTTTTAGTTAGGAGAGATGACAGAGGTTCTGGTTAGTCAACAAAATGATGGACTGGGTATTAGGACTATCTTGTACCTCACTGGTACAAATAGGCATAATTATGCTCTAATTGTATTTAGAGAGAAAAGTTTTATTTTAACAGGAAGGGTGATATGTAGGAGGAGCTAAGGGGGAAGGAGTACCAAGAGGAAGAGGAGTAAGGAGAGGAGAAGGAGAGGAGAAGCTAGGTGGTGAGAGAGAGAAAGAGAGAGAAAGAGGAGGGGGCATGAAGGCAGATGCTCACGTGTCTCCACCAGTCAAAGATAGTTTATATATCTAGGTTGAGTATTGTGTTACACTTCTGATTGAGCAATACCAAACTTATAAAGCCTTTGATTAACATTTTTTTTTTCGAGACAGGGTTTCTCTGTGTAGTCCTGGCTGTCCTGGAACTCACTCTGTAGACCAGGCTGGCCTCGAACTCAGAAATCCACCTGCCTTTGCCTCCCAAGTGCTGGGATTAAAGGCGTGTGCCACCACTGCCTGGCTTGATTAACATTTTAAAAAAATTGTATAAAAGCAAAAAGGGAAAGGGGGCATGGGATAGGGGTTTTCTAGGGAGAGGAAATGGGGAAAGGGGATGGCATCTGAAATGTAAATAAAATATCCAATAAAAAAAAAAGTAAGTAGGAAGGAAAAACCAAAATGGTGCTGCAGGAATTCTCAGGTTGTAAAGTAAAGTTGTACAAAGAAAGCATCACAGCTGAGGGCTCACGAGCTTCTCCCTCTCCATGCTGGATGCTGATTGGCTGACTTCCTGCAGGCAGCCACAGCTGCTGTGAGCTCATGAGTGCAGTGGTTTGACATATCTAGAAGACTCTGCTCTGTCCTGGTCCTTGGCCACTACTGGCTTCTGTAATCTGAACTCCCCTCTTTCTCGCTGTTCCCTGAGCCTTGTAGGAAGGGCAATAATACAGATGAGCCATGTACGGCTTGGGACAACACAGATATTGATTCAGTGCACTGTGACCACTCATGAAGTTCTAGGTTAACCACCATCCACTGGATAGTATAAAGTTTGATACTTCTCTTAAGTATATATCTGGATAAGAAAGCGTAGGTATATATGAGGGTATTAATTACTTTAGTATTTATAGAGGCAGAAACACTCTTCATCTGTTGGAAAAGGTGTTACTAAGAGTTAAGGTTGAGCAGGGGCACAAATTTCAAACTACAGCTATGATACGACATGGTTACTATAATCAGAAAACACAGATTTTAATGTAAAGGCCACTTCCCACTATTAAATCCTGGGTAAATTAACTTGAGACTCTTCCTCATCTACAAATGAAGATAATTAATGTTTCCATCTCCTGCTATGAAATTAAATGTTACACACGATGCCTGGCAGAGTAAACATGCAGTATATCCTGCTGGGATGTCGGCGCGGCTTCCTAGTCCGATCACCCTTCTCCAGAGAGGAGACTGCGGCAAGATTTTACCCTCTCTCTTTTAAATAGACTGCCATCGTCATTCGAGTCTTAAATTTCAAGCAAACAACATCAAAATTTCAAACAAAAATGATCTCTTTGTGTACTTTCACCCAGCACCTTTTCAGACTCAGGATAAACAAGAGAGAGAGAGGGGAGGCGGAGGGGGAGGGGGAGGGGGAGGGGGAGGGGGAGGGGGAGGGGGAGGGGGGAGGGGGAGGGGGAGGGGGAGGGGGAGACAATGGTACACATTGTCTATGCAAATGTATCATCTTAGTATCCGAGGATTTTATTTGTAGAGCAGTTTCACCTTCAGAGTAAAGTTGAGCAACAGTGCAGAGTTCGCTCATCCCCCAGCCACATGTCTACCCCACATCAGCAACAGTATACTCTCTTCAAACTGAGTTATGTGGGTGGAATACAAAGGAATGGGTACTTTGCCACGAATATAATGTTCAATTGCACACCATCAGGCAAGTGTATGCTTATGAATTTTATCTTTGAAGAATTTATATTTGGGGCTGGTAGCTGAGTGATGTAGTGTGCCTGCCTAGCATACAAACAGATCGGAGGTTTGCTCTCCAGCCCTGCAAAAGAAAATATTCAGATTTTCATTCATGTATAAACTAGCCATGACACCTACTTATAGTTTGTATAATCTGTATGATTTGTAGTATATGTTTATTCATGGCTTATATAATCTATTGTTTTGTAGGTGTGAGTATACATGTGTGGTATGTGTGGATATGTGTAGATGGGTGGACCTGAACACATGCATGTGAGACCAATGACCAATGTTAAGTGTATTCCTCTGTTGCCCTCTACCGTCATTTTTCTTTTTTGGGACATTGAACCTGGAACTCTTGGATTTAGCCACACTGTTTGACCTATGAGCCCAAGAGAAAGAAAACTGGCAAGTCCTATGCTAAACTGAAAGGAACCCTACTTTTGTGATAAACAAAGCAAGTGAACTTACACTCACAGCTGAACATGGGTAGTTTCATAAGCACCAAGCTTACATGGCATATTTGGTTTTAATCTGAGAGTTTTAAATAATTTCATAAATTTTGGGGATTCTCTGAAAAAAATCTATAAATGCTGAGTATCGCCTTATACACCCACATCCCTGTCAGTGATAACTGAAAGTCCTGGTCTCCATTCCTGCCTGTAATCTACACCAGCCTGCCTGCCCAACAGTGCGTTAGCTACCTGGTTTCCCCCATCCCACACTGAACAGTCACACCCAAGATGGCTTTCTGGGAAATCTATAAAGCACTTCATGGCTCTGTCTTATTCTATATATTTATCTTATTTTATGTCTATGAAATTTTTACTACATGTATGTATGTACACTATGTAAATGCCTTGTACTTACAGCAGTCAAAAGAGGGTGTCAGATCCCGTAGAACAAGAGTTACACTCACTTGTGAGCCACCATACGGTGCTGAAAATCAAACCTGGGTCCTCTGCAGAAGCAGCAAGTGCTCTGAACCACACAGTAATCTCTCCAGCCTCCTGCATATTTTAAGGTTTTTTTTTTTTATGTGTGTGAGTGCTTTGCTCTCATGTACTTATGTGCACACTATGCATGCCTGATACCCACAGATGCCAGAGGAGGGTGTTGAATCTTTTAGAACTAGAGTTTCTTATGGTTGTGATCTACCATGTGAGTGCTGGGAATTGAACCCAAACTTCTGCAAGAGCAAGCAAGTGTTCTTAACTTCTAAGGCAGCTTGCCAGGCTTATGGGCGCCATCTTGGTCCTTTCTGACATGTAAATGCAATATGCTAAAAAACAAAACAAAAGTTTTGAGACAGGGTCTTATGTAGTTCAGGCTAGTCGTGAACTTCTGCTTCTCCTGCCTGTGGCTCATGAATACTGAGACTACAGATGTGTAATCCCAGACTCTACCCATTGCATGCTATGCAAGCCTAGGAATAGCTTCATGGCTGTTAAGCAAACCAAATTATTTTAATCAACAGAGAAACCAACACAGCATAAACTATAAGAAATCCTAGTCAAGGAACAAGCTTAAGAATCTTTAGCTTTGAAAACAAGGTAGGAAGTGTATGAGACTGCCTACAGCAAGCCAGGCCAGGTTATTCTTTCAAAAAGCACTTTCTGGGTTGATATTTTTTTGAAATGGCAAACCTATACATTCATGCTCTTGCCATGCTTTCAGCAAATGGCCCATAAATGCACACAGGAAAGAAAAGAATTGTTGTTAACCAGAGAGCACCTGTAAAGGTATTGCCCATAGAGTCACATCCTAACTTCGGGAGCCTGATACAGAACCCTCAATTTCTGAGAATGTCAGCTAGCAAGGGCAAGAAGTTGAAAGTTTAAAAAATAATAATAATAAAATGCACTCTGAAGATAAATTGCCCATATTCCCCAAAGCAGGTGAATTTCAAAGCTGATGTTAGTCGTGAGTGAAATTTTCAGAAAATGAGAAAGCGTTTAAAACTGAAAGTGCAGTTGCATTCATGAACTTAATTTTCCTGGCTTCAACTGCACCAAGCATCACACGGTTTGTGCATTTAAAATCTTTAAAATATATTTTTTTCAGTTCAATAATAAAGGTTATTTTCAAAGCCAAGGCACAGCAAGAGTTAGTGATGACAACTTTGAAAAACCAGTAGATTTGTCCATTAAGACATACAATGCGATCTTCCAACATTCAGCTCCACACATAGAAATGACAAGTCTTCCTTAAGTAACTGTCAGAGTAATTGACAGTGCGAACACATTCACTCCTGGTCTGTCATACTCTTCATAACTGAGGTGGTAAAGGAGAGACCTTGAGCTGACTCATGGCTCTGATCATAGTTCAGCCCAGTGACTGGAACCCAGTGTAATGATTCTCTGCTTGGACTGGAGTAGAGAAGGAGGACCAGACATAAGCAAGAGATCTGAGGACTTGACTTGCAATGCCAAACAGTTCCGGGGAACTTGGTTGAATGAATCAAGTTTACTTCATCACAGGCTGGGAGTGTAGCTCAGTTGGTAGAGGGCTTGCTTAGGATGTATAGGGCTCTCCTTTCTATCCCCAGCTCCACATAACCAGGGCATAGTTAGGGCACCTGTAATTGAAGCACTCAAGAGTTTCTTCAGAAGAAGCAGAAGTTCAAAGTCATCTTTGTCTGTATATAACAAGTTTCAGGCCAGCGTGGGCTACATGGGAACCAAACTAGGTGCAAGTGAAAGTGGGAAGTTGAGTTGAAGCTTGCCAGTAACAAAATGTACCGAAGTAGTGAAATCTGGATTTCACTCCAGATTTGTAGCTGGCCTGCCATAGAAATCAGGGTAAATTATGTCACACATATACTGCAAAGCTGAACCGGAAGTCTCTGAGCAAAACATGTCACAAAATATTAGCAGAAGTGGGTTCAAAGACAACCTTGGTAATGAAGTCCATCCTAATAATCTCTGCTTTCTAGCACCCTGAAACATTTTTGAAACCCCACTGCCACTCAGCATCATTCAGTTCATTCAGCAAGCATTAGGTGATATCACCTTACACAGACAAGCTCCCATCGGCATGGAGGAGAAGGAATAGACTTTCAGAGAACCTGAGTTCTTTCCTATTCATTGAACTATGTTCTAACAAATGTCCATGCAATTCACCACTCTCCATACATAAGCTTTATCCTCTTGCCTCCGCATTTTGCAAGTCTCCACCCTGTATTTCTTCGCTTGGCAAGTTCTCACTCATCCTAGCAATTAAAGCACAACCTTCCCCTGCTCTGGGAAGCCTTCCCTGACTCCTTTTCTTGTGGCCGTCTTTGTATCAGATAACCTAAATACGCCTGAGAGTACTTACTCTGTTACCTGCCCAAGTTCATGAACCATGTCTTCCCTACTATATGCCAAAAGTTGAGCTGAGACTCAAACACCATGCTCAGTGAATGAGTGAATGAATGAATGAACAAATGAATTTTCACACCAAAATTGTGTTAGAATGTTAGTTGATTAGAAGAGACTGCATTCTTCATTAACAAAAGGCATACTCATTAATGTGATTCCCCATATACATCCTTGTTTAATAAAGAAATTAGGAGAGCCAATCTTCTGGCACCTAGCAGTAATTTAATAAAGATTTCATTGGTGAATGATTTTTTTTAATGAAAAGCTATTTCTTTCTTTTATTGGATATTTTATTTACAATTCAGATGTTATCCCCTTTCCCTATTCCCTCCCAACCCAGGAACCCCTTATCCAATCCCCCCTCCTGCTTCAATGACGATGTGCCCCCACCTACCCCCCTCCCACCTCTCCACCCTCGAATTCCCCCACACGAGGCATCCAGCCTTCATGGGACCAAGGATCTCCTCTCCCACCTATGCCCAACAGGGCCATCCTCCCTTACATATACAGCTGGAGCCATGGGTCTCTCCCTAAGTGCTTCCAGGCTGGTGGTTTAGACCCTGGGAGCTCTGGTTAGTTGGTATTGTTGCTCTCCTCATGGGGCTGCAAACCCTTTCAGCTCCTTCAATCTTCACTCTAACTCCTCCATTGAGAACCCCTTGATCAGTTCAATGGTTAGCTGTGAGCATCTGCCTCTGAATATGCCAAGCTCTGGCAGACCTCTAAGGACACCACTATATCAGTCTCCTGTCTGCATGCACTTCCTGGAATCCACATCAGCATCTACCTTTGGTGACTGCACATGGGATGGATACCCAGGTGGAATGGATTCTAGACAGCCCCTCATTTAGTTTCTGTCCCATACTTTGTCTCCATATTTGCTCCCTTGAGTATTTTGTTACTCCTTCTAAGAAGGACTGAAGCACCCACACTTGGTCTTCCTTCTTCGTGAGTTTCATGTGGTCTGTGAGTTGAATCTTGGCTATTTCAAGCTTCTGGGCTAATATCCTATAATCAGTGAGTGAATACCATGTGTGTTCTTTTGTTACTGGGTTACCTCACTCAGGATGATATTTTCTAGTGCCATCCACTTACCTATGAATTTCTTGAATTCATTGTTTTTAATAGCTGAGTAATATTCTATTGTGTAAATGTACCACATTTTTTGTATCCATTCCTCTGTTGAAGGACATCTGGATTCTTTCCAGCTTCTGACTATTATAAATAAAGCTGCTATGAACATAGTGGAGCATATGTCCTTGTTATATGTTAGAGCATCTTCTGGTTATATGCCCAGAAGTGGTATAGCTGGGTCCTCAGGTAATGCTATCTCCAAATTTCTGAAGAACCACCAAACTGATTTCCAAAGTGGTTGCACCATCTTGCAATCCCACCAACAATGGAGGAGTGTTCCTCTTTCTCCACATCCTCACCAGCATCTACTATTACCTGAGCTTTTGATCTTAGCCATTCTGACTGGTGTGAGGTGGTATCTCATGGTTGTTTTGATTTGCATTTCCCTGATGACTAAGGATGCTGAACATTTCTTTAGGTTCTTCTTGGCCATTCGAGTTTCCTCAGTTGAAAATTCTTTGTTTAGCTCTATACCCCATTTTTTAATAGGATTATTTGGTTGTCTGGAATCTAATTTCTTGAGTTTTTTTTATATATTGGATATTAGTCCTCTATCAGATAGATGTAGGATTGGTAAAGACTTTTTCCCAAACTGTTGGTTGCCATTTTGTCTTATTGACAGTGTCCTTTGCCTTACAGAAACTTTGCAATTTTATCAAGTCCCATTTGTTAATTCTTGATCTTAGAGCATAAGCCATTGGTGTTCTGTTCAGGAACTTTTCCCCTGTGCCCAGGTATTCAAGGGTCTTCTCCACCTTCTCTTCTATTAGTTTCAGTGTATCTGGTTTTATGTGGAGGTCCTTTATCCACTTGGATTTGAGCTTTGTACAAAGAGATAAGAATGGATCAATTTGTATTCTTCTACATGTTGTCCTCCAGTTGAACCAGCACCATTTGTTGAAAATGCTGTTCTTTTCCCACTGGACAGTTTTAGGTCCTTTGTCAAAGATCAAGTGACCATAGGTGTGTGAGTTCATTTCTGGATCTTCAATTCTATTCCATTGATCTTCCTGCCTCTCTCTGTACCAATACCATGCAGTTTTTATCACTATTTCTCTATAGTACAGCTTGAGGTCAGGGATGGTGATTCACCCAGAAGTTCTTTTATTGTTGAGAATAGTTTTCTCTATTCTGGGTTTTTTATATTCGACAATTCTACAAGCAATTAAAATAGGATTTTCCTTAAAAGAAAATAATGTTTTCAACATGAAAATGATCTAGCCAGAATTATTTAGATCCTGTTCTTAGGCTAAAGAAGTCAATAGTACAAGCACACATAGTGCTTATCAACAGTACAAGTGTAAAAAGATGCTATCTTTAAAAATTAATTTTGTGCTTTTCCTTTTCCAACTTTCTTTTACATGACAACCTTGCCTCAAAGAAAGTAGGCTTGAAAAATAAGAGAAAATAAATGATTCATCTTCATTTTTTGACTCTGAAGCAGGCTTTTGAAATCTGACATCTTGAGGAGATCTCAACAAAATTAAAAGATATTAAATAAGGATCAATCTACCAGCCTCTGCCCTTCTAAGGATGACCAGAAGCTATATAGATGCTCCCTCAGTGCTTCCAGCAAGGGGATGGGAAGAAAATGACCCAGCTAGGTACCACAGGAAAAAAGCTTGGTGTCGGTGAAGAGATCTTATTAACAGGTGCTCCCTGTAGGCTTTCCAGTTTAAGCAAGACTTCTGAACCCCACTCATATAGCTTCTTATAGCTCAGTTACTTAATGTAGCCTAAAGTTTCTTACCAGTCTCTCTTCAACAGAAAGAGTAAGTCCTTAAATCCCAGGGTATGCAGTTTAGTAGAAGAATGTTTATCAAGTATGTGTGAGGCCCTGGGTTCAATCCCCAGGGCTGTGAGGGAAAAAAAAATCTTTGCTTGCCAGGGTGGCAAAGGGATAATATAGGTAATATATTATTTACATAACATATATATTTATGTTATATATGTAGATAGATTATATAATTATATAATAAATAATATAGACAATAAATAGAATGGTATGAGAGGAACCAAACCGTCAGTATATAAAAAACATTGAGTCATTTTCAAAAAATCCCCATTACTCATTTTAAATGGAAGTTGGATTGTCTGAAAGCTCAATATGAGTCAGTGATGAGAAGTTAATATTATCTCTGTGCAAAATATAATAAATCTGGGTAGAACATATCCAAAGTCTAAATGTTTTCTGTAAGATCTGGATATTAGGAGCACATGTTCAGAGACTGTAGACAAGATGATCACACAAGGACAGGCTAAGACACAAGCCAATAAGAGACTGAAGAAAAGATGTGGAGCAAAAATTTTATGGGAAGTAAAGAAGGGAGAACACTAGAGCTCCTTGGAGTATTTCTCCCAAGCAACTCTGGCCTGGGCAGTTTCTGGTCCAAAGACAATGTTCACCAGTCTATAAGGTTGACCAGTTAGTCATAATGACTGAGAATCTCTGATAAATGGAGTGGCTTCTGATTGTGAAAGTCATTAATTCTATGCAATAAAGATAAGGAAATCAAATAATTGACCAATCATTGATAAGCTTTCATTATGGGTCAACCCTTGTGATGGAGCAAAACAAAGCATAGCCTCTACCGTAAGCTTATAGTCTAGAGGAATAAAGACTGAGTCTAGCCAAAGAATCATAAAGTACAAATTGTGGCAAAGATAAGTGTTCCATAAAAAAAATAAGACAGGCATGGGGACTCATCACACATGTAATCTGAGCATTTCTAAGATGAGGCAGGAGGACTGCTGCAAAGTTAAGGCTAGCCCAGTATACATAGTGAGTGCCAGTTCATCATGGTTACAGAGTAAGACCTCACATCAAGAAAATCATCAACAACAAAAAAATGTTCACCCACACTCTATGAAAGCTTTTATGGGAGACTATACAAATGTGGCTATCTTCATCACTGTTCTATTGCTATAAAAAGGCAACTCTCTCTTTTTATTTTATTTAATCCTTCTTTATACTCCAGATTTTATTCCCCTTCCAGTCCACCCTCTGTTTTTTTTCCATCTCATACCCACTTTCTACCCCCCTGTCTCTATGAGGATAGCCCCACCCCACCACCACCTACCCCATCATACCTCTCCATTCCCTGGGGCCTCCATTCTCATGAGGGTTAAGTGTATCTTCTCTGACTGAACCCAGACCCAGCAGTCCTCTGCTGTATATGTGTTGAGGGGTCTCATATCAGCTGGTGTATGCTGCCTGGTTGGTGGTCCAGTGTTTAAGATATCTCAGGGATCTAGGTTAGTTGAAACTGCTGGCCTTCCTACAGGGTCACCTAGAGGCAACTCTTTTTAAAAAAAAAAAAAAAAAGAAAACATTTAATTGGTAACTTGCTTAAGGTTTCAGAAATTTAGTCCATTGTCAACACGGTAGGAAGCATGGCATCATGCAGGCTGGCACTGGAGCAGTAGCTGAGAGCTGCATTCTGATCTGTAAGCAGAAAGACTGGGTTTGGCCTAAGCTTTTGAAACCTCAAAACCCACTCTCAAAGACACACTTCCTCCAACAAAGCCATATCTCCTGTCCTTATAATCCTTTAAATTGTGCCACTTCCTAGTGACTAAGCATTGAAATATATGAGCCTATGGGGGCCATTTTTAGTCAAACCACCACATTGGCTCCCTTAGGATATTTGTCTCTTGATCAAAGATACAAAATATTTAAAGGATAATCCAGGAGAATAAAAAGAACAGTCAAGGTTGTTGGAAGGTGCTTTTTCCTCTTTCCAATTCCAGGTTAAAAATAATATAGCTCATTGTAAAGCAATATGTCATAACCTTTTAAAAGATAGAATTTTATATATTCTTTTATTATATGTACATCTTTAGACTAGTTATAAGGTCATTAAGCCTAAGGATTCTTATCTGTAAAATCAAGAAAATATCACTGATTGTTGGATAAGATAAATGAGGTAATGGATATAAAGTGATTAATCTAAGACAAATATAGACTGTTTATCAAGCTTTGGCTCTAATCCATAAATGGACATGACATGACATTGAAGTAGAGTATAAGGAGACAGAAATTCCTTGGGTTGGAATATGCCAACAGTGAGGATGGCACACCAACCTACTAAGGAAGAGAGCACAAACTTGGTGTGAAATTACATAATTCTTCATTTTTCTTTAAATCTAGTTAAATCTTACTTTTATACAGAGCAAGACTTTTTTTTCCTGGATCAAAGAATTATCCTCTATCAGGAAATCCAATCTTAATTATTATTGGATTCTTGCATCCTCTTCAATCTTCTGTCTCCCAGAGTCATTATTGATAAATTCATTGTCCAAAATAGCTTTGCTACTTGATAGTAAGAACTCAATTGGCCAGAGTCTCTGTGGTTTTCATCTAGGACATCCTATCCCCTCTAATATGTCTCTCTCTCTGCCTCTTCTTCCTTTTCCTACATCCTTCATCTTGCCTCTCATCCCTTCTTTCTTTTCAAAGTAGTTCTCTTATCTTCCAGAATACAAAGCTCAGGCTAGAACACTACTATACCCAAAGTGGGTCTGGTCCTGGGTCTACCAAG
Source organism: Arvicanthis niloticus (assembly GCF_011762505.2). Taxonomy (NCBI): domain Eukaryota; kingdom Metazoa; phylum Chordata; class Mammalia; order Rodentia; family Muridae; genus Arvicanthis; species Arvicanthis niloticus. The sequence goes on from NC_047661.1 coordinate 49,700,940, forward strand.
ATAGAGTCAGAGGACATAAAGATTTTCTCATATATCTTAGACAGGAAGAGATGAGAGCACAAAGAAAAGTTACCTAATAATAATTTTTTTTAAAAAAAGCTATGCATTCATTCCAAATGTTGGTGATGTAGAAAAACAAATACATCTTACACACAGGATGGATCTTCAGATAAAACTTCATCTTTTTCTTTGGGGGAATAAAGAAAGAACATTCTAGATAAAAGACTACATTGGAAATCTTCCTGATGTGAATCTCAAATTATTTAGATGAAACATTTGGAATTTTGCTAGTGGTAAAGAAGAGAAGATGAAGAATGATGGACATAAAAAAAAAAATAGACAGGATGAACACAGTTATATGTTTGCATGGGTGGTGGAAATAAAATAAAGGCCAAAATAAAGTTTAGGCCTTTTAAAAGCTTCAAACCAAGAGCATAGGGAGACTATTGTCAAATCAGCTCATAAAGTTACTCTATCAGTGAGACCTTAACAAAGAAAGATGAATATGTAAATAGTTTGACTGATGGAGGTTTCATGAACCTCTCAACATTAATAAAGCAAGAAAAGGGTGAAATACCCATGAATAAGCAAGAGCAGGGAGCTGTCATCATCCCTAAGGCTGAAAGGAAATGAACCAACTTACCTAAACAGTGCCTAAGCAGTATCACGCACAGGAAGTAGACTCTAACTAGTAAAAAATATTGATCCAGGTAAGCTCACTAACATTAGAGCCGTGATGAGGAACTGTATCAGGGAAGTGCACAGCAGAATAAATTATCAAACATGCTTCTATGCTCCTCTTTCTTCTTTGGCTTGTGTCTCTAGAGCTGAGCCCAGTTGAAATCTAGAGGAGAAGGAAGCCGGAGTATTGTGCTTCCCTGAGGACAGCCTCCTGAGAAGCACAGGAGTTAAAAAGGAGGAGATAACAGGTTAAAGTGGGAAGAGAGTGGTGGCAGATATACTGTAGTCACCTGTGAGGGTCATTACTGCTATCAGAAAGGTTTAGTTCATTCTTAAAATGAAAAAAAAGGGGGGCGGGTTTAAGGCCGTTTTCAAGGGGGCTGGGGAGGAAGTGATCATCACAGGATAGTAAAGGAATAAGGAAGAAATATTCTTAACCTTGCCTGTAGCAATGCTGAAATACTAGGTCCAGTATTATACTGTTGTGGTTTAGCTGGAAAATCTGCCCCATAGGCTCAAATGTTTGAACACTTGGCCTCCAGCTGATGTCGCTGTTTTTGGAAGGTTGTAGAACTTTTATGAGATAGAACTTGCTGTAGGAAATCCGTCACTGGAAATGGACCTTGAGGCTCTACAGCCTGGCTCTACTTCCTGTCTGCTTTCTGTTTCCTGACTGTGGGTGCAATGTGACCAGCTACATCATGCTCCTGCTGCCATAATGGACTGTATACATAATCAAACCATGAGCAAAAACATAGTCTTCCTTCCTTGAGTCACTTTCATCAGACATTTCATCACAAGGGAAGTAACTAATGCATGTGCTATAGCACTTAAGTACTACTTTTCATGTACTGGGCAAATGATTCAAGATCCCTCATAGTACTTTATTTGTTCATTCATTTATTTATTTTTCTGTATATGAGTACACTGTAGCTGTACAGCAGAAGACGGCATCGGATACCACTACAGATGTGGTTGCTAGGAATTGAACTCAGGACTTTTAGAAGAGCAGTCAGTACTCTTAACCACTGAGCCATCACTCTAGCTTCTCCCCCCACCCCCATTATTCTTAAAACTGTGCGAGTTGTATCAAAATAAAATGTTTAGAAAAGGAAAAGAAGGTTATCGAGGATAAGACACTGGATGTTTCTCTTGAAAACTGTAATTATTTGCCCCTTAAAACACAGTGATTTCCTTTTGAAATAAATTAGTTTTGTTGAGTGTCTCTCACACTTGAATTTTGCAACACATTTTTTTGGTTGGTTGGTTTGGGTTTTTTTTTTTTTTTTTTTGGTTTTGGTTTTGGTTTATGGTGGTGGTGGTGGTTATTTTGGTTTGTGTTGTTGTTGTTGTTGTTGTTGTTGTTGTTAGATAGGGTTTCTTTCTGGAACTCACTCTATAGAGGCTGACCTTAAACTCACAGAGATCCACCTGTCTTACTCCACAAGTGCTGGGATGGGATTAAGGGCAGCCATGTCTTTTTTTGTTGTTGTTTGGTTTGGTTTTGGTTTTGGTTTTTTAAGCTTTAGTTATTATGTATACAGGGTACTGTCTGCATATATGCCTGCATGCAGAAGAGGGCATCAGATTTCATTACAGATAGTTGTGACCCGCCATGTAGTTGCTGGAAATTGAACACAGGACCTCTGGAAGATAATCCCTGAGCAATCTCTCCCTTTTTGCCACCACTCCCCAAGCCTTTAGAGCATTTTATACATGAATGCTGTATTTATGTTTCTATGCTCTCCCCCTTCCCCAATAGCCCACTGTCCCTGACTCCCCTTCAGCTTTATGACCTCTTTGCAAATTATTATTGTTACATATACATGTAAATGCAAAACTGCAGCTTGCTGAGTTTATGTAGTGTTTATGTGTATATGTTTAAAGATGACCTTTAGAGTGTAGATAACCTCTAGAGGCTCCATCTTTGAAAATATTGACTTTTCTCAGCAGCCAGTGCCTATAGCTTTCATACAGGAATGAGATCTTGTGAGATTTCTCATACTGATGTTGAAAATAAACTGGTATTGTCATTATATAGGTCTTGCTTAGGCAACCATATTATTAGCATTTCATTGGTATAAGACTCCTATCTTTAGAGTATTGTTGGATTGAAATTTTTTAAGTCACAACTAGGAACAACCTTGATCTGCTGAGAGGCTAAGGACAAATATGTCTCCAACATAACATAATACTGCAGTAGGAATTGGGGCAGCTGATTTAAATACTTACTCATCACCTGTCTTTTTACAAGAAGATTAAATATGGATATAGCAGGTGTGCCATCCAATAATTATTTCACACCTGTTAGAAAGGCTTACCGAAAAAGAAAAAGAAAAGGGAAAACTAGAGTTGGCAGAGATATAAAGAAAAGGGAACCCTTACATACTTTTGGAAGGAATGCAAATTAGTACAACCATTTAGGAAAACAATATTACCATATTGTTTTACAGTATTACCTTGAGAAAACTGAAAATAGTACTCTACAATCTGGCAATACTTCTTGGTTTATATCCAAAGGGTATAAAGTCAGTATGTTGATGGGAGTGTGTGCTCCCATGTTCATTGAAGAACTATTTACATTGTCAGAAATATAAAACTGACCTATGTGCTCATCAATAGGTAAGTGGATTTTTTTAAAGTACAATATGTATGCATGTTGGAGTAATATTCAACTTCTACAAAGAGTAAAACCCTGTTATTTACCCCAAAATAGCTGAATGAAAAGGACATTATTGTTGGGGTCTGGGATCATCACACAAACCATGCAGCTCCAAGATCTCAGTTAAACAGATCTGATTTATTGAATTCACACCTCAAGACTGATGGATCAAGGCCATAGCTCAGACTCAGAAGCTGAAAGCTATGACCACAAATGTTTTTCAGGATCAATTTATATAGGCAAAACCCCACAATGAGCTCTTAAGTGGGTATAAGGAGGCCTGCAGGTTGGTTAGCCTTTTTCCAAGTTCTTTCATTAGTTTAGACATAACAGTTCAAGCTGACCTCAGTTTTGATTGGTCCTACGTGGAGCTTATGGTTGTAGAATTTCCTAAGACTAACAAACCTCATAACATAACAGGGTATGTGGTCAGCATGATGATGCTCTAAGTCAAGGCGGTATATAGAATCTATTTGAGGCCATAGAAATATAGAGGATAGAACATTTGTCACCAGAATGGGGTAAGTAGACATTAGCAGAGAAAGATAAAAGTTGGTCAAAGGTTATAAAATGTCAAAGAGGAAGAATAAGATCTGGTGATACACTACGGGGCGAGGATACTATAGTTAATAATAATGAATTGTTTGTTTCCAAAATTGCTAAAAAAAAAAAAATGTGAAACATTCTAATCACAAAGGAAAAGTAATAAGTATGTTAGTTAGCCTAATGTTCTTATTCTACAATTTAAATATATTGAGATTTTATATTATACCTTATAAATATGCACAATCATCATTTTGTCAATTAAAAATAAAAACCAGGGCTTGGGCTATAGCCCAGTATAGAATGTTTGCCAGGAGGGCACAAGGCCATGGGTCCTATCTCAAGCATTGCAAATAAATGAAGAAAGAAAGAGAGAGGTAGAGGGTGAGAGGAAGAGAAGGCAGAGTAGAGACACAGTAAAATACTTTTCTAGCATGAATTTGTGTTTGATCTCCAGCACTGCACAAACTTGGAATGGACTGAGCACATCTGGAAAGTCATCACTTGGGAGGTGGAGGCAGAAGGATAAGGATTTCAAGGCCATCCTTCACTACAGATAGAGTTTGAGTCCAGCCTAAGCTCCCTGAGATCCTGTCGGGAAAACAATAAAATAGAAATTGATTTCAATTTTTAAAAAGCAACTCATTACCAACTAAAGACTTAAACATGAAAATGGGAAACTATAAGACTAAACAATAACAACAAAAAGTTCTGGACTGGAGAGATGGCTCCCCAGTCAAGAGCATCAGCTGCTCTTCCAGAGACCTGGGTTCAATTCTCAGCCACATGATAGCTCAAACCTGTCTGTAACTCCATTTCCAGGGGATCCAATATCCTCACACAGACATACATGCAGACCAAACACCAATGTGCATGAAATAAAACTAAATGAAAACCTTAAAAATATCTTTTAAAAAGAGGTGCAACAAAATTTCCTAGAAACATGTGAGTGTGTGAGGGGGTCCAAGTGAGAAAAAAATCAGGCTAGGACATAAGAAAAGGACACCTTATGACAGGCATGAAGTCCACCAATGCCCTGACCTGTCCATTCTAAGAGTCAAACATAAAAGCAAAGTGCAGAGGGTAGACGAATGTCTGAGACAAAGCTTAACATGAAGTGAGCCGGTTTACTCGGCAGCGCCCCTAGAGCCAGCAAACCCAGTTTCATATTTTGGTAGAAACAGCAGAGACACAACCAAGCCCACTTCAGTGTACAGCTTTCTGGTCACTGAGTTGGAATTATTTTGGAATATGGAAATGGAGGAATTATTTTTTCAAGGAATCAATTTTTAAGATGTATTTTTTACGAGAGAGAGAGAGAGAGAGAGAGAGAGAGAGAGAGAGAGAGAGAGAGAGAGAGAGACAGAGAGGCTATGTCTACGTGTGTCACATGAGTCTGGGTACCTGTGGAGCCCATGGCTTCTGAAGTGGGTGCTGGGAACCGAGCTCTCCAGAAGAGCAGTAAGTGTTCTTAATTATTGAGCTGTCTTTCCAGCCCTGAAAATTTAAAAACAAAAAATTGTAAATAAAATTTATTTTCAACCAAGATTGAATTAGAACCGGTGGGAACTCAACTCAGTATAGGGCACGAAGGCAAAATAATTAAGAGAAATCAGATGTCTGTCAAAACAAATGCTTGAAGTACCGTGAGCAAAGTGGCAGCTCACAAATAGCCTCTATTTTGGGAGCACAGAAAGGTACAGGGAAGACTATGCCTCCCACGAGCCCCCTGCTCCTCCCAAGTCACCACCTTCATGACCAAAGCAGGGACCAAATGTCGCCAGCTCTCTTCTCTTTCCTGTGGATTATGGTTCTGTGACAGATAACAGGAATCGCTCTATTTTAAGCACAAAGGGCAAAGCTCTTTAGTACAGGAAATGGGGTGCTTAAAACAAGCTGAGGCTGAGCTGCCAGAAGGGCAAGGAGGAGCCAGCCAAGGAAACTCTGAGAGCACCTCAGCAGGGCTGATGGGAAATCAGAAGGAGCCCCACCCCACAACAGCTCAGAAGGAACTCAGGAGAAGTGCTGCTGCCAATTCTGTTACTCCAGAGCTGTACACCCACACTAGCCACCAACATAGCAAGAGCAACAGGTATAAGATGCCACACAGACACCCCCGTCCCCACCTCCTCGCCCCACAAAGCTGGAGGCAGAAATGTTGCTATAAAACTTCCCAGTGCACCCCTGACAACCCAAGGCCTTGTCAATTGATGTGGCAAGAAAACAGAGAAAGCATCACCTGATAAATTTCTCTTCAGTGATCCAAGACAAGTTAAGTCATAGCTGCATGTCTCCCTCAGAACAAACAATTTTAAGTGGCCATTACCTGGAGTCATGGCAGTAGATGGAATACAGACAGGACAGTAAACCTTTTTATCCATTATTCTGTGTCTTTACACAAAAATCATTTGAAATGTTTAACGATGGCTGTCTTAGTCCATTTCTGTTCCTAATAACACAATGTTACCTACAGAGAAAAGATTATTTTGGCTCACAGTTCTGGTCCAAGGTCAAGGGGCCACATCTGGTGATGGTTTTCTTGTTGGCAGAGTCTTGAGGGCGCATGGAAGGAGCTCAGGAGTGACCTTGGCTCACTAATGTTTTTATAAGACTCTCTTTAGAAGCAACCTATTAACCTACTAATCCATTAATCAGCAAAGAGCAGAGCTCTTACCATTCCTCCGAGGTTCCTTCTGATCCTCTCTTTTAGTATCTCACAATGGGGATAAAGTTTTAACATGAGTTTTGGAGTAGACATATTCAAATCATTGTGCCAGTAATACATTCCACTTAAAAGATAGTTGTGGGCCAGCCAAAAATGTGGAAGTTGAGAAAATAGAGCAGCAACTGATAGAGTACACTTCAGGGCTAGAAGCAAGAGCACCTCAAGCCCAGATCCCCTGACCATGTGAATAAATAGCCTTTTGTATAGTTCCATACCATGATCATAGCACTAAAATTTCCATTCAAAGACAATAGTTGGGTACAATACCATTGTGAGAACATTTGAGGTAGCTGAGTAGTGGTGGAGCACACCTTTAGTCCCAGCACTCAGGAGACAGAGGCAGGCAGATCTCTGTGAGGTCCAGGCCAGCCCATCTACAGATCAAGCTCCAGGGCAGCCAGGACTATGCAGAGAAACCATCTATTGGAAAAGAACAACAACAAACAACACATGAGGTGATGTGATAGTTGTTTTTTTCCTCTCACTGCCTCTGCCATTCCCTAGATGTCACCTGGTATGACTGTGTGAGAAAGAACTCAGACTTCACGGTATTTGAAACAGAATCTTTTGGAAGTCCCCTTTGTTTCTGGTGATCTAAAGAAAGGTAGACGCAAATCACTGGCCTAAAGAAAGATGCCATCCAGTGTGGATGGAGCATGAAGGGGTTTGATTCCCCTGGGCAGAGCAACCATGGGATGGGATAACTCTCCAGAATGCGGAGAAATAAATACAATTTCTTCTTTTAAATTTATTTATTTTTATTTTATGTACATTGGTGTTTTGCCTGATTGCATGTCTGAATGAGGATGTCAGATCCCTTGGAACAGAAGTTACAGACAGTTGTGAGGTGCTTTGTGGGTGCTGGGAATTAGACCCAAGTCCGAAGAAGAGTAACCAGTGCTCCTAAATGTTCTGGCCACAAATGAGTTTGGTGGTAATCACAGACTTTGGGCTTAATGTCCACATTTATTGTTTACATTTTAATATCTTAAAGATGTCTCTGTGAACATTTTTTTTAAAAAAGAGCTATGATTTATTATATTCTAAAATTCTGTAGCAAATGTTTGAATTTAAATTAGACCTCCATTTCCATGGCTTGTCTCTCAGCAACATTTCTTGTTTGTGGAGCTCCTGTTCTCACCAGAAATACATATTCTTTAACCTTTTCTTTCCTACCTGAGATGAAAAGTCATGATAAACACTTCTCAAAGCTCTCAGGTCACCCACACTCCCAAACCTTCCCAAGAAGTCCAGTGATCTACAATTTCATTGAGATTGGTCCAAGGCCAAATCAAGGCTTTAGGCTTTGTCTTAGTTAGGATTTCCAATGCTGTGAAGAGAAACCATGACCAAGGCAACCCTTACAAAAGACAACATTTAATTGGGGCTGGCTTACAAGTTCAAAGGTTTAGTCCATTATCATCAAGGTAGGAAGCATGGCAGCATCCAGAGGAGCTGAGAGTTCTACATCTTGTTCCAAAGCAAACCAGAAGACTGCCTTCCAAGCATCTAGGAAAAGGGCATCAAAGCCTACCCCCATAGTGACATACCTCCTCCAACAAGGCCACACCTCCCAACAATGCCACTCACTATGGGCCAAGCATATTTAAACCATCACAGACTTCTTAACTGATATGTACACACACACATGTGCATATATACATGTGTGTGTATATATATATATATGTGTGTGTGTGTATACACACATACATACAATCATATGAAGAAGCAAGTAACCTGTTATTATCTGTATCTTACTGTAGCTTAAGAGGCTATGGCTTCATTAAGATAAGTAGTGAACCAGATTTGGGCCCTACATGACTGAATCCCATACTCTTTTCCCTCGGCCACACACATTCAGTAAGTACAGCTGAAGGGCTTGAATGTTCTCAGAGAGAAGTGGAGAGCTAAAGCAAAGACGGGTGGCTATGTCCTCCTTGCCTGTTTACAGCACTCAGTTATATTGCCATCATGGCCAAGCCTGCCATGTGCTTGCTCTCTGCTCAGGAACTGGGCAAGTATATGACTTCTTGTCTGAGTCCCAGTCTAACATCCCTACACCAAGAATTAGGCTCTACCTTTATATTTTTTAATCTTAAAGCCAAATGAGTCCTGAATCTTGGGGTCCTTTTTTTTTTCTTGTTAAATGCTTTCAAATGTTAATTGTAAATCATTTAGAAACAAACAAATTCAGAAGGACTAGATGATTAACCAATTAAATTATCTCTTCACCCAACTATCCCTACAACTAACATGTTCTGTGCAACATTCCTTCCTTTGTGAGCATGTTAAAAATGTGAAAGTAAATCTCATACTCCCATTTGCAATTCCTTCTCCTCAACATGGACCTATCTCCACATCATTTGCCTTGTTCAAGAACATTTTAGATCCTCATAGTGTTGCATATTTTTAATGCCAGCAACTGGGAGTCAGAGGCAGGTGGGTCTCTTTGAGCCAGCCTGTCTACATTGCAATTTCCAGGACGGCTAGAGCTACTTAGTAAGGCTGTCTCCAGAGATATAGATAGATAGATAGATAGATAGATAGATAGATAGATAGATAGATAGATAGATAGATGAATTGAATATATACCATCTCATTGCATGGTGTGAGAGTTTATTTCATATCCCAGATTGGACTTTTAAATCAGTTCCATTCTTCCCCACTATAGATACGCTAGGCCTATCTCGAATCCTGTCTTTTGCAGAAAAATTAAACCTAATTCCACAGGTGAACCCTAAAAGATGAGTCATATCCATCATATCCTCTCAGGTAAACAACACCTAACTGGGTGGAGTCAGTCAGTCTACTGGCACACAAGCCATTCACTTAAACTGATTAAGAATGGAAGCCAAGAGAACCAAGAGAAGCCAAGAGTACAGCAGAATAGGGAAGAGGCATTTCAAATGTACTTGCAACCAACAGAACCTGGACTGACGCTCACACTATGATGAGGTCTGCGCCTGAGTCTTCCTTGCACACTTGTGTTTTCTTTATTGGAAGACTTCTGCAGCTTGGGGTCGACAGCTCAAGTCCACATGCCCTAAGACTCTGATGTGTATTGTCTAATCACTCCTTGTATTCACTGAACCCTTTATTCTCCAGCCAACCACTACTAAATGGTAATTTTTCTAATTTGCTTTTCCAAATTAGAAAATTTGTTGTCTTAAATGACATCACCATGATCTCAGAGTGATTTTTAACGTTTGCTATGGGATTGACCTATTGGAAGTTCATCTCTTGGGAACTGCCTGTTTATATCATTGGCCCAGATCTTTCTGGTGGAGTCAGCATAGTTTTCTCATTGATTTAAAATGACTCCTTGATATTTCCAACTTGCTCACTTTTATACCTCACTATTTTACAAGACTCCCTGGGTTCCTCCTGATGTTTAACTATGGGTCTCTGCATCTGCTTCTATCTGCTGCTAGATAAAGCCCCTCAGGAGACAGTTATGCTAGGTTCCTGTCTGTAAGCATAGCAGAGTATCATTAATAGTGTCAGGGGTTAGCTATCTCATATGGGTTGGATCTCAAGTTGGGGCAGTCATTGGTTGCCTAGACAAGAAGCCTCACAGAGTCCACTAACCTGGGACCGCTGGGGCTCACAGAGCCTGGGCCACCAACTAGGAAGCATGCAGGAGCTGGACCAGGACCCCTACACGTTTGTAGCAAATGTGCAGCTTGTCTTCATGTGAGTCCTCTAACAAGTTGAACAGGGCTGTCTTGGTCTCTGTTTCCTGAGATTGGATCCCCCTTTCCCCTATCCGGACTGCCTGGTTGAGCCTCAGTGGGAGAGGATGTGCCTAGTTCTGCTGGGGCTAGATGTCCCAGGGTAGGGTGGTAGCCAAGGGGAAAAGACAATTGGGGGGGGGGGGAGGATTTGTAAGGGTGGGACTGGGAAGAGAGGAGGGAGGGGGGCTGTGATCAGGATATAAAGTGAAATTTTAAAATAGAAAAAGAAAGGAATATATAAATAAACAAACAAATATATAAAATGACTTCTTATGTATTGCAAATCTTGATCATGAGCCTTTTTCCTATGAGCTAGTGAGAGGCAAAAGTAAGGACAAAAAAAGATAGGTTAAAACTTTCTAGAAAGGTCTAAGGCCAAGAGTTTCAGGAAAAGTCTGTAATGCAAAGAGGACTAGGTTAGGAATTTGTCAGGAGACTGCTTCCATTTTTCATTGCTGTTGTCTCAGTTATTAGCATCCAAAGGTCAAGAGGGAGAAAAGTGGATGTGGAAAGAGAAAGGGAGAGGAGCCAGGAAAGGAATCCAGTCCAACCTTAGGAGCCCCTAATCCAATGGCTCTACCTCCTGACTCTTGACCCCTTTTCCCTAGAGCAATGTTCTCATTGGGGATATAATTAGTCTGGGCATCCGTTCATAGAAACTTTCAAAGATCCATAAACACATATAGTTTTAAATAAGTTAAAGTCCATGTCTCATATGATGTGTTCTATATGAGAAACCCCATCCCAGCATCATCCTTTCCCAACAGCATTCTTCAGGCATCTTGTGATGGTGATCTGTTGTACTAGTGCACAAAGTACCTTGAGATCCAACCAAAAAAAAAAAAAAAAAAAAAAAAAAAGGGTAATCTGAAACAATATCAATTTAAAGGTTGGCAAGGATATTAACAAAATGAATGGCCTTAATGTCTGGGTACCACATCCCTTTGCAAGTTCAGTGGTTGTTAAATCTTTGCCTTCAGTAAAATTGAAATGGGACTCAATTCAGTTGTCAGTTGATAGATTGTTTTCAATGTTATTATAGATCACTTCATGCATGTAACTCTGTGAGAGCCAAGTGACATGACAGGAACTGCATTCCTTCCTGTTGCCATGGACAAGATTTTTATTTGCATTGAGTACATTATTAATTTTTAAAATTATTTATTCCTAATATACTTATCAAATGTCATATGGCTTTGATCAGAGATAGTATACTCGTCAGCATAATGAAACCTGCCTTACAATTGCCAGTCCACTGTAGCAGGCATATAGAAGCTGCTTTTGTTCCGTTTTTATTTATTAATAGTAGTAGTAGTATGGAGACTTTTTGGAGACTATGTTTCATGTAGCTTAGTCTGGACTCCAACTGACTACTGAGCCAAGGATGACCTTGAGCTCCTGTTCTTCAAGCTAAATGGTAAGACCAGAGGTACATACCACCACACCATGCTAGAATCTGCATACATTGTATACCACTGAGCCGAAAAGCTGAGAGCACAAGATAAGCCCCTGTCTTCAACCTTCAGTCACCTTGGTTTCCAAGAACAAAGCCTTGTGGGTATAGATCCATCCAGAGGAGGGCAATTATCCTAGAAAGTTAGGCAATAGCCTGAAGCATAAGGAATCATCTCAAAAAGACCAAGATTAGTATCTCCTTAAAGGACTAAAATAACAAATATGATATGCCCGATCACACCTTGACCTGGGACTCATTAATTATGCATGTCTCTTGCCCCCGTCTCAAGTCTTCCATCATTTGAGCTCCGATGATGCTCAAATCAGAACACTGACATCAGACTCAGGGGCATCAGAGCCCTTTAATTACTTCCTCTACCCAAAGTGCTGATGAAATCTCTGGCCTCCAGTTTTTTTTCCACTAATACCTACTATTACCTATGTCTGTAATCTGTGCTTTGGATGGTTGCCCAAACCTAGCTTGTGGGGAATGCTGGGGATGGGGCTTTCAGCCTGAAACTCCACTTACAAACGTAAATGTTTAACTGCTTATTCAAGAAAACTGTATTGCTCGGTCATTTCATAGCCTAATGTAGATGAGATCTCAACTCTTCTTCAAAGGCTCCAGCTAGTCCTGCTTCCATTTTTTTATTTCTGTTGTCACAAAGTTATTAACATTCAACCAGCAAGAGAAGAAAAATGGATGTGGGAAGAGAAAGGAAGAGGAGAAGAAAGAGCTGGGAAAGGAACCCAACCCAGCCTTAGTTGTTAGAACAGGAATTGGTTCTTAGTCCCTATTTGAATAAATAGCACTATTCTTTTTTTAAAAAACCAGTACTTAACAACAGACCATCTATCATAGTATATCGTTTACATTTCTTATATATATATATATATATATTTTTAATTACATTGTAGAATCGAAGGAACAAGTAGGTTTGCAAAATTCCTGTACTTGAGTGGAGAGATGGTTGCAGTGGCCTGGAACTCTTGTTCAGGATGTCTCATGTCCTCTTCTGGACTCTATAGGCTCCTGGGCACACACATGTGCACATAAACAAAAATAATTAAGTCTTCAAATTTTCTTTAGGAAATATAGAACACCAATGTGTTTAGACAAGCGCCCACTCAGTAAATAATTAAATAATTAAATAGTGGGAGAGGGCCAAAGGGATGACTCAGTGGTTAAAAGCACACGCTACTCAGAGAAGACCCAAATTCAGTTTCAAGCATCCATGTCAGGTGGTTCATGGCTGCCTGCAACTACCGCTCCTGGGATATCTGCTGCCAGTGGCTTCCTCTGGCACCTGCACTTATGTGCACATAACCACATATGCACAGGATTAAAAATAAAGTAAAACTCTTAAAAAAAAAAAAAAAAAGCTAACAGACTGAAAATATAACTCATTTGGCATCCTGAAGCCCTGGGTTCAGTTCCATCTGCCAAATAAGCTGGGATTAGTGGCGGGGTCCTATAATTCTAGGAAAAAGAGAAAGTAATTGTGAGTGGACCCGCTCACCTGTGTTGTACATTGCCTCTCCATTGTCTTCAAAGCACAGGCATTCGGACCATCAGCTTCCTGAAAATCTAGGCAGAGCGAGTTCCAAGTACAGAAATGTTACCTTTCTTGGCAGAGTTCACCTATCAATATAACAACCAGATCTATAGTCTGCCAAACATTCTTAGCTTTGCAGTCAAGGTCAAGCTGCTGTGAGACTTAGGAATTCTGCACTGAAGTCAGTGAATTCTGATAGGCTTTGCCATCAGCTGGTCAGAGTAAACCACTGGTCCTCCTGGTAAATAAACAACCTATCTCTTTCCAGAAAAGTCTGTCATTTTGACTGCAGTAGATGGCAGTTTGAGACAAGGGTCCAGCTCCCCTCCCTAAAAAGGCCCATTGACCTTTATTGCAAGTGAAATAGCTTATGGGGATAGTAAATGGCTAACCTTACTGTACTATAAAACAGGGCTCCCTGTAGCCTCTCTCTGCTCAGTTCCACTGAGAGTCCTGTTAATAGCACTCCTCATAAAAGCCCTGTGCCACTGCCCAGGTGCAAACCTTTACAGAAATACAAATGAAGCTTCCAAAATTACTGGAAGAAAAAAAAATGTCAAAGGATATTGGCCACTATTTAGCAGGTGTTTCTGAACCAGAGTTTGAGATCGCTAATTTTGCATTTTTTTGCAAAAATTTTGGTTTAAAGAAAGCAGCAACTGACAAGAGTCTAAAAACAGGAAAATGAGCTTAGGTTAATGTTGCATTGATAGCTCCATCTGACCTGGTTATCAAAAATAAGTCAAACTCTGAACCAAAGAAATTAAAAGCCACAAAAAAAGAAACAGCAGTCCGCCTTCCAAAACTTTATTTAGTAAGTAAGTAAGTAAGTAAATGTATCAATGTGCATTAAGGTCAAACAACTATGATATCTTTTAGGATAATATTAAGTATTAACATAAACAATAATATGTATTACGTCTTTAATTCTAGCACTCTGGAGGCAGAAACAGGCAGATATCTGTTCAGAGACAGTGTGGTCTACAGAGTGAGTTCCAGAACATCCAGAGTGACATAGTGAAAATGAATAAATAAATCAATATAAAATATGTTACAAATACATCTTACCACAAGATCTAAAAATTAAGTATCCATCAAAGGATTTATAAGTACCTGAGTCATATTGATACTTACTTTATTTTTATTGTACTTATTTTTATATTTTATTATTTTTATAATTTTCTCATGACTGTAACATAATACCTAACAGAAGCAACTTAAATGGGGAAGGATTTATGTGGTTCACAGTCATATGGAGTACATGCCATTGTGGTGGGGAAGGCATGGAGACTTCATGATAGTGAGAACATGTGGTATGGCTTCCCCATGTTCTTTCAGATCAGGAATTAGAGAGAAAGAGAGGGCTTTTATGCCAGAAATGAGATTGGAATAGATGCCTCTCTAAGACGCTTCCTTAAAATGTCCCATGTATTCTAGTTAGGCCATATGCCTAAAGCTTCCACAACCTCCCAAAACTTCACTAGCAGCTAGGGTCTAAGCATTCAAACACATGAGCCTATGGGAGACAGTTGACATTCAAATTATAATATCCCATTCCTGGTTTTTATAGGATTATGGCCATCTCATAATTTAAAATATATTTAGTTCAACTTGAAAAGTCCCAATAGCCTCTCACAGTTACAGAAGCATTCAACTCAGGCAACACCTTAACTGTGAGCTCCTGTACAATAAAATACAATAAAAAAAAATACAATAAAATAGAATAACAAAGAAAGAAAGAAGTCACAGACTTCCAAAATGCAATGTCACAGAATTAAGCAGTCCCATCCCAAAGAAAATAAATGGAGCATAGAAAGAAAACGTTGACCAAAGCAAGACCAAAACCCAGCAGGGCAAATACCAAACCCCATAGTTAGATGTTCAGTATTCATGGCACATGATGTCATCATCTGGACTCCAAATTGCTTGGATAGTTCAGTAGACATAGCTCTGCTATCTGCAGCACAGTGCTCTTTGGGGCTGACTCCAACAGGTACCAGATGCGTTTCAGGGAAGATACTCAACATTTCAATCACCTAACAGTGATACATATCCAGTCAATAAACATATTAGAATATTAAATAAGTTAAGCCAATCTATTTCTATTAAGTAAATTATAATTTTATATTATTGCCTTTTTAAAAGGAAAACTTAATCTGTTCATTCATTTATCTACAGTCACATTGGTTTTATTTTTTTTTCCCCTTTCTCCTGATTGCTATGAGTGGTGTTCTTAGCAGAAGGCCACCCCTAGTATTGTTACAGCCAATGTTACATTGTTACAATGTTACAGTAATGTTACAGCCTAGTAATGTTACAGGAGTGTGTTGGTTTCTTAGTTTGTAACTGACCGAAACAATGTTAATCCCACCAGGTGAGAATAAGAAAAGAACACTGGCAGAATATTTTAGCCAAATCTGAAGCAAGATTTTATTAAATATTGGTCAAGATGTAGACACTGGCCAGGTCCATGCCCAGGATTCCTAGAGAATGGGCACAAGTTGCATTACTCCGGTGCTTATAAAAGCAAGACCAACAAGGTAATGTACTTCCTGCTTTCATCCAACTGGGGGTAAGCATACATCCTGACATAGTTCTTGCCTACCTACCTCCCACTTACATGTGATCACTTTCTGTGCAGTTGGGGCAACCAACCTTGTGAAAACAGATGGCTTGTTATCTTACATGAAGAAGCTCCCAGCATTCCAGTCCTTGGGCAAGTAGTGTTTACAGGTTTATCTGTCCATAGGCAAGTAGGGCTTATAATTTAGAGACATCGTTGTTTTATAGATCTCTTAAGCTCAGTAATTAAAACTTAAAACACAACTTTAGCCGTCATAGCAACTTAACAGGTAAAATATTTGCATTGATTCATGGTTCAGGGAGGGAAGGTTCATCATAGCTAGAAAAGCACTCCAGGAGTCAGTCTATGGTGTCGGCTGCTTACCACATGACACTGATCAGAGGCAGTGTGTTAAGAGCCACTGGTACAAACAAGATTCTTTGCCACAGAAAATAACCTTAGGACAAATCAATTTGAAGCAACTTGGAGTTTATTCAGAAGTGATTTTAATATAAATATAAGTGCTAGGTAACAGAGAGGCATTTAGGAAAATGGGAGCGCATACCCAAGCATGGGGGTGTGTTTTCAAGTGAGTCACATTTAACATTCACAGTTGGGTTGGTTTCCGAAGTTACGTCTCAGAGGGTTGCTAAGGAAATTAGATGAGACTATAGGGTGGTTCCTTATGTTCTCTGAATACAAGTGAGAAGTAAAACTGTAGTTCCCAAGGGTTGTACCTGAGCTGATATCCTTGCACTGTAAACAAAGTTTATGGTCTTGTTTATGAGATTCCCAAAATATTGGAGGCTCACATTTGGGAAAGCAGTAAGGTCATAGTCCAATGTCATACGTTCTCAGGTCTTAAACATAGTTCATTGCTATTTTAATATTCTTATTTGAAAATATCTCGATGTAAAAGGGTATATTATCTCTGTGTGGGCAACCTTTGGAGCAGATGTTAATTTGCCTCAAAATCTTTTTTTTTTTTAACTTAAAATATAATTACATTATTTTCCATCTTCCTGTCCTCCCTTTTTAAAATCTATGACCTGTTTTTCTTTGTTATACACATGTGTAATGTGTGTGTGTGTGTGTGTGTGTATAATTATATAAACACAGTAAAATACTTGCTGAGTTCATCTATTTGTATGTGTATGATTTCAGGGTGGCCAGTTGATATTGGAAAGCCAATTAGGAGACTCACTCTTGCAGAAGACTACTCCAGCTCTCAGCATTCCCCTGGTTGCCTATAGTTACCTGACCAGGGGAGAGCCCTGAGGGACTTCTTTCCACTTTAGCATGTCTGTTGCTGTTGTCTTTCTTCTGGTCTTCTTTAGGCTTGGTTTTAATTATTGGCTTTCACTTGGGGAGAGACTTCAGCTAGACTCTAGAGTAAGAGACTCCTTTCTCTTCCAACTTAACCTTAATTTTCTCTGTCTCCCTATCCTGCCCTACTATAGATCAGGAAGTAACCTGGGACCAAAAGAGACAGGATATAACCCTAAAGGCCCAAGGATTCATGTCCTCCAGCTAGGACCCAATGCCTAAAGGTTCCACAAGTATTCCCACCTAATGCCACCAGCTAGGAACCAAGCACTCATACACTGGAGTTTGTGGAGGACATTTCCCATTTCAACCATAACAGGTACATACATAAGAGGAGAGACACTCTTGTTACTCTGTAACTTAGCCTAGCATGTCACATTCAGTGCAGAGACAAGGCCACAAGCTAAAAGCAGTAAGAGGGTTATGTTTGGTTTGGTTTGGTTTGGTTTGGTTTGGTTTGGTTTGGTTTGGTTTGGTTCTTTTGTTTGTTAGGTAGGTTTTTGTTTTATTTTTGTTTTTGTTGGAGGTGGTGGTGTCAGTGGTGGTTGGTTGTTTTTTTTTTTTTTTGGAGAGGGCAAGGGTGTGTCTGAGACAGGGTTTCTCTGTAGAGCTTCATCTATTCTGGAACTCTCTCTGTAGAGCAGACTGGCCTCAGAGTCAGAGTTCTGCCTGCCACTTCCTCCCAAGTGCCAGAACTAAAGGCATGAGCTGCCACCACTACCAGGCCATTTTGTAATCTTTTAATGAAAATTCTCTTTAAAATTTTATTTTAACCAGATGTAGTATCTACCACCTTTAATCCTAGTACTAGGGAGGCAGTTGCAGGCAGATTTCTGTAAACTCAAAACCAGCCTGGTTTGCATAACAAATTTCAGGACTACGTAAACAAAAATCCATTTTAATTTAAATTTGGGAAAAAGTATCACTTACCCAGCAATAAGATTATGACATGCTACCCTGACAGAGAGAGAGAGAGAGAGAGAGAGAGAGAGAGAGAGAGAGAGAGAGAAAGAGAGAGAGAGAATAAATGTTTTGCCTGCATGTATGTACATGTACCACATGTGTGACTAGTGTCCTTGGAGATTGAAGGAGGATGTTGGATGTTGGGTTCCCTGTAATTAGGGTTACCAATGGTAATTTATCCACCAGGTGGGTGCTGGGAAAAAAATCCTGGCTCCCCTACAAGAACAGTAGTCTTAACCCAAGAAGTGGTCTTAACTACTAGTCATCTCTCCAGCACCATGCCCAGCTTTTTCCATAGATACTAAGGAGTTAAACTCAGGGAGTTATGCTTACCTGGTAAGCACTTTCCCAACTGCAGTATCTCCTCAGCCATCAGAGTTGTTCTTCTGTCTTGTGTTTTCTTGAGATGGTCTCACTATATAGTGGAGGTTGGCCTCAAGTTCACTCAGTTTTCCTGTCCTAGTCTTTAGCTAGGTTATGATCACCATGCCCAGTATACTTGCTACTTTTAACCATTTTATGAAGGCAGATTCCTTCCTGATTGGCAATCTGTCAATCTCCAGTGCTTATTATGATGCTCAATACAGAACGAACACACCTATAATGGCTAGATTTATGCCAACTTGACACAAACTGTAATCATCTAAGAGGAGAAAACTTCCATTGAGGAAAATGCCTCCACAATATCAGGCTGTAGGCAGGCCTATAAGGTTGATGGGGGAAATTAGTGGTTGATGGGGGAAGGCCCAGGCCCTTGTGGATGGTGTCACCCTAGGCTGGTGATCCTGGGAACATTCTATGAGAAAGCAGGATGAGCAAGCCATGGAGGGCAAGCCAATAAGCACTCTTCCATGGCCTCTGTATCAGCTCCTGCCTCCAGGTTCCTGCCCTGTTTTAGTCCCTGTCCTGACTTCCTTCAGGGATGGACTACGGTATGGAAATGTCCTTTCCCTTCCCAATGTGCTTTTGGTCATGGTGGTTTGTAACAGCAACAGAAACCCAAACTAAGACAACACCTCAATTCAAATATCAGTTTCTGAGTCTTCCTGCCTCTGTTTTATGGCCTAGGGAATGGTATGACAGCCATTACATCTCAGAGGTTTGTCCCAAGAGGTTGAGTTGTCCCTAGGAAGGTTCTGGAGTAATGCACGGCACATCATGAGCAATCTTCAGATGAGAGCTGTGATTACTGATGTACAAAATGACCTCTGAGTCTAAGTTGTTTCTTATTTTGTTCATCACCAACAGCAAAATAAGGAACATCCTCACACTGTGTGTGTTGCTTCCAATTAGTTATTTCCTTGAGATCTTATTGTTGGATCAAAGAGACAGCAGAATGAAACCTTTTAAAACTACTCCCTTTGATCTCCGCCCTTGAAGGAAAACTTAATGGTATGGAAAAGAAACCCTACTTGAGCTTAAACAGACAATGAGGCCAAGAAAGCCATGTCTATTTGTCAGTAACCACAATAATTTAGCAAGCATCCACTTTATTCACAAAACTATATGAACACCACACAGAAACCCCTGTTTCTACTCAGTTGAATTAATTTGACAAGGGATTTACGGGTCAGCTCGAGGCATCTTTCATGCTACGTGTAACTGGAGTATGGAGGAAAACGAAGTGTTCTTTGTCCTTAAATGCACAAACAAAAGTACACGTATGAAGGTAACAGGAGACTATATAACCAGGTGCCAAATTACTTTCTTAAAGGATTCCGGATCTCCAGTGCAGGCAGCACTGTTAGCTAAGCAGTGCAGAGTGGGTGCTGGCTGGAGCTACCTGGCAGACTTAAAAGCATTTTCAAAGGACCGTAGCCAGTTGGCTGCAAAGAAGAAGCATGTTACCACCGAAGTGATGACTAAATTAAACTGCACTTTCTTCTTAGAATCTAGCCTTTTATAATTGCCTTTAATCCACCCCTAAATGAACAGGACAGCTTTGCATTTAAATATCAGCAGCAGGAAATGTTTGCTCTTGCTGAAACACATTCCCCCAACGCTGTCGGGAGGTGAAGGCAGCTGCCAGCTTCAGCTGGAGGCTAAGTCCAAGAGGGGCACTCCAGAGTACTGGCGGCTGAAGCGATGACTGGCAGCCCTGGTGGAGGACAGTGCGAGTTTATCTGTTGGTGGGGGGTGGGGGATTGTTGGGGGTGCAAATAAAAACCATTCACTTTTAGGGTGTGTTATGGTAGTTGCGGGGGGGGGGGGGGTTGGTGAGCACCCCATGGGACTTCTAGGTTCTTATGCACCAGAAGAAAAAATTAGACACAGATGCATGCGTAGTTGGTTTGTTACAGGAGAAGAAAAGCATTTCTAACAGTGGAGATGCTGGAGCTGGAAATGGCTCCAGGGCTCAGTGGCTCCAGGTCCAGGACCTTGAGGGGTGTTCTGAATGCTACGAAAGGGCTTCTGCCCCTTTGGTGGATTATTGCATTCCTCTTGGATTTCTTTGTTGCTGTTGCTGTTGCTGTTGCTGTTGCTGTTGCTGTTGCTGTTGCTGTTGCTGTTGTTGTTGTTGTTGTTGCTGCTGCTGTTGTTGTTGTGTTTTACTTTCCTTTTTTTTTTCTTTCTTTCTTTTTTTTTGGGGGGGGTGGGTTTTTTGTTTGGTCGGTGTTTTGGGTTTGGTTTGGTTTTTTGGGTTTTTTGTTTTTGTTTTTGTTGGGGGTGTGGGGAGAAGATGTATGCTTTATTTTCTTACCTGGAGGCCAAGAGCATGGGGCTTACAGCCCTTCTCTCTACCACTGGTGTCTTTCAGGTGGACTTCACTCTGCCTCCCTCTCCTGCCTCTGGTACAGAAGTAAGGAGTCTTAAACAAAAGTCACAAGCCCCAGCACTCTCCAGGGACTTTGCCTCCTTGTCTGTTTGATTGCCTGGTTGAGGACAGTAGGGCCACTCATTTCCAGAAATCTAGAAGCAGAAACCCATTCCTGGCATTCAGGAAAGCTTCCAAGTTGCCAGAAAGTCCCCCTGTAAGAAGATAAGCCCTGGTTTCTGGCCTTTAAAATGCCCAGCCAAGCATTATCTTGTGTCTTATCAAGGCTCAATTAACCTGCCTCGGGAACTGACAAGCTCCAGATGCCCCCAGAAGCCTCCTCAACACCAAGAGACTGGCTGTTTTGCCCAAGCAGCAGACAAGCAAAACTGCCTTCCTTATATGGTGAAAAGTGCCCTGCCCCTTTAAGGCCAAGACACTGGGCTGCAGACAATCCCTGGGAAGTTTGCAGGCAGCCCAGTCCAGTGTCTGATCCTTGCCG
This sequence comes from Arvicanthis niloticus, assembly GCF_011762505.2. Lineage (NCBI taxonomy): Eukaryota > Metazoa > Chordata > Mammalia > Rodentia > Muridae > Arvicanthis > Arvicanthis niloticus. The sequence goes on from NC_047661.1 coordinate 49,722,405, forward strand.
CTGAGCAGGTGAGTTCCCAAAATCTTCCCTCCCTCATTTGCACCCAACTCTCAGAATTGTTCCCAAGATGGCTAATGCTTTTATGAATGGTTAGAGAATTTTAGGGTCAGCAGATAGGGTGTTACTTGCAGAAGTTTGAGTTGAAGGAAAAGCAAGGTTACCAGAGACATGTGCAGCAATGCAGGCAGCAGCCAGCCACCAGCCACCAGCCACCAGCCAGGATGCTCTAACTTCACCAGTGAGGAAGCAGTAAGATTACAGAGGCCCGAGGCATTCCAGGACAGGAAAAGTGAGAGCAGATTCCAGGCAACGCCATGAGTGGGTAAGTTTAGACTCTTGAGCTAAATAAGCTGGTGAACTACAAGTTTAAAGCGAACGGGGACAGGAGACAATGCTTCTGCAAGTGCTGGTGGCTTTGTAGAAGCAGGAGTACAGGGCTGACTGCAGAGGGGAAAGTACTGGTGAATGTTCACAGCGCTAGGGCACGGGAAGGCTGCAGCCTTAACCCTTTGTCTGGATAACTGTAAGGCTTGGCTGTCACGGACCCAAGGTGGGACTAGGACGGGTGCCTATGAGAAGTCCTGCGATATAATGCCACAAGAGACTAATTAGATGAGGAAGACTCCAGTTGTGGGAAAGCCTTGCTGGGAAAGCCTTGCTGTTACCGCCTAAATACCTTGTCAAAGAAAGCACCGGGGAATTCTGTCCTTCACCGCCAAAGGCAGGAAGACTTAGTCCCACTTGAGCTGACTGTACCTGCATCATTTAGTAACTCTGCTTCCCGATGTTTCTTCCCACGATCCGTAGCCTCTTAAGTTACCGATCTGAAATCAGCTGACAGAACTTTTGAAGGTCTAAATACTTGCTAGCACAGTGCATCCAGGGAAGGCTAAGATGCATTCTTTTGGAACTGGAGATTTTATTGATTGCCTAAGGAGAAGTGGGTGTGGCAGAGAAAAAAAGATACTTGAGGGTCATTTTATTACCTGTCCCAAGCTTTTTAACCAGGCCCATTCATCAGCTACAGCCAGAAGAAGTCCGCCCAGGAATTTAAAAGAGATGATGTGTTGCAGGGTGTGGGGGTCGCCTTTTCTCTTTGCTAAGTCAGGGGCTATTCATCTTCCGAGGCCAGCCAGCTTTGGTGCAGTAGCTGGTGGTGGAAAGGTTTAAAATTAGATTGGAATTCGTTACGTATTCCATGCCTTATAAAAATAATCATATATCTGGGTAGTCACTGAAGAATTTATTAACTAATTTATTGACTAATGAGTGTCCTATGCACTTGTTAGTGCTTCCTAAAGACTCCTTGGAAAGATTTTGTTTTTCATCAACAGGGCCTTTCCCAGTCAAGGTTTTCCATTTTCATTCAAGGGCTTTTCTCTTGCCTGACTGTTCATGGGTGGGTAAAGTCTGACTCTGACTTGCTACCCTACTCACAGATGCTACTACTGTCCAGGCAAAACGTTCATAGTCACAATGTAGGCACTATGGGCCTATGGGCCTATGGGCCTAGCCCTGTTCATTTTGTATCAAGCTAATATAGAAAGAAGAGTCCAAAAGGCTGCTTGAAGGCCTGATGATTTGAATTTGATCCCTGGGTCCCACAAGGTGGCAGGAGAGAACTGACTCTTAAGGACTGTCCACTGACTTCCAAGGGCACTGTGTCATCTGCACACATACATACACACACATACATATGCATGCATACATGTATAGACGCTGCTTTCCATGTGCATGTAGCCACAGAAAGCACACTCTCATGTCCCAAAGCTGGGAAACCTCAACAAGGTATACACGGTGATCTTTTGTAAACAAACTCAAGGCATTTTAAAAGTACAGCTTCTTGAACAGCTCACACACTGACTTTCAGTCACATACCAATGGTATGAATTCACAAGGCCATTTATTTGAAGCATGCTTCAGTTTCCCTGCTACTAACATGCAGATTAGAAGGGACTTTCCAAGGGTGTAGAAGGACCAATTGGAATTCAGCAGGTCTGGGCTACATTTTCAGTCCCTTCACTTATTCTAGGACTGCAGAGACGTTCTTTGGCTAGTGTGCAACTCAGTGTCCTTGTTAACAAAGTAAATGAGTAACTTGTTTTTTTCTCTCCCTGTGACCTGGAGAAATATATCATCCTTAGAGGAGGAAATGAGATTTGGGAGCAGAAACCAGCTCTGTAGCATAAGTTTAGAACCACAGTGGGTTCACATTCCTTCTTCCAGTCCCCTTTAAGGAAGGACATTCAGCTCCCCTAGTTATTAACCAGGCTTGTTGTGGGCCTTCTTATAGCAAACTCACTTCTACTTATTTGTGTTCAGAGACAAAGATGAGTTGACTTCTTCCTTTGGAATAAAAACATTCCATGTGCTTGAAGAGCAACAGTAAACCATCTTAGCACCTCTGTAAGAGGGGCTCACCCCAATAAAAAGTCTTTAAGGGGAATTTTTGTTACTATATGGCAATTCTTACATGTGCTTCAATATCACCACGTGCTGCTGCTGCTGTTCTAAGAAATCTCTTAACACAGTCACAGCGTCCTTAAGAACGCTACTGTGTGTGTTGTTTGCATTATCCAGGCTGCTTTGAGAGCAGGAGTGTTTTACTGTATGTAACAGGAACATATATGACATACTTCTATATGAAAGACAATCACTCTGCCCTATTTGGGAGGTAAAGAGACATTTCAGCAGCAGAAGTGGTCCAAATACTTGTCACAGCACACACAGCAGCTGGGGAAGACGAATGACCCCACTCCCACCGAGAAGCTGATCTCCAGGTCCGGATTAACACCTCTTCCATCAAGAGGCTGGATTTAGAGTCCCCAACTTGAGAGTTTAAATTAGGTGTGAAGCTCTAGCCTTCTTCCTTAGTGTGTCTGAGCCTCAGTTCAAGTGCATGAGGGAAGGATAATAGTACCTGAGCACACAGCTTGTGGAGTCAGAAACACTGCCAGTGCATGTGGCCCTGTCTGCTGTGCCCCAGTGTCTAACAGTTCCTAAGAGAGTTGCTAGACCTCCCTGTCTCATAAAACAGTGGCCCTGGGGCTCAGCTGGTAAGAGCTTGCTGTGAAATCAAAAGAACCCAAGTGTAATACCCAGCACCCACATAGAAATCTGTCACCCCAATATTGAAGAGCAGATACAGGTAGATCCGAGGACCTAGCTGGCTAGCTTATAATTTAGTGAGAGATCCTATCAGGAGGAGGAGGAAGAAGAGGAGGAGGAGGAAAAGCTATCAAGGCAGACACTCCATTTCCTCCTCTGACTCCTGCATGCATGCATGAACACCTAACCCACCAATGCACATACATCACACACCACACACACACACACACACACACACATATGCACAAAAATGAAAATTTAAAACAGTGTTAGCCCTGGACATTGTAGCTCTTCAAACTATTTGCAAATATAGGTATATTTCTTAGAATACACAAATGAAATTTTAATTTTTTAAGATTTTATTTCATGTGTCTAAATGTTTTGTCTGCATGTGTGTATGTATGTGCACTACATTCATGCCTGGTACCACTGGCAATCAAGAGAAGATGTCAGAGCTTCAGAGACTGGAGGTACAAATGTTTGTGAACCACCATGTGGATGCTGGGAATCAAACCTGAGTCCTCTGCAAAAGCAACAAGTGCTCTGGATGATGAAGATATCTCTCTAGCCCCATAAATTCATTCTTTAATTAAAAAGTGTAAGTTTGTGCTTATGCAGAATGAAAAAAGTAGTTGTTGAGATGATGAGAGATAAGTAAATGTGGCTTAAAAGCTGCTGGGTCTCATAGGGCTTTGGACTGTGTTCTATAGAGCCTTTAACCTCATGAGAGATATTACAAGAAGAAAGACTTGGCATGAGGAGCAGGAAGTGGTCCTACATTAGGCAGGTGAGCTGGAGACTCCAAAGGAGCTGATCTGAATCTCAGGACCCATCTCTAGCTGTTTTCTTTGACTTCTGCAGATAATTTGATTCATCTCTAAGGCAGCCATGATGGGGAAACTTGCGGAACTGTCTTAATCAATGTCTAGCTTTCAGATAAAGCTGTACTTGGAGCAATCAAGAACAATGGTACCTCTGCTTGTTGCCCAGCTGCCTTGAGGGTACCCATGAGACAAGCACAGACTTGTCTGGTGCTCTCAGGGTCTGTGCTTTATGTTTGTGGCAAGCTGATACCTGCTTATGGGAAATTGTTGCTGGAACAAGGCTTGTGGGTCTTGCCAGAGATGGATGCTGGCAGCTTGGCAGGACCTCCTGACTTTCTATTAACTATCACATGGGGAGCAGACCTCTTCCTCCTCCTCCTCCTCTTCTTCCTCCTCCTCTTCCTCTTCTTCTCTTTCTTCTTCTTCCTCTTCTTCTTTCATCATATTTGCATCCAACTATTTTGACTTCCTTCTCTATATTGCAATAATTGCAATAATTACCAAACTAGAGAGAGCATAAAGCATTCGTTAAAACCAGGTTGTGGCCCCATCCCTTTCATAAATATATGTAGATCTGAACTGGGGCCAGAATATCTACAAGTTTCTGTCATTGCTGATAGTCTAGGAGCCCCACTTTGGAAATAGGCCCTATAACCCAACACTAAATTTCAACTCCAGTGCTCCCAGGCTCTACCCATCTTCTGTTCTTGGGCACATGTACGTGTGTGTGTGTGTGTGTGTGTGTGTGTGTGTGTGTGTGTGTGTGTGTGTGTGGTGTGTGTGCAGTACAGACACCTCCCTGTTAAAAATAAAGAATAATCTTGGTATTGCACAAAGGAATGCAAGAGCAAGATGGAACTAGCTCACCAGGCCAATTCTTATAAAACGGGTACACCAAAACCCAAAACAGTCTAGAAAAACACCAAGGACAAGATGGCTCCCACCTTTTATCTCTGATATGGGCCAGGTAATAGCATCTCCTACCACTGGTGCAGGCTCAACTTTGCAATCTAACTGGATTACCTAAAGCGCACAAAAAGGAAGGGAAAGGTTCAGGGACTAAGAGTCCTCACTGGGCTTACTGCCTTTGACATATCCTCACCAAAATTACTTATCATTGTTTATTAAACTATGTCCTTTGTATACAATATCAAATTATCCCAATAGCCCAATGTGTTTGGAATCCTAAAGCAAACTGGAAGAGAGTAAATAACCAAATTCTCACTGGTGACAGGAGGGAGATTTGATCCTCAAACCGGACATGTCCAGAAAGTTCTAGATTGCCTGGCCACACCTTTAGAGCCCAGGAAAAGTGCAGCAATGTGCTCTTCCACATTCAAAGTCCCTACATCATGTCTGACTTTGTCCATGGACCACTTCTGTTACATCTCAAACTCAGATAGGAAACTCAAGTTCAAGTTTCATTTCATCTTGATGACTGTTCCATAAAGAACAACAAAACTTGTTTTTCCCTCTCCAACTCAGAAAGGGAAATCCATTTGTGCATGTGTGTGTGCGTGTGTGTGTGTGTGTGTGAAGGTATAATAAAAAATAAAGTAAAAAATGCAAAAGTTTATAAAAAACATAAAGAAAAATGGGATTCAACTGACTGATAGGCAATAGTCACTAATATAGACATTCTGTCCTAAAGTGGTGAGAAAAGGACAAACACATCAATTACAGCCTTGTATGCAAAGGTCTTTTATTACAACACAACTGATGCCATTATATTGAAACAATCCATTATGCCCTAATAAGGAGGTAATGATATACCCAGCTTAGCCCCCCCCTCCACCATTAGCAAACAGTGTAGGCTATTTTCTTCTCAGTGTTTTACACAAAAGTGAGCATGATAATGCCTTTTTGTGTCATCTTAACATTTATTTGGCTGTTTGGTTAGATTTTTTGAGACTGTTCTCCCTCTGTAGCTGTCTTAGTCAAGGCTTCTGTTGCTGTGAAAGACACCACGACTGTGGTAACTCTTATAAAGAAAAACATTTCATTGGAGCTGGCTTACAGTTTCGGAGGTTTAGGCCATTATGCTCATTGTGGGAAACATGGCAGTGTGTAGGCAGACATGGTGGTGGAGTTACAAGGAGTTCTACCTCTTGATCCAAATACGGGTTCCATACTGGGTGGAGCTTTAACATAGGACCTCAAAGCCCAGCCCCACAGTAACACACTTCCTCCAACAAAATCACACCTACTCCAACAAGGCCAAACCTCCTAATAGTGTCACCCTATGGGCCTGTGGGGGCAAATGGCATTCAAACTACCACAGTAGCCTAGCCTGGCCTGGATCTCTTTGTGTAACCCAAAATGGGCTCGAACTCGTGGTAATCTTTCCTGCCTTGGCCTTCTGAGTGCTAGGATTACAGATGTGGGTTCCTATGTCCAGCTCATCTAAACATTTGCTATGAATAATAAAACAATATAACTTAATGATATCAACTAAATAAAAAACACTTATTAAAACATATCCCTAGTCACTTATAATACAGCAGAAAGGAAACAGATGTAGCAGGATTTACTTTCTAGAGAAGGAAAACAGATAATAAGAAAAGAAAGAAGAAATTGTAATACTTGTTCAGAGAGGGGGAAGCTGTATTCTCTCCTGCCCTTCCCCTCCCTTTTTCCTTCCCTCCCTCCCTCCCTCCTTCCCTCCATCCCTCCCTCTTTTCCTCCCTTCCTTCTTTTCTTTTGAAACAGGGTCTTTACATAGCCCAGGCTGGCCACCCTTATAACCAAACTTTAGCATTCAAGAGCCTGAGCAAAGAGGATTTTGAGTCAGAGGCTAGCCTGGGCTACATTAAATTATTGGCACTTACAAGACAGAGTCTGGATGCTGGATCTCAGTGCTGCTTAGAGGCATGCACACAGGCTTACCCTGCTCAGGCTATGCTGCAGAAATGGTCTTTACTGAAAAATCCTCTGGAGCCGTAATGGCAGCTCAGTTAAGAGCTGTGCCTTAGTTCAGTGGGTAGCTACTGAAGCATCGTGAGCTTTAAAACTGATAGGAGGAATTGGATGAGGAAATGTGGGAGGGCAGACCAGGAGAGGGCAATGACTAGACTGTAAAAAAAATAAAAGTAATCAAAAAAGAAAGAAAGAAGGAAAGAAAGAAAGAAAGAAAGAAAGAAAGAAAGAAAGAAAGAAAGAAAGAAGCTAAATATCCTTAAAAATATTTTTTCAAATTAAAAAAATCGGTTTGGACACAGTAACCCACACCTTTAATCCCAGCATTCAGGAAGGAGTTAGGCAGCTCTCTTGATGATAGACTGGTCTACATAGTAGGATTCAGGACAGTCATGGATACAAAGTAAATACATGTCTCAAAAAAAAAAAAAGTCACTTTGGAAGATTTTAGCTGTATTCAATATTTACCCAGTATTCAGGAGGCTGAGGCTGCCAATTCACAGCCAGGTTGGGGCTACATACTCCATACTGAGTTCTAGGAGAGGTAAGACTACAGACATCCAGCCCTGGCTAAAGTGAATGAATACAGTCACTTTGGTTAGTAGAGTGGAGGAAGAATGGAAGAGCACAGAAATCAAGAACATGATTCACCAGGAATTCCCAGCATCACAACAGAGATGACAATGGCCTGCATAAGGCACATAGTGGGACAGTTTCTAAAGGATCCTGTCTTTAAAAGGAAGGCTACTGTCAGTCTCAGAGGCCTGTAATGCCAGCACTTGCAAAGCAGAGGCAGGTAGGTGGATCACTGGGAGTTCCAGGCTAGCCAGGACTACACAGCAAGACCCCTTTCCCAAACAAAAGAAGCATACTAAGTAAATATGAGCTGTTTCTCGGGACACCCTGAAATTAACTCCTTTCGAGTTTTCCATTTTAACATCAGTTGGCTTCCTGTAAACGTTAAGGAGTCATTGTAACATCAAATTCTAGAGCTTAATCTTTCCAGCGTAAGCCAGATCCCTTGCACTTTCTCCCTGCCATCCACCTGCATTTCAAGATGTTCCCTCCTCAGAGGGAGAACTGATTTGCTTCTAGCTTGCAGAGAGAGAGGTGAAATCATGCTTGCTCCCTGAACAACACTATGTAATTTCCCTCCACGAAGGGTCAACAGGAATGATCCTGCTTGTATCATTTTATAAAACCTGTGTCTAATCACATGAATAGCAGGTACCACGTCTACATTTATTCTGCCAAAAGGGTAACATCAAAATATCTTGAAGAGATTGCAGGCATTTTAGTGCTAATTTTACTACAGTATTAAAACCTTGCAAATAGCTTCCAGGTGCATACACTCCATCTCCTCAACCTAGGCAATTCAGCTTCCGGCACTTTAGAGGATGCCCTAACTGCCTCTCCTTATAGCTGTATCTTCTGCATCCCTAAGCAAGTAGTCCCTAAACTTCTCAGACTATCCCTAAGACCCAAGAAGCAATGGGGACCCATTGATTCACCTTCACAGGACCCACTTCTCACCCATGAGAGAAGCATCCTGTCCACTAGCTGAGTCTACAAGTATTGATATAAAGAGGGAGAGAGAAAGTAGGTGTCTGTCTGTCTACTGGTGAGTGCTTCCACTGGGTGGCAGGTGCCTCTGCAGTCAAACCTGGGTCCTTCCCATGTGTACTCTCAGAGCTGAGCATGGCAACTGGTCATAATACAAAGTACCTATCTTTCCTCTAAGTGGATGGAGTCTGGTGCTCACCAATTCATATTCTGCCTTCTAGTTTCTGAACGAAACTGAGGAGAAACAGAAAGATTAGGCCACTCCTCACCCCTAACCAAATCATCTTCTTTAAAATTCTCATGAAAACTGTATCAGCCCAGCAACTAAGGAGGCATATAGTTCAGATGCAGGAGACCACAGATTCAATCCCTGACACTTTTACTTTTCAAGATCCAGGAGTACTATAGCAGTCTACCTCTCGCCTGGCCACCTTTTCCAGCATTCAGGAGGTAGAACCATGAATAAATCTTCGAGTTTGAAGCCAGCCTAGAGCTCCAGGACTGCCTGAGCTATGTAGAGAGCCCTGTCTCAAAAAAACAACCAACCAACCAACCAACCAACCAATCAACCACAAAACCCATAAAAAGCACCCAGGCTCTAATATAGGAATGAAAACCCAGGAAGGCTGAGATGTACCTCAGCTGGTAGAGCACTTTCTTAGAATACAGAAAGCCTTGGGTTCTACCCCAGCACCTCATGAACTGAGTATGATACTGTACCCATGTACATGGGGGCATAGAGGCAAAGGGTTATTCGACTATATAGTGAAATCAGGACTAGCCTGGCTTTGTGAAACCCAGTCTTTAAACAAAACAATGCAGAGCTCTGTCATCTGAGTCTTGGGTGTGGCCCTACAGGAGGTGACACACCCCACTGTCTAGCCAAGAACAAAGCAGGAAGGTGGACCAGGTTTATGTTTCATAGAAAGCAAAGTCTTCACGTCCAGAAAAAAATCTTGTCTTAGCTGGTAGCTAATCACAACAAAATTTGGATGAGGTCACTGTGGTTGCCAGAAACTAGATGCTAACCGAGGCCTCCTCCTTCAGACTGTGAGATACCTGAGGCTGACTTGTGCATCCTCTAAAGCTCCTCTGTGCCCCTGGCACACCAAACCAAACCAAACCGAACCGAACCAGCTACACTTCCCCTCCCCCTCCCAGCATGACCAGGCTGCATCTTTTGACCCTGTCTTCCTTTACCTGTCCTTTAGCCTCTGGAAAGGAGACACTTGATATGCAGTTGTTTGAACCTTCGTCATTTAGCTGCAAACCAACACTTATCCAATGTTCAAAGTCCCAAAACCATTTTTACTTAAAACCACACATTTTCCCCATACAATCTGAATTTCTTAGAGTGAGGGAGCAAGTGAGAGAGAAGGACATTTTTGATGTTATAACACTAATGTTAGAAATATTAGCCTTACCTAGCCTTTATAGAACATTTTATATTTATAAAAATCTAGTATAAACTTACTAGTAAAAATTGCCAGATTCAGCCATGGAGGTGGCACGCGCCTTTAGTCCCAGCACCCAGAAGACAGAGGCAGGTAGATCTCGGAGTTTAAGGCCAGCCTGGTCTACAGAGTGAGTTCCAAGATAACCAGGACTATATAGACACATCCTGTTTAGTGGTGAAAAAACAATCCAGATTCCTTACTTAACTTTATGCCTCCTTGAGATCTTCCTCATCAAAAAACCCAAAAACTCCAAATTAAAGAATTTAAAATGTCCTGCCTTCTTTGCATAAGCTTGGAGCCTTTTGTTCATTGAAATATGGAAGTATCCAGCCTCATCATTAAAATTACTGAAGAGCATAATTCAAACTCCTGGCCTGTCCACTGAAGTTACCAAAAATGGTAATGCATTGCTGGTGTGAGAGCCCAGAGCAAGGAGGCAAAGCCAGTTCTGGCTGGGTTCTGGGAGGTTGGACGAACTTAAGCCTGAAATAGCTGTGGCAGACAGAACTCTGTCTTAGCTTAGAGATGCCTGTCCACTAGGCCTCTGAGTTCAGCATCAGGAAGCTGTCAAATGCAGCCATCTGTGCTGCTCCCTTCCACAGAAAGGCCCTTTGTGGGGGATGCTGACACCCAAGGGTAACAGCAGGAATACCGACTGCCCTTCAAAGTGTGGAATCCCCTCAGACACTGCACTGTTGAACAGGAGGCAGAATCGTGGCATCTCCACCTTCATCATCGCCTGTGTTATGGAGGATCATCTATCCATTTTTCTGAGCCCTGTTTGCAATATGGGTGACAGAGGTTTTGAACTCAATTGTTTTTATTTTCTTGTTCACTTTGTAATTAAGAAAGTTCTCCAGGTTCTTATTAATTCTGTCCTGGAAGTAAACCATGATACAAATGGTTGTTGAATGGTGTCCTGGCTGGTGTTATGTCAACTTGACACAGGCTAGAGTTATATGAAAGGAGGGAGCCTCAAATAAGAAGATGCTAACAATAAGATCCTTCTGCAGGGCATTTTCTTAATTAGTGATTGATGGGGGAAAGGGTACAGCCCATTGTGGGTGTGGCTATCCCTGGGCTGGAGGTCCTGGGTTCTGTAAGAAAGTAGGTCTAGCAAACTAAAGGGAGCAAGCCAGTAAGCAGCACCCCTCCATAGCCTATGCATCAGCTTCTGCTTCCAATGTGGAAGTGTAAAACCCTTTCCAACTTGTTTTTGGTGATGGTATTTCATCATAACAATAATAACCCTAGCAAAGACGAATGGCAGTGATAAACCTTATTCTTGCTCAGTTTGGACATACTGTTTCTGTATGATAGGTGTTTGGTACTAGGGGTTTGACCCAGAGACTTGGGCATCCAAGCAAGTGCTCTGCCACTGAGCTACATCTCCAGACATGTGTGTGGTTTTTGAGACAGTGTCTCAGTTGACCAGGTTGGTCCGAAACTCACTATGTAGCTGAGGCTAGTCTTGAAATCCTGATCCTCCTGCCTCAGCCTTCCAGATGCCAGGGTTCCATCATGTGTCTCTCTGTCTCTCTGACTGTGTCTGTGTCTGTATCTGTGTGTCTGTCTCTCTCATCTCTCTGTCTCTCTCTCTGTCTCTCTCTCTGTCTCTCTGCCTCTCTCTCTGCCTCTGTCTCTCTCTGTCTCTCTCTGTCTCTCTCTGTCTCTCTGTCTCTCTCTCTCTCTCTCTCTCTCTCTCTCTCACACACACACACACACACACTTATACACTTACACACTTACAGGCTGACTAGAAATACTTTGTGAAAGTCGAGAACATTACCACACTTCAAGAAGAAATACTTTTTCTGCTCATCCTGCTTGCCAGAGTGGAAAGATCCAAGAACCACCTCTCTCTGTCTAGAAGTGAGTCTCTTATTGAATATAGAAGGTATTCTCATACAAGGCAGGCCTTAGGTGGCAGCCTGAAGAACATAAGAGCATATAGGAGTGGCTGTGGTACAACCCAGCGCCAGGTGGGCAGTGTGCCCTTGGCTCCCCTGCCTGGTATTACTCTGCAGTCACACAGAACCTCAGATAGCTCATTTTTCTTATCCCTGCCTTAGCCAAGTTCCCTGCATTTGGTTTTTTGATCTTTCTGCTAAAATCAATCTCATCTAATTATCTTCTGTTCCACTTCTTTGAACCCCTTCCAGTTGCTTCTATTTCTCAAGTGTTTAATATAGAATCTGGGTGAAGTTCCGGCTGAGTCAGGTAGAGGCAGCTGCTTACCTCTTTAAGGAGCTAAGATGCTTTGCCAAGGAACCCTTCGCTGGAGTGCCGAGTGAGCCTGGCGCACAGGTGGCACACAGCAAGTACTACCCATGGGAAGAATCCATTGCGACCAATTCTAAATGGCTGGTACATTCCATCTGGCACTTAATGTACTTGACCCCCACCCACCGCTCTAAACTCTTTCTGGTCTTTGTTTTTGTTTGTTTGTTTTCCTAGTCTAATACTTATTTCAGTGATTATTTCTTTGATAGTTTGTGCATTAAAAAAAAAGTTAAAATCCCTTCGATTTCTACTCACATATTTAATTAATTTAATTCATGTGATAGGAATTAGACAGATTAACATTATTTATGACTTACCCCCTTTTATTCCTTTCTGGAAATTACTCCTAGTCATGTTAATATTCTCTTGTTTTTAAATTCTATTAGAGTAGATTGGCCTTGGCCTTGGTTAATTTTTGGTTAATGAGCTACGGAGCAACATTCATGCTACTTCCATTGCAACACAGGTTTGGGCTGAGAAGATGAAAAATGGGGGTCTTAAAATGATATTATTTGGAACTCGCTTGCAAATAACCCAGTGGGGTGAGCGAGGTGAGGGGTTCTGGGGGAAATGGAGTTGCTGAAATGGGAGAGAGCTACAGGGAACTCACCCTGCTCTGATTATGTAAGTGCTGCAAATGTTGCCATGTTTTAAAAATGTTTTAAAAAGGAGTGTCGGATTGTTTTTAAGGCACAGAAAATGGTATAAGTAGGCTGAAATGAAACTGATCCCTCTGAATTATTGGAGAATTTACAGACACAGTAGGCCTCTGGCACCCTCTCCCCGGTCATTGATATGTGAGAGGGCTTCAGCAACTTTTGCTTACTTCAAGATTCAGCTAAAGCTTCTCTTTTCTTTGGAGGGTTTTCTAAACCACCCACATTGAGTTGAATGCCTCTCTGGCATTTTTTTTTTTTTATACACCACTCTTTGATAATGCCTCCCCTGAGACTTAGAACCTTGACTGTAATCTCTGACATCCTTATTGACTGTAATTGTTGACATCCCTGTTGACTGTAATTGCTGGCATCCTTTTTCCTTCCTAGTTCTCTGAGCTCTTTGGCCTCCTTCAATTCTCTCTCCAGAATCCAGTGCCTGACACATAGGTATCTGGATAAATGGACAACAAAATAACCAGAAGAATGTGCACACTATGTTATCTCCTTGAGGCTGCAGCTTCCTATACAAGGACCTCCTGCCATCTCTCCATCTTCCACCTTTTGGCATTCCACTTCCGATTGATGACCCAGCTACCAACCAGTTGTCCCTGCCTTGGCTAAATCCTAGCTGTTTGGTGTTTCAACTAAGGATCGTGTTCTACAGTGTGATACACACTCACTTTTTGATAATTCTCAGCTACATGTGTTTTGACAGTCTTCTATTTATATTCATACATGTATGCATGCATACATACATACATACATACATAGGTACACTGGAAAGAGGAATTGGTGATAAATAAACCTGTGATTTCACAGAGAATATCATTTATTCTCTGTGAACACGTGCTGTGTTAACCAACCTTACCCAGCCTCATAAGTCAGACACAAAATGCTTGGGTGTCACCATAGATGCTCCAAGCTCTATAACTGAACTCTTGGCCATGCCTGTTAGAAGTTGACAGTGAAATCACAGATGTACTTTGTATGTATACACAGAATGTTCACTTTCTGAAACTGCAAAGTATAAACACATGCACTTTCCTTATGAGACAGCATCTCCTATAGCCCAGGTTACTTTGAGGTCATTATGTAGCTGAGCCTGGCCTTGAACTCCTTCCTGGTCTTTCTGCTTCTATCTCCCAAAGGCTGGAATCACAGGATTGTGCTTCTACATGTAAACAGAATTAAAACACAGGAAATGGTTAAACATCTTTTGGGCTCTCCACCCATTTCATCACATTACCTCAGAGTTTTAGCATGGGTTAATCTAAAAGCTAGCAGATTGTGTCAGTGATGTGAATTCTTATCTTGGTCAGTAATAATCCAGCAAGAGAGCCAGTGTTGATGCTTCTGTTTAATGTATTGTGTTTCTCAAGTGCTGTGTTTAGCCTTTTTACTTATAAAAGGTTGTTAATAATACTGCTTATATAAAATTCACTGTTTCATCAAGTCTAATGTGTTACTGATATGTAAAGCATGTCATTATTTTAGGTGTCATTAAGAAAAGCCATGGAACTGGAGAGGTAGCCCAGTGGTGAAGAACACATACTGCTCTTCCCAAGGACCTCAGCTCAAATCCCAGCATGCACTCCAAGCAGCTCACTACTGCCTAAAATTCCAGTCTCAGGGGATCTAACACCACCATCTTCTGGCCTCTGTGACACACCAACATTCACATGCACTTATCCACGCCACTCCCTGTCCCACATACACAAAATTTTGTAAACAGAGCAACAATGGGCTGGGAGGTGTGCCCCGCAGGCCAACAACTTGAAGAGTGTGTGAGGCCTTGGGTTTAATCCCCAGCACTGACTGACAACATTTCTGCTATTTATCAATCATAATTTCAAGGGCTGCAGCTCAGTAGTAGATCTGAGTCTAGCACTGTAATAATAACAATGGGCAGGATGACATTGATTTCGAGATACCTAATGTCTAAAGTGTGGATTCAAATTGATGAAATAAAGAACCTGCAGGCTACTTCTACTTTAGCAAAGGGATATTTGTACTCTATTGATAACAGTTATATCAAGTTTTCCTTTTGAGTAAGTTTATTTGGGGGTGTTGCAGGGCTGAGGCGGGATTTCTCTGTATAACTTTGGCTGTCCTGGAATGCTCTTCATAGAGCAGACCAGGCTGGCCTTGAATTCTCAGAGATCCTCATGCCTCTGCCTCCCAAGTGCTGGTATTAAAGGTGTACACCACCATGCCTGGCTGTGAGTTTAATTATAAAATGAGCCAACTTAAAGAAAACTATAATACAGACTACGATATAGCAGGACCCCAGAGGTGGAATACAGGTCTTGGCCCAACTGCTGTATGGCTCCATGTGTGTCAGAGCTCTGACTGCTTCACAGAAGAGCATAAGAAAATGGTTTGTGTCTCAGCTGAGGAGTATAACTATACAAAGAAAGTTCTAGAAAGTAGACTCATTGCATATTCTAGAACAATCCCAGACTTGCCTGGATTTAAATAATGGCATTTATTTATTTAAATAATTATTTAATAATTATTTAAATTATTATTAAATAAATTATTAAATAATTTATTTAAATAATGGCATATTCAGAGACCTGCTTCAGTTTGAATTCTTTCTCTAACAAGGAAGGGGAAGGGATCCTTTTTAATTTTAAAAATTGATTAATTATTAAAGAAAACTGGCTAACAAAACATTTGGTTTCTGAGATTATCAAATCAAATCATGGTCACTTTCTTTTCTTATAATTGATTTGCCACTTGGAATAGATTAATGAGGAACTTCTATCAGAATATATTTCACTGAGAACATATAAGAAGTGGATGCTGTCTTATTCCTGGAATAAGGAAAGGGAGAAGAGAATGGCTTTGGTGGAGTTTGAGTTTGGGAAGCTACAGCATCTACTTGGGCTCTCTAGCCAGTACATGGATTTGTGCTTCTCGGCCTCCTAACTCCTACTGCACCCAGCCATGCTTTCAACGCCAGGGCACAGTGGCAGCATTTCTCAGAGAGTTCAACAGCATCCCTTGTTTTAATCTGCATTTATTCTTGAAGGTTACTATGAGTCGTTAGCCCCAATGCAACAAAGTGGGAGGTCATACAAGTCATGCAGGCTCTGCTGCATGCACACAGCCAGCTTTTGAAAACTTCCCTGCAAAGGTTCTAATGTAAGTGTAATTGAAAGAGAGATGGAATACATATGCATATGCTAATAAAGGGATTCTTTGTAGTCAGCAGATATTCACATAATAATTGAGCGTCAGTGAACCTGTTACAGTATAATGAAATGTAAAGGTCTTAAAAAATCATATATAGGCCATTGGCTATTAGTATGATTTTAAAAATATAATCAGTAACAATTAGCAAAGTCTGTAATACATCTGCAGCTGTTTCTGCTGCCTGGGACTAATGATGCTAGAAACTGTTCTAAATTGTAATGCCTCTCTCTTCTTAAATTCTTTGTTTAGGGGTTCTCTCATGGAATAACTTTATAAGGAGTATTTTCTGATGTTTTTTAAAGCCATTAACATTGTACACTAAATTTTAAAAGTTAGACATAGAAAAATAAATTTAGAGGAATACTCAAGTCCAAGAACTTTTCTTTAAGCAGACACACTGGTCAAAGGGTCAAATATCAAGGCAAAAGGAGGTGGGGTGGCATGGGCTAGAAACATTGATCCAAACGTAAAGAACTTGCTGGACAAACATGAGGGTTTCAGTTCAGATCCTCAGAACACGCTTTAAATGCCCAGACTGCATGTGCATGTAGACCCAGTGCTTGGGGGATGGCTTGTGGAAAACGGAGACTGAAGGTTTCCCTGGCCAGTCAGTCTAGTAAGAACAGTGAGGTAGGTCCAGTTTCAGAGACCCTGTCTTAAAAACTAAAGTGTAGAGCAATAGAAAATACTGAAAGTTGACCTCTGGCCTCATTATATGTATACACATATACATCTATACAGCCATACATGATAAATTAATTTTGTCTTAGTGTCTCTCTGTGTGTTTATGAAAGAGAGCGAGAGTGAGAGAGAGAGAGAGAAAGAGAGAGAGAGACACAGAGAGAGACAGAGAGACAGAGAGAAGGATGGAGGGATGGAGGGAGGAAGAATTTTACATCATTCTGTCTGTCCTGGTACTTGTTGTATAGCCCAAGCTGGCCTCAAATTTGTAGAGGCCAGCCTGTCTCTACCTCCTCAGTGCTGGGATTATGTCCAGCCTTTGTCTTGGAGTCTAAATGTCAGGTTCTCCAGGGTTTGGGTGCAGGCCATTTGCTGAGAGACAGTAAGAGAGGAGATAATGAGTAGAATGTATAAGTCTGCTTCTATGGGGCACAGAATAGATTTCATCCTAGAGGAGACCTGTGAGTCCTGTGGCCAAGCAAACACAGCAGCTGGAGGGAGGCATCAAGACCTGCTTAGAGAAAAAGTAGCTCATAATTCCATTTGATGGTGTGAGCAGAAGGGAAGAGGCCAGAGTGGCTTCCACATGTGTACCATGAACAACAGAGTAGAATGTTACAAAGGCATAGAATTTCCCCTCCTGATACCCCAAACCTTAACAATGTAGAAGGAAGATGAAAAGATTTTTCACTTAAATTTTTTCTTTACCTTTTTCTTCAGCTTTTAGCCTGGAAAGTTAAAATGCCAACTGTGTGACATATTTGCATAGAATCAATTTTCCATTAAAAATACATAAGCTTTTAAGATATTGCTCCTTCTGACCTTTTCCTCTTAGTCAGCTTCCTGTAGACAACACAGATGAATTCCCTCACTCTAGGCTGGTTCCCTTCTCCTTCTTTCTTTCTTCTTTCTGTCTTTTGATTTTTTTTTTTTTTTTTTTGTACTAGGGAGCAAACCCAGACCTTCACAATGCTATTATTTGACTAACTCTAATCCAAATGTTCTATTTATCTTTTTATTGGTTTATTTTTTTCATGTGTATGGGTGTCTTTGCCAGTTCATGTATCTGTGTACCACATATGTGCAAGGCCCCTAGAGACCAGAAGAGAGTGTCAGGTCCTCTGGGACTGGTATTACAGAGGGTTGTGAGGCACCATTGTGAGTGCTAAGAATCAAACCCATGTCCTCTTAACTACTAAGACATCTCTCCACCCCTCTATCTTTTTTTAAAAGAAATAACGATAGTCCAGCATGGTGGTTTATGCCTCTAATCCCAGTACTGTGAGGAAAGCAGATCTCTGTGAGTTTGAGGCCAGCCTGTTCTCCATAGTGAGTTCCAGACCAGCCAGGGCTGTTACATGTGAGACCTTGTCTGACAACAAAAGAAGTAGTTATACTTTCCCTTGTGACTTTTATAAATTAATCTATTCCTCTAAATGTTAACAGTCTCTTAATGTGTTTTCTGTGATTTTTAAATTTACTACATGCTGCTTTTATTGATCCATTTTGGTTGGGACATTTGAGAGCTTATTTAAACTAAGTAGCTTTGAACTTACAGAGCGATGCCACCCAATGTACATACCTTCATCTGAAACTTTGGGTGAATTTGGATAAAATGAACGTCTTTCGAAAAGTTCACTTCAAACTTGACAGATATCTTCTAACTTGGCTGGGACACTTGGAGAGTGAAAACTTAGTGTTGACAGTTAGGCCAAGATAGCAGGGATGGAGCAGGACCATCCATGAGAAATAGCAGAGATGAAGCAGGACCAACCACACAAGATAGCAGGGATAGAGCAGGACCATCCACACAAGATAGCAGGGATGGAACAGGACCATCCATGAGAAATAGCAGAGATGGAGCAGGACCAACCACACAAGATAGCAGAGATAGTGCTGGGTCATCCATCCAGTATAGCAGGAATGGAGGAGGACCCTCCACATAAGACTTAGAAGATGCCAGTTCTTCAGCTCTGATTGCAGACTTAGACTGTGGGAGGCTAGAGCTAAGAACTGAAGTTCAAGTGATGATACAGAGATGGGTAAAGAATGAAGCTGCTTTTGGATTTGCATTTGAAGTTAACAATGATGCAATGAGTGCCCCAGCACTCCCTGTTGCCCCTAGTGCCCATTCTGTGCATCTGCCTGATTCAGGCATCCGGGTCACAGCACATGAAGCTTTAGCAGTTTCTAGGCTCAGACAATTTCATGCAGTTTCCATTTCACAAGGATGCTATTGGGCCAGAGAGCTGCACGGATGACCTCATCCATGAATGCAGGGCTGCTTAGAGCCAGTGCTAATGCTCTTGGAAAAGCTCCTTCCTGCTCCACAAGCTGTGTTCCCTGTGTATGGCATTGGCAATGGCAGCAGCCAAGTCATATCAGGAAGTGACCAGAACAGTTCTCACATCTCCGAGCCTCTTGCAAAGATGCTCTTTGGCAAGCATAAGATAGAAACACAAGACACAAGGCCTTCGAGGCAGCTTCTTGTTTACTGGGGCCAAATGATACCAGCTCCTGTGCCCATCACTTAGGAGGCTACTGTGAGCGCTTGGAGTAAGTGTACCTATAACTGTCCCCGGATTGTCCTTCATGATCTTCTGAGTTATACCTTCCAGTGATGCTCAAAAATGTTAGCTCAGGGTTGCTTCCAGACTTACTTTTCAACTTTAAGAACTTTAAGACTGTGGAAGATAATGGCAGAAAACTCCCACAAGAGGAAAGTTCTGGCAGTTGACTTAGTTCTTTCCATCTGAGGTATGGCCTTTTTAGAAGTATAGCATGCTCCCTTTCTTGTTCTTGTCAAAAGAGAGCAAATTTCTTACTAATGGAATCCCAGCATGTGCACTGCACGTTCCTAGAGGGTATAACTCACGCTGTTGTCTACATGAATAGTGTCAAATGGTCCCACCCATAGGGACTATTGTTCAGGTAAGGGCCTGATGGACATCTTTATGTGATGTTTCTCTGATAAAGATACCATCTTTGCTGCTCTTAGCCGTTTGGATCACTAATGCCTACAAACCATGCAGGGTAATCTTCATTATAAACATACATTCCCCCCTATTTCTGTAAATATCAAAACCGTTAGTCTAGGGGTCCTGTGGTCAGGTTTGGAAAACATGTTACTGGGTATATTTTGTAAGTACTATTGTCATTGGGGAATGTATACTGTACAATCACATCGTCTAATGGAAACTCAAAACCTTTACGATGTTTTCTTATTTGCTTTATGTATTCTAATTATTTGTGTGTGATGAGGGGGAGTGTGCCGTGGTATATGTGTGGAAGCCAGAGGGCAACTTTATGGAGTTGGTTCTCTTCTTCCACCTCTTCAGGAGCGAACACAAGTTGTCAGGTTTACACAGCAAATTCCTACACCCGATGAGCCATCTCTTGCTGGCCTAAGAGATGAGTTTTAAATAGACATTTCTATTAAAATATAGCACTGCCAATGGGGGAGGGAGAAACTACCATCTTAGATATACTGAAGCTCCATCTCTCTAATGTATACACAGATAAGCTAGTAAGTGAAAACTGACTCTTGGTGGAGATACCATGTACCCAAGACAACCTGCCTCGCCTGTTAGCAGACATACTTTTGTTTTGGATTAATGCACAAATGAACTTGTTATCTTTTTCTTTTTAACTTTATTGATTTTTTTGTGAATTTCACATTGTGTACCCCAATTTCACTCTTTTTTCTGTCCCCCTAATATCTGTCCTCAGCCCTTACAACACCCCCTTGCCAAAGGAGAATAAAATAGGATAAAAAGTTCTTGTTGTGGAAGCTGTGGTGTGTCACACCATAGACCACACATCTCTACTTGCAAATGTTCATTGCAATGAATCACTAGTTTGTTTCAAGGCCTCGGGCTTCTGCTATACCATCAATATTACATTCTCACTGGGACTCCTTTTAGATATCTTGTCATTGTCTGGTGTCATGGAGATCCTGCAGATCTGCACAACTGACCCTTCCTGTGCTCCAGCAGATCAGTAGATGTCGGAGTAGACCAACTCAAAGCCCTGGATCTGGGCCTGGGCCAAAGCTGAGTTGGTCAGCCTGCTCGCTCTCTGGAGCCGTCGATACCACAAGTACTAGTTCACCTAATGTTGCAGCCAGCAAGGGGTCAGTCAGCTCTCACCTGTACCTTAGCCACCAGGGCCAGCTCTACTGTGCTGCACAGGTGAGGTGCAGGGCCCATTCTTCCTGGTCCTACAGCTAGTAAGGGGAGGGGCCAGCTCTCCTGCTGTCCTGACTTCAGGGCCAGCTCTCCAGCCTGTTACCTGCAATAGTGAGGGGTAAAGGGGAGGGGGTGGGGCAGAAATGAGGCATCTTTTGATAAGAAAGGTGATAAAAAAGACTGAGAGACAATTTTGCATCCCATTTTCCATCTTTTCTAGGATGAAATCCGTAGGGTCTCTAGACTGGAAGAAGCCTGTTTTCTTCCAGACATTTAACCAAACCCTGCTATTTGCCAAATGCCTTCAACAGGCAGTCCGCCCTCTTTCATCTGCAAACTGTGGTCATAAAGTTGTTTAGAGACTGGGCTGGAAACAAGGCCCAGATGTTCTACATCTAGGACACTTCGTCCTACAGAGCGGTTCAGTATCCCCAGAGCTACACACAGGTGATGAAACAGCAGAACATCTGTGTCCTGAGTGTGACTTGCATGGAATTCACACAATAAAGATGAAACTAACCCTTCACTAGCCAACTCCTTGTTAGTATACCAGCCACAATGTAGAGAAAATTAAGTGTCAGTGCTAATTATTTCAGCACTAGCTTGGAGAATTTTTTTGCAAGTGTTTTGCCCTACTCACGCCCATTATAACACATGTATTTCAAACAGATCCTTTCTCAGATACTGCCTTCACAAGTTAAAATCCTGGAAACAGCACTAGCCCTGAGGGGCGTGGCCATCTCAGCCACACTGTTTTATTGTGGATCCAGTTTCCTACCTGTGACAAACAAAAACCCAAGCTGACCTTAAAGACAATTTTTTGAGGGGGGAGATAGGGGAGGAACTTATCACTTTAGCCGGCAGCAACATGATATTTCCTTTCCTGAAGCTATCTTTATTTTTTCTTTAAAACTTGTTTGTTTTTCAAGACAGAGTTTCTCTGTGTAGCTCTGGATGTCCTGGAACTTGCTCCAGACCAGGCTGGCCTCAAACTCAGAGATCTGCCCGCCTACCTCTTGGACTGGAATCCACCCCCCCCCCTTTTTTTTTTTTTTTTAAAGATTTATTATGTATGTGAGTGTTCTATTTGCATGTATGCCTTCATGACAGACGAGGGCATCAGACCCCATTAAAAATGATCCTGAGCTACTATGTGGCTGCTGGGAATTGAACTCAGGACCTCCAGAAGAACACCCAATGCTCTTAACTGATGAGCCATCTCTCCAGCTCCACCCATCAACACTTCTTATTTTATTTGTATGAGTGTTTTGCCTGCACTATGAATGTGTACCTCAGATATAACATGCTCCTGAAGGCCAGAAGAGGGAGATATTGTGAGCAACCTATAGATGCTGAAAATGGAATGCATCTCTCCAGCCCCTATAGTCTTCCTTTCACAGCTTAATATCCTAATTTGCTGAATATCGCTGAACTTAAGAGGCCAAGCACTGTACCAGCCAGCTTCCTCAAACACAAATACTGCCCACACAGTGATTCCAAGTAGGAGACAGAGCTAGCCTGAGAATGCTGCAAGGAGACCCTTTCTGACATTTTTCCCCCTAGTAAATTGATCCACCTGGGACCAAGGTCTACTGACCTTGTAGATGAGAGAATACGAATAAAAATTCTAAACCCAAACTACCCAGTGTCAAGATCTGGCTCAGCTGCCTACTTTACCAGTTTGTGACATTGGGCAAATTACTTAATATCACCGTCCTTGACCACTTCACATACAAATGAGCAGGAAAAGTTTCCTCGCAGAAATCTTGAGGACCAAAGAAAGAAAGTCTTTATGACTCAAACAACAAATGTCTATCAAGTCATTATTTCTTTCTCAGCCCTGCTGTTCACAGAGCTCAGAGTATCTTCTTTTCTACACCAGAATCCCATCCCACTTAAGGACTTTCAAATCACCATAGCAAGGTATAAAGATACAGTTACACTTTGTTTTTTAAGTAAGTTAGAACAAGAGTTTTCAGACTAGGTCTAAAATTTGGAACCTTTGGTTGAGGCCAATGATAAGCATGAAGGCCTGAACCACAGGCTCTCTCCTCTGGATTGTCTGAGCCTGTGTCACCACCCTGTTTTAGACCATTTGAGGAATCGAACTCAGGGCCTCTGGTATGCTAGATCAGCCTTCTAACCATTGAACTACACCTCTAGCACCCTAGAATAAAATACTCATAAAATAAACATTTCGTGAAACTTATATTTGTTTTTAAACAGATGTATGACATGGATTGTGATATAAAATGTAATTCTATGAGGCTACTAGAGAAGCAGATTAAACAGCAACACTGATAGCATGTATCACACCGCAGTGGATGCCATGGGCTCAGAGACGTGTCCTCTGATCTAAGTGAGCAGGAAGAATCCAAACCTTCCAGGAGGAGGTGTTATGTTGGCTGAGACTTATGATTAAAAAAAAAAAAAAGTTGGTTGGAAAAGTTGGAGGTGGTGATGGAAAGCAGACCCTTTAGAGGCAACCCTTGTGGAGTTTTGGTGGTCAGCCTTTCCTAGGCTGCATTCCTAGGAAGGCTACGCTTGGCTGCATACAATGGTCAGGACTACTTCAGAGTGCAGTACTTGTGAGGGCAGTTGGTGGTCAAAAGGGACTCTTAATCTAGGCAGAAATGACAACACTGGATTGACAGGGAAGGTTCTGGAAGTAGGCCTCTCCTCTTGTCCCATATTTCTGATGTCTGATTCACAGAGGTTTTAGGGCACAGATCTAAGGAAGAAGGCAGCAAACTAACTTGAGAGGAGCCTCCCTAAAGAGGAAGAAGACAGGACTTTTAGATCACTTTGCAAATCATTTCTCCACCCTACTGGACCTAACTGCTCACTATTGCTGTCTTGAAGTTGGCAGGCCTTCCTGTTCCAGAGTGGGAGCATTCTTGGCAGGGGGTGGAAGTCTGGAAACAGAATGGTAACTGGGCTGGCCAAGCACTTTCCATGGATAGAGGAGAAAAGGAGGCTTGGTACTTCCCATCTGATCCAGATTATCTGGTCAGAAAGTAATGTGAACGAACAGATACATTCCAAAATGTTTATCATGGTATTTGAAATGCCATGCATTTCTGACAGTGTATTTACCTTGCCAAATGTTTTAATTAGGTTTCATTTTACATTTCCTGATCACAGACCACAGAGCGGCCAGGGAGTTAGTGGGCCAGCTGTGTGGGTGGGTGGCTCCGGAGGTCCTGGTGCTTAAAAACTGGGCTGTCACTATAATGCTCCTGTCTGTCACTCCAGCTGACAAATATTTGTTCACTTGCATCTGCCACAGAGTACGTAGCTCCGTGTATGTGTGTGTACTGTATGCATGTGTGTATACACGTGAATGCAGGTATACCTGCCTGGGTAGGAATGTGTGAGGTCAGAGGTTGACATTGCCTTATGACGTCAGCTTATTTTGAAATTCTTTTTTCTCTGAACCTAGGGCTTGCAGTTTGGGGTAGCCTGACTCCCACTATCAGGGATCTGTCTGTCTTCATGTCCAACCCCAGCATATTGGGGTTACAGGCAGCACCCAGATCCTGGCTTTTATAGAAGGTACTTTACTGGCTAAGCCATTTCTCCAGCACTCGGGGTAGCTTTTTTGACCTAAGCTTGGTCATGACCCATGGTGATCTTTTGGGCAGTACTTGTGCCCATCTATGCCACAGAACACAGGACCACCTGCATACCTGTCAGCGGCAGCCAGCATTCTTCTGCACCCTCACATCAAAACATATTTGGGGCACTAAGCAGGCTGTTTACAGATGTTCATGTGAATTATATTTTAAGTCCTAACCAGTCCCTTTTGTCTGAAGCGCTGGACAGACCAGAGGCCTCTTTTCCTGTTATTCACAGGATTGCTGCTTCCAGACAAGGTTTGATTACATTTCCCGGCCAGGGGCTTACCTAAGAGAGGAAATCACTGAGACAAAGGGTCTCTGCACCAAGTCTCCCACAAGAGCCTTGATGGCTGGGTGGCAGCCACTCCCTACCCAGGAATCCCAAGTATGCCTCTGCTCCTCCATTTGGAGGGTGCCAAGCAAGGGTTGGGGTTTGGTCCAGACTAGTCCTGCTGGAATAAATTAGTTACAGGCCTAAATCTGGTAGTCCAAGGAAACTCTCCATTTCACTGTCGAGTTAAGCACGCTTCCATTCTCACCACAGAGGAGGCATTTCCTAGCTAACTTCTCACAGGGCAAGAGTGTTCAGAGGAAATATTTAGTCCTTAAAAGGTATGCTGCAACCCGTCCACGTCATCCAAGCGAATAGTTTCACATCATCCAAACTTCTTCCTAAAAAGAAGGGTTGGCAAGTTCAGGTAGCCCGTGTATGGTCTTGGAAACTTTCCCATAGATTTTTAAAAAAATTATTATTATTCAATTCCCTGAAAAAAAAAAAAAAAAACAACCAAGTAAGCAAAGCCAACCAGTGTACTAGGTGCACCACCACTCGGGTCTTTCTCCTTTACAATCTTCTGGGTCGGTTCTGTTGGAAGGGATGTCTGGCCCCACCTTCAGGGTAGATCTCCACCCCACTTCCTGACCTCCACGTTCGCTCACACCGTCCCTGCTCACACTCTATCTCCTAGCGGTACACACACCTCGCTGAGGTCACCCTCAGTGCCGCTGGGAAGGGGAAGGAAATATGAGCAAAAGCAACAGGTTCCACCCACTGCCTGAACTTGGAAGTGGATATCAGGGCGCGGTGAAGGAGAGGAAGCGGGTATGGGGAAGGTAGAAAGGAAATGACAGGGTCTGACCACTGGTCACTTGAGCTCCTACGAGGCTTGTGTATTTGCTTGTGAGGATGACAGGAGGTCCTTCTCAGGGTCACTTGGGGACTTCCCCGTGGACTGGGAGGTATCAGGTCCGCGTGGCCCTGCAGGAGGCTTTGCTTGGGTAAAGCGCTCAGCCAAGAGGCCTTGAGGTGCGTTCGGCACAGATCCCTTCCCCAGGGCGCGGTCCTTACACACGGCGGGGGCAGTGAGCCGAGCGCCCGTACCCTCCCTCCGCCCTCGCCTCTCCGCGCTCTCCTAGCCGGCTTCTAGCTCCAGCCTCCGGCGGGGAAAACCGGACGAGCGGACTGCGCCGCACCCCGCAGCCTCTGGGCATGCTCCGTGGCGGGACCCGGTCTGCCGCCGTCGCCGGGAGGGCGCGTCTTCCCTTCTCCAGGGCGGCGGCGCCTGCAGCGACACCGGGCCCCGGACACCTTTGGCGGAAGCAAGCTCTGAGGGGGAGCCATCCTGCTGGGGCGTGGGCCGACAGCGCCCCCGTGCCCATCCTTTCCGAGTGGGGCTGACCGAGGAGGCGCGCAGGCGGGATATGCCCAGCGACTACTGCAGTTCCTTAGAAAGTAAAGCTGAGCTCGCCCGGCGCGGGGCTCCCAGCGGCCGCCGGGAGGGGGCGGGGCGGGGCGGGGCCAGCTTGGGGGTGGTCCCAGTGCCCCCGCGAGGTGCGAAATCAGATTCAACCTCCCTCTAGGGTCCCGCCCCCAGGGAATCAGAATTCAGTGGGAAAGTGTTTGGGAGAATCCTTGGGGCGGAGTGCTAGGGGCGCGCCTGGCGTCAAATGGTTAACACAAAGTCCGCGCGCGCCCCTGGGCTATGAGGGTGAAAAGTGCGCGCCCGTGGCTGCGCACCCCTTTGCTAATTTGCGGGTTAGTTAACCGGAGGAAGTCAACTTGTGCGGGGAGGGGTGGAGGCCGCTCAGGCTGCTGCTGGCTCCCGCCCCAAGGCCTCTTAGGGCGATCGCACCTCACGGCTGGCCGGCGCCGCGCGCGGGGAGGTCGGGGTGGGCAGCGGGCGGCCGGAGCAGCAGGCTCAACCCGGCCACTTACTCTTTCTGCCTCCTCCTCCCCCCCCCCCCAGGATTACCGAGAGGATGGGATGGATCTAGGCAGTGACGCCGGCAGCAGCAGCAGCAGCCGCGCCAGCTCACAGTCCAACTCCACCAAAGTGACCCCTTGCTCCGAGTGCAAATCCTCATCGTCGCCGGGGGGTAGCTTGGACTTAGTGTCTGCTCTGGAAGACTATGAAGAACCCTTCCCGGTCTACCAGAAGAAGGTGATTGATGAGTGGGCTCCGGAGGAGGACGGGGAGGAGGAGGAAGAGGAGGACGATCGAGGGTATCGGGATGACCGCTGTCCGGCCCGAGAGCCAGGGGACGTGAGCGCCAGGATCGGCAGCAGCGGGAGCAGGAGCGCCGCCGCCACTATGCCGTCCCCGATGCCTAACGGCAACCTCCATCCTCACGACTCCCAAGACCTCAGGCACAATGGCAACGTGGTGGTAGCCGGCCGGCCGAATGCCTCCCGGGTTCCCCGGAGACCTATCCAGAAGACCCAGCCTCCTGGGAGCCGGCGCGGAGGCCGGAACCGGGCATCTGGGGGGCTCTGTCTTCAGCCTCCGGACCGCGGGACGCGCGTCCCGGAAGAGCCCCCTGCGCCCCCAATGGACTGGGAGGCGTTGGAAAAGCATCTGGCCGGGCTGCAGTTCCGGGAGCAGGAGGTGCGAAACCAGGGTCAGGCGAGGACCAACTCCACCTCTGTAAGTTGGCCCGGGTGCGTGCCCACGCGCGCACACCCGCGTACACACCTCACGCGCAGCCCACACGCCCCTTCTCCGCGCTCTCGCCGGTGATGGCCCCATTCATCCTTCCCGAGGGTGGGGGCTGGGCCGGAGAGCCTGCCTCCTGTTCCCCTAGGGTACGCTTGCTCTGTCTGTGAGCTGTCTGGGTTTACAGGATGGGCGGAGAGAAGGGAGGGGCAGCCAGAGGGCAGCAGAAAGTCGGGTTAGAGGAACCCGCGACTCATTTTGATGGAATTACTTATGGAGACTAGGTTGTGAGTCACTTGCCTGAAAATAAATCTAGGGAGATTTCCTGACCTAAGTCAGTGCCTGCGGGGGCTATTTCACACTATAATAGTTGGGGCTTTGTGCATCCTCTTGGGTCTTCCAACGTTGCCACTCACGTCTCGCCCTGAGCCAGTGCACAAGCACGCAGTCGCCTGCCCACACCTCAGATCTGGCAAGCGCGTGTGTTCCATCCCGGCTCCTGGGTTTGGATGGATTAAAGGTCCTCCTCTGACTTTTCTTCCTTGAAACCTGAGCGATTGCTGACCTGGAGGAACTGGGTGAATTGAACTGCCAGGATGAGGGAGGGGCTTGCTGCCTCTGCCTGACTCTCTCCCTGTAGGCGAATCCCTTCTTGTTTTGATAAAAGAACCACTTACAGTTCCTTACCGGAGGCTACTGCCTCAATTCTGGAAAAGCCAGACAGGGAGGGGTGCTAGCGTGCAGCGGAAGGAGGGAGGGAAGGAGGACTGCATCTATAATAAGCTCAGGCAGGTTTGTACTTGTCTCAACATTTTTTTTTCTCCTGAGAGGAGAGCAGATAAATGACTTTAAAAGAAAGGCATCATGAATGTAGCTCTCCCTTTATCACTGTTTGAGATAAAGCAACAGTTGTAATTTGAAATCATTAGCAAGATATCCCTAAATAGGGCTGAAGGGCACAGTTTAAATGAGCTGCCTTCTGTGTGTGACAGCTGTGTGGCAGTGTAGGAAAATGCTTGCCTCGCAGGTGTAATTTGGCTACTCTGAGTCTCCCAGGCTCCTGGAAATTGGGTGCATGCACTTCTGACTTCAGGGGTGAGAGTGGTAACAGGGTTTCACAGAGAAATTGGCACAGTGTCTGTCAGCGCCTTTGGTTGACAGAGCCCATTGGTTAGCGTCCCTTGAGAGATTACCTATTAAATTAACACACTTGTTTTAATCCCAGCCGTTTCAAAGTGTACCATGTCACCAACAGACGTGGAATCTTCCCATTGCAGCCAATGCTGTTTCCCCATTAAACTCCCAGGATTTGAGCAATGATTGAAGATAAGCTGTTACATTGCCGTAACTGGGCTGAGAGTCTGGTAAGGTGAGATAGGGTAGACTGTCTGCCCTCTGGGAATTTGACATTTAAGGACTGGCCCAGACAGAACCCTTCTCAACCCAGTGCTTACACATTCTCATTATTGTGGGCAGCCTTTAAAACCTAAGGTACTCCTTCCTTCCTTCAGCAATTTGGAGTTTCTTCCTCCTTGTTCCCAGATTCCCAGGCTCCCAGCTCTTCTAAAAATGTGTGTGTGCTCTTGTTATTTTTAGAAGTCATTGCACTTTTTTTTAAAGTTTAAAGAAGTTTAAAGAACACACACACACACACACACACACACACACACACACACACGTATGTTGCGGTAAGGGATATGCACATGTCGTGGTTCACATGTGGAGGTCAGAGAAAAACCTTTGAGAGTCTCTTCTTGTGGACCCCGAGGATTAAGCACTGGTCATGAGGTTTGATGGTGCTTTAACATGCTGAGCTGTGTCAGAAGGCCCGTTTTGGTTTGTGTTTGAATAAAGTTATTACTACATGTTTGCTTAGGATGGTGCTTTCAAACGAAGATCTCTATGAACTCTCCTTAATGCTTAAAAACATTGTAGTACATACATACACAGTTGCAGAAAGCCAGGTGATTGCTATGGCTTTCAGTTTTGTGTATGCACTGTATGGTCATCTAAAGTTTGTTACTTTGGGTTTCTGTTATAAAAAGTTTTGAAAACAGCATTTAAATTCTATGTATCATTGCCTGGAGTAAGCAACAGGGTGGTCGGGAGCTGGAGAATAGCAAATCATTGGTGTAGAAAGCCTGCCTCTGAAGGAGGCAGTCTAGTCCACTGGATTGTGCTACTCTTTAGAATGTTGTATGGCAACACATTAACAGGGCTGGGTGCATCGTGAGCAGGAGGCTGTAAAATACAGGAGAGAGGCCAGGTTCTCTTTACTGTATAATCTAAGAGCCACCTCAGGGATTTGTCCTTGCTGTTACGTCTTCAGTTGCTCTATTGGTTTGGTTCCATGACTCTTCCAGACTGTTCAGCTCTCATCAGCTCTGAGTGATTATTCCTGCTGCTCTCTTCCTACAGCAGAGCAACAGTGCCCCTCATCCTACCCCCTACCCTTGGCTCGTTTCCTAGTGCTAGCACTAGTCTTGTTTGTTCAAGACTTATGGGTGATATCTCATTCAAATGACCATTATATTGGTGCTGGGAACTGAACCTAGGTCCTCTGGATTTTGAGATAGGCTGTATGTAGCTCAGGCTGGCTACATGAGGTTCTCTATCTGGCAGAAGCTGGCCCTGAATTCATGTTCGTCCTTCATCTGCTTCCCAGGTGCTGTGATTACAGGTGTGCACCTGCTGTGCCATGGTGCCTGGGACAGTGCCTGAGATGTTTAAGGGTCTCATCTATTCAGTGAAGGAAGAAGCGTTTATAGCATCCACGTATCCCAGACTTTACCCAAAGTCCCCACCGTACAACTGAGAACAGAGGGCCTGAGATGCTGTGTGATTTGTCTGAGGTACCCATGAGAAGCCTTGTGAAATGGTTTTGATTTTTGTGTGAAAGGGTATTCTTTTTTATTTTTCCTTCCCACATAGGAGTGATTTCCTCCTCTTTTATACTTTAAATACTTGGAGATAGAAAGGATAGAGTACCTCCCTCCCTGAAATAAATTAAAAGACTTTTTTGTTTTGTTTTGCTTTGCTTTTCAAGAGAGGGTTTCTCTGTGTAGCAGTCTTGGCTGTTCTGAAACTTGCTTTGTAGACCAAGCTGGCCTCGAACTCAGAGAGATCCACCTGCCCCTGCCTCCTAATCCTAACCCTGAGTTCTGGGATTAAAGGCATGTGCCATCATACCCATTATTAAAAGACTCCTTGACGACAAGACCTCTGTTGAAATTCCTCAGCAGTGAGGACAGAAGTAATCTAAGAAACCATCAATCCCACTGCTTCAGAGTCTCTCCTCACAGGCAGAGTTGGGTTAGGTTTGCTGACACTGCTGGGCTTCTGCAGAGCTACATAGTAATGAGATCCAGAGTTCCTCTCTCCAGGTCCTATGTCCTGCTTCTCAGCTTCAACACCAAAGAAAGACTGAGGTCTCAGAAGTGACTTGACTTTTAGGCTTTCCTGATCCTGGAAAGAGTTAGGGCCAAGTTTAAAACATACCATGTGCATGTAGAGCTTAAAACCCCAAGCTGACCTTTGTGTGTGGAGTTCAGGGACTTCACCCCTCCCCTGGTGCTGATGGAGGGATGTGAGCTAGGCTGCTAGAGAGATTCTGGGGCCATAACTGGGAAATCCCTGAATCACCTGGGTGGAAGCACGCTGGTGGTCGACTCCTACCAACTTCTAGGTGCTGGAGGCTCCTTCACAAACCTCCACCGAATCAGGTGGTCCAAGCCCAACAGCAAGTTGAAACTATTCTGCATCTCTGTCTCTGGTGGCTCACCTTGGGCTTGTCACATATGAGGAGGCTCAGGAGTGCTATCTCTCTACCACAAGTACCCTGAGATGGCTGTCCCTAGCAGGATTGTGCCCGCCCATGTGTCCTCTTACCAGGGCTTATCTTCCCTTTTGGGTGGGCTAGTTCTTGATGAACGCTAGGGCCAGACACAGACTAAAAATTGTTCTGAACATTGGTGGTTTTGATCCTAGATGAGAGCCTTTATCCCGAAAGCTCTCATCTCTCTCTCTTGACAGCTGCCTTCTGCATCTATCTCTAGGTTTTAGTTTAATACTGCCACACTTATTTTTTTTTCTTTCGTGTGTGTGTGTGTGTGTGTGTGTGTGTTGTGTGTTTCGTTTTGGAGACAGGGTTTCTCTGACAGCCCTGACTGATCTGAAACTCACTCTGTAGACCGTGCTGGCCTTGAGCTCAGAGATCCACCTGCCTCTGCCTCCCAAGTGCTGGGATGGAAGGTGTGCACAACTGCCAGGCACCACTCACTTACTTACACACCTTTCACATAGGTGGGATATGGTACGTCATTTCAGGACTCCTTGGACCCTTTACATAGGTGGAGTATGGAATGGCCCAGTGCCCCAGTGTGTCTTTTCACTGGTCTTGTTATGAGGGCTTTTCTCCTTTGGTATGTGTAATCTTTCATGTTTAACCTGTTTCTGGAAACTCTGCTCTTGTTTCCCCATCTTGTATATTCTCTAAAAGCAGATTTGTTAGGCTGGGCATTTGGCTCCTTGGGTAAAGCCAGATATGGTAGTCCATGCGTGTGATCTCAGCCTCCCACTGTGGGATGGGAGCTGGAGACAGGAGAATTGCCAGAAGCAGGTGGGCTGACTAGCATGGAATACATAGTATTGAACAAGGGAAAGCCTGGCTCACATGACATAGGTAGGGAAGACTGACAGCTGAGGTGGTCCTCACTAGCACACGTGCCCAAACTCATACACACACACACACACACACACACACACACACACTCCTTGCCCCATATTTAAGGCAGTCTAGCTGAGGTAGAAGATGAATTGCATAAGTGATAATGTAAATTTGAATGTTTTCTATAATACTTATGTAACTTTTGACACAGCTGTGTAATCACTGACCTGATTTCTGTACTATGAATTGACTTGCATCTTCAGATACTTGTATTCCTTAGTCATCTGGTGATCGGCACCTGGATTAATTCTAGTTTTTTGCTATTCTAAGTAAAATTACTATGCCGGTTATACATAAATCTTTATGTGAACTTTCATCCCATTTCCTTTAGGTACATATGGGAGAGTGGGACTGGATCATATAGTTGGTATACTTTCAGCTTCCTGAGAAGCTGCCTTCTCCTTCCAAGAAGCATCATTTTAGATGGCCAGTGCCTTGATGCTTTAATTTTTTTATAATTTATTTGTTTGTTTATTCTGTATGTGTTGTGTGTATGTGTTGTGTGTATGTCTGTATATGTGTGTGTATGTGTCAATGACTGTGTACACATACATGTGTTTTGTATGTGTACCACCATATGGGTTCCAGAGGTCAAACTCAGGTCATCAGGCTTGGTGACAAGTGCCCTTACCTGCAGAGCCATCTCCTGGGCACCGTGGTCATTGTCATGGCTCTTACACCACTGACTAGAACTTTGGCTCCCCTCCTAGCAGCTAATCTATATCATTTGAACTTTTGGCTTTTCCAGGACATTTCTATTCAGGTTACTGGGAAGGCTGTAACATCTAACCAAACTCATTCTGCCATTGTTCCAAAGAAGAGAGGTATCTCCTTTTTAAAAATTAGATAAGGGTTCTAGTTATAGACCCCACCCTTTTAAAATGCAGTTTTATTATACTATTATGTCCTTGACAGGTATATTTTCCTCATTTAATAAGAAGTTAAGAATTATTTTAATTGATACATTAATTGAAAGTAAACTCTCCTAATAAGGTTATTTCTAAAGTACTTAAAAATAATTTGTCTTTTTATTTGTTTACACTGTTAGCTAGTAGCAAACTTTAAATTACCTACATTTCTCCTTAGAAAAGTGCTAATTACCAGTAATAGTCAATGTATTGTTCTGTAAGAATTACAACCCAGTTATTCTGCACAATGCTACAGAAGTAACTAAATGACTGAATGGTTTTTCCCTTAGTTACTTGGGAGCTATGGTTAAGTTATACAAATTCCTGTTTTATAGACTGAAATAAAGGTGGTTCAATGGAAAGGGTGCTTACCATCAAGACTGATGACCTGAATTTGATCTCCTGGAAGGAGAGAAGATATAGACCCACACAATACGTACAACATATACATCATACATATATGTACCCACACATAATAATAGTAATGAGAAAGTGTATATATATACATATATATATATACATACATATATATATGTATGTATATATATATATACACACACACACATACACATATACATAAATACATATTCTGTTATATAACCTTGGTTGTCCTAGAACTCACTATATAGACCAAGCTGGCCTCAAACTTGGAGGTCCTTCTGCCTCTGCCTCCATAGTGTTGGCAAAGGTGTGTGGAGCTATACCCAGCTTGAAAAAGAAGGTTTTTTTTTTTTTTAGATATAAAAGAAAAATATTCAGGCTCTAAACACACTAGCTTGCCAGAATTAAAGCCTCAGCTTAGTTGTAGGGTTCTGCTCAAGGTCCTGAGTTCAGTACTTACCAAGACTTGTAGGGTCCTTGTCTAATCGTGTTCGAGGTCCTGGGTTCAATACTTAACAATGGAGAAAAGAAATAGATTTAAGGAATACCCAAAGTAACAAACTTTTATAAATATAATATTTTTATTCTTTGAAAATTTTGTACAACGTGTTTTGAGCATATTCACAAACACCCCAATTTTGTGCTCACTCTATTGAGTATAATTTGGGCTGCCCACATACTCCTGAGTGTGGGGCCATCACTGGAGCATGGTCGACTTGCCAGGGGTCTCACTCTGAAAGAAAACTGGCCCTCCCTCCCTCCCTCCCTCCGAAGTCCTTAGCTGCTCACAGTCCTCAGTGAGGGATGGAGCTCACCAATCTATTAGTGGATATTTTGTTATGAACTAAAACATAAAACAAAAGTACAGAAAGAAAAAAAAAACAAGCAAACAAGAAAAGGCTTTATAAAACATTTGTAAAACATAAAGTATTTGCAAGCCTAGTGTGGTAACACATGCCTGTGATCCAGTAGTTAGAAGTTCAAGGCACGAGGATCACACAAGTTTGAGGCTAGCTCACTTAGGAGTCTCTAAAGTCAAGGCATGACCCAAGTTCCTTTGAAATGGATTCAGCAGGTGCTACTGGATGAGAAATGAGAAATTCAGTGGGTATCTGGGACCTGCAGGCCAAAGACCCTGAGCTGAAGCAGGCCAGGATCCAAGGCTGCTGTTGAACAGCAGGGCCTGTGGAGGGAGGAGGAGCTTAGGTCAAGGAAGCTGCAGCACTGAGGTGAAGAAGGAGACCGGAGGTAAGCGCACTGTCCTTCAGAACAGGTGCAGTGTGTTGGATAATTTCTTGCTTTTGTGTCACATCCAGGAAATCCAGGAATCCAGGAAAACTTCTACATGAACCGATAGCAGTGCCTGATGTGAGGGTTGGCACTGGAGATACTGGTGTGGACTAGAATGCCACCACAGGGCTGGAGCTGTGTGCTTCTGAAAGGCATTAGATTATCGGCTCTGTGCTGTAGAAGGTCAGTGGACTCTGTAGAGAGCCGCAAATCTGGCCCTTTGTAAAGACTTAGCACTAAAAGGTACTCTTCTTTGCCTCCTAGAAATGCAATGCATATTAGTTGTCTGCTTTTCCTATTCTCGAAAACAACAGGCATCTATGTTGACTTTTTGGTTTTTTGGTCTAGTAGGTAAATATGGCAATTCTTTGAAGAAGGAAAAAAAAAAGGATCAAATTGTTCTCAGAGGCTTTATCTGTGAAAAATAGTGAGCAGTGTTCTGTAGCTCTGCGAAGCATCAGCCAGCCTTATGTTAGTCTGTTCTGGTTAATGAGTGCTAACACACTTACCCAGGCTGCCTTCGGATTAGCGGAATCCAAATCACTAGGTGATAGGGCGCAAGAACTTGTTACTTGCCTTTTGGTATATTAATAGTCATTTAGAAGTAAGATTTGCGCATGCATTAACAAGAAGTATTTGTGATTTGTGAGGTCCACGAAATAGTCTAAATCGGGACACTTGGCTTAGTCAGAATATGGGTGAGAGCGAAGAATAGAAAAGTGGCCATAAGGAGAGGGAGGCATGTGTGAGGTTTCTGTTTCCTGTATGATGCTTCTGGATTTTCCAGCGATTTGTTTTTAACTTCTAATTAGTTTGCTTTGTACCATGACAAAAATTTTTCAGACCTATTTTTAAAATGTATACATTTTCAGGGTTTGAGCAAAACTAAATCTCCCACCCTTTATATCTTTAACTCGTTTCATTTTTATGTTTCTTTGTCTCATTAATTTAGAATTAGCACCTAAATTAACGTGTTCCGTTATGAAATCACCATGTCGCTTTGTTCTCCATGATCTTCCTTCCCACCCCCTCCTGCTCAACCCTTCCCCTCCCCACAGCTCTCTCTGCTTTCCTGTCCCTTCTACTCCACTCCACGTCTTTTTTCTCCTCTATTTAAGATCTTTTCTCTTTCTTGTGGTCTCCTTTCTAGTTTCATGACTTAGCTTCCTACGCATGCACGCACGCACGCATGCACGCACGCACGCTCCCTCGCTCGCTCCCTCGCTCCCGCACACCATGATCGTGATACTTCTCATTTCCACCCATTTTCCTGCAGGTGTCATGGTTCCATTTTGCTCCGTGTCT
Organism: Arvicanthis niloticus; assembly: GCF_011762505.2. Taxonomy (NCBI): domain Eukaryota; kingdom Metazoa; phylum Chordata; class Mammalia; order Rodentia; family Muridae; genus Arvicanthis; species Arvicanthis niloticus. The sequence continues at coordinate 49,758,444 of NC_047661.1, forward strand.
GAATAAAACTCCATTGTGTGTTTATACATCCCTTTGTCCATCCTGTATTGATGGCCACCTAGGCAAGTTCCATTTCTTAACTACTGTGACACTAGTTAAAGCAGCAGCAGCAGCAAACACTTGCGAACAACGTCTCCACGGCAGAAGACAGGGTCTTTTGGGTGTATACCCATGAGGGGTGTAGCTGGCTCGTATGGTAGTTCTCTTATCTTTTCTGGGGGAAACCCCGTCTAGTCCATAGTAGCTGTACCAGTTTTCACTCCAACTAGCAGTAAGTAAAGGTTCCTCTTTCCCCGTCACGTCTTCCACAGCATGTTTTGTTGTTTCCTTGGTGGTAGCCGGGCTGACTAGGGTTAAATAGAATCTTGAACAAGTTTCCATTTGTATTTCTGGATGACTAAGCATGTTGAACATTTTTGGTAATATTTGGTCTTGTGAGAAGTGCCACATATATTATAGCCCATATATTAGTGGGATATTTTGTGGGTCTCGGTGTTTATATCTGATCTACCTATTGACAGCACCACCTCTGGTCTGATGTATTTGATGTGCATTTCCTCTTAGTCTGTACGTTGTATGTTCAAACTCCTGATAGTTTCCTTTGCTGTGCAGAAGCATTTCAAATTCATATAGTCTAATTTGTAGTATTTGGGGTTCTCTCTTGTGACCCTGGAGTCCTTTTCAGAGAGTTCTTGTATGTTCCTGAATCCTGGAGTGTTTCCCTCTAACAGTTTTCAGTGTTTCAGGTTTTAAATCAAGGTCTTTGAGATGCAGATCTGATTTCTCTCCCTGCCTGTGGAAACCTAGTTCTCCCAGCGCCATCGCCATCGGTGATGACTGGCTCGGTAGTATGAGTTCGGATATTGTGATACGGCCAGCATTGTTCTGACTGCTTAGCACTGCTTTTGTTATTGAGGTCTTTTGGATTTCCAAATGAATCCTGGGATGTCGTCTCTAATTCAGTGAGGACCGTCTGTCATTGGAATTTTCCTGTAGACTGTTTTCAGTGGTGTAGCCATTTTTACGATATCCGCTGTAGTCAATGAGCATGACGGGCCTTTTGTAACCAGTGATCTGTTAGTGTTTTATTGTGTTAATTTGTGTCTTAAAGGGCATTAGTTAGCAGCTGATCTCTGAAATATTACCAGTTCAAAGGCTTTATTTTTTTCTGTATTCCAAGAGAGGTGAGTGATCTCTTCGAAACTCCTGAGGGATAGCTTAGCTATTTTCATGATTGGCTTTTGTTGTTGTTGATTTGTTTGGTCCTTGTTTCACAAAATACTACAACCCCCCCCCAAACAAACAAACAAACAAACAAACCCTTTATGAAGCAGGCGCGTGTTGAGATAGAGATGGTGGCTTCATGGTTAAGAGCATTGGTTGCTCTTCCAGAGGACCAGGGTTTGATTCCCAGCATCCATCCACATAGAGGCTAACAACAGTCTGCACTCTAGTTTCGGGGATCTCGTGCTCTCTTCTGTTCTTCCTCAGACACTGTATGTGGTACACAGACATGCAGACAAAACAACCATACATATGGGGAAAAAAACTAAAAATAACATAAAATTTAAAAAGGTATGTGGGTTAGGCTTTCCTAGGTGAAACAGGCAAAAGATGTACCATTCCCTTTAGGCGGATGATGTTGGTTTTCAGGATGCATAGGGCAGAAACTCAGCGTCCCCTATCTCTGTAGTGTAGCAGCCAGGCCTAGACACAGTGGCCTGCCTACCAGTGTCTTCCCAGGCACTCAGCAATAATATCCAAACATCCTTCCACTGAAGGAAGGCCTTTGGCCTTCCTGTTTATTCCCTCAACCCTTGGGCAGGTTACCTTTCTGTGTTTTCTCCTAAGTCCCTGAGAAAATGGCTTACCTCCCATGGGGCACTTCTGGTAGCCAGTACCCTTTGTCAGGTCTCCTCTCAGGATGGCAGCTCTTCTCCCTGACCAGGAGCTATGGGCAGGGTCTGCTTGCTAATGTGTGGGTAACAGGCATGCTGGGAACAACAACAGCAAAAGGTAAGTTGTTGTAGTTCCTAAGCTGGTGATCTGATTCTGTTTCCTTCTTTTGCCACAAATGGAAAGAGCTTGGTTGTCTAAAAACATTGAAAGGGAATGATGTAATTTCTTGACAATTCCTAAAACCCCTGGCAGTTGGTATAAACCTATATTTGAAGTTAAGATATTAAATAAATAATAACACCAGGAATAGTGTCATGGGTGGAATATTGGCATTTTTAATACTAAGCCAGCAGTATAATAGCTCTTGCTTCTCTTTCCCACCCAAAGAGAATGTAGCAAGTGTCTAGTTATATCCAGGGTCTGAACTTTTGGGAGACCAGTACAGTGCCTTAGAATCTTAAGGCTAATCTTCCTTCTGCTAAAAATAACACGTTTATAAATAGTTTCAAGATCAATTTAGTTCTCAGTGTTTCTTCCCATGGCCCCATTAGCTAACTATTATCTTACTTATGAAAACTGCAGATTTTTGTTCTTGTGTGATCTTATACATTTTTGACCCATTTTGACCTGGTCTGCCCATTTATTCTGCAGCTTCATCTTAAGTGTTCATGCCCACTGTTTCTACCCTAAAATTGGTTGGATAAGGAGCAAAAGAGCAGATGGCTAGGATTTTATTTTTGAACACTTAAATTATGTAATCTGTTAGTGTTTTTATCAAGCCTGCAGAGGCCCCGTACTCTGACCCAAATAGCCCTTAAAATAAGACCTCATTCTGGAAGGAATGAGTAAGGAAAACCCAGGAAGGGAAAAAAAATCCCTGATTTACTATGGAATATAATGTCTTCATTCTTAGATTTACTTTTTTGGTGTGGCATATACAAACCCTTAAGAGGATATGTGTACAATACTGTCATCTTTGCTGGGACATGGGTACCCCCCCCCATACACACACACACAAGCTCCACTGTGCTTTAAACTGCATTGATTAGTGTCTTTTGGAAATAATCACACTCCAGATCAAGAGTGAGTCATTCCCTCTAATGCTTCCAGACAAGTAACCCATGGAAGCCACCCTCAGGTGAGCAGATCCATCATAAGCTTCAGGACGGATCCCAGAGTCACTGCTCATCCTGGCTAGCTACATGATGACACATCACAGTGTAGCCTCAGGATTCTGAAACATTGGGAGAAACCAAACCCAGATTTAAACAATATCTTATCAGGGCCAATGAACAGACTCCAGGGATAAGAGTGCCTATGGCCAAGTCTGACTACCTGACTTGGATTCACAGAACCCATGTGGCAAAAAGGGAACAAGTGATTCTTGTAAGTTGTTTCTTAACTTCTACACATGCACTATCAGACATGTGTCCCTCAATGTAATTAATAAAATAAATACCTTGACTATCAAATACTGTCCAGGAACTGTAAGTACACATCTCTATTCTGCAGATCAGAATATGACTTAGGTCTGCCAGTTTCTCCTCCTACAACTCAACTTCCTGAGGTTCCAGAGGAGAAAACTGAGGCCCAAGCATGTGACGTGCCTTACCTGAAATGGGGTGATTTGGGGTAAGGGGGCAGTTTACTGCACTTCTAGAAATGGGGATTTCAAAGAGAACCCATGTGGGAAGCTCTTCTGATTTAGTGAAGGAGTGTTTTGTTCTCTCCTCTCTTTTCAGGGGTTACAATGGTTAGAAGTGATAATAACAAGAGGAAAAAACAATAGGAAATATGACATGTCTCACTGTTTCATTTAATTTTCGGGGTCACCTCATTTGCTAGCATTTAGTTTCCTTTTCCTCTTCAGAGCTGTTCCAAAAGTAATTTGCTGTTAGATTCAGGGAGATGTGTCGGGGTTCAGTTTTTATTGTTACGACCAGTGAAAAGAGAAGAGTTCTTTAAGAACAGACTATCTTAAATGCAAACACACATTGTGGAATGAACAGTTGTAGTCTCAGGTTCTTAGATCTGTTGGAAAGTCATCTGAGACCCCTTAATTCTAACAAGTAATGAGGGCTGATTTTGGAGGGGGCTACTGGAGGTTGAACTTTAAGTCTAGTTCTCTGCCACCAAGTTCTGCCCCTAGCCCTCACTATTTATTTTGACGCAGAGTCTCAGGTAGTTGTTCAGACTGGCCTTGAACTCAGTAGCACAGGAAGGCCTTCAACAGCATGGGATTCTCCTGCTTCATCCTCTTAATAAGATCTGATATTTGGGTCATAGTTTGTACCACTGGTACCCCATCTTCCTCCACCCTTTCTTTCTTCCTTGAACTAGATGTGCAGCCAAGGATGACCTTAAATTTCTGATCCTCCTGCCTCAACTTCCAGAGTGCTCATTACAAAAATGTGCCTCTGTGCTTAGTTTATATGCACAAGACTTTGTGTTTGCTGAGCAAGTACCCTACTAATGGAGCTATGTCCCCAACCCTCTACTATTTATTAATTTTGACAAAATTACAGTCCTTAACCACCAAACTTAACTAAACTTTCATGATACTCAGAATCTAGTAAAACATCAACATTGATTAATGGTATTGAGATTTTATTTCCTGCTGTTTTTCTTCATAATATGGAGAAGGAGTTGTTGAGAAGATAACCATTTGAATCTTTTTTTTTTCTTATTAGAACATCTAGCTTTTAAGTACAGAGTCAACACAGACAACAAACTAGACAAGTTTGAGTTTATTCATTTACTTTCTTTCAAAAAAAAAAGGGAATTATTGATATCAGCTTTCTCTCAAAACTCAACTTTGGAATAATTGTAGGTTTATAGAAAAGTTGCAAAGACTGTACAGAAAGTCTGAGTAGTCCTTAGTTGCTGCTCCTGATGCTACCTTCCTCTTAAGTAACCACTGGACATCTGTCAAAACCAAAAAATGAGCAATGGCACCTAAAGTATAGATTTTATTTGGATTTTTAGTGACTTTAAAAAAATTAAAGTTATAATAAAACTGTAAGACAAAATTAATAAATAGCATGGCCTACATAGCCCTCAAAGTCTTTATGTAAGTAAGTTAGGCCATTGGATTGTGTTTGCTTGGTCAGTGCATTTTGAAGATGGGGCTCCTGGCCCTCCCTCCAGCCAGTTGTTTTGCCTAAGCTCCTCTGGCAAGAAGCCCTGCAGCTGCTTCTGTGGAGAAGAAAGGGGCAGGAAGGAAGGCAAAGCCAAGGTTCAGATGCAAGCTTGGAGGCTGAGGTGGGAGGATATCCTGATCCCACAGCATTGAGAGAAACCAGGGCAACTCTGCAGGACTTGTGTCCAAAACCAAACAAAGCAGATAATAAAGGTAAGGAAGAGAGGCAGTCAGAGAAACGTGAGCAGAACATCTGGTGAACCCTCTATGCCTGGTGCCCGGAGTGAGGGGTGTCAGAAAAAGTTCCTAAGCAGAGGCAATCTGCATGCTTACCCATAGTCTTTTCTGCCTTTCTTTTCATTTTAATTAATTAATTTATTCACATCAAATGTTGCCCCCCTTCTGGGTCCCTTCTTCTCAAAGACCCTGTCCTCGTCTTCCCTCCTCTTCGAGGGTGGGGCCCCCGGGTACCCTCCTACCCTGGCTCATCAAGTCTCATCCAGGATAGACTGTGAGGCCAGACAGGACAGCCATGTTGGAGAATGGATACCACAGTCAGACTACAGCTATAGGGAGAGCCTGTGCTCCAGTTGTTGGGGAACCCACATGGAGACTGAGCTGCACATCTGCTACATATGTGCCCTGGGCCACGTTCATGCCTGTTCTTTGGTTGGTGCCTCAGTCTCTGAGAGTTCCCAGAAGTCCAGGGTAGTTACTATGCTGGTCCTCCTGTGGGATTCCCATCCCCTTCAGGGCCTTCAATCCTCCACCCCAACTCTTCCGTAAAAGTCCCTGACCTCCATCTAATAATTTGACTATGGGTATCTGCATCTGTTAGATGCTAAGTAGAGCCTCTCAGAGGACAGTTATACTAGACTCCTGTCTGCAAGCATAATGGAGTATCATTAATAATGTCAGGGATCGGTGCTTGCCCGTGGGATGGGTTTCAACTTGGGCTTGTTATTGATGGCCATTCCTTCGATATCTGCGCCATCTTTGTCCATCTTTGTCCTTGCATTTCTTTTAGGCAGGACAAATTTTGGGTGGAAACTTTTGTGGGTGGTTGGTGTCCTTATCCCTCTAAATGGGCTGTGGACAGTCACAAGCTGTCCGCTGCTCTTTGGCTCTAACTCTGTGTTCACCAGGGAACCATGTGGGAGTGTAGCCTTCACAGCTAAGTTGGGGTGGGCTTTTGTGGATGTGCTGGGTAAAGCCTGGCAAAGGCAGGGACTTACAGCTCTAACAGACAGGTGGAAGTGGTCTGTGGCTTAGAGGACTGGAATAGTTATAATGAACATGTCTGGGAGATTTTCCAGATTGGAAATGGCACAGAAAGAGGGTTGAGACTCTTGCAGACATGAGGAAGAGAAGTTGTCAAATTGTGATGCTCAACAGTTGTTGGCTGACTAGATGATTAGAGTCTTTAAGATTGAATCCTGACCATAGTGTGTCACTAGGAGAAGCTTGTTCAAGTGACTCAGTGTTGTTTCATAAAAATGGGTTTCCTGTTTCCTTTCTTTGTCTTTGGCTGACAGGATGGCGAATCCTTCCCTAAGGCTTGTTAAAATTCTTTCCCTAATTACATGTTTGATGTATTGTAGATTATGATAACACTAACCCAACATTTCCTTCAGCAAAACTGTTTCCCAAACCCAAACGTTTTGACTGACTGCTTCAGTTCCTGTGTTCCTGCCAATTCATTAGACACTCTCCTCTGGGCAGAAGGAACCCTGGCGTCCCACTCTGTAATCTTCAGTGTAGTCTCCTGCCGAGGATGCTTGTGGCTGTGAAGGCTGACATGCATTACCTTCCTAAAGCTCTGCAGTTTCCGTTAGGGAACTGGCCTCTTTCCTTTGTGTGGTGTGTGCTTTTGGTTACTGAGTGATTACAAGTGGCTGACTCATGCTCTGGGAGCTTCCATCTCAGCTGTTCCCCCGCCAGCTCTGTGTGGGTGGAAGGAAGGGCAGCCTGCCTTGGACTATAGGTTCAGTGTGCTGACTGTGAGGTCCTCTGAGCTGTTAGAGGTAACTGCTGCCCAGCCTGTATCCTGAAGGAAATGTGGCTGTGGCTTCTTCTCCTCCCTCAGCTCCTGCTCCTGTCCATTCTGTGCTTTGACATCAGCACTGCTGCTTCATTGTTTACAAGACAGGAACGCTAACTGGTGACAGCAGACAGTCTTTTGACATAAAAATCAAACTCAGATTATAACAGCTGTAGGCATGTTATTGCTTAAATAGACATCATTAACCAAATCATGGAATTCTGAAGCTTTGATCAACCTTCAAGTCCACGGGTCCAATGTCCTGTAGGCTGCAGGCAGGGAAGTAATCACACAAAGTGAAAGAAATATGCAAGTTGTCATAATCTGGACACATCCATGAACCACACAGACCACAAGACTCATCTGCCCCAGGGCATCTGGTCCATACACCCTTACCCTCCTCTCCTGCCCTTGTGTCCCATCATGCCATTTATGAGGTGACTGGATGAAAGTAAAGTAGCATCAGAGACTTGGGAAGGATAGGAGTGACAGGCACATGGGAATTCAGCCTGCTGTGTCCATGGTGTCCGTAGCATTGTTCAGACATGGAGGCAGAGTTTACTGTGTTGTAGGCAAGCTTGTCCTCTGTGATCTCAGACCTTGATGCAGATGAAACTTACCATAAGGAAGAGGTTATTAACCTGCCCAGGGATGACAACCTATAATACTGCGCTATAGAGCTCATTTTCAATCTTAATTAAAAACTGCTCTGCAACCATTGCTTATTTTGTGGACTGTGTTTTTGCATGTTCTAAGATGCAAGCCTCTGAGTTCTGAAGGGATAAATATGCTCACTCTGCTTTGAATGGAGAGTTGCGTTTTAAAGTTGCTTCTGTGTTTTTCAGAAAAGCAGGCAGGTTAGTGGTATCTGCCATGCATATCTTTAATAGATACCATCATCTTTTCTTCATAGCTGTGTTCACTCTGTGTGGAATGTGGGTGCTGTGTTAGGTGTAGGGGACAGAGACCAGCAGAAGCCAACTTAGAACTGACCCATCCTGGACCTTACCCTTGTGGAGCTTCCAGTTCACAGCACAGACCGATAGACAGTTCGGTGACTGATGCCATGAGAAATGGTGAGACAGTAACTAAGTCTCACTAAGGAGTCATTTGTCATCAAGGACAGATTGTGTGTGTGTGTGTGTGTGTGTGTGTGTGTGTGTGTGTGTGTGTGTGTTAGGCCTGTCTATCCTTTGATACCCTTCCTTGTAAAAATCTAAAACACTAGCAAAAATTATGAAAGAGCAACCACATCCCCACTGTGAGGTGTTTAATTGTAAGAACAGTAACTGTGGTGGCTAATTTTCTTTGTCAACTTGAAATTTTTGAAAGAAAGATCCTAAAGAATTGCTTCAATCAGATTGGCATATAGGACATTATCTTGTTTGCTAACTGGCATAAACTGGTCCAGCCCACTGTGGGCAGCACCATCCCCAGTTAGGTGGGCTGTATAAAAGGAGTAGCAGGGCCAGGTGGTGGTACACATCTTTAATCCCAGCACTCAGGAGGCAGGGAGGCAGAAGCAGTTGGATCTCCTAGAGTTTGAGGTCAGCCTGGCTTACAGAGACAATTCCAGGACAGCTAGGGCTACCTAGATAAACCCCGTGGAGAAAAACAAACAACAAACAACAAGCAAATAAAAAGAAAGATTGGGGACCTTGGGCCTGGGAGCAGGCGAGTAAGCGGTGTACTTCTGTTGGCTTCTGTTTTGACTTCTTATGATGGTGGATTGCAAATAAACCCCTTCCTTCCCAAGTTGCTTTTGGTCCTAGTGTTTATCACAGTAACAGAAAGCAAAATAAAACAGTAGCAATGCTTAGTGAGTTCCTTTTATGGCCAGCAACTTAGCTCTCAACTTTTCATTTCTTGTAGCTAAGGCTTACACTGGGATGGGTGGATACTGCTAATGTCTTTTCCCAGCCAAGCCACCCTGGACCCAGAGAGATGGTACCAGCCCCTTTGTCTGCAAAGGCCACATACACTTTTAGATACATCTGCTACAGCAAATATTTGAAAGTCAGCCAATGACTGATGGCCTGTAGCTACCTTCTTCTTCTGTTTTCCAGACAGGGTCTCACAGTGTTGCTTTAGATAGTCTGGATCACAAGATCCTCCCACCTCGGCCTCCCAGATGCTGAGAAAACAGGCGTGTGCCTCTTATGTAGCTTGGTTTTCTTTACCCACAGCACGGCTACATCTGATATTCTGCAATCTCTTGACACTTTTTTAGGCTCATTTTTCTTCTATTAAGTCCTTTTCATTAATGGAAACCTAATCAGCTAAAACTTTCTTTAAATGAAAGTGTATATATGTCACGCTTTTTAAAAAAGTCTCCTAATCTCTACCTCCGTGTTTATTTCTAATAAACCATTAGTCTTTGGGTGTCAAAAACTCACCCTGTGTGTTGGGCTTGAAGAAAATGAAATAATACTGAGATTCGTCAAAATGGTGTGTCAAAATGTGACCTGGTCCTGAGCAAGTCCAGCAAACCTTTTTGTATGCAGAATGTGCTACATGTTACAGGCAGCCTGGAGATTATGGGGCCTGTCTGGGAACTCTTGCTGTTTGTAGGGTGGATGACACCTGTAGAGCTTAGTCTCCTCCCAGGAATCCTGAAACTACATTTTGCAATTGCTTAGACTGTAGCAGTAAGTCTTACAAAGGCCATGGAATGCTTCCCGTGCACACAGGAAGCATACCACAGCACCACCCAGCCTGAGCACAATGGCACATTCCTCTAATTCCAGCACTGGAAAGGCAGAGGCAGGAAGATCAGGAGTCTAAGCTCTAACTTGGTTGCACAGCAAGTCAAGGGCCAGCTTGAGCTACTTGAGATTCTGTCTCCCAACAATACAAAAACTCCTTTCTCCTTTTTAATAATCACAGGTCTTGAAGTGTCGTTTCTTTGTGCTTAGATAGGTGTGGTGTGGAATAGAATCTTAGGGAGTGGAAAGTAGTTTCTTGAATTTAGTAGTGGCTTAATGTTTAATTCTCAGGCCTCAGGAACTTCCTGAGTGTTTTGGTTAAAGGGAGTGCACATATTTGTGGGGGTTTCTGCAGGTCTGGATACTGTGAGATGGGACCACGTTAACACAGAGAGCCTTGTGTGTTATTGAAGATTCACCTGTCATCTCAGTTACATCAGTTAAGACGTGGGGTAGAGCTGTTAACAGTTGCCCTAGGTTAGGACACTGACTGTGTAAACTCTTTCCACGGATCCCTTCTGGAACCCACAGTGTGTTGTTGGAGAAGCAAACCAGGCCCTCACTTTCCCAGCCCAGCCATTGGATTCACAATGATTGGATTTTGGAGTTTGGGTTTGGAGTGAACGGTAATTACTCTGTCAGAGCGTTCGCGAGCAGTGAATCGTAGCAAGCGGAGGTAGAAGAGAAGACGACTCTGTCTCCCCACCTGCGACGGAAAGCTGTTGAATGTCAAATCTGGTTTGCAAGTTTGAAGTGAATGTGTTTCCCTCCACATGTCATCTAGTTAAGCAAGTTCACAACTGTTCAGTCAGCATTGGTTAGTGGAAGGAACGAAGGAGGGAGAGCCGCAGTACTTTGGGGTCAAGGTATTTATTTTCAGGATTATTATCCCGATGCCTTCCCTGCCTTTCACCTTCTCTGCAGTGCCCTTTCCATCCTGGCTCTGCGTGCTCCAGCCGCCCTTCATACAGAGCCTGTGAGGTCTCCCTGACTCCGTGAAAGCCTCTCCTGCTTAGATGACTTGTTGATAGAGAAGCTGCTTGCTGCACAGAAAACGGGAAAGGTTTGCTGGGGAGAAACAGGACTCCCTGGATGGTGGGCATCTCCCAGTTGTTTCCTTTGTGGTTTTCCTTTAACCAGTGGGTTGTGTTCTTTTGGTTAGCTGGCCGTAATGCATGGAAAAGTAAGTGGCTTCATAGTATGGTGCTTGGCTGGAGAAAATGGTTTACAAATCAGTCAAGAGCAAAACTTCAGGCTGAGGAGATGGCTCTGTTGTTCAAGTGTTTGCCATGCATGCATGAAGACCCAGGTTTAGGTTTCTTAAATCCAAATAGAAAGTTGGGAGGGTGTGGCGGCCTGTCTACAGCCTGCTCTGCTGGGAAGTAGAGAGGGTGATTTCTGGATTACTTCAGGAGTGAGCTCAGTGAGAGATGGACCTCATTCTATGAAATATGAAGGAAGGCAACTGACACAAGGCCACACACACATACAGAAAGGGAGGGAAAGGACAGTGAACTTTGACCTCAAGTAAAGATGAGATGCAATCTAACTTTTGGCTTTAATCTGGCTGTCTGCTGTGTAACCCAGTGACTGAGCCAGCCAGGCTGAGAGCCAAGAGCCAGGTAAGGATTGTGGGGGATTCTACAAACTTCTCTCTCCATCCATTTAAAAAAGTGAAATGCTTTAGAGCGAGCCACATGTTCGGTAATACTTTCTAAGAAGTCGTATTAAGTATGACTCATCTTACACACCTACCAGTTGTTACATGTAAAATGCTACAGCAGGCCATTGTCTGCAGGGCAGCATTGTAGAGACCCTCGATCTATTTGCTTTTCTGAAAGGCCTAGCCATGCTTCCATAGACAAATGAGAGTGTTTTCCCATATTAAAGCCCTGTTTTGGGGGCACATGGTATGCTTCCCTCTCCCTGCATAGCTGCACAGTGATTAAATATTGACTAAGCCAGCATGTGACAGCAGCAGCCTCGCCCTGGTAAATGCTGATGTGTGACGCTGAATGTAAATACAGAAGCATCCCCGAAGGGCCAGCCTGCTTCCTTGGGAAGTGGGCAAGTCCTGAGTTATGCATGAGGTGTCAAACTCAACGGCTCCAACAGAAGGGTGTCATCTGAAACAAGTAATTCCTTAAAAAGCAACCCAGTTCTGTCAGAAGAAAATATATTTTCCCAATCAATTTGAATAATAAAAAGGCTGTTTGTGAGTTTTCACGGAACATCCAGGGTGCCCGGTGAACAAAGGAGCTCTCGGCACTGGGACAGCTCTTGCTTTCAAAGACTCTGACTGTTTGGTTTTTAAGAAACAAACTGAAATCATTAGATTTCCTTCTGGGCCTTGAAGGTCTGATTGAGAAGTTTCAATACATGTTTCTACTCTGTGGTCACTGCCTGCGTTCTTTCTTGCTACTGTTGTAAATAGGTTCACTTTAAAATCACAGAATTGTCTCCCCCTCCCCCTTTATGAGGGAAAATGGGATGTTAATCTTGCTTTTCTAAAGGAAACTCTTTAAATGTCTTTCTTTTTTTGAGATTATAATATAATTACAGGAGATACGTTTTTCTTCAGTATTTTCCCCTGGTAATAAGGTTTATTATAAGATCTGATTTTTTTTTTCATTGCAATGCTTATTTTAAAATTAACTGTGTACATACATTTGGGTGAATATATGTGTGTGTGCTTATTTGGGTATATGTGAAAGAGAAAGAGAGGGAGAGGGAGAGGGAGAGGGAGAGGGAGAGGAGAGGAGAGGAGAGGAGAGGAGAGGAGAGGAGAGGAGAGGGAGATCGAGCAAGGGCCAACCTGTAGTTTTTTTTTTTTTTTTTTTTTTTTTTTTTTTTTTTTTTTTTTTTGAGATAATGCTGGCTACCAATTCTATTAAACTGCCAGGTCAGCAGGCTCCAAGATCCTTTTCCCATGGGTGCTAGAGATCAAAATCCATTCCTCATGCTTACACAGCAGACAGTTTACAGACACGGCTCTCTCCCCAGCTCTGTTATAGGACTCTTCCTTACACCCTGTAATAAACACCTCCAAGACTAACTCAGCAGTTGTCTCTGCATGTTGTGAAACTGTTTATTCCTGAGCATGATTTAAACACAGGTCTCCGTCTCAACAAGCATAGTCATCTAAAACGTCTGCATCTTCTTCCAGCAAACTTTCTAGACATTTCCTCCTCTGAGCTGCCAGGGCCCCCCGTGTGGCGACAGCTGCCTGAGCATTAGCGTCACCACCTTCAAGGTCTCCTGAACTTAACAGATGCTTCATGAGAGCATTGTATTTCTTAGCTAGGTGTGGTGCACACAACTGTAAAATCGGCACTTGGGAGGCAGAGGCAGGAGGAGCAACAGCATGAAGCCATCCTGAGCTGCCACAGGAAGAGCTTGTCTCCAAAAACCAATGTCTGAGGGTGTGGTAGGGTGTTACCTAGCATATACCAGGTCTTGGGTTTGATTCCCAGCACCACAACTTTTTTAAAATTGTATTTCTTAAATGATTCAGTTTAACGAAGATGGACTGATACATATGTGAGGGGGTTTAAAAATAATTTATTATTAGTAGTATTAGCAACATTATTAGCATTATTGTTATTATTAGCATTGTCATTAGTAGTAATAGTAACATCATTATTAGCATTATTAGTAGTGTTATTGTTATCAGCATTATTAGTAGCATTATTATTAGTAGTAGTAGTATTAGACTATTCAAAAATGTATTTATGATCCCATTCTCCTTCGAAACATAGTATCACATGTACTTAGTCGGAATGAAAGTCGCACGAGAGGCAGCCGAGTATCCACGAGTGTAGCTGTAGCTCATCCTCAGTCAAAAGCACAGAAGTGAGTCCCAGAGGAACCAGGCAGTGTGTGTGCCCTGGGGCTGAGGAGCTAACAGACGTGAGGCCCCACAGCTAGACCGGTCACATATGCCACCCACTCTTAGAATGATCTCATCATTGTCCTTCAGAAAACCAGAAGTATTTGTGAAAAATAGATTGATATAGGCATTAGTGTGTGTGTGTGTGTGTGTGTGTGTGTGTGTGTGTGTGTAATAAATACAACTTGCTCAGTATGTATGTTACTGGTATGTATGCTTTCACGACCAAACATTTGGTACTAGAAAACCAATTGGAGTACTCTTCTCTGGCAAGACTGTGTCTCCCACTTTTAGCTTTCCTTAGTTGCTTGTAGATCTTGATCCGAACAAGGATGACAGTAATAGACATACTGAGGTGGACGGAAGCTGATGAGGAACTAAAGTATTAAAGACAACAGAGGACTTACAGAGAGACAGTGTGGCCAGGGAGTGAGCACAGGAGCATGGTTGGTCAGCCTTGGTGCTGAAGGGCAAGAGAAGGCCTGACTTTGGATCTGACCGTGTGCTTTTGCAGTAAAAGGATGAAGAGAAATGCAGTAACTTCCAGTCAGACAGCAGGTAATTATGTTAGAACGCCAAAGCTGAAGAGACTTGCCTTAGAACTTATTTCAAAGAAGTTCCCACATGCATTGACTAGAATATGTTTGCTTCTGCCTAGTACCCAAACTGTATGGCTGAGCATTTAGTCTGTAAATGCTCGAGGCTGCTGAGCTGCCGACTGTACATTTCCAGTTAGCCACTGTTCATCCCAAATATTCCCAGTTTTTATTTCTGTGAACACTAGATTACCCTTCCCTGTGCCTCGGCTGCTCAAGAGTATTGTGCCAACTGTGAAATGCTTTATGAACTGAGTGGATGTGTAATGTAATAAGGAATCCCTTTCTCGTATTCAGTGTGTGTGTGTGTGTGTCTGTCTGTCTGGAAAACAGATCCAACAAAATAATAGAACATGTTTGAACTTGAACAAGGTTCTCAAAAGATTGAACCTAAGAACTAATAGTGTCTTGGTGGTGTATGTGCAGCCTCTAGTCCTCCCTCACCCCAGCTGCCCTCATCTTCCTCCTTTGAGCCTGAACATAGTCAGCTAGCACTGAGAACCTGGCATGGCTTCAGAGAAACTCCATTTAGGCTTCAGTAGGAGGAATGAAGAAAATTAACCAAGGTATGCTTTTATTCCATTTTAGTAGTATATTATAGATAAAATTACCATCCTGGAGGATAGGTAGCAACCTCATCAAGATGACTTTCAGTCATCTTGTTGAAAACAATCTTCAAATCCGGGAGACAACCTTGCTTTTTATTTATATAGCTCCCACCCCCTAGAAACTTACAGTGTGGAAGCCCTGAGTTCAGTTGGTTTTGTTTGTTTGTTTTGGTTTGTTTGTTTTGGTTTGTTTTTTGTTTTATTTATTTATTTATTTATTTATTTATTTATTTTAGGAAACCCATTCCTTACATTATGTGTTGTGGAAGGTACTAAAATATGCAACATTTTAAGGCTAAATTTCCGATTTCATTCTTCCAGAAGAGTAATGCACTGATCAGAATCTACCCTGAAAGCTTTTTCTGGATATAAAGCCTGACAACAACCACAAGATGCAGCCGCCACAGCCACACACTTAAAACAGCAGGGCCACGGCTGGGAGCGAAGCTTAAGAGGGCCTGCTGGATGCTGAGTGTTCTTCCACTTGTGAGAAATTAGGCCTGGGCACACTCAACACATTCCTGGATGTGACTTCCTGTTGCCTTATGTATACAGTCTGGAAGATTCCTGAGGAGAGTTTTATTGTCCACAGAAATTGAGTGGAGGTGTCTTCAGGGTTGGCTTTTTTCCAAGAGGCTCCTGCTAGGGCCAAATTATCCATTGCACTTTCTTAGTGAGTTTACCAAAAATATATGGGAGTTTACTAACTGTTGAACATATGTTACTGGGGAAAAAAACAAAAAGAAGAGAATAAATTCCTACTCTTAACACAGGTTACTTTAAATCTGTGCCACTTCCTCCCAACCCCATATTAATCATATTTCCACAGAAATAGAACCAAAGTGTGTGTGTGTGTGTGTCTGTCTGTCTGTCTGTCTGTCTGCCTGTGTCCTTGTATGGGACTGTCTGTCTATGTATGTCTGTCTCTGTGTGTGTGTGTGTGTGTGTGTGTGTGTGTCTGTCTGTCTGTCTGTTTGTCTGTCTGCCTGTGGAGAGGGTCTTATATACATTTTGGGGTGAGTTGGGGGTCTAAAGGCAGGTGCTTTCTATCCACTTGGTCTGAGATGTTAGGGATTCCTCAACTGCTTGTGGAGGGGCTTCAGGTGTTGCCTCTACATAACTGGTTGTCACAGTCCTCTCCATGGGATGTTGTAGTCATGTGTTCCAGAACAGGAGTCTGGTGGGATGTAGATTTTAAAGGCCTACTTAGTGTTCTCAGTTATGAGAATTTCTGTGGTTCCTGAATCTACTCAACCTTACCAGGCTTAATGTCTGGTGGCATGGTCCACTGCCCGACACATGCCCAGCACTGAGAGGGAGGCTTCCACTCTCCGTGCCTGGAGAATACACACTTCAGGCCTTAGGATTGTGAAATGGGGTTCCTCTCCATTCTGAAAACTCCACTCTGCAATGGAGCTCAAAGTGCGGAGATTAGAAATGCTTTAGTGAATCATCAAAATATTACTTTTTACAAAAACACGTATGTGCATATTCATGTGCATGAGTGTGTACATGTGCATGTGTGAACATGTGCGTGTGTGTGTACATGTGCATGTGTGAACATGTGCGTGTGTGTGTACATGTGCATGTGTGAACATGTGCATGCGTGTGTACATGTGGGCATGTGCATGTTGAGATCCAAAGTCAGTGTTAATTGTCTTTCTTAGTCACTCTCTTCATATTTTGAGTCAGGGTCTCTCACTAAACCAGCAGCTTGTGAGCGGCTGAATTCACTAGCCAGCAAGCTCTCAGTACCCTCATGTTTCCACCCCCACAGAGGTGGAGGTTGGGATTTACAAACATACAGTGCTATCCTCAGCTTTTATGTGGGTTCTAGGTCCTTGTACTTGGACAGCCAGCAGTTTATTGATGGAGCCATCTCCCAGGCCCCTGAAACATTTTGTTACACGAATCCCACACTGTTTTTTTGTTTTTTTGTTTTTGTTTTTTTGTTTTTTTGTTTTTTTGTTTTTTGTTTTTTGGTTTTTTTTTTTTTTTTTTTTTTTTTTTTTGGTTTTTTGAGACAGGGTTTCTCTGTTTAGTCCTGGCTGTCCTGGAACTCATTCTGTAGACCAGGCTGGCCTTGAACTCAGAAATCCGCCTGTCTCTGCCTCCCAAGTGCTGGGATTAAAGGCGTGCGCCACCACCGCCCGGCCCCACACTGTTTTTATGGCAAGTGAACTCAAGTTGCATGAGAGTGTGTGATGTGTGTCCTTCATATGCTGAGTTTCAGTCTCTGGTTAGAATGGAAGTGAAGGCACAGTCTTCCCTTACAACAAGATTTCTATCTTTATGTGCTCGTTGACAGACTCAGAGAAAATATTTGTATGCTTTGTGTGTTCATTATTTGTTGTGTCCTTTTAGAAGTCACTGCCTTTGGTGTGCCACTTTAAGATTTTCACATTAAGTGTAAGATTCCTTTCTTAAAAAAAATAATCTGTGAGGCAGATGAGGTGGCTCGGTGGGTAAAGGCCCATGTTACCTAGCCTGGTGAGCTGAGTTTGGTGCCCGAGATCCACATGGTGGAAACACAGAATCAGATCCAAGTTCTCTGTCCTCTGCTCAGTGTTGGTAGAGTATATGTGTTTAAATGAGAAGTTCTGTTCTTTCAAACCCCAAAGTCCTTTTCATCCTGCAAAGCCCTCCTTGTGCATAAGGACAGACTTCAGAATTGATTCTGAGAAGTCAGGTGCTGGCCCCTCACACTCCAACTTAACTAAAA
The DNA here is from genome assembly GCF_011762505.2 of Arvicanthis niloticus. Classification (NCBI taxonomy): domain Eukaryota; kingdom Metazoa; phylum Chordata; class Mammalia; order Rodentia; family Muridae; genus Arvicanthis; species Arvicanthis niloticus. Next base: position 49,776,043 of record NC_047661.1, read on the forward strand.
GTCTCTGTCTTTAGTTTTGTGTACAGATTAGTGTATAAATACCATTAGAGTCTAGGAACATTTGATCTTGGAGATGTCTCTAGGTGACATGGACAAGGTAGGGACCTCAGAAGTCATCTTATGAATTTCAATACAAGGACTTGTTAACACAAGTGAAGGAAGGCTAAAAGAGCAAAACTCAGACCCTGGGCTAACCCAGAGTTGCTAGAGACTATCAGCCACTATTGCCAGGATTGAGGCAATCAAGGGGAAAGAGATGTGACCAGGATTACCTTGGAGCTCTGTCATGTGACTCAGGTTTCCTGCAGGAGGGACAGGCAGAGCCATAGTCAGCAACATTTTCCTAGTCTGGCACTCCTGTGGTGTCTAGAGAGATATTCTCCAGCCTCTGGTTTCTAGAGCCAAATCTCTCCCTGTCTGTCCACTCACTAGCCTCAGCCTGTCCCTATGTCTCAGATTGAAGGGCTCTGCAGGGAACTAGGTGACAACAGACCCTAGGGAACATCCTGATGACAATGTCAGCATCAGAGAGCCGAAGTCCTGTAGTTTGGTTCCCTTGTTCCTGTGCCAGGCCTTATCATGAACTGTAGTCACTCATCTGTGTACAGGTTTTGCCTCTCAAGTGACGGTACTAGTGATGGAAGGGTCACAGAAGGAGTGAAGCTGTTAGTCTGTCTTAGTTAATCATATTAATTGTTTTCTACTTGTTAATAATGATGATGGAAACAAAATATTAAATGCCAGAGGCTAGAGTGTTGTGTAGTGGTGAGTTTCTCAGACAATGGGATGCCTGTAATATTTTGATTTCTCTTTTGTAGTGTAAACCCATGTCCTTATAACAATTGCTTCTATCTCTGTGTGTCCTTCCTTTGCCAGTGTGTGTTTGTGTGTGTGTGTGTGTGTGTGTGTGTGACTGATTTTCCCCCAAGAGATCAGAATTCCATGGGCATCTCCTTTTGCTACAGTTCCTTTGTTCATTTCTAGAGATGATGGAGTTGGTATTGATGGTGCTTCCCCTGCACTGTATCCAACTCTACTCAATCAGCCTTTATTGTGGGGCTGACAGATGCCAGGCTGTACCTCAGAGATGAGGAGGCAAAGGGACCCCGTGGAGCATGGCTTTGGCCATGTTACAGTCTTTGACCTTGAGTTTTAGCAATGGCCCCTTATGTTCCTTATTGTGGTGCCCTGGATGCTGTGAGGACAAACACTAGCATATGCAAGGTTGCTAAAGAACCGAGTGGGGGTGGAGCCAACATCAGTGTGGACCACAGTCACTGCTCCATCAGAAGTAATGTGTTCTCATTTTGATAACCATTCACAGTTTTGGTTCAGGTATTTTTACTCACTATTCAACCTAGTAGAATTTTCCTTTGCTAGGATTTTTGCCTTTCAGTCACTCAGCTGAAATTTTAGTTGTTTATTGGTTCTTATCATTCCATGGAAGGGAATGTATGTCTTAAATTGGTAGTTTAGGATTTGTTCTGTTCTGTTGCCCATCTTTAGAAAGGAGCTGAGGAGACTAAATTAACCATGTCTCAGGGCCTGGGGCTTTGTATTGGCTTACAGGTTGGTGGTGTGCTTCTCAGAATAAAGATGGAGTGTGTGGTTGGGTGGACATGGCCTACCATGACTGTAGAACTGATCTGAAATTTAAGTAAGAATGTAGATTCTGGTTATAATCACGCGGAAACTTTTTATAGCCATAGGTAAACTATTTACTCCTTTTCAACCTGCGTCTGTCACCTTCTTGGTGCACTAGTGGGTTAAGCTGTTTATAAAGAGTATACATGGGGCTGGGGAGATGGTTTAGTAGGTAAGTTCTGTGCAAGCATGAGGACTTGAGGTCAAATTCCCAGCACCCATGTAGAAAGATGGGTGTGTGTTTCTGTAACCCCAGCCTAGGGAGAACAGAGACAGGCCGATCCCAGGAACTTAGCAGCCAGCCAGCCCGCCAGCCTAGCTGAAATAGTGAGCTTTTGGTTCCGTGAGAGACCTATCTCACAAGGCTAAGAGCAATAGAGGAAAACATGTCCTCCTTTGGCTAGTGCACACATACATGCAACTTTACAAACATGAATACTACGTAAGTTTACCTTTGCTCTAAAGGGATATAACCCATCTTAGCTTTGTCAGTACAAGGCAGGGTTCCTCAGCCATTCCTATGTATCATGACACTGGCATGGCTTTACCATGTTCTAGTCCAAGGCATAATGCACCCCACCGCTCTGATTCATTTGGGCCCCGGTATTTGTATGTATATATATGGTGTGAACTATCTATCTATCTATCAATCTATCAATCAATCTATCTATCTATCTATCTATCTATCTATCAGAATGTATGTATCTATCAGAATCTATTTATCTCTATGTCTGTATCTGTCCATTGCAGCATCTCAGATGGTTCTAAGAAGCACTCAGGGTAAAAAATACTGGCATAACATATAGACAAAAGATGAAACCGTGTGCTTGGCTTTTTGCCCATAGTTTGCGTGTGCTAGCCGTTTGGTTGTTTATTGCAGAATGGCCGATGAGTTCATCTCTTAATCACCGCTGTAAAAAATTACCACAAACAATTCTTCCTGTTCATATTTATTGTCTCACAGTTCTGAAGTCAGAAGTCTGAAATGGTCTTCCAGGGCCAAAGGCAATCCTTCTGCAGAATTTAGAGGTTCTCTGGCCTTCCCTGGCTTTTAGAAGGTGTCTACATGCCTTGGAACATTGCCATACCTTGTTCTTATATCAGCTTCAGCTGCTACATTTCTCTTTAACACTCCTGCAGCTAGCCCTCTTATAGAGACGCTTGTAATTATGTTAGGACCATCTACCTTATCCTGGATAATCTTGTCTCAAGATTTAATTTACCCATACCTATGAAGTCTCCTTCGCTGTGCAAGAAATCATAAAGACCTAATCATGGGGTCTGGGGATTTAGGCTTAGACGTGTGGAGAGGGTAGGTACTCTGCAGGAAAACATTCCCCCTACTTATCTGAGGAGAGCATCCTCTGAGTCAGACCCAAGTCCCTGCTTCCGCTTCCTAGCCCCACAGCATCCGAAGGCTCTAAAAGAGGAACATTCTGTAAAGACTGGAAGTGAGGACACTGTGTTCAGAATTTTAATTCCATTGATTTTTTAAAAAGTGCTACCAGTTTTTAAATTTTCAGACACCTTAAGAATTTGTTCTAGAAATAGGTTATGTAACCTCAGAATCTTCATGAGCTCTGGTACATTTCTGATTTCTCTCAGATGGGGTTGTTTTGCCATTACCAAGCCAATGGTTCTCAGCAAGAAGTGGGTGTGGCTTATTACTAAACTTACCCTTGCCACAATCATCCACCAAGCACCAACTGTATGCTAGCCTCCTAGACATAAAAATAATGAAAGCTTTCAAGAGCAGGGGCGGAGGGCTGACTGTTGGTGTCCAGGATATCTGTTCATTTAATCAGCTTTCATTGTCAGTCTGGTTTTGCTTTTTTAGGATTTGTTGTTGTTGTTGTTATCCTTGTTTTTAATATTTGCATATAAAAACCTCAGAAGAGGCCCTTTATGGCATAAAAGTGATTAAAAAACTTCTGTAAGAGGCCAACAAATAGGACTTTAATAAAGTGGTAGTACACAGCAAAAGAACTACCTGGACATACAGGAAGCTCGCCAGGAGACAAGGGCCTCAGCAGCGGCTTCCAACCCCATCAATTTTTTGGAACTGTGGGAAGAAGGAAGTGTTATGTCACCTTTTTAAAAAAAAAATCCTTGTTCCTGGTAGCCCACTCTTAGCAATTAAACATAATCTAATTAAAAGAGGGCTTGGGCATCTGTCACAAAAGAAATGATGTTGAGTTTGGTTTTATAGAAGTGAAACTATGACAAGACTTAAGAGCTCATCATCATCATCAAAGCTCAAGGACTCAGTGAAGAGCTGGGAATGGTCTCTATGTGCTCACACATGCCCTGTAAGACCTTCTGCCCACCCTGGTTCTACCCCAGTTCTTCTACCAGACTGTCTGCTGAAGACTCTCTCTGACCTTTGAGGAGGACGGGACCAAGCTCAGACCCTATAATCCCACTAGCTTCTACTCCTTCTGTAACTGGTTTCCTAACTGGGGAGATAAGTCTTTAGGAGTTTTGACTCATGTAGTCATGAACCCGGCTTCTAATCCTATTTTCTCTACTTATTAAGCATGTGGTCTTTGGAGAGTTACTTAATCTCTGCCTTGGTCTCCTCACTGGTGACAGGGGTGTGGGGAAGAAGGAATTCCAGGCAGAGGGAATAGCATGCGCTAAATCATGAGTGAGGATGTGCAAGTTACACTGGGAACCCAGTAGCCACCAAGGATGTACTGAGGATGCTAATGGTAAGGGGAGGAGCATCCTGTCTTTGCATTTGGTATGTGGATTCTGAGGAACCAGATAGACAGAAGTCTGGGTTTGGGGAAGTCATTGAGACCAAAGTTGGAATTTGTAATATAACTAAGAGAGACCTACTTGGGGATGCATGCTCAGAAACCTTGTTTCCCAGATTCCCAACTGGAAAGCAAGACGCAGCGTGACTGGGCAAGGACACCTGTAGATAATGGGAACAAGCACGGGCTCTCCCTGTCTAACACTTGTTAGGTGATGATAGACAGATAAAAGGGGGATGCAGTGTTTTGATTTGGGGCACAAGTTGCAGTAGAGAAGCAGCATGCTGAAGCAAAATACAATGTTCCCAACTCTCTGGTGACAAGTTCTGCATTGACTGTGGAGAAACAAAACATTAAGTACTCTTAAGAGAGAGAGCACCAGGGTGGACAATCGTGGATGGGAGATAAAAATTAAAGCCCTCCATTCTGAATGCCACTGAGGGAAGTGACTGGAACTTTCTGGACAGACCACACTGTGTCTTTCTCCAGATGATGTCATGGTACTAGAACAAGGACTTGAAGAGCTAGTGAATTAGACTGTGTTTCCATGACTAATGGACTTTGACTATTGTCTTTGGACCCTTGTTGCCAAGAGATTTGTGTCTACTGCTTCAACGTCAAGCCCTTCAAAATTGCTCTTAACAATTCTTCTGTTGTACGACTCTATTCCTGGGAAGTTGTGAACTAATGTCTGCTCCCAATTAGGGGACAGATGATAGGCCAAAGTTCAACTTGGTGAACCAATGAGTTTGTGGGTTACTTGCAGGAATATGATTGAGGGGTTATTTACCAGGAGTAGAAATGACTCACATCCAGCTGCGTCACCAAAGTCCACCCCAGCACGGGTGACAGCTCACAAAGCTGGGAAGCCTGGTGCACACTGCGCAGCCTGCAGGCAGCTCAACAGGCTGCAGATTGTCCGAGATAGATGAGTTGGTCTGAGCCTCTTCCAGGCAGCTCAGCATGTGGTAGAAGTCTCTCAGCAGCCTCTACTGCTTATCTGTGTTTGGGGAGGGAAGGGCCTAGTGAATCTGGTCACTCTAAGGGACTTCCTTAAGCTATTTTGAGTTGTTTATTTCCTGGACTTAAGCTTCCCTGCAGGATAGAATATTTCATTTTTCCTTGAAAAGTGGTTCTCAAACTTCCTAATACTCTGTCTGACCCTTTAGTTCTACATGTTGTGGTGAATCCCCAATCATAACATTACTTCATTGCTACTTCATAATTGGAATTTTGCTACTGTTATGAATCGTAATGTAAATATCTGATATGCATGCTATCTGATAAGGTGTCACTGCCTACAGGTTGAGAACTGCTTCATTAGAACACCCTGGGTCTCAACACACTTTAGAATATCCTGTTGTTTCAACTACTCTTCAGCATCAAGTGTTTTTATGAGCCTCCTTCCAAGATGGAAGCTTTAAACTGGTACACAACCTCCTTTGGCTGGTTCAAGGCTCTGACACCACTCATTCCTGTAGCCTCTGATTCACAGATGATTCGTTACAAGCTCTTGAACATGAACATGACCTTTTTTTGTATGTTAATAATAGTATCCCACTGGTCACTGTAAAACTTGATTTTATTAGAAGTCTGGGTCTTAAATGTGGGACTTTTTTTTCAAGGCAGAGTTTCTCTGTGTTAACAGCCCGGTCTGTCCTGGAACTCTCTCTATAGACCAGGCTGGCCTTGAAACCACAGAGGTCTGCCTCTGCCTCTGCCTCTGCCTCTGCCTCTGCCTCTGCCTCTGCCTCTGCCTCTGCCTCTGCCTCTGCCTCTGCCTCTGCCTCTGCCTCTGCCTCTGCCTCTGCCTCTGCCTCTGCCTCTGCCTCTGCCTCTGCCTCTGCCTCTCTGCCTCTCTGCCTCTCTGCCTCTCTGCCTCTCTGCCTCTGCCTCTCTGCCTCTCTGCCTCTGCCTCTCTGCCTCTGCCTCTCTGCCTCTCTGCCTCTCTCTCTGCCTCTCTGCCTCTCTGCCTCTCTGCCTCTCTCTCTGCCTCTCTGCCTCTCTGCCTCTCTGCCTCTCTGCCTCTCTGCCTCTCTGCCTCTGCCTCCAGAGTGCTAGGATTAAAGACACCTGCCAGCATGCTCAGTCAATGTGGGATTTCCACAGTCATTAGTATTTCCCTAAATTCTGTCCTTAGAGTCTTCTAACAAGGCATTTTTCTTTCTCCCTTTCCATTTTTCCTTTGAAAGGATCAAGGAGAATGTCAACATTGTAGAGTTTCTTACTGAAAACAACATGTTGATAAGATACAGATTTTTTATTGAAATGTTGTGAGAGTTTGCTAAATTTTAAATTGATTCTTTTGGGAAAATACAATCTAATGATTTGTTTGGATTGCTATTCATTTGTGTTATACAAACTAGAAAGCTGGAAAAAAATAGGCTTGGAACCAGACAAACTGTTTGTGTGTGTGTGTATAATGAATCTGAGTGTGTCTGTGTCTATGGTTTGTGTCTCTGTGTATGTGTGGGTGTGTATCTGTGTAGTTTGTGGCTCTCTGTGTGTATGTGTGTTTGTGTGTATGGGTGTGTCTGTGTATGAGTCTGTCTCTGTGTGTTTCTGTGTCTGTGGTTTCTCTCTCTCTTTCTCTCTCTCTCTCTGTGTGTGTGTGTGTTTAAGTGTTTGTATGGGGTACATGTGGAAGCCCAAGACTGATGTCAGGTTCTTCAATTGCCTTCCACCTTATTTTTTGAGACAAGATCCCTTGCTCAACATGGAAGTTCATTTCCCAGCCAGAAAATCCCAGAATCCTCTTGCCTGTCCCTCCAGTGTTGGGATTTCAAGTGTGTATACTACCATGCTCACTTTTTCATGTGGGTACTGGAGACCCAAACTCAGGTTCTTATGCTTTCAAGACAAGCCCTCTACTGAAAAGCTCTCTTTTTCCCCAGTCTCCTCCAATCCCTTTAGCTGTTCCATTTTGAAAAAAAAAGTTAACTCTCTTTGCTCCAATTCCTACACCTGTGGAGTGTGGATATCAGTAGCAGGCTTGATCTGCCTATGTACCTGGGCCATAAATGACGTTAGCTAGTTTGCCTTATCGTTGTAATTATTATCATCTATTTCTTATCTCCCATGCTGGGGACCTTTGCCTGTCAATCAAGTACTACTCCTGAGCTGTACAAACAAGGACGATGCTTGCAGACCCTCGCCATGGTTTCCATACCTGGTTCACAAGTTGAATGTGTGGATTTTTTAAAACAGAGCATGTGCTAAATCGGAGGACTAAACCCTTGGTTTTAATGATAGTTGTTAAGCTGGAATTTTCCGTCTGATGATTTGAGATTGTGGCCTCACTGTACCTGCGAATGACGACAGTTAAGCAACCACTAGAGAGACTGGGCAGGGCAGTAATTTGACCTACATTCCTTCACTCTGCTTTGCTCATATTGAGCCACCTCCCTGCAAATTCTTTCTCCCCAGGCATTCCTTCTTCCTGAGGTAAAGGGGCCCCCTGCTCTGTGGAGGACAGTCGGGCTCAGGTATGCAGCCTTAGCTACCTAGGGTAAAGAGAGGTGAAGCACTGCCAAGTGAAAGTCAAATTCTTAGCCCTGTGCAAATGGCTTAGCCTTTCAAAGCTCGCTCTCTCATCCATGAAGTCACAGAATAGAGGACTGCACATTCATGGCATTGAAATTGGCACAAAATCAAATATGTTTATCTAGTAAGAGTTGCCAAGCTGCTTCCTGGAGGCAAAGGCCTGGCACGGATGACCAAGGTCACAGAACAGCAGGACAGAGTTAACCGAGCACCTGACAGACAGCCCAGCAGGGGCTGTAAAGAACATTGCAAGGGTAATGGGAGGAATTAAGAGCAACAAATGTGGAGGGCTTCACTGAGGCCCAACGGCTGGATTGGGAGTGTGTCACACAGCTGATTGGAAGATGGAAAGGACAGCTAGTCACAGAGACTTTGATTGGTCTTTCTGGCTTGGGTGGGAGGGACTGATTGGGGTCAGGTTCTTCTCAATCTTGTTAGGAATTTGGAACTTTATCCTAAGAAAAATGAAGTCTTACTGAGGCATTTTCAGTGAAGTAAAACAGTAGATTTGGAGTCTGGAACAGTAACTCAAGGCAGAGGTGTTTGGATGGGAAAGCTGCCGAGCTGCCGAGCTGCCGCAAATCAAAGCCTGGATCTACTTGCACTAGAATGTCTGAGCTGAAGCCCTGCAGGTGAGATGGGAGGGGCTGGGGCTCTGAAAGGTTTCCAGGGAGGCAAGTGCTGCTTTTATTTGCTCAGTAAGTCCCCATCCCTCACCCATCCCCATGTGAATGGAACATCCATCTTGTGCCAATGCTCCTATGTACAAAACAATGTCCCTCCTGCAGTCACCGTATAAGGTGACTACCTGAGGGAAAACAAGTGAACACATACTACACTGTTGTGACCATGCTGATAACCCACCCTCACAATCTCTGCCATAAAATGAGAGGTCTAGTATAGGCAAGCCAGTGTGCCTCAGGTCAGCCCCAGTGGTCATGTGCCAATTTTGATAAAGTCATCCTGAGTCACAGGATCTTTGATCTGTTCTGAACCCCTCATGGGTCCTCTTTTTCCCACCAACAGATTCAAGAAAGGGACAGATTCAAAAATGCTGTGTCCTGCACAGCTTCAAGGATTGACCTACTGGGGCTGCAAGGGAATGAAGAAAAGACAAATTTGGACACACAGAAAAGCTGGGATTGGATGGACTGAGCTCTCGAGTGGAGAAGCAGCATCCCAGAAAGCTCAGCCTGTTTATTATATACAGTGAGATATGGAAGTGGGGTTATTACATACAGATAAACAAGGAATTAGATTTATTATGTACAGCTGGACAAAGAGGCAGGTTTAGCTAATCTCAGTAGGAACGGTCTCTATAGGGAAGCAGCCTTTGAGTAGTAACATTTGGGTAAATATAAAAAAACTCAGGAAAAAAGCTATGGTGAACATTTTTTTGCACACACTGTTATCATTCACACTCAGCCTAGAGGAAGGCTTTGCCTTCCCTCTGAGCCTTTCCCAAGGAAGACTTTACCATCCCCAGGGCTGAGGCATTAGTCCTTGATGTGGCCCATGGAAACAATACACATTTACTCAGGACTTCAGTCTGAACTTCCTGGATCCCCACAAAGGTCACAGCTGCAGTCACCTGGGAGAGCAGAATGTCATTATCAGTTCCTGTCACACAGATAGCATCTGATAGCGGACCACAGGTTTAAGGAGCACAGATTTCAGTAGTAGTTGCTGATCTGCAGTGTACTATCAGGGAGTTTCTACATGTGATCTTTGTTGAGTGCCGGGCTGTGAGGGTCCAGGTGACAGAAGAGGAACTGGGACATGCCTGATCCATCTTCTGTTTCTGTGAGCCCTTGACCTGCACTTGCAGCCCCCTCTGTGTTCTCACAGGCAAGAGTGACACACATGCTGAGAGCCCTTATGCTCACATCCCTACAATACAGATTCACACCTCTTCAATGCAGGGCAAGCAAATTTTTGAGAAGGGAATCTCTGTACATGGAGCGTAGGGGAATTTGAATTCAGCAACATGGACACTCTGACAAGGGATCACATCCAAAGACCTTCTAGGTTTGTATAATTTGGCAGAAATGACACACCTTTAATCTGTAAGGCTGGAATACATACACACCCTTAGTGTACACCTTTAATCCCAAACAACAAAGGTAAAATTAATTTGTAAAGGGAAGCAGCCATGTTTGGAAGTGTCATCAAATTGAGGGGCAGACAAAATGACAAATCAGAGAAAGATTTGACAGAATGAGTCAGATAGGCTACGCCCAACTCTCACAAGAACAGCACAGGAAAGACATGCTATTTAACCACCACACAGGAAGAGTTAGGAATTCAGTTCAGTTGAGTTCAATTCAGTGCAGTTGGGTGTAGTTCAGTTGAGTACAGTTGAGTTTGTTGGTGAGTTCCATTCAGTTTGTTCAGTTTGTGCAGTGCAGGTCAGCATAGGCAAATGAAGCCAGAGAATAAGTAGGAGCCAGATTAGAACAAATTGCTAGAATTAGTTTGAGACCAAGCAGAGCAATTCAGTGAGAAGCTGAGAGAAGCCAGATTGGATCAGTCAGTTTTGTTGTTTTTTTTTTTGGGGGGGGGGTGTTTGAGCCAGAACAACTGAATTGAACCAGCTAGGCAGACTTCAGAAGGAAGCCTCTGAGACGACAATTAAAGCAGGCAAATAGAAGTTACTTTTACAATGGAGGGCAAGGGTACTGTTTATACCCAGTGCTCTGGCTGTGCTGAAAATGCAAAGTGTGTGATTTTTACCTGAAAAAAAAATCCCATTTTAGAATCTGGGTGGTTAGTTTGTTTTTTCTTTTCATTTCCAAATCCTAGAACTTATAGGCCCCCTTTGTATGCAAGAAAAATGAATGACAGTTCTCCTAATTGTTTTTCTTTTTTATGGAAGAGTTATGTATAAAAGCATATATGTGTATATGTACACAAACAGGAAATTTCAGCTGGGGATGGTAGCAGTTACTCTAAGTAAGATATTGTAAATGTTGTTTCTCTAATAGGAGGAATTTTAGAATTTCAGCAACTTGCACACATTTCTAGAACATAAACAAGTATTTATAAGTAAAAGTGAAAAAGCATGTATGTGTGTATATATGTATATATATAGCGCATCAATCATATTTTTATTATCTAAATTATGTATGTGTATTTCTGTCTGCTATGGATGTGTATATGACACCAGCTGCCTATGGAAGCCAGAAGAAGGTCCTGGATCCTCTGGAGCTGCTGTTCCAGGTAGCTGTGAGCTACCTGAGGTGGGTGCTGAGATCAGGCTGTCTGAAAGAGCAAGACGGGTTCTCAACCATGGAGCCATCACTCCAGAACCATATTGTTCTTAAGAATTGTCTGATACTTATTTTTCCCTGGATCAAATGAGAGACACTTATAGTAAGAAGGGAGGGAGTCAAGTATGTTCTGCACATACATTTTGTCATTTTTTTCTATAGTAAGCAACTTCATAAATACCTTATCAGCATATTGCCTTAAGTTCTCAAAGAAAACAAATCCATGTAGAATAGCTTAAATCCTTTGGGGTCTTTTTCTCCTAAAAGAAGTTAGCTATTCTTTTGCGGGTAATATTTTAAAAATGCCTCTGGTCGGGCCGACTATCTATGCAGTGGTGGCTCTGCTTAGCTCAGGCCTTCATGTTCCGCAGCCATAGCCAAGCACACTACAGTTGGAAGCAGCCAGAGGCCACACGCACCACAACTAGACCCGAGAGACCACGGCTCCAGCCAGCCAGAAACACCGGCCCTGGCACCCACAAAATGCTAGCATGGGAAATGGCTCTGCCAATCCATCACACTGTCTCCACAAAGCTTGTCTGAACCCCAGACAATACCCGTCATGCCCACGGTACCCAATAGAATGAAGACTCTTATGCTTAAAGATTATCCAGTATTTATATATTTGGAAATGTTTTGTAGCAGGATGGTTTCCTGCTGCTTCGACACTATTCAATTAGTAATAATTCCATATTTACATATATCTCATCATCACTACATAATCCTGGCCGGCTTGGAACTCACTGTGTAGACTAGGCTGGCCTCAAACTCACAGATATCCACCAGGATCTGTTTCCTGAGTGTTGGGATTAGAGGCAAGCAGTCAGCATCTACCGTGTCTCACTTGAAATTTCCTTTTATAAACAGTGTCTGTGCATTTTCTCAGTTTTATTCCCAACCCCCAAACATCTCTAGAGGACAGGAAAAAAAAAACCAAGATTTTAATGTAACAATGAAAATAAAGGACTTGGCACAGTGCCTAATATCTGATAATCACACAACATGGTAACAAATTTTATGGCTACAATTAATCATTTTATTGCTGTTGTCACAATTCTGATTGAAGAAACCCAATCTTCAGTAATTAGGGATACTATGATTATAAAACTCATGCATAAAAATGCAGTTCTACAAATTTACAAGTAGTCTCTCACTTTGTACCAATTAAAAACCAAAAGAACAAACAAATAAATATTGTTTTGTGGCTTAGTTAGGGTTTTTATTGCTGTCATGTAACACCAGGACCAAAAGCAACTTGGGGAAGAAAGGCACTTATTTCAGATGGCATGTCCTGATCACAGACTTCCATGAAGGGAAGTCAGGGCAGGAACCTGGAGGCATGAGCTGATGCAGAGGTCATGCTTACTAAGGCTTTCTCCTCATGGCTTGCTCAGCCTGCTTTCTATTTGTCAGGACTACTAGCCCAGGGGTGGCACCACTCATGTGAGCTGGGACCCCTCCACCCCATACCAGTTCTTAGTTAGGAAGATGTATCACAGATTCGTCCACAGGTCAGTCTGGAAGGAGCATTTTCTCATTTGAGGTTTCCTTAAATGAGTCTACCTTGTATCAAATTGGCATAAAACCAGTACATTACTAAAACACCTTTTAAGTACTGGGAGAGTTGCACATATTAACTCATTTAATCAATTAATCTTTTAAAAAGAATTATTATATATTAATATATTATATATATTAATATATACATATATATAATATTATATATATATATATATATATATATATATATATATATATATGTATTTACACTGTAGCTATCTTCAGGCACACCAGAAAAGGGCATCAGATCCCATTACAGATGGTTGTGAGCCACCATGTAGTTGCTGGAAATTGAACTCAGGATCTCTGGCCATTCCTCCAGCCCCTCAATTAAACTGTTCTTGCAAATATAATGTGAGCTTTCATTGTATAGGTGAAGAAGCTGGAAATAAGAGTTTAAATCACATAACTGTAGTAGAAATTAAGAAGGGGAACATATTCTTAGTTCCATGCAAACTGCCAGTTACAGGAGGCAAAAGCAGTTGTCTTGAATAGATGAGTTTTCTCTTAAAAAAAAAAAAAAAAAAAAAAAAAGAGGAGGCTTCATGCCCAGCATTTTTGTTTGTTTAAGTCCCAGTTCCTCTCCACATCTGAGAGGCGACCTTTCCAATATAATGTATGTAGGTGGAATTCACTCTGTAAGCTGTGAGTGGGATTTTAGCAGTGTGATGACTGACAGCCTCAAGCCCCATTTTAAGTGACTCATCATCTTAAAAGCAGCTGATATGTGTCCCTGATACCTCAGATGAGGGCGGAAACATTAACAGTGGACAAACAGTAGGCTTGGCAGTCTCAGATTATTACTGTGAGTGGAGATGTTGCAAATGACAGAGCTTCACAGAGGTAGGGTTTTATTTCACAAGGAATATGGAAGAATTGTGGAGGTCTGCTGCTACCTAAGACAGCTTCAAGAGGGCTGAAGTCTCTGCTTTAGTGTTAGCTAAAGTGTAGATTTCACTTTGTCTTCCCCCCCATCCTCAATTTCCTGGTTTCTGCTTATAGTCCAAGATGGCTGCTTAAGCACCTGTCATCATGTAATACAATGAAAAGGGGACACTTTACAAATGTGGAAAACTGATAATTTTGCTAGAGAGAGAAGGAAAGGGCTAGCCATGCAGCATCGGAGAGCTTACTTCTGTTGCTGCATCTGTTCCAGGATACCCTGTTTTCTGCTGCCTTGAACAGGAATCCTGAAACAAATGAGTCTATGTGGGTTCTAAACTTCTCCTCTGGTCACCTGATTTTGAGTGAATGACTGAAGTCCTTAGAAACCTGTATTTTTATAAAAAGGAAAGCAGGAAGTGGTGATAAATTCCTTGCTTTGCAGACACTTGAAGTTTATCCCCAAACCCATTTGAACGTGCCAACCCAGGTAGCACTGATCTTATGATCCCAGCTCTGTGGAGAAGGAGACAGGAGGATCGTGGTCTCACTGGTCAGCCAGTCTAACCTAATTGTTGAGTTGAAGGCCAGCCAGAGACCTTGCCTCAAAGGAAGTGGATAGCGTTCTTGAAGATGGTGCCTGAGGTTGTCTTCCAGCATCTACACACAGGCACACACAACTGCACACACATGCATCAACACACACAGACGTAAGCTGCAGCAAAGGAAAAGCAAAGAGGGCCATGGCTGTTTTTAGTAGCTCCTTTGAGACTGCTTAAAGTCTCCCCTAGGGGATTCAGATTCCTGAATCACAAGCATTAACCCTGTAATTACTCTCAGAATCTTTGGGCTTATCTAAGACAGACCCTGGGTGAAGGTACTGCATTTGCAAGGTCTTGCAACCTGCTATCATCAGGGTATACCAAGGGAATCTTGTCACAGGTGGTAATAAATCCAGACAGTGGGAATGCATCCAGAGCTGGCTGCTTCTCTGGTTTTGTAAGTCACAGCATGCTTTCCTCCTAAGGAATATTGAGATTAGGGTCCTAGCAACTATTGTTTTCAATGCTAAAATCATTACCTGTGTTACACATAAACCTGAGACTCACCTGAAGGACAGGTTTCATTCATCACCTGTTTACAGATGGAGATAAAGGTCACCCAAGTCCAAGAGCATTGCCACAATGTGAACTGAGGTGATGGACTCTGGCATCTGTACCCTTTATACATGGAGCTGTACCTTTTCAAAAGTATAGGACACCATGAAACATTTGCTGGTTTTTAGTATGCAATAAACTAAGGAAAGTTGAGAGGTGGCGTCAGTTTTGCCTGTTCCCTGGAGTCATGTGTCATCCCTTGGTATCCTCTGGGGACTATCCCAAGACTCCCCATGGTTACCAAGATGCACAGGTGCTCATTTCCCAAGTAGTGTATATACACAGCCCGTTAGGTTTGGCTCCCCACATGATGAGCCCTTGGTCGATGGCTTATAATAACAAATACAGAGTAAACATGATGAGAGTTTTTATACTGAGCTCTTTAGAGAATAGTCACCATGTTAAGGTCTGTACATGTTCACTACAGACACAGCTTTTAAGTTATTACATTTATTTATGTCTGCATGTATGTGCCATAACACGTGAGTGGAGGTCAGAGGACGGCTTGCAGGAATGACTTGTCTCTACTTATGAAGGGGATCCTGGGAGTTGGTTTTAGGTCATTAGGATTGACAGCAAGCATCTTTAGTCCCAGGAACCATCTCAGAAACCCTAAATGTCTTTTTTTTTTTTAATTTTTTTTTAAAAAGATGTATTTAATGTGTATGAATGCTTTCATTGTGTGTGTGTGTGTGTGCTATGTTCATGCATGGTGCAGGAAGAGGTCCGAAAAGGCGTTAGGGAAGAGTTGTAAGCCATTAAATGGGCCCTGAGAACCACACCCTGATCCTCTGGAAGAGCAGCCAGTGCTCTTGGCCACCCAACCTACCCTTGATCCCTCTAAGAAAAATTTTTTTTATCTGCAGTTGGCCCACAGATGCAGTCTTCAGTGCTGTGGAGAGCTGACTGTGTTAGTGATCCCTTCGCTCCCTTACGGATTCTCTGCTGAGTTCCAAATAAAACCATCTTTGTACATGAAGCAAATGCCCAGGTTTTTGAGCTCTGAGGATCTGATACTGCTTACATCTGAGTGAGCAATGGGCATCAGAAGACAACTGGAGTGCAGGCCTGTCCTCTACCCACTCTGCTTTCCAAGGCAGTGACAGGAGCCCCCTGTTCTTGTAACACTGGAGGATAGAATTTTGATCAGCACGTTTCAAATTCAAAACAAAACAAAACAAACAAACAAACAAACAAACAAAAAACCCAAGTCTTCTCATAAGCACATGGGAAGGAAGAAGAACCAGCAATGATGTGTTCTTCACAGCAACTGGAAAGGAGAGAGGCCTTGACTATATGATGCCTTCTTTCCCAGTCATGAGTTCTGGGTACATGGCCTCTGAAGTCATCCTGCAGAGCTTTGGTGTCGCAGTACAGGTTGGTCTGGCATGAAACTTACAACGTTTGAACATACAGATGATCAGTTGCTTTCCCACTTGAAATGCTTTGTCCCCTCAGTGTGTTATGTAAGATGCCACTAAATGCAAATATGAATAAAAAAATCCATATTCAACCTGGCTTCACACAGTGAAGAGATTTGACTTTTAAGCAGCTAGAACATTCTTTAGAAAATGCTTCTGGGAATGTGGCTGAAGCTCAAGGGAAGAATGCCCGCTACAAAGCTCTGGGTTCTATTTCCAGCACAGGACGGACGGACACACACACACACACACACACACACACGATTTAGAATGTTTTCTTCTTTTACTTAATAGAATTTTACTCAAAGGCCCTGCTGTGTTTCTTGCAGTCAGCTTCATTTTATAGCTATCCCTCATTGCCACACCTTGTTGTTGCCAGAGTATTAATCATTATGACTCCAGAGCGTTGAGTTTCTTATCTCACTTGGAACAAAAAGACGAGTAGGAGCTAGAGGCTTCCAGGAACTCTGTCAGAAGAGTCAGTTGTCCTTAGCAAATTTCTCTCCACCCCCACTTCAATCTCTTAGTTAATTTTAACTATTTAGGTGTGTATGTGTGTGTGTACAAATGTGTGAATGCAGGTGCCTGGCCTGTGGTGTTGAGAAGGTGTTAGATCTCCTTAATCTTTATGAGTGCTTGCGAGTACTGGGAACTGAACATCCCTCCTTACAAGACCAGTGCTGGTCTTCAGTTGCCTGCTGAGCCACCTCTTCGGTCCCCGCCCCTACCCTCATTCCCACCTCCATCCCATTTGATCTCCTGGCTCTCACTGCCCAAATAAGGTCATATTTCTTTGAACTGGCAGCTTGGGCTATGCTGTGGGAGGTGTTATGTAAATTAGCTTGGGCTGCGCCACAAACTCCACCACCGGATCGTCGTCTCAGAGCACCCAGGCTTTGCAGGAAGAAGTCAGGGACCCAAATGAAGGTTACAGCTAAGTGGAGGGCCTGTATATGGAAGTGGCTATAATGATGTAGGCATCTCTCTAGCAACGCCCTAAGCACCGGGCTCCGCCCTAGGCGCCAGGGCTCCTGATTTCACTCGCAACTTTGGGAATCTGCTGACCCCTAGTGTCTTCAATAAGCATTGGCTGTAAAATCTAAAGGCTCACGTCCCACCTCCTCTCTCACAGAAGCCCCAGAGCTATGCATATAAGAGGAGGTTGTGAGTCAAATAAACCGTAACTTTAATGGGAGGCCTCTGATCTCATGAAGACTCAGCATACAGACTCCCGTGCGGTGGCTCTCTGCCTGTGAATCTAACACTTAGCAGGTTAAGGCAGGATTTCTGAGTTTGAAGCCAGCCTGGACTACTGGTGAGTTTCAGGCCAGCCTTGGGGAATAAAGCGAGATCCTCATCTCAAAAACAAAAGGCTGAGCATTCATGCCAGGGCTTTCCTGACCATTATTCTAAGAGAACTTTATGTAAACCTGGACCCCCCTGTCAGTCATGTCCAAGTAGGTCTCTTCCCTAGATGCAAGATATCTTTTTGGAGGTAAGGCATAGGTATGTGATGAAGACCTATACTCTTAGTGAATATTGCCTGGGTAGATGAAGACCACCACAATTAACCTAGCATTGAAGAGGCAGAGGCAGGAGGAGCTCAAGTAGAAAACCAGGCTGGGCTGCATATATGCATATATCAAGTTCCCCACCAGCCTGACTGCAGAAATACTTTAAAATAAAAAAAAAAAAAAATATATATATATATATATATATATATACACATATATATATAGTGTGTATATATACATATATATGTATATATATATATAGAGAGAGACAGACAGACAGACAGACAAATAAGAGAGTAGGTATTATTCATCTATGTTTTTGCTCGTAAATAGCCAGTCTATCAGGCTAAATGCATACACTGTGATGAAATCAGCAGTCAATTGTGTATGTAAACTCTATGTTATACAAACTATCCCAGTATCCCAGAAGGCCCAGCTGAGCAGCTCTTTTGTGCTGTGGGCTGGCTACAGTGTGGCCAACAGCTCCAGTACTCACTGTGCAGGGCTTTTATTACACTGTATCAGCTTGTTCTGCTGCTGGGAGCCAGACTGGAGCCACTAGTGAAGATGTGTTACCCCCAACCTTCCTCTGGTCGGTGCACTTGGAGGCACAAGACTTTCCCTGGAGTTTTCCTGGATTTTGGGTTGTAGGATAAAAGGAAAGACAGAGACAAGAAGATGATACCCAAGAAAAGAGAGAGAGAGAGAGAGAGAGAGAGAGAGAGAGAGAGAGAGAGAATCTTTGATTTGTTTTGCTTGTAACCAGTTTCTAAGGCAAGTGTGAAATGAGGCAGCTCTCCAGCTAGCAGGAATTTTGTACAAGGCAAGGCTTAGAAATGAACTAATCTGATCTCTGGAGGGCACTGAAAGACAGATAGAATTTCTCAATCTGGGATCTGAGGAATGTTCTGGAGAACAGGCAGATGTTTGACAGCTGGTTGGTTTTAGCAAGCAGAGCTGCTATTGCTGCTAGCCAGGCATCACACTGCATCCTGGCCAGGGGCTCATGCAGCCACTGCCGAGACAGCCTCCTGCAACCCTTGCTATGTCTTCCCACAGTGGAGGAAAGCCCCAGCAGAAGAGCTGCAGCCTCAGTGGCTGAATGAGGCACGGGGAGGCAGCTAAGCCACAGATGTGTGCAGTGACTGGAACAGCCACGCAGACATCAGTGTGGCTTGTGCCTGTCACCAGATTAGACACACCAAGTGAGTTTGCCATGATGATGCCTTTGATTGTGTAGGTGGTAGGCATATTAGATATTGGTTCTATCTTTCCATTGACAACCTTGGAGTTCACCTTGGTGACACATAGCTTTCTTGCCGAAATGGGGACTGGGACTGTATTCTGTCAATGCTAATGGGAGCTTTGAAAAAGCTACAACTCTTGCAGTCCATTTAAAAGTTGTCATTTGTCAGTTTGAATGGATCTTTTTTATTTATTTGTTTTCTTTTACATTTAGTGTGTGTGTGTGTGTGAGAGAGAGAGAGAGAGAGAGAGAGAGAGAGAGAGAGAGAGAGAGAGAAGAAGAGGAGAGAGAGAGAGAGAGAGAGAGGAGAGAGGAGAGAGGAGAGGGAGAGAGAGAGAGGGAGAGGGAGAGAGGTGCTGCTGCACATGTGGAGGGTCAAGCACTTTGGGGTTCAGCTTTCTTTCCACTAGAGGATCTTGGGGATCGAACTCAGGCCGTTGTTGGCTTGCCAGAATGCCACTTCACCTGCTGAGCTCTCACTGGCCCTGACTATATCTTGTTATAGGCTCATATTTATATTCATCCCCCCCCCCGCCCCAGTGTCATTTCTCCTTATCCCTCCCTCTGCCTTTTATGGATGGCGTGAGCTTGCATTGGATGACCTGCACATCCACTCTCACAAGCCCCTAACCCAGCTTCTACCTTTCATTGTGGCCCGGTACATGGACAGGTCAGTGTGGTTTTCCAAGTGCTGTCTGTCTGTGGCGTTGTGAAAGAACCAACCACCAGGAAGATTACAACAATTTGAGGTTTTTAAAAAGTATTTTTAGAATTTTCTTCTTTGTATGCTCCTATTTTTATTGTTGTTTTTCTGGTTCGTTGTTGTTGTTGGGTGTTTGTTTGTTTGTTTGGGGCTTTTTCTTTTGTTTTGGATTTTTCATAGATTGGGTTGTTTTCCTCCCCCTTCTCCAAATTAGTGTGTGTTTGTATCTATGTTGAATGGATGATCTCTAATTAGGAATTCCCTTGAGAAGCATAATCAGCCTGGGAAGTGTCGGGGAAACAGTGGCTGGAAAGCTGGTTAATTTTGGCAAGAAATCGGCGAGTCCTCACCCTTCCTGGCTGTGTGCCACAGCTGTGCCTCTCTGTTGTGTGAGTGTCAAGAGAGGAAGCTAAGCGCCAGGGCCAGGGCCTGACACCAAAGGCCTCCCTCACCCAGGAGGCAACTGTCGGCCTCCCTTTGTAAAAATGAAGAAATTGAGGCCTACCCACACTGGCAGTTGCCCAAGGCATAGTTACTTCAAGACACCACCAAGTTTCAAAATGCAGGCATTTCTAACTTGAGAATCCTGTTTTTCTACAGTACCAAATGTCCCAGCCTTCAGGTTTTTGTCTTGGAACTAAAAATATGAAGAACAGCGAGCATTTGTTCTACTAACAGACAGCTTCTTTAGAACCCTTCTGTTTTTTTTTTTTTTTGCCCCCCCCCCAGAGGATTTGTTTGGTTTTCGTTTTAATTAGCAACCGTGAATAATAAGCACATCCTGGTTCATCGCCTCATGATCAGACACTACTGTACAGTGTGAGGAGTGCTGGCCGGGTTTGTGTTTAGATTGACAGCAAGAATTATTTTCAACCCTGAGACTGTGAGCTGCTTGTCCATTTTTTTCTTGCTAATGGAACCTTCGGTGATGGAGAGCAGCAATATAACCCTGTGTTTCTAACAGTCATATCTGGGGCTAGAGCAGCAGTTCTCAACCTTCCTAATGCTGTGATCCTTTGATATAGTTTCTTGTGTTTTGGTGATCCCCCAACCTTAAAATTATGTTTGTTGCTACTTTGTAACTGTAATTTTGCTACCCTTATAAATCATAATATAAATATCTGATATGCAGGATATCTGATCTATTACCCCCAAAAGGGTCATGATCCTCGGGTTGAGAATCCATACCCTGGTATAGTGGTTAAGAGTACTGCTTTTGAAGAGGACCCAAGTTTGGTTTACAACACCCATATTGGGTGACTAACTGCTGCCTGTGACTCCATCTCCCCCCCCACACACACACACAGAGTTAAAAAAAAAAAAAAAAAAAAAAAAAAATCCCATCACTCCAGAGACAGAGACAAGCAAATCTGAGTTTGAGGCCAGATTGGTCTATATAGTATGTTCCAGGCCAGCTCAGGCTACATAGTAAGATCCTATCTCAAATAAATAGATAAAATCCTTTATGGTCATGTGACATGATTTGGCCAGTGATTGTTATTTCTCTGAGATACCTCTTAAAGTGGCTGGCTGACTTACCTGTCCAGTATGTTTGTTTGTTTTAATTCTACTGGGGGGGGGTATATTGTTTTTCAAGGTACTATAATACCAGAATTATGTGTGGTCAGGCAAGTTCCTATTCTACCTCCCTGCTCCAAAAATCCTCTTAAACAATTCTCCTCAGATAGAGGATGCCTCAGGAGGTAGGCTGGTAAAAACAGACACTATAGCTGGTCTCATCCAGAAGGCCAAGAAGCAATGGCCGATATCTTCTTCATGTCAAGTTTTTTTTTTTTTTTTTCTTTTTTGTAGCTAGGAAAGGAGTCAGTGTGAAGGCGGGAGCACAGACGAGAGGTAGCGGAGGCTCAGATAGAGAGCCTGTCCCTTGGAGGCTCAAACACCTTTGTAACAGCCTGGATGCCTGCCCTCACTGGGTGGGCAAAATAACCTCTCTAATTTTTAACAGTTTTTTTCAGATCTAATTGCATGCCACACCACTGGCCTGCTTTAGGGGCATAAATCAGTGATTTCAGTAAGTGTATAGGACTACCCAGACACTGCAGGACCCAAACTTAAAACATTTCTTTCACCCAGAAGTATCATTTCTGCATGTGTGTTCTTCTCTTCCAGAGTGTGGCTGTCTTCTCATTTTCCTATTGATATATTTGAAGCCTATTTTTAATTCTGCTGAAATCTTTTTTTCCGCCTTGAGATTGATTCTCTTGAGTCAGTCATGCTTTCTGATGCTGTCCAACAACTCTTTGTCCAACCCAAGCTTGTAAATCTTGTCTATATTTTCTTCTTCATTTTTAAAAACCTACCCTATGTTCCGATTCATTTTGACTTCATTTTAGAATAGTTTGGCAATTTCTTAAAGTAAATTTTTCAAATTTGTCACATGGACTCCAGTTCCTCTCCTGAAAGTTTATCCTTTAAGTCCAGTTTCTCTTGGTTTGTTTTGATTTGGGTTTTGCCTCAGCTATCCAGTTGTCTCACAACTCTGTCAGAAAAACTATCCTTTGTGTCCTATTACCTTGATGCCTTTGCCTAGAACCTTGTGCTATGCGTACAAAGCTTGAGGATTCTCAGTTCTGGGGCATTGATTTATATGTTTTCCCTATGCAGCACCATGCTATCTTAATTAAGGTGGCTTAATGGTAAATTTTAAAATGAGAAACGTAGGTTTCTTGCTTTCTGCCTTTTAAGGTTTTTTTTGTGGGTCTTTCATGCGTTCATTTGTATTTTAGAATCAGTTCATCAATTTCTGCCCAAAACACTTGGAATTTTTAGGACCATGGTGAGTTCACAGATCTATTTGCTGAGAATTTATCTCTTAATAATATTGAATCTTCTACCTTACTTCTTTAGAAAGATTTATAAATATTTATAAATATCAATTTCTATATCTATAACTATAATATATACTAAATAGTACAATACATACTAATATGTATTATATAAGTCATATGTAATATATACTACTAATAAAACAGTATATAGTATATACTATTAATAGAATATTATATAGTATAATATATAGTAATAATATCAATAACTGTAAATATTTAGAAATATCTATTTCTCACTAAGCCCAGTATTTTCCATCTTGAGTGGGTATGCGTTTATTATCTAACATTGTGAAACACTAGTTTTAGCTTTTTTCTTTTCAACAGTAATTTGAGTTTATTGTCTGCCCTAGTTTGCTTCCGTTGCTGTGATAAACACCATGACCCAAAGCAACATGGGAGGAAAGTGTTTCTGTCATCCTAGAAGGAGTGAACAGTCGATTTGTTAGGAAGGGAAGTCAAGGCAGGGACCTGGAGGCAGGAGCAAAGCAGAGGCCGTGGAGAAACACTGCTGAATGGCTTGCTCCTCTCCAAGGCTTACTAAGCTTGCCCAGGAGGGCACCACAGTGGGCTACGACTTCCCACATCAATCATTCACTTATCAAGAAAATGAGAAAATCCCTACAGACCAGTAAGATGAAGGTGTTTTTTTTTCAGCTGAAGTTTCCTCTTCCCAGAAGACAAAAAAACAAACAAACAAAAAACCCAGCACCATCTCTGGGTTCTCATAGCAAGCTTGGAACTTATATAAAATAACATGTTTTAATTATTCCCTGCTATAAATAGTGAAAAGATATTCGTGAAACTAAGTGTGATATATGTAGTTTGGTACATCCATGAATGTCAGTTTAGTCTCCAAACCCTTTGCTCCTGCCTCCGGATATATGTTGTCTTCGTTAGGGTTACTATTGCTTTGATGAAACACCAGGACCAAAAAGAATTCGGGAGGAGGTATGCAGTCTATGAGGGAAACCAAGACTGGAACTCAAACCAAGCAGGAACCTAGAGGCAGAAGCTAATGCAGAGAACATGGAGGGGGTCTTACTGGTTTATCCCTCTTGGCTTGCTCAGCCTTCTTTCTTATAGAACTCAGGACCACCAGCCCGGGAGTGGCGCCACCATGAATGGGCTGGTCCCTCCCCTACCAGTCACTAATTAAGAAAATGCCCTACAGACCTGAATACAACCTGATGTTACAGAAGCATCTTCTCAAGTGAGGCTCCTCATCCCTTGTCTTTATAGCTTGTGTCATGTTGATTTTAAACTGCCCAGCACACATGTTGGCTATGAATCATTTCCATAAGCCCTGCTGGGATGTAAGGGTAAAACGTCTGGAAGTGTTGACCTGATTCCCACAAGAGAGAAGGTAGGGTCAGTTTAAGAGAGCTCCAAATCCCAGACCCTAAGTTCTGTGGACTGAGTAATGAAGGGGTGAAGCAGCACCCTGGCCATGCAGACAATGAAGCCAGATCCCCCTCGTCATGACTCTCTGCCTGCCCCTTCCACGAGTGTAGTCTATCAAAGCAACATGGGAGGAAAGTGTTTCTGTCATCCTACAGTGAGTGCCAGGAATGTTGGCCCCTGACAGTTCTCAGCTGAGACCCTTTGGGGTTAAACAGAGCTGTTTTGTCTTAGATAATGCCTCCTTCTCCAGATAAGGCCATATCTAGTGACTGATTAAGACTGGGAAACAAAGACCCTGCCTTTCTCCAGGGTTGGAACAACTTAGAAGGGCCAACCTACCTCCAGCCCCCCCCCTCCCCCCCCTCTGTGAGACCCTTTTTTTTCAGGTGCACTGGAGTCAGGGTCTACCGTGGCTCTGCTTACTGCTTCATTTGTCTTGGTTGTTGATCTGGAGCACACTCTTGAGTACAGTTCTGCCTGAAGATTCTGCTTCCCACGCCTGGAGATCTTTAAGTACAAAGGGCTAGATGCCAGAATTCCTTTCACAGTTGTGGGGATTAATGTTTTATAGAAGCCAGAGACTAAGGGACCAATAGTAGGGGGCTTTGAAGGACAGAGTAAGATGTCAGCCTCAATGGAGAGCATTTCAGAAAGCCTTAGCTGGCATACATGGAGTATATATGGCCAGGTAAAAACACTGGAGATCAGCTTGTTATGGTTTGGATGCAGATGTTCCTTACAGCCTCTTGTGTTTTAATGCTTCTCAGTTGTTGGTGCTATTTTGGAAGGTGGTACCCTGCTTTGCTTTTCTGTTGCTATGAATAAGACAGTCTGACCAAAAACAACTTGGGAAGGAAAGGGCTTATTTCATTTTCTGCTTCCAGGTTGGTTGCAGCCCATCACTGCGGGCAAAAGGGACGGGAACTCAAGCAGAGCCAGAGAGTTCTGCTTACTGGCTTGTCCTCTGGGTCATGCTCTGTGACCTTTTTCATACAGTCCAGATCCACCTGCCTCGTAACAGTCTGGCCCTTCCTACGTCAACAGCCAAGACAGTGTCTCACAGACACAACCACAGTCTGGTCTGACCTGGTTAGATCTTCAGTTGAACTTCCTTTGTGCCAAGTGACTCTAGGTCAGCAGTTCTCATCTGTGGGTCACGACCCCTTTGGCAAACCTCTATCTCCAAAACTATTTACATTATGATTCATAACAGTAGCAAAATTACAGTTATGATGTAGCAATGAAAATAATTTTGTGGTTGAGGGTGGGGGTCACCACAACAGGAGGAACTGCATTAAAGGGTCGCAGCATGCAGAAGGTTGAGACCTGCGGCTGGAAGTTGTGTCAAGTTGACAGTATCAACCGACCAATAGAGTTGTGGAATCTTCTAGAAGTGGAGCCTTGCTGGAAGAAGGGATTGATGGGAGGTGGAGGTGGTCTCATGGGCCATATCTCACCCTGGTTCTGTCTGAGTTGTCTTCTGGATACGAGCAAATCACCTCATATTCCCACTAGCTTTGAGCTCTCCGCTATTATATCTCCAACCCCCATTCCCCATCCCATAATGAAATGAGATGTTTAGCTCCAAGCTGGAAGCCAGAACAAATCCTTTCTTACTTAAGGTGTTCCTTGTTAAGTATTTGGATACAGTGTTATGAAAAGTAGCTAACGCAGACCCTGACACTCCCTTTGTAAAGGGACTGTGGTGGCCCACCTTTAATATTCTTCCTGCCCACTTCCACCTGTGATCCCAAGGAAAGGCCCTGAATCTGGAAAGGGAAGAGATGATTTTGGGTCTCTCTTGCCAGCTTTCCTCACTACACGGTCTTAGAGCTTCCATTCCATTTCTCCTTGAAAAAAAGTAAGGGAAATTTGGCTGTTTGTTTGTTTTTAGTCTGTACTGATCTTTATTTTGGGTCTGCATTGGTATAAATTGACAGGAGGCTTCCTTGGACAAATGACCAGGTGACACCAGAGCCTAATAGATTTCTTTACTTATATAAGCCAAATCATCTCATGCCGGTACTTCAGGCCGGTTTATTATTAAATGATACATCTGCAAATTTCTTGTTTCCTCCATAACTCCTGCCTGTCTCCTTGACCCGTGGTTCTTCATCCTTTAAGCTACCCACCTGCCCACCCCATCCCTAACCCCATTAATCACTTCTTAATGGTAAAGCCTAAATTCTTAAATGGGTACCAGAGATGTCCCATATTTGGGCCCAATTTATCTTTGGTCTAATTTCCACCACTTCCTTGTACTTTAATGTAACTATTCCCCCGAACCTCCGAACTTACACCACTTGAGTTTTGGTGCCTTTGCGGCATCCTCTGCCTGAGTTTTTTTCTCCATCCTGTCTCCTTCCTGCTCAGCTGGCTCCTACTCCTCCCTGAAGTGCAGCTCTACAGACTCCTTCTCCAGAACACCTCCCTGACCCCACCACTTGGGTCTCGATCCTATGTCCTAACCAGTAACTGGTGTTAAGGATTCGTGGGACAGGGGCTGGGAGGTGGCTCAGTTGGTAAAGGATTTGAATTTATCCTCCCAACCCGCATGGAAGAAGCCAGGTGTGGCGGTCACAGACACATGTACTCACAGCACTGGGGATGTGGAGCTCTCCGTATTCCTGAGGCTTGCTGCCTAGATGGCCTCCCTTACTTCACAGATTCTAGGCCAGGGAAGATGCTTTGTCTCAACAACAACAAATAGTTTCCAAGATAGGACCCTGAGGTTGTTCTTTAACCTTCACATTACCCGTGTATGCACACCTGCACATACACAGACATGCACATGCAAAATACATGCATAAGATAAATATGTAGTATGTAGAATAGTTGCTTATGAGTCTCTATGTCTAGTGTGAGAATGGATCTCGTTTCATATCTATATTCCTGACCCCTGAAGGCTTAAGCCTTCAGTTAACTTGTAGTTCAGATGAGGGAATTAAATATCAGTGATGGAAAACATTAGGCTAACAGCAGGACAGGTGCGCACATGAGGAGGGAGCTGTGGTTAGAACTTTGGATGATGCTCGGTGAGGGAGGTGCCTATCTTCTTCATACTCTCATCAAATGTCCCCAGGTATGTAGCTACGTGTTACACTCAAGTTATAGGGAGAATACCAAACAAAACAAAAACCAATCACTGAAAAGCTGCATATAAGCTGTAGCTGTATTTACTTTGAATTAGGGACAGTAAGATCATTAAGGTGCAAAACTAACAGGAAACTGTGTAAAAATAGTGGTAACTTATATATCTCCTGATAATGCTGTCAACCCTCGACCCACTCAGGAGCATTATCCAATACCCTTGGGTTCATATCTTCACTAGGAAGGGCTAGCTGAGCACCCTGGGATTCCACAGGACCGGTAGGCCACTAGGCAGCAGCAGAGGACCATGGGCAGCCTGGAGCAGAGTGTTGTTGATACAGTGTCAGAACTGTGACAGTAGCTTGGTGTTCCTGGTCTTGTGAACCTTTTGTGCCTCACTCTGAGCAGGTTGTACCCAAGGCAGCTCTGACCCACACGAAGGCACAACCGAATTGCTTCCTCTTGCTTTCAGGCAGCTGATGATTTTGTTTTTTTACATTAGCAAAATTATCCGTTTGACGTTGTGTGGTCCTTATCCTATGACCTAAGATACCTGTTGCTTTAAAGTAGTTTATTTCAGCTTAACCTAGCAAACTTTATCTCACAGGCCCTAACAGCCAGAAATCCCACCCAGAGCTCTGTAGCTCTGGTTCTAGCCCAGGGTGACTCTTGAGGCTGCAGTCATCAGAAGGCTTTACTTGGGGAAAGAGGGACACATTGCTGGAGGCTGGTGGCCAGAAGCCTCAGTTCCTCAAGAATAGCCTTCTCCATAGCTTCTTTGTGCCTACATCATGGTACAAGTTCACTCTGTACCAGCCATCAGCCTATGGAACACAATCTTTAAGTCTAGGCCACACTCAAGATCCTACTGCTTCATAGAAAGGTATAAAGGAGTTTATGGGTGCTTTTGAGAGTACCTCATTCTTCAGAGGAATTTAGAGGTACTGGAATATCGTAGAAATAATCATGGCTCATCTTGAAGTCCCGGAAGGTTGTACCTCTTGCACCTTATTTCCATTCTCCTGCTCGACAGTGGTCTAAGGAAAGTAGCAAGGGGCAGAGCCACTGTGAAACTTCCTCAGATCTGACCAAGTGTGTTTTTTCCTCCATTCCTTTAATTGGTGCCAGTCACAGATGAAAGTGCCTGTCTCTGATATTCCCTCCATGAAGGTAGGTGGTTCAGGGAATCAGCTTCTTGGTGGAGTCCTCCTTCCCTGCTGTCTTGGTTGGACTTGGTCATGTCTTCCAGGAGGCCACCACAGAGGTTTGAGTGAAGCACTCCTACTGACACATGACAGCCTGAACAGTACACTGTTGGCCATTCCCAGCTCTGCCACCAGACTTCTGTGGCCCCAGAGGACAGCCCAAAGGTTAACTGTAAAGTTGCAAAACCAACTGGAGAGTCTAAGTGTTTTCCCCACCCACCAAATCCACCTTAATTAAAACACATACCAGGAACTTCCTGCTGGTGAAAATTCAGACACCAGCACCTAGCACTTGGAATTATAGCTTCTAAGAGAAGAAATCACTAAAACATCTAAAAATAATAATTACAGACAAGTCATTCTTCCAGGGAAATTATATACATAGTCAGGTCGGCAGATTATAGAAAAAATTCAAACCTGTAACTTAAATTCAGTCTGAAATGAAATGAACTCGACATATCCCAAGGGGAGGGGGCTGGAGGATGGAAGGAGCTGAATAGGAACAAGAATAGAGAAGGCATGTGTGCACTTCTCTGCCTGTCATGCTCAGTCAGAGACCGTGTACAGAAGTGACTTCCTGGTGTTGTGCAATGTCTAAAGCTTGAAATAATTGAGGGCAAGATTGTCTCCTGACATTTTGAGGACTCTTTAAACTGGGAGTTCAGCCAGAAACAGCCAAGCATCAGTGTCACACTTAATATGAAATAAATGCCAAGATAAGAACTAGGGGCATGAGATAGGAAGGAAGGGATGTCCGGGAGAGGTCATTACTATATAGGAAGGAATATCCAGGAGAGATCGCTACTATATAGGAAGGGATATCGGAGAGGTCGCTACTGTTTGCAGTGTTGTCAGGGGAGACCTCTCTACTAAAGCAGCATATGTGGGGGAGTACAGAAGCAACCCTGAAAGATATAGAAAACTTATGAAAAATATAGAAAGTTTTTATGACCCCTAGACCTGAGCCAAAAATGTAGGCCAGCGAGTTCACTAGTTCCACAAAGAAAGCAGAACTAAATGTGAGATTTTTAGGTCTTAGAATTCACTGCCCCAGGATACATTCTGCATTGGGGAGGAGTACATTATTCTTGAGACAGAGGACGCTTGCTAGATTAACATTCAAGAGAGGAAGGGAGAGGCTGATTAACATCCCTCAGACCTCAGTGAAAAGAACCCACCTGTGTGTTGGGAAAGGCCCAAAGCACTAGACACATTCTAGGAACTAGCTGACCACAAAGAAAGATACAAGTCATCTGGGTGGTTCCAGAAACTAGATGACCACAAGGTGAATGGTTGAACAAGATTACATTCTTGAGAAAAATGTGTATACAGCATGTTTTCCACATGACTGACTGAATTATGGGCTGGGACTTTCCACTATTTTTATAATATGTTCCCTCAGTTACCCCCTCACACCCCTGGTTTGTGAGGACTTTAAAAAGTCCTCCTCTCCCTGGGCCGCTTTGTCAATTTCTCTACTCCTGTGTGAGTTATGAGCTGACAATCAGCCGGCTGATTCCCAGATTAAAGCTTCTTGCTGTTTACATCTAGATTGGTGCCTTGTGAGTTATTGGGTGGCCGTGACATCCCTGGACGTGAATGAGGGTCTCCCCTCTTGGGGGTCTTTCAACCCCTTAAGATTCCCCAGCAGACTCAGCAGAGTGCTGAGCTGCAGAAGGCTTTGGAGTAGAGACTAAGTAGAAGGAAGAACAGATCTCCTTGGTGCTGGGAGGCGGATAACCCTGGTTCCTGGCTGAAGCTTGGTGTCTATCTACCCTGAGAGAGATGGATGCTATTAGAACATTTTGAAGAGAAGAAATACAATCAGATTGTCAGATAGATATTCTGGCTATTTTGCTGAGACTAGGCCAAGGTGGAGGAGGCTGGAAGGGCAGAACCAGAGAATCTGGGAAGAAAGCATATGTAATGATCCAGGGAGAGATGATGAAATCAGATAATTCCAGGGGTTTCTGAAGGATCAGTCAGAGATGTTTTGCTCCTAGACTGTGGGAAGAGAGATAGGGAAGAGTCCAGTATGACTCTCAGATCATGTTGGAGCACAAAACTTGCCATCACATGGGAAAAACTGTGAAGCAGGAGGCTGGGGGTGTCAGAGGTTAGGAGAGGCCAGGAGCTTGATTTAGGCTTCATAAACTTAAGGCAGACATGAGATCTGCAAGTGGAACGGTGTGGGCAGAAGGATAAAGGAGCCTGGAGTTCAGAGAAATGTCCAGGAGAGAGGCAGGGGTATAAAAGTCACTGGGGAAGAGATGAAAGGACCCTTAGGGGGGAGGATGGGGAGAGAGAGAAGGAGGAGGAACAGAGACACAGAGAGTGAATCCTATGAGTAAGCCTCAGATAGTCTAGTATAGCTATGTCCTGTAGATCATTCAGTGATAACAGAAATATTCTTTGCATCGGCCAGATGTCCAGCCACTAGAACCATGCAGGTCTGGAACACTTAAGACATGATGTGTGTAACTGAAGAGCACATGTTTAATTTGATTTAACATCAAGAGGCACACATAGCCTGTGCTGCCATATTGGACAGGAAGCTCTTGGGCATTAAGAGTGAGAGGAATGAGGAGCGACCAAGAGAAACAAAGCCTTTGCCTCAGGAAAGCACCAGAGGCAGCTGGAAGCCTCAGAAGCTGACTGGGAGGAGTCCTACTGGAGGATCCGACATGGGAGCACTACTTAGTGAGGTGGGGCTTAGGAGAGTAGATGGCAGTTGCTTGTGGAAACAAAAGCTTTATTGGAAAGTGTTCAAAGGAAAATAAAGGGTAGAGAGAACCTGCAGACAGCAAGTCTGGACGGCTCTGTCAGAGAATTTTGTGGTTGTCTAGGGGAGTGTGTGAGTGAATGGACAAGGGAAATATACCCAAGGGAAAATTTGAAGGTAGCAGCCATGAGTTTAAAGAAAGAGTAGTCGACCTTACCGTATATATATATTTTTCTCTAGCCATCTATATCATCCTGAGAGCTGATGCAAAGTGGGATTGAACCTGGTAAGTATGAAGTGAGAGGGGCAGGTGAGGGGTTTCAGGAATAGGTTGCAGAATCTAGAGTGGGGAGATGTGCCCGTATTAGAGCAAGAAAAAATGGTGGTGACGCAAGGCCAGCTTGACAATAGGAGGTGCGTGGTGGAGGCTAGCTCGGTGCTTTCGCTCAGCCCCCTCTCTAGTTTCATTTCCTCTGAGAACAGTTCTTTCTTTTCATGCCAAAGCTCAAGAATCGTTTTCTTTTCAAGACTGAGCAACTCTGGTGGTTAATCAAATTATTTCTAATTTGACCAAGTCTAGAGTCATGTGGAAGTGACTTTAAATCTCTGGGCATATCAGTGAGGCAGTTTCTAGACTAGGTTAATGGAGGCAGGAAGGCCCATCTTAATGTGGGGAGTATCATTCCATGGGCTAGGATTCCACACTGAATCAAAAGAAGAAATGGAGGAGAGCCACAAGATCCTTCTGTTTGCTGACTTCAGACACACAATCTGACCAGCCAGCTCCCGTTCCTGCCTCCAGGCCCTCCCCTTTATGATGTACCCTCTGACTATGAGACGAAGTAAACCCTTCCTTCCTCCCTTCCTTAAGTAGCTGTTGTTGGATAAGATAGTAACACATCATTTAATTTAAACGACTGGATTGGAGTCTCTTGTCTTTGCCTATGGTGGGTGGGTGACCTCTGCCGGCTTCCAGGAGCCCTGTTTTTTGTTGAATTTATATTATAAAACCCAGGGCCTTGCATATTCTTGGCAAATGTTTTACTACTGAGCTACACAGCGACCTCATCCTGAAAGCTCATACAAACGTTTTAGTTCTAGGTCCACAGCTGCAACTTCTTGGGACCCTAAGAGACAGAACTGGAGCTGGAGAGATGGCTCAGCTGTTAAGAACACTTGCTGCTCTTACAGAAGACTGAATGAAATTGAAAAGCCCACCTAACTGATAAGACATGACCCTGGGAGCAGCTAGATAATTCAGTTTAGCATTTCATTCACGTGTCAACATTTAGTGGTGAAAGGTCTGGCGGCTTGATTGAGAATGGCCCTCACAGGCTCCTGTATTTGAATACTTGGTCCCTAGTTGGTAGAGCTCTTTAGGAAGGATTGGGAGGTGTGGCCTGGTTGGAGGTGTGCTACTGTGGGTGGGTTTTGAGATTTCAAAAGCCCATGCCACTCTCAGCTAGCTCTCTCTGTCTCTGCTGTGATTCAGATGTAAGCGGTTAGGGACTGCTCCAGTTTCATGCCTGCTGTCGTGCTGCTGTCCATGAAGGTCATAGACTTAACTCTCTGGGACTATGAGTCCACAAAGGAAATGATTTCTTTTATTAGCTGCCTTGGTCATAATGTTCGCAGCAATAGAAAAATAACAAAGGCAAAGGGTATTTAAAAAAAAAAAAAAAAAAAAACAACGAGAAGCACTATCCCCACATCATTTGTAAATAAGAAAATAATTGAGTGTTCATTAAATTTTAAGATGGACTTCGAAATTTAATCACACTTTTTTTTTTCAATATGAAGAACTAGAGTCTCCTTTGGAAGGATTTGGTATCATTCTTCCCATGTACTTGTAAGTTGAAAATCCTTAAGCCAAGCATGGCTGAACTGCCAGTCACAGCAGAGCACTCAATCCTTCCGCCAGAACGTTTCTTGCCTGGATTTGGGAGCTCTCTTGTTTGCACAAGGAACATCGATTTCCTGTAGTGTGTTATCTCAAGAAGATAGCAGGAGCAGAGCTGTGCAGGAGCACACACCAGACTGGACTCGTGTATACGGGCAGACAGGACTCTAACCTACTCACTAGCTGGGTGTAGCCATCAAGCTGAGATTGTGTGGACAGATGTTAACAAAAAGTCTACAGAGCTTTTAGTTAGCCCAGCCAGGTCTTTGTTCTCTGAACCAAACACAGATCCTCAACTAATCTGTCATCCAACCTGTATGATGAGGATGACATTTTTAATAGTTCTGTGTGACTCCTTTCTGGGAGTACTGTGGTGAGGATAAGAACCATTTCTGTAGAGAGTATGTGGGGGAGGGGAATGGGGAGATGGCTCAGAGGGTCAAGTGCTTGTCACAGGAGCATAAGGACCCCCTAAAACTCAGGTTTTAAAAAAAAATAACATACATGCCAGATTCTCTTATAATTAATTCATGCCACAGAGATAAAGATGGTTGATCTTTGGGGCTTGCTGGCCAGCCAGTGTAGCTTTATCAGCAAGCTCCAAGTTCAGTGAGGGCCACTGTCCCAACAACTATGGTGGAGAGTGATTGAGGAAGGTACTTGATCTGAATTTCTGTCTATCACATTAGTGTGTGCAGACACAGATATGCGCGCGCGCGCGCACACACACACACACACACACACACACACACACACACACCAGGAAAAGAAAGAGAATACAGACCAGAGAGACTTGAGCTATGTTTCTGACTCTATAACACATCAGAAAGTTTTATGAAAGTTGAAACTGTAGGTTTTACCTTGGTTTCAACACTCAATCTTCTCTCTTTATTATCTTTATATCCTTTTAAAACATGCCCTAAATTTCCAAGGTCAGCAGGCAAATATAAAAATAGAGCCATCTTTCACAAGCCCAGGTTGCAATAGTAAGACAGTTGCTTCGAAACAAAATCCCTCCCATAAGGTGGCAAACCGGGGAGGAAGAGGTGGAGGAGGACTCCATAACTCATCTCTTTCCAATTAGTAATTTGATATTGAATCAGGAGCAGTCAGCTACTACAGATTTGTAAATGTTAACCTTACCTGAGTTCCTGTAAACAATTGTTTGCCTTTAGGTCCAGCTGATACACTCAGTCTTGGCCCTGTGGTAGGTAGATCTACAAAGTTAGGGGTCCCCCTAGAGCCTGCCATTACCACAGCTAGAAGTGAAGAGGCAATTGTGGCCAAAATGGCTTAGTTCCAAACTGGCAGTCAGCCTCTTGGCTCCCAGGTGAGCTTCAGGGGACTTCAAACAAACAAGTAGCCACATGGATAGCTTGGCTAATAACAGCTATGGCACTGGCTATGGGTACTTCCCTTCCCTGAAGTAAGAGATCTCCTGGGATTTGTGTTCACTAGTTCAGTCAAATGTTCATTAACACCTACTGTATGTCCGGTACTGCTAGACGCTAAATGTAAGATTATAGACTGAGCAATAGGATTCCAGCTGTCTCGTGGAGCAATTCAACACTATACATCTCCAAAGCAACAATGTCGTACTAAGGTATGGAGAAGAAATCTAATAGAACCTGATTTAAAATAGGGGATAGGGAAAGGTCTTTCCACCTTAAGTAATAAAGGTTGTGTGGTGTGGGACTAGACTCCAGGGTAAGAAGCAGTTTGTGTGAAGATCCTGAGCAGACACAAGCATGGCTTTTCTCAGACTACCTAGTAGCCTGCCACTCAATATGTCATTACTCTGACAAAGTGCTTGGGGAAAGGTTTGCTTTTACTTACATTTTCAAACTTTTCAGTGTATGGTTACTTAGCCCTGTGGCAGCAAAGCACATTAGGGTAAGAAGACAAGGCAAAGGAGGCCTGTTTACCTCATGGTGCTCAGGATGCAAGAAGGAAAGAGACAGGAAGGGACCAGGACCCCAGTATCCCCTTTGAGAGCTCTCTCCCAAGGACTTAATTTCCCTCCATTAGGTGCTAAAGGATCCATCAGTTCCAAGTAGCTGCTAACCAAGCCTTTAATACAGTGGGGAAGTTCAAGATCTAAGTTGCAAGAGTGAGCAAGATTTTGAGATGGCATAAGGAAGTCTGGAGGTGAACTCTGCGAGAGCAATAGGGTTTAAGGTCTTAAGAGCTGCAGGGAATGAGAGTTTAAGTTGTGATGTGACATCATCTGTTATGGGTTGAGAAGTGTATTTAATTTGAAAGGGTAAGGCTGCCAGCCCTTAATGTTTTATAAGTCCGGGAAGTAAATCAAGAAGTAAAACATTATCAAGTCAGGAGAACAAGGTGAAGGTTTAAATTTCTTCCTAAATGATATTTTATAAATTTATGCCATCAAGAAGTAGGGCCAAAGGTCTGATTGCTGTAGTTGTAGTGACAGCCGTCTGAAAGAAATCTCTTCTGTACTCTCTGCAAAACTGATGCTGAGAATCTTGAGTAGCGTTACGTTCTCGTCAGCACATTTCCACTGATGTCTGTAGAGCAAACACCTTCAGCTGCTCGCTGTGCGTGGTCTCGACAGTGACAGCAAGAGGAAATGGACAGGTAGTTGTTGCCCAGTGGATTGTGCTGTGTTTTCTAGTGTCTCTTCCTGTAGGTTGATGTCAAGTTCTAAAATGGGGTCTGGAAAGATGGTTCTGTTGGCTAAGTGTGGGCCATACCATCATGAGGGCCTGAGTCAAGCCCGAGCATAGCCCTCGCCCACAGAGGGGGGTTAGGGTGAAAACCTGGATTCAGCAGACTCAATGTTGCAGAAGACAAGACAGACCCCAGGTTTACTCCCTGGCCAGCCTTTTTGGTGAACATCAGGTTCTATGAGAAACCCTGCCTGAAAACAGTCAGATGAGACATACATGAGAAAGACAGCAGAAGTCCACTTCTGTCCTGCATATCAGATGCATGGATGGGTACAGAGTACAAAACCAATCCAGCCTCTTCCTTGAGTGTCATCTCATAAGGAGAAAGGTGACAGGCTTATCTACACAACACTGAGCCTGTTCTGTTCTGGGCTGTTACATTCTGTCTTGGCATAGTTAGTAAATAATGAAGAACCCCTGACAGTGTCTACTTGTGAGCATCTTGCGGGCCCAGGTTGTGGGTCTGAAAGAGTCTGTCTTTGCTATTCTCAATGGAGAACTGATTCAAATTTGAGTTTTGGAGGAGTTGGGATTAGCCTCCTGATTTACTTGCGTGCATCAGAACAGTCCACGACTGACATTAGCCCTCCCTCAGCTCACCTTCCAGCTCTGGTCCGAGACCATCATTTCCTAACCAGCACCTTTTGGCCCTGGAAAGACATGCCTCTGAACCAGGAGAGGCATCCTTGTTCAGTTGCTCTAACTTAAGCAAGTTAATTAGGTCATTAAATGTGTTTCTGGCAATTTTGTTACACACCAGGAAAACTTTCAGACTGGTGCTTATTCTAAGCTAAAACGTTAAGTGCAGTGTCTCACAGTGAGGGTGTGAGACTGTAAAGGATTGCAAACCCAGTCCATGTTGCAATCTAACTGGTCCTAGAAAAGCTGACAAAATGTCCCCAAAGAAACTCTTGGGCCCCATCCACTGTAAATAATAGTGTTTCAACAGTACTCCTGCATTAACAAAAAGTATATTTAAGGATCATTGATGAGTTATAATAGTTCCTTAGAAATTATATTAACAGTTTAATTATATATTATTGTGTTCCACCGTGGAGATAAAATAGTAACTGAGGACTGGGATGGCTCAATGAGCAAAGCATTTGCCTTGGAAATGGGAGGGCGCATGTTCAAATCCCTGAAACTCATGTAAAAGCTGGTCTTGGTAACTCACATCTGTAATCTTTTTGCTCCAACAAAATGATGAGATGTGCAGGCTAAAGAACCTCGGAAGCTCATGGGCCAGACCTCTGTGTACACCAAGGAGAACAAGAAATGAGAAACCCTGCTTCAAATGAGGTGAAATGCAAGGACCAAGACCTGAGGTTGTCCCCTGATCTCCACTGTGCCCTGACACATGTGCCTTTACTAACATACATGAGTGTATGCACACACATCATTCACACACACAAAATAGTAGCCAATTTTACCTTCATGAAATTTAACTTCACTTGAAGTCTAGTGTTTTTCTGACTCACCCCATCCTCTGCATAAAGCATAGATATTGATATGAATTTTGTATTGCTAATTTGGAAAACTCGGGTTATAAAAATCAACTTGACCTTAAAACAGTCATCGCATAGCCCCCAAAAGACAGAGGACAGTTTCTAAATCAACCTGTTTTGCACATTAGGAAATCGAGGGCCTTAGATATGAGGCAGTTGACCAAGGAGACATATATATTGTCAAGCCTAGAGATAGTTCTTATTTTGGTATGTGGCAGGGACTCATGTAGCCCAGGCTGCCTTTGTACTCTGTAGTTGAAAATGATCACGAACTTCAAATAGTTATTTAAATAATGGTCCAAGGTTGTATCAACTGTAGAAACATTGAAGAATGGCCTGAATGGTAACTTTGGACATATTAACACTGTCATAACCTATATAGTTCTTAACTGATAAGACTGAAGACATGCATGGTTATGTTATTATTGTTTCTTTAGCTATCATTGAGATGGCACTTAGATTTATACCTTACCTTTGAGGGTCATTTTGTTTTGTTATCCTATTACTAGTTGAAACTAATTGAAAAAACGCAACTGTCCACTAGAGGTCACCTTTCCAACTAGTTTTAATCTATCTTTCCCAGTTTAGAGGAGTAAATAATAGTCGTCATCATCCTTCATCATCACCACCATCATCATCATCGTTATATTATTATTATTATTATTATTATTATTATTATTATTATTATTATTATTGTCAGAGATTTCATGTAGTGCTTTAGATAAATGAACCCATATTTATACATATTGATACATCGGGACTACTCAAAGACCTAGAAGGCAAAGGGGAAGCATGTTCTTTCTTCCACACATCCCTTATGTGCACTAGCATGCAAGCATGCATGCACGTATTTATAAACACTTGGTGTTACCCTGGGCTTCTCTTAGAAAACCTGTCTGATTTTATTTGAAAATTTGGAAAGCCTTATTAGTTTCTCTACCTCTATCTCTGTCTCTCTGTCTCTCTCTGTCTCTCTGTCTCTGTCTCTCTGTCTCTCTCTCTCTCTCTCTCTCTCTCTCTCTCTCTCTCTCTCTCTCTCTCTCTCTGTCTAATCCTGTCTCTCAAGTGAAGGTAAAACCATCATTAAAGATATAAACAACTCAAGAAGAAACCATGTAGACATCACATCATGTACCTATGCATCAGCTGCTAATTTTCTACAGCATGCAAATTTCATTTTGCCTTGGGCAGAAAGCACACTGGGGAGGACCATAAGCCTATGCCGTAAACAGGTGCCTTCGCAGTTCCTGTGGAAATATAACTGTCTCATTATTCCACAGGGAGAGTGCTGCTATAACACTGCCTAGTTTCAAACTGTGTCTATAGAAACCCAGGGCAGCAGCAGGTATTTTTAGAGACTAATTTGCACCTATTATAATGATGTGCTAAACACCTCATCCTCAAGTCCCCAAAACATAAAACTGGAAATTAAAATATGAAAATGTAAGAATAATCCAGAATACATATGCAAATGAGATTATCTGTTGGACTTGATAGAAAAGTTGCCTATGAAGGAATGGTAAGAAGAATATAGCATGTCAGCCCATATCATGGAGAATCTAGTCCCTTCTTATTTATGCAAAGTATTTCCACTCCATCTTTGACATCAGCAGATTGAGTTTGTCCTGCTGAGTTCTCTGACAGTTGAACTAGTCGATATGCCTTTGACTGTGAACATGGTTTCTCTGTGCTGGCCTTTCTGAAAACTTCATGCCTGTGAATCTCTAGGCAGAAAGAATGATCTGAGTTGCCCAAGAAGCCAGGCTTGGTTCATTGCCAGGCGAAGGTCAGGCTCTTCTGCTTGGCACAGCTTGCACAATGACAAGAGAATGCCCAGCACATCAAATGAGGAAGTGTTGTTACAGATTGATGCCCTGTTACAAATATCGGTGTTCTATCTTTTATTATCTTACTTATAAGAAATGTAAGCAAATGCTGTATATTGCCAGTAAATCACCCGTGAGTAAGATTCTGTCCTCTGCCACTGAGCTTCTGGATACGCTCAGTGAATAATCCTCCAGAGACTGCAGCATGCGCCATGACCGAGAACCGGTTACACTTACCACTACTTGCTTCCGTAAGGTGGTGTTCTTTTGATGAGACCCAACAGAGCAAAATACAAAAAGAAATCTCAGCTCTAATTGGTATAAGACTACAATAGAAATCTTTAATATTATGCCTTCAAATATTTGTGTGTAACTGAAGATTCGCATGTTTTCATCATAGTGTAAGCATGAGCTCAAGTTAATTTTATCCTTATAAACCCTTATTTTTTTATTGTTTTTCATTTACGCTTTAGTTTTAAAGGGAGATTCTAATACTTTTCAAAATTAAAAATCAGCCCCACGGATTCACACCACTAATTTTCTAAGGAAGGTATTTTCAGTGTAGCCTAAAATAATAAGCAGTAAGCCAGAGACAGAATAGTCAAACTCTAGAGCAAATTATTTTACATTATTTATAAGCATTTTGTTTGTAAGAAATATAATTTGTCTCATTTTTTTCCCTCTAAGTTCCAGTTTCTGGTCTTCTAAACATTTCTGGAGAAAAGGTGTAGAATTGTCCCATTGCCAGTGTCTTCTGGATCCCCTCTGAATCATGGAGAGTGACTTTGTCATAGTCGTAGCCTGCAAGTGCACTATGAAGGTCTCCATCCCAGAAGTCACAGCCCCAGTTAAGATGTTCATATGGCAATCTAGTTAAATCACAAAGGAAAGACAAGAAAGAGGTGTGGGGTACGGTGACATACAGAGATGGTACAGGGCTGTGGAAGGGCCAGGCTGTCTGTGTCTGGGATTTTGCAGTCTTCTTTTGCCCAGCTTCTCCCCAGCAGCCCACCTGGGAGATGATCAAGCCGTGCACCAGGAGTAGAGGTTTCAAAAACAGTAGAGGATCCGCAATTAGGCAGAAGGCATCTGCCAGTGGCACAGACTTGCTTTATCAGAGACAAAGGTGATTTCCTCTGACTTCTGCTGTTATTCACTTCTTATCCAGAGGACAAACTGGGCAGAGTGGGAGTGACCAGTGGGCCATCCTTGAATGTAATGAGCACTGCATGCCCCGGATACATATGTTACACAGTGTCTGTGTGTGTGTGTGTGGGGGGGGGGGGGGGCAAGCAGCCTTTAGCCGTCCCTTCCCTTCCTGGCTCAGCATGCCCACTGGGTTTAGGTTTACACAGTACTGAGCATATTTCATGAAATCTGCATCTATTTGCTTATTCATTGTCTAACACTGTTCTCCTGTTGGCGGCTGCCTGTTCATTACCTACACTTAACACACCTTCGAGTTTCAACTACCCTCTTTGTTTCTGTTGTTCTCTGTACCAGAGTTCTCAAGGAGCACGGCAAACCCCCAAGGAAATCTTTTGGAAAAGGTTCTCCCATAATTGGCTAGCCTCTCTGCTTTCCCTCCAGCCCTCGGGCCTTAGCCCCCAGCTAACCAGTGGGGCCACTCTGCCATCTTAACATCCACCAGAACGTCTGTCTTAGTCAACATTTCTGTGTAATCATGTCTTCATTTTCAAAATGGAATGAACACATGCCAGGTGTGCCTTATCAACTCTTCTAGTACCTGGCTTTTTCTGTTACTTCCCACTCATCACTCTCACGCTCTCCCTTCTGGCTGTTTCCTTCCTTGATGCCATCCCTGATGCCAACCTCATGTGTGGTTCCCTCCCCCTCCCTCTCCCTTTCCTCCTCCTCTTTTCCCCCTCCTCCTCCTCCTCCTCCTCCTCCTCCTCCTCCTCCTCCTCCTCCTTCTTCTTCTTCTTCTCTCTCTCTCTCTCTCTCTCTCTCTCTCTCTCTCTCTCTCTTTCTCTCTCGTATGTATGGAGGGGGTGTTGACTACATATCTGTGTACCTGGTACCTATGGAGACCAAAGGAGAGTGTCAGGTCCCCTAATACTGGGGTTATAGACAGTTATTAGCCAACACCATGAGTACTGGGAGTCAAACCTAGGTCCTCTATAAGAGCAGCCAGTGCTCTTAACTACAGAGCCACTGCCCCAGCCCCATTGGCAGGGCCCTAACATTGGACTGCTCACAGTTTCACAAGAATAGCTGATACCTTCCTCTTTTTCAGAACATGTGGCCCTGGCTGCGTTTCTTCTGTACTTCTGAAGCATTTGAAGCAGACAAATGTCTGACAGCTCTCCTCTCTCTCCTTTACCCTTCCCTGGTAGCTCACCTTCCTCTCACCTTGCTGACCACACCCCCATGGCTTCTTGCCCTAAAACTGTGGGCTTTCAACCAGATTTGTTTTGGATGTGTGCAATTATAAATCATCACAAGCCAGCTTAAGCCAACTCAGACATGTGAATTTATTAGATTACAGTTATCGACTTAAAAACTTTGAAAGGAGTCTTACTTGGCAAAAATCCGGATGCCAATTGAGCTGTGCCCCTTTGGGAGGCTCTAGAGAAAGCTCTAGATGCAGCTAACCATCGTTTCTTTGCTATCATCCTCTATCTTCAAAGCCAACACCACCAGACCACCAGGCAAACCTTTTTCATACAGAAAGAAAAAGAATCTGGGTCTTCGTTTTATAGTTTTTGGTGTGTGTGCGTGTGCATGTGTTTATTTGTTGCTAGTTTCTGAGATAAAGACTTGCTGGGTATTCCAGGCTGCCCCCAGTCTCTTCAATGTCAGGATTCGTCATGTCCCATTGAGCCTGTTGAGATCCAAGCTCTAAGGAAATGTTCACCCTCGATGAGAGTTGTCTTCCTCTTCTCAATTCCTAGTGAACATACACACAAAATCTCTTTGGAGGCATTCGGCTCACTCCGTATTGTATACAGTTATCTGTACGGTGTACTCTTATGAAACCCTGCTTTGAATTGTACCCAGTAGGAATTTGTTTTAATTACAAGGTTGTAAGACTCAAAGACACTGTAGGGAAAGGACTGGCTGGATTGTGAGGCATCTTCAAAGGTTTGTTACTAGGCTTGACACCACTGATGCCAGAGAGAACTGCCCTCCTTCCACTGGGCATTGACAGACTCTGATGCTCACAGGATTAAACTTCCTCCTGACTTCTTTTCTTCTAGCATCCTAAGAGGTCACATCCCTCAACGCTATATAGCATCTGGCTGCTCTCTGTTGTTGTGAGGGGTACTTGCTGCCTTGCTCATCTACCTTGTCCCCCATTACTTTTTCCTCAACCCGTAACATTTCCTTGTGAACATTTTAAAGTGGAAATTTGTTTCACAAATTCGAATTCATATATTAGTTTCTTCTCAGAGCCCATGAGTCTCCAGCCTTTTACAAATGATGGTTTATATACCACTTTAAGAGTCTGCAATTGATATCTTACTAAACATGCTTTGTCGGAGCTCTCCAGTGGCCTCGCCCTCCGCTCATCCATCAGTTTGTTTTATTTATTTGACTCAGCGTACGGTTCATATCACAGC
The DNA here is from genome assembly GCF_011762505.2 of Arvicanthis niloticus. Taxonomy (NCBI): domain Eukaryota; kingdom Metazoa; phylum Chordata; class Mammalia; order Rodentia; family Muridae; genus Arvicanthis; species Arvicanthis niloticus. The sequence continues at coordinate 49,818,516 of NC_047661.1, forward strand.
AAGTGTCCCTGTAAATACGTTAGCCTGCATATACTTAACTGAAGCTAAAAAAAAAAAAAAAAAAAAAGTGCAACTAGCTCTTTTTTTTATACCTCTTTGAGGTAAATACTATATTTAATAAAAATGCACAAATCTTGGTATTTACTCAGTGAAGGCTGACAAATGCATATACCCATGTAAGCCAAACAGTCTGCTCTTGTAGCACGTGTCAGAAAGTCTCCTGTGCTCCCTGCACATCAGTCCCCAACCCAAGTTTACTTCTGATGACCTGTGACTGTAACTGGTTACTACTGAAGTTACTGTTCAGAGCAGTTCTCTGGGGCTGGAGAGATGGCTCAGAAGGGAAGAGCATTTGCTGCTTCTCCAGAGGACCTGGGGTCTAGCCCCAGCACCCACAGACCTTTCTGTAACTCCAGTCCCAGGATATTTAATCCTCTTCTGGCCTTCATGGCCACCACATGCGTGTGGCGCACAGACATGCATGCGAGTCAACACTTAGACACATAAAATAAAAAACAAATCTAAGAAAAAAATTTAAAAACCAGCTCTGTATTGTGTTTCTTCTATTTGCCACAGTGGGAAAAGAAAAGCTTTTTTGAGATGTAGAAACACAACTATTTTATAGTGGCATAAATGTATGCTAATTGAGAAATGCTCTAACTTTTCCTTACACTCGTACCTTGGATGAGGTTTAGGCGAAGCCACACTGATTTTGGTTTGGGCCTGCTTTGGCCCAGTCTAGGTGAGTTGGTTTCTGCTGAGTCCTACTGGACATTTGTCTTAGTCTAGCCAGGCTTCTGTAAACTACAAACTCAGTGCCTCCTAAACAGTAGAACTTTATTTCTGTCATTCTAGAAGCCATTCACAGCGCAGCAGGTTCAGTGTCTGGGGAGGGCCTGCTTCCTGACTGACAGACAGCCCAGTTCTTACTGTGCCCCTTTAAGAGGGCATGAGTTCCTTCCATGAGGGTTCCTCCTCATACCTGCCCAGCAGCCCCACCTCCTCAGAGCTTTGCACTGGGGATACACTGCCCTTCCATCAGGCAAAAGCAGCCTTGTTGGACCTAGAGACTACTCAGTTGATACGAACTAGAAAACAGTGTTCCTCTCTTGGTTTTCTTCGATGCCCTATTTATTTGTTTGTTTGTTTGTTTATTGTTGTTAGTGAGCGTGTTACAGCATCCTTAGGCCTCAGTTTATCTAACTGCAAAGCAACAATTTTGGATTAAATAGTTTCTGGAAGTCCCACCTAAATATGAAATATTGAAAGTTTAAAGTGTTTGGCTCTCTTTGTTTTTAGATTTCATTGTGTAGCCCAGGCTGTCCTCAAACATAATCCTCCCCCTTCGGCTTCTTCAATACTAGAATTATGGCTACACGGCACAGTACTCAATTTAAGACTTAACTTTTTAAAATTGTGTTGGTGTGTGTGTGTGTAGGTGTGTGTAGGTGTGTGTAGAGCAGTGGACAACTTAGTGGAGGCTCTTCTCTCTTACCTTTATGTGGGTTCCAGAAATCAAATTGAGGTCAGGCGTGAGAACATTCACCCACTGAGATATCCCATTTGTCCTTCAACTCAATGGTTTTAATGAAAAACAAAAAGATTATAGACTGCACATAAAAAACATTGTCATTTTTAGACAGAAATAACAAATATTAATGTCCTTTGCTGAACTGTTTTAGCTTAAATGTTCTTGGGGCATCTGGTTTTTGTTTAAAGCTTTTTACTTTCTTTTTCCTGTACTGGTAAATCATAACATAAATCATAACATGAAGTCCTTTCTGGTGGACAGTTATTCAGACAAGCCTGCTTCATCTGTCCCTTTTTGTCTTGTTTACACCTTTTGGGAGGGAAGTGTTTTAACAGCATCTGGGATGCAAGTGTCAGAAATCTGTTCTCTCCAAAAACTACCTCTGAGTCACTCCCACTGTCTCTGGAACAGCAACTGTGAAGAGCAGGATTGTGTTTAGACCATTAAAAAAAAAAAAAAAAAAAACAGCACTTGATAAATGTCTTCAGGAGCTTATGTAATATATCCCAGAACCCCCAGGTTTAAAAAAGAACAGCATCCAGGAAGGAGAGAGAGAGAGAGAGAGAGAGAGAGAGAGAGAGAGAGAGAGAGAGAGAATATGTGTCTTAGACTCCTTTCCACATCTTAGACTTGTAGATTCAGGAATCAGAGCTGTGAGATCAAGCCCATTGCCCAAGTGAAGTTCCAACAGCCTTTGACGTGAGATGCTCTGTCTTGGAGACTGTGGGATGCCGCTCATGACGCCTGCTCCCCTGTACTCCATACAGATCTCTGTTCTGTGTGTACAGCCGGGCAGGCTGGAGTTTGGGTGGGCTGCTTTTACTGGTTTGCTTTATGGTAGCGTTTTGGTCCTCTTTCCATCTTAAGGTTAAGTAAACTTGTTACTACCCCAGAGTCTTGCGTTATTATCAAATGCTCTTTGTCCAATATGGCCGCTGTACTGTTGGTTTTTCAGGACACATGTCCTTTACCTAGAACCCACTGTTCAAATTTAGAGAACATGGGGTTGGGCCTCTCTTACCACTTTTTATACTCCTAATATGAGGTCTGAAATGGGTGTGCACATGGGCAAACCCTAAAACTAAAATTGGATGTAAAACTAAAATAGGATCAGCCTTGGGAACTTTTTCTTTAAAGTATGACAGTTCGAAGCCAGGCAAGGTTTCTCTGAGGACCATTTATGTCAACAAGGGCCAGAGAGATAGATAGTTCAGTGAGTCAAAGTGCTTGTCATCAGGGCTGATGACCTCAGTTTGAGCCTTGGGACCTATATGGTGGAGGGAAAGAACCAACCTGACCGCCACACATTTGCCAGGACAAGTCCACACGCACCTTACACAGAGACACAAAAGAAACGACAGTGTGAATTGTTTTGGGCAACCAAGGAATATAAAAAAGGAATTTTTATTGTTTTTCCCCTTAACTTTGTGTCATTGTGTTGGAGAATTCTTTCCTCTTTCCTACACACCGTAGAGTCCTAGAGTGGCCCTTGAGACGATTCAGAGATTGACCCCCATTTTCTTCCAGAAACATACATGATCCAACGTGTATTTTATTTGATTGTGATCTACAGGTCTCAAGTTCTTCCCATGCAGACTCTTGAGGATAGTCTGTCCCAGAGATTACCTGTGTTGTTTTGGGGTGTCTGTATATTCAAGTCATGGATTGGGTAATTTATACATGCAAGACCTACCTTTAAAGAAAAGTTTAGTTTTCATGTAATGAGTAAGTAATACCAACCTTAACATCTTAATAAGCTTCTCCAAAAATTATAGAAATCATGGTTGTGTCATATTTTTGTTTGACTAAAAACAGTTAAGAAAAAGTAAATGGGGTGTCTTTTTTAAATTACAAAATAATAATTTTAATGAAAGTCCTTCCTTTAGTCAGAAAGTTGACAAGATACTTTAAATGAAGCATGAATACAAACCTTGCATGTATGTATTCAGAATGGGCTGTTCTCTTTAGCATGTTAAAAGTTCCGAAAAGACCCTTAAGGCCAGGCTTTCATAATCACCAATCAAACAGCATTAGTGGGCAGGAAGGATGCTGTAGAAGGTTAGGAATGTCCAACTGCAACATTGATTTGTGTCTGTCGCTCGCTCTCTCTCCCTCGCTGGCCTTTTTCTCTATAATGAGTACTAGAATGTTTCCACATCAGTTAACTGCCTTCATAAAGCACCAGAAGGTCACACCAGCCCCAGACAGATCCTTTTCTTTGTGCCTATAATATAATTGGCTGATTGTGCGGGTGATGCGCCCGCCCCCTCCCCCAGTCCGGTCCCAGCTCGGCTCAGCAGCCTGCCTCCCGGTTCCGGAGGAGCAGAGCAGCTTGGAGGCTTCAGAGCTAGCTCGGTGGCTGCGCGCTTCCCAGCACAGGCAGTGCCACTGCGCAGGTTGCTCAGCGGAACTGCATCCATTTTAATCTGCGGGGAGCCCCTGCCTAACCAGGGCGTTCTCCCGCGCCTGTGGATGCTCAGCGCTTCCCCTGCACAGCCTCGCCCAGCAGTCCAGCTTTGGGGTCTGCATCCTAGGATGTTCTGAGATGGTACATCAGGAGAACTGCTCGTACCAGGTAAGGTTGGAAAGCCTGATTCCGAGGCCCTCACCCTATGGGAGAGGCCTTCCTCTTCTAGGGCAGCAGGTTGCCTCTTGCTGGATTTTCAGGGGATTTTTGCCATCCTGGGCTCCACTCCCGGCCTTCATTGCATACAGTATCTGAATTCTAATGAGGCTTTCTGAGGAGTAATGGAGCAGAAACGCTGCTTCTTTGGCCTTTAAAGCGTTTGTGGACTACATGGTGGTGATGTGTGCTCTGTACACTGTAGGTCTGTGCAAATAAGAGAAACTGCTCCGAACTGTAATTGAATTTAAGGGGGTTCGTACAAAACTGAAAAAAATTGCGATTATTGTTCATTGCATAAGAGGTCAATTACTTAGGGTCCAGTTTTTAAGACTGTCTATAAGGAAATTATTTAAATTAAAAGTCCTAATTGATGATCTTACAGTTTTTCATAAACCAGTCAGCAGGCATTTGACATTTCAAGTTGCACTGACATATCTTTATGAACCTGGTTTTGCCAGTATGCTCTTTTAGATGGTTAGTAGGTAAAAATTACAGTACCGGTGTGGGTTAAAAACTTCACACAGAAAAAAAAATTCAATTTAACACATGTTCATCTTTTGATATGCTAATTTGCTATCTGGGGTTAGGAATTCAACACTTCAGATAATTTCCAAAGCTCCCTACCTGAGTGTTTCGTAACTCCTCCCTCCCACTTGGGCTGTAGAGGCAACACTGTAAACAGCAAGAATGTTCTCAGAGAAATTGCTCTATGCAGTGGCTGGCAAGGCTGGTGCACATCCTGGGTGGTTGGTACTGATATATTACTCACCTGATGGAGTTTCTCAGAGACCAGCTCTCTAACCTAACAATGCCTCTTCCTTGTGAGAGGTCGGTTACCTGAGACAGGCAGGTGTTTCTCTGAGGGTCGAATTTCATAGTGTGAATGTCTGCAGGCGGAAAGTGGTGCATTTCACAAGACTCCAGGAAGGCAGCTGTTGCTAGCTAAGTAAAGCATGCCTATGAAATATGTCTGTGTACTATTTTTGTGCTTAATAATAGGAATTTTATAATCACAGGCCTGCTTTATAGCATTTTCATTTTACGAGACATTTAGTTCCCCGTATAGATCCTTAGGTATCAGGATTTGTGTTTCACGAGCATTCTTTCCATGAGAAAGTCAGAGAGCTGAGAAGAGGCACACATGTAGGGTGGGGTACATCAGGCATCCATGGAGAGCCTCGTGTGTGGATGGCTCAATGGGGCTGCAGGAGATTAAATTAGTGTCATAATTAAAATAGTTTTCCGCTTCCCTTTTCAGAGAAGCTCTGTAATTTATGTTGAAGGGGAGGTTACTAGAGGATCACTCGCTATATTTTTTTTCCTTGGGCCAAACACAAAGTCATTGTTTTTGGAAGGTGAAAAATTGGCCAGTATCAGCAGTTTTATTTGGGGGGGGCACGTTAGGCAAATGTTTCTTCCAAAGGAAGACAGATGTGACTTGACAGGAACTGAGTACTTAACAGTGGCACTATGTGTTTAATAGTTTTGAAGTCGTTATTGCTTATTTCCGCAGTAGAATTATGTGTGTTAGGGTTGCAGTGATAGTTAACTGACTGTGGATCACCCGCGGGGGGCAAGTGTATGGGCTTTTCCGAAATGCTTCCCTTCGGGGCTAGCTAACGAAAATAGAAGTGTTAGCCCTGATGCCAAGTCCTAATCCCTCTTAGAAACCTTGGTTTTAGAACCCATCTGGTGTCACATACGATTGGGTTTAGAAAAAGTGATTTCTCTAAATCCTTAGCTTGATGGGGTCCCAAGTCACTGGTGCTATCAACATTTATTTTTCTCAGAAACTTGCCCCCCCCCCTTTTTTTTTTGTCTAGGGCCTATTCATTTGTTAAAATGGCAGTGCAGAGAGGTTGTGGCATATTGCTTAGGTTTAGTGGAGCTTTTAATTTTTTTTTTTAAATCAGAATCTCACTATGTATACAAGAGTGGCTTAGAACTCACAGATGTCATCCTGCCTCTGCCTCCCCAGTGCTGAGTGCCACCAATCCCAGCAGGTGAGCGCTCTTAATGGGTTACCAGAGTTTCACTGGAGGATTGAGTATTTTCTCCCATCATTGACGTCTACTGGGGTTTCTGGAGGACATCCTAATAGAGCGGCTATGGGGGGGGGGGGGTGTCAGACTCCAGTCTCCTGAATGCTGTGTGCATATTTTGGTGCACATATATAGATGTAGATGACTGCCATTGCTATCATCAGATGTCAACCAAGTCCTCTAAATGGCTTACTGGTCTCTGTCCCTCATCACCCAGAGTGCTTTCAACATAGTATCCAGAATAAGCTGTTAAAATCAAAGTCTGATCATGTGCCACATTCCCAAATATCTTGAAAGTTTATCATCCCCCTTAGAAGTGGAACCCAGTTAGTCACAGAACCTGGACTTCACACCAGTGTCTTCCACCCAGCCATCCCCTGCCTCCATTTCCTCCTGGAGTCCATTCTGCTGGCCTTTACTCCTCTGGTTCAGTCCCTCTGGTCCACCTGGACCCTCCCCTCCACACCCCACCCACCACAACCCCCCATAGGCTTTTCACGTTTACCATTGGGTATAGACTTGTGCTAAAACATGGTTCACCCTTCTTCTGGAATTCACAGGGCACTGAGCAGCTCTACCCTCCGCCTTTATTCTTTCTTCAGATCTTTTCTGGGGTGCCTTTTCTTTTCTTTTCTTTAGACATCTTCTCTGAAATTACTCCATAAGCCCTAAGTTTTTCTATTTTTCATTATAGTTCCCAGATTTGCATTTACCACCATCGATTGGCACTGATTTCACGTCACTGTCTGTCTGTATTCAGTTTCCATTGCTGTATGAGAGTGGTTCTTTCTAAGGCCTCTAGTAGCATGCATGGGCAGACATGTCTGATGAAGTGAAAGGGCATTGGACATACTCGCCTCCTTCCCTCTGTGGACTTCCTTTTCTGAGAGAGATGCAGGCTACCGTCTTTCCCCTTATGCCCATTTCCTCACCTCTGAAATGGGCTTTTGCCTGTTGACACAGCATGACCATTGTTTGGTCCTCTGCCAGAGGCCACCCCTCTGCACAAGCAAGTCAGCCATCGCTAATGTAGAGCCACCTTGCTCCTGCAACTGTTTCTTCTGTGATCTTGGAACCTCATCAGGCCGCGCGTCACTTCCGTCCCGACCGTTTCAGGCTGATAGAAGTACAATCAATCCCGCTCTGTTGGTGATTATGTCGCCCAGGAGCCTATATGTCTCTGCTGAAGCAAGTGTCTGGATATCCTGAGCCCCGAGCAACCTGAGCCAAGGGAGAGTGGGCAGAGGAATTCTGCTGGGGAATTTTCCATGATAGTTTCAGGTCACCCTGCTTTTCCGATCTCCCTGGGTTCACAGGAAACTCCAGCTCACTAAGACGCAATGACACTTTCAGTCTTCACCCTGTTAGAAGCCAGAGCTGTCAACCTCCATTTTTCCAGTCTTGGGAGGAAGCCAATCTCTTCTTCTAGCAAAGAATCTTGCCCACAGCTTCAGTTCTGGCAGCCTTCAAAAGGCCAAATTCTTCTAAATTGTTTCTGATGGACAGCTTAGAAACATTGTTAACTTGTAAGCACAAGTTTAGGTCAATGGGGTCCATTGAGCTTAAAAACTTCCAAATATTTTTTTTCTCTTCTCCTGCAGTGTTGTTTGGGGGTAAGTACAGCATGGAGAAACAATGACAGTCTTTCATGTCTCCCTTGCTGTCCCTTAAATGACCAGCTCTGATCCAGATCACACCCTTGAATTCTTAGCTACAGTAGCCACTGTGAGAATGGAGACACACAAGGAGGAGAAGAGATAAAAGGGCACGTGACTAGCTCTCATCTACCTCCCTCCCCAGTCCAGAGTCCCTTCTTTAAGCACAGTCAGGAATCTGTAATGTTTCTCCAGTCCTTTCAGATAGATTCCAGACACTTTTGCATGGATTCAAGGCCTGGCAGGGATCCAAACCCTGGACTAAGTACTCCTCCCTTCTTCCCTCCTTCCCCCCTCCCTCCCTCCCTCCCTCCAGATTGCATGCTACCCCCACACTTTGTCCCTGCCGTGCTGCCTCAAGCTGGGATGCCTTCCGCCCACACACCACCTGCCCACACCTTTTGCCAGCTACTTTTAAGGCACAAATGCCACCACCTCCTGCAGAAAACTTCCTCCTCACCATCAAATGTCTCCCTGGCACTCTTTCTACTCCGTTAGGGCCTCTTTACCAGGCTCTAACATGGGTCTTTGTCTCCCATTAGAGAAAGACTCCTGAAGACACGATTCTTGTGTCAATTTTTAGAAGGCTCTGCCTTACACACATAGATTATATGTTTATTAAATGCTTGTTGGAGCAAACTCCCATTTTCTGCTGTTGGTATGTTCTGAGCCCTGAGAATCAGAGAGCAACCCAGATCTCTGCCTTGCAGCAGGGAATCAGCAAAGCTGACCCCAGCACTATAGGGACCAGCTACTAGGCTTCTGAGCCCCCATTACCAATGCTTTTAACATACTGTCTGCCAGAACAGATACACAGGGCCACACACGGTTGGTGAATGAAGGAGATACACTCATCCCAGCCCAGTCTGGGAAATCCCTCCATGCCTACTGATTTCACCCCAAGATTTTGCCATCCTGACGCTCATCATCAGGCATGTTTGTATTTTTTTCTTTTCTTCTTCTTCTTCTTTTTTTTTTTTTTTTTTTTGGTAAGCTTCATTATTTAAAAATAAATATGCAATAAATAAAAATATCACACACCAAAATTAAGCAGACCCAAGGTCGGCACTAGTTGAATTCTATACAACTAGAATTGACTTTCAAAATAGAATCTCTGAAGCTATGTGCTAAGTTACACTTACTTAATGCTAAATGTATTTTATGCACCTATCCAAACAAACAAAACCATGACAACTAGAACTAGAAAAACAATTAGCTTCATATTCTCCTTCAGAACTCGTGTCCATTACCTGCATTCAGTTCTTCTTCGTCCCTCGTTATACTTAGCTCCCCCAGCTTATCTCAGGGATTCCACTAAGTTGGCCATCATGGTCTATTTCCAGGTACATCCATACTTAGTTGAGACAAGCACTCACCCATAAGCTGCCTTTTCAACCCCTTCTTTTCTTCCTTTCTTCCCTCCCCTCCCTCCCTCCTTCCTTCCTTTCTTTCTTTTTTTTTCCTTTTCTTCTCTCCCCACTGCTTCCCCTTCTTTTTCCTCAGTCCCTCTCCCTCCCTGCACCTCTGCTTATGACCAAACCCAGGGCCTCCTGAACATCATGCAGTTATCTACCACTGAGCTGTGACATGTTGAAACTTGTCATTGAAACATGGCAGCCCAATGATTCTGGTGACTTAGCCTCCTAAGTAGCTGAGGTTACAGGCTTGCACTACCAAGTCCACCTGATGCTTTTGTTAATAACATTGCATCTTCTGAAAATTTGGGGTTATTTATTCATTCATTTTGCAAGATAGGTCAGGGACAGGATGCTAGTTCTCTCCACCACCTTGTAGGTTCCGGATATCAAAGTCAGGCTTGGCAGCAACTGTTTTTACCCACTGAGCATTCTCACTACCTCTCATATTTTACTGTTATTCCTTTACAGTACAGAGGGGTCATTTCACTGCTTCACAGAACACTAAGTTTTCTGGAGCAAACTGCTGTGGAAGTGTCATGCCCAGCTCACAAAACAAAAGATACCCTATCTTGGTCTCAAACAATCAAACTAGGGAGTGTATTGGTTTAAGTAGTTCATCAAGATACCCTCAAATTCTCAGTAGAAAGAGAAGTAAACAGCCTAGCAAGCCCAGATTCAGGTGGATCCTGTGGAATGTGGACAGAAGCAAAGAAATCCGTCTGTCTCCGGTGACACCAGCTCCCTTCCTTCTCCCTTCCTGAGAATGAGAGAATAAGGTATCACACTGGAGTTTGCCCAAGAATTCCATGTTCATCTGCACATGGCGGGGGAAGAACCACACCACTTCAGGAGGAAAAGGGAGCTTCAAGGTGTTTTAATGCACTGTTTTGATACAGGCTTTTAAGTATGAATTCAATTGTCTTTATCTGTCTATATATTTTGCTTTTGCTGGGAAGTTTTGATTTCACAGTAGATAGTCCTAAGAGTGTTCTAGTTTAATTCTTTTGCCTGGTTAGGGAATTGTATTCTGTCTCAAACAGTAACAATTAAGAAAGTAATTCTGAGTATAAATGTCTATATGTTTGTCTTAGCCAAGATGTCTGAAAATCTAATTCTGTGCTTTCTCACAAAAAGAAGCACAAGTGACAAGGGCTGAGTAGATGAAAGATGATCCTTTAAGATTCAGTGTAAAGGTCATCTGACATAGACGCATAGTGCAGGCCACTCTTGTAGGGGCTCAGTCTTCATGAGCTGGACTTGGTGATTTAAAGAAGTCAATATTTAAAGCCCGTTTTAATCCACAGATGTTAAACGGAATGGATGGTGGTGACAGGGGACAGGAAAGAAAGAAATGGGACACCTTTGTGATACACATCACTGCACTGAAGCTTTGGAGAGTAGAAACCCCCACATCACTTATACACATGTGTATGTATGTACATATAAATATAGACTCTTGGGTGACCAATCACAGTTCCACAAACAGAAGAACCATTAATAGGCCTGTGTACCAACCGAGCCAATTTTCATTATATATTTATATTCTCTATACCAGGGGGGAATTTCAAACTTTGATCTCCACTGGATTGAAGCATCAGAAACTACTCAGCCTCCTGAAATAGAAAGTAATTTGACAAAATTGCTTGAGTTCAAAAGAAAGCAGCCATCAGGGAAGCCTCGTGGCAATCAGAGAACCATTATGGAGTGGGACACAGAGAAAAATATAATGAGAGTATTGCTGATCCTACCTGGAAGCTGGGCTAGGGGCTGTCAGAATGAATGCAGAGGAGTTTCTGGGACCCAGGATGTTAGCCTGGTAGGAAGATTTACTAATGTGGTCCTCCATTCTTGGGTATGGAAAAGCATTTGACATGGGTGGCTTCCATTCCTGACCTCCTACCCCCACCCCCAATGTCAGTATTTTAATGTTTTTAACCTACAATTCTTAAAGCACTGCAAATTTTCATGGATTTTTTTCCCCAGCCATACGAATGCCTTAATTGAAAAGCAAACCAGATTCAGATGAGCTTTACATAGGAGAAAAAATTGTTTGAAAGAGACTGTAATGTTGAAGAAGGGATGAGGGTGCTAAAAGAACAGATCAGAAGGCTGAAGGGTTAATGAAGATTAACTAGAGTTTCCACCTGTGAATAGGAGAGGCTTTTGATAATCCATAAGTGATTTCCCAGTAATGTGCGCAGGGTTCTCAGAGTCAATAATTTCCACCGATGGCTGATAATGATCATTTAAAAGCATTAGATCACAGGAGAAATATGCCTTGCCATTCAGAGCATGGCTTGGCGTCCTTGGATTTCAGGGTAGGGAGTGGTGCTTTCAACCTCAGATTCTGAGAGGCTATAAGCACATTTCTGAGAGACAGCATTAGTATCTAGGCCTGTCTTCTTCTAGTTCCTTTCAGGCCATTCTCTGCAGGAAGGACAGACATAATGGTGTGGTCTTAGCTAACATGGCTGCTACAAAGCCTCCCACCATATATTCAGCTCCTGTCTGCCAGGTGGTGGCTGGATTTGTTTTATCCAGCCTTGTGTTCATCAGGACCTCTTGGAAGTGAAGTTTATTACACCACTGATCTCAAGCAACAAAAATCAGGGTCTTGCCACCCTATCCGGAAATGCAGTCTGAAACAGAAGAAAGATGGCTGATAATGGTCTGTTTCCCTAAGCTCTCCCAGAAGTGCTTCGGAAATATAAGAGGCATCTAGAAGTTTCAGGGATCCTTGGAAGTACAGCTTCTGACTTGGTAGGCTTCCAGTTGGACCTGAGACTGTGTTTCTACGGGCCCCTAGGCTTTATTGATGCTCTGCCCCAAGAGTAGCAAAACTCTAGACAGCATGAATGATCACTTTGTGGAGCATGATAGGACCCTGACTGTCAGATCCCCTGGAGAGGGTTTGAGCTGTGAGCCTGTGTGCTCAGAACTCACCTTGGGAATCTCAACTGCTCTGCTTAGGCAGACTCCCGCAAGCTGTCACAACCCCCCTCTAGGGAGGTGGCTCTGGGTTGCCTGTGGGAGCACAGTACTTACTTAGGATGAGAAGGAAGTTCCTTCTGTGCTTTCTTACTGCCAATCCTCATAGTTTTTAATACAGTAGTGAAATCTCCATGTTGGATTCAGTGTTCTGTTTCTAAAAGATGACATTATTGATGCATGTATTTATACATTTGTATGTGCAAACATATATAGTTCATGCATTATTAATAATATGTTTGTATTATGTATACAATATTTATTGTATGTTATATATGAATATATTTGAATATATATAATATACAATAATACAAATGTACTATTGTTTGTATAATTTGTGTGTGTGTGTGATTAGTGATAAAGGTGTAGTTTTTCTAATTTCAACTCTATACTGAAGCCAACCCAGTTATAATGAAGCTAAAGCGATATTATCAGAATTGTATGTGTCTCGGTGTCTTCTGATTTCTAAATTTTTATAGCTTCAGTCCTGCTCGTTATCAGCTGTAGGTTGCTTAGTGACTTACAATAGGGACCCAAATGAGTGACTAAAATTGACCATGATGTAAAAGAAACAAAGAGTGAGTCCAGCCACAGTAACTTTGCCTCTCCTCTGGGGAAGCCAGTTCTCTAGGCTCCACCCTGTAGGCTGTGTATGATTCTTCTGAAGGAGCCATCCTAACAGCTCCGTGGAAGTGTCCTACAGACAGGTGGCCTTCCTCCTGCAGCCAGCCAGCCTCACAGGAGCCCCACAAAACTGTGTCAATTGAAAAAACACTAATGTTAGTTCTTGCTGCTTCTCACTGGACAGAGCGTTTGGAAGAAACGTTTCCAGCCACACATCTACTCCTCGCTGTTTGAATTCGAAGCAGCTCCTCAGTGACCGCTCATCATAGGCAAAGCAACGTCCCAGGCGCTGTGGGCCGAACAAAGTGACTAACCACAAAATCCCTAATGGGGGGAAAAAGGCCTAACACAGTAATAGCTGTCAGAAAGAAGCTACTGTGGCTCGTGAGAATTCCATGGTAAAGCAGAGGAGAAAATTCACTAGACCGTGTGCTAGGTCCTGAGGGCGGAAGCTTTCTTTCCATTTCCTAAGGCGCCAGCAGCAGAAGGGTTGCAGCAGTGCATGCTGGGTGTTCCAGATGTGTGATTTAGAAAACAAGCCAGTATATGACTGAGGTGTGCTGCTGGATTTTTCTTCAACACATCCTAATTAAAAAAAAAAACAAACAAACAAACAATAACAAAAACGCCTGTTTATTGCTTTTGGGATCAGCCAGTAGGGGGCTCTAGCATACCCATTTATCATGTGGGCCACCAAGGCAGAGCACCTAGATTCGAATTCCTACCTGACTATGGCAATTTAGGTAGTGGCTAGGGGCCCTCCTCCCCCCCCCCCCCCCAGCTATAAAATGCAGCTGGCAATAACACATACTCTGTAGGATTAGTGAAGGATAGAGGAAATATGTAAGGTGCCTAGCCCCAGTAAAGCACATCTGTTGTTACATGGTTGCACATCCTGTAAGATTTGTGCTTCCTTCATCTCCGCCACCCCCTCTGATCAGTTAGGTTATAAGAGGATTGTTCAAAGTAGGAGCATGGTTTCAACCCCATAGCCTTGACCTTAGTGACTGTGGTCACAGCCCTAGCCAGCCCTCAGTGGCCACCATTGCCACACAATCCAGACAAACACTCCCGGACACTGCCATCGGGAATGAGAGTCCAGGGGTCTGGACTAGAGTAAGACAAGGTCTTGCAAATGTATCCCACAAGATGAAACTTATCCGTGTGATACCTTACAAAAGGGCTATTCATCCCCTTGGGAGCAGAGAGGACTGGCTTGGGATGGGGTCGGGGAGGAGGGAATGGAATAAAAGAATTTAGATTTGGATCTGGGCTGCGAATGAAAATATTTGCCTGATAGAAACAGGGCTACCATAAAGTCCACTGAGCCATGTTTACATCCCAAGTCCAACACAAATTGAATTTAAAAATATTTGCGGAGGTAAACAGCTAAAGGTGAGCCTGTGAGCAGAAGGTTGGGATGTGGAACAAGGTTCTATTGAATGGCATTTTCCTTCAGAACTGTTCTTAACAATGTTGCAGTTGCTCGGGAGTGTGTGATGAGAATTGATTGACTTGTCCATTTGCAATTTTCCGTGTGAAGATTTCAGAAGGTAAGGCCCGTTGCTAAGTGGAGGCTTGGCCTTTGAATTCATCTCTGGTTGGTTTTCCCTGCAAACTCTTGTTTTGGAGTAATAGCATTTTTGTTGTTGTTGTTTATGGGAGTATTAATTTGATATGTATGAGTAGGCTTGAGTGTGTGCCTGTGAAGTTCTGTTTGTCTGCTTCTTTGAGCCAAACATCCTCCAGCTGTGGACCTTTCCCCGGCTGCATGTAAAACCCATAAACAAACCCAGAAGCCATGGGAAAAGAGTAAAGAGAGCAATAGAAAAGAAAGCGTGCGTCTGTGAAAAAGCCCTCCACTGGCTGAATCTTAAAAGGGAAGTTGATGGATCCTCTTCCTTTCTCTTGCCTATATTAGTAGGACAAAGCCGTGCTCCTGGGGCAGAGAAGGGTTAGAATCAGTCTTAGTCTTGGGCTTAGTGCTCATTCCAGACAATGAAACTTTTACATCTCGTAAATGATTTGGAAAAAAAAAGAAATGAAGTGCTTCCCATTGGCCATGGGAAAAAGAAAACCGACAAACGTCTGTCTTATGGGTCACCTTAAATGATAGTTTTCGTTCTGTGTGGAGCATCCGACAGAGCTCACAGTGAGATCTCTCGGGCTGCAAGTTTTTGTGTCTATTTTTAGACTGCGGGCAGTCTACTGGCCTCAGAGTGCCTCGCCAAACTCCAGTTAACATTGGGCCCTGAACTGGGGTCGGGTCAGCTGGCGGAAGCTTACTGTCCCTCCTTTCCCCTTTTGGGAGCAGGAAAGGTGCTGTGGAGAAGAATCTGGGCCAGATCATTCAGGGAAGGTGACAGCAGATGGTAGGCAGGCTGGACTCTCTCAACAAGCCGATTGTCAGGAACGGAGTGCGCCTTACAGCAGGCAGCTGCCCAGTGCCCAGGAGAAAGAATCCAGGCAGGCCAGGCGGGGCAGTGTCTGAGGCAGAAGGGGGCAAGGACACTACAGCCAGGCACAGGTTCTTCATGCCAGCATGAGTGGTAACCAAGGAACTGGGCAGTTGGCACTTCAGCCTGTCAGGGTTCATGGGAGATTATTTCTTAAGTGAAATTCTAAAGAGTTAAAGGATGAATTTGGACCGTGATGGAATGGATGATGACATCATCAGTCGAGAATCCCCATTGGATTTGGAGGGGAATTATAAGAAGGTAAGGGGGGGAGCGCTTTTGTTTATAAACAATTGGACCATTTTTCTAAGAGGGAGGAAGGTTGCCAAATTCCACACACAGTGGTCATTGCCGTTGTACACTGAAGGAAAACTAAATACACAGAATTAACCACAGTAAGCTTGGAGACCCCGGTTCAGGCCCCCGGTTCTTCCCAGCTTACAGTCATTAATACAAGAACAGCTAAACCATACATGTCAGCGTTCTAAAGCTTAGAGAATTTCTATTATGCACTTCATTGCAAAGCAGCATTTTATACAAAGGGATTTTTTTAAAAAAAAAAATTATTGACATAATTCAGCAGTTCAGTAGAAACAATTACTTGGTAGAGCTAACGGATCCAAGTTTGTTTTTAACAGTGAAAAAAAAATTAAAAAGTTTTACAGAGAAGTTTGGGGTCTTAAAAAATTGATACAGTATCTGTTGATTCTCTGCTTGCCTTTTCTTTTGAAAGTCAGTAAATATATTTTGGGAATGTTTTATGTGGTAATTGTCTGGTAATAACAGGCCCAAGTAAAAATAGCTTTAGTTATATGGGTGAGATCATGAAATCAGGCTGCAAGTCTATGCTTGTCTGCCCACAGAAGCCCAAACACATACAGCCCTCCATCCTTACATTTGACAAACGTCAAGTGTAGCTCTTAGCTGGACAACACGAAGAATAGGATCCTCCATTCAGTCAAAGGTGTCATTAGTGGTTTTGCCCAGAGTAAGACATAGGAAGAAGTTTCTAGCATGTTCATTCCTCAAATTTGGTCAGCTGTGACATCTGCTTCTTAAACTCTGCGTGCGAATGTGGAGGCTCTTTGACGTATTTACTGCATATCTTATCATCTCATCATAATTTGTATTCTTTATCCAGGGTGTAAAACGTAAATTTTCGGTAGATCCCAGTGCCTGGGCCATGTTGCCCTGTGTATTTTCCATCCCTGGTGTTCTCCAACCAGGGGCTAAGAGCTCAGTGTGGTGACTTTGTGTCCTGAAACCCCAGCTGTCCGCCCTTCCCCCACTGGGCGGAAGCTGGAACACAAAAGACACTTGGGACACTCCGCCATCAGTCAGATCACTTATCCAACCCTGCAGAGCAAGGGTATCAGTCTCTTGTGTTCTGTCTTCAATGCCAGAGAACTGGTCACAGTTTTCTTTGTCAACTCTTTTTTTTTTTTTTTTTTAATTTAAAAAAAAAAAAAAGTCCAGATCGGTTCACACTAAGGAAAAAAAGAAAGGCATACCGTTACTAATTCGCTAACAATAAAATCATGACCACTGTGCTTGTATCCTACCTAGAAACAGGGAGGAAAACAGATGCCTGGAATAAGTGAGCTGAGCTACACTGGCAACCTGAGACAGGGCTGGCCAAAGCTACCAACAAGTAGAGCTCCAGGAGCTTAGAGGCACCATGGTCAACAAAACACAGTATAGGCCACCATGAAGCACAGGCAGTAGAAGGCTATGTTCAGTTTCAGGAGAAATAATATGAATAGGTTAGTACAAAACAAACAAATGACCTATTACGTGGGATGCTACAGGTATACAATGTGAGACCCAAAACATAAGAGTTGGCTCCTTGTCAATCAGCTTCAGAGTTACCTTCCCTAGGCAAGTGCCTTTATGTTTGTGCAGAGTGTTGTTTATCCTTGTGGTCACTGTGAAGACTTCATTATGCTTAGAGGGAAGAAAATTGTAATTTTGTTGTGAGCTTCTAGTGAAATTGATCAACATAGGCTTTTTTTCAGAGTACAAAGATGAGAAAGATAATTCTCACTATAAAAAAAAAAAAATCACTTTACCTAATCCAATCTTCCTTTTCAAAAGTTTTTTTCCCCCTTAATGTTTTTGGTCTTTGGTTGACTAGGGAAAAAATAAATAAATTAAATGCCATAAAAAGTCCTCTACAGGCATTTTGGTCTTGCATCCACCAGTTAAATGTAATGGGGCCTGTGTCTCAAGTATACATTTACTTTACTCCAAAATTACATTGATTCATCATTATAAATATAAATGTCTAAAACACATGCACAAATAGCTAATTGAGAGAATAAAATGCTTATGAATAAAAAATAAAACCCCAAATGAAACCTTCTCTCCTTTTCTGTGAACTCTCCCCTCATTAAGATCCAGCATCAAAACCAGTTGGAAAATCAGTGTTAGCTGCCCAGGTGCTACTTAATTCCCTGAATGGGTCACATTAATAAATACCACATGCGTGCAGGGATTGTTTTACAGGGTTGTCTTAAAGTCAGACAAACAGCCTTCAGGGGGAAAGGTCACTTTCCAATGACTAAAATTAGATTCACCAAGGCAGAGGAAGGAAAAGATTATGCAGCTGTCCCTTTTCCTTGGGGAAGGCCTGCCTGTAGCAAAGATGTTTCATTAAGAACCCAGCTTATTCAATAACAACAGCAAAACCAAGCTAAATAGAGAACAGATCATAGTACTTAGGAGAAAAAGTGGAGGTCTGGACCACGAATGAGGGATGTGCTCAGCCCACCACTCCCCTGCTCCACTGTGTTCACTTCCGAGTCTCTGCTGAAGAACCACAGAGGCCTGAGAGACGGCACATGCTGCTCTTGCACATGACCTAGGTTTGGCTCCCAGCACCCACATGGCAGCTCACAACTTCCTGTAAATCCCATTCTAGGGGATCTGACAGTCTCTTTTGACCTTCTCAGAACCCAGGCTCACGTGTGGCACACATACATAGGTGCAGGCAAACACTCATACTCACAAAAACGTAAATCTTTAGAAGAAGGAGGAGGGGGAGGGGAGGGCGAAGAAGGAAAAGGATGGAGAAGGAAAAGAAGAAGGGAGGAGGAGGAGGAAGAAGAGGAGAAGGTTGAGGAGGAGGAGGAGGAGGAGGAGGAGGAAGAGAAGGAGAAGAAAGAAGAAGAAGGAGAAGAAGAAAGAAGAAGAAGAAGCAGCAGCAGCACCACCACCACCACCACCGAGCATGTGTCAGGACAAGAAGGCCTTCAGCATATTCTCACCATCCTGATGTATTCATTCCCCTCCATCCATCCACCATCTAACTCCTCCATCATTCCCCAGCAGCCTTGTTGATCACCTATACGCTACATCAAGATCATGGAAAGGAGACCGAGTCTTCCCTCTAGGGGATTAGAAACAGAAAAATATGCTACTTGAATAGGTGCTGCCCTGAAAGAATGCCCACATGCACTATGGGCCTCCAAATTCTTTACCCAAGGCTGTGCCAAAGTAGAGGATATCCAGATGAACATTAGCAGACAGAAGAAAGAAATTCATGAGTATTCGGTTTAGCACACAGCCTAAGACTGGCTCCAGCTCTGTCCTTGAGGCCTTCTGTTCCCAGGCCACTGTGCACAAAATAAGGGAAGCAGTGCAGTCCCAGGACCTGGCAATCTTAGCTTTGTCCCACAGAGGTGTTGTCCCAAGTGTCTTCCATCTAATTACAGCGAAAGATTAGGGAGGACCCCATGGAGGGGGGAAAAAACATAAAAGGCTGGAAGGAGAAATATTTAAAGTGAAGCCACAGCTGTGCCTCATGTTTTTTTAAAAGGTGAATGGAAATGACTGTCTGAGATAAACTGCAATAAACAGGAGCACGGAATGCCAGCTGCCATTCCTGACAAGCTCTGCCCTCCCCACACAATTACCGAGGCAAAGCAGCCGCCGACCTCCATTAACCCTCACATCTCCCTGTCTCAGAGGCATGAATATGCTTGAAGAACCGAGTTAGTCACCCAAGCCTGGGCCCTGTGGCCCATGTGTTTTCCGCTCACCTCTGCCACCTCAGGGGAAATCCTTTCCAGTTTTGGGCCTGGGGTTTCCTTTTCTTCAGAGTGAGGAATCACAGGTTCTCAGTGTGCTGCCCTTGGGTTATGGTTCTTTGCATTCTGTCAGCCAATGGCCACACCTCAGTCAGCCATGATGGTCAAGGAATAGACTGTTTCTAGAGTGTTCAGTGGAACACTGAGCGCACTAGGTTTCTTCTTGCTCAGCAAACCATATGCATCCCCTTTCTTGTCCTGGCCTCCTTCTTTCTCCTCTTTTTCTCTCTTCTCAGCAATTACTTTAGGGCTCTAGTTCTTTCTTTTGGAGGATCAGCACAGTATTTTATGAAAGCTAAAATATAATTCTCATATGTCGAATTCCTTTGGGGCCAGGAGTGATAGCACATGTCTTTAATCCCAGCACTTGCGAGGCAGAAGCAGGTAGATCTCTGTGAGTTCTAGTTCAAATCCAGCCTGGTCTATAGAGAAAGTTTCAGGCCTGCCAAGGCTACATAGTGAGACATTGTCAAAACAACAACAGCAACAAACCACTTTTTAAAATGGTTGTCAGCATATTCACAAGCTTGTGCAAACTACTGTATAGTTTGAGAACATTTTATTTCCCCCTAAACAAACCTGGAAGCGTTAGCAGTCATTCTGTATCCATTGTCCACTTAGCCTTTGACAGCCACTTTCTGTCTTTATGGATTTACCTGATCCACATGTTTCTAGCATTTTAATTTTTTTCCCTTTTCTGCAGTCCCTATCTTGCCCACCCCTCCTTTTAATATCCACATCACTACCATTAATAAACTCTCAGCTACCATGTTCTCTCTGTGTCAGACAAAATGGTGAGCATTTACTTGTTTCAACATGAAAAATAGATATTATCTCCTTTTAAAATACAAAACAACCTGAGGCTCAAAAAGTTTCTGTAACCCGAAGTAGTGTCAGTCTCCACTTGTATCCTTAGGCCCAGGTACTGCCCTGCCCTCTTGTCAGATGTCCGTCCCCCACTTGCCCAGATCCTAATCCATCTGGCTAGTGGGTTGAAGACACCGTTTTCCTGGCAGTTGACCATTTCATCCCTAGGCAGTGTTTGGGGCTGTTGTGTTCCTGACAGTGATACCAGATGACCGTGATGGGCTTACAGGCGGCTAAACCCACACCTGTTAAAAATAGAGTTGCCAAATAACACTGTCAAGTGCATGCAATCATTTGAGAACTAGAAGTGAGCACAGGCTGCCGCCAACAACTTCTCTTTGGGACATGCTGATCTGAGGGTGGAAAGCCAACAGCATTCTGGGACATGCTGATCTGAGGATGGAAAGCCAACTGCATCCTGGAAGGGTTTTGCTTACAGGCTTCTAGCAGTCAGGCTTGATAGTTGGGCTTTTTCTCCCATCACCCATTTTTCCCCGTTCTAAGTGACGATTGAGCTAATGCTGGGCCTTTGTTAAAGACCTTTGTTCTAGTTCTTAGCCAACAGAATGTTCTGGTAGCAGGGCCCTTTACAGCAACATTTGTTTGCCTCATGTCATTAGAAGGCAGGCAGTCAACAACACTGCTCAAAACCACCTTCATGATTACGCTAATATAAATATCCCATCCTATAAACTAGCAGTCCAGAGCTTTTGATATCAGCCATTCTCAGGTAAAACAGATGAATCTTCCCCGCACGATGCTCCTCCTGGGGAATATGTATTCAAGGCCAGTGTTCCCAAGTAGTGGTCCTGAAATTTCAATTTAGGAAACCTGTGTCTGATATCTCATTATAACCTTTTTGTAGAATGTTTAGTGTAAGTGTCTAAGATGGGAGATGTCAGAAATTCTAGATGAAAAAGAAAGTGTCCAGGCTTAACATCCATTCAGTGGAAAGATCCAATGCCATCTAACTTCTATATCCACCCATAATTTAAAAGCACTTCCCAAGGGATAAAATGAATGTGAGAATTTGAAATATCCTGCAGTATACATGTATTTATGCATCTGACATTCAAAAGTATTCCATTTCTTCTCTCATAGAATACTATTTTCCTATTCTGATCTTGTTAAAAAGCCATGGTTTATCTCAGCAAGGAAATAATTATGGAGTATCATCAATATACCCAAGTTTTCTTTCTACCATTTAATTTAAAAGAAAGTCAATGAAATTTTCCACTTACCAAATACATTTTGTACATCTGCTTCCTGATGTTTAAAAGCCTCAGCCTCCCCCACACTGCAGAGTTGCCTACAGTTATTAGAGTCCAGCTATCTTCCAAGCAGACGAGAGAAACAAGTGACCACCATTTCCTAAAGGAAGAGAGTGTTTCCACAGGGAGCTTCAAAATCCCAGTTAGACTCCCTGGTGGATGCTAATGGTGATGAGCCAGGTATCGCTAGGTGACAGATTGCACTGGGTCAAGAAGATCATTAATTGCTGCAAAACAGGCATCCTCACAGGGCCAGACAATTGCATGCCCCTAGCTGCAGAGGCTGGACAGGCTACATGGAACAGATGTGGGCATGGGGGAAGGGGAATTAACGCTGCTTAGAACAGCAGCATCTGGAAGCTTGTTAGGCATGCACACTCTCAGCCCCAGCTCAGACCTCAAGCACAGAAGCCTGGCCTGTGCTTTCACAAGCTCTCTGGGTGATGGCCATGCACATTCAAATAGGGGAACTACTGTCTCAAAGAAATGTGTCACCTACAGAGAGCATGTGTGTGTGCCTGTACACATGCGTAGTCTCCACTTGACAAACTGATGTCTCAGCAGCTCCACTGACTGAGGGAGAGCAATAGGTCCTGAGACAATGCAGCTGATAGTACTTAGGAAGTTCTTTTTCTCTGTGAATGCTCTTTTCCTCATTAGCCTTGTAGAAAGTACAGTCATCTCTTAGTATCTATGGAACATTGCAACATTGCTTCCAACAAACACACACACACACACACGGGGGGTGGGGGGAGACAGAGAGACAGAGACAGATAGTGACAGAGACAGTGAGAGACAGAAACAGAGACAGTGACAGAGACAGACAGAGTCAGATAGATAGATAGATAGATAGATAGATAGATAGATAGATAGATATAACAAAAATCTATAACATAAAGTAGTGCAGAGTTTGTGTAGACTCTCATATACTTTATTTGCATATTTGGCACAGTATAGATACCTTGTCATTGTGTTGTTTAGGGATTAACAAGAATGAAGAATATGTACATGCTTAGTCTAGACAGATTCCCTCCAAGCACTTCCTGTTGAGCCTCTGATCTGAAACCTCTGGATAGGGAAACCACTGCATTTACTTCATTGCTTTTGCAAGTGAATCCATCTGCAGTAGCATAGAAGATGGAGAGAGGGCACCCAAGGCTCGTGCGCAGTCAGTGCTCTTAACCACGGAGCCATCTCTCTACCATCAGTAACTCATTCCACAGCAGTTCTGTGCAGTTCTCACCAGTTAGATCCTGGGATTTTTATAGGCAGAGATTCTTTAAATATATGTAATCCGGAGGAAGATTAAGTTCCTCTTGGTCTGACGAGCCTTCTGGCTGGCTTTGGTTATATCATGTGCATGAGTTAGGGGAAGGAAGCTCCTGGCATTGTCCTGAACACCAGTGACTTTATAATTAGAGCTAATGTGTTAGTCCCCAGAGAGTGTTCCTTATGCCTTACAGATGTGTCTCCACGAAAACACTGTGTGCCAGTTAAATATACTTTAGAAATGTAAGAACTACCCAATCCTTCCCTTGTAAATTTCTGGGCAGATTATCATGTTAAACGGCAAGTAGCCCTGCTTCAGAGACACCATGATGCTGCAAAGTAACATGGCCCAGAAGCTAGCAGAAGGAACCGAGCAGAGGATGCAGGAATGATAGAGTTGTATTAATATAAGGGATGGGTTTGTCCTGTGTCCTGGGAACAGTGTAGAAAGGACCCAGAGACAGGCAGATTGCAAATACACGTCTACCCAAACAGAACATCGTGCTCTTTCCTTTAGGAAGTACTACTTCTTCCCACGTTTGGGTAGAACAGTCCCACCCCAGCAAAGGAGTGTTGTAGTCTAAGTGTCCTGTGAGATACCTGTAGCTTGCACAATACCCTTGATGACCACTATACGTGGTATCTGCTCAGACTCAGTGTGTGACAGTTAGGAATGCTGTCATAGCCCAGGACAAGCTGCCAGGGGCTGATTAAGCATTAATATCTAAGCACAGTTTCCCTTGCTTCCACTTTGGTTTTGGACAGCTTTTCTATCCTGTGGTCGTGAGCCACTATTCCTCAGTTGCTCTTTGGCTTTTTACTAGCAATATCAATTTTAGACATTTTGTTTTATGAGAGTGTTTCCCAAGGCTTTTCAGTAGTGGGCATGGCTCTGCGGACCACAGCGCATCCAGATGGTGTCATTGGCATTGGCCTCCCCCTTTCGCCAAAGGCGTCGTCTCCAGCTTTGGGAGTTGTGAGATCCAGTTGGCCTTGGGATAGAATTCCTCAGAGAACTAAAGATCCCGCTTTGCTAGTAAGTGGAATTGTAGTACCTGAAACACCTGGAATCAGACGTTCCGAAAGGAGGACCGAGCTGTGGTGCTGAGGACAGAGGCCTCGAAGATGTTTGTAGATACCTCTGCTTATGGTTGCTCTGTGGTTATCTGTGCCCTGCCCGCAGCATTCGCTGATAACTCTGCTTACAGTTTGCCTGTGGTGATTGATGATCTGCTCCTTGGTTTGCGAGTGTTTGGTGCTTTTCTGGGAAACCGTCATGTCCGTGTCAGAGAAGAAATTGATCCATAGTTCTAGTCTCACACTGTGTCTGCGCTATAGTGCCCACTGTTGGTGTGAGTCTGCACACTCTTTCCCTTCAGTGTAGAAGAGAAGAAAGCCAGGGGATCAGAAAGCATAGTTCTTCTCCATAACAATAGGGTAGGTAACCTGTCTTTATGCTCCATTTCTCATCCTCAAAACAGAAAGTATTGGAGAATTAACCATGATGTCACCACTACTGCTGGCTACATTACCATCAGCCAGCTGCTCTGAACTCTCTCAGTTAACTCTTCAGTAAAGAGAAATCCCTCTCCATTCTGTGCTTCCATGCTCAAAAGCCACCAGCAATGTGACCGAAGAGGAGGCAACTCACCAACCAAACAGAGCTTAAGGTCAAAAGGTCAAATTCCCTTAATCTAGCAAAATGTAAACTGTCAGATCTCTGTAGAAAAATAAACTTAAGAACCAGTAATTCAGGGGAAAGAAAATACAGTCGCACAAACACTTAAACATGTATTCTTGTGGATAAATAGAAGGAACTGAACTAAGAGAGGATGCTTGCCTATCAAACTAAAACCAACAGCAAGTGCTCCAGGTTAGCTGGAGCACGCCAGAAGCCAACTTTGCATTGCTGGCGGGCATGCGAGTGGGAGCAGCTTTTCTTTGGAACACTGTGACAAGATGTGTCAAGAGCTTCAGCAAATGTTCACACACAGCAGATCTGGCAATCCCACTTCCAGGAACTCATCCCTGGGAAATCAGCAGACATGTGGGCAGGGATTTATGTAAAGATGTTATTTTTAATTTGACACAACCCCAAATGGCTAACTGTGGAAACCCCATAGGGTGGGACAAGAAGCCATCGTCGAAAGTGTGTTTTTAAAGAGTATGAAGTGCTTATATGGGAAATTTTTAATATATGCAAAATTAAAAAAAAAAACTAGGAGAAAATATACCAACTGTTAGCAATGATCTAAGTAACAGGATTATCGTTAACATTTATATTCTTTTTATTTTTTCTGTTTCTGTTCAGTGAGATCTAGAAAGGAAAATAGAGGAAGAAAATGGCTTTTTAGTGCTCTCAGACACTATTGGTAGCACTCTGTATTCCAGAAAGAACTGAGAAGAAGCCAAGGGGTGTTCACACATCCCTGAGGGGATGGCTATTACAAGCCTCTTCTGGACCCAGACCAATATTGGCCCAGCAGATTGTTGACCATTAATCATGAACACTCACGCTATCTCCTGGTTCTTATGTAAATACGCAGCTCTACTTAGCGGTTTTTGGATTGTTGAGGACTTGTGGTTGGGACATGGGCTCATGGACTTAGGCTGCATGTGTGCTAAATACGGATGAGTACGGGGTGTGTTTCACAAGGTTGGCCTGTGTGTGACAGGGCGGTAGGCCTTGATGGAGGTGCCAGCACTACACTGGTGCGTGGTTAACCAAATGCAGGGCACGCCTGCTTTCGTTGACCATCTCAGTGACTTTCTTAGTGCTCAGTATTGAGCAGGACATCACAGCAACTTTCCTGTAAAAATATCTATATAAAAACAGTCGTTCACTTTGTGGCTGTATTGTATGCATGTGCACACACGTATTATCTCCTTGGTATGTGCCAAAATGGGGTGGCGGAGGGGGGTGCAATGACTGGCTGTATAGATAGATGTCACTGCTAAGTGTAAATTAGAATGCTTATGGTATTCAAGACTTTAAAAGTGTTGAGAAGAAAGGAGAGGAGAGCTGAGCTGAGCTTTCTTTGAATAACAAGTTTTCAAACCTTCTGAAGTTAAATGTCTGGATCTAGCACCCCAAGATTTATACTTTAAAAACCCTAAGTTTATTCTAACATAGCTGCTGAAGCACTATAAAATACTATGCTGTCATATTTTACTCTGCTGTGGAATGTGGTATCCACACTCATTCCCGATGGCTTTGGGGCTCCTGAAATGAGGCCAGGTTGACTGAGGAACTGAATTTAAATTTTAATTAACCAATCGTTAGATTGAACCGCAGACAGCCACATGTGACCCGAGTGTGCTGGGAGACAGAGGAGTCCTTATCCTGGCTTTCATGTGGGAATGAAGTAAGTCATTCCATCCTTCTGGATGTGCTGGATCTTTGTGACACAGGAGAGCACAGGCATGACTCTAGAACCTTCTGTAGGGAGAAAGCTAGCACCACCAAGTCCCGTGAGCAGACAGAGGTAGCAGCAGTCCTGAAGAACCTGCTCAGCACACAAAATGGCCCCACTCATGAAACCCCCCCCCCAATCTTCTCAGCCCGGGCTCTCTGATTGGTTTTGTACTGGTTTTATTTTTAACTAAGGAAATCATTTCCAATCTTCTACCCCGTTGTTTAAAGGGCTTAAAAGTTCAGCCTGGTGAGTTTTTATGGGGCTTTTAATAGGAAGCTGAGTATTGTAAACATACCCAAATGATCAGAGAAGCATAGCTCAAGTCTTTTTACTATGCTTGCTTCACATCAAAATATGAGACCGATGAGGCCAATTACAACTCTCCAATCATCACACGCATTATATTCATGCTCATGCATACTCCGGAAATAGGAGGCAAACAGAAACAGCCGTACCCAGCGAGACTGTAAGCTCGGTGCAGGCAGACTGTGGAATCAGTCTTGTTGGCTCTATACCAGACCAAGCTATGGCAACAGCCAGCCCCCAGAATCCAGTGTGCACAGCTGAATGGGTTACTGTTCTTACTATGGATGGTGTGGGCTGAAGGTCTGGGGGAAAGCCTTATTTGGGGCCAGAGTGATTAAATTTAGGAGAAATTGTTGGCCAGCCCTGAGTAGCAGCTCCATCTAGTCGCATGAAGATGGATAGGCATCACAGTGGATGCCTAAACTGGAGATTAAAAAAAAAAAAAAAAAAAAGGGACCAAAGAACTGGAATTAGAATTAGAAGGCCGGGCAGTGGTGGTGCACACCTTTAATCCCAGCACTTGGGAGGCAGAGGCAGGCAAATTTTTGAGTTTGAGGCCAGCCTGGTCTACAGAGTGAGTTCCAGGACAGCCAGGGCTACACAGAGAGACCCTGTCTCGAAAAACAAAAACAACAACAACAAAAAATTAGAGCCATAAGAAACTAATTTTATTTCAGCTTTTAATAATTGAAACATCTCTGGACGTCAGCCTGTTTATGTTTTTGTCTAATGTTACATTCCAAGAAACTTACTTAGCAAGGTGGACTGCCTATAATTGCGTTGTATCTGCCCACTAATTGGCACCTTTTTTTTTTCCCTTGAAATTTTAGGCACAGAAGAATGAGAGAGAGTCTATCAGACAGAAGTTGGCACTCGGAAGCTTCTTTGACGATGGCCCAGGAATCTATACCAGCTGCAGCAAAAGCGGGAAGCCAAGCCTTTCCTCGAGGTGAGCACGCTTTTGAGTTGATTTTCTGGTATGTACCATGTGGTGCCTGTGTGTCTAATGAAAGACAGCCGTCTGTCCTCGTATGGTTGGTTCTGGGTTTCAGTCAGACCCTTTCCCGTTTGTGTGCTGGGTTCTTTTCACTGGGGATTGTAGCTATGGCTCAATGCCCAGCTACCTGAGGTCACATTCTTATATTCCATTTATCTTTGGACAGAACACTGATTTCATGGACTGACCAGGCAACAGGCCTAAGCCACTGATGCCGTATGCATGTGGCAGACCACCAGATTTCCCATTAAACAACCCCAAAGCACTCAGAAGTAGTCCTTCATATGTTTAATTGAAATGAATACCAGCACATGAGAACTGTTATTCTCACATTGATTGTTCTGTGTTCATTATGGTTGTAGATTGTCTGAAAAAAAAAAAAAGATTGTCGGCCAAGTAGTTTCTGTTGGTCTTTATTTTAGGATAGTGGTTTTCAACTCGTGGGTCAAGACCTACCAACTTTGGTGGTCAAATGGCCCTTTCACAGAGGTCACACATCAGATATTCTGCATATCATATATTTACATTACATCTTATGAAGCAGCAACAAGAATAGTTTTATGGTTGGGGGTCACCACATTCTGAGGAACTGTATTAAAGGGTCGAAGCATTGGGAAGGTTGAGAACCACTGTTTTAGGATATCATTACTTCCTTATCATTGTTTATTTATTTACCAAGATATTATTGATAGTTTGCATAGCTTTTTATTCCAAATAAACTATGTAAAGTTTCCAATTTTGCCAGGAAAACAGAAAAGGCTTCTCAACCTTTAGCATTCTTATGTGTCACCCAGGGAATTATGGTTCAGTGTGTCTCAGCTGAGCTTGAAACCCCATATTTCTGTGCCACTGCTAGCTGATGAACATACCACCATTGTGTGGGCACCTTTGCTTAATGGAAGTATGGATAATTTTCAGAATGATCCCATTCCTAGTGACTAATGGAAGCATGCAGAAGTAACTGAATACCCATCAGCACTCCTTGATACCCTCTGTCCCATCACCCACCATGCCTCGCTCTTTATCTTTTGAGTCTAAAGCAAACATACCCTCTGTAAATACCACATATATTATCAACACTAAGCCCAGTGCTAGCAACAAATGATAATGCCCATGCATTCATTCAGTCAGACCCCTACCGTATCTCAGCTTTATGTGAGGCCCAGAAGGAGCAACCTGATACCCACTCCCTACCTAATCCTGCCCTGTCCGATTCTAATAAGCCTTGTTTGGTCCTTTAGTGGAGACCAGAGGACATACACATGGTCACACAAGTGCAGAGTTTCAAAGAGGACAGATGAGTGGGTGCAGCAGGAGGCGAGCACTAGTTTGCCCATGGAACGTTAACGCATCGCAACCTTAGCTGGGTATCAGCCCCCTCCCACAGGATTCCCTTGGAGTCAGCAAGTCAGTGTGGCCCTGGCCTTTCACCTCCTCGTGACCATGGTAGAAGAAGGTATTGTGGCCTAGAGACAGACCCGCAGCTTTATCTAAATCTGCTTTGCAGTAGGGGAGTAACTGTTTAGTTTTGCTCATCCTCACTTTTCTGACTGTGAAATGAGGAGATTGTACGTAAAATGAGGTGTATATATGGCCTTACAGATTTGGCCACTGTTCTCTGCTACGCCCCCAAGAGGCCAGAATGTCTTCTCTAGCAGCTCCATGTGTCTGTTCAGCTGTGTCACTTCCATTTGGTACAAAGGGGTAGGCCTTTTTATAAATTCATACTTATGTATTCTTATCAGATGTATTCAGCATATTCATGATATGTCATATATTTGATATGATATATTTACATGTTGCGGCCCGTACTGCCCGTTCTGGTCCGAGGGTCAGGGTCTAGCGAGAGAGAGAGTGGGGATAAAGGGGAAGAGACTCGAAGAATGGAGACAAGACAGAGATTCTGATCAAGTCTCGTTTATTGAAGGGAATTCTGAGCTATTTATAGGCTTTTGCCAGGTGCCTTGTAGGCATGTGGATACCACGTGCCTTGCAGGTGTTGATATGACGTAAGCCTTACAGGCATCTATAGCGTGGACAGCACGTGCACCGCAATGCCTTGCAGGCGTGGATAGCACGTGTGCCTTATAAGCATGTATGGTGTAGATAGCACGTGGACAGCACGTGAACTGCAATGCCTTGCAGGCGTGACTACCACGTGCACCTTGCAGCTGGGGCCAGTAAACAGCAACACAAAATATGTGGGATATCAGAGTGTGCTTCAGCTGTTGTAGGCTATTGAAAACCAAATCTTTCGTCAGGGTATATGGTTCCAGATGGCTGCAAAGTTGATCTAGCCGCTTTCTGCTAAAGTCGGCTCCCAACATTTACATATTAATCTAAGAAGGTGGCAGAAACCATATTCATCATTCCTTGACCCCCATACCCTGCTCTCTTATAGTGCACAAAACTGTATTGTGTGTGTGCATATATATATATATATATGTATATTATATATAATATATATTATACATATTATATATAATATGTATGCATGCAAGCTCCCACATATTGCTCTGCTTTCTAGAAGCAGGACATTTTAGCTCCTTGGCTGCTGCCTCAGGTATTTACCTACATATCTCTAAATTAAATGCTTATGTTCTCAGGTTTTATTTCAAATAACCATCGATTGCTTCAACTCTAAAAGCTAGGGTTTCTTTTTATCACATTCTTCCCACAAATATGCCTACCTTTCCTTCCTTTCATTCTCCCTTTTAGTTACAGTACAGTTTAGGATCAGTTAATGATCTAATGTGTGTGTTCTTAAGATCAGACTCTAGTCCACCTGATCTGTTTTCTTAGTCAGGGTTTCTATTGCTGTAACAAAGCGCTATTACCAAAAAGCAAGGTGGGGAGGAAAGGATTTATTCAGCTTCCACATTGATGTTCATCACCAAAGTCAGGGCAGGAACTCACACAGGGCAAGGACCTGGAGGAAGGAACTGATACGGAGGCCATGGAGGGGTGTTACCTGCTGGCTTGTTCTCCATGGCTTGCTCAGCCTGCTTTCTTATAGAACCTGGGACCACCAGCCCAGCCAGGATTGGCACCACCCACAATGGACTGGGACCTTCCCAACTGACCACTAATTGAGAAAATGTCTTACAACTGGATCTCATGGAGGCATTTTCTAAACTGAGGATCCTTCCTCTCTGGTGACTATAGCTTGTGTCAAGTTGACACAGAACCAGCCAATATGCCCATGGAGCATGTTTCCGTTACTTGAGACTTATTATTGTTTAAATAAATAGGAACTGACTCCTTGTACTCTCTGTGAATGCATGAATGAATTACACCTTATACTCTAAGTGACTACAGTTGTTTCTGTAGCCAGTTTTGTAATGATGGCGTGGGGATGTTCTGGAACACTTGGTGGTGTCACATTGCTGCTTGTAACCCTCTTGTCCATGTCTTCTGCATATGTAGGGTTTCTCTTTGGTGTGCATGTGAGGGTGGACTTAGGAGATCAATATATGAATGTTTGCAATGGCAATCATGGCCAGTACGGTTGCCACAGGATACTGTCCTTCTAGCACTGTCTCAGATATCCCGTGGCTCTGAGACCTGTTGACACTCAGTACAGCCTTTAAAAGATTATTTATTAACTGAATAGGAACATGGCAGCATATTGTTGCTTATTAACCAGTTGCATTTCTTCTGTGAAATGTCTGTTTGTCTTATTTCAAATTTCTGGTTTCCCTCCTTCCTCCTCTTCCTCCTTATGTGTGGGTTTTTCCTTATCAAGGTTATTTAATCATAATATTAGTTCATATTAGGAATCCTAAATACACATTGCAAATATCTTCTCCCAGCTTGTAGCTTGTTTCTCACTTTCTTATGTGTTTTGTGACCATATGTCTTGATTTTAATATAGGTAATTCAATTTTTTTTCTGGTCAGTGTTGTGTGCAATTTTGTGTTTGAAATCTTTTCTAACTGGGCCTGGTAGTACTTACCTGTAATCCCAGCCCACTGGATGTGTAGACAGAAGAATCAAGATTGCTATATCAAATTCTGTCTCAGAAACCAAACTCAAACTTTCTCTACCCCATGGTTCAATAGATACTTGCTATTCTTACCAAGAGTTGAAGGTGTTGGATTTTTAGCAGTCGAATCAGTCAGTTGACATCTTTATAAGGTACGGAAAGACAGCAGTTTTCTTTTTCTTTTTTTTTTTTTTTTTTTGAGACAGGGTTTCTCTGTGTAGCCCTGGCTGTCCTGGAGCTCACTCTGTAGACCAGGCTGGCCTCGAACTCAGAAATCCACCTGCCTCTGCCTCCCAAGTGCTGGGATTAAAGGCGTGCGCCACCACTGCCCGGCTGGCAGTTTTCTTCTTCACTGTATAGTGCCCACCTTACTATGCTTGATGACTGATGCCCCCCCCCTTCATTCGCTGATCCCATAGACAACACTGTCTCCTGCTCTACAATCATGGGAATATTTCGTTCACTTGTTTATTTCATTGTTTCTATTCTTGCTCAAAAACTATAATTTTTATTATTATAGATCCAAAATACATCACAGTATTCAGATAGTCAACTCTCTTTATTCCTTTTCAATCAGACAAAAAAGAAAGTTCACACTTTTAAACAATGAGAGAATATTTCTTGGATTTTTATTCCTCCATACAAATTGAAATAATCTAATTAAGTTGGGCAAAATAATTTCATATTTTTTAAGATTCCTATTGAGTCTATGTATAGGTCAATTCAGGAAGAATTACATTTTTATAGTATGAAATCCTCTCATCTATGAACATGGTCTGTCTTTCCATTTATTAAATCTTTTTGAAATAAGGATTTGTTTTTCCATTTAGAGTGCTGCACATGTTTTGGCATACTTATTAATAGACACTTTTTGTTCTGACACCTTAAGTTCTCTTTAATAAAGCTTCCTTGTTAGTTACTGCTGAAGAAAAATGCAACTAACTACCTAAGCCCCTGTAAACCTTTCCTGTACGGGGGCTCAAACCCAGAACTTATGCATGCTAGACAGTGCTCTACCACTGTGTTAATAACCAGCAGGTCTTACACTCATTTTACCATCTCTGATAGTACCTCTGTAATTTCTTACAGTGATTCTTTAGGGTTTGTTTTTGTTTTTGTTTTTGTTTTTGTTTTGATGAGGTTTTTCTGTGAATCCCTGGCTGTCCTGGAACTCAGTTTCCTCCTGCCACTGCCTCCCAGGTGCTAGGATTAAAGGCATGCACCACCATGCCTGGCTCTTTAGACACTTTTGAACAATAACATCTTCTGCAAAGTACAGTGGCTTGATTTATTTCTTTCCAATCCCCTGCCTCTGGTTTCTATCTCTGTTTCCTTTGTACTTGATAGGTATTTGAATATAGTGTGGATGAGAAAACATAGTGGTTAGCTCATTTCTCAGATTGAGTAGACTAGTTCTACACTTTCCCTGTTTGGAGTGGTGTTAATTATATGCCTTATCTAATCATTTACAGAATTAGTAGTGTTCTAGTAATAATTTACAAAGAACTTTGATCTTAAGTGGACCTTTAATTCCATCACATGATTTTTTCTTCATTGCTGAAATAACTTTGTCACGTTATCTTGGTCTGTTAATGAATCAGTGCAGTACATTAGAGATTTTTCAAAATGTTGAATTATCCTTGCATATCCTATAAACCAAAGTGGGTTGAGGTAAATTATTTTTTTCATATTCTTTATTTTAAATATCTTGCTTAAGATTATTACATGTATATTCATAATTGGCATGGGTCTTCCATAGGCTTAGAATATTTTGTCTGCTTTTAGAACTTTGCTGGCTTAAAAATGGGCAGGGACTTATATTTCATATTATCTCCCAAAATGTCCATGTAATATTGTGATGATCTGCTTCTGTGACATCACCTGCATTGGTCTGGTATTTATGCATCTGTTTCAAAACTGATTTCATTCCTTAAGAGCTATCTGATTGTACCTTAAGAGCTATCTGATGGTACCTGTTTTTTTGTGTGTGTGTCTCTCTTGAATCAATTCTAATGAGATGTATTTTTCTAGATATTTCTCCATTTTCTTTACACTTTCATAATTGTTAGTATATTTAATTTCATTGAAATTTTAGTTTGATTGTTTTAGATAGTTTTTACTGGGCTTCATCTCTCCCCTGATTTTTTCTTTTTTTTTTTTTCCTCCTGCTTTCCATCTAATAATAATTAAGTATAGGATAATAAGGCTATTTTGCTGTCTTTGTGGGCTAGGCTGTTTTGACATATAGTATCTCCTCAGAGAGACCTTCTGAGGCTGCTTTATTACAAATAAACACCCATGTTCCTATCCCTTTCTCTTTTATCCTGTTTATCCACTTACCTTGACATGGGTTTCTCTTTAAACCTGTTTCCCTTATTAAGACATTTATAGAACATCTTTAAATCTGTTCTTTGTCTTCCACCAGCACCCAAATGTAAGTTATTGGGAAGCAAGTCTTTGTTGTGTGCGTTACTAAGGCAACCACATGAAGTGAGGTCAAGTCTCCAAGTATTGTTGAACAAATGAGTCGGGATCTTCACGATGGAACTAACCTAACCACACTGAGGCAGTCCTTCACCAGAATGTAGTCAACTGAAAGTATCTTGTCTTTTCTCTTGGTCTGTGACTTACAGTAAAAAAGAACCCTCAAACCTCATTGTGAGGGGTTGTAAGCCTGTCTGGTAGTGTCTGATGACCCTAAGAAGGGAAGGCTTGGAAGTTTAGTATGTGTTTAGGTACTCCAGTCTAGAGCACTTCTGATTCGAGAATAAACGTCTTGATTCTATGTAATTAGAGATTAGCCAGGCAGAGAGCTGGTCTAGATGGCCCTTTCAAGTACTGAGTCTGTGCACTGCTCTTCTCTGCTCCCCTGAGTATTTCCAGGATTCTGCAGTCTCGATTCATGCCCCTCCCGTACCAGCCACTCTCACACGCAGCTGAAGAACTTTCAAACACTTAAATATCCTCTGTACATTTCATTTTATCTTCCTAAGATTTTCATACTCTTGTGCTGTTGTTTCTCTTTCCTGAGTATCTGCCTTCCTGTCACAGATGTTAGGAGGATTTTATAAGAGCAGATAGATAGTGGTATCCATTACATTATGCTTAAGTCTCATGGGGGTTTCAATGTTTGTCTGTAGCGAGATATCTTCCCACTACATTTGTATAAAGCTCGGCGATTGGGCCATATGAGAGGTAGGTGGAGTGAGGAGTCAGGAGGAGGGAAGAGTAAGGGAAGGAAGAGGTGGAGAAAGAGAGAAGATGGCTTGAGATGTCCTCATGTCTTTAGCAGTCTCAGGTAGTTATTCATATCTAGGTTAGTTAATTGGGTTAACAATTCTAATTGTGTGGGCATCATGTTAATTGAGCATTTCCAAATATATAAATATTGGATAGCCAGTAAGTATTAAGAGTCTTCATTCTACCAGGTACCATAGGATAGCGGGTATTATCTGGGCTCAGCCAAACATTGTGGACAGCGTGGTGGATTGGCTGATCTAGCCACCACGATGATGTCTAGTGGGTGCCAGGGCTGATGCTTCAAGCTGGCTGGAGCCACATCTGGAGCACTCCGCTCTTGGCCTCTGGCTTCATTTGGAACATGGCTTCTGGTTAAGAACAAGCCAGACTGGACTCAACATTTGTCTGGTTTTGGTTTGCATTTTCTGTTTTTGTTTTTGAGACAGAGCCTCACTATGTAGCTCTGACTGGCCTGGAACTCAATATATAGATCAGGCTGGCCTCAAAACTCACAAAGACCAGCCTGCCTCTGCCTCTGAAGTTCTGGGATTAAAGCAGTACACCACCACACTCAACCTCAGCAAAAATACCTTCTCAAGTAAAATTCCACAAAGAATCCCTATATGTAAAACCAAACAATCCTTCTCCAGTTGAGAAGTACTGAGGGTCAGGAATTAGGGTTCCCAAAAATGCTTCCCCCATCTCTTTTCTACCCTCCTACCCTTTGGTTCTTCTCTTCTTTTCCCAGAGCCACTTGAGACTTAGAGCAGAGCCAAATTGGAAAAGCACCGAGTCCTCTTCCCCTGGAGACAGCTATGCAAACACGAAGTGCTTCACAGTAGCATGTAACAAGCTGCACTTGTTGGCTTGCCTTAGAGACATTATTTATAGCCTGTTCTTTTAGATGGGCTCATCTCTGTTCTGGTATGAACTCATCATCTGTGAGAACACCATGACTTTTCTAATTTCACTCGAGACGATATTTAATAAGTATTCTAAATGTTACTAAGAAACATTGCTTTATCTTGTCAATAGAAAATCCGTTACGATTTACCATCATCATCCTCATTAGCCATAATGTAGTGTCGGGGGAGGAGGGATCTCCAGGAAAGCTAAATTGCTGTTATGTATCCCTAGTATATAACCTGTGGTCATTAAGGCTATTAGGATGTAAATTTTCTTTGTGTTTTTATTGAGTCATTTTGTTCCTTGTTAATTCCATATGTGTTTAGAAGGCATGCTGGTTGCTCTCTTCTATCGACTTCTGTATCTCCCTCCTACCCCTATCAAACCCACCCCAATCACTACCAGTCATTCCAAAAGCATTTCACAGGGTGGAAATGCCTTGCCTCTTACAGAAGTATTCAAGGATGTCAGCTCAGCAGTACAGTACTCCAGAATGTACAAGAGCTGGTGTGTTGGGTTCGTTAAACATCCAGAACCAGATAGACCTGTTGCGAATCCACTACCCCGAAGAGCTCAGTCCTCAGTATGAAATGGAGTGCAGGATTTAAGAATAATTGGCAGAGCCAGGCATGGTAGTACAGGCCCAGCACAGAGAAGACTGAGGCAGAAGGAAGAGTAAGTTTGAGGCCGATATATGAAAAGCAAGCTGGGGTGAGCTGAGACACTATCGAAAAAACAAGCCCACTAAATATTGGATTCTGAAATTGTAAGCTTGGTTTTTAAGGCAGGGCCTACTGAAATAAATGGAAATCTTTGGAAACCTAATCTGTTTCCTGTTCATGCTCTTTAAAGGATCTGAATTTACCTGCCCCCAAAAAAAAATTAGTCATATTCAGTATGTAAGCGATGTGAAGGCGTGTGAGAGTCCCAGTGTGTCAGCCATGCCTTCAAGGTAAAGTTTGGTGGGGTCCACTGGGTTTCGGCCCTGCTGAGTTTTTCCGGATGGTGTTATCTCTCTTAAAGCAGTTAAAGCAGTTTTTTTTTTTTTTTTTAAAGTGGTAAGCTGTTAAATGTAAGCTAGGCTTACAATAATCCCATAAAGACATTTTATGCTTAATACTATAGCCAAAGAACGTTGGATATTGCTGCATAACACAGCTCATTAGACCCGACGTGTGCTGGAGTGCGGCCTACATGGGGTGTCACATTTTCCTGCAAAATTTGTTAATCCAGACATAATCACCTTCTTAAACTGAGACTGTGTGATCTTTGCCATTCTTCTATCGTTTCGGAAAAGGTCTTAACTACTTAATAGGAAATGAGAAAAATGGATTACCTACTTTTGAAATGAGATTTCCAAGAAATATAGTAGGTTTAGTGTGGGGTAGATCCTGCTGCACAGCAAGGGCTGTCCTTCACCTTCCAGCCCTCCTGCCTCGCACTCCTGTGTGCTGGGCGTACAGACTCGCCATCACTCCCAGCTTTTACTTCTGCTGTAATGCTTCCTTGCACACTCTTCCTTGGCCACCGAAATGATCAGCTATTGCTCTGCCCCCACGTTTGGAGCTTACATAGCTTAGTGTTGAGGAGACAGGAAGAGGCCTAGCTACTACTGTAGGGACACAAGATGAATAGCCATTACCAATAGGCATCTAGGAAAGCTTTTATTTATAAACACTACAGCCCAACCCGACATCGAGAAGAAAACTTCCCTTCCTCTCCCTTCTTCCTTCACAGTAGCCCCAGATCAATCTGATTTTCACTCTCTTTCTACCTTAACTCAAGATGGACTTTCTTCAGTGTACATAGCTATAAAGGCATCCTAGATAACTGTCTTCTTTATCACGCTGGCAGAGGGGCTGAGTAGCCTAGATGAGCTATATCCTTTCCTCCAGGCTGTATGATAAAAACAAATTCCCCAGAGTGGTTTTGAGCAGCTGGTTTGAATAATGATTACTGTTTACTTATCTCAACCATCCCCAAATCAAGATTCATTTCTTTCTTGGCCTTCCATGTTTATTGGTGAATGGCTGAAGCAAGGCCAATTACAGACACCTGCTACCTCCTCTGTGTTTGGGTGGGAAGGCGGGAAGCAGGGCCAGCTTAGCTAGACCCTTAACAGTGAACCTAGAAAGCTTTAAAGACATGAGATTCACGGGGCTTTGAATATGGGAACTCTCTGTGTGTGTGTGTGTGTGTGTGTGTGTGTGTGTGTGTGTGTGTGTGTGTGTGTGTGTGTGTGAAAGAGAGAGAGAGAGAGAGAGAGAGAGAGAGAGAGAGAGAGATGAGCCAGCATCATTTGCCAGGAAAATGGATCACTGTCTTGACTCTAACAGTAATGATTTTTGCATAATTTCCTGGAAGTGAGTGGACTGGCTGCTCCAGCCGGGCATGAAAGAAGAAAGAGGCTGACCTGCCTCAGTGCAGAGACTCACTCTACAGCATCTTCCTTGAAATGAGAAGTGCATACCAAAGTGCCTTGTTTGTAATGCATGGTGTATCTTTAAAACTTCACATTGATCTCATACATACGCATTAATGTGTTGTAAAAACTCTTCACGTTGGTAGCGCCAGCATCACAGCCAGCTCTGGCTACGCACCCGCTTTTAATTCTTTGTGAATTGCCGTCTCCTACTCCACCGAAAGCCTCTCTGTTTTGAATGCCTTGTTTCGAGCAGACCTTATTCTAAAATATTACACAATTTCCAAAGTGAGATAGGATTTAAAGTGGATCTTTTGAGAAGTAATAAGATTAAAATAGCAAAACAAATTTAATTAAGTAAGCAATTCTTCCCTTTCATAAATCCAAAAGAAAATTGGTATTTGTGAAATTTTCTTTGTCTAATAAATAGCCTTGCTTTACAATAATACCAATGACCCCAGTTTAATTAGGTGCAATTAATTTTGTGAAGCCTGAATTTGACATCTTGCTGAAGGCATAACCAGCTGTACCCTGTCTTATGAATTTTTTCATCAACAGTGAGAATTCAATTGCCTGAGCTATTGCACAGAAAGGTGGGGGTGGGCACAGGGCTACATGTTATATTAAAAGATGGCTTCAGTGGACAGCAGGATGTTAATTAAAAGAGCTTCTAGGATTTAGCTTTCATTCTGCATCATCTTTAACATGTTCTCAGAGTACCATCAGTGTAATTTACACCCCCTTTAGACAGTGGTTGCACACGTGCTTTGGGCCTCGGATGTGCCAATGCCACTACTTGAAGCTACACCCTCCAACAACAGTGAGCTGTCTGTCTGGAGGTCTCCCAGAATTCTTTCTTCTCCTTCAGTGCTGGTCACTGAACTCAGAATCTCATGCTTCTTCAACCACCGCTCAACTGAGCCACATCCCCACCCAGCACCATCTTTTAATTCAATCTTATAAACATTTCCCGTGTCCTTCAGATTGTTCTTTTGCAGATCATCACATGCATGAAACCCACAGAAGATACTTTTACCGAGAACACAAACCCTTCCATGTTGTTATTTAAACAGATCAGATTGGGGGGTGGTGGTGGCCATAATTTGTTGTGTCTCTTCAGATGTATAATATATTTGCAATTAAATAGATAAGTAAATTGTATCAGTACAAATGCCATTAAAAGAAAAGACTCATGCCTTTCCATTATAGCCCCCCATTCTGCCAGGCTTTGCTATCTCTCATCAACTGTTCCCAGATTCGTCCTCTCACATCCCACTCAAACATCCCACAGAACAAAGAAATGATACAGCCACTCACTCTGTTCACAGCAGTGCCTCTGCACCATCAGTGGGTCCAGAGTGCTGCTTGGATCAGTCACTAGGAAGGAAGTAGGGCGTGGCAAGTAGGACCAGGCTTTTAGGAGCCGAGGACCTGACTGCCACTTAGTAGCACTTGCTAATGACATTACTGTGCCTCAACCTTTTGGTCTGTAAAATGGGGTGGTACCTGTGCCTTCTTCATAAGGTCTCTGTGAAGACGGCAAGGGGAGTACTCAGAAGAGTGCCTCGTCTGTACAGCCTGATGTTTGATGTTGTTATTTCTGTTACATTTTTATTTGCTTCTGTATAGTGCTGATTATAGCACATGAAAAATTAAAACAAAACAAAACACTGCCAATTAAATGTCCCCATAGTACTTAGTTGATTTTAGTTGTTGAGAGACTCAGACTTGTTTGGACATATTCTTTTTGTATGCAGTTTTATCCATTCTTTGAGAATTTCACACAAATTATTTTGATCATATTCACCCCCTACTTCTCCCCATAACTCCTTTCAGGGCTGCCTCCCACCTCTCGCCCTCTCCTAATTTTGTGTTTTGCTGCTGTTGTTTCATAATCCAGAGTCCAATGTGTGTTGCCCGTATGCTCATGGTGGGAGCGGCATCCATTGGAGTATGGTTAACCTATCAGGGGACACGCCCATAATAAAACTGACTGTCCCTCCGCTGGAAGCTTCATCACCTGTTAGCTTCTCAGTTAAGGGTAGGGACTCACACACCCGTCTCCCTCCATGCTAGAATGCTGACTGGCTTGATCATGTGACAGGTCATGTGTAAAAGCAACAGCATGGCTATGAACTCATCAGTTCAGCCGTCCCATCACAGACGTTATCATATGTCTCTAGGACTTGTAAAAACAAAGAGACACAAACAAGAAATGCATTGGTGAAGGTCTCTCCTGGAACTTCGTCACATCAGAGTTGAACTCTCCTACACCATCTGTAGCACCAGTGTCTTGCTTGTCCCCACAGTGACACCCTCACCGGGTGGGCACTGGCAATAGAACCTAGATCCTCTCCAAGAGCAATCAGTGCTCTTAACCACGGAGCCATCTAAGGCAATGTTACTATGGAACCAAGCCTAAATAGCAACCTCTAATTGTTTCTCAGTATGACCATAAGAAAGGTGAACTGAAAAGTATAAAACTACATGAATTAAAATATTCACCTTGGAGTTAGAGTGGAGCTCAATCTTGGTACGTGTGAGGCTCTGGGTTCTGTCCGATCACAGAAAAAAGAAAAGACAGACAAACAAGTCCTACTAACCCCAGTTACCTCAAAATACACACAATACTGCCATTCTCTGCCATATTTTCTCAGGAGCCTCTTAGGCACCTGACAAAGGAAGGCTTGCTTCTTTACCCTGCACGGCTCTAGCAGCTGTCGGCAGGAGAGAAAAGTTTCAGTTCGAGGACTGAGTTGGGTAATTAGGATGGCTGGCTTTGAAAAATAGTTAAATTTCTGCCAGTTACCTAGGGGCTCTGGTTTACTGCAGTCACATGGAGAAGTGTAGCAGTGAGATCAGGAGGGGTGTTGGTGGGTGAGTGAGAGAGCCTGTCCACGCAACCGTTCACCTTCAAGAAGGCGGTGTTCCAGCTGCCCACGGATCAGCTCCCACTGTCCACAGCAGCCTGCCAAAAGCAGATCAGGCTGACTCCGGGGTGAGTCACACTCCCGCTTCAATGTGGTCTGAGTCAGATGGCAGCTGTCAAATGTTGAGCCCCACTCACCTTCCCTCCAACGCCCAGGCTCTACCGCCAACTCTCATCCTCTCTCTTTTGCCTTTTCTAATTCTTACCAAGTGCCCACACATGACAACTCAGAGGCATTCGAGGGAGACGAGTCTAAAGTCAACACAATGACTTCCATCAAGAAGTATTTAAGTGTAGTCCTTCCCATCCCACCTAAACATTTGAGAAGATTACTCATTGTCTCTATTTTTGTGGGGTGGGGAGTACACGTGTGCCATGGCACATGTGTGAAGGTCAGAAGACAACTTGTAGGAGTCTGTTCTTTCTTTATGGTGAGCCCTGGGGATTGAACTTAGCTCAGCAGGCGCAGCAGAAGGGGACCTTTCCTGCCGAGCTGTTGCACTGGCCCTTACGTATGCTTTCTATGTATAAAACTAGAATCGCACTGTAATTACTCTTTATGACCCTTTTTTTCACATAACACCATATCGGCATCTCAGCCATTTTCATAGCTATTCCAGTGTGCGTGTGTGCGTGCGTGCGTGCGTGCGTGCGTGCGTGCATGCGCATGTGTGTTCACATGCATGCCTGTGTGTTTGCTACCTGAGTAACTCATTATATTTCATATTTTCTTCTTAAGCATATCAGATTCCAGATTTTTGTTTCATTTTGTTTGTGTTTTCATCTTCTCTTTTATTCTCATTTATGAATGTATTTTACCCCTCTTAAAGCGTCCTAGCCCCTCAGGAGAGAGGATGCGTACCACTGTGTCTTTGTGCAATTTTACCAGTCTGGGACTTTGTTTTTCATATATAAAGCAAGATCCTCACTCCTTAGTCGGTAGATAAAGTGCCTGGCATATGATGGACGTTCACAAATGGCAACTTTTTATTTTGTAAATAGGCTGCATGGAAATCATCAGAACTCAATTAAGATGAAAATAGACCACATTTGACCTCTAGCTATTTTATGCCTACTATCCTAAGAGGGTTTGTTCTTGCCTTCCATTCATACTAGAGAGTATTCCTCTTGAAAATACATTTCGCCCACATTAAAATCCTGTAATTTCAAATTCAATTACAGGGAAGTGGTCATCAGTGAAGGAAATTGGCACTGATGTGGAATGAGAGCCAACAGCTGTCTGAGGAATCCAAGTATTTATAGCTCTCTGGAGCCCAGGTTAGGAGATGGGCTGATGCTTCTCCAAGGGAAAGCTTGTGGGTGGCCACCCAATCCACTAGCTGCTTAGCCACGGAGACTCTGGCCATGAGGTCTTGGAAGCCTATATCAGCTGTGCTTTGAACATGTACAGGAAGAAGAATTGAGAACTAGCCTTAGAAATGGGAGCAAAAATGGGGGCATATGTATCAGGTATAGAGAAGAAAACCCAGTGACAGCCGTTCACAGGCCCCACTGACTTTTATCGATGTTTCCTCTTCTCTTAAGATGCCAGGTCAGAAGTGAATAAGTAAATTAATGAAGAAAAATGCCAGGACAAGACACAAAGTGATACGTTGCCCCACCAGGCAACCTATTCTTTGGCACTTAGTTAGGAATACCAGCTAGCTTTTCTGGACACACGACTTCCGGGGAATCGCCCTCTGGGCTCTTTCCTGGGTTCATCCGTCTGCTAGCTGCACTTGCTTTCATCTGAAGCTCTTTGCTTTAACATTCCTGGATAGCACCTTACTTTACTAATGTCCAGGTAGCAGTGGTGTTTAATGGAATAGGGAATGTCCACCAACTGTTTTTGAGTTCCCTTCCGATGTGTGTGTTTGCACTTTGTGGTTGATGACTCGGGCCCTTGTGACTTGCTGGAAGACCTCGGTTTTATTCCTCCATCAACTGTCATGCCTTTACTAACAGGGGTCAAACACCATAAAATGCCTTTATGGTCCAACAAAAAAACTTCAATGAGTGAACTAATTCAAATAAAAGTCAGTAGACTGTAGTAGGACTGTAGCAAATGAGAAAGTGTGTTGTCTGATCCTTGAATGAATGAATGAACTAATAATCAAACAATCCTTTTCTCTGCATACATGCTTAGGAAAATCATTTATTATGCTTTTGTGTGATGATGCCATGTATTGAACCAGCAATATTTGCAGCTGGTTTACAGTCAGAATGGTTTTTTTAAAGTCCAGTAGAGTGTTTAACTGTTTCTTGACTAGACCTTGAAGCAAGAGGAAGTTTATACACTCTTGCTAGAATAAAAGAATCTGTAGCGTTGTGTTTCCATAAAAAATATGGAGAAGTAGAAACCTTGTTCCTTTCTCATTGTTTTTTAAAATAGCAGTAGGCGTTTGTATAGTTCTTGAGGTAAGTATCTACAAGGCATAGTAAACAGGGAAGAGAACGAGGCAGTTTGTGGGATACAGAAGTATTCTCTACGAAGCAATAGTGTGTCCTCTTAGCCTCCACCATCCCACATGATGCGTAGCTAAAGCTCACCCCAAACTCAGCTGTTCTCACGTTCATCATGACATAGTCCCAGAAAAATGAAATGCATTTATACATACCCTTGGGTAGTTATAATCCATATTTGATGCACTATTCCCTTTGAAATCAATATGAAACAGAAAAATGGCATGAAAAATATGAGTGATTATTCATTATGCATAAAACCTTTGAATAATGCATCAAAGATCCATTCAGATAAATGGGAAATAATGTATTCTAGCAGCTTGGTCACAAACTGTTGGGGGTGTTGAGTTATGAATGGCACTGCAAAACCGTGGTTCACGAGCCATAGTAGCTGCAGACAGTTAATGAGCAATGAAGCCGGAAACCCATAGGCATATGGAATTTCCCTCTTGCTCTGTTCCCTGGGTGAAGCCATATAGTTGCCTTGAAATTATGAACAATGAGGGGAGGCATGAGCCCTGTAAAGCTATGCTGCCAAACACAGGTAGGATCTAGTAAATTAAAATGGAGCTCTCATGTGTTCCTGGGACTTTGGTTCTGAGCTCTGGGATGAACTGACACAGAGAGCCTATTCAGAAAGCAATCTCGGAGTCAAGGCATGA
Organism: Arvicanthis niloticus; assembly: GCF_011762505.2. Taxonomy (NCBI): domain Eukaryota; kingdom Metazoa; phylum Chordata; class Mammalia; order Rodentia; family Muridae; genus Arvicanthis; species Arvicanthis niloticus. The sequence continues at coordinate 49,862,677 of NC_047661.1, forward strand.
AAGATTGTGAAATCTTAAAGTCAGAGAGATGGATCAGTGAATGAGGATGCTTGCTATGCAAGCATGAGAACCCAAGTTCAAGTCCTCAGTCCCCACACAAAAGCTGGGCATGCCAACAGTGTCTCTAACCCCAGGATTGGAGGCCTGAAGACAGGTAGATTCTGAAGTTCACTGGCAGCCAGCCTAGCCAAAACTTCAGGTTCAGTGAAAGAGCCTGTCTCAAAAGAATAAGTGAATAGAAGAAAATCTTCTCTGACCTCTAAGTGTAGACTCATATAGCGCACACATACACATGCACACACACAAGCACAGGCACGCACACAATGTTAAATATTCATACATTGATGCCTAAGCCAGATTCTCATTTCTAGAACTAGAAAACCAAGAGGAACTCTGGGCTTCAGAGCTGCCCTCAGACCAGACTTTAATCAGCCCAACCTAAGACCAAGGACATGAACCCACTTGACAATCTTTGCTGTAAGTTATCAGCAAACTTAAAACCATGAAGTTGCTTCTGTCTGGAGAACACAAGTCTTGTCTCTGTATTTTTTAAAGAAATGGGATTTTCCCCGTCAGCACTCGCAGTCAGAGCCAGGGCCTTGCTCACCATAGGCCAGTGTTCTACCACAGAGTTCTATGCCAACTATTCAGCCTTTAGAGACAACAACTCCTCATGCAGCCTGGGATGGCCTCAACTCTCAACATTCCTGCCTCGGTTTCCTGTGTGCCTGTGTTAGGGTGTCACTGCCTGATGAAGAGCTGGTTTGGGGTTCTGGTTTGGCTGTTGTTTGACTCAGTTGTATACCGTTGGCTGTGCTTTGAGATCTCCCTTGGTAGCAAAGAACACCTGTTTCTGCCATCCTCCCAGGCCCGTGCGTAACTATAACTGCACTGTCCTCATAACTGCAGCTGAAATCATCACAACCCTTTTCTAAGAGATGTTCCTCTCACTGTGGTTTACATCAGTGAGATGTAGCGGGGACACTGAGTGTCCCCATCCAATGCCCTTCCACGTAAGCAATCAACACCATTCCACGGGAGCCGCCTCTGCTCGTGCTGATGTGCCCAGAAGACGTGCCCAAGTCTTATGTCTTCAGCAAGTTCTGAGCTCTATCCAGACCCAGGTGGGATGCTTCATGCCCACAGCTCTGGGCAGCTCTACTGTGTGACATCCCATGTGGTCCATAAAGAAGAGATTCCAGGGCTAATCACCACCACCTAGACCTCCCAGGAGTAAAACCAACCAGCAAGGCAGACTACCCATGGCATTTTTTTTTTTTTTTTTAAGCAATGTTCTGCTAAATACTTAGAGAGATGTCTCAGGCCAGAGTTCAAACTCCAGTGCCTGATTCCAGTGGCTCCATCTCCAATGGGTCTGACATCCTCACCTGGCTTCCACAGGCACTCATACTCGTGTGTGTGTGTGTGTGTGTGTGTGTGTGTGTGTGTACGCGCGCGTGCGCGTGCGTATGTGTATGCGCATGCACGTGTGCATACACTCACATAGACACAAACACACATAAATAAAATAAACTTCTTTTAAAACATCAAATGACCCCGAATGAGATGCTTTGAAACGATAGCTTCCATAAACAAAATCCTTTTTTTCACTTAGTATTGTGCTCAAAAGACCAAGGAAGCCTGAACTTTGCAGGATTTAAGTGAGGCAGCAAAAGGGAAGAGACCCAGGGAAGTGCAGTTTTCAGAAATAAACCTTGCAGACAGCTGCCAAGCAGGAAGGTGAGAATGGGGATTATCTGTCCTCTGACTCCATGGCACAGAGGCCTTCAGAAGACCCGGTGGCCCTATCACCCCACAGCCAGGCCTCTGCTTGGGGAATGTGGTCGAGTTTCAACCAAAGCTGTCTTCCTCCTAAAATGCGATTAAAGGCTAAAGGCAAAGAAATCCTTCTTGAAACAGGAGCCCATTGAAGATGTCTTTACTAAAATCCTTCCTTAATCAGCTATGATGTCACATCTGCCCTGTGAGTAACATATTCTTGGCGATTACCTCCGTAAGGAATTACAAGCCCCTTCCCCCATCCTGCCCCACCCCATCTCCACCCAACCAAGCTCCCTTCTGTTTCCCATGGCGCTACTGTGCTGCTAAGGTGGTCTGGGGGCTCTTCAAGTCCCCCAGCTGTTAGAAGCTCCCTGTGGGTGGTTGGCCAGTTTGGGGCAGAGCTGTAGAATTTATTATTATATTTTCTTCACAATGAAGATATTTGTCCTGGGGCATCTTTAACTTGGTTTTGTGATATTCTTTCTGCTGGTCGTTTGATATTTTTACACTCTTTATCTCCAGCAGCCAGATGCTTCTTTGTGAGACTTTATTCATATCTAGGAAATGCTGCATAATCCTAGACTCGGGTGAGATTAAAATGTGTCCCTAGACTGTCCTTCCGAACCATAGATCTTTATTTTATTGTTAGAATTGCTTGATTCCGCTTTTTAGACAAACTGCGGATATCACAAATTTGTTAAACTTGATGTGTCTGGATCAAAGGGAAATCTGAACATGCTAGATACCACAAGATAAATGAAGAAAATGTAAGGGAGGCAGGTTCCAGCCCAACTGAAGGGCCAGCTGCTTTCTAGTTACAGATGGTATGCGTCGTCATTCAGACAGCCGACTGCATCAGAGTGGCTGTCGGTGTGTGAGCAGTGTTAGGGTACAGTCCCTTTAAAAGTCACATCAGCTCTAAGATTCTCTGTGCCTTTGCCCAGCTTCCAGAAAGTGGAAAGGGAGGGTAGTTCACAGGTACGAAGCACCTACCCCATGCCAAGCTCTGAACAAACTGAGGATTTGGAACCCACTGTGAACCAGTCATCTCAGAGCATGTGGTCTGCTTCCCTGCAGCTCTGGGCCTGGCCTCCTCATCTGTGTCAGGAAGGTTGGACAGACTCAGAGAGAGGGGTTACCTTTTTTTGAAGGGAAAACTAAGCTGGAGGTTGTGTAATTATAAAATTTAACAATAGGTGGCAGTACATACCCATTTTAATCGCAGTACTGAGGCTAACCCGGGTTAGTGGGGAGCAATTATATCAGTCATGGGCAAGGTGTGCAAAGTTTCTCCATCATTAGGATAAAGAAAACCAAACACAAATGTCAAGTATTAGATTAGACCCTTGCAGGAGTAATAACACCAGAGCAAGTTCGGTGTCCTCTGCCCCAAAGTGGCCTTAGACTGACCCCCTGTGGCCCCTTCCGGCACCCCCACCCCCACACATACCTATATATACACAAGACTTACTTTCCCACAAGACTGGGATATTGGAGATACTGAGAATGACCAAATAGTACTGAGATGTGGCTCACCTTCAAAAGACAGTTAGGACCAAGAGCTGAGCCCATGGTCTGGGCACGTCATCGCCAGTGCTTGTCCTTTCTGACTCCACTGCCAGGAGCATCCTTTCTGGAGCTTCAGAATCCTGATGAACTCCCGAGAGGTGTGCATTCTCATGGTGCTGGGTGTTGGGGGCAGTCTGCAGGAGCACATGCATTTTAAGACTCAAAACACCCTGGGATTTCCTTCTGTCTCTTGGGGTAAACAAGTCTATGGTGTTTTTGTCTTTACGTGACATAAGTGAGCTTCCTCCATTGGCTTTCCGCAACTGCTTTAAATAAAGGTTTCCTTCAAGTGGTCCTGTCGTACTAGAGGGGAAGGAGACTTTCTTCATGAAGCTGTAGTCTTGGGACATTGGTTCTCGTGAACTTGCTTGGGTTGTCCTTCTAAAACAGAATCCAAAATAGCATCACACAATGTTATTGGCAGAAGTCTGTTCATCTTGATCGGCAGAACTGTAAACACAAAGCATCTTTTTGTATGTGCCAGCTATTTGTTTGCTATTCACTGGGTGCTATAACATATAACTCAAAGCACAGACTGATGTGGAAAACAAAAAACAAAAAAAAAAAAAAACCAGCATGCTGGGAGGTCCTCTGATAAGGTTTGTATTTGCAGAAAAGAATTGGCTGAGACAGAAGGATTGCTAGCCCAGGCTATGTAGCAAAACCCTGTCTCAACAACAACAACAACAAAAGGAAATGTACAATGATTTAGGTCACTTAGTTCTCCACATGAAGAACACATAAAACTGTTTTGTCTGTAAACTCCATTTAATCAGCTCCAGCCAGGTAACGCCTAACTAAGCAGAATTACCATCCCGCTTGTTTCCGCCCAGACTACAGAGTGGGATGAACCTCCAGATATGCTTTGTCAATGACAGCGGCAGTGACAAGGACAGCGATGCAGATGACAGTAAGACTGAAACCAGCTTGGACACGCCCTTGTCCCCCATGGTAAGTCCAGGTGGCCACCGCCAGGGCCACTGCCTTGTCTTCTTTCCTGGTTGTTCAGCATTTATTCTGTCCTGAATCCACAGCAGCCATTCCAGGAGGGGCTGGGATTGCACGCTTTGAGAATTTGACAGTGACCCCAATTCAAAATCAGGACACAGTAGGGATGAATAAGGCTTATTAGAGTTGTTGACTATGAGAGAAATCACTCACTGTTTTAGAGATTAAAAGAGAGCTGGGCATGGTGGTGTGTGCTTGTAATCCAGGCACTTGGGGGTTTGGTGGCAGGAGGATCACAAGTTTGAGGTCAGCCTAGGCGTCATAGTGAGTTCAAAGCTGACCAGGTATAGATAAGAAATAGTTACATCCCTTTATCTGTTCCTTATGTATAATGCATATATGTGGGAAAGAAAGAATCTTTCTCACTGGGCTTCGAACTAGAAGCCCACATGTTCCGGAAGTCGAGACGACTCATGAGTGTTTGCTACTGAGGTGTTCTCCCCTCTGTGGTGTCTTTCACCTTTGCTCTGATGACCAGCAGGTGCGTGTTGACCTCTGAGCGTAGGGCAAATGTCATTTGATGGCTGATCTCTCGAAGACTCTCTCAGACCCTGGCTCTGGGTTCCATAATTAAACATGGCCCTTTGTAACTTTTACCACCCTTCTATTTATGCTCAAGACAGAATCGTTCTAAGTAGGCCCTTTTTTAGGTTTCTTGTGACTGACAGGCTCATTGCAATCAAGTGGGTAGTGGAATTGCTGCCAGCCCCCACCTCCACTGAGAGAGGACCCTGTTGCTAGTGCCCCTCCCCCCCCAGAGAGGACCCTGTTGCTAGTGCCCCTCCCCCCCGAGAGGACCCTGTTGCTAGTGCCTCTCCCCCCCCCAGAGAGGACCCTGTTGCTAGTGCCCCTCCCCCCCCCCAGATGTTGCTAGTGCCCCTCCCCCCATCCCCCGCTGAGAGAGGACCCTGTTCCTAGTGCCCCTCCCCAATTGCATGGCAACTAGAGTGAAGTTTGAAGCTTCTCTTCTTTCCTTCACAGAGCAAGCAGAGTTCTTCCTATTCTGATAGAGACACTACTGAGGAGGAATCTGAATCCCTGGATGACATGGACTTCCTCACAAGGCAAAAGAAGCTACAAGCTGAAGCCAAAATGGCCCTGGCCATGGCCAAACCAATGGCCAAAATGCAAGTAGAAGTGGAAAAACAGAACAGGAAAAAGTCTCCCGTCGCTGATCTTGTAAGCAGCGGAGGCTGGCATGCAAGCGAGCGTTTGGGGGCTGAAGATGGGTTCTTTCCCAGAGTTATGCAAACTGGGGTTTCTCTGAGGCAGTTTGTCAGACGCACCGGCAATTGAGAAAGAACACAGTCCGTTTCTTTTTCCCGTCTCCTGTTATACTGGAAAACACGGGGGGCAGCATTTCATAGAAGTAAACATTCGCGGCCCATGATTCAGATCCCTGTGTTCCTGTTCTGTCACAAGTGAAGGATTGCTATAGCTTCTCACCTGCCTCTCGAGGGAGACGGTATAGTGTAATGAATTAGTGCCCTGTACTTAACAGTCACTGGTAGCTCTGCCACCGGCCTGCTGCAGGGATCGGTGCTGGTGGCGTGCTATAAAGTAGTAAACAGTTAGCTGATACTCTTAATTTTACCATTGCCATTCCTATTATCTGTGTTCCCTATACCTAGTGTTAGAGACCAACCTGAAAGCCTGGGATGCAGACAGTATCATCTGCCCTACAGAGGGCATCATAGTAGGAAATGGGTGTTAAATATGGGACCACCCTTAGGACGCTCAGGGACTGGGGAAGCTAGGTAGAAGTGGGTGGCTGGGACTGGGTCTATAAGAGCAGACTGGCTCTTCCCCAGGGTCTTTGCCACTCGGCTCACCCCTCCACTGCCCCTTGTGTCTCCAGCTGCCACACATGCCTCACATAAGTGAATGCTTGATGAAAAGAAGTTTAAAGCCCACCGACCTGAGAGACATGACTATTGGGCAGCTACAAGTGATTGTCAACGACCTCCACTCCCAGATTGAAAGTAAGTGGGGGATCTGCTTGGAAGTAGGCATGAGGTGGACAGTGGTGAGGGGCAAGTCTTCCTGGGAGTTCAGTGCTTCTGTTCTGCATTTGCACTAGGATGGCTGTGTGTTTTCAAGATCAAGACAATCACAGGGCTCTTCTATTGGTTTGTTTAAAAAAAAAAAAGAAAGAAAGAAAGAAAGAAAGAAAGAAAGAAAGAAAGAAAGAAAGAAAGAAAGAAAGAAAGAAACTCTAAAATGTCAGAAGCTTTCAGAACTGTTAAAGGTTCACCATGGTTACCAGTCCTTTTAAAATTGCTGGCTCCTAGCGCAGGCCATGTGTTTAACTTGTATCTGCAAGCTTTGCCCAGCCGTTCCTCCCACCTCACGTGGGTATACATTTGTTTTAGCTATCCTCGTCATCACACATCAAATGAGACTTTTTTTTTAAGCTGATGTATATTTACAAATATGGAAAAATTACAAAGTTCTCTCCTCTCAGGATAAAGGGATTCAACAGATGCATGCAGACAGGGAAGGAGCTGTGTGCTGATGGTACTCACTGGAGGTCGTTTGTCACACAGAGAGCAGGCAGTGTTTGGCCCAGAGAAAAAAGGTGTCCCCACAGGGCAGCCAGGTCAGCCAGATCATGTCATCAGCCCCACATGAGATGGCACATGGGTGTGTGTAATGCCTGTAAAACGGTCCTGTAGACTCGAGAAAGATGATTCGAGCTGGTCTTTGTTGAGGCCAAGAGGGTCTGTGGGGAGTCACTAAGTAGATTTCTCTGTTGTTATGTTAGTTTTAAGCTTTCCTTAATAGAAAGTTTAAAACTTAATATGGAGCTGGGGAAGATGCAAAAAAAAAAAAAAAAAAAAAATCCCTCCTGTGTACTGAGGGTAATGTGCAGACATGTTGAGCGGTGTAGAAAAGGCAACCCAGGAACAAGTTAAAAAAAAAGATAATTTTTTTTTCACTAGATCCAAATAAAAATAATGCGATGTGCTTAGGTGATGTTTTAGAATCAATAGACAGCATTTCAGATTTTTAATGTTTTGTTTTGTTTTGTTTTGTTTTTCGAGACATGGTTTCTCTGTGTAGCCTTGGCTGTCTTGGAACTTACTCTGTAGACCAGGCTGGCCAGGAACTCAGAGATCTTCCTGCCCCTTGCCCCTTGCCCCTTGCCCCTTGCCCCTTGCCCCTTGCCCCTTGCCCCTTGCCCCTTGCCCCTTGCCCCTTGCCCCTTGCCCCTTGCCCCTTGCCCCTTGCCCCTTGCCCCTTGCCCCTTGCCCCTTGCCCCTTGCCCCTTGCCCCTTGCCCCTTGCCCCTTGCCCCTTGCCCCTTGCCCCTGCCTCCCAAGTGCTGGGATGAAAGGTGTGTCACACCACTGACTGGTTTAACGGTTTTTTGTTTTGTTTTGTTTTGTTTTTTAAACCTTAGACTCACAGGCATGGAGGGCTTGTTTAAAGTCAGAAACTCTGAAAACATGTCCAAGGGGCCCATGGCAACAACCCCACTCCCTCCTCTTGTCTCTGCTCACAGGTCTTTTCAGCTGTTCTCCCTCTGTGTGTACACATAACAGCCACAGTTCTTAACTTCTCTGAGGGTAAAATGTAAGAGTGGGCTCCTTGTCTATTCCTGAGCCACGCTGACCCAGCCCACTAATATCAGGAGAACTAGAAATATTAGTCTTCATCTGGTTAGTTTCTGGCTGTAAGGCAAGGGCTCAAAAGTATTCTCCTTGCACCGTTTTTCCAGATGTCTTTCTTCAGATCTTACACATCCTGCCACACCACAAAACTAACTTTCCAGTATTTCAGAGGATATTTCTTTTTGCCAGTATCTTCTTAATTTTACAAACAGGTCATGTTGCTCCAAAGGGTGCTTCACCTGCACATATAAGAAGCTGATGTAAGAGTCCATTAGAATTTGGATCTCCAGAAACCCATGTAGATTCTGGATGGGTGTGGTGTCTTACCTGTAGTCTTACCTTAGAAGGTACAAACAGCAGATCCCTAGAGTGAGCTGGCGAGCAAGACCAGCTGTGTGAGTGAGCCGTGGGTTTGGTTACAGGGTGGATTTATTCCAATATGGAAGAGCAATTGCTGATCATTCCCAACATGGGCCTCCCATGTCTAATTGCCCAGCCACACATGTAAAATTATACATATACATGCATGCAAGTCATGCACACATGAAACATGGAGAAAGAAAAGATTCTTTCCTAGGATCTTCAACTGCTTATATGTACTTTCATGTCTGTGAACATGCATTATGTTCTGATTTCAGTGTGGCTTGATCTGATTTTTAACGTTCCCTTTTTTGCCCCAGGTTTGAATGAAGAGTTGGTCCAGCTGCTTCTCATTCGAGATGAGCTGCACACAGAACAAGATGCCATGCTGGTGGACATAGAAGACTTGACTAGGTCAGTCTGGCTTCCCCCTTCCAAAGGAGAAAAGAAGCCTCGGGTAGACCAAAGTTGAAAGATGAGGGCAAGCATGAGCTCTTGAGACTTAATCCCTTACGTTCGTACCTAACTCACCAAACAGGTACTGATATTTGCTATTTAGAAGAGAGGAAGAGGCCCAAAATCCTCTTAGAAAATGCTTTATTTTTAATCTCTCTCTCTCTCTCTCTCTCTCTCTCTCTCTCTCTCTCTCTCTCTCTCTCTCTGTGTGTGTGTGTGTGTGTGTGTGTGTGTGTGTGTGTGTGTGTGTGTGTAGGGGGGTGGAGAGGCAGGTAGAGGTCAGAGGACAACCTTGAGTGTCTGTCCCTGTCTTCCTCTTTGTTTGAGATAGGATCTCTTGTTTTCGGTTGGGCTTCCAGGGATTCTCCTATCTCCAGCTTCATCTCACAGTAGCTGCACACAGTACAGTAATGAGGCTGTAGACCGTGCTACAGTATCCAGCCTTCTGTGATGTTCTAGTTCTGTTGCTGCAATTATTACTATGACCAAAGTAACCTAGGGGGAAAAAAACGGTTTATTTCATCTTACAGATTATAGCGCATCATTGGAGGAAGTCAGGGTAGGAACTCTAAGGCAGAAACCATGGACGAATGCTGTTTGCTGGCTCATTCACTGTCCAGCTCACTAAGGCTGATGCTCAGCCAGTTTCTCCATACAGTCCAGGACCACTTACCGAGGGAATGGTATCACCCACAGTGGGCCCAGCCCTCCTGCATCAATTATCAATGAAGACAATCTCCCACTGACAGGTTCTTCAGCCAGTCTGATCTTGGCAATTCCTCTGTCAAAGCTTTCTTCTCTGTTAACTCCAAACTGTATTAAGTTGACAATTAAAAGTAACAAGGCACTCCGGTATTCACACTTCCAAAACAAGCTCTTTACTCACTGAGCTAACTCCAGGCCCAGGAATGGTGATAGCTGTCAGTCTGAGGACTTCTTATGCTTTGCTCTAAATCAGGGCAACATTTCTAGCCTAGAAGGGCTTCATCCTGCAAAACTGTTACCCCCAAGACAGCTGCCCCTCATCCATTCCACTCTGTTGTTTCCAGCACAGGAATAGCCACTTGGTTGGTGCCGCAAAGAGATACCAGCTGTTAAATGGGCCAGCTCTTGATCTTTACTGCCATGTCTGGAAGGAAGGGATCCTGGCATCTTTCCACAGCCCCAGGGCCACCAGATTATTCTTATCATGGGGAAACTGAGATCCGAGTGTCAAGCTGGACATGGATCCAGCTGCCTTGTAGGTTAGAGTAATGAATCAGGCTAGTGCTAGTTCCCAGTTCTTAGTAGCTTCTCTCATGGTAAAGCCCATCATATGTATGTATGTATGTATGTAGAGTGTGTGTGTGTGTGTGTGTGTGTGTGTGTGCATAGATATATATAGGGCATGTATGGGTAAGAGATAAATATATTTCATCTAGCTAACCAGTTTGCTCCAGGGATCCCCTTCCCCTACCTTCAGAGGCTGTAATTATAGGCAGGTCTCCACACCTACTCATCATACACATGGATTCTGGGATCCAAACTCCAGTCCTTACTCTTGTATGGCAAGTGCTTTAACCACTGAGCTTTCTTCCCAGGTCCTTGTTTTGTGTGCTTTAAATTATCTTATCCCTCATCTAAAAAAGGAAAGACCTATTCTTCGTAAGTTGAGAATATTTGCCAGCAGCTGAATTATTATAGTAACACTCAAATAATACCATTGCCACCTGGAGACATGTTGGGGCATTGCCAACTGTAAGGCACCCCATTTTGTTACCCAAGAATCCAAGAGTCATGGAATTGAAAGGATAGCATCAGCAGGGAAATAGACACCCATAGTTCACAGAAGCCTGCAGTCTTCCCTAGCTCCCATCTATCTGCCTATGATGGCAAAAGCCTTCCCCACCCCTGCAGCGGTGCTAGTATTCTGTGCTGAGAGGAACACTGAGGGACTCCTACCCACTTCTCAAGATGATAGGCTTCATATCAGTCTCTCTGTGGGCCTGCTGGTATAGATGGGTGATTTGGGAGACCAGGCAAGCAGGACCATAGGGTCGGAAGCTTGGAGATAGTAGAGGAAGTTTTTCAACTGGAGCAGTCCTATAATAGACAGAAGCGTGGTGCTCCCTTGAAGCCCTCCACATGGAAGAAGAGGCCCATCCTCCTGTTCATGCTAGGGGTGGGGATCTGTGCATGGGACAGAGGAGAACCAGAGGGTGCTTAGCCATTCCCAGTGCTATCCCTAAAGAGACCCCTCTGGGAAGTCTGGGTCCACAGTTTCCTTTACCTGTTCTACCCTCAGGACTATAGATGTCAGTTCAAATCCACTCAGCTCAATTTTGGCTCCTCCTGAAAGCACCTAGAGATATTTATAAACTACAGGTGCCTGGGTCCCACACAGAGAGATTCTGATTTAATTATTCTTAGACTAGGCTAAGAATCAGACTTTTTAAAAGTTTCCTTATGATTTGAAAATCACTTGTGTGTTTCTTAAGAGCCGTTCTCTCTGCCCGCCTCCTAGAGTTTACTTTTGGGTCATTATTCTTCCCTCATGTTGGATTGCCAGGACTCGCAAGCCCACCAGCTAAATCCAGTCAACAGTTAAGACCTTGGAAGGCTTTAATCCAAAAGACCATCCCTGGGGAGTAGCCACAACACAGTTTATGCTGCTGTGTTTCCCACACATGACCAGCCATGTGCTGAGTGCTAGAGTGTCACCAGTTCTGAGGATGCCAAGACCAGCTTACCCTCCCCCTCTGTGTCCTGGCCACAGCCCGGCCTCTGTGAGCTTCATCACAGTCATATTGGTCTACTGTTTCTCACCAGGTGGTGATGAATTTCCTACCCTAAGAGCAGAGATGGCACCACTTGAATCCTTTGTTATGTTTTAGATTCTAGCACTGGGCCTGCCATGCACATAGTAGGTCCTCAGCAATGATTATATATATATAGTCATTTTGCAGGGCTTGAATGATACACATCTTACATCTTACAAAGGACTTTAATGTAAAAATGATTAATGAAAAGGTTTATGGAAATTCTTTCCCTCTTAAAATTTTAATGAAATTCTTCTTATGTATGTCTCAAAAGAATACATAGCTTTTAATATTTTCTAAAGCTGGTTTTTTCTTGCCACTTTTTCTTGCCTTTGCAGGAAGTCTCTTGATGTGTGTACCGGTGTGTACAATTGTGTAAGGGTACATTGAAACAAACACTGTAAGAGCTGTAATTCAGTTAGCTACAAGGGAACCTTCTATCACAGGACATTAGAACATTTCTTGAATCGAATTTGCCGGAGATACCCACAGATTGCTCTGTGAAAATGATCCATAGTTCTTTTACCCATCAGTGGGGCCGTGGTCTGTTTTGTTGGAGGAGGGTCAATAACAGTGTTTCCCTGGGTTCCTTGATTGCCAAATATACATTGCCATTTGTTCCAGAGTTTCTGCATGTGGCAAGGGTGCTGCCGTCACGTGCCCAATTTTTGAAACTGCCTGTGGTTTGTCTTCTCTGCACCATGGATAGGAAGCTTTCTGCATGAAACCAGGGCATAAGCTTGGCGTCATCGGCTCCCCACATCCAGACAGTACACATCTTGTCTCCAACCCTCGATGACAGCCAGAAACCACAGCCTTAAGCCTCTCACAAGACTTGTCATTTCCTAAAATCATCCTTACAAATCGTTAGCTTTTTGCAGCCTACAGATCTTACAGTTTTGGGGGGTTGTGCCTGTTCAGGGGGTTACCAAGAACATGGCTGTTTCTCCCCTCCTGTGCCCACCACTCAGCTCCTGGATTGTCCAAGTTTTGCATCATACCCTCCATGGCCATTTCATTGTTGTATTGACGCCTTAGGATTAAGTGGGGGTGGGGGTGAACTTACGCTAACATGGGAAAACTTTGTATCCACTCAGAGCTTTACATCATGTGTTTGACGTAAGCTTTCATAAGAGCAAATCAGATGGGCAGCTCCAGGCTCCTGTCGGGCTTAGTTAATGTTAAAATAATCGCTCAGTCCACCCTCAGCCACTCAATCTTGAATGCTGATCTTGACTTGTTTTCCCCTTTGGTTCCTGCAGTGCTGGGCGTCTACAGGTTGGGCGGGCGAGTACTCTCTCTCCATTGAGCTATAGCCCTACCTTTAATGTTTGTTCCCTGTCTGTGCTCTCTTCCTGGCCACATTCACTGTAATGCTCCCTGCAAAGACCTTACTGAGCCTTACTGAGCCCTGGGAGCAATGCCTGGCATAAAGAAAACACATTTTAACTCTTCACTGATGTAGCCATCTCAGCTACTCACCTCTTGACATCTTTTAAACACAACATTTTGCTTCTTCACAGTATTAATATATTAATACTTGCGGGCCTCATATTAATCTCGCAATTCACAAAAATCAAGGAGTCATGATCTCCGAATATAAAAACCAGAACAGTCCGTTGAGCTGGAAGGAAGCTCTCTCCCCTGACTTGAGCGTCTCATCCCGACTCTTGGTGTGGAGGCTGCTGTAGCTTTGGTTTAGAAGGTGTTGGTTGGAAAGCAGTCTGGGTCTTTCTCCTCAGTGCTGAGTGATTGTATCATTGATTTTGCAGACACGCTGAGAGTCAGCAGAAGCACATGGCTGAGAAAATGCCCGCGAAGTGAAAGAGAGCCATCCACCAGAGGACAAGCTAGAATTTATTTTGCTTCTGTGGTTGTTTAAAAAAAAAAAAAATGCTGTTGCTAAAGGTGGCTCCGAAACAGATATCAGTGTTAGTCATTGGTAATGTCTGAGCTTACTGTCCCGTGACTGGCCTTCGCTTCTTAATTTATTTTAATTTTTTTTTTTTTTTTTACTCTCGCCACTTACTATCAGGCGTTTTAATAAAATATTGTTACAAGAACTGTACAGTACTTACACCACTAACAACCGTGGATAAGCAGAGGGTAGTTTTAACTTTATTTTTATCTGTTTAGAGACTTTAAGTTGGAGCAGTATTTTACCATTGACTATTTCATTCTTCACAGTAGCTTTGAAGAGGAACTGTAAATGACGGTGCTATACAAGTCAAAAATACATGCCTGCCTCGTAGTGAAGTCGTAGCTCTCCATACTACGTATATTTTAATCAGTTTTCAACATTTTGTGAATGTTGACTACCTGAGGTTTATTCTTAGATGTGCTATTAACATTCTGTCGGATCCACATGGTTCCTTGGAAGTTTTATGTATAAATATGTAAAATAAAAATTAAAACTTTGTTTCATATGATACGTTCTTTTGCTCACTAACAAACACTGGCTGTGCCTCCTTTGCCCTTTGCCCTTTGCCCTTTGCCCTTTGCCCTTTGCCCTTTGCCCTTTGGGAAATCCCCACCAGACCGTGAGAACTGACAGTTGCTCCAAAGAAGGTAGCAAGGTAAGAGAGACTATGACGTCAGTTGCGTCAGGGCCAGCATTTCTGGGATTGACTAAAGCAACCCGTCTGGAATGTTGCCTCACCTCAACACCTTTTCCTCTTGTTAGGCCCTTGGATTGTGTCAGTGCTCCATTTAACAAAGTTACCACATGAGCAAATGGTGTTTGCACTTTTTTTGTGGACCCCAGAGCCTGACATGGCTGTGATTCCTGCACAAGACCCTCACATGACTGGGCCCACTGGCATCCTCTCCTGAAAGGTGGGAGGGCTCACAGAGCACTCAAGGTTCTTTACCTGGGATATGTGAACAGTTAACAATTGCTGAGGGTCAGAAGTATTCTCCTTGGGTCTGTAGCATCTGCAAATCGCCCATGTTCCTGTGAATAACTAATTCAGCTCACTGCTTCATCAGATTAGATGTGGGTGGAATCACTGCTTGGTGTGATGGTGGTGATGGTGGTACTACCTGAAGTAAAGTTCGACATTCGTTCCGGCTCCACAGGAAAACTAACGCAGCACATTTTTACTGTGTTTCTAAAGCTACTTTTTGCCATTTGTAATTTCTGAAGCACTTTTATTAGTCTCAAAAATTTACAGCTCTAAAGAGGATTGTAAGCTGTTCTCCAGTAGGTGGAGAGACTCACTCAGTTAACTGGTGTGCACAGACGACCCACCAGCTATGAGAGATGAGCAGTTCAACAGCCCAGCCCCCCAGTCCCAGGTCACCTAGTTTCTAAGTAGAGTCCAGAGTACAGGCAAGACTTTAGAAACCAGTATCCCATTCTCCTTTTACAGAAGTACTGGACCACTGCTAGTCACTGAAGGAGTTACCACAGTTCATGTTTAGCCAAACAGGTCATCTTAAGTTGTAACACATGTCACTTCTATGGGCTTAGCCAGCATTTGCATTCAGAATAGAAAAAGATTGTAACCCTGAGTGTGGTTCAGTTTTCTGAGTTGGCCATGGGCCAGCCTTGATTGCTGCCAACTATTGAACTCCACCAACTTTTCTCTGCCTGAGTAAGTCCCAGTGGGCCAGTCAGCCATCCGCTGGACCGTTGCTGCTCCCATTGGGCAGGCCTGTTGTT
Source organism: Arvicanthis niloticus (assembly GCF_011762505.2). Taxonomy (NCBI): domain Eukaryota; kingdom Metazoa; phylum Chordata; class Mammalia; order Rodentia; family Muridae; genus Arvicanthis; species Arvicanthis niloticus. The sequence goes on from NC_047661.1 coordinate 49,877,927, forward strand.
CTCATGTGCAGCCATGTGGTGGAATCATGTGGAAGCTTCAGGACACACTGGTTCTAGGGTCTTACTGTGGCCTTGGCATGTTTACTATTAAAGCATTGATCAGGGGTGGGTATGCATGCTCCATAGTGGTGTATAGAAATAGGGATGACTTTCAGGAGTTGGTCCTCTCCTTTCTACCTTGTAGGTCCAGGGATTGAACATCGATCATCAGGCTTGGCAGAAAGTACCTTTGCCCACTTAGCCATCTCATTAGCCCCTTGCTACCTGCAGAAGGTCCCCAAGTGCTAATGTTGAAAACCACTGTCATGGAATTTCTTTTTTAGCTTTTTGTTAAAACTTGTTTTTCAGTGTCAAGTGATTTTTTGTTTGTTTGGTTGTTTGGTTGGTTTTTTTGTTTGTTTTAGTTTAAGTGTTATATTCTTATTAATTTAAGCCTTTGGGAGAGCACAAAGTTACAGAAAAGATGGACAATGCCTCTGCTCAAGGAAGAGAGTGTAATCTGGGCATCTAAGCCTCCTGCTTATCTGGAGCTGACACAGACCCTCACTCATTTGCCAGGAAAGACAGTCTTAATTTTTAAACCCCTTGCCAGAGTTAATCAACTCCAATAAACTTTAGAAATGTCCTCTGTCTTAAGCAGTGTACTCTCCATAGCTACAAAAGTACATTCTGAAGAAACCCATGCCTTCTCTATCCAGTCTCTCAACCCATCCACCAGCCCATAACTACCACCAAAGAACCCCAACTTGGGAAGGGGAGGACACACCCAAAGGAGTCCCTCAAGATCCTCCCAGTATCAGTCTTGCTAAGAGTAGAGTGGGTCCTCCCACCACCTGAGAGTCTCAAAGGAGGCTCACCTTCAAGGCTATTCTTTCAAGATCTTCTCTGTCCTTCTGCTGAGGTTTGCCAACCAAGACTGGGTTAATCTCAGCAGTATTCTCACCTGCTCTAGGTCAGCTAGATGAACTGACCCAAGGATAGGACACCATCTCTCATTCACATTTGAAGAAACTGAGGTGTACTCACAACCTTCCAGGCCCTAGGACCAGGTATGGCTAAGAAGTACTCTACCAGCTTCCTAGGGCTGGGATCTCAAGACAGCTACGGAGGCTCTAACTTGTCACTTGTTAGTACCATATCTAGAATCACTGAAAAGATGACACCATGAGAGCCATTGAAGGAAAATTAAGGGTAAGAACGTTGGGGCTAGGGACACGGTCTTTTCCATTTCTAGATTTGTCGCCGCCTTGGAAGTTTAAGTCAAATGTTAGTTTACAAAGTGAAGATGCTTAAGGGAAGCATTAATCCAGCATTCCCATATCAAGTGTTCTTCCTTCCTCTAAATATCAGTGGCCGGGCTGTGGGTGTATTGTTGCACCCCTTCCTCTGTGCCTGCATAAGCAGATGCACACGGGTAGGATTTGTGCTGCAATTTGTTCTTGCAAAGTGGAATCACATAAAACAACACTTTGCAACTTGCTTTGTCTGTGAAAGTACACATACACACACACACACACACACACACACACACACACACACACACACACGTTGGGCCACATTTCGACCCTGGTTTGGGCCTTGTGGACAAACCTGAGCCTGGCTCGAGTTTTGAGATCTGTCTCAGTCACTTCCATAATGGGGTGACTCAACAAGACCCGTTTGGCCCTGCCTCTGCCCCGCTGTTGCTGATGTAGAGCTTTGCCATTGGCCCTGTCAGTCACCCCATACCCTCTGCCGCCCATCCCTGCCCCCTACCTCATCTCACCCCACCAAAACTCCTCCTCCCTAAGCTTTGAGTCTCACACACACACACACACACACACACACACACACGTTAAATACAAGAATGTGATATTGTGTCTGAATCTGCATTATTTTGCTCAGTATGATAATTTTTATTCCCATCTATTTCTGTAAATGTTTCGGCCACTTTTTACCTTTACCCAAGTCATTGTTTTCAAACTGCATAAATGCCTGCACTACTGGCACAGGCTTTGTTCAGCCAGTCTCTTTCCTTTGAAAATCCTTTCCAAGGATCTCCATGTTGCCCCAGGTCACATTCTTGCTTGTGCTTAGCTTTTCCTTCTGTGTTCACCCCATTGCTCTTCCTTAACTGTCACCCAGTGTTGTGCTCTACCTCACAGTACAGGCACCTAACATAGAGAAGGCCGGGCAAGGCCATCCCGGGGAAGTTTGATTCTTGGTGACAACATTAGACCTATTTCTGGCAAATACTCAACTCATTTTTATCATTAAATTTTGGGCTTGAGTGGCACTTTCTTAATGAACCTCCTTCCCACACATGCACACGTAGCCTAAAAGAATTCTCTGTCAGATTTTCTGTTTCTTGTTCAAGAGCAGACACACACCTCTACCGTGTGGGTACAGACAACCCTCAGCAAAGAACCAAGCAGACAACTCAAAGACACTTTGACTGAGAGCCTTCCTCTCTTCCTAACAGGCAACACTTCTCATCTTGGCTAAGGGATGGGTCCTGTAGACTTCACATGGGCTATTTTCATTGTTGTCAGGTTTAATCCCCATGATTGGCTCATTTCTATTTCTTAAGTACTTGGCCTTAGACCAGATATTTGTTGCATTCTTCTACTGAATCTGTCATCTCTAATAAATATCCCTATCACAGACAGAGCTATCCATCTACTAAAATCCATGCCTGTCTGTCTATAGTTGCAGACTTGCCCCTAGGACATGGCTCATCAGGCAGAGACATTCCCAGCTCCCAGTGTCTAAGGTGACTCCATGACTAATTAATTTTTCCCAATAAAGTGTTTACGGCTGTGATTCCAGCTTAGGCATTGTAGAGGATCTGCCCAGTATCTCCTCACACCAGCTGCAGTTTCAAGGCCTAGGAGATGTCAGAGACATAAAAGGGAAGGAGACTGAGTCCCTGAGTTACTCCATGGGGGTTGAGGGCAACTGCCTGCTGTTCTAGTTGGATTCCAGTGTTACAGGGGTAAGAAACAAGGGCATTTAAACTGTTACACTTAGTTGAATCTGTCTCCTTTTTAAAATTAGCATTGTACTAGCAAAGGCAAGCCCTCAGTAAGGGCAATTGTATTTAAGAAAGAGCTAGAAAACCAGTTCTGGTCTCAGAACAAACTGTTAACCAATATACCACACTATTTCATTTCTCTGGAAAAGAAGTGACTCACTCTATTTCTGGCCACTGACCTCCACAGCTCAGCTTAAATCCCATTTCCCAGACAAGCTTCTGTCCCTGGGGCAGAAATCAGAAGAAGGTCAAGATAAGATTTATGAGTAAACAATCCTTTCTAAAAATAAATATGGATTTTTATAATGATGTCAAGTGAACATAGGAGGTCTCTTTGATATCTATCTGGGAAAGCCTTGCAACCCACCAGTCCTTCTGATCACATCTGATCACACTGGGTAGTTCGACCACAGCTGAATCTGGGAAGTACAAAACACCATTTGCACTGATGCTCACTTACTTTGTCTAAAGAAGATTCTAGTGTTGCATGTGTTCATTTTGATATGGGTTGATGGGTGATAAGTTTTTCAGGATATTTTAGTAGAAGCTATGGTCAGTTGTCAGTATGAAGTAATGTAAGTAATTTATGAATTAATCACCTGTCTGTACAAACTGAAAATAAGCCAAAGAACTTCCTGGTCTAGAGCCTTGGTTTACAAAGACCTGTGGAGCAGAGTCAGTTGCAGAAGTTCTTTTGCAGAGCTTACTTCTCTTTGTACATTTTTGGATTGATGTACATTCTGGACTAATGCTGGGCTACGCTTCTAACACAACCCTGGCTTTAAAAGTTATTGAATCCATTTCCCTGAACCAGGTAAAAGTGTACAAAGTAGAAAAGGAAGGCTGCGGGGAAATGAGTCTGTTTCACAGTCCAGACTCCAGCTTTTGCTTTATTTACTACAAAATTCCTTGATTCTTTATATTCAATCAATACTTTATTTTCTGGCTTTTCAGAAAATAGACATGTGTGTTCTAACTCAGGCAAGGCACAGTAAGGGTAGACGTGAGTTCTTTAATTTTGCGCTTCATAAAGTTACTTCCTTCCCAATGTCTGTCCTCAGAAGAAATCACAGCCTGTAGTGACAGTCCATCTCACCTTATGTGTGGGTTCTTTGGATCTCTGAGCATCCCTGTGTATTATACATGGCATTTTAATGAGCCTGTGCCCATCCTTCACCTCTCAGATAGTTTAAATGCTCATAGAGAAGACAGTACGGAGGTTATCAGGGGAAAAGGCTTTCCTGCTTATCACAAAGCATCCGTTTCCTTTTTCCAGTGAACGAACAGACTCTTGTCCTCATTGATAAGACTGCTTATTTTAAAACACGTCACTATCTCAGATATAGGTCAGGCAGAGAACAGAGCATCAGGCAGCTCTGTCAGACTAAGCAACTTTTTATTATAATATTTTATCTTTTGAAATTATAATGACATCATTTCTTCCATTCCCTTTCTTCCCTCTAAACCCTCCCATTTATCCCTCTCTGTTCTTTCTAAAATTCTTGGCCTCTTTTTCACTATATATGCCTGTGAAATATATATATACATATACATACACATATACCTATATATTACATATCTGAATATATTTCACACACACACACATATATATATATATATGTACATATATTCCTAAATACATAAATACAATCCATATAATGTCATCTGTGTGTCTATGATCTCGCAATGGCTACATGGTATTAGAGAACTAATTGGGAGGAGGGGATTCTTCCCTGAGAAAGACTGTTAATCCACTCTCAGCATGAGTACCTACTGAGCAACTTCTAAAGGGAAATAATGAATGCCTCAGAAAAACAACTAGAAGTGGGGATGTTTGTAAGGGAGTCATAAACCTATTCAAGCAGTTCTGGCTAAACCAAGAGTGGGAGTGAAATATCACACAGGCAGTTCTGGAGTTCCCGGCCAGTGTTACACAGTACACAATAGACTGTGGGGTTTGCATAGAGACAGCAGCTTCAGCTGCCAGGTCTCTCCCAGGAGCAGAGCAAACCTAGCCAAACATGAGGGCTTGGGAGAATGGAAATATGGCTCAATGCAAAGCCTGGGGACCCGTGTCACCATCAGACCTTGGCAGCTTCATCTGAGGCCTTGTCTTAGGAGTTTCCTCTAAACATACCTTGGTACATTGAACCCTCAGGCCAAGCAATCCCTTGCTGATGTAACCTGCTGGTGAGAGAGCCAGAGAACAAAAGCCTACCCTTAATCAGTCTGCAGTTTCCAAGGAAACTATTTTTAGTCACTAAAATGGTGCCCACAAAATGGAACCCACCAAGTTCCAGGAATGCTAAAGTCCAGAAGGCATTTGTCAAAAGCAGCTGAATGATTTATACATTTTAGCTGCTTTCTGCTGAGGCTTGCCTATAGCATAGTAGTAGAGACTCTGCCTAGCATGCAGAGGTGTCCAGTCTTCTGTACTATGGAGTGATGAGTCTTGAGTACTCTTTACTTCCCAAGCTGATCTTGGGGCCTGTCTCCTCCCAAACACTGAGGCAACCATCATTTGAGGAATAGAAATCGGTATGATTTGGAAGGAAGAGACAAAACCAGTAATTAAAAATAAAGCAGCAAGGGGCTGATCAAAGCCTTTGAGGGCCACACTTCAAGAGTAGTGTTCATTTGTATCTTATAGGAAAGAGCCATCATCTTCCTTTTGAATCTAAATTCCTTGCCCTGTTTTTGTGCCTTTCTTGTTTCTTTTATAATCAGCTCAATCCCCTGATTTGCATAGATGATGTGTCAATAATGTACTAAGAATGCTTTTGCTAAGCCACTAAGAAAAAAATCAAAATGCCCACTTCCTTTTTTTAGTATGCATATATGTATCATTTCCTCAATAATGCTTTTTGTGAAGAGCTCCAAGCTACAGACTCATGGATGTCTTGGTTGGTGTCTAACACTGTTGACTACTCCTGCCAAGCGTCACCAGTGCCTTGACTTCACATCTCAGGACCCTCTTGGACTTACAATCTGGGTCCAAGAGAGCACCCTTCTCAGAATTGTCAAACTCAGGGGAAGACATTCATGTACAAATGCATGGGATTGCCTGCATTCCAACTAAGGAGACAAGCAACATTGCTTTCACATTCCACCAGAAAATGAAAGACAGGCGTCTGGACTTCTTCAGATTTCTAAGACAAGTACTCACTGTCATTCCCAACTGAAATTTGCCCCGATAAAATGGTTTTCACAGGGAATTCCTTGGGCTTCAGTTTCCAGGCCAGTCATACATACCATCACAAACACAGATAATTCTCAGTTCCACTGCAGGTAAGAGATGGAGGGTACAGCCTTTAGGAAGACAGTGCCTTCACCCCACAGATCTTGCAGCCAAAAGCAGGAGAAGAGTGAGCAATGTAAGGACTTCAGCCTCAAGATTCTGGAAGAGAACAGAAGATGTGTTTGATGGAACTAGTCTGAGAGACATCTGCAAAGAGGGAATGAGAACATCAAAGTGATGCCATGTGGCATAGTGAACAGAGGAAAAGCTTGGGCTAGTGCCATTATTACACACGCCATGCCAAACGTCACAAAAGCATGTAGGAAGGAAACTGATAAACAATCCAAGAGTTGAAGCAAGTTAAGAACAAGACAATGGAGGTGATATGGAGTTCTTACACAGACTAAAGGGATTGGTAGCCAAAAAATGATGTGCTGAGCTAACCTGATTTCTACCATACTCCTCCAAGACTTCAAAACAGTCTTGATGTATCCATGTATGGTGGTACACACCTATAATCCCACAATTTGGGAAGCAGAAGACTGCTATGAGTCTGAAGGCAGCCTGGGCTATATAGAAGGCTCTAGGCCAGCCAGGGAATCATAGTGAGAACCTGTCTTGAGAAAACAGCAATAACACTAGGAAATTCTGAAAAGGTGCTTGCCTAGGCCTCACCTCAGTCATCAGTATCACACAAAATTAGGCGTGGTATCAAGCACTTGGGAGATAGAGGAAGGGTGATCAGATATCCAAGGTCATATTAAAATGTATAGGGAGTTTGGAGCCACCCTTAGGATGCATGAGAGCCTATCTCAGAAACAATTTCATTGATTAATGATGTGAAAATAAATCTGGATTCTAAGAAGAGTACATATCTTCTACCATTCAGCTCTTGGCTGGACCAGATTAGTCACTGGAAATCACTTTAAGTCTCCCCAATACTCACATTTACCTGTTGTATTTGTTGTGTTATCTGATGACAACTTTATGATCCCTAGATACTTCTTTGAGATGTCAGTACCAGTAATACTCAAGTCTCCCCAATGTTCACTGCAAATTCTTTGATAAACCTGCCCTCTTTGCATTGTCTTCCAGGAGGCAAAAAATGAGGCTGTAGTCTTGCTCTCTCTCTCGGAGTAAAGGCTACAGGTACCAGCCTTTACTTCATTGCACTATCCCTCTAAGTTGCCTCAAATTCTTTTGGGGAACAAAGAGTTATCATAAGTAAATCAATCTATCTTTTACTTCTCTGTTTTAATTCATGCATTTATATATTAACTTAGGCCTGGCAGTCTATTTGCATTTGGAATCTACTCCCAGGACAGCATCAAGGTGGGAGATGTCAAAGGCAAAAGTTTTTCTCCAGACCACATGAATAAAACTCAAGTCCTGCTATCAATTGCACCTCTGCAAACATCTTTTATGTGTCTGCATATATTCAATGAAATATGATCTTATATACCTCCGTCACTACCCTACATCTCTTTCCATACCCCTCAATATATCACCCTCCTAACTTCATAGCTGTCTGTCTTCCTCTCTCCCTTCCTTCCTTCCTTCCTCCCTCCCTTCCTTCTTCCTTCTTTTTTCCTCCCTCTGTTGTTTAGCCTCCTTTGCTTACACCATCTTCCCATTTCTTTAATTTCCCATTCATTGTTTAGGCTTTCCTGCCTGAACACAGGGAAGGTCATTTAGTTTTGTTTCTTTATTTCTATTCCAGCAAATGACACTTAATAAATCTAATTAAATAAATCTAATAAGCTAAATAAATGCTATTTGAAAGTCTGGATGATTAAATGAATGTCCCATATTATCCTACCAAGAAATCCTGCTTCTCGTTTCTCACTGCTCAGTTTCCTTATCATAGAACTTTCGTAAGTCCTGAGGAATATACATCTGCTTCAAACGCCATATGTACTTTTAAAATTAGTGTGCATGCATGCACACCCATGAGTGTCAAGGTGGGACAAATTTTCAGTTCTTTCCTTCCACCATGTGGATGCTGGGAATTGAACCCAGTCATCGGGCTTAACAACAAACACCTTTACTCACCAAACCATCTCATTGGCCCAAAACTCCATATCTTTTCAAGGCAAAGGCATTCCCAAGCCTTGGTGAGGCTTTAATCTTCCATGAGATCTTGAGCCAAACTTAGTTCTGAGGTACATTAGAAACACTGGGTATCAGAAAGTAATGTGCTTCATCAATGAATCACAAAAGGTTAAGCTTTTTTTTTTTTTTTAAGGAAATGAATTGCATATAGAACAGCAGATGGTTTTCAAGCTAAGAGGGCAACGTATACCATGAGCCAACCATCCACAGGTATCAACATGCATGAGTGCCCGTGCGCAGAACATCATCAGTGTTTTGAATGTAGAGTAGCTGAGCTTCCACAGCCATCTGAAAGGAGTTTCAACTTCTTGACATGTACATTTTGGTTGTTCCTTCTGATCATCAGGGTAGAACTTTGGAGTTCGCCTTGGTAGACAGGTGATCCCTTCTGCAGAGACAATTCTAATTCCTGTGGTGTTGGATTGCTTCCTGGTGTTCAAATGGCTGAATCACTCCTGGAGTATATAGGAAGTCAGGTCAAAACAGAGGTAACAATGAGATTGATCTTTCATTTACCTTTTAGGGGGAACTAGCCAGTATTTGTAGGGCCTAAAAAAGTCATTGAAACTTCCCAGAGACGTTCAACTCAGCCCCAGGAAACAATTCAGGACTTTTCACATCATTTTATTACCACATATGATCACAGAACTTTCCTAAGAACAAGGAAAGTCAAGCTGCTGTGATTTTTATTTTGCAGAAAGGGAAATATATATAGGGGGTAAGAAGGGCATTTCCCAAAGCATTGTAGTCGCCATAAGAATTAGATGATCACACTGTACACTTGTATCACTGGAACACTTCTTAGGCTCTTTGAAAAGCCTCCCTCCCCCAAAGTAAAACAATACTCATGTTTAAGTCGGCCTCAAACTTTCTACCCTATGTTTAAAGAACTGCAAATAATATTATTTCCAAAATTTTCTAAATATAAAAACATTAGATATATCTGATATAGCCAATGGTGTATTTTTTCTAAATGTATGCAGTGGGATATGAATGCTAGAGTAATTTGACCATAATACCCATTTTGAAATATGAATTGAGTATGTAATTTGGCAGAACACCTGCTAAGCATGCATGGAGCTCTGGATTCTGCCTCCTGCAAATTTTTTAAGGAATGTGTTTGTGTATGTGTATGTGTGTGTATGTGTATATACATACATATATATATATATATATATATATATATATATATATATATATATTCTTACTTAACTAGAGAAAACAACTTTTATTTGTTAAGATACAGAAATTTTTATTATCCACTCTTTTTCCTCATATTTCAGTCTTAAAATCATTGTATTTCATTCTTAGAAATGTTTTATTTTTCTGGAAAACTTTTTTATATAAATAAACACACTGGTAAAACTGCTTTTCCTGACTGGCCCCCATTTCTTCATTCTTGAAGAGAGAAAAAAAAAGGAATTCTGGCCAAGTAAAATTACTTTCTTTTTAAATTCCTTGGAATCACAGGAAAATAACTGGGTCATTAATAATGACTGCATCCACACCCGACACATGGTTTCTTGTTTTCAGTCTGAATAGTTAGGAATGGGAGACCGCCACAGTTTCATAGTTAATTTGACACCTGCAGTCTGAACCAGAGGTCAAATTTCCCACCCAGGGTTAGCAAGATGATTGTCAGGAAGGTTCCTTAGGTGTTCTGAGGCCTCAGGGTCTTACTGCTCCTCCAGAGGGAAATCCCTGTGGTCGGATAAAGAGGTTCCTCTGAAAAGAAACAAAGCTGTTTAATTACATTGGCACAAATGGAAACCGAAGAATCAAATGAAGAAAGTGTTTCTAAGAAGGGAATTTGCTTTGGTTTTTACGTCTGCCCCTGTGGTTTCGCTTTTCATTTCTGTGGCATTTGGTTGAGGAGATAGTGCCTGAATAGTTCCTGCTCATGGCCTTCTAACAAGAAACCCTGGAAACCACTGAGGAGTGGAGGCTAAAGGAGCCCAAAGGAAGAGGCCAGCTCCTAGCCAGCCTTGCAGCTGTAGTGAGGTCTCCCTGATCCCTCCTCTATGGCTGGTTAAACTCCCTTGCATTCTAAGCCTGGGTTCCCCGCTGACTTGTAGAGGTTTCTGCTTACAAGGTCCAGAGATGTTTCATCCTGTTATCACTCTCTTCACTTCTAAAACTTCTCATCCTCCATTTCTTCCTGCTAAGCAAATAGTCCCATCTTTTATCAAGGTATCCTGAAACTTGGGACTTATGTTGGACACCTTTATTGTCTTTTAACAGTTCAAATGCAGTGGCCACCAGGCCCTGCTGTTGCTTCTTCTAAATTAATCCCATACACCTCATCTAGGCAGGCCGAGGACCAGTGCCCTCTGGACACTGTGGATTCTCACAAGGACTACTACAAAAACTTTCCAAAGTGCCACCCTCTATATGAGTCACCGCTTGTCCATTCTTGACACTGTCTTTTATGTTATGGCCTTTCAAAAATGAAAACACGGTGGTGGTGGCGGTAGTGCACATCTTTAATCCCAGAACTCAGGAGGCAGAGGCAGGCAGATCTCTAAGCTAGAGGCCAGCCTAGTCTACAGAGTGAGCTCCAGGACAGCAAGGGATACACCCTGTTTCAAACACACACACACACACACACACACACACACACACACAAAACACCCACAAATACTTATTTTTTCACTCCTATAGTGGCTCTGGCAACTGAGGCAGCTACAGAACAGGATGGGCCAACAGAAGCTGATTAAGTCTTCCCACATAATTTTGCCTTCCAACCTGCTGCGGTTTTTGCAAGGTTTGATAGAAACCCATATAATCCTTCATTTCTTTTCAAAGAACACCAAAAAAAAAAAAAAAAAATATGGACAGATCATTCTCAAACAGCCCACTCAGACAGGCCACCTCTTCATAGCTGTATTGTATCCCATTGAGAAACAGTAGTTTATTTAACTCATTTCTTGTTATTGTTTATTTCTACAAATGTCTGCAAAATTTCCCAGAACAGAGAATACACATCAGTCATTTGATGGTATTGCTGAATTTTCTTCTAAGGGAGCTATACAGAATATTTCTGTACCAACCAATTGTGTGAGAATCAGAGCCAGCCCTGAGCTTAGACCAGAGCTACATTATCCTGGACAGTATTCTTACCTGCTTTAAAAAGCCCTCACATGCCCACGGGTGGCCATCTAACACCCTGAATCTCACTTGCAAGGCTCCCGCCTCTGTGGGCCAGGGAGATGTGGACACCTGGGATCTTCCCTGATCTCCCTCTGCATATGCTCAGATGGCTGCATACATGGAGAGTTACAAGTCTAACCATCTCCCTTAGAGCTCTCAGTTGTCACCCTCCATGACTTTGCCCAACAAAGGCTCCTTAAGTTACTGAGGTGCTGGCCTTCTCTTTACACTTGCCATGCTGTCTTCCTCTGCAATCTGGCAGGAAATGGTATTGCCTTGAGAACAACTCAAATAATTTAGACTCTGACCAACCACATCCTTCGCAGGCAAGGAACTCCTTTTGAATTTCTAGTCTGCTCTTGGTCCACTGCCAGAGCCCAGCCCTGAAACCTTTAGTGATAATATTGTCCCATTTTTTTCATTGTGTTCTGCAGAGATGTCACTGTGTTCCAGCCCATTGCATGTCTGCAGTCTAGGTTTCATGACAAGCAACTCTTCTTTGTTCACCTTCTCTGTGTCCCATCGGCTTTGCTCCTTGATTTTCAGAACATTCTCCTAAGATGCCTTAGCAGGGCGAGCCAGGGCTCAGTGCCGCTATACCAGACCTGTGAACCAGATGCCTGGACATCACTCAGCAATTTGATGATTGGCAAGATGAGCTCAATGAGACAAAAGAAATAGAATGATGTGAGAGTGGAGAGGTTTGTCTGGTAAAAGAGTCAATTGCTATTACCAAGAACCCTAATTCAGTCCCCACACTGGAAAGCCCAAAACCATGTGTAACTTTTACTTCAGGGGGAGTCCATTGCTTCTGGTCTTCGTGGACATTCCATTCACATATACATACCCACAAACATAAACATAACTTTAAATAATAAAAAATAAATACATTTTGTATAATGTGCATGGTAAAGGATAGATAATAACCTCTTCTAGTAGATTAAAAGATAAAGCCTAAACTTTGTCCCGTCCCAAAAGAATCCTGACATGAAGTCCTTCACAAAGGTCCATTGCATATGGACTTCTATACAATTAGAATCCTGAGTCAGAGATGAAGGCCAAAGGACTTTGTTGTTGAAGACTGGTATGATGTATGTGAAGCAACATAGCAAATTCAATGTCTCCCTTATACCTGGAGAGAAGGATGGTTTTTTATAAATCTACCAAAATGGCAGCACATAAGAACAAGCATGTATTATCTCGGGGCCCAAGATCTGGAGCCAAACTCCTTCAGACTGAATTCTTGCCTCCAAGGACACCCTTTCTCGGTGCTTTGTGAACCCTTGGACAACTTTCCTAAGCTTCTTTTGCCTTGCCTGTCACACTTGTACAATGAGGGTGAGGGAATGGTTAATAGAAGCTTGCTTTAGAGGGTTGGTTCATGTGGAAGGTCTTAGAATCACACCTGACCAATAATGAATGTTATTCAATTTAATGTTACATTTGATTGATGTAAACTTATATAATTATGTAATCTTATTATATATTATACATATAAGTATATATTTTATATATTGTATAATTATAATTAATATAAATTAACAAATGTGAATTAATGTTAAATAATTTAATGAATGTTACTTTTTATTAATATAATTAAGCATCACTGTTTTAGGGTTCTTTAGCGTGTCCCTGGTAAGAAACCATTGCCACAAGAATCTTCTGCTCAGCCCTGGAATACAATAAGAAAACAGAAGCAGCATCCTGAAAATTGAGCTGCATCTTTCAGATGTAGACTGGTACCCACAAAGTTAAAGTGAATCTGTTCAGAATGGTCCTTCCCATTGTAGTCCTTAGATACATATTTAAAAGCACCTCAGAACCATCTCCTCCACTATCCCTTCCCCTGGCCATCTGCTTTTCTTGTTCCTGGGCCTCAGCCTCCTCACCAGATACCATTTTCCTCCAGCTCAGCATCTGAGAATCAAAGGTCTTCTGGCTTAGGGTATGTTCAGTCTCCTTATTAGGTCTAGCAGCCAGGCCCCTGTGCAGGCCAGCTCCATGGATTCATTAGTTTGCCAAAGGTCATATGACTCCCTGGTAGATGAATACATATTTGAACTTTGGAAGTTTGATGATGGCCAGCGCTCTCTAAGACAACACTTGGAAGCCCCATAATCTTGCCAAGATCACAGATATACTCTCCTAATAATTGAACTAACTGGCCAAAACTCAGCTAAAACCCAAAAGCCCATATATTCCCATACTCTTAATATGGACAAAAATTGTGATTACTCAATATTTGGCTATAGTTCTTGCTTAGAAATATGTGCATTACATATCATAGAATATTTTGAATAACTCAATCATTTAAAAATACACGTCAATCTTATTTGAGAGACTGGAACATACTAACAGTTCTTATCACCCTGGATCACACATTCATATGACAGGACATACTTAGATCTATGCCTTATATTATTTAATTGATAAGATCAAGGTTTAGATCTAGGACAATGGCTCAGTGGGATGATACTTTTTTTTTCTCTGCAAGCATGTGGACCTGAGTTCTAATCCATAGCATCCATGTAAAAAGCCAAGCAAGGTTGTACATCCATTCCTGTAACCTGAGATTTAAGAGGTGGAGACAAGAGCTATCTGCCAGCCAACCTAGCCAAAAGTGGAGAACTTCCGATTTCATGACAAACTCTGTTTCAAGGCAATGAAGTAGAGAGTAATAGAGGAAGACCCTAGAAGTACCACTCTGGCCTCTATATAGGTGCAAGGGGTTCGTACACTCATCAGCAATACTCTCATGTACAGATAACACACACACACACACACACACACACACACACACACAATTAAGACAACCAGAATGAAGCAAAGCAATAAGAAGGCAATGTGTGTGTAGTCTACAGTGCGCCAGTGAGCACAGACTACCTGAACTCAACCGTACTCATCTACCAGGCAACTCATGAACTTCAGGAAGCTAATTAAACCACCAAGCCTACTCTGTCGTCTGGAAAATAATGTTAATAATAACATCTGTCCCCTGGAGTTGTTTTAGGAAATGAAAGGCTTGTGCATGACATTTTTAGAACATTACTCCATACGATTACTAATGATTATAATCATTAGCTGTTAGTTTACTTAGTAGTAGTAGTGGTGGTAGTCACGTCTACCATGTTCTTCCATAGTCTGAGAACTCAAAGTGGTCACGAAAGCTGAAAACACTAAATGGCTTTAATCTTTAAGATACAATTCTACACTACTTATAATAAAGAAAGTAAATTATAGGGTAGTCAGTGTTTTCAATACAATTTGTCTTCTTGATAAAAGATAAAAAGGAAAGATTTTCAGATATGTCACTGTGCTCCGATGTTCAGTAAGAACATGTTTGGGGAGGCAGCACAGTGGATAAAGTGGTTGTTGTTCAAATGGGAGGACTGCAGTTCAGATTCCCACACCCACAGGAAAGCTGTTAAGGCATGGCAGCCTGTAATCCCAGCAAGTCAGAGGCAGCCTGTAATCCCAGCAAGTGTCAGAGGCAGCCTGTAATCCCAGCAAGTGTCAGAGGCAGCCTGTAATCCCAGCAAGTCAGAGGCAGCCTGTAATCCCAGCAAGTGTCAGAGGCAGCCTGTAACCCCAGCAAGTGTCAGAGGCAGCCTGTAACCCCAGCACGTCAGAGGCAGCCTGTAACCCCAGCATGTCAGAGGCAGCCTGTAATCCCAGCAAGTGTCAGAGGCAGCCTGTAATCCCAGCAAGTCAGAGGCAGCCTGTAATCCCAGCAAGTGTCAGAGGCAGCCTGTAACCCCAGCAAGTGTCAGAGGCAGCCTGTAACCCCAGCACGTCAGAGGCAGCCTGTAACCCCAGCACGTCAGAGGCAGCCTGTAATCTCAGCAAGTGTCAGAGGCAGCCTGTAATCCCCGCAAGTCAGAGGCAGCCTGTAACCCCAGCACGTCAGAGGCAGCCTGTAATCTCAGCAAGTGTCAGAGGCAGCCTGTAATCCCCGCAAGTCAGAGGCAGCCTGTAACCCCAGCACGTCAGAGACAGCCTGTAACCCCAGCACGTCAGAGGCAAGCTGGCTAGCTGGATATTGAGCTCTAGGTTCACAGAGTTACCTTGCCTAGTAAATAAAGTCCAGAGCAATTAAGAAAGGCACCAAATATCAATGCCTAGCTTCCACACACGCATACACATATATTCATATGCATATGTACACATGTGTGCTCACACACATCCAAACTCACACACAGATATACACGCAGAAAGAGAGACTACACAGTGTCCTTTCATAATTTTAACAGTCCATGATGAAGGATTTTCATAATTTATGATCAACACTAACCCAGAATCCAGAGATACTGGCATGAATTAGCACTTGGCAAAGCCACCGATACTGTCTTATTCCCATACAAACTTACATATGTGAGAGGTTACTTACCATCCCAGGACATAGTTGAGATCAATTATAACATTAAAATGATAAGAACCAAGTCATTAAAGAACATGAGATAAATATATTTGAAATATATTTAACAGATGTATCATTTTTATGGTGTCTTTTTGTTTTGGTTTTGGTTTATTTTGTTTTGTTTTTTCACACAGGGTTTCCTCTGTGCAGTCTTGGCTGTCTTGGAACTTGCTCTGTAGATCAGGCTGGCCTCAAACTTCACCTACTTCTGCCTCCCAGTGCTGGGATTAAAGGCATGTACCACCACTGCTCTGCCTTTGTGTTGTCTTAAAATATCACACTAGAAACTAGTAAACTAGACACATACTGACATGATGACAAACTAAAAAATAATCATGATGATGATGATGATGAGTAATTGCTAGTTCTCAGGACCAATAACATTTAGGTGGATATGGGACAGATATAGTCATTAACAAGAATGCACTAAGACATTTCTTCCTCTTGGTACAAAACTAGCTGAAGAAGTCAGGCATGGTGATGTATTCTGCAAGCAGACCCAAGGAAAATCATGAGTTCACGACTTACCTTGCTTACATGAGATCCTGTCTCAAACAACAAACTAGCTACAAGTTACTATACAATATTACATTAGGTCCCTGGCTCTGACTAGATGATAGGTCCATCTATACATGAGCTCATCACTGTGGCCACAGGATCTGTCCTCTGATTGGCTTGAAATGAGCCTGAGTTGGAGCCCTTCTTGATGGAGACAAAAACTATGAATCTTGAGCCACATATGGTGGCTCGCTCCATAGGCCAGCTTGTCTCCATAGTAAGTTCTAAGACAGCCAGGGTTAAAAAACAAAACCTCAACAAGTAATTCCAATTAAGATTAACTACATGAACTGTTTTTTCTCCTAGGTGTCTAATGTCCACCTTCATGGTATATGATATACACACTTTACTGGTCCTCAGTCACATGGAAAATATTTATGTAGGTGAAACAGAGAAGATGGTATTTGTTTGTGGTTAGATAAAAATCATGAAAACTTAATAAATCTATTTATATTTAAATTTTCATCTGTAACTAAAAGCATTCTTCTATTTGTTGAATGGCCTTCTCATTCTAACTATATCCAAAGACCTGAGAAATAATTCTAAATTAGAACATGGCCAGGGGACTTGCCAGTTTGACTTTGACTTGCATGTTTAAAATAAAATAAAGACTCAATAAAAGAAAATAAAGACTCAAGAAAGTGTCCTAGAGGGAAAGGAAGGCCACAAAATCTGCCAGCCTGTTTGGCTGCACCTTGTGAAGACTTATGGCCAAGAATCCTCAGGATGTTTTGTGACTTGACATCCACAGAGAATACCCAGGAAGGTGAAGGAACAGCCTGTGGTATCTTGTCCTAGCAGGTATCAGTATGACAATCCTTGAGAATGGTGTGTGTGAAAGGGAGCTTTACCACCATGCTACCATCAAGCCCAGAAGTAAACCTTCCCATCTGCACAAAGCTAAAGCCTAAGGTAGGTTACATGGGTTTCGTTTGCATGTTCACGTCTTCTGGTACCCTTCCCTTTGCTTTCTCTTCTTGTCAGTTTTCTTTTGCGTTGCTGTATCACTAGCTCTCTCTATTGTATTTTCTTTCCTCTTTCCCAGTTCTTGGCTGTTTTTCTGTCTTTTGTCTGTTGTATGTGTCTGTTCTAAAAAGCAGGCTCCAGGTTCTACTGTGCATCCTGAGATTGAAAACTAAAAGCCAGGTACCTATGAGCAGTGTGCCTGTGAGCATGGTCTCACCTCACACTTCCACCCCTGCTGGGAGTGGGAAGTCGTCTTTCTTCTTCTTGTGGGTTCTTCTTGAGGCAGCAGAGAGGGAAGAGTGAGGGTAAGACTTAGTCTTATGAGATATTTAGGGTTGCTGTATAATAAAAGTTTACTTATCTATGATACTATGCTACTGTAGCTGACCTGCCTTCTGTGATCCTCTGCCTTCTGTGCACTTAGCACCTCATCCCCAAAACAGCAAAGAATTAAGTAAATAGCCTTTGTACTATCTCAGCAGGAACTGCTGGGCCCTAACTTAGGCCTGCTAGTCTGAGGTTGCAGGAAGAAAAAAACACTTAGAGAAGTTATTATAGAGTTTATTACTAAGTGTAAAACGTTTTCTATGAAAGCTATCTAAGGGGAAAAGTGGAAAGGTTCTAAGTGGGGAAAAGGAAAAATTCTAATAAGGGAAAAGTTCTAAGCGAAAGAATTCTAGGCAGAGGAAAAGGAAAGGAAGGGACTAAGGACTACTACTACCACTTTTTGTCTTTGTCTTCAGTACTTTTACATCTTTCAGAGTACATGATCACATGTTACAAAGTTTATCACAAGTTCACACCAAAAATCAAATCATAAATTGAAATAGAAGTTTACAACAGAGAATGTTTACATGCATATCCATTAGGAGTAATTATCTGGCTAAACATCCATCACCTGTCTAGCTCCATAGGTTCACTGAAGGTTTAAAACTATAACTAAGAAATTAGTGAAGTTTTGTATAGATAAACCCAGGCAATATTTTATCTTCTGTCCTAACACCTATAATAAATCATGAGTTCCCTATTAGTGACCTTTGGTTAATTGTTTTACAACCTCTTAGAATGTGCTCTGAGCAGGAGAAAGTCTGGTTACTATCTAAGAGCAATTAACTGATGACACTTGTGAGACTGGCAGAGTTCTCATTGCAGTTTTGACTATCAGAAAAGAACCTAATAGCAGTCCCATTATAAAAGAGCTTAATAATCATTGATATAATTTTAGGAATTTTTTTTTCTGATTTTTCGAGACAGGGTTTCTCTGTATAGCCCTGGCTGTCCTGGAACTCACTCTGTAGACCAGGCTGGCCTCGAACTCAGAAATCCACCTGCCTCTGCCTCCCAAGTGCTGGGATTAAAGGCGTGCGCCACCACTGCCCAGCAATTTTAGGAATTTTTATAGGATCATCATTAAGACTTAAGAAGTCATCTATTTGTCTATATAGCATCGCTACAAGACAGTTCATCTTCGTGGATCTGCAGAGCTCTGCTCCAAAGGGGTGTGCTATTGCTTAGTGATTGTTACATATGTTTAATAGCAGAAATGTTTCCTAAAATAAATCCCTTACAGCCTTGCTGAATAAGGGCTCAATTGTCCCAGACTATATAATAATCCAAGGCAAGCCATTTCAGGATGTTAACCTGCTAATTATTAGCTTGTCCCATTATGGCTCCTGACACACCCCTCCACACCCATCCACCAAGCGGGTGCCCTCAAGAGCCAATGAGAGAAGAAGGCCTTCTGCTAGACTATGTGACCACCAACAAACATACCAACTAAGAAAAAAATATTTCCCTATTTATGTTTTTATACGTAGACAACTGGTTCATTTATATTAATCCACAGACTTTTTGTTTTGTTTTTTTTCCCAGTAGGAGAGAGAGAAATGTCCACATCTGACATTTCCAAGAATAACGCTTCCTATGACAAATTTCGGTTGGAAACAGCCAGGCTTAGGAGGCTTAGCCAGGCTAAGCCACCTTGAAAAACAAAGCTTCACAAGTGTGCCTGAACTAACTCCTCAAAGTTCTATTCAAGAAAAGGTAGAGGAATAATGCAGCAGCAAGAAGAGATCAGAGACTGTCAGGACCCAGCCTGCTATGTTGAGGGGTTGGTCGAAGTCCACTGCAGCTGTAGGCAGTATAGGCATCCCTCTGTGTGTATTCTGAACTCCCCTAAAAAATAGCTGAGAACTTGAGACAGATCAGATGAATCCAACTGTCCCCCAAGGCTATTAGACTGGAAGTTAAACATTGCCAAAGACCAGCCTTGGCTTGGAGAAGAGTTCTGAGGAAGGGGTGTCTGGGAGCTTCGAAATGAACAACTCAAAGTCAAACCGTGGGTTCAACCTGGAGGCCTATGTTCTGCTAGAGACAGCTTTCCAGCCTGCCTTCTCTCTGTTCTGCTTTCATCCTCTATGATCTGCTTTCTCTTTTTCTGATCTGCTTCCTCTGGAGATCTCCAGACAGCTAGCTCGTTCTCTCTCTCTCTCTCTCTCTCTCTCTCTCTCTCTCTCTCTCTTTCTCTCTCTGTGAGTGTGTGTGTGTGTGTGTGTGTATGTGTGTGTGTGTGTGTTTTGCTTGAGACAGTTCTCCAGACAGTTTTCTCTTGCTATTCTAAAAAAATTCTCTGGATAGCTCATCTTCTGCAGATCATAAGCTCAGTCCTTCATTTTACATATCAATACAGTCATTTACTCCAGGTTTTCTTCAGATTATCCTATGAATAAGCATCTTATGACCCCAATCCCTTAACTCTTAGGAAACAGCAAGCACACATTTTCTTTTAGCATTGCAAAAGAATTCAGATATCTGCCTGCCTCTGTTAAGCACAAACAAAATGCTAGGAGGATGGAACCTATCTTGAAATTACTGTTTCTACCACATCTGGACCTAAATTAGCTCTGTCCCAGGCTGACATTGAACTCAGGAATCTACCTGCATTTGTATCTATCTGCCTGGCTTTGTATCTTTCTGACAAGGTGGCTCATAATGTAGTTACTTGTGTTCCTTTAGATTCATGAAGCAATTTATATAATTCATGTTGCATCTATATTTTTCCATAGTTGAGAAATTATATATTTTTGAAATCATGTTTTTAGAGCTCATTTTCACAGCCTTAAGGGCTGTCTCTATGGGCCCAGTGTTTACCATTTTGCTGAGACATTAGCTACACCTTCACCTCCTGGACTCATGTTGTCTGATTATCATGGAGTCATTAATGTTAACAGGGAGGACATTCTTTGAAGGAGTAATGTGAAAATACATACATTATTATACAAACAAGCCCTATGTCCTCAGCAGACATCCATGCTGGCAGAGGCCACATCCGCTGGCCCTGTCCCAGGGGCAGGAACCATGCCACTCTGTCCCCACCAAGGCCATGTTGGACCCAGCAAAACATCGGAATTTTCCACTGCTAGACAAACTTCCCTCCTAGACAAACATTAACTCATGTCAGAACTTTGAAGCAAACATTCCTTAGTGCCTTTTCCTTTAAATGACTGAAATTGACTGCCCCAAGCAGGTAGGACTGTTTGATTGACAGATGTTAGACTTTCCTCACATCCCAGCCTGTACTGACATAAAATCGGACTATCCTGAGGCCCAGCAGGATCAACTGCTGTCTTCAGGGCTCTGAGGATGGAAGTATCTTCAGGCTACTACTCTTGCTTCTGAAGCTTGGCCAGGCAGGGGCAACCAGCACTTCAGCACTTCAGCCAGAAACATTGGTTTGTGGGAACTGTGAGAGTTTGCAATCA
Source organism: Arvicanthis niloticus (assembly GCF_011762505.2). NCBI lineage: Eukaryota > Metazoa > Chordata > Mammalia > Rodentia > Muridae > Arvicanthis > Arvicanthis niloticus. The sequence continues at coordinate 49,899,142 of NC_047661.1, forward strand.
AGCATCTGCTTCCCTCGAATTTTCCAAATTATTGGTAAATCTCTTGGTTGGTCAGAGAAACTGATCTAACTGCAGAAGTCTGAAGACTTCGGAGTAGCTCTAGGTAGCCTAAAGATACTTCTCTACAGTCCTGCAGAGCAGCCCATGACCCACTGGCTAGGTAAGTAGCATATGCCTCTCTCTTACCTAGGAGCAGTGGACCACCCATCTGCCCACTCCTTCCTTGGCATTGTAGACCAAGCCCCAGTAAAGCATCGCCCCAGGATGTTATTGCCTATCTGCAGCCTTGTGTTGTGAAGCCTGGGCTAAGCTGGGTAAGACAAAGAACAGACAATTCCTTGGGCTGCCAACCTCAAGTATATTCATCAATATCAACCAGCAGGCAGCCCCAGGGAACAGCAGGGAGTCCAGACTGCAGAGACTGGGAAGGGCTGCGGGAGGGCTGTGAAGGTGAAAGGCTCTGAGGAGGCCAGGCTGCAGAAAAGCTTCATGCTGACAAAATAAAATAAAACAAAATAAAATAAAATTCCAGAAAGCCTCTAAGAGTTGTTGGTTCTGCTTTCCAAAGACTTGTAACACTCAGCACTGAGGTGCAGATGCCACAATTCTACACTGCTCTGACAGCTATTGGGTGCTGCTGGGCAATTGCATTTAAAACACAGAGGTAGAACACTGAGAGGGAAAAGTGGTGGTGCGTGCTCTCACAGTGCACAGAGCCCACGTGATAAGATTAGAACCATTAGAACCATGAGGAGATTTGGCAAGTGGGAGATGTTGTTAGTTTACAGGGCTATCTTAAACCAACCCAGACAAGACATCTCAAACAACTGACTTTTTTGTTGTGTCTGCAGAAGCTGGAAGGCCCAAATTGGGGTTCTAGCATGCCCAAGTTCTAGCTGAGCCCACACTGTGGCTTTTCAGTGTGCATTTTACAGTCTACTCACATGAGAGTGAGCAAGCATCCCTGTGTTCCTTCTTACCAGAGCCCTGTCTTATCACCAGGACCACCCTCAGGGTATCATCTAAATTTCCTTATCTCCAAACCTTTGTCTTCAAATATCACCTGTTTTTGGAAGCTTGAGTTTTAAAGGTTTGCGGGGGGAAGGTGGTCAGGGAAGGTGTTCAGGGAAGAGGCTGGTGGTGACTTTGGAGATAGCAGCTGTGGAAGAGTTGAGGGGACAGAGCAGTACCTAGGGTAGGGAGTGAGCAGGAACACCCTTTTCTATCTGGATCTGTATTTCCTGAACTAAAAGTACAAGCTTAGCTGATCTTGTAGCATGACAGTTTGGGAGACATGTCTGAACTTTCCCTGGCACCTTCCCAACTAACGGTTACAGTAAACCTCGCATCCCTCTGTATTCTGCCTTCAGATCCTTCAGAACAGCTTTCTTCTAAACTTCACCACTGTTCAAGACAAAGTCCCAATGAACCACACTATCACTTACAGAACAACTAATCCTGGCCCTTGAAATTGGGGAGACCAAAGCTAAGAAAAAAGCCCACAAGACTATAAATAGGATCATGGATCTAAAGTCTCAGAATGCTTCGGGAGGGATATAATGGGAGTTATTCACGCAAAAACTTTCAGGAGCGGAGTGGCTACAGTAGATGAACAAGCTGGCTGCAAATGGGCTATAGAGAGTGGTGGTGGTGTTAAACTGAGGAGTATCCCCAGGTCTCTAAATAGGATGGCCTCTAATCTGTTCCAGCCAACTGTTGGCATGGAGGATTACAGGCCAGAATTGCAAACTCTTGCTATGTCCCAAGAGAAGCCATAACTACATATCACTATATGCAATTGACCAATTTTTAATGTTGGTGACTAATTTGAATTAATTGCAGGGATCAACAAGACACACTGTCTGTGAGACCTGTGGACCACATGAGAATTAGAGGTTGTCTCTAGTGGTCCCTGCCTTGGATATTGCAAGAGTCAGGGGTAGGTGAAGAAATACTCCACAACTATATAATAGATGGTAAAATTAGAAATGTTATTAAAATGTAGGCATTATGAAAGTACAAATAAAAATAAGCTTCTCTTAAAATCTTACAGGATGCACTGAAAACCAGTTAAATTTAAGGTTCAGGGAAGCAGCCTGGATGTCTGGAACAGCTCTGAGTTGTCTGTTGCCTGAATGTGTCCCTGAAACAGGTGTTGCAACCATTTGGTGATGTGAGCCTTTAAAAGAACCTATGGCTGGCGCATAGCTAAGTGGTAGAGTACTCAATTATGAGAGTAGAGCCCTGCGTTACACTGAAAACCAGGAAGAGGTGCTGCCTAGTGAAGGTGGCAAGGCATCAACTTCAAAGGGGTTTCATAGAGTAAGCTTCTTCTTGAGAGAATGAATTGGCTCAAATAATGGCTCTTGGGTCTCTTCCTCTCCACTTACTGCACTCTACTGTGACATCATCTGTCATGAGATGTCCACCAAATGTTTAACCAATGGGATTGCCAAATCTTGGAGGCTCCAAACATGTGAGCTACGTAAACTTTTTTTCTTTATAAGATGTTCACTTCATGGTTTTGTTGTTGTTGTTGTTGTTACAGCAATGGAAAAACAGATTAATCCACTTAGGATGGAACCACTCCGATTGATTCAGGATGGTGCTAGAAGCCAAAGGCTGTGAATGCAAGTGGGTGGCAGGAAACTCAGGACAGATGCTATTTGCTTGACTGCTTACACTTTCTATTTCCTCTTGCGTCCAACAAAGGGGGTCAGCCTGGGATGTTCCCTCATCCTCAGATTCTGCAATGTGTACTTACTGGTGGTCTGAACTGAATTCATTTCTGCTCCCTTGGTGAGACAGTTTGTTTTGTTCTGTTTTGCTCTGTTCAGTGGGGGCAAGCAGCACCTCTTAGACATGATGAAAAGTGGCCATGCTGCAGCCTGAGAGTCAGCATGCTGAAAAGACATCTTGGTGGGAAACCAGGGTGAGAAATTGATCTATACAATCAGAGTCTTAACTGGGGTTATTATTGTGATGAAACACCATGACCAAAAGCAACTTAGGGAGGAAATGGTTTATTTCACTTGCAGTTCTGTATAACAACAGTTCATCAAAAGCATCGAGGATAAGAACTCAAGCAGGGCTGGAGTCTGGCAGCTGGAGCTGATGCAGAGGCTATGGAGATGTTCTGCTTGCTCTTGCTCTTCATGGCTTGCTCAGCCTGCTTTCTTATGGAACCCAGGACCACCTGCCCAGGGATGGCACCACCCACAATGGGCTGGACCCTCATTATTAATCATTAATTAAGAAAATGTCCTGTATTAGATCTTATGGAGGCATTTTCTCAATTAAGGTTCCTTCCTTTCAGATGACTCTAACTTGCATCAGGTTGACATAAAACTAGCCAGGACAATCGGTGAGCGTATTTTGACAAAAGGAAAAGATAAGGCTAAAGGGATAAGCTGATGTTTTCCCCATCTCCTCCCTGGAAAAATCCGGAAAGACAACTTAGCAAGCATTAAATTACATCCACTTCTTCAATATTTCAGTCAACAAGCATCCTCTGATGCCTGGACAGCATGTGCTTGGCCGTTCAAGGATGAGGTAGTGTGGAGAAGAGCAGACATGTTCATTTTCTCCCAGGACAGACATTTTATTAAGAAAAATGAGCAAAATAAACTAAGCTTGAAAGTATTTTTTAGTAAGTGGTTAAGAAAAAAATAAAATTGCATGATACTGTGAGAAAAAAAATAAATGAATTGAAGACTGGGAGATAGAACTTAGTGGAACGTGTGTGTCTAGCTTGAGGGTTTATTTCCTAGCAGCACATACACAAAACACATACATACACACACACACCACACACTCACACATACATACACAGCACACAATGCAACACATACACACCACAATACACATAACACACACATGCACATATACACATACAAAACACATACATACAACACACACTCACACATACACATACAATATACACACATAGCACACACATGCATATACACACACACAGCACACTCATAACGCACACATCTAACACACACGTGCACATACACACATGCACACACAGACATACATGCACAACATACATTATCATTGTATTGGATTACACATGGATAACACACCATTGGAAAGGGGAGAAAAAGCACACTGTAGACCAGTGATTCTACCCTAAGAAGTTGGGATTCTATTTCAAGGACAGCAGAGAGCTCTCAGAGTGAGCTAGAGAGCTTTGGTTGAAGACTGGTGTGATCTGTTTGTTTCAAAGATCCCTTTGGTTTCTGGTAGACATTTAGGGGCAGGAGAAAGATAAGCAGGAGGCACTTACAGTTATGCAGGCCAGACAGGATGGATATGAGAGAAGTGAATGAGCTCAGGAGACCTGTCAAAGAACACCCTGACAGATTAGATGCAGGTTATTCGTGGAAGCAAGACATGGAAGATGACGCTCACATTCTTATTGATTTGACTTTTATTATAATTTCTTAAAAGAGCCAGGCGTAGCGGTGCATACCTTTAATCCTAGCGCTTGGGAGGCAGAGGCAGGCAGATCTCTGTGAGCTTTAGGCTAGCGTGGTCTACAGTGCAAGTTCGGTACAGTCATGGATCTGTTACATGGAGAAACAACAACAACAAATAAAACTTACATGTACGTGACATATTTACTCCAAACCCTCTCTTACCCCCTTCCCATCCCTGTCAACACTTCAGATGCCTCCATTCCTTGCCCAGATTCACAACGCTGGAGCTTTGGATTGATTTACTTTAACCAGGTCCAGCTGTGCAGCAACTGGCTTGGCACTATCGATTGGAGCCTGACGGCGACAGCACGCACACACTTCTGACCCGAGACACTGGTATTTTTATCATTTGCTTACATGATAAAGGCTAAAGCAGTGGGTCCAAAGATGGAAAGAAATACTTATGGTAGTTAGCAGTGAGGAAACCTATGAAATGCCGGCCTAGGGCAGTCCTGAACACAGTGCGCATGTCAGTGTCATCCTGAACACAGTGCGCATGTCAGTGTCAGATCTGCACTGCTTTGCCTGAAACACATCAATAACATCTCAGTGCTGCTGAGATAAAACACAAATAACCTGGTGTGGAAGTCAAAGCGCTCCCTGGTTTGGGGCCCACTTAGATTCCCCAGCCTAATCTGTTTCCTACACGAACTCAACCCTCCTTCCATAATCAGAATTTGTCAACTTTTTTATTCTGTAATTGACTTTCCTTAAGTATACTTTTCTTTAATCACATCATTAGAGTTTTAAATACATTTCTTCCTCTACAGTGTCTTTCCTTCTCCATCTACCTGCTGAACTTGGCTCAACTCAGTGGGAAGGGGATACTTCTTTTTTGAAGCCTGTTTATCTACCTGCCTTTCTTCTTTCTTTCTTTCCTCCATCCCTACTTCCCTCGCTCACTCCAGGCACAGTGAGATGTGCTGTCTGATTGAGGCAGGAGACTATTAATTTGAAACAGAGCATGATGCCTAGGTTCAGAGTCTTACCAATCAGTGAATAGCTGGGAGGTTTTCAAGGTCAGGACTATTCCTCAATCCCTATGCTCACGGTGTCTTCAGCCATACAGCCTTCCCAGCAAGTTCTGGAGGGCAACAAAGAGCGGGAGAAGTAGCATTTGAGGGAGAACTATGGAACCCCACTCCCCAACAACTCAAGAAGAGGTAGTTCATATCTCTCTGTTCCTGGACATTTTCTTTGGCAGCCAATAATGGCTTACACACTCCATTACGGAGTCATTCCTTTTACCCCACCCCTTTACATATGTAGACATTTTAAGACGTTTCTACAGCAGTAGATAGAAAACCTCAACTTATGAAGAATGGATGCCACACCTAAGGTACAGGACACAGCAGTGATAGCATTCAGAGAGAAAGCGCAGATAGGAAGGCTAAACTCTGAGATGAATGGAAGTCGGCAATGTTCATTAACCTGAGCTGTGATTGCTAAGTTATGCATCTGACTGGGCTGGTCTAAGGAAACTCAACAGGGCCCATTGACATGCTGTTCTGGGAAAAGGAAGACAGAGACTCCTCACTTAAGCTGGCCCCAGGAGGCTCACTTTCTGTATCAGACACCAGAGGGAACCAAAGGCAGGCCTTAAGGAAGAAGTCTGAGAACATGGATGTTTCACAGAAGAGAGTAAACACAGCACCCCCACCCCTGTTTTCTTTTGGTGCCTGAGCAAGATTTGAACAGCAACTCCTAAACCTGGGCTATTTCACCAGAGAAAGCGTTACATCATTACTTTCACAAACCACCCTGATAAGTCTCATTCTTTGGAGCCAGTGGTTTAAAAACCCCAGAAGGCTCAGTGGAATGGTGAAGTATCTGAAGGCTGTCCTGTGAGCAGGCACCTGAGAGCTTGTTGTTCCTGAAGTCCTGGAGCCACACTTATTGTGAAAACCAAAATGGGGAAGAAAGTACCCGCTCAGGTCAGGTGGGAGAAAACTGGTTACTTCACAAAGAGGGAAACTAAAGATCCCACAAATGTGAACTGAGGGTCTGTGAGTGGAGTCGGGAGAGTGAATTTCCTCTTGTTGCTCAGGAACGAGGGCTTCATGAGGCAAGTCTCTGGATGGACAGAACCACTGCAATGGTTCCTGGCCACAACAGGCTCTAAACTATGCCCAGTCTTCACAGGGGCTTCAGAGAGAAAAGAGGAGTTGATATTTGGAAGCTCACACTAGTCCTGTCTACCTTTGAAGCCACCTCCACTCCCCCTCTACACACACACACACACACACTCATCCTTCTGGGGTAATAAATCTCTTTTGGTGTCTGGGTATGTCCTGTACCTGGGGTGGGAGCATCCTCCCTTACTGAGAGACTGAGCACTCCTGAGGCTTTTCATAGATAACAAGCCTTCTCTCCCTAGCTCCATTTCCTAAGAGCCCATTCTGTTCCCACACACAGGCTTTGCAGGATGACTGCTGCCCTGAGATCCTGGTTTTGTTCTGCCTTGGCTGAGTTGTGGCCATACATTCGGTTTCATGTTTTACAGCCTGTTAGTAAATCCCAGTCCACGCCCCAGATCCTCTCTGGTACCACAGCTCAGCTCCAGGAAGGAGACATCTTCTCTTTGGAAGATACCCACCAGTCAGACAGAATACTAATTAAGATCGGAAGGACCTAACCATCTTTTAAAACTCAGAATACTAAAAAACCAACCCTAGCTCAGCGTGGTAACGTATGCCCATAGTTTTATCTACTTGGGTCACGGAGGGGGAACCCTCGGAGCCCATGGGTTTCAGACCAGTCTAGGTGCTAAGGTTTGAACCTTCATGGACTCAGACTGTGAAGCTTTCCTTCAGCTTTTGGTGTGACTTGGGGAGGCTGTGAGACTTTCTCGAGTTGTGGCCTTACCAGAAGAATTAGCTCCCTACCATAGACTACGAAGATTGTACCCACACCCTGGTTTCTGTCACACTCCCTGCTTCTTAGTGTGCCGCTTGCCTCAACAGCCATGACAGAGCTGCACCATCATGCCTTCCCTGCCACAACACACTGACATAGACCTTCAGAAAATGCATACACCAAATCTTTCCTCCCAGAAGTTGCTTCTGTCAGAAGAGGGTAAAACTATATCTAACAACAAACACAGACTCGCCTAAGCAGAAGAAACCCAAGAATGAAGAATATCGTCCTATCCCAGGGCCTAGAACAGTTTGGTGCAAAATAAATACACAGTAATGTTGAGTGCATGAATTGTTTGTTGTCCATACATGTACTACAATTGAACACATGACTTAAGTACAAATCTGATGACCTTCTCAGAACTTTTAATGGCAGGTATGCGTTATACATTTCTAAACGGTGATGATTTGCTCAGCACATGCCCAAAGGATCCCTCTTATTTCTCACTGGATACCAACTAACATAGTATAAAACATGATCATCTAGAACTAGTTACGAGACCTGGTGGTGGCCTGGTTCCATTTTTCCTACCAATATAATTTATTCACTTATGATTTAGCTAGTCATCATTTGGCCAAAGCTAATTGAAATTATCATTGTAAACACATTTATTTTATATAACTTATGAAAGACCCTTAATTATACATTCAGCATTTCATAGAGTTCCCCCAAAACACAAGGAGGGAGGATGCTGGTCTTGGTCTTGGGGAGGATGTTGGCCTTGGGGAGGATGCTGGCCTTGGATGCATTAGAGAGCCTGACTTATTGGCAGATTCCAAATGACATCAATTTAGGAAGATTTGTTGTGTCCCTTTTGCCCCAAATACCTGATTCAAAAAAGAGTAGGTACACAGAAATTTTAGTATGTGACATTTTCATGTAGCAGCGTTACTGCGAGGGACAGCTATCTCAGAAGGTCAAGAGAAAGAGATGATATTTGCTATGTTTGCTCCTTGGTGTCCAACGCATCCCTTGAGATTCTTGCCAACTCAAGAAAATATGATAGATTCAAAAGGACCTCAAGCTGGTTGTGGTGAATCCTTTGTCCCATATGTATGCAAACTCATTTAAAATATTTTTACATTTACTTATTTTCTTGTGTGTAGGAGGGGCAGTGGCGGAGAATGTGCCACAGTGTATGAACAATCTACAGGACTCAGCTCTCCTTCCATCATGTGGGTTCAGGACCAAGGCCAAGTCATTAGGCCTGGCGGCAAACACCTTTACCACTGAGCCTTGTCACTGGCCCTGCGTGCTCATTTATAAGGGTGCCACATCTACCCACAAACCCCTTATCAGGAAGAGAAAAGAACTCTAAGCTAACACCTAGACATGGCAGCACACCTGTAACCAGCACTTGGGAGGCAGAGATGGGACCGCCAGAAGTTCAAGGTCACCCTTGTGTATATATTGAGTTTAAGGCCAGCCTAAGCTACATATGATACTGTCTCGAGAAAAAAGTAACTAAAAGAAAATAATTAAGTTGAACTAAACTTGCTCGTTGCTATGTCCCTCTCTCTTACCGACAAGTAGAGTCGATTTTATCCTTACACTACATATAATCCTGATAAATGTAAGTGCTTGTTTAAAAGCTTAAGAACAAACTTAAAAACCTAATTATTAACAAAATCCAGCAGCCTGTGACTCTTCAGCCTGCTGAACAAACACCATTGTGACGATTCACTAGCCTGCTTGTGCTGGGGCCTCTTTGGTCTGCCTTGGGAAGGACAGGTGGGGAGGTGATCTGTCCAGAGCCCTTGGGTTTCTCACAGGGATTATTTTCTGACTTCAAATCTGACAGAAGAACCCTAGCTTCAGGTCATGTTTGCCAAGCACAGCCCCATCTTGTACCAACCTTGTCCCTTGTGTACTAAGTTTGGGGCAAGCTTTCCGTTAGGTGAGTTGAAAGCTGATATGTGTGCCCCTCCCCTTTTGTTCCGTGTGTGATGACTATACCTTTCAAAACTAGAATTTAGGACACTGACATCTAAATGCAGATCATTTAGTGGCGTACTTAAACTATTTGACTGAAGCAAAATTCATGTGAAGAAAGATTTTTGCTGTGTTTAAATTTATAAATAATTAGCTGTGTGATTTGTAAATATTATAGATTAAAATTTTCCTTAAAAATGTGCTCTGTGGCAACATACATTTATGTTCTAGCCCATGTATTTCTCGGTAGACATGCTTGCTTACTGAATTGGTTTTATTTCTCTGTGCTCCTGGGATATTTTTTTGCATACAAAATTTTGTTCAAGCTGTTTGGTTTCTATGGCAGTAGGGGAAAAATGAAACCTATTTTCTCTATGAAAAAAGCAAGCCTGGCCCACTTCTCTGCCTATGAGAATGTGCAATTCTCTCTCCTGGCCAAGTCTAACAGGTTGTTTGTTGGGCTCAGAAGCCTTTTATAGCCTGGAGGTCTGGCCGGCACTGGGCTCATTTGTAAAAATAAAGAACATGGGCTGGCATCCATCTTAAAGGGGTAAACAACAAAGACAGTGCTTTGAGATGGACTCTAAAATGAACGTCTTGTGACTAGTGGGGCGCACTGTGGTGAGGGTGAGGGGGAGACTCCTCAGAAACTCCTGAATCCCAGTTTTGCCCAGACCTTTAAGTGACAGGCAGTTTCAACAGGATGGGGAGGGATTCCACCTGTCCTGTTCTGCTTCTGGTCCAAAAACTCTGCCCACCTGATTACCTGAGCGAGAATGGTAAAGTAAAACATATCAGCCGAGAATAAGCGTGTCTGAAGTTGACTACCTTAACACACACATTTGGTCAGTGTCTGATCCCTCAAGTCTGGGAACATTCTACTGCCTTGATGAGTGCAGCATCATCAGGAATTCCTATAGATAAATACATATAGTTATATATAAGATACATGTTATTTCATAGATGCCGGAGTACTTTTGCATAGTTATAAAGTCAGGTCTTCCATTTTCTACTTTTCTTGTGCTTCTGTGGTTCCCTTGACATCTTTCCATTGACGGACTAACCAAAGAATCTAACTCATTTTCTACCAAGACAATGTCAGTGGGGAGGAAACAGTACCAGGAACAACTCTTAAAACAGATTAAGCCAAATCTAGCTTCAATAGTACTTCCTAAGATTAAACCATACAGCAAATGACAACCTGCCCCACAGCAAACAGTACTTGTGAGTGAGGCCACATATGCGGACATGCCCACTATTACAGCTCCCCACCCACACACCTACTCCATTAACCCTTAGCTCTGGTTCTTCCTCCTCAAGCTCAAGGCCAATCTCCTTTGGGTCAACAAATAGATAAGGATCTTCAATGGGCTGATTTGCCTGATCTGTATTTTTTAAACAGAGGGCTCATGCAGGTCCAGCTTGGCCTCGAATTTCCTATGTACCGAAGGCTGTCCTTGAACTTCTGATCCTCCTGCCCTTAACATCCAAGCACTGGCTTCACAGACACGTACTACCATGACGAGTTTTTAATATTCTAATATTTTTATGATAAAGAAGCCCCTGTCAGCCTCTTGTCATCTAGAGCCAGCCTGGGCATGAGCTCCTCAGGACAGTGCTCTCTGTGACTGGGCCTGTTGTGTTCTTCACGGAGAAAGTCACTGCTCACAGTCTTTTTTCTCTAGCCCAGGAAGTGTGTCAGAGGCAGGAATCAGGTCACACTCTTACTTTGAGCTCTAGCCATGACTACAGTCATGGAATCTGCACTCAGACAAGCTTGGTAGCTTGGATTTTACCATGAAACCTGGATCAGACACTGAAGATTGAAAGAGGAATGAGTCAATGCCCTTACCTTCAAGGAACTCACAGCTGCCAATGCCAGTAAACCAGAGGTGCATTACATATGCCTGGAAACAAACTTCCTCTTTGTTAGAACCCTTGTGTAGGCATCAAGGGGGCTGTGGGGTAGGGTGGGGGGCACACCATAGCGTTCCTCCCTCTGAGACTCCCCACACCTCCCCCCCACACACACATACTCTTTCATTTCTGCTATCAGCTTTAGTTAAGGTGTATGTTCCTCTTGTCCTCATTTGCACGATTAGATTTTATTCTGCATTATTAAAGGCATTTTCTTTGGTATTGGGAGGAAGCAATTTTTGTAGATCGGGCGAAGATGCCATTAGATTTTTCATTCATTTGCCTTTAGTGGTGTGCCAGTTCCATCCAGTGAGGATACAACAGCTGTACCTGACTGCCACTGAAGTCATCAGCTGAGCTGTATAACACAGTGGAAAAGGCCCATGTCGCCATATTAAAGCTGTCATTCGAGACCAGCTGTTCTTAAGCCCAGTCTCTTTCTCTGTGATGAAAGGCTCTGTGAAGAACAGCTAAATTTAAGAGAGAGAGAGAGAGAGAGAGAGAGAGAGAGAGAGAGAGAGAGAGAGAGTCAACCATTCAGTCTTTTCTTACATGTACCCACCTTGTTCTTCAGACCAAGTGAACACCCCCCACTCGTGCTTCTCTCCACTGTGTAGACTCTCCTCAACCTCTTATTTTCTTACCTATTCGACTCACAGGAAGAGTCAACTTCAGCCCCTCCTTTCCCATAGGGCCCGTTTGGAAGGTGTCCAGAACTCAGATCTATTTGTTGCATAAATGAATAGATACAGAAGGATATCATTCACAAGCCCATGAGTTGTGTTGGATTATCATTGGTGGTTAATATATGTATGGATGATATTTGAGCCCTCATGGCCAGTTCTTGCTAGTCTGAGTCTGTCTTTTACGGTACTGGCAATAGACATAGAAAACGTGTTTGCTAAAAACCGCTCTCCAGGAGGGCTTTATCCAGCAACTGATGGAAACAGATGTAGAGACCCACAGCCAAGCATTAGCCAGAGCTGGAGGAATCCTTCAGAGGAGCAGGAGGCAGGATTGTAGGAGGCAGTGGGGTCAAGGACACCACAAGAAAAGCCACAGAATCAACTAATCCGTGCTCACAGGGCCTCGGTGCGACTGAACTAACAACCAGAGAGCCTGCATGGGACTCTGAATATATATATATTGCAGGTGTGTAGCTTGCTCTTCTGGTGGGACTCCTAACAGTGGGAGCAGGGGCTGCCTCTGAGTCTTTTGCCTGCTTTTGGAACCCTTTTCCTCCTACTGGGTTGCCCCGTCCAGCCTTAATACAAGGGGAGGTGCCTAGTCTTACTGCAAGTTGATATGGCATGTTTGGTTGACATCCCTGGGAGACATGCTCTTCTCTGAAAGGAAACACAGGAGTGGTGAGGGGAAGGGACTGGAAGTGGACAAGGGAAGGGAGACTGCAGTTGGGATATAATATATGAGAGAATAAAAGTTTTAAGACTGCTATTTTTCATTTACTTACACACACACACACACACACACACACACACACACTGGTCACAGATGATTAGTCAGGCAGATTCAATTCTTCTCTCAGTATTTCCTACTCAGGGACAAGTCTTGGGGACATCCCCAAGAAAATCCAAATAAAGGCATTCAGGGGAACTCGAACCCTGGCACCTTTGCTTACATGTCCTTCTGAAAGGCAGGGAGAGTTTTCCTTCCATGTTAATGAGAGGTTTCATTCCGATATGCAGCGAATGAAGGCAGGTATTGGGGAGAGGAACCGAGGAGGATCAACAAGAAGTCTGGATGTCTCAGATGTCTGTCGTCATCAGAGACATTGAGTATTCAGAGCCAAGAACGTGGACATAGACCCAGGCATGATGCACGAGGAAAGAATTCTGAAGTAAGGCAGTGTAATGGCCATGAGCCTCTGTAGCTGCTGGGAGCCTATCCACTGAACAGATGAGAAAACTGAGTCTCAGACTTGAGTGGCATGAAAGCCTGACTTCAAAGCTTGTTAACTTTATTTACACCATATTATGAGGTTTTTATACCAAAGCTTCTTTAAAAAAATTTTTTTTTAATTTAATGTCCATTAATGTTTTGTCTCCTGCGTATCCATGTGAGGGTGTCAGATCCCCTGGAACCAGAGTTACAGACAGAGTTGCTCTATAGGGCTGGGAACTGAACCCCAGTTCTCTGAATGAACATCTAGTTCTCTTAACTGCTGAGCCATCTCTCCAGCCCCATTTCTACTGATTCTTGAAGCTCATTCAAAAAAGAAAATCACATAAAGTATGACCCTAGCATTCTTTATAATCATAAATTGATTTTAAGGCCCATTTTTTTTCTTAAATGGTTCCAAATACATGTCAAAGTAATACCAAGTATTGGAGTTCAGTATGTTCTAAAAAGCTTTGAAAATTATACAATAAAATTTCTATATGGTTAGTAAAATCTATTGCTTGCTTTGATCAACAGTTTCATCAACCATAGGTAGATATTTTAACTCATCCAGTTGAACAAACTGGCACTCTAGAAAAACTGAACTGACCCAGATATGGCCAGACCTTGACTTCCAGGCTCTTCTCACCTCATCTACAGATATGACTGGACTGGCAGGACTCAAGTGATGAATGGTAGTCCACATGAGCCACTCTGCTGCCGGAAGAGGGGAGCCACATGAGCCATTCAGCTGCCGGAAGAGGCGAGTCTCATTTTAGGAAGGTTTTAGGCTCAATGTTTTAGAGCCCTGTTTTTAAAAATCAAACTTATCCATTAGGTCAGTTCCAACATAACAGAGAGCAAAGGGGAGAGAACAAAGAGGAAAGGGGAAAGTGGAAGGAATGGAAAATAGCAAAACATGAGATGCTTGTATGTGTCAGAGGGAACTAACTGGCCAAGGATCTGTCTACCATAAACCTACCCCATCTGGTAAAAGTTTTGTTTATGAAAGGGCTTAATTGTTTCTGGAGCTCGGTTCCCTGGAGGCCACTCCTTCCCCCACTCCTTCATTTCTTTTGCACAGATTATTTTGAAACCAGCTAATCTTGAAGGACCAATGGAGCTGAGACAGTCACCATCCGCATTACAACAGAACCAAGTGAACTTCCAGCCCAGGGCATGCTAACCCACCTCTGTGGTGACATTCGTTCATATGATTCTGGGCGCTAAATTAAGATTATTGGTCATGATAACACAAGGAAGGAAAAAAAGGAAAAGAGGAAGAAGAAAAAGGGGAGAGAAAACAGTTACATTCCATCCAGTTTTAACAAAGAAGTGTTGTTGCAAATAAGTTTTTTATTGAAGTATTTTTAAATGTAAATGTTTACTGGAGAGGGGTATCAAAAAGAGTAGCGGTTTCAATACGGTTTTTATAGTAACAGAACAAAGAAAGTCACAAATCCAGACTTTTTAAGTATTTATTTTCACTTAAGTACAATTATATCCTCCCTCCTTCCCACCTCCTCTCTCTATCTCCTGCCATGTCCATCATCCCTTTTACTTTCATGGGATCTTTTAAATTAGATTTGTGAGTGCGTGTGTATACAACCTGATGAATCCATTTAGTGTTGCTTGGGTATATATGTTTTTAAAGATGACCACTTGGTACTGGGTGTCCCATTAGGGGCTGTCATACCTAGGGAAGACTAATTTTCCATCTTTCAATAGCCATTAATTACCTGTATTCCTTCTTCTAGGGGTGGGACCCTATGAGATTCCCCCATCCACACTGTCATCTCCATGACAACTGTTTTGTCATGAACATGTCATTGTTCAGGTCTTATTTAGGCAGCCATATTGTTGAGATCTCATGAGTGTAGCTTCCTTGTTATATTTAAAAGGCAAAACCTTACAGCAGACTTCCTAATCCTCTGGCTTTTACAATCTTCCTGCTCCCACCTCTGTGATGATCTGAGCCTTGGGTGCAGGAGAAGTGGTGTAAATAAATCTGCTGGGGTTAGGCACCCTGCAATCAGTCACTCTCTATGTTTTGACCAGTTTTAGTTTTCTGTAACAGTCTCCATCCGATGCAAAGAAAAGTTTCTTTGATGAGTTATAAGAGCTATGTTTATCTGTTCGTTTTGAAGCTAAGTATTTAAACTGCAGTCAGTAAGTCTGCTGGCGTAGCACAATGGTAGTGGTAGTTACCCTCTAAGATCCATGACCTCAGGAACCACAGGAAGTGGAGGGAGAGAAGGATGGCCATTTGGTAGGCTAAAGAAAGCTCAAGATAAACTGTAGTTGACCTCTGGGCCAGCCATTCCATTCTCTCCACATCCCTAAAGTTCTAATCAGTTAACCAGCTTTTGAAGATGCAGCTGTTTTCCAGTAATTCTCATTATTGGGTGTCTGTCTACCTCGGCCTTTCTGCACCTTAAATGTTGACACAGGTCTCTCTCTTACTTAAACCTAGAGCTAATCACTTGGCTAGTCTAGCAAGCCAGTTTGTTCTGGGGAGCCCCTGTCTGTATCCCAAAAGTGGATTTCAGACAGGCATCCATGCTCAGCTGGCACTTACACATGTGAGCCAGGGATTTGAACTCACGTTCTCATATTTGTGCGCTGAGCACTTTACCCACTGTGCTATCTCCCAAGACTGACCTCCCTGTGCTAATTCTGGATTTCTAACACGAGCAGGAAGAAGCATCTCCCTTCGGTCCATACATTAGGAGCTAGCTTCTCACATACAATGTTCCTAAAGGCAGCTGTAGGGGAACGGGACATTAGCAGAAGCAGCCATGGCTCAGATCTTCCAGCAGGAGACAAAGAATGAAGCTGTCATCAGCCTTAGAAATACCCTAAAAGGCACCAGGGAGTGTTGACTCCCAGAAACTGAAGAGAGGAGAATCCTGAGAGGCACTCAGTTGATTATGGGGAAGCTACTCAAAGCTAACGTTAGCTTGGAGTCCCATCCCCACAACAGGTGTCAAGCAAACTTGATACCTTGTTTTGTTTTGGTTGTTTAACCTTTCACAGCTGATAGGGCTTCTGCAGCTCTGTGGAAAACCCTGCTGCGTAAATCGGCCTATTTCCAGAGAAGTAAGGTATCTGTCAGCCCAACCTGGGGAGCTCATTCATGTTCAGGAAATGTGTAGATGAGTCAGAGCCTGTGAGCCTCATCTCATTATTAAAGACTGTTTCTATCCAAGGAGGAACTAGAGATCTGGACAATGTCCCCTTCTGCCTCTTCTAATTTTAGGACATGAGACTCAGAGGTGTTAAGCACATTTCTTTACAAAGCCACAGGAATCCCTTCTGAAATCACAGCTGAGCAGTCCTCTTTGGTTTCTATTCTGTTATCATGTTAATTTGGTAACAACTGGAATGAAGATATTCAGGAATTTTTACACCTCGTGTAACATGAAGTCTGTGTAACGTGTGTAGTCGTGAAGTTCCAAGGCAAAAGAACGAAGGAAAATCGGGAATCACTATAATATCATCTGTATCTTAGGTTAAAGGTTCACGGTGCTTCTTGATATGTATATCTACCTTTTTGCTAAATGGTAAGGCCTCTTGTGTTCAAGATTTGTAATTTTATGTTTCATATCAGAATGGAAAACGACCAAGAAGAGCTACGGCAAGACTAGCTGCTGTTTACTTTGTATTTATTCAGAACTTCATATGCAATATTAGTTTTGATTCTCAAAATAATCCTGGGAGCAAAGGTCACATGGAATATCCTACCCTGGCTTCCAGAGGAAGGAAACAGTATACAATTAAGGCCTGACCATATGAGTTCCTCCCTGGATTCTGACCATGAGATAGATCTGGGCAGGTATTCTGACCTGCACACATCGGTGAAAAGGAGATGGGTCGTAGCTTTTGCCCTCCAGGGGAAGAGAGAGCATATATGGAGGAATTTTGCTGTGGCCATTTCCTTGAACAACACACATGGCCCACACATAAGAAAAACAGAGTAGTGTTAAATCTGTAATCGAATTGTGTGATATACAGATAGGCATTTTACAAAAAATCAAACAAAAAAAAACAAAACACACACACATATACACACACACACACACACACAAAACCTCAGCCTTTTAAATAGCTCATAGAAGCCTGCATAGGATATAAGACTTGTGGTTATAAAACATATCACAACTATTCCTCCCTTAAGACTTATTCTACATTATAAGTCTTTCTGGTCTGAGCCAGGGCCCTGAACAGACCTTGGGCACTAGCTCTGTACCCTAACCCACAACACCCAGAGGAAGATGTACTCCCAGGAGCTCTAACACGCCTAGGATCATAGATGAGGAGGCCACAACACCCGACCCAAACAGGGAGTAACTTAGAGCCCCACAGACCCAGGGATGCAGGAAACCCTGCCCTGCCAGTGGCATGGGTTCCTTCCAGTCTGCGCTGGTGCCCTGAGAAGACTTGGGTGCCAGCTCTGCATCTAATCCCACAACACCCAGAGGAGGCTAGACTCCCAGGAGCTCTAATATTCCCAGAATCATAGCTCTGCACCCAATTCCACAACACCCAGAGGAAGCTGGACTCACAGGAGCTCTAACACTCCCAGGAACATAGGATCACAGGATCTCAGGAGCTTGGTCACACCAGGATATCAGGATCCCGGAAGCAGCCTGACTCCCAAGAGGTCTTATACACAGGATTTCAGGATCACAGGATCACAGAAACAGCTGGACTCTGAGGAGTTCTGACACAACCAAGATAACAGGAGAAATAGGCTCCATCCAGTCAGAGACAGAGTGCAGGTAGCACTAGAGATGACCAGATGTCGAAAGGCAAGCTCAAGAACACAAGCAACAGAAACCAAGGTTACTTGGCATCATCAGACCCCAGTTCTCCCACCATAGCAAGACCTGGATACCCCATCACACCAGAAAAGCAAGATTCTGACTTAAAATCACATCTCATGATGATCATAGATGACTTTAAGAAGGACATAAACAACTTCCTTAAAGAAATACAGGAAAACACGGGTAACAGGTAGAAGCCCTTAAAGAGGAGACACAAAAACGCTTAAAGAATTACAAGAAAATACAACCAAACAGGTGAAGGAATTAAACAAAACCATCCAGGATCTAAAAAAATGGAAGTAGAAACAACAAAGAAATCACAAAGGGAGACTACCCTGGAGATAGAAAACCTAGAAAAGAGATAAGAAGTCTTAGATCACCAATAGAATACAAGAGACTGAAGAGAGAATCTCAGGTGCAGAAGATAACATAAAAAACATTGACACAACTGTCAAAGAAAATGTAAAATATGTAAAATGTAAAATGTAAAATGTAAAATGTAAAATGTAAAATGTAAAATGTAAAATGTAAAATGCAAAAAGCTCCTAACCCAAAACATAAAGGAAATCCAGGACACAATGAGAAGACCAAACCTAAGGTATAGAAGAGAGCGAAGATTCTCAACTTAAAGGGCCAGTAAATAGAATTTTAGAATTATAGAAGAAGTTTAGAATTATAGAAGAAAACTTCCCTAACCTAAAGAAAGAGATGCCCATGAACATACAAAAAGCCTACAGCACTCCAAATAGACTAGACCAGAAAAGACCTCCTTCACATAATAATCAAAACACCAAATGCACAAAACAAAGAAAGAATATTAAAAGCAGTAATGGAAAAAGGTCAAGTAGCTTATAAAGTCAGACTTATCAGAATTACATCAGACTTCTCACCAAAGAATATAAAAGCCAGAAGATTCTGGACAGATGTCATACTGACCCTAAGAGAACACAAATGCCAGCCCAGGCTACTATACCCAGCAAAACTCTCTATTACCATAGATGGAGAAACGAACGTATTCCATGACAAAGCCAAATTTACACAATATCTTTCCACAAATCCAGCCCTACAAAGGATAATAGATGGAAAACTCCAACACAAGGAGGGAAACTACAGACTAGAAAAAGTAAGAAAGTAGTCATCTTCCAACAAACCCAAAAGAAGATAGCCACAAAACACAATTCCACCTCTAATAACAAAAATAACAGGAAGCAACAATCATTTTTTCTTAACATCTCTCTCTTTTTTGGGGGGGAGTTGGGTTTTTTTTTTTTTTTTGGTTTGGTTTGGTTTTTTTGTTTTGTTTTTTTGTTTGTTTGTTTGTTTGCTTGTTTTTTTTTTTTTCCGAGACAGGGTTTCTCTGTGTAGCCCTGGCTGTCCTGGAACTCACTCTGTAGACCAGGCTGGCCTCGAACTCAGAAATCCGCCTGTCTCTGCCTCCCAAGTGCTGGGATTAAAGGCATGTGCTCTTAATATCTCTTAACATCAACTGACTCAATTCCCTAATGAAAAGACATAGACTAACAGACTAGATATGTAAACAGGACCCAGCATTTTGCTGCATACAGGAAACCCACCTCAGTGACAAAGACAGATACTACCTCAGAGTAAAAGGCTGGAAAACAATTTTCCAGGCAAATAGTCCCAAGAAACAAGCTGGAGTAGCCATTCTAATAGTGAATAAAATCAACTTTCAAGCAAAAAAAGTTATCAAAAAAGATAAGGAAGGACACTTCATACTCATAAAAAAAAAAAAAATCTACCAAGATGAACTCTTAATTCTGAACATCTATGCTCCAAATGCAAGGGCACCCACATTCATAAAAGAACTTTACTAAAGCTTAAAGCACACATTTCCCCTCACACAATAATAGTGGGACACTTCAACACCCCACTCTCAGCAATGGAAAGATCTTGAAAACAGAAATTAAACAGAGACACAGTGAAACTAAGAAAAGTTATGAACCAAATAGATTTAACAGACACACACACACACACACACACACACACACGCACGCACACACACGCACATATATCACACTCGTATTTCATATTAAAACAAAAGAATATACCTTCTTTTCAGCACCTCATGGTACCTTGTCCAAAATTGACCATATAATTAGTTATAAAACAGGCCTCAACAGATACAAGAAGATCAAAAAAATCCCATGCATCCTATCAGATCACTCTTGGTCAAGGAATAAATAAGGAGAGAAATTAAAGACTTTCGAGAATTTAATGAAGCCACATCATACCAAAATTGTGGGACACAAAGCAGTGTTAAGAGGAAAACTCATAGCTTTAAGTGCCTACAAAAAGAAACTGGAGAGAGAGCCTATACTATCATCTTGACAGCACACCTGAAAACTCTAGAACAAACAGAAGCAAATACACATAAGAGGAGTAGATGGCAGAAAATAATCAAACCCAGGGCTAAAATCAACCATGTAGAAACAAAAAGAACTATACAAAAAAATCAACAAAACCAGGAGCTGGTTCTTTGAGAAAATCAACAAGATAGTAAACCCTTAGCCAGACTAACCAGAGGGCACAGAGATAGTATCCAAGTTTATAAAATCAGAACTGAAAAGGAAGACATAACAACAGAAACCGAGAAAATTCACATGTCTTTTTTTTTGTTTTGTTTTGTTTTTTTTTTGTTTTGTTTTTTCGAGACAGGGTTTCTCTGTGTAGTCCTGGCTGTCCTGGAACTCACTCTGTAGACCAGGCTGGTCTTGAACTCAGAAATCTGCCTGCCTCTGCCTCCCAAGTGCTGGGATTAAAGGCGTGCACCACCACCACCCGGCGAAACCGAAAAAATTCAAAAAAATCATCAGATCCTACTACAAAAGCCTATACTCAACAAAACTGGAAAATCTGGATGAAATGGACAACTTTCTAGACAGATACCACGTACCAAAGTTAAATCAAGATCAGGTAAACCATCTAAACAGTCCTATAACTCCTAAACAAATAGCATCAGTCATTAAAAGTCTCCCCACCAAAAAAGCCCAAGACCAGATGGTTTTAGTGCAGAATTCTATCAGATCTTCAAAGAAGACCTAATACCAATTCTATTCAAACAATTCCACAAAATAAAAACAGAAGGAACACTACTCAATTTGTTCTATGAAGGCACAGTTACACTCATACCTAAACCACACAAAGACCCAACAAAGAAAGAAAACTTCAGTTGATGAATGAAATTGACAACACTTTGTTTTGTACAAAGAAGCCAAAACTATACAATGGAAAAAAAGAAAGCATCTTCAACAAATGGTCTTGGTCTAACTGGCCTTCTGCATGTAGAAGAATGCAAATAAACCCATATTTATCACCCTGCACATAACTCAAGTCCAAGTGGATCAAAGACCTCAACATAAAACCAGATACATTAAATCTGATAGAAGAGAAAATGGGGCCTTGAACGCCTTGGCTCGGGCGACAAGAAACAGAGAAAAAGGGTGCCGAGCAAGTCATGTGTGCTATTCCATGTGATATGGAATGGGTGGTATTATGTATTACACTCACACAATATACAAGGGCGTTCTTGGGTGATGAAGATGGATCAAAATAAGGTCAACAATGTCCCAGAATGTGCAATGGGATGCAGTAATGGGGAAACTGTGTCAGGGGATGTAGAGGGTATGCTGGACATTTCTGTGCTTCTTGCCCAATTTTGCTGTGAACCTAAACTGTAGCTTTTAAAGTATATAAAAACTTAAAACTTCACTTAGTGGTGAACTGTTTGTTTTTAAGTAGAAGGTTATTCTAACCATGTAAGTTATATTAAGAAGAGACAGAGGCGGTAGGAGAATCTATAGGTTTTAGGAAGGGTCTAATCCAACATCAGAACAAGGCATCCATGCAGTAAGGAGCACAGCAGAGCCTTCTCCAGAGCTGTCTGCTTCTTGTGTACTTGTCTCTCAGCTGTGAGCTAGACGTTGCAGACACTGGGAGCACAGCCATTATAGACACCTTCCAGGACTTCCATGAACAACTCAGGAAGGGCATGCCAGAATGTGAGGAGGCATTGTTGACCAGTCCACAGGGGAATGAGAAGGTGAGTGGCTGACACAGTGGGGAAATGATGCAGAGGACAAACGTGATGGTCTGTATATGCTCGGCCCAGGGAGTGGTGCTATTAGGAGGTGTGGCCTTGTTGGAGCATATGTGTTACTATGGGTGTGGGCTTTGAGACCCTTGTCCTAGCTGCCTGGAAGCCAGTATTATGAAGATGTAGAACTCTCAACTCCTCCAGAGCCATGCTTGCCTGGATGCTGCCATGCTCCCACCTTGATGATAATGGACTGAACCTCTGAACCTATAAGCCAGCCCCAACTAAATGTTGTCCTTGTAAGAGTTGCCTTGGTCATGGTGTCTGTTCACGGCAGTAAAACCCTAACTAATACAACCACATATGGAGAAGGATGCAAAAGCTGGTGGTAAGGCTGGCTCCCTTGATGGAGATTCAAGAGAGCAAACCCTGAGAAGCTGCATGATCTAATCACAGATTTTCAGAGAAGTAATTTACTCTCTGTGGACTCCATTTGACTTTCTAGAGACTCAGGAAATGGGGGTAAACTTACAGATGATGAAAATAGAATGTTACTGTGCTCCTTATGCCCCTACGTGGCCACACACCTGTGCTAAGTGCCTGTTGTAGCAAGAGGACTCATGTTTCCACCCAACCACACTCTGGCCCCTCTCTACCCAGTTGGCAGACCCCAGGTAGAGGGTTGAGAGGATAGAGAAGACAGAAGGGAGGATAGTAAGGCTGCAAGTTCAGAACCCTGGCCACTCAGACAAGGGTCAGATTAATAGTCAGACCCTACAATGGAAATGAAGGGTCAGGGTGAGGGGTAATGAGGAGACAGGAACTGGATGAGCTAAGACTCTATCAGATGAACTACCTGAAAACTATATAGCACCAGTCTTCTGTGTGTTGTAGAGTGTTCAGGTGCAGGTCTTCAACTGCGCTTCACTTCATACAGTTCTCAAAGGTGTTAGGGGACCAATGGCTGTATGCTGTAGGGCTGCTCTGAGGATTAGGTAAATTCATACATGTGTGAGCACTTACAAAGCGGCTTGGCTCACAATGACTATTCAAAATGATTAGCTATTGTTGGGCTTGTTTCTAGGCTTAGAGAGCAACGCCGCCGTCACTCCTGAAAGGGAGGTAGCCAGAAGCACCCACGAGCACTGGAGACAAATATGCAGCCTTGGCAGTGTGGTTAGAATTCTCAGCAAGCACAATGAGGAGCTCAATGACTTCACTTTACATTGCAGCCCAGCCAGAAAATCCTGACAGCCAAGTCTCACCCACCCGACCAATGTTTAGAAAGCCACAGAAGGCTGCCCAGGACTAGGGCCTCCTCTTGTTCTGTCACAGTTTGGACCTGAGAACCATTGCCCGGTTGCACTGCCTGGTCAGGGTCCTTTCCTTCAGCAAGTGGCCTGCAACCAAAGGCTGCTTTCTTCTTGCAAAGGGAGATTTGGCCTGAGAAAATCAAGTTGCTGTTATCTTGGCACAGGCAAACAGGGCGCTCACCTCAATCCCCTTGGTTTAATAAAGGAACAGCTTCCAGTCTTATCTTTGGAATTCACACCCCAAATGCCTAAGCAAGGAGAGGATTTTACTGATTGGTTGTGGGATGAAACTGCTGTGCCCAATTCACCACGGTCACAAATGGAAGAGCCCCAGCCTGTCAATCCTGAGAATAAAGCGTTTATAAAAGTAGACAGACCTGAGAGCCTAGAAACACCCACATTGTCCTATGGAAGCAGCTCTTGTGCTACCAATCACATTTTATGGGGCTAGGGGTAAAAGGTCTGGAAGTTCGGGGTCCCTTGTCCGTTGCTGTAAAGAGCTTGTCTCTCTCCAATTATTTTTAATTCAGGTGCTCTTCCTCAGCTTGGTTCATTTCTGGACTTGAAAGCATCCAGAAACACTGTTCATTTGCTCAGAAACATTAAGGATTTGTCCCATCCTGGGTGAGTTGTCTGTTCTCTGGTGTGCCTACCACCAGACGGGGGGGTGGGGTGGGGTGGGGGACAGAGATAGAAAAATAAAATGAAAACATAGTGTACATTTTGCTTTGTAGGAGTTACAGGGCTTCACAAAGACATAAGGATCTAAACCCAGACCTTGCCACCTGATGAACGTTTCCCTGGCATGTCCACCTGTGGTCCACAGAATGTCTGCTCCTCAGGACAGCCATGAAGGCAGCCCAACACAAACTCATACACTTACTCAAAAACGTCCTGGGAACTTTGTGATTTTGGGGGGGGGGGGGGGGAAGAAGATTCTAGATCATGAACTTTGCTGTTGATAACATTGTGTCACAGTATCAAAAGGTTGAGCACTGATGAACACATTGTGTCATAGTATCAAAAGGTTGAGCACACCTGTCAAAGTTTTCCTCTCCCCAGGAAAGTCGTGTTGTGAAAAGATACTAAAAGGTAGGATGGCTTTCAAAATGAAATGGAATTTGTCTCTGTGGTCAAAACCTTCACAAGCGAGAGAGAGATTCAGAGGCAGAAATTTTCGTTGTACTTTTTAAGCCCTCTTCTTAAGAAAGAGTACCAGGACCCATGCTTGTCCCTCAAATGTCATCATATCTATGCCAAGTGTCTTAGCCAAAGACTCCCAAAGTAACAACTTTCTCTTTAGGCTGGGGAATTCATGTCTCTACACTAAGGGCAAGGTTTATTCCAAAATTCAAACTACTTTTCACAGGAAGACGCTGTCAGAAGTGTGTTCTTAACATACATCATTTATTCGGTAAGGGAGTGTTAAATGGGTTTCCTGGATATGAAGGAAGATGGTCTCCGGTTGGTTAGATAGCATCTGCTAAAATTAGGCATTGTCTCAGCTGTTAGGATCTCTCACTTTTATGGCAGAGGGTGATCTTTAGTGAGAGGCAAAGGGCTCTGGTGCTTGCATTTTTTACAATGCATTTCTGGCTAAGAGTGACTTCACTGGACACAACCACAAAGAAAAGGGGAAACACTCTTCCTGCTCCAAGCATCCTGGAAAGAGACTTGAACTCTACCGCTGCTGCTGGTCATAGCCAAAATTAGCTCAGGTCTTCCTGTGGTCCAACTCCTGTCAAGAGCAGACACTTATTTTTTACAATAAACCAAACTAGAAGCAACAACAAAATGACATTAGTCACAGAGGTCAACAGTACATTCAAATCACAAGTTCCGACTGAAGAAGCCTAAGCCACAAGCCTGGAAGAAATAAGACACATCTTTGCCGTGTTCTCAGAGTTAGTAACCTCACTCTAGTCACAGTCTTACAGTCACCTCTCTCATTAAATTCAACCAAAGGGACAAAGGTGGTGAGGAGAACAGTTCTGTGGGCTGAGGGTCACAGAAGACATGAGACCAGGGATGAGTCTTTGGAGCTCAGAAAGAAGTGGGCTCCAGGATGATCAGTTGCAACTCAGATGAGGTTTTCAGGGACCTGACTCAGGGATTTGAACTGAACATCTAAGGAATATAGCACACTAATTTAATGAAGTCAGTGACAGCTCACCTACCAATTATTATTAAACTATAAGTAGTCGTTAACTGGGAAATATTTGTTTTTATAAAGTGAACAAAGCAATTTGAGTGGTAATGTGCCAGTATATTTTTTTCTAAGATGACTTAGCCAGATGAAAACAAAGGCATTTATTCACTGTGTCTACCAGTGCCAGGCAATGCTGCTGCACTGAGAAACAATAGGAAAGATGGTGTATAAGGTTCCAGCCTATGTGACAAACATCGTGCTAGATAAAGCAGAGAAGAAAGAAAGAAAATAAGGAAGGGGGGAGGGAGGGAAGAAGGAAGGGAGAAGGAATTAAGGAAGGAAGGAAAGTGGACAGATAAAAAATGAAAATAAAATGAAGTTATCACTGGAACTCCTACGTCACACTGAGCTGTCAAGGAAATGTTCTCTGGGGCAAGTGACCTTTAATAAAAATGAGGGTTGACCATGGTGGCACATGCCTTTAATCCCAGCCTCTCAGAGCAGAGGAAGGCAGGTTTCTATGTGTTCCAGGCCAGCCAGAACTATAAAGTCTTAAAAAAAAAAAAGAAAAGAAAGAAAGAAAAAAAGAAAGAAAGAAAGAAAGAAAGAAAGAAAGAAAGAAAGAAAGAAAGAAAAAGAAAGAAAGGAAACAGGTTTTTAAAATGACAGGACAAGAGGCATACAGAGTCAAGTTGGAGTGATAGGGTCACTCTAGGCAAAAGGAAGAGATATAAAGGATCCTAAGTAGACACAGATATTATATAGGTACCAACAGAAGTACTACATCTAACTCTTTCTGTTTGTGTGATTAAAACAAAACAAAAAAACAAAACAAACAAACAAACAAACAAACAAAAAAACCCTGACAAAAGCCTATAGGGAGAGGAGGATTATTTTGGCTCACAGTCTGAGGTGAATCATGGTGGGAAAGTCTTGGCAGCAGGAGGTTTTAAAAGTCTGGACTTGGTGCACCCACAGTCAGGAGGCAGAGCGTGGTGAACCCTGATACTCGGCCTGCTTCCCCAGGAACTGAGCTACCCTCCTTTAGGGTTCGTTTCCTCCCTTCCATTAAATCTTTCTTGCCCTCAAAGACATACGCAGAGTTTGTCTTGGTGATTTCAAATTGATTCCCATCAGCTTAGCAATCAAAATTAATATCACAGGGCCATCAAAGATTATGCAGCCTGATTATCTGAGTTCTACACCTGGCTCTTGATTGATGGAAGGAGATTGATTCACACGAGTTGTCCCTTGACCTCCACATGTGTGCTGTGACGAACGTACAGTCATGTTTGTGATTGTACAGGCACACAAATACACACACAAACACACGCACATGCACACACACGCAGAATTACTGACATATAATAAAAAATTAATATCACTGTTGCTCAGCCAGTTGGTGGAATATTGTTTATGAGTGTGTGTATGAGATTGTTTCTGAAAGAGGTTACTATTTGTGTTAGCGGATTATGTAAAAAGAAGCCCACTCTTGCCACTGTAGGTTGGCACCATCCAATTCTTTGAGCACCTAAACAGAGGACAGAGAAAGGAGGAATTTCTTCTGTCTGGCCTGGGACATCTATCTTCTGCCATCCACTCAGTGCTGAGCCATGTCAGCATCACTGGCTCTCACATGCGATGTTCATCACGCTCCCAACTACCTCCTGCTGGTGCTGTTTCTCCGGACTCCTTAACTGATGCAGTTATGGATCCCCTCGGGTCCCTCTGAGTGCCTCAACAAATTACTCGCCAATCTAAAATTGGTTTTCTTTGGCTAAATGGGCAAAGAAGGGATCCTGTTTCACAAGTCACTGAATGTACAGAACATTATGCGAGATATACAGAATTTTAAGGGGCATTAGCAGAATTATTAGCCAGATGCCAACTGCATGTATAAGCTGTATTTTCTTCGTTAGTTGTCTCCATTTTGTAAATTGGTTCTATCCAGTCATTCAAACTGTATTTTTGTGCCAGAAAATGGCTATGGCTGTGCTAGTAAGCCCTGTGTGGGACTGTTTATAAAAGAATAATAAAGTCAGGCTTGTGTCTTAATATCCATTTTATATGCATGGCTTGAGCTGAGTCCTTTATACATAATTCATGTGGTCATTTACAGGCTTTTACATGACTTCTCCATTAAGAGTTAACTAAAGAACAGGATGGTTATCAGCCATGGTACCCAGAATATTATGCAAATCTTTCTATCTCTAAGCCAACAGAAAGGGGGTTGTGTTGATTAATTTGAAAGATGGGGGCATTCACATATCTCTTGATGTTACGTGTCATTAATTAATGTAGCTAACTGAAAATAATTTTTGACGGGTAAATGTGTTTGCACATTACCTTTGGGTATGAAAATACAGTTTCAATCTGAGAGCTATCCCATGAATAAATGAAAAATATCTAATTTCATTCGTTTCAGTTTATCTCCTTCTGAAAAGGTGAATAAAGTGGTGGATATAGTGGCAGGTAACATCAGAAGACTTCCTCCCCCATTTCTCTCTCTGGTTTGGGTCTTGCTATGTAGCCCTGGTTTTCCTGGTACTTTCTATGTAGTTCTGGATGACCTTGAAGATCTAGTAATGCTCTTGTCTTGGCCTCTCAAGGGAACAACCATACCTGGCTACTTTTAGCCTAGTTAATTAACAATCATTTAACTTCTTCCAATATCAGCATGTTTGTATAGATAATGGTCAAGGATCTGGGAGAAATATGATCAATACACACACACACACACACACACACACACACACTGATATTTTTATTGAAATTGGCTTATGTGACTGTGGATGCCAAGAAATCCCACAATCTTCCATGTGCTACTTGGAGATCCATGAAAACTGGCCATGCCATTCAATCTGAATCCAGAGGCCCGGGACTAATAGAAGAAGATATGGGATTGACAGATATCTAATTCCTCCAAGGCCTAAACATTTCACAAATAAAAGAGTTTCTCTGATATCTAAGGGTAGGAAGCAATGGAGACCTCGGATCAAGAAGGGAGAAAGAATTCACGTGTAATGATGCCCTCCATAATCCCAATGCTCTGGAGGCCAAGGCAAGCCTTAAAAGGAGCAAACCACTAACAATTTTTGGGTAGAGAAATAGCTGTTCTCGGTACATAAAGCAGCTGGTGGAGATGACAGTGGAGGCTGGCGTAGAAGAAAACAGAGTTGGGGACCGCACTGCCTGAACTGAAAGAGCGATGTGGGAGTTGGGAGAAAGAGCAGATGTAAGAGACTTTGAGGAAGAAGAACTCAAGGCCCTCAGTGGTCAGGGTTGTAGAGTAAGGGAAGTGGCAGAGACATGACCTGGGGTTAGCTGTCTGGGGAATCTGAGGTGCAATGAGCTCATTTTAGTAACTCACAGGCCTATCTTAACTATCTGGTGGTAAATCATTTTCAAATGGAATAGCCCATGATGGAAATTGAGGGTGATGAGGGACAGGCAGTGGAAGGAGCTTTGTTTGAGGCTACATTAAGCCTAGATGATTCCATCACATTTCCCTCATCTGCTAGCTGTTTTAAAAGCAGGGTGAGCACTCCTCAATCAAGTCAAAGGTGGGTGCAGTTACTTCATAAGATGTCCCGGTTGCACTGACCCTTCTCCTCAGCTCTCCTATGACACACCCATTGCCAACTGGCTTTGAGTTTGAGCCAGCTTTCCCTTTGTTTCTTTTATCACTCTAGACTTCTTTGAGAGTAAGAACTAGGCACTACCCTCCACAATAAAAGCCCAGCGCCTGGAACAGGACATATATCTGACAAACACTAACACCTGCAGACTCTGCAGCTGATGCTGATGGGTGATAGAAGGTGATCCTTTTACCCTCACATGTGCCAGCTCAGTGTTGTGCACTAAAGATGCCAACACAACCCGGGAGCCTGTCCCCAAGGAATGGCGAAGCCAGAGTGGCAGAAAAGACAATAATCTCTAATGCAAAACTGCATTCGGGGAGATGGAAGAATCTAGAGAGGGCGGAAACTGGAGAGAATGATATTAGACTTGAACTCTGAAGACTGGTGAGCCAAGAAACTGAGGGGTTGCTGTGGGCAGGTGAGCAAAGCCTCAAAAGGATAAGATGCACACAGGGAAGGGGTGTGTGTGGGGGGGTGTGGGGGGGTGTGCACGTGCGCACGTGCACGCGCATGCATGTGTGTACCTGCCCACTAAACACATTGAGGGTTCCTCACACAGGGCACCAAAATCTAACTCAAAATCACCAGTAATGCATTGCTTTCACATTAAAGAAAGAAACCTAAGCACCCCTCCTCATTTGTGTCATTTAATCAAGATCAAACCCAGATCTGAATTCTCTACTTCCCTCTTCTGTCCTTCTGTCTGTCTGTTGTACATAGCTGAGTCTGTGCCTGCCTAAAGGCTGTCTTAGGAATCTGTTCCTGTGTCTGAGACTGTGTATGTCTGCAACTGTGTGAATGTATCTGTCCATGTCTGTCCCCTAACAAATCGCTCTGCTCTCTCCTGTTGAACATCACAGAAAGAAATGGGGAATACTTTACAGAAATCTTTAACAGACTTTTACAAGGTATTAAGTCACTGACCCAGATAACAAACAGTGCTACAAACATAATTGTTGGTCAAGCAGTATCCATACATTGTGTTCATCATCTATGGTGGATACTCATTTTATAAGATTACTTTCAATATCTATTTTTGCTGTCTTCAGCAAATGATTATAACACACCGGCAAACATCTATGTATTACCCTTGGGTCAGGGGCATGGATAAGTATGTAATTTAAGATTACAGCTACACATTAGCTTAGGTTGTAAAAGTTGACCAGATGGAAAAACCAGGGCAAGTAAGGTTGGTTATTACATTGTTCTCTGGAAGGCAAGCTAAACAAGCAAACTGAGTATGTAGAGATCTTAAATGCAGTGTTCACTCTGGCTGGGAGGTCCAGCAAACGTTCCAGTCTCTTAGAATGTAAGAGATATTTTCAAAATGTCACATCCCCATACCAGTATGCACCATTGTTTAAAAATTAACACATAATTGTATGTTTGATGTAAAGTGTGACATGTATAATATTAAGCAACCAGATCACAATAATAGCCATGTTTATTACCTCAATCTGTTATTCCTTTATGCTGGGAATTGTCCTAGTTAAAACTTTAAAAGCCCCATAGTCTTTATAAATTCAAACACATAAAAGTGTAGTCTCTTCAAAATATCCAATTTTTTTAAAAAAAAAATCTAATTATCTTCTAAAAGTTCAAAGACTTTTAATTGTTGACTCCTGTAAAAGTCAAAATTAAGTTAAATACTTTCTTCAAAAGGGAAGAACCAAGGCACAATAATAATCCATCAAAGCAAAACCAAACTCCAACAGAGTAAATAATGCAATATCCAATGTCTGGAATCCACTTACTATCTTCTGGGCTAGTGCCTTTACTATCAAAGGGCTTGTGCCATTTCTCCAGCCCTGGACTCTGCAGCACACACACCTTGTCTTCCAGGCTCCAGTTGGCTCCATTCCACTGCTGGTACTGTTATTACTGGCATCTCTGAAGTGCGGGGGTCTCTGCTGCCACTGGGTTGTACTGTCACTGATAGCCTCTCCTTGGCTTTCTTCAGGGACGCCTACCCGGCCACACAGTGCCAAACCTCAACTGCTCTTTAGGACCCTCCATGCTTTCAAACCCAGAACCACTTGGGTAACTCTTACACTACTAAGTTTGGCTGCCAGCATACAGCTTCTGGCACACGCGTGTGTGTGCTGACACTGTTGAAACATCTCCCAAAAGACTTCACATCAATGATCTGGTCTCTTCTTAATCACCACTAAGGCCTCAGCTCCAGCTGAACAGCATCGATTATCTCAACAAAGCAAAGGTTCCATTTTAGTGGTTCTAGTCTCCTGTAAAACACAGCCAATTATTCAGCTCCAGCTGACCAAACACACTGTATTCTTCATACAAAAGGTACATTAGGGTCTTTGTTTTCCTCTGAAAGTCTTCAGCCCAGGCTTCCATCTTCACTGCTCTCAACATTCTTAATAAGCTCCTACAGAACCAATCTTTGAACACTTAATGGCTTTTCTCAGAGTTCCAAAGGCCTTCCACAATCCTCCTCAAACCAACACGGTCAGGTCTGTTACAGCAATACCCCACTATCCTGGTACCAATTTATGTCCTAGTTAGGTGTCTTAATCACTATTCTATTGGTATAAAGAGTCGCCATTACCAAAGAGACGCTTATAAAAGGAAACATTTGATTAGAAGCTTGCTGACAGTTTCAGAGGTTTAGTCCATTATTACTACCATGATGGGGAGGCTTGGCAGGCCCGGTGTTAGAAAGAGCTAAGAGCTACATCTTGATCCATAGGCAGAGTGCAAACCTGAGCCACGCATGGGATTTGAATCCTCAAAGCCTACCTCTATACTTCCTCCCACAAGGTCATACTTCCTAATCCTTCTAAGACTATCAAAGAATTCCACTTCCTGGTGACTAAGGATTTAAATATATGAGTCTGTGGGAGTATCTTATTGAAACCACCATATTAGGGTTACTATTGCTGTGATGAAACACCAGGACCAAAAGCAATTTGTAGTGGAAAGGGCTTATTTGGCTTACTCTTCCACATCACAGTTCATCATTGAAGGAAGTCAGAAGAGGAACTCAAACGGGGCAGGAACCTGGAGACAGGACCTGATGCAGAGGCCATAGGTTTGCTGGCTTGCTTTCCATGGCTTGCTCAACCTGCTTTCTTACAGAACCCAGGACCACCAGCTCAGGGATGCCACTACCCACCATGGGCTGAGACATAATTTATCTCCTTCTGTATTTGTAACACTTAAGTGTCTAATATGTGCCATTCTGAGATGATGGTGAATTACATTCTAGTTCCATATTACAGATGACTTGTACATTATTCTAATTTAGATGTGGGGCACAAAGCACCTTGTTTCTGGTCCCAAATAACCTCCACTATTTCTTATCATATAAAAATATATAATTGTTATATAAAATAATTTTATTATATAAACATTTATGATTATATGTACATTTTCTGCCTTTTCATTAGCACATGTTAATTGCATATAATAATAGGTATGATTGTAACATTTTATATGTATACAATGTATTTTGATCATATTCACCCCATTCTCCTTTTTTTTGTGTTCTCCCATTCCCACTGATCTCCTTACTTTTCCCAACTAATCCTCTTCTTTCATGTTATTACAAAAAAAATGACCCAATGAGAGTTGTTAGGTTGCTCATAGGAACACAGATGAGGGGTTGTTTACAGGAGCAACTCACAGTGGAGGAATTGTCTCTCCTTCCCAATATCAACCATTAACTTCATGTAGGAAGGACAGTCTCCTTCTTTTCCTCTGACCCCTACATTGTTTCTTACCCAAAGCTTTGCAGGAGTAATACAGAAATTCCATGTAGCGGTCACTCAACCGTCACTGTTACCACTTAAGAGTTTCTGCAGCTACTTCTGCCCACTGGGGGTGGGGGGAAGGAACTCCTCTGACACCAGCACCAATCTATTGGCATAGGCATTGTTATTTAAACAACTTGACAAAAACATCAGGGCCATTTAGCAAAACCAGAATACCTTCCCCAATTGGGCTTATGAACTCTTGACCGGATGAGAATTCCCTCCTATGATGCAAGCCTCAATCCAATCAGAAAGCAGTTGGTGACCCTATGACAGACCTGCCACTATTGCATCTGTGGACACATCTTGCTTGGATGGTCATGAGTGTCACTTGTAGGGTCCACGGCTGAGTAAGAATGTTGATGACAAGCACCTTCTAGTAATCTAGGGCCTACCCAGCAGGGAGAACACTTCCAGACTAGTTCCAGCTTTATTTCTCTATGCCTTGAGGCCAGAACATCGTGTCTCAGCAGTAAGGTCTTAATATCTAGCTCTAGCAAGCAACCGCCAATAGTGGCAATTGCTTATACTTTTGGGACCTTCAGTAGGCCCCCTGACCAACAACTAAAAGGAGGAAGCCTGTATATATATATATATGTGTGTGTGTGTGTGTGTGTGTGTGTGTGTGTGTGTGTGTGTGTGTCTGTGTGTGTGTCTGTGTGTGTCTGTGTGTGTGTGTGTGTGTGTGTATCACCAATATTACCAAGGAAAAACTGAAGCAAACCTGTCTTCATTTGTCTCGTTGGTCTAGAAATCACTTATTGTGGAGATCACACAGCTGAGCAACGTATAACTAGACTCCCACTATCTTCGCTGTGGGTGGCACTCAGCTACATGGGTATGACGGTAACTGTGACCCAGGTTACTTTTCTAGGACTGGAGAGACACTGTAGTTGAAAATATTGACCCCTGGCTTAGACCTACAAATGTCTGATATGGTGGCTGAAGCATCTCTGTCTTCAAACTATGCCTGTCTTTTCTATGGCCTCAACCTATGGGTTAAAGCCACCATGACCAGAATTACAATGTTCTAAAGGAGGTGGCAACCCTAGTTCCTGAAATATCTTTTTTCCTTCCCAGAAAAGACATAAATAGTTCTCCCTTTTTATTAGCCACCTTCACTCCCTCATTATTCCCTCCCTGTATCTGTAGCTCCTCAATTCCCTGGAGTAAAGATGCTGACTTGTAAGCAGGGTCTCGCTCATCTTCATTGTGTGGCCACTGGATGACCCTTTTTCCTCTCCCACCACTCTGTTGCGTCATTGACTTTATGGAGCTGCCACAGGACCAAACAAACACTCTTTGGGGTCTCATGGCCACAAATGATGTGTCATAAAACTCTTCTACAACTGCAAACTTGTACAGCCAGTTAAAGTATAAAATGACCAGTCTGTCCTTTAAGCAATTGCCTCTGCCAACGGCACCCAGAGTGATAAAGAAGACAGCCAAGATTCCAAGCCTCAGTGCCCTGCAAGTATTTCCAGCAATGATCACTGTAGAACTAGATCTGCTTCCCAGGCCTCTTGGCAGGGAGCTCCCAGACCACAAGGGCAAAATTTCCTCCCTGCTTTACTGGAGTCCCAGGTGCTCACAGTCTCAGCCTCCAAGTCAGACTGAATTTACATCCCTGCATGTTTCATCTTTGCTCTCTGGAAGTCACAGATCATTTAATATTCTAATCCTTTATATTCTTTATTTATCTTTTTTATTCTTTTTATTTATTTATCTTAATTATTATATTCTTTATCTATCTTCATCTGCATGTATGTATGTGCATCATATGCTTGCCTGGTGCCCATGGAGGTCAGAAAAGAGTGTTGGATCCACTGGACCTGGAATTGTAGACAGTTGTAAATTGCCATGTGGGTGCTGGGAATTGAACCTTTGCAGAGATAGCTGATGAGGAAACTAGTGAACTAGTTTTCATATACATATACAGATCAGTGTGTGTGTGTGTGTGTGTGTGTGTGTGTGTGTGTATACGCATATCCACAATGCAGCACAGAAACAAAAAAAATAAAAATCATGAGAAAAAGATAAAAAAAACATAGAAGACAGATTTAAAGTCTACCATACATTTAATCTGTGACAAAAAGAACCTACATATAATCAAACACCATCTGAAGAGATTATAGCTGAGAGGGTTTCAAAACTGGCCAATAATACCAATTTATGATGCAAGAATCACTTTAACACCCAGTCAAAATAGCATATATATATATATATATATATATATATATATATATATATATATATGTTACAGTAGAGACAAAGATGTATTCTTAAAAGCATCTAGGTAGGAAAAACCCAAACTAGCTGCAAGTGAGTACCTGTTAATCTCTTAACAAGCACATCAGAAATCATGAGAAAGGGAAAGGATGCCATTGGTAGCCTGAAAGAATATTAGAGCACCTCAAATTTTATACCCAACAAACATATCCTTTAAGAAAGAAGGTAAAATAACCAGTCTAGCAAAACCTGAGAAATGTTGCCATCATAACATCTATGTAAAAATGAATTTAAAAGACTATACTTTACATAGTAGAATCATTTCCAAGAAGAGGGCTGAGCTGTGAAAAGAGATAAGAACAAAGAAACCAACACATGTTTAAACCTCAATCAACATTGTGAGTATAAACAATTATGCCTTAGCTGGGCATGGCAGCACATACCTTTAAATCCAGCACATGACAAAGAGACAGGTGTGTCATCCTGAGAGTCTGAGGTCAGTCTTATTTATATAGCAAGTTCTGAGTCAGTTAGAACTACACAGTACAGCTTTGTTTAAAAAAAAATCTTGATATATATATATATATATATATATATATATATATATATATATATCAAGATTTTTTATATATATATATATATAAATATATATATATAATATATATATAAAATATATATATATATTTTATATATATATATATAATCACTTGGTAGAGTGCTTGCCTTGCCTGTGTGAGTATGAGACCTGTGTATAACCTGGACCCTGAAATCCTTCTTAAAATGGTTTAGTTTCTTTGAAGACACAAGCAATAACAGGCTCATTATAGGAAGAACAAAGAATTTTTTTTAAAGAAAAGGGGACACACATACCACAGCCCCACCACACACACACACACAAAGCACTTGCACACATGAAACTCAAAATCACCCTCAACCCTTCCTCAAAAACACAGAACATGACTATATGTGTATGACCCCCGAAGTCTCAGTTTCTCCATGAAAGACAAGCTATACTTCTGAGGATGGATGTGTCCCCAGCACCATATAAGAATGACCCCTGCAGGTTAGTTTTCAGGAAGCAGGTAGTTTACTAAGTGAGGCCTTGCAGAGCAGCAGAAAGGACTCTAGTGGGAATTGAGAGCCTCAGATCTCTTCTGGACTCTGACATAAATCATCAGCTTGACTTTAAGCAGGTCACCTCTTCACTCTGGGTCTTATTATGTTACCACCTCCACTGAACAAAGGGTTTGGAAATGAAGCCCTTAAGGTTCCTTCCAATAAGGAAAACACATACCTTTGTGATTACTTTTAGAGTGCAATTTAGAGAATTGGTCTCAGAAAATATCTACAGACACAGTCTGTGTGGTTGCCGCTGTTTGTACCATCAGATGGCAAATGGCTCAAAATGGCCAGCACTTCTCCAGACCTGCTGCATCTATGCACAGCCCTGTTGGTAGTTTTCACAGTACATTTTTAAACTGCAGCTATTATATGGACGTCATTTCTTCATTTCTGCTTCCCAAGCTCCTCTGACACCTCTATTTCCATTCCCTTCCGAATGCTCCGGAAATAGCCTGCCTCACTTCACATGTCGGTGTTTATTAGCACCGAGGCAGAGCGTGCTCATCTGAACTGGCAGAGATTAAATAATTGAGACCGACATAAAAGCTTTTTATGCTAGTGTTCTTACATATCATCTAGGGACAACCCACTTCTGTTTAATGCCTTCCTGACCCATTTTGGGGTTCACAGAGACATGCTGGGACACTGTTCACAAGCCGTTTGTACCGACTCCTTGGCAAGCAAATGAAATATCCTTGAAAGGTGGCAGTCGCCACATCCATATCGGTAAAATTCAGACTCTGGGGCTCTGTGATTGATGTAGGAGTAGCTGTGGATCCTGGGAAATAAGCGGGCTCCTCTGTAAGAGCCATCTCTCCAGCTCCTACCTCAGGGTTGCTGTTTTGCTTTTGATTTTTAGTTGTACATTGTTGACATTTTTTTTTTACCTGCTGAGCTAATATAATAAGCAAAATATATTCGTTTTTTAAACTTTCTTTTGTTTCTTTGGTATGAAATATGTAGGGTATACTTTCATGCCTTCCTATCTTTTATTGGATATTTTATTTATTTACTTTTCAAATGTTATTGCCTTTCCTGGTTTCCCCTCCGGAAACCCCCTATTCCATCCCCTCCCTCTGCTTCTATGAGGGTGCTCCCCCACCTACCCACCCACTCCTGCCTCCCCACCCTGGCATTCCCCTACACTGGGACATCAAGCCTTCACAGGACCAAGGGCCTCCCTTCTCACTGATGCCGGACAAGGCTATCCTGTGCTACATATGCGGCTGGAGCCATGGGTTGCTCCATGTGTAGTCTTTGGCTGATGGTTTATTCCCTGGGAGCTCTGGGGATTCTGGTTGGTTGGTTGATATTGTTATTCTTCACATGGGGTTGCAAACTCCTTCAGTCCTTTCCCTAACTCCTCCATTGGGGTCCCATGCTCAGTTCCATGGTTAGCTGCGAGCATCTGCCTCTGTACTTGTCAGGCTCTGGCAGAGCCTCTCAGGAGTAACCTTTAGATACCTTTGACTACATAGTGCCTCCCTTTCAATCCAGAAGGTACTTAAGCCAGCATGGATGAATGAATTAAGTAATGAATTCTTTGGCCTTTTGTTTGTTTTTAAAAATTTGGTTTGTTGTTTTCTAGCTATCCTTGAACTCAAAATCCTCCCGCCTCAGCCTTCACACTGGGATTCCTGGCATGCACTAGGGTATCCAGCTGTTGCTGGCCATTTCAAAAGTAAACAAGGTAGAAACAAATACAGAAAAGAGGTAGTCAGCAGTCCCAGTGACCTGATGCTCACCTTCTCTGTCTCCCCACAGCTCTGCTCCCCTCCCCCACCCCAATGCCTTCACTGTGGTTGGCTGATATTATCTGATTAAATTTCAATCGCCATATTTACACAAGTCTACCTTGACTTATGTTGTTGTTAATTTGAGGAGTTCCCGTTATGGGGAGCAAATCCAGAGTTTTTATGTGTGCTAGGTCAGTGCCCGATCACTCAGATACATCCTTAACCCTCTAAGGAAGGCAGTTTTGTACACGTGTGCCAAGCAGTTATTTTTATAAATAGTTCATCAAGTTCCCACTTCTAAAATCTTACTTTTTTGCTATGCCCACCCAGAGCTACTTCAGAACTCAAGGCAGGGAAAGGGCTGCCTGTGCCTCTGTATGCATGTTATCAGATATACTTCAAATAATGCAAAAATAGTTAAGGAAGAAATGGGAGTAAATTTAAAATAAAGATGTACAGTTTGGGGCCCCTAAGTTCTGCCATTTCCTTCGTTTCCAATCACACAAACACAATGAGCTTTTTGTGTAGTCCGTGTCTTTTCCCCAGCCTTTTTTCCACAGTCGTTTTTCCCAAGTGTAGACACCTCTGTTTTTGAGTCCCTGATATACTCCCAGGTGCTGACGAGCCCGTGCCCGGCACACAGTACACATGTTTGGTGGCTTTCTGTTGAATGACTCATTGCTCAAACAGGCACTCCAGATGCCTTCCTTTCCCTGACTCCCTCCCACCTCCTTCTGCCCAGTTCCAAACTTGAGTTTATCCAACACTCGGTTTTTCTTGGCTTCTGCTATTCTTAGGCTGTTGGGAGATGCGGGGTGGGCGGGTGGAGTCAGACTTCTGCCAAGTGCCCACTACATGAAAGCAGATCCCCAAACCCTACACAGGCCCTGCCTTGCTTATCTCCAGTTGCTGCGACAGGAAGTTGCACACAGTGATCTTCAAACTCAGCTGTGGCCAAAGCCTGACTCCGTGACTCTGACAGTTACTGGCAACTTTTGTCGCGGGTTCTCACCACTTCCTATGCGTCCCTCTCCAACTTCCCTGTTCCTAAGCTGTTTCAGGTTTAAGCGATCTTGATCTTGCTTGCGGCACCTTAAGCCTCCTCCCAAATTGCCTTAAGTCACTTTTTACAACCCAGGACTAATTTGCTTTTATTTTATTTTTAATGTTCATAGGTTATTTTGATAAAGCTCTTTAACTTAATCGTGAGGCTGCATTATATTCTGTAATATGCTAACCACATTTAAGCTTCTCTAATGAGAGACCTACACATATTTTTGCATTTCTGAAATTCCTTAAGGGATATTCCTGGCTTTATTGGAGAGGGCAGGGGGACAATGGCTCCAAAAAGTTCAGATTCTTGATTAACTTGTCAAATTTATTTTCAGAAACAGTTTTATTATGAATTCTCTTTCATACCGTTTTCAACT
Source organism: Arvicanthis niloticus (assembly GCF_011762505.2). Taxonomy (NCBI): domain Eukaryota; kingdom Metazoa; phylum Chordata; class Mammalia; order Rodentia; family Muridae; genus Arvicanthis; species Arvicanthis niloticus. Next base: position 49,938,563 of record NC_047661.1, read on the forward strand.
TGAAAGGATTTATTTCATGTACCTGTATTTGATTGAGCTCTCTCATATCTTTTTAAATATATTTATTAACTATTTATAGCTTTCTTCAGTGAATTGTCTTTTAATGATTTTTCTCATTGGCCTACTGGGTCCTCATGTTCTTAATTATTTTTTGTCTGTGTTATTGACAAATTTCATACCGTAATTTGTGTGACAAACTCTCCAGGTTGGTTGCTGTGGTTCTACGATTCTCCTGTCTCTGCCTCCCTCCACTGGGCTTGCAGGTGGGGGCTCCAATCTGCCTTTGCCTTTAATCTCAGAACCATTCCAAGGTCTGGAAATCTTGTATCGTCTCTCCTGAAAGTTAGTTTGTAAGATATTAGCATATGTTCTGATATGATGTAAAATTTGTCCCATCTGTCCTGGGAATTATGCTACTTTTGGAGTTTTTAAATATTTTCATTAATTCTTTGAGACTTTTGTGCAACATATTTTGATCATATTCACCCCTCATTCCAGATATACCTTCCTTTATTTTTTTTAACTGTTGAGTCTAGTTTTTGTAGCCCAAGTACCCTTGGGTGTGGCCTGCTTGGAGTATGGTTGACCTATCAAGGGCCATACCCTTAAAAAAAAAAAAAAAAAAAAAGAATCTTTCTCTCCCAGCATCTGTCAGAGGCCAACATATCTCTAATGAATTGCTGAGACTTTGTGTTCCTCTCCCCTCCTTCAACTCATGCCAGGGATTTTGTTCCCGAGCAGTTGTGATTACAAGCCTGCACCCCTGGACTTGCCTGACTCAAATAATACCTTGAAAGCATATCCCTTCAATCATTTATAAAGTTTTTAAAATACAAAATGAAATCTGCAGAAAGTCAAGGAGTCCAGAGGCAGTTGAGGGACTTGCATGTTGGTGGCTTTGCTTTTAGTACATCCACAGTGCTCAACCTTTACCATGATACCTAGCCCACAGTAACCTCCTCTGCCTCCACCACCATGCTTGAAACCTCCCAAGCTATCAGGAGCAATGTAGCTGATACCCTACTTGCTCTCCACTCGCCCCACCCCCTTGAACACAAATATCCTTCCCTATGACCTATTCCATCTCCGTTCTCATTTCAGAACCTACTGTTCCAGAGACACCTCCAAGATCCAAACCAAGAAGACTCATGGATGCAGCTTATTATTTTTGTCTTTTCACATGGCAAGCAGGATCCTCATGTGCCATGGGTTCTACATCTGCTCCTCCTGCTACTCTGTCATCAGCTCCAAAATCTGCATGAATTCAGTTGAATTCAGTGGGGAGAATCAGCCATGCTATTTTCAGTTGCACAAAAAAGACAGCTCTCTCATAGGAACAAAGTAACCATCACAGAAACCCAAGCTTGCATCAAAAGCAACAGCACCGTGTAGGTCCATCTGGCTCACTCCTCACTCCATCATCAGAGTTATCATTCCCACCTATAACCACCAGAGCATCATAGCCTCCATGGCTTCCAGAGCACAGACAGCCTCTACGTAGCTTCATGGTAGCCCACTCCTCTTGCTGTCAGTCTATGATATGGTCCCAGTGGCTGCCTCAGCCATGTTATAAGTGAATCACAAAATCCTCTGTGCTATTCCTACGACTTCTGAAAGTCTCTATGCAGCTTAAATAGTTGAACCATTCCCTCTGGTGCAGCCAGGAGACACACTGCCCCATCTTAACATCAAACTGAGCGTAACATTTCGGAACCCATCGTACATCAATACTGTTGATTTAAATGCTTCTTAGTGATAGTAACTGCAACCGTGTGTTCACAGGACATGATTTGAGAAGGAAAAGCCCTTCACCACCTCCAGTGTGCACATCTACTCTTCCAACCACCTCTACGTGAGGAACTGCTAAGCTACACCACAGAGCCACTATCAGTCTTGCCTGGCTCAGAAACGAACTTCCCTGTGTCTTAGTTCCTGAGAACCAGTCAGCAAGGCTTTCTATTGCTTTGTTTCTCTGACTCTCCCGGGTGATTAATCACTCTGGTTTTTCTTGTCTTTTTCTGGGTAGGAGTGTTTCCACTTTCATCAGCTCTCTGTTGTTTTCTTTGTATTGTTTTGTTTGAGGCAAGCCTCATGATATAGCCCAGGCTGGCTGAACTTGAGATCCTCCTGCCTCAGCCTTGCCAAAGTTGGACCACCACATTAGGCTCTTCAGCTCCTTCTGTCTATGACCCCAAGTTCTTCTCCTTTGTTCATCAGAACTCTTCTATTTCATGAGTGAAATACTTCCCAACTCTGGAATGAAAAACAAAGACAAGACTTATAAGCTAAATTGTTGCAATTTTGTCTTTTGTCCAGATACAATCACATCTGTTGAGAATGAAGAGGAGAGTAAGGTAAACTGAGTTCTTGGGGCCTGCAGTGTATGTTGTAGTACAAGGCAGCAGCAGATGAACAACTGCACCCGCTACACACCAACAATGAGATATAAAAGATATTGTTAGCTAAAGCAAAGACAGAAGTGGCCAAAAATCTTGCTTCCATCTGGATGCATAAGTGTTTCACATTGAGTATTAGAGCAGAGGAAAAGCAGCCACCCCATCTCCCTCCTTTGTGTCTCTACTATTATGATGACTATCAAGTCCCTGCATAACATCATTGTCCAAAATGTTAAATAACACTGTTAACTGGGACCTCAAGACTAGAGATACTTGGTTTATTTTTTAAAAAGTTGTTTTTAAAAGCGTTGAATAGGTACTCCAGAAACATTTTCCCAGAAAAGCTTTATTTGCATTATATTTTCCTATCTCCAAGCACCCCTGTCACCACACTGTATTTTGAGAGAGCAGCAATAATATGCTGGGTTCAAATCCCACCTCGTACACTGCTTCAGGGGGTTATATGTATAGCTTTCTAAAGCTGTTTCCTAGTCTGTAAAAACAGTGACAGCAATGACATCTGGCATATAGAGTTTAAGAAGACTGGACAAAATGATAATGGAAAATTGTCTGTGACAGTCCCTGGCAACAACACAAACACAATAAACATTAGCAACTGTCACCAGCAGTCAGAATGCTACTCCTCCCTGAATCACTCTAGCTAGAATATTTGGGGGTGAAAAATCCCCTAAACACAAGTGAGAAAAGTACCAAGCTTCCCTGGAGGACAACACCACACAAGGACTGAAGACACTCAACTATTTTATTGACACAGAAGACCCTGGCATTAAAAAAAATAAATAATAATGGCCTAGCTGGGCAGTGGAGGCTCGAACTTTTAATCTCAGCACTCAGGAGGCAGAAACCAGAGAAGGTCTGTGTTCAAGGCTAGTCTGGTCTACAGAGAGAGTTCCAGGACAGTCACAGATACACAGAGAAACTCTGTTTCAAGAAACCAAACAAAGTAACAGCCTATTGGGTTCCTACTGGAGTAAACAGTCTTCTGAAAGGGATTTTCTACATTCGATATATTAACAATAATTTTTTTTATTATTTGAAAGGTAACAGTTATTGTTTTTTGTTTTGGTTTGGTTTGGTTTTTAAGGGGAAATAGCTCCAATTTAGAAGGCATGCTTTTTCAGAACAGCATAGATCAGTGTAAAGACTTTCAGAGTTCATCCCCTCAGCCCAGCCCCAGAGGCATCCTTCTGTCCTTAACTCAGCAAAGAGATCTGAGTTATGAGGCTTTCATTTTAAAAGTCCCTAATCAGTTTGTTTATTCAAGAAAAAAAATCCTTATTAATTTAGAAGTCTTCATGAAGCTTTGTATACAACTCAGTGACTTTTTGTTTGCTATATCCCCAAATTCTTGGTCAGATGATAATAGATTTTTGTAGAATTTGTAGAATCCATTTTTGTAGATTCATAGAAACCATTTGTTAGATGGCTGCCCTGAAACCATGGCAGCAAATTAGTTTAGCCCTATTTAAATACAAAATAGATCATTTTCTATTGCATTACAAGAATGCATTTGCTTAATCTCTTTATAGAGCTATATATATTTTTTTGGATGTCGGAATATTACCTTCTAGATTCTAAAGAAAAAAAAAAAAACACTCAAAGTTGTTCCAAACCTGCTATGTAAAGGATGCTATTAGCAGGGGTAATACGGAGATTGTGGTCTCAGATCCTTGGAGTTCTTTGACATGAGTTAAGTTCCTGTCCTTCCTCGGGAGAGAAACACTGGAGCATCTCTCGCTGTGTAAACACCAGAGGAAGTGAGATTGTGGAATGTCAGAAAGTTCTCCCTCCTGCAACCACTTCTCTGGAAAACAACTAGATACAAAGCTTTGTTCTCACACTAAAGGAAACATTTAGGACAGAAGGTTACTCCGACTCTTCCTTCTGAAGCACAAATTAGCCCTGTGTTTTCCTGGTCGTTTTCCTTCTCCTTTCTTTGAAACCAATGAGCTCATTCCCCGCGAATTTCCCAAGCAAAGGGTCATGGATTAAACAAAGGTGTGTAACAATAAACTGCAGGTTCAGACCCGCTTCCTGGCAAAGATGGGGCAGGGAGTCCCTACCGTCTAGAACTTCCCAGAGAGAGCCACAGCTTCTTCCACAGTGCATGGATTCCACAGTGCATGGATTCCAGTGCATGGAGGAACCCAGTTTGGCCCAGAAAGCATCAGAGAGATTTTTGCCTTCAACTATCTCCTCACCCTGGAATACACAAGACACCTCTCATTTTCTTAAAAAAAAATTTTTTTTATTTTGTAATTAAAATATAACTACATTGTTTCCCCCCCCCCTTCCCTTTCCTCCCTCCAAACTTCCCCGTGTTTTACCCTCCCCCTGCTCTCAGATTCATGGCCCCATTTTCTTTAATTGGTACTATTACACCTATATGAATACATATAAACACAGCCTGCTGAGTCCATCTTCCGTTGCTTGTATGTGTATGAGTTCGGGGATGACCGGTTGCTATTGGGTAATGGATTAAAAGGTTCATCCCTGGAAAGAATTAATTCTCCCAGTCTCAGCACCTCTTAGCTACCTGTAGCTCTTTCTTTAGGGGTAGGGTTCTGTAAGATTTTTTCCCCTCCACTATTTTTTTTTTAAATTATGTGTTTATATATTCATGTCATTGTAGGTATATGTGCACAGAGGTGTAGGTGCCCTCAGAGGCCAGAAGACAGCCTTAATCTCCTGAGGGTGGAGTTACAGGCAGTTGTGAGTTATCTCTTCCCAGTCCAGAAAACATGCTGGGACCAGTACTCAGATTCTAGAGGGCAGCACTGGCTCTTACCCACTGAGCCATCTCTCTGGTCTCATTAAGTTTCAAAGTTTCATTTTCACAAATATTGTCAGTAGTAACACAAGAATAGCCACAGGGACAAATGATAAAGCACAACTTTAGGCTTCGATTCACTTGCAAATCCAATGTTTTACAGTGAATACCCGAGTGCCTAGTTACGTACAGAACTTCGGGTGTGAAAAGGAAGATTTTCCCACATAGATTCAAACTTCAGCAGCTGCTGCTCACACTGGCTAAGATGACACCCTGTGCCTCAGTTTCCTGGTTTGTAAAATTGAGAATTGTATCAGTTACTTTTGTAAAACTGTGACCAAATATCGGACAGAATAGATTTAAGGGAAGAAGGTTTTACAGTGGCTCGTGGTTGTGGAACATTCAGTCCATGGTCAGTGGCTCTGTTTCTGTCAGGCAGGATACCATGGTGATGAGATTAGGCGATTGAAAAACATCTTAATTTGTCGGCAGACAGGAAGTTTAAAAAAGAACAGAAATTAAAAAAAAAAAAAAAAAAAAAAGAGCCAGATGGCATATAACCCCAAGCATCCTCCACACCACCTCAGCCCCCACTGACAATGATATACTTCTTCTGATTTTGTGTTTTCTCCTCTTTGCCACCTCTCAATAATGCTATCATATTAAACATTCAACAAGGGATCAATCCATTGATTAATCCATGACCCAGTTGTCTCTGAAACGTCATTACAGACATATTCAAAGAGGGCTGCACTAACCCCCTAGTCATTTCTTAATCTAATCAGGCAGACAATTAAAACGAATCATCTCAGGGATCATAATAACAGAATCGGCTTACATTACACAATTATCTCCATCTATCAGAGCTCGTACCAAGAATATTGGGAATGGTATACTATTTTTTAAAAAGAACACAGTCAGTTAAAACTTCAGTTTTGGAACTTTGATCACATTCCACATTCAAACTCACGTCGATTGGCACAGGCTCAGAGAGTGTCTCAGTGGGAGAAGGCCTGCAAAGCCCTGGGGCTCATCCCCACACATCTCCCCCAGACATTTCCATTTTCAGATCGTAGGGGGACTATTCCACAAAAGAGCTAGAAGAATCTTTTTCTCTTTTTCTTTTTAACATTTCTTCTATTCCAAATGTATTAATAAGCTGCCTGTGCAGCCAGGGTCTTGAGAAGCCAAGATCTTTGAAAGATGGAGAACTCCCTGGAAAAGCCCCCACTGTTGGCACTCTCTACTCAGGCACTTGCCAATTCGTAAGCACAGTGGGTATGAATGGAAAGCTGAGATACTGGGCAGATAATGGCTGTTAGCAAGAGAGAGTGTCAGGCCTGGGGAGGCTCAATGAAAAAAAAAAGCTGAAATTCAAATATACCAAGTTAACCAAGGCTTCAGACAGAATCCTGAAGGGGGAATGTAAAACGGAGATGCCTGTAAATACAGAGATGCTCTTTGCTCCTGTGTCCTTTCTCATTAGTAAGCGAAGCAGGGCAGGGGTTAGGCAGACAACAAAAAACTGAGAAATTATGCAAAGGTAATCGTGATCCTGTAGAGAAGAACAGACAAACACTGGGGTTCAGAGCCCACCAGAGCAGGGAAGCCTTGGGAAGCACCTTGTACTTTCAATAGGAACTCAGGAAGCCTCTCTCTAGTAATAAATACAAATATATAAAGATTAGCTTTTAGAAATGAAACCTCAAGCCAGCTTGATCCCAGATGGATTTGGAGGATCTGGTTTTGGTCTGACTGCAGACATCCCTGAACACAAACTCTGTGTATGTTTGTGTGTGTGTGTGTGTGTGTGTGTGTGTGTGTGTGCGTGTAATGTCTACCACTCAACAGAAAATTACCAGCCATGGAGAGACAGGGTCAAGAGTGAAATGGACATTCAGTTCATACACAAGTAATCCAAACATTGGAATGACCAGACTCAGAACATAATGACTGTCAACATGGTAAGGAGAATGGATGACAGGATGGGGGACTGCCTCAAGGACCTAAAGTCTATACAGTTTTAAAAAGCCAAGTAGAAATTCTAGTACAAAAAAAAGAAGGAGGAGGAGGAGGAAGAGGAGGAGAACAACAACAACAAACAAAACAACAACAATAAAAACCAGCCAGTAACTAAAGTCAACCTTCAATAAAACAGCCAAGCAGTTGGTGAGATGTAAGTGAAGGAAGCTTGAGTGACCTAGAACAGTGAACTGGTAGAAAACGGGCAGATGGAAATACCTGACCCCAGTTCTTAGAAAGGGGGAGGAAATTCCAGAAAACATCATCAAACATGTAGCAGGTTTCAAGAGATTGTCTATATGTTCGATCGGAATCTTAGGAGGTTGTCAATGGAAACCTGAAATGAGATCAAGTTGGAAACTATAGGCATTATTTGAAGAGCTAATTCATAGCTAAGAACTTTCCAAAGCTGATTTAACCAAGCTATAGATTCCTGGAGAAAAAGCTCAACCCAGAACTCCAGCTGACCGCCTCAACTTCCCCAGTCAGTTTCTCCTGGACACTTGTAAGGCCCTGCTCTCTTGGCCAGGCTACTGCAGTCATCTCCACTGAATGTTATAAATTCTTGAGTTGATGACGTATTCCAATCTTCTTCCTGTTTCTACTGCCACTTGATATTTATTTATTCCTTTATTTATTTATTTAACTTTCACTTGCTTTAAACTTAGTAAATTCACACACTCAAAACTGAAACTATGGCTGTCATAAATAATCCTCTGAACAGTTGAAAATAGTCCTTGGCACCACACACAAGATCGCCTGAACTAAGCAAATGTTTTGCCACTGAGATATATCACTAGCCCTCTTAAAAAAAAAAAAAAAAAATGTTTCTAGTTTTAAGACAAGCTCTCATTTAATTGCTCAGGATGGCCTCTCACCCTGTAGCCAGGCAGGCCTTGAACTTTGTGCCTCAGCCTCACACATAGCTGGAATTACAGGCCTGTACCACTCACTGGTTCAGCTTCTACCAAATTACGTTAAATTGATAGTCTTGTCTTTTCGTTTCCAGCATTAAAATCTCTCATTTGTTTTTCTTTCCTTATAGCATTGACTTCTATCTCTAATACTGTACTAAATACTATCTATTAGTACTAATAAACAAAAAAAAAAAAAAAAAAAAAAAAAAAACCTTAAAGAAAAGTAACATTACAGAAGAAAGTAAAAACACCAGAAAATATCTGACAAACACACAGAGAATAAGTACCCATTGAGTGTTCATGGTCACCCATGGAGTGCTCACTTGTGGAGTCCTCACCTATGGAGTGCTTACCTATGGAGTCCTCACCTATGGAGTCCTCACCTATGAAGTGCTCGCCTGTGGAGTCCTCACCCAGGAATCTGTATCACAGCCTTCATTGCAAGGTTTATGGACCATGAGGAAGAGGGTGTGGGAAAAAAAGTGTAAAGGGCAGAGGTCAGGGAAGACTGAGGAGAAACAGTGTTTCTCTGGACAATACAGTAACACTGCACTCACCAACCCATGGCAGCTCTGGTTGTCTGCACATGTTTGCAGGTTCACCCAGGCACAATTCCAACACAGAGCATGAAGGAGTTTATGAACCCCCACCCCTAGCTGAGGGACTATGACATCTGATGACTTCTTCAGGAGGGATATTCAGGCTTTTGGTGGCAGGGGGTGTGTGGCTGCTGGTTAGTTGAGTCTGTTCCCGACTTACGAGTGTAGAGACAACACAAATTAAACTCAGTAGGTTTTTCTTTAACTAAGTTAGGACATGACAGAAGAGAGTGAAGGATTGTCAGCGAAGGCCTGGGGGGACGAATATGATCAAAATACATTGTATGCATTTGTGAGTTCTACAAGAATTTTTTTAAAAGTTGTATTTTAAAAGCATGTGTCAGGAACTGTATCTAGTGGCCTAGAATGCACACTGAACAGAGGCTCTGGGCTCATTTGGATGGCAGAAACTACTTTTTTGTAAGAGGTGTGCCCTCTAGGAAAGGCACACCCTTATGATGAGCTTAATCTTAACCTCCTGGGCACAAGCACAGCTCTACATAAACTATTATGACATCAGTGATTCTAATCATCGATTGTCTCTTGTCCCCAGTTCACAGCCACAGGGACCTTACAGATTAGAGCTGCTATGGCCTCCTTGCTATACCCTTTTCAGCAGAGACACATGGCTGGCTCCAAGCCAATGACCAAGCAGGGCCATCTCTCTCTCTCTGCACATCTAGTAAGGCTGTCTTGGGGTAGTAAGGACTAAAGTTCCAAGGAACCTCCTACCCCAAACCTTCAAAATACAACTTGTCATAGCAAGCTTTGAACTCTCACACTTTCCCTGCAGGAGCTGGAACTATGTTCGTTCAGCCTGGGGAGTTATCAAGCCTTAGCCTGTTGCCCCACTGGGAATCCCTTCAGCTCTCCTCTGTTCTCCATCTCGAATGGAACCATGGGTTGGCCATATCCTGCCATCTACTCCCTTGGATCTGAGCTGGACCCTTGCATCCAGCTTCGACAATTGCTCCTGAGGGGATCTTTCCAACATGCACATCCAAGGATATCTCTATGCTAAAACTTCAGAAAGGCTAAGGATGTCCAAAATCTCTCAGCAGTGGCCAAATGCATCCCCACCAGTATCACAACTTGCAGCACTCTCTGTTCCCATCTCCTGTCTGCCTCCCTACTGTGTTGATTCCTATTCCCAGAACTAGCTCAGAATGCATCCCACTGGCAGCCAGGTAATGCCTCCTTGCAGATCCGGAGGCTCGCAGGAGTCTTTGCTGACTGCAGAGTGACGGCCTTGCTCTCTGGGCCTTTTTCTCCCAAGATGCTGTGCAGTCGTCACAATCAATCCAAATTGCTAGAACCGAGTTTGAAGCGATATATAGCCACCACGCCGGTTTTGTTCCTTTTTACGTTCAAGGCAGGACACATTCGCAAAACACATTGAGTCAGACTCAGTGTCCACAGTGGAAAAACAAGTGGATAGCCTGTGCTTCTTCGGAAGGGGCGCTGGGCAGCATGCTACTGCTAGGGGGTAGTGGGGCGGGACAGACCTGTCCCAGGACAAGAGAGGCTACTCGCAGGCCAGTTTTGCTTTCGCTCTGAGTGCGGTGGGCGGTGGGACGGTCCCGAATCTCCTCAGACGGGCACTCCGAGAGTTAATTCTTAATTCGAAAGCGCCACCCGCCCTGGGGGCGATCGACGCACTTGTCCTTGAAGCTGATGTAGAGACAGAGAGAGAAAGCAAGAGACACAGTCCTGGGAAAGTCCTGCCGGCTATCCAGACAATTATAAAAATGTGTCCCCCAGGGTCAGTGTTCCAACCGCCTCACCCTCGGCATCCAGCTGCTCCTCTCATTGCGGGTCCAGCATGTGTCAATCACGCTGTAAGTAGCTGAAGGCCGGGAACCAGGGTGACCTGATCAGGGAAGAAGGCCCGGGAAAGAGGAGACAGGAGCCCTGGACCCACTAAGGGAGACTAAGGAGCAGCCCTCAATTGCAGGCCAAGGGAAGGAGGAGGGGAAGGAAGATGGTGCTAGATTGCGCTGCACCTGGCACGGTCTCCTCATTATAGAGCAACCAGAGGCGCTACCGCTATGCCCATTTCACGGAAGAAAACTAAAGCCCAGCCTTGAAACTAGATAAAGGAAAATGTAGGTCTCAGCCAGTTCCCAAACAAGATCTGGGAGGTCTTGCTTCTTCATCTGTCAGCCCTGAGGAAGGAGTTAAATCATGGGTGGAGGGAGGTCAGTACCTAGAAGAAACGGATGGGAAAATTTGCTGAATGAATGAATCCAGAATGGCTGAAGAAAGAGGCAGGTCAAAACCAGGTTGCCAAGCTCCACCTACCACTCGTTTCCCTTCCAGACCTCCTCCTTTTGGCTACTCTCGTCCTCCTAAACCACCTCAGTTTGGCCAGGGTCATACCAGTCTCTGGACCTGCCAAGTGTCTTAGCCAGTCCCAAAACCTGCTGAAGACCACGGATGACATGGTGAAGACGGTGAGTTTCTCGTGTCTGTCTGGCTTCCAAGCTCAGCAGTTGAAATGACTTCTAACCTATCTGGTATCTGCTGGGAAGCCATAGTAGTTCATGGGTAGCTGGCAAGGACGGTAGAGGCGACTTTTCAAAACTTCTAAATATAATCTAAAGGAAACTGTGTCTCCAGAGAAAGGAAGAATGGTAATAAATTATAACGGCATCGGTTGGGACTGTGTTTATACAGAAGAAAGTGGGTACTTACAGTGTCCCTCCCAGCCTGCCTGCCTGTAGGGCAACATGCCAGGTGCTCCCTGCTTCTGATTCACAGCGGGTGGTACAGAGAGACAGTCACTGGGTACACTCTCTGTGCTTCACAAGCCATAGAGATGAATTAGATTGTCTCTCCAGCTGCTCACCAGTGTCCAGCACTGTGATGCTGTTCCTTGGATGGACACATCTCAGGGAGGACTCAGACATCAGATATCATGTCCAGTCTTCACTTTTCTTGGGCAAGTGTGATCCAGTTTTATTCATAGCTCCATTCATTTTTCTCAGGTTTTATATTTGAATGCAAAATAGCCTTTTCTGTTGTAAAAAAAAAAAAAAAAATGCCACGGTTTCCTCTCGATTTTGTGACAAAGCTGAAGCAAAATGCTGATGCGTTCGAGTTATCCTGCAGCTGCTATGCTGGAGATCCGTAGTAGAATTTAATTCTACTACGGTTTAATTCTGAATGAGTACCCATGTTCCATCCCCAACAGGGCATGCATGCACTCATAAGCACACAGGAACAGAGGAGGAAAGGAGAGAAACTCCTGTCTTTCTGTTGTGGTTTTTAAATCTTTCTTGAGGATCTTCTAGCTTGTTGTTGTATAGCTATCCCAAGATAAACAAACTCCCCTCCACAACGTCTTCTTGGTGAATTCCTTTCTTTCCTTCTTTTTTGTGTGTGTGTGTGTGTGTTTTGTTTTTTTTGTTTTTTGGTTTTTTTTTTTGTTTGTTTTGTGTGTGTGTGTGTTTTTGTTTTTTGTTTTTTTGTTTTTTTGTTTTTTTTGTTTGTTTGGTTGGTTGGTTTTTTTTTTTTCGAGACAGGGTTTCTCTGTGTAGCCCTGGCTGTCCTGGAACTCACTCTGTAGACCAGGCTGGCCTCGAACTCAGAAATCCGCCTGCCTCTGCCTCCCAAGTGCTGGGATTGAAGGCGTGCGCCACCACTGCCTTGCCCTTTCTTTCCTTCTAATCTTGCATAGTGTAGCTGATTGTTCCTCAAAGCTCAATCTTAATTAAATGGGGCTCCCAGGCAGGAGAGATGGACCCCGTGGTTAAGAGAGCTAGCTGCTTTTCCAGAGGTCCAGAGTTTTCCGTACCCACATGGTGGCTCACAACCATCTGTAACTCTGGTCATAGGAAATCTGTCCTTTTCTGGCCTCTGTGGGCACTGAGCACATGGTACACAGACATACATGCAGGTAGAACGTGTGTAGTCATGAAACCTTAAAATTAAGGAAAAACCTTAAGGGAGGGTCATGTAAGGAATTCCTGCAGAAAGGAGAGACTGTTTTCCTGAGGTGAGGTTTGGTATGGAGGGGATGAGGTGTTAAAGTTAACCAGATGCTCCTCACTCCCCTACTGCCAAGCACCAGTGCTGGGCTTCAAGGTACAATAGAATTCAACCTTGGCTTAGTTTGGGTCACTATTGCACTCTAGCTGAACGCGGAATCCAGGAGGGCACATCCATCGCTGTGTGTTCTTTGTCACACCCCAGTTGTGACATAGTTGAATGAAAAAGTTAGTCCAACCTTCAATCAGAGAGCTGTTGACTTCTGAATATGTTGTGTAATTCTGTTCTGTGGTGCTTTCCAGCACAGCAGGGAGTGAGAGGCGGCCCTCGAGTATGTAAATTAAAGCTCAACTAGTATTTAGGGCTTGCGAGTTTGTTGCAGCCTTCAAGCTGTGACTTTAACTGTTTCCCCTTTAGAAGTTATACTTGAAAAAAAGAGATTCGTAGGACACAGCTGCTTGGCAAAAGGAAAAACCACAGGATTCACCAGAAGCAAGCCGCACAGTGTGGTGCTGATGCTGATTATCGCAGCCTGTTACAGCCACCCCAGTGTTCACATGGTGCAAAAAACATCCTGCCGGCAGACAGCCTAAGCAAAGGGGGAGGAAGAGTAGGGAGAGCATGCCGGAGGTTGGTTTCTTCTCATCTTATGAAGAGCCTGACTTTCCCACTGGCCAAAGAGATGATGGTTCAGAGTGGCCAGTTCTAGGCTCTGCTGATCTGCTGGGGTGCCGGTCTCAGAGGGAGCCAGCTATCTTGGTAAGGGTATCACCTCCGTGTCTCCTTATGGCTTTCCCAGGCCAGAGAAAAACTGAAACATTATTCCTGCACTGCTGAAGACATTGATCATGAAGACATCACAAGGGACAAAACCAGCACACTGGAGGCCTGTTTACCACTGGAACTACACAAGGTATGGAGGACTTCCCCCCAAAAAAACAAGATTAAGAGCTGTGCAGCCAACCTCAGCTGTCTCCAAACATTTACTTGTAGCTATCAAACGTGAGACTGGGGAGGGGGCCAGGGAGGAGTCACAACTGTACAAATACTTCTACAAGCTGAAGGGTATACTCAATAACTGAACTGGGTGTGGAGGTATATACTTTTAGTTCCAGCACGCAGTGGGTAGAGAAAGGCTGGCTTCTGTTAAGTTAGAGGCCAGCCTGGTATGCATAGTGAGTTCCAGCCAGAGATACACAATAAGAGTTCATCTTTAAAAGGGAAGGGGGTGGCAGGAGAGTCTCAGTTACTGAAGTGCTTACTTCACTCGCCTGAGGACCTAAATTCGGATCCCCAGCACCCATGTGAAAGCTGGATCTGATGGTTTCTTGTGCAGCCTCAGTGCCGGGGTAGGCAGAGACAGGAGGATACCTGAGCCAGCTAGTCTAGATGAATCAACGAGCTGCAGGTCCAGTGAGAGAATCTGTCAGGAGAAGCAACTGGGAAAGATCCATCCTCCTGTTTCCACATGTACACACACCTGCACACATGTGCACACAGGAATACCTACACATATCCACACAAAAGTATGATGGTGAAGTTTCTTATGCTTCTTACTGTAATGAAGAGTTAGTGTGAGGGGAAAAAAAATCAGAGAAATTTGTATTAAGAACAAATGGCCAGGGGGTGGTGGTGGTCCATGCCTTTAATCTCAGCACTTGAAAGGCAGAGGCAGATGGACCTCTGTGAGTTCGAAGCTAGCCTGGTACACGAAGTAAGTTCCAGGACAGCCAGGGCTACAATAGAAACAGATGATGATGATGATGATGATGATGATGATGATGATGATGATGATGATATCCTTGTCTTATGATTTTCTTCTAGAACGAGAGTTGCCTGGCCACTAGAGAGACTTCTTCCATAATAGTAAGTAAGCAATCTAAAGGTTCCTTCCTCATGATGGAGTCACAACACTAATGCCTGATCATTCTTTCCTCTAGAGAGGGAGCTGCCTGCCCCCACAAAAGACTTCTTTGATGATGGTAAGCCACACCTCTTTTCTGACCTGCAGCAGGGGCACGTAGTTCCAGCCTATCTCAATGGTTCCTTCCCCATTTTGTCCCACCCTCTAGACCCTGTGCCTTGGTAGCATCTATGAGGACTTGAGGATGTACCAGACAGAGTTCCAGGCCATAAATGCAGCACTTCAGAATCATAACCACCAGCAAATCATTCTGGACAAAAACATGCTGATCGCTATTGAGGAGCTGATGCAGGTGAGGCAGCCTCCTGTCAGCAAGGGTTCCCTTTTCATGGTGAAGAGAGGCCCTTTATTAGATATAATAAAGTCAGCACATCTTGGGTTGGAAGAGACCCAGACGTCCCCTCCCACCTCCATCCCCCACCGGTGAAAGGCCTTGCAAGGTTACATTTGCTAAGACAGCCTTGAGGGGGACTTCTACAGCACGTGCAAATGCAAGCAGCCTTCTACTCGTCTACCTCATGATACAAATCAGGCTCTTTTCAAATACATTTTCTTGTACCAGCCCCACAACAAGCAAATAAGGTCTATATAGAGGAGGAAACAAGCTTAAGAGACTGAACTAGGGCCCTCTACAACAGGGCTTTGGTTTTTTTGTTTTGTTTTGTTTTGTTTTTTTAATACGTTTTTCTCTTAAAGGGTCAAGATTAGGACTGGAGAGACAGTCCAGTGGTTAAGAGCACTTGCTGTGCAACCGGGGTAACTTGACTTTGGCCTGGGGCTCCTATGTTACAAACAGGGTGTGGTCTTGAACGGCTCTCTAACTCCAGAGAGTGGAGACAGGAGGAACATTGAGACTTTCTTGCTGAAAGTTTAGCCATGAAACCTCCAGGATCAGGGAGAGACCCTGCCTCAAAGGACTAAGGTGGAGAGTCACATGATCTCTTCTCTGGCTTCTGCACTGTGAAGGCACAGATATGCACATGTGTGAGTGCATATAATACATGGAAACGTACACGTGTCCTTTTAAAAATGGACAGGATGGACACTCTAGGGGCTGCACACATATTCAAAGATCACCAGGGGAAACCACATGGGGCTGCTGTTCAATTATAATCTATTTTGAACCAAAATGTGACCAAAATGAAAAGTGATCTTACCTCTAGGGAAATGCAGTGTTAGGCATCTGTGGGGACAATGCTAACACAAAGCACAGAAATGTGCACACGAGAGAGATGAGCAACTTGGCAGCTAAGGCATGGGATGAAGGTATGTTCAGAGGTCACTGTCTGAAAAGCAATTGTTTTTCATTTCACACATACTGTCTGGGTTAAGGTTTCTATTTCTTTGATAAGACATCATGGCCAAAAGCAAATTGGGGAGGAAAGGGTTGACTTCGTTGTATAAAGTGTAGTGAGTCCATCATCCAGGAAAATGAAGGCAGAAGCTGATGCTATAGAAGAATCCTGGCGACTGGAGTGTTCCACAAGGCTTGCTCAGCTTGCCTTGTATAGCACCCAGGACTGCCAGGCCAGGGTGAACTGGGCCCTCCCACAGCAACCATCAATCAAGAAAATGACCACAGGTTTGCCCACTGGCCAATCTGGCTGGAGGTATTTTCCTCAGTTGATGTTTCTCTCTCCCAAAATGACTCTAGCTTGTGTTAAGTTAACATAAAACCACCCAGGACATTATATATTGCCAGATGACTTATTTGAAAGACAGTGAAGTTTACACAGATGTCAAACAACTTACCATGCAGAGATTTGTAATGGAGATTGCATGTACAAGCCCAGAAGTCAGGTGATTTGGGTAGCAGAAAGAGGTCTACCAGAGACCAGTCAACAACTGTGCTGACAAATTGTAAAATAGGATGTCTTGAAACTCTCTCTCTCTCTCTCTCTCTCTCTCTCTCTCTCTCTCTCTCTCAAGATTTTGTGAGGAGCAAGCAAAAATCTTAAACATCATAGAAACATAAGTTCTTATTCTATGTTATGAAATCAAAGGGTCGTGTGGGAAACACAGTACTGGTCTGTTTACCTACACAAATAGCATTTCTATCAGAAATAGGCCTGTTGCTGATAGTAAGCTCTAATCCATAGACACATCCCCCCACCCATCCCCAGATCCCTCTTCTAAAAGAACAAGGCTTCTTAACATAACTTATAAAAATTAATTAGCTATTGCTGCAGTTGCCACCTCATAGACTCATACCTTCTGAGAGACCAGCCCTAATGATGTTTTTTTTTTTGTTGTTGTTGTTTTTTTTTTTTTTTTCTGGGCTGTTTAGGGGTCTTGTCAGAGCTCATTAAAGACATAGGTATGTGCTCACAAGCAAGTATTTCTTCCCTCTTTTCCTGCAGGAACATGGCAAGAGTAGATGTAAAATGGGTCTAGGAGTGTGATGAGGGACTAGGTTGCAGGCCCCGGACTGTGCATTGACTCTATCCATTTTTTTTTTTTTTTTTGGCAGACAAATGTTTTAATATTTACATTGTATGTATGCTATGCTTGGCTTTTCTTTGTAGTCCCTGAATCATAACGGCGAGACTCTGCTCCAGAGACCTCCCGCGGGAGAAGCAGATCCCTACAGGGTGAAAATGAAGCTGTGCATTCTCCTCCACGCCTTCAGCACCCGCGTCATGACTATCAACAGGGTGATGAGCTATCTGAGCTCCTCCTGAAAGGCTCAAGGCCCTTCGCGATAGCGGCCTCCTCCCACACAGAGCCCTCCTCTCCCACAGCGCCCTCCTCCCCAAAATAGGTTAATAAGAGTCAGGTTAAGAATCGGGAGGTCTTGGCCTGGTTGACCTTAAGCTCCCGCAGGAATCTTTTCTCTGGTCACATTCTCGTTCCCCCAAAGGTGGCACAGCTACCTCAGCATGGTCCCCTCTATCATGTCTTTCATATTTACTATACAAGTTGTTTGTAAGTTTTTATCAAAATATTCTTAAGGGAAGACTATGTCTTCCCTTAAAGTGTCAGCAGAAGAGCAAGAACTGATAAGCTATTATTTTTGTGCCAAAGTGTTTATGAAAACACTCAGTCACCCCTTATTTAAAAATATTTATTGTTATATTTTATACTCATGAAAGTATATGAGCCTATTTATATTTATTTATTTACTATTTATTATAATATTTCTTATTATGAATTTGAAACATTTTGAAACATACCTTCTTTTGTGGTTCTAATAAAGTAATGCAAGCACTTCACAGATGTTCTTGGAGAATCTATTAATCTATCTATCTATCTATCTATCTATCTATCTATAGATTATTTATTTAATTACTTAAACAGGGTCTCACTGTGTAGACCAGGCTGGCTTCTGACTAACACTGATCAGATGGTCTCTGCCTCCTGAATGCTAAGGCCAAGCCTGTCTTATCACTTTGCCCAGCTAACTAGAGTATTTGAAATGCTCTGAGACGTACTGCAAGAAAACTGTCTTAGTTTGCAGTCTATTGCTCTGATAAATAAACACCATGACCACAAGAAACTGGGAGGAGGGGCATGTGTGATGTTACAGCTTATAGTCTATCACTGAGGGTCATCAGGGCAGAATCCTGGAGGCAGAAACTGATCCAGAGAGGATGGAGAAATGCTGCTGGCTGGCTTGCTCTCCATGGCTTGCTTAGCTGGCTTTCCTATACAAACCAGGACTACCAGACTAGGACTGGCACTACCTCAGTCTGCTGGGCCTCCCACATCAATCATTAATGAGAAAAATGCCCCCTCAGACTTGCCTACAGGTCAATCTGATGAAGACATTTTTTTTTTCAATTGAAATTCCGTCTTCCTAGATGCCCCTAGTTTGTGTCAATTTGACAAAACAAACAGACAAAAAAGAAACAGCACAAAAATTCTGATGACATTTGAACAAAATAATCTTGCAAAGATGTCCACAGTGGGGCTCGGGGGATGGCTCAGTGAGCAAAGTGTTCACCTCACAAGTGTGACAAGCAGAATTCAGACCCCCAGAATTCAACTTGTAACCCCAGTGTTATCAGGCCGACTGGGGACAACTGAAGCAAGCTGGCTGAGTTGACAGGTCAGACTGAAGAACTCTAGGTCTGAGTGAGACACCAAGCCTCAGTATACAAGGTAGTGAGTAATCAAGAAAGACACTCAAACAACAGCCTCCGGCCTCCACGTTCATGTGCACATATGCATGCACACACCTATGCTTCCACACGTTTGCACACATCACACAAGCATATACCACTGATATATACATGAAAAATAATGGCTAAAGTGTTCTGACTCATTTCCCAGTCCCCTTAATCTTGTTTTTGCTGGGAGACCAGGCTAGCCTCAGTACTCAAGTGGCTGTGTGAATTACAGCTTTTAAGGATTACTTTACTATTTCTGTTCAACATTTGAATCTCAAAGTAAAACATACAGAAATGTTCTCTCTGAAAACCTCAGGCCACGACCTGCTGTGCATTAAACAAATACATTATCATACTCTTCAACTTGGAAAAAGTGTCCTATGAGGCTCTTCAAATTATTCTAATTCGTGTGACCCTTTGGGCTCTCCAGGGAAGCCCTTTTTAAATTACAAACAGAAAAACTCTCTACTTGCCTAAATTATAGAGAATGCTTTCCTAAACCCCATGTATAATTGCCTTCCTTTGGTTTAAGAAGTGTATTCCTTCTGGTCTTAGTATTAATTCTGTCTTTCTAGTTCTTTAAGCCACGTGAATTTTAAGAGTCCCGAAACAGAATACCACATCATTCAGTTCTGGGATTCGATTCGGTCCTTTCTCCGGCCTTCGTTTAGAGACGTGCCTTTTCTAAGTTGTTTCTTCCCCCATTCATCTCCAGGGGTCCAGAGGAAAATCAGTGTGGCCTCACCTCTGTGACAAACTTGCTGTCCAGATTCTCGGTCTCTACCCATCATCAGACAAAAACCGTTGGAGGCCAGATTCACCAAAGAGCTGGGTAACTGCAGGCTCTTCTCAGGCTGGTGCTTCCCCCAGGCAGGGGCTCTCCCCAGGCCAGGGCTCCTCCCAGGAAGGCTTAGGTCACAGTGACTCTCATTGGCTGTGGGGTAGCTGGCTACTCCTTCTTGAGAATGATACCTGTTGTCTATCTCCTCATTGCATCAGGCCAGCAAGTGAAAGTCCTCCGCAAACTTGTATCCATGTAAAGGAGCATACTTGTTACATTTGTCCTAGGCATTAACATGAGATGTGCTTTAAATACTGACTGGAGGTGTACAAGGTGGTACATGCTTGCAATCCCAACACTTGGGAGGCTACAACAGGAAGGTTATGAGTTCAAAGTCAGCCTAATCTTCTGGCCAAGCCTATGTCTCAGACAAAGAAAATCCAACTGGCCCAAGTGAGATGTTCATGACAAATTCTATTCCTCCATCCATAGTTCTCACATCTTCTGAGATCTGTGCAGTAGTGTGTTTGTACTCTGACCAAGTGTTTTAATGGCTCCCTCCCTCTGCCCTATTCCAAGCAATGAAGATAATACTTAAACTTGCCTCCAAGAATCAAAGTGATGGTTAAATAAAATGATTTGCCTGGCCCTCAGAGCACAACAAGTCTTAGAAAAGTTTAAGAGTTATTACTCATCTTTGGGGATGGCAACTCAGACAAAGTAATTAAACCCTTTGCTACGTCTTCATTGGTAGAATTTAAGAGAGTAAAGGCAAATTCATAAAGTTACTGTAAGGATTAACTGAAACAGTGATAGAGTCAGGTGTGGGAGCACATGCCTGTAATCCCAGCACTCGGGAAGTAGATGCAGAAGCATCACAAGTTCAAGGCCAGCTTTTACTACACGTGAGTTTGTCGCCAGTCTGGGATAAAGGA
The DNA here is from genome assembly GCF_011762505.2 of Arvicanthis niloticus. Taxonomy (NCBI): domain Eukaryota; kingdom Metazoa; phylum Chordata; class Mammalia; order Rodentia; family Muridae; genus Arvicanthis; species Arvicanthis niloticus. The sequence continues at coordinate 49,959,027 of NC_047661.1, forward strand.
GACCTGTCTCAAAAGAACACACACAATAAAGAAATGAGACACTGCAGGTGTCTAATGGGTGCTCCAAATCAAACTGTTAAGCTCTGGGGTTATTGTCTCCGATACATCTCACTGGTCCCACCAGGCAGGGCCAATGAGGTGGTTTAGCAGACAAAGGCACTGGACCCTCCAGGGCACTCAGCTAGAGTGAGTGGTGAGCGTGTGCTCAGAAAAAAAGGCTGGCTGGGAAGGGTGCTGGCAGAAGGCAAAGTCCCTCCCTCCAGGAAACAGGCTGAGAGCCTGAACTTTTCAGACCAAATCCTTCAGCTTAAAACCACTCCCAAGCACTGCCCATAGGATGCCCTTGACCTAAATTCCCCGCTAAAAAGGAAACAAACCTAACCCAGCCTCTGACACAGAGAAGGATCCACCTGAGAACCCCGAGAATCAGCATGGAAAACATGAGGATAGAATCCGCTTACTGAGGGTCCTCAGAACTGGGGAAAGAAGCCTGGTCACGTGTGCAAAGGAAGATTTGCCAAACTCAAGACATGCCAAAGGGTCCTCAATCTCCCAAGGAAAAATGAAGTCACAGAAATAAATGGGAAAACTCAGTTGAATGTGAAGCCATTCCCACATTCACCACAGACACTTTGGGCTGTGTCAACAGGCACTTCTGGTGTCCCTTTACAGTCAACATTTCTTTCCAGCTAGCATCACTGTGACTTCATGATTTAACCTAAGTGCATATAAAATTTAAAATAAAAAAAAATCCTGCTACATCTTCTGAAATACCTGAAATGCATGCATGCATAAATACACACACACACACACACACACACACACACACACAGTGGCATGTGTCTGTAATCACAGTTACTAAGGAGGCTGACAAAGGTAGATCACTTGACCCTGCAGCATAGTGGAGTGAAGCCTAACCTTGGCAAGACAGAATTTGTCTCAATTTTTTTCATTAATAATTTGTATCACATTTATTTATCTCGGGTGTGCACATGCATGTAAGCATGCCATGGGACACTTGTGAAAGTCAGAGGACAACTTTCGAGAGTTGGCTCTGCCCTTCTACCATGTACGTTCTGGTGATCCACCTCAGGCCGTCAGCAAAGCACCCTTCCTGACCTGCTGAGTCATCTTTCTGGCCCTCAAAAGTTTTTGTAATTAAATGTTTACCAACAAGTTCACTGAAATGTATTTGTTGAAAAAAAAAGTCTTCAGTGGTTTCTACCTGTCTTTTAAGTCTGATAATAAAATATTGATAAAGGGCCAAGTACATGGTGCATACCTATAATCGGAGCCTTAGGCAACTGAGGCAGGAGGATTGCAAGTTAGAGGACCCAGAACGGACTATTTAGGGAGACTCCACCTCACTAATAAAATAAAATGAACAGATAATAAGCAAATTTCAGTGTGGAGCAGAGGGTGTGGCTCTGTGTGCCGTGGATGAAGCCCCAGGTTTAATCCCAGCATCAAAGTGTGTCAGGAGGAGGTCTGTAAACTAGGATCTCAATATAACATCAGATAACACATGTGTGGAATTCTTTTCAGTAGAAAACTTAGCAGCTAAGGCTTTGAGTGCTGTGTGTGTCCTTGCTCACATCACTCTACACAGGAGCGTGAGCCTTGGAAGCATGTCGGTTCTCATGGTGGGTAGGTGGCAAATGCTCACTTGTACCGGTGAATCCAAGCACACTCCTCCAAGGACCATTCTCTGCCCATATCAAAGTCACAGTAAGTCAAGGGAACATTTCCTCCCCACGACTATGCAGCCCTCACAGTGACCGAGGCTTCTGGGCTGCATCACTTCCTCAGACAAGTTCAAGTCCAGAAAGTGTCACATTACTTATATATGTGTGTGCCTCTAGTTCCTGGCACTCAACAACAGGAGCAGAAAAGAAAGTGCCACGGAAGAAGAGACTGAAGGAAAGGAGGTCCAATGAGTGGCCCAACTTGGGATCCATCTCCTGACGGGGGTTGGGGGGTTGGGGGGTGGGCTGATGGCGGGGGGGGGGTATAGGAGGGGAAGTACCAAGACCTGACACTACTATGCTATGATGTGCTTACAGAAGGGAACCTAGCATGGCTGTCTTCTGAGAGGCCCTACCAGCAGCTGATGGAGACAGTTGCGGATACTTACCTCTTACCATTGGACAGAAGTAGGGAACTCCTACAGTTGAATTAGGGGAAGGATGAAAGAAGCTGAAGGGAAAGGCAACCCCATAAGAAGACCAAGAGTCTCAACTAACCCAGACCCCAGGGAGCTCCCAGAGAGCAGATACAGGCCGGTCCAAGGCCCCTGGCACATATATAACAGAGGTCTGCATGTTCAGGCCTCCGTGGGAGAAGATGTACTTAATCCTGGAGATCCTTGAGGCCCCAGAGAAGGGAGAGGCCTGTCGTGGGGGAAGAGCACCCTCTCAGAAGCAAGGGGGAGGAGGAATGGGATGAAGAACTGTGGAAGGGGGTACTGAGGGGGACAATGATTGGAATGTAAATAAATAAAATAATTTAAATTTTTAAAAAAGAAGTGCCATGGGCTTCCCCAGGTTTCTCATTTCCTTTTCTAAACAAAGTATAGTCAACAAAGTATTCTTCATAAATTATTTTCAATTACTAAGGCAACGGTAAAACATTAAAAAAATATATGCTTACTTCCTTTGAAATAACTATACATGTTATAACATACAAGGTGGATAAGTACTCCTTTTAAGTAAAAAATAATTTACATATCTGGTTGGGGGGTTAAGTGGTTACCATACTTTAAAAATAATTCCTTGCTGGCAGAGCAGACATACCACAGTGGTAAATGTGGCTTCCTTCCTGTTCGTATGTATCAGTCAGAATCACATCCTAGGTTGGAGGGGTAGCTCAGTTAATAGACTATTTGTCTAGCATTCACAAGGCTGTGTTAATTCCCAGCATCTCGGAAGTTCCGGGGAATTGGCTCCATTGCTTCTGCACCTCTTTATGAAGATGCAGAACCAGGGCTGGGAACGAAGCTGGAGCAAAGTGGTTTTCCTCACAGTGGAGCAGAAGCAGAAAGCAACTGGCTGGGGGTGGGGGTGGGGGAGGAGGGGAGGGTTCCCATATAATCCTCAAGGCCAAGCATCTGTGACCTCTGTCCTCCAACTGTGCCCCCACTTTCTAGAGCTTCCACTACTCCCAAAATGCCATCAGCAGGCAACCAAGACTGAGCCTTCGGACGACATTTCAGATCCAAACCATAACATCAAGCAAACACCCCATGCTCTGTTCCACACTGCTCTCGACAGTAGCAGCCCAAGAGTCCCAACGGACTCCCGATGACTGCCTCTCCCCAAACCCTCTCTCCTCAGTGACTGCCGAGACACAGTGACTCCACTTTTAGTGGGTTTTTTTTTTTTTTTCAGTGCATGCTCCAGGCAGGTTTTATTTTCTATCATGATTTATATATAAAATGCACCCATAAAAGCTCAGGTGTTTGAACACTTGGTCCCCAACTGCTGACACGATTTTGAAAGGTTGTGAAATTTTAAGAGATAAGGCCTGGATGGAAGAAATAGGTCACGGGGTTCAGGCTTCTAGGATATTAGCCTGAGCCCTCAATGGCAGCCATGGTGGGACCAACAGCATCATGTGACACTGCCGACACCTCCGCAGCCACTGCTGCTGCAACCTTTCCCAGCCACATGGACTGTATCCCCTTCAACTAGGAGCCAAACAAATGGCTCCTTTCTCAAGTCGTTCTTGTCAGGTAGTCTCCCACAGAGACCGGAAACGGAAGTAATACTCTTACTCAAACGGGTTTTGAAACTAAGGCAAAGACAAATACTCCCTGAATTCATTCAAGCCACGTGTGTCCTTATTTCTCTTAGTAGCATAGCCTTTAGCTTTTTACCTTTTACTTTTTAGCTTTCCAGGCTTTCCTGAGAAGAAAAATGTTGCTATAAATTCAAGGAGCGTCTTCTCAGCTGAAAATCAACCTTGTAGCAAATGTGTTCGGCCCTTCTGAGACAGGAGCCACCGGTGAATGGGCTTCCGCAGAATGAGGTGGATGACTGGCTCAAGGGACTCTAACCAAGGAATGAAAATGGACGTAACTCCATCTACAGACTCCAGGGCACAACTGGAAATCTGACCAGCAGCCAGAATTCACCCAGGGCCTCCCACCAGCCAGTAGCTGGAAAGCCATTGTTAGAACTCCTCAGACCAGGCAGTGTGTCAGGGAGGCCTGGAAATGTTGTCTGAGATCTTCATCACAACACTGCATCTGTGGTCCCCTAACCTGGGGGCTTAAGCCTTTCAGCAGGCACCAACTGCTCTACCCCAGGAACTCCAGACCATAAACAAATGTCCATCCCTGCCTGCTAGAAACCGCCATTCTCACAGGGACACAATCATCAAACAGGAGTTCTTACAGAATGGCAGAAAATATGTTTCCACATGAAACTGCATAGAGGAGACTTCCTGTAAACCCAAGCACCAACTTCTCCCAGCGAGTCCAGGATTCAGAAAAGTCCCTGTCCTCCTGCTTCCTCATCTGATCAGGAATTAATAGTAAGATATTTGGTTTAAATAAAAAGCATCTTGGAAATTGAGAGACTCTGCTCACTCTTCTAATAAAGGAACAAGGGGAACATACAGCTGTCCCAAACCAGAGACTGTACCTGTGGGAGCTACTTTACCTGGACTGCGTTCACTGAGCCTCAGTTCAAGCACTGAAGAGCTGGGCTCGGAACCATCTGCTGCCCACTGAACCAAGATGACAGCGATCTCAGAATAGGATGCTTTAAAAAGTGATTCATGGAGCTAGACACTCAGTGGTTAAGAGCCATACTACTCTTTCAGAGGACACAAATTTGGTTCCCACATCAGGTAGCTCATAATCACCTGTAACTCCAGGGGATGCCCTCTTCTGGCCTCTATTGGCTATACATTTACCTGAACACACACACACACACACACACACACACACACACACACACACGCACACGCACACACACACACACAGAGAGAGAGAGAGAGAGAGAGAGAGAGAGAGAGAGAGAGAGAGAGACTTTCAAAATAAAACAGTTAAAAGTGACTCACAGAATCAGGAGTGAAGCCTAATAGTACATCACCTTAGATAGCAAATGCACGACCCTGAGTTTGAGTTCCTCCCCCCCCCACCAGATAACTTGTAAGTAAATACTAGTACAAAGAAAACAGGAGCAGCTGTTAAAGGGTGATTTCTCTCCACCTACAATTTGTGGATTCTTTTAAAAACAGTTGAATAAACATATCTATCATGTTAATTTCCACCAACAAAATTCCTGGAGGGAGACACATCCACCACTCTCCTCCCCACACATCTTCCCAACTCCAAGAGTCAGTGGGGTTCGTTATTTTCTTGAGATAATCCTTTTAATGATAAGGGGGGTGCTTGAGATACTTGCTTGATCCCTGGGAGGCAGGGGTGGGGCAGAGACAGACAGAGAGCAGATACTTTTGGGGTTCGGTTCGACTAAATGTATTTATGCCATGTATATTCTCCGGGCTTCCCAAAGTAAATGACCCTGAATTGAGAATCAGACCTTAAAGTTTTACTGGGGCGGGGGGGAATAAAACTTGAAGATCCTCTGAAAAGATACTTGAATTTTTCCAGAGAAACCAGCACACTCCAGCTCTTTCACGCGAGAGAGTTAGAGAATTCCGTGGTCTCTGACAAAGGTGAAGCTTCTGTAGACAAACGCCAGAGGGCAGCAGACCTCAGGCAATGTCCTGTAAAAGAGCTTGGCTTTTCAGGAAGCCAACCAGGCCTACCTGGAATAGCACTCTGCAGTGAAGTCATTTGATGTTTGGTTGGTTGGTTGGCTGGTTTTTTCCCCTGTTTCTGGGGATTACTTGAAGGTTTCCGACATGCTAGGCAATTGGAACCTCTTTATTAGTTTCTTTTCTTCTTGCGACAAAATATCTGACAAGGAAAGAAGGGATTATTTGAAGGGGCGTTACAGTTTCAGGATACAGGGGTACAGTCTGTCATGGTGGGCATGACATGGCGGTGTAAGAAGTTCTGTGTGAAGCAGTTCTACGTACTGCATCGTCAGCAGTACAGGACCCGAGAGAGTTGGAGCCTTGGGCTCAGATCTCTCCTTCCCCTGCTTTTATTCAGTCTAGGGCCTCAGCCAATGAGGTGATGCTGTCCACATGCAGAGTGAGTCTGCCTTCCTCTCTTAAAACTCAGTGGAAGCACCTTCACGGTCACAGCCAAAGTGTCTCCTAGGTGATTCTAAATCCTGTCAGGTCAAAAACCCAAGATTAACCGCGTATGCCTGAAACCCACTTGGACTTCTAGTGTACCTTAAGGGTCTATTTGTACACGTTTGAGTTTTCTGAGTAGAAAATGTGTAAGCAGAGTTCCACGCGATCCCTCTGAGAAGCAACTCGGTGTTCTGATCATATAAACAATAAATAATCAAAAGTTTGAATTGTTTTGAGCTCAGGAGCAACAATGTGACCAAGAAGTGGGGGGCAGAGACAGAGACACATAGAGAGAGAGAGACAGAGAGACAAAGAGGAGCTTAAAAACAAAGGAATGAAGCCCTTTCTGGATTGAAGTGGTCTGGATTGAGTCCAGACAATTGTGGTCCTTACTGGTTTTCGGTGTTCTGTTACAGTGTGGGCAAGCCTCACTGGTGCCACCCAGTGGCCTCCCTGAGCACTGCTTCAGTTCCTGCAGCTCGGAAGGCTCAGTTTGGACTATCTGCGTCTCTACTAGCAGATAGACTTCATCTACCCTTTACTGAGACTTCTTGCCTGCGTAGAATTTGATAAGCACCTGTATCTGTCGCTCTCAGAGTGGATGGTGTGCTCCTGGAGCAGATGGGGGACAGAGGCTTTGAAGACAAGTAAGCACTTGCCGAGGTCAGCTGAACTGGAATTCCAGCCCTTCCTCTAACTGCCACATGAGTCATGGTTATTGAACGGTGGTGGCCCTGTACTTACCACTGAATTTGCATAATTCTCTGAACTCAAGTTTGTAAGCAAACAACCAACACTTTCCATATTAGAAACGGCTGTTCACTAAGACTCACGTTGATTTCACGTAAGCGATGAATTCAGATAATTTCCTGTTCACCTTCCAGAGCAGAGATGACTTCTTCAAAGCAGTTATCAAAATGCTGGGCAAGAACAGCGCACTGTCCCTTATCTTGCCTCAAACTCAGTGATCTCAATGTGCATATTATAACATTGCGACTTCTGTCTAATGTCATCAGAATTGCTATCTTCCTGACCCAGTTGGGTGAAAGCCATTTTATCCCCTCTCCCCAGCCTCCTAGCCAGGGTAACTATCTACATATCTGCTCAGGGAATTTCGGTCTTCATTCTATATAAAAATGGATGAGGCATTTAACATTTCCTCACAGTTTTATAGTCACTTAGAACAAGTCAAACTCTCCTTATTTAAGAAGTATATGTTAACCATCTTTAAGATACATGTTAACCACCTTTAAGATACATGTTAACTACCTTTAAGATACATGTTAACCACCTTTAAGATACATGTTAACCACCTTTAAGATACATGTTAACCACCTTTAAGACATACCTACACAACCAAAAGCTCATTGCTTCTTTTTTAAAGTTTTTATTGATTCTTTGTGAATTTCACATCTTGTTTCCCAATCCCACTTATCACTTCATATCTGCCCTTGCAATCTCCTCCCAAAAAAAAAAGAATATAAATAAATGAATGAACGAATGGATAAATAAATAAATAAATAAATCTCACTGTGGAAGCTGTGGTGTGTCATACAGTAGACCCTTCTGCCCTAACAGCTTTACTTGCAAATGTTCATTGCAGTGAATCGCTGGTCTGGTTTGAGGCCTCTGGCTTCTGCTACACTGTCAATACTGGATCCTCACTGAGATTTCTCTAGGATATCCTGTTGTTGCCCTTTGTCATGGAGATCCTTCAGCTTTGGATTTGCAGGATGACTGGCCCTTTCAAGTATTCTGGTATTTCACAGATAGTGTGGATGTCGGAGTGGGCCAACCGAAGCCCTGGATCTGGGCCTGAGTGGAAGCTGAGTTGGTCAGCACACCAGCTCTCCTGTACCTATGAAACCAGGGGCAGCTCTACTGTACTGCCCAAGTGAGGTGCAGAGCCCACTCTTCTGAGTACTATAGCCAACAAGTAGTGGGGCCAGTTCTCCTTGCTCTTACAACCTGGGGGGACAGCTCATCTGCCTGCAGGAGGTGGGGAGGTATAGTGGGTTGGCCCGATGCTACCTTGCATTGTCAGCATGCTTCGTTAGTATTCTAATGTTAATATTGGGCCCAAGACCTGGTTGTTCCAGAAGAATCTGCATGTATACACAACTGACACTATGTGACCTTGCCCTCAAGTTATTTCTAATTAGTAAATAAAGATATTGTGGTGAGTTTTGGCTACACAGCTTTGGCTCCCAGCAGATCACACCTGCACACTTGCTGAGGAACTATCTTTGGATCCGTGAATGAAAGACACACACACACAGACACACACACACACACACACTAGTTTTATTTTAAAAATGCATTGGATACTGCAAAGGCAGGGCACTCCTAAATCTTCCTATGCTACTCCAGTTTCACATGGCTGGTTGGCTTTATTTCCTGTCACTTCTGCATCCAATCCTTCTAATCCAAGTCGTGGAGATTCTGTCCCATTGCTCTCTGCATCCTTGCCCTCTCAACTCTAAGGGTCCTGCCCCTTGCCCAGTCATTGACCGTTGGTATCTTTATCGATCAATCAAAAACCAATCAGAGAGAAGGACCTTTAGTGTTTGGTCATGCAGATTCCCGACTGAATCAAAGCATTAGAACCAATCTCCAATATAAAGGTGCTGACAGCCAATAGCTGGACAGAAGAAACATAGGTGGGACTTAGGATTTCTGGGCTTGGGAGAACCAACCAAGAGGAGAAGAAGGTGAAGGAGGAGGAGGAGGAAGATACCAAGGGTTAGAAGTCATAAAAACTCAGCCCTAAGGCTGGCCAATTGAAGTTAAGAGCAGCCCAGATGAAACATAGTGAGTAATAACTCTGGGTTATCAGTAGGAAAGTAGATTCTAATAGTATAGACGGTAGATGTCTGCCCAGCTCTTGTGCTGTTTAAGGATTATTGTAAATATAGAGGTTGTATGTGTCTTTTATCTGGGAACTCAATGATCAAAGGTGGGGTGGAAACCCCAGATAGAGATTTAAAATTTCAACAACAGATAGGATGCATCTCTTCCTTGCTCACACTACCTCACAGCAGATGAGGGACAGGGTCAGCTCTACTGTGCACCCCAGGAAAGGTGCTGCCTGCTCTTCCCAGTATTGCACCCAGTGAGAGGCGGGCCCAGGTCTCCCTGACTCACCCCACTGAGGCCAGCTCTCCCTGGCCCATTGCTTCTTTACAGATTTTAAAGACTGAGCAATCTATTCCTTTATTTGATATAATTATTAGGAAAGTGTGCTGGTTAGTTTTATGTCAACTTGACACAAGCGAGAGACACATCAGAAAAGAGAGAGCCTCAATGCCTACATAAGATATGAAGGGTATTTTTTAAATTAGTGATTGAAGTAGGGGGCCCAGCCCACGGTGGGTAGCAACATCCTTGGGCTGATGGTCTGGGGTTTTATAAGAAAACAGGCTGAGCAAATCATAAGAAGCAAGCCAGTAGGCAACTGTCCTCCATGGCTTCTGCATCAGCTCCTGCCTCCAGGCTCCTACCTAGTTTGAGCTCCTTCCTTAGCTTCCTCTATGTAAACCTGAATTATATGTCCCACAGGTTTTCCTTTTAAGCTGTTCTAGGGATCTGAAGTCTAGATTAAAGAGTGACGCTAAGGGGTCACTCATGCCACCTAGTGGCCTCCTGGTGTATAACAGGAAAACCTTTTCTCTCCAAGCTGCTTTTGGTCATGGTATTTCATCACACTAATAGAAACCCTAACTAAGACAGGTGTAACGTTCACAACAAAAAGTCAGGTGAAACTGCTTCACAAGTCAAATTAAATTGAAATTAAAAAGTGTAGGCAGCCAAAGTAATTTACGAGCCCCAAAGTAAAAGTATTCGGCACATGGCAGACAATTCATCTTTGCTCTTGTCCAGCTCCGTGAGCCTAAGCAAGCTCCAGGCATAAGGTAGATGCCTTAGCAGTGGCCAACAGTGAGGTCCAGTCTCTTCTGTGCTATTCCCCAGTGCTGGTGAAGAAAGCATCAGAGACCCAGAAATGGAAGAGGTGTTTGTATCTTATCTATAGCACGCACTGATCTCTCAGAAACAGCAGCGTGTTCTTGGAAGAACCTGTGCCTGCCAGTGCAAGCCCACTGGTCCACAAAGAGCATCACAGCTTACTACATTGTCCACTTTGGCCTTTGTGATCTTGCTGTGCGGTGGTGCAGAAAAGCCCCTTGCCTCAAAGGTTAAGGTAAAGCACCCCTGTCCTTCACAAGCTTCGCTGGTGACTTAAGAAGAGGGGTGAGAATGCTTCCTGCCCTTTCCCCGGGATCCTATCGCCTCATCTCATCCTCAGCCAACAATTCATTAATTAAACACCTAACATTTGGGCTGCTGTCTTTCTTGTCCCACAGGTTTTCCTTTTAAACTGAACTAGGGATCTGGAGTCCAGATTAAAGAGCATTGCTAAGGGGTCGCTCATGCCACCTAGTGGCCTCCTGGTGTATAACAGTACTCTCAACTTCAAATTTCCACTTTCTAATTTTTAATGAATTCAACTTTTCCTAGTGTCTGTTACAAACACAAGTACTTGGAGCCATCTAAAGACTACTGTGTCTAAACCTAAACAACTAACGAGATTCTCAGTGTGATCTGTTAATATTGAAGCTGCCCATGCCTTTTAAATCTCTGCGGTGATATACTGTATCTGAAACTACCAGAGGAGCGACTGGATAGCTCAAAGTTGTCCTTACAAACTAATAATATAAGCTGTGGCCACTGGAGTTTAGGAAGACAGAGAACATGGTGGGGGCGAGGCATGTTTCTGCATCTGTCCTGAAATAAGTAACATAGTGCAAATAATTTCTAGTGTTTTATAGCAACGCAGTGTGACAAGAGTTTGCAGGAAACTATTACAGGTCTGTTGAAGACCTACATAGAAAAAAGTTCCAAAGGCCAAAATATGGAAAAAATGAGGTCAGAGGTGTCGGAACATGTGGGCCTGGGCCTAAGTGCTGGAAGGCTTTCCACAAAGATCTCCGGCCGGCCAGGTGTGAGGGTTCAGACAAAGAGGGGAAAGTGCCAGCAGGGAGGGGGAATTGCCTCTGCTTCCTCCAATGCTGCCTCTACCTGTCTCTGCTGTGGCTGCGTCTGAGCTGGTGGGAGGCCGACTAGCCAGCAAGGAGTGTGGGGAAGCTCCTGAAGGCATTTCAGGAGAGTAGATCTCTTCCCAAGTGGTAGTGTTACAGCTCTTAGGACAGAAACTCTCAGATCAAGGAGTAATTCTCACATACCTTTACTTCTCGAGGATAAGATTCTTACATACAGTTTTGGGGTTAGTTAGGGTCTGGCAGCAGGTACCTCCTATTGGCATGGTCTGAGAGATTGGGAATGGATACCTTATCTACATGTGGGAGGGCCTGGGGCACTGTTCCTAGGTGACTAATGGCCACAGTCCTCTCTGTGGAGGGCTGTGGGGGCTGTAGCTATGTGAAAGGAGCCAGGGGCCCAGGAGCAAAGCCAAACTCCTACCCTCCCTGAGGGTTTCCGGGGCTCAAAGCCTGCTAGACCAGGTACCCAGCTGCCTCTCACAGCCCACCGCCCCACAGGAACAGTTAAAAGAATGATCCACAGTCAATAATGCCTTGGAAACTGTGAGAGAGGCTCCAGGAAGTCAGGCAGAGGCTTTTACCTCAGAGCACTTTGTTCCCTGGATGGTTCTTGGACATGAGTCCATGTCTCCTGTGTGAAACATTTACATTCCACTTATAAGACATGTTTATTCTTGTTGGATGCCAGAACACAGCTACAGGACCCAATCTGGTCAGTGTAGTCTGACTCTGGACATGGCCTCCTGCCTTCCTAGATATAATCTATAGCATATGCCAGACAATTGTGTGTAAACTGCTCTGTCCTGAGTTCTGGGAAAAGGCTGCTCTGTCAATACTTAGTATGTGCTTACTGGTGTTTATTTACATGCTTTTCTGATCTCAAACAACCTTCCTTGCTTTCTTTGTTACAGTCATGTATGAAAGTACACTAAAACAGAAAAAAAAAAAAAAGGGTGTTTACAGCATCAGACTGCAGGTCAGCCCATTCTTTTAATGTCCTCAGATCTCAGTCCAGCAGACAAGATAGATCTACACAGGTCGATGAAGGTCAACAGGAGATGTAGCTCAGAGGCAGGAGGATGACTGCTATCACTTGCCAGATGAGACAGAGGCTATTGAAATAAAATAAACATGTTATTCTCCGGGAGCTTATGAAGCTTCTACCTGTATGACTGATGATGGAAGAGCATAGAAAGTGCTGACTGTGCAGTATTGTCTATACACTGGAAAACGCCGTGCTTGCAAAGCTCTTTTTGGATAGCTCATGTGTTTTGGCACAACTTTCTACACTTGGATTTAGCTTCTGTGCTACAAGATGTCTGCCATCTTTGGACTTAAAGGAAGAGTTCAAAACCATAATGAATAAAATCAATTGGCCGTTGTCTTAGCCCAGAAAAGGGCAGATGACACAAATACCTTATAAAGCATAGACTCACTTAAAATGTTTCCAAAAAAGTTAAACCACCTGGTCTACTGAGACAGGGTAATCACAAGTTCAAAGCCACCGCAGGCTATGTAGTAACATCCTATTTTAAGAACAATTAAATCAGGCTGGAGGATATCCAGGGGACAAGAACACTCACTTTGCAAGCATAAGAACCCAAGTTCGAATCCCTAGCACCCATGTAAAAGACAGCATGATTTTCTCTTTTGCAGTCATGATTACACATGCCTATAACTCTTGTGTTGTGGAGTAGATATGGGTCCTGAAGCTGGGCTGCCAGCTAGGTAGTTCCAGCAATCCTCCTGTCTCCACCCCTCACAGTGCTGAAGGCACAAGTGCTTGTGACCACATCCAGCTTTTTATGTGAGTTCAGGGCATTCCCACTCAGGTCCCCAAGGTCAAAAAGCTCTCTTACCTGCAAAGGCAGGTTCCCAGCCCCCAGACTGATTGCTTTAATGGAAATGTGTTACTGTTTTTTCTAATTGATCCTTATTGTATCCTGTCAGGTGACTGAATTCATGGGTAACAGAATAGGACCATTTTGAAAAGCTTCATTAGAAGTAGGTGCCAGTCACAAGCAAGGGAGGGGCAATTTGATGCAGAGGTTTTGAGAACTAAGAGCAGTCAAACATGTATCAGAAAGCCCACTAGATGGCGTGAGTCACTCCTTTGTGCTCACATTTTAAAAGAGCCTTTAAAAAGTTACTTCAATTGTACAGAACTATGGGACACATTGAATAATTTGAAATGGATATACAATGTATATAGATCATTCAGGGAGAATTAATATTTCTATCTTGTTAAATGTTTTCAAGTTTTGATGAACATAACAATTGTGCATATCTGTGGGGTATATTGTGAGCAGGCTATGCAAGTGACATAGATGAATTTTACGTCTTCCTACAATGTCAGGTTATTTAAAAGCAGCAGACTTCAAGCTATACCTAAGCTCTAAATTACTGAGAGATGCTTTTCCATGGTATTTGTGGCCACTAAAAACAGGGGTTCTGCTCTCCCCTAGTCTTAATGACCAATATTGACTCTCAGATCATACATCAATTACACACAGTGGCATAAAGGAAGGTTGCGATGGCTGGTGACAGCAGGGTTAGAAAACCTTGCTGAAACCAGGGCTCAGAGCTGATACAGTGACACAAAGAGCCCCTGGGGTGGAAAGAGGACATAACAGAAACATTTTGCACGCTGACTTGGAATTAACTTTTAAAAAAAGATATTAAGGAACCCAAGTTCAGGGCTGCCCAGGCTCAGGGATGCCTTAGTATCCAGCTAGTTCAAGACACAGAAACTGGCTGCTCATCCCCCACCCTCCCAGAATAGCATTTCTTAAGACATGCTCTGAGGACCAGAGTGAAAAGTGCATCTCATGTCTTATGAAGACTGTTTCTGGGACCACTGAGTCAGAATCTCCTAGGAATGGAGGAACAGACAGGAAGAACACAGTGTTTGAACATATGGGTATTTATAGGCTTCTTGTTCTCACATAATCGGGTTTTTAAAAAATGTATACGAATACACTGTAGCTGTCTTTAGACACAACAGAAACGGGCGTCAGATCCATTACAGATGGCTGCTGGGAATTGAACTCAGGACCTCTGGAAGAGTAGTCAGTGCTCTTATTCCCTGAGCCATCTCTCCAGTCCTAACTTAATCGTTTTAAGAAGTCTATGAGAACCAGTTTACCAAGGCAGAGATCCAGGCTCAGAAATGGTAATTAACTATCTCAAGTTCACACAGCTTTTGCCGCTGGCCACTAACAGTTCATGCCCTGCCTTCCCTTCTCCCCTCCGCTGCACCCTGTAGTGCCAACTCCCATAGTATAGTCCAGTTGCCTTCTCTACAGGACTTGTTACATGCTGAACTTCTCCACATATTTATTATTGCCCAAGCTTCGTGGCTCTAGAAAATACAGGAGCTCTTCCATTTCACCCCTAGCTCCTCTTGCTCTTTATGTTCCCGTTCTAAAGAGCTAGGGAAGCATGAACCTGAAACTGGGAGACAGGGTCTCCATGATGGGTTTGAAGAAACCATCCAGCCGCTGCAACCTTTGCCTCTTGTAATGCAGTCTCTACACATGTTCATTTTGTTAAAGCAATTATAGGAGTAGGCAGAGTGAGCCAATCTTACATAGCACAGGTCCGCTTAAAAGCCAGATCTGCATCCGTGGCAAAAGCATACTTTCCGTTCAGCCAGCACTACATAATTCCTTCCTACAGCAGCCCTTAAAACCCTGAAGAAGCCTATACTGGATGCTAGTGGTTTTTGTCTCCGTGCTATGAAAAAAAAAAAAAAAAAAAAAAGACCTGGCAAGAAGTAACTTCAGTGAAGAGGGTTCATTTTACCGTCCTATTTACAGGGGGACACAATTCATAGAGGTGGAGACTAATTGTCCCTGGGAGGTTCTGTGCAGAGGTACAGAGGACAGCTATAGGAAGGGAAGGCAGCACAGGCTGCCAGTGAACGTATCCTGTGGGACAGTATTGCCTGTCCTTTCGCAGAGGGTCTTCGGGCTCTCAGAAAGGAACCGCCTTCCTGCCCAAAGCCCTTTGTGTTCTGAGACCCTGCTGCTGGCACCTGTGCTGCACAAAGCTTACCTGCCTGCTCACAAACCTCCCCATGGGCTGCCCTGGGCTGTTGCGCATGTTGGTGACCAGGAGCTGCTTGCTTGTCTACACTTTGAAACTTTATAAACCCACTTGGTAATGCTCGAGGTTCTGCCAAGTAAGAGGAACCCGTGGTTTGAATGTTTAGTCCTTTCCAAACCTCACGGGAGACTAATCCTCAATGCAAGAAGAGTTTAGGAGTTGGGGGCTTTAGTTAGAGATCAGGACAGAGTGCTGAGTCTCTCCGTGTGGATTAGTGTCCTGGTAAAGGTGCTTAAATTCTACCATGTAATGACACCTAGACTCCTCCTTGACCTTGGTTTCCTAACCTCCAGAACCAGAAAGAAATGCATTTTGTTCTTCATAAATAACCCAGTGTGAAGTTTAGTCTTCATGGTTAACGTTAAAGTAGTAGTTTTCAACTTCTCCGAGAGATGCAAATCACATACCCAACATTTCAGATATTTACATTATTATTCATAACAGTAGCAAAATTATAGTTATGGAATAGAATCAAAATAATTTTATGGCTGGGAGTCACCACAACATGAGGATTAAAGGGTCACAGGATTAGGAAGGTTGGGAACCACTGCTCTAGCAGATTCGGAGTCATCAGGGAAGCACACCCTTTTGTATATCCATGGGGACTTTAAGTGAGAAAGGTTTAACTGAGGAGGCATCCTGAGTGTAAGCCCCGGTCCACAGGCTGGGTCACCACACTGATTAGTCAGAGAGTGTGAGCTGAGTACACGCCTTTATCCCTCCTCTGTTTGCTGAATTCCAAAGCAGTGTGACCAGCTGCTGTCACTCCTGCTGCCATGGCTTCTGGCCACGATGGACTGACTGTAGCCAGAAACCATATGCCAAAATTAAACACTTCCTTAAGATGCTTTTGCGATGGACGCACAGGCACATGTGTGCACATGCACACACACAACTGATCTGTCAGGCTAAATTATTTTCTTATTAAATGCCAAATAGACTGAAACAAAGGATCGGTGCTATTCTGGAAGAAACAGAGAGAGCCTATTACCCCAATTGCAGTTGTCTACTTCCACATCTGGGGATATTTCACCTGGAGTCCATGAGACATACCCTGTCCCCAGGAGCCCCCTCATTTGCTTCTTGAGATTTATAAACTTTTTGGAATTCTGCAGCAGCTATGATATCAAAACACAAGAGCCTGAAATGCAGGTTTTCAACAGAGGTATAAAATCACTTGCCCCAGAATTTACACATTAAACTAGGAATTGGGTCAGTAGTAGAGCAGTTGCCAAACCTCGGTAAGGTCCTGGATTTGATCCTTAGTCCTATAAGAAAAAAACAGATAAACTACCGATTCCCAAAATTGACAGCAAATCTAACCACTCAGAGAGGTCCTAAAATCTATAAACTCAAATCAGACTTAGCAGTACACACCTTTAATCCTAGCACTTGGTGGGGGTTGGTAGGGGCAGAGGCAGATGGATCTCTGTGAGTTCAAAGTGGGGGTTGGTAGGGGCAGAGGCAGATGGATCTCTGTGAGTTCAAAGTTAGCCTGGTCTACTGAGAGAGTTTCAGGACAGCCAGAGCTTCATAGAGAGACCCTGTCTTAAAATTTTTTTCCTTTTTTTTTTATTGGATATTATATTTACATTTCAGGTTTTATCCCCTAACCTCCCTTCCCCCCACCACCCAGGAACCTCCTATCCCACTGTGTTAAAAAATTAAAGCAAAAGCAATGACAACAAAATCTCCATAAGCCCTAAATGTTAGTGTTGGTCAGATGTTAGCATTTTTTGCAAGTATCCATACGGCTCCAATGTGGAATGGAGGGAGGATGGAGGTGACCAACAGACTGTCATAGGCTTCCGGCAGGAGTGTGAGCCCGTGGGCCTCACTGTACACAGATTGCTTCTCCTCATTGTTCAGTGTGATTGTTGGACTGTCTGTTCTATGAGGTGGTGGGTTTCCCAGCACCTGGCCTCTGTCTAGTGCACACTGATCCTTTGCTGCAAGAAGAAGACAAAAAAACAGAGTCCAGGGTGGGTCTCCTCACCTCAAAGCCACTTGCTGCTGTTTTTAAAATGCTACGGTCTGAAGTTTCCTGTCTGAAAATACCCCTATATGTTATGTCAAATCATTACCCTTGTGGGGTGAGGTTAGGGTTGTAGGGTTCAACGGTCACCTGGCAGACGTGTTTCTTTTAGATTTCTGCTCCAGAATGTAGTTAATCGTGCAGCTAGCAGTGTGGATGTGCACTCAGAGGCCTAACATGAACAACAAGGCTTCTAAAGAAACACTCGAGTTTCGATTATTCTTGGTTGACTTAAAAACGTGGAGCCAGATATGATAGTGCGTATCTGCAGTTTCAGCATTCAGGTGCCTAACACAGGAAGAGCATGAACTCCAGGGAAGCTTGGTCTACATGGTGAAACTCTTACTCAAAATCACTAATTGAGGGTGGGAGGGGGGCATGAGATGGCTTAGTAAGTAAAGGAGATTGCAACTAAGCCTGACTGCCTAGGTTTTATCCCTGGGACCCACATGGTGGGAGTAGAGAACTGATTTCTACAAGTTGACCTGTAGCCCCTACACCTGAACAATGGCAGCCATGAAACCAGCTGGAAAACCTGACTGTATACTTTGTTGCTAGACTGTGCTGGCTTATAGGTCTGGGGTGCCAAATGCATTCTGGGTTTGTTTGTTTGTTTGTTTGTTTGGTTGGTTGGTTGGTTTTTGTGTCTATAATGCCAAAGACTTGAGAGTCACTGTTAAACGGTGTTATACACCACTAGTCTTACAACTTCTGTAGATTTCACTTCTGTGGGCTGTGCTGATAACAGTTGCTGAGACCACTACTTAGAGATCTCTTTTGTTGAAAATATAAGTACTCAGGGCTGGAGAGATGGCTCAGCAGTTAAGAGTACTGGCTGCTCTTTCAGAGGTCCTGAGTTCAAATCCCAGCAATCACATGGTGGCTCACAACCATCTGTAATGGGGTCCAATGCCCTATTCTGGTGTACATGAAAACAGGGTACTCATATATATTAAATAAGCAAACAAACAAATAAATCTTTTAAAAATACTTTTTTAAAAAGAGAAAATATATAAGCAGTTTTCACTTGGGACTATAGATGTTGTGATGGTTTGTATATGCTTGGTTCAGGGAGTGGCACTATTTGGAGGTGTGGCCTTGTTGAAGTAGGTGTGTCACTGTGGGCTTTAAGACTCCCATCCTAGCTGCCTGGGAGCCAACATTCTGCTAGAAGCCTTCAGATGAGGATGTAGAACTCTCAGCTCCTCCTTCACCGTGCCTGCCTGAATGTTGCCATGGTCCCACCTTGATGATAATGGACTGAACCTCTGAGCCTGTAAGGCAGCCCCAATTAAATGTTGTCCTTATAAGGCTTGCCTTGTCCATGATGTCTGTTCACAGCAGTAAACCCATAAGTAAGACAAAAGTTCAATATGGTGACTAGAACAAGCTGGAAGGATGTAAGGACTCTGTCTCCATAGTGTGTCAGACTCCTCCAGCCATCAGCCACTCTTTAGCCCTTTAACTAGAAACACTAGATTCTGAGGGGAATGAGAGGCAGTATCTGTGATCCTCAATGGTATCCACAATGCTCAAGAAAACACCAGAATATTTCTTCTCTTGTTACCCTCTTCCTCCCTCGTTATTCCTGTCCCACATCTGGAACTCCCCAACCCTTTAGAGAGGAGACATTTTTGTGAGTGAAGCCCCCACTTCTCTATCATTTGCCCACTAAACTCCCTTTCCCGTTAACAGTGACTCTCAAGTCTTTGGCATTATAGCTGTAAAACCAAATCAGACAAACAAAAACCCGAGTGCATTTGGCACTCACTCAGGACCTATGAGCCATCACAGTTAGCACCAAAGCACACAGTCCGGCAAGGGCTGTTTTCTGCCGGTCTCATGGCTGGCTAGAAATTGTGATTTTATTATTTATTTATTTATTTTTATTTATTTTTTGTTATTGTCCAGGGTCAAAAGCTAGCCCTATTTTGCCAGCCTGAAAAACAAAGAAACAAAAACAAAGCAAACCAAAACACCTGGCAAAATCCAAAATGTTAAGTGCAGTTTATATTTACTACCACTGAGAAGTTTTAAAAAGTGGTTCTTTGAACCGTTCTAAGTTGACAACTATCCATTTTTTAAAAGTTACAAATCAAACCAATATTGAAACAAAGTCTGACCTTCTGCAAGGCAGTCTCAGAGCCCACAGAACCTTTTGTACTGTGAGGAACATCGGCCCAGCAGGCTCAGGGGCCTAGATTCAGAGTATCAGAATATCTCTGTGCTCAGGGGCTTTCTGTGGAAGTGTGGACCACCAACTTTTCATGTTCAGTCTCCTGGTACACACCAATAAACAAGTACCTTATGGTCTTCCTTAGAAATAAACACTTGCAAAATTAAAAATACAAAAATGCATACTTGATTTCAAATTACTGTCATTTTCATCTGTGAGAACCAGTAAGTAAATAAATCGGCAAGCTGTTTAGATTGGAAAATAAACAGAATTCACATTTTCTAAATGGGACTCTCCCTTTTCTTTCTCTATGTCTCCTTTTCAAATCTACCGACTTGGTTTAACTTTTAAAAGTGCTTTTCTCAACTAGCTTTCAAATAAATTATTTACCCCCTAAAGATGTTTTAAACAAGAACTCAGCCAAAGATAATGTAAGTAAACCCTGAGGAATTTACAGCACAAAATAAAAGCCTTTTCCCCCTTTTTAAACAAGGCTATAGGCATTTGAGGAAAGAAATAATGGAGAAACAATTCCACATTTCTGTTTCCAAGGAGAAGAAATAAGTACAAGACAATCCACAATAGACAGAAGCGTCTGCAGGCAGCAATTAGAGCTCCAGCACGTGTCTATAAGAGTCTCTACTAACTCCTGAGCACTGTTGTACAGAAGAACCCAAGGACGCTGAGACAGAAAAGGACTTACAGCAACCCTCTACACAGAGTACTAAGTGACTGTGCTGACATGAAGGGTCTAGTTGAGGAGCTTTAGTAAGCAAGATGTGTGTCTTACTTAGGGTTTTACTGCTAACAGACACCATGACCAAAGCAACTCTTATAAGGCCAACATTTACTTGGCGCTGGTTTACAGGTTCAGAGGTTCAGTCCATTATCAAGGTGGGAGTATAGCAGCATCCAGGCAGGCATGGCACAGGAGGAGCTGAGAGTTCTAGTTCTTGCTAGCAGAATACTCACTTCCAGGTATCTAGGATGAGAGTCTTAAAGTCCACACTCACAGTGACACACTTACTCCAACAAGGCCACACTAATTCCAACAGGGCCACACCTTCTAATCATAAAACTCTCTGAACCAAGCATATACAAACCATCACAATGTATCAGCAAACATAGATCACAGACACACTCACACACACACACACACACATTCACACACTCTTACACTCATTCACAAACACACTCACATATACACCTACACAAACTTATATACACACTCACACAACTCTCTCACACACACTCAACACATATACACTCATACAAATTCAGTCACACACTTTCACATACACATATACACACAACTCTCACACACTACAAACACTCATTCTGTCTGTCTGTTTCTCTCTCTCTCTCTCTCTCTCTCTCTCTCTCACACACACACACACACACACACACACACACATTTTCAGTTTTAAGTTTTTTACAGGGCTGAGGATTGATCTGGGGTCTTGCACAGGTGAGGTAAGACCCATTCCACTCAGTCACATCTGACACTAAACAATGACATTTTATCTTTATGGCCAGTGACAGACAGGAAAAAACTAGCTGGAATTTTTCAGGCTCATGAAACAAGAATAGGAAACTTTGCATCTTCTGTTCTGGAGCTGGAGACATCTCTGACAAAGGGGGTTAGGAATCCAGGAGCAAGTCCAGTTGGATATATAGAGGCCTGTTAAAGAGTACACTATACACCTTGCCCATCTTGTCTGAAGCAAGCAAGCAGGAAAATGGCAGAGACTGGGAGGGACAGCAGAGTATCATAGGTGCAGGTCTGCAGAGCAGGACACTGCAAGAAATGTTTATTTCATTGTTAAATCCCAGACCCCAGACACAAGGATCCTAGAATCCTTTGCGATACTGTCTCTGGTAACAGGCCACTGATGGTGCTGGGTGCTATCAGGGACAATGAGAACGGGTCCTGTTTTCCCACCTATGTACTCCCAGTTCCAGAGTGACATGGGTCGGGATCTAAACCCCTCGGCTCGGTTTTACCATTGAGAAACTAAGGCCCAGAGAAGCTTTTGTTTAATTTCCTCTTCTCACTTCAAGTTCCCACTCACAGCCTTCTCAGTCTAGTCACTCCTAAGTGCCTCTCGCTGTCTGGACACATGCTAGAGCCTTGTCTCAATGATTTGAGTCAGCAGAATTCTTAAATGAAGCTAAAGTTTTTCCAGTCAATTCTATGCTCCATTTCTCAACAGCTACCTCTGACTCTGCTCCTTGATTTTAAGGAGCCCGTGGGGGAGGGGGTCTTCCCTAGCTCAAATGAAGGGGACTGAAGGCAGCTAGACTTCCTACTTTCCATCTCTATGGAAAAGCCTTGGGTGACCCAAGATGTAGAACTGAGTTTTAGTCAGTGAGGGGCTGTGCATTCTGCTTTCAGCAGCTTTCCCAGATTCATGTTTCAGTAGTCCTCCTCCCTGGGTTCATGTTTCAGGAATCCTCCCCCTGGGTTCATGTTTCAGTAGTCCTCCCCCCCTGGGTTCATGTTTCAGGAGTCCTCCTCCCTGGGTTCATGTTTCAGGAGTTCTCCCCCCTGGGTTCATGTTTCAGGAGTTCTCCCCCCTGGGTTCATGTTTCAGGAGTCCTCCCCCCCCCCCCCCCCCCCGGGTTCCTGTTCCAGTAGTCCTCCTCCACAGTAGGGACACATCACATTTCTGGCATACTTCTTAGGAAAACACACTGTCTCATGTTAGCTCTTAGAGTAAGCTAGCTGTCCCATCCCACCTCTAGGGAAAGACATCTTACCAAGACCCAGCTCTAGCATTACTGTCAAAACCACAGGCTTGGGCCAGGGAGAAGACTCTGTTGGTAAAGCATTTGCCATGAAAACAGGAAGACTTGACTTCAGATTCTTGATACCCACATAAACAGTGCTCACCACTGGGCAAACTGGTGAGCTCCAGGCTCAGTGAGAGAAACTGTCTCAGATAAAAAGGTGGACTGTGACTGCCTCCACACATGCACACACATGTATATGTAAGCAGGTACACACATACATAACATGCGCATTTAAGAATAAAACAACTGGGGGTTGGGGATTTAGCTCAGTGGTAGAGCACTTGCCTAGCAAGAGCAAGGCCCTGGGTTCTGTCCTCAGCTCTGAAATAAAAAAACAGCATAAACCAACTGTAAGTTCAACACTCCTGCAATCAGTCCTTGAACCTTGAACCTTACTAGTTTAGGCTCCTCTACTTCCCAGTGAGTTCTAGAATCTTTCTCTCTCTCTATCTCTGTCTCTCTATCTCTCCCCCCACATTTTTTGCAACCTTCAAAAATTATTTTATCAAAAGCTTCAACTCCCTTCCTTCATGCTTGAAGTACTCTCTCACATCCAAAGAGGGCCACGGCCTCTTATTTCTAAGCCTTTGGCCATCTGCCCATTCAGCCTCTGTAATCCCCCTTCCAACATGCTCACACTCTAGTGTGAAAGCCTAATGGTGTGTATCAGTTGGCATAAGACTTTCGGTTCATCAACCAGACTGTGGTCCCTGTATACCCTGTTGTACCAAACACCAAACCCCTGTATCCTCTTGAGAGATGCCCATGGGGACTTTTCTGGTTACAATCCTAGACCCAAATGATGTTTCTTTCTGTATCTCAGTACTTCCTGGCTCTAGCTTGCCTTTGAGTAACACAATCCCAATTCTCAAGTTAGTCAGTAGTTGACTATCCTGCTCCAAGGTTTCTGAAACAACCCCCATCTATTTGGCCTGGGCAAAGGGTCCTTCACCTTTATAGCCTGTTATCAGTAGCATCTTCCTTCAATGGGTAAATGATCCTCTCATCTGTAGCCCAGACAAGGAAACTTCTAACACCACAGGAGTATCACAAGGGCTGGCTTCCTACAGCCAAAGTCTCCTTGTCCAATGTTAAATATCTTCCCATGAGGCAGAATTCTTGGGACAGGTATTAATTCCAGAGACAAACACCTAGACACAAAGAAGTTCTTAGACATAGGTACCTCTGCCTGCAACCATGCCTTTATGGCAATGATAGGGTACTATTGCTTCTGCATCCCCTAGCAGAGACTCAGCTGACCCTTCACATGAGGTTCTCACTTGACCCTGAAGCTAAACCTCTAAGCTGACTCTCATGTACAAAAGGCCCTACAACCCTCAGATGTGCCCTAACCACTAACCCTACCTTGACTTTATCAGACCTAAGGAAACCCTTCTCTTTGCATGCTCAGATAATAAGAAAGATGGAGCTGGAGCGATAGTTCAGAGGTTACGAGCACTGGCTACTCTTCCAGAGGTTCTGCGTTCAATTCCCAGCAACTACATGGTGGCTGACAACCATCTGTACTGGGATCTGATGCCCTCTTCTGGCCTGCAGGCATGCATGCATTCAGAATGCTGTATATATAATAAATAAATAAATAAATCTAGAAGAAGAAGAAGGAGAAGGAGAAGAAGAAAAAAGAAAGAAAAAGAAAGAACATTGCATTGCTCAGGGATGACCCCTGTGTCTCCAAGCTCTGGCTTCAGTTACCCTTTCAGTAGAGGAAGCCCCCAAAGGAACACTGGGAAAAAGAATCATTATGTTTACCATACTGGGTGCAAATATATTTAACCTTAATGCTTTTCTGACATCTGGATTCACAAATAACAGATCCTCCTCATAGAAGCCCCAACTCAGCTTCCGGCTTTATCAAATCCTAAATCTTGCTGCCTTGCTGCCAGACCCAACTCCTCCTTCTCCAACAATCCTGCCTAAAACTCATCGTGAACTGTCAGACAAGATCTTTGTGACATTCATCTCCCTGGTCCTGAGGCTGCTTGGTTCACTGATGGCAGAAGACACATCATGAATGAGGACACATCTATGCAGTTGTCAACCTCCTGGCAGGCAACACCACCACATTAGCACAGGAAGCCGGACTTAATCTACCTCGCTTATGCTCTTCAGCTAGGGTCAAATGTGAGACTTAATCTAAACTGTGGTCTATGACATGTGGTTCATGTCTGGGTCTCCATTTAGAAAGAAAGGTAACTGCTAACCAACACACATCCGCTTTCTAAACAAATCTACTTTACATCCTGGAATCGTAACTTTGCCGGAGGCTATCAAACACTCAAAGCAGGTAGCAACTGTTTATTGAAAGCCTTATCAAAAGCAAGATGACCAGTGTCACTTCAACGACCAGTGTCACTTCAACGACCAGTGTCACATGACCACCCCAAATGTGGATTCTTGACTACATAAAAATGAGAGACAGCCTGAGAGCCAGCACGCATGCATTAACTCTTGGTTTGTGGAGATGTGGCCAGTTCCCTCAAACTCTTGCCTCTGTCACTTAACCAATGACAAGCTACAAACTGGACATTGAGCCAAACTTTCTCCCATAAGTAGATCTTTTCACAGTGTTTATCATAGCAACAGAAAATAAATTAAGACTTGTTCACCCCAGCACCCCTGAAAGAGGCTCAGGGTAATTTAGACAAAGGTTTTAGTCACAACCCTTAATGTCCCAGTCTTCCCAGTGCAAATTCTCAGCTGCCTCCACTGGTGCAAACGCCTGAGAACTAGGTGTTCATTTACATAACAAAAGTTCCGAAGGGCTAGGAGGTGGCTCAGCTGGTAGAGTGCATGCTGGGAAAGGATGAGCATCTAAGCACAGAGCTCCAGAATTATAGTGTAAAAGCTGGGTGTGGTAGTGCATACTGGCAACTGGAGAAGCAGGAGGATCCTGGAGCTCACGGTGATGCTTGTCTTGCTGCGAACTGGTGAGCTCCATATTAAGTGACAGCCCTGTCTCAAACAAAGCAAAACAAAACAAAAACAAACAAACAAAAAACCCAACAAATAAACAAATAGATCTCCACGGAATGTGTGAAAGAGCTGACATCAACTTCTGGCCTATGTGTTTGTGCACACATGCACGCATGCACACACACACATGCACGCACACACATGCACGAGGACTCCTGCAATAAGCAAACATGTTTCGACATTTACTCGCCCACTATTTGGAGACGCTATTTTCCCTCACAACTCTCTTTCTTAGTGGTTCCTATTCCCACTCATTGTGAGAGGTCTAAACTCACCTCCCACTTACCAATTATCATTTCAGGGTTATTTCCTCAGAAATCAGTTCGGGTCGGGCTTTTTATCTTGATGGCTTTTGTTTTTTTTTTTTTTAGAAGGTGACA
Source organism: Arvicanthis niloticus (assembly GCF_011762505.2). NCBI lineage: Eukaryota > Metazoa > Chordata > Mammalia > Rodentia > Muridae > Arvicanthis > Arvicanthis niloticus. Next base: position 49,984,785 of record NC_047661.1, read on the forward strand.
TTTTTTTGGCTGTCTTCCTGGATTCTCAACCTTCTGAGCTTTTAATCACAAACTACAGGGGGAAAAAAATGAAATTCCTGTAGTAAAGCAAAGCAAAAGAAAAATGGAATCCGTGGGTGGAGTGACTTGGTGAGAGTCACAGCAACAAGCTACCGAAGCCCCACTGGGAGCCAAGGGAATATAAGACACCTCCATTTTAAGAATTGCTCATTTAAAACACCACTTTTCTTTTATTATTATTATCATTATCATCATCATTATCGTCACCATTATTATTATATTTAATTACTACTGTGATAAAAGAAATTTCTGAGGTGTCCTAAATTTAATTAGAAAGGTCTAAGATTAAGGGGGGAAAGTTCAGGAGATGAAACAGTTAACACTGCAGGTCACTTCATGCTCTTCAGTTTATGTGAAAAACCTTATCTCCAAGTCCATGGATGGCATCCAGCTTATAACCCCAAGTCACCCAGGATCAAAAATGTCCTTACACTGCGTCTCTTCCCAAAGCTGCGCTCCTATCACCTGCCATCTACCCTTCTCTACAGAGAATGTAGGCTCGCTATAGCCAATTACTCCTTTCCCCAGATCTCTGTACCGTATGTGTTCCACCTCTGGGCTCCCTCCGTATCCAGGGTCTTGTTAAACAATATGGTGGCAGCAGTAGAATCTAGGATCTAGTTGTCCGAGAAGTAGATCTGAGCGTGATGCTCGCAGCAACATACTGCGTTTGAGATTCATCAGGCCTGGCCAAACAACCTGCTCTCTGACCCGCAGCTCGCCGGCATCTCAGTCTGGACTATTTGCCTTCTGTTTCTAGTCACCTGGTACATGGCTGCCCTTGATTTCTGTGGCACACATACCAATCTGGAAAATCAGTGAGTTATGGATGTGATGTCTTCAAGTAGGGTGAAGAGAATCCTCTAAACTGATGTATTTGTGAGACTCACTTGAAGTAATGCACCTTTCTGTTGGTTTGGGATATTTTTGTCTAAAATAGTTTTGATTCACAGTGACATCTAGTGGCACTTGGGTGCAATCACAGTTTGGATTTAACTAAAATTTAACACGGTGGGGGTGGGGGGTGGGGGGTGGGGGGTGGGAAGGGCTGTTTCCTGGGCTTGGCCGACTGAAAGCAACTCTTCTAAATTGTGGTGAGTTTAAAAGGAAAAATTTCTCAACTCCCCCTTTCAGGAATACCAGCTGGTGCCATATGTAAAAAGTATGGGGCTGACTTGCTCACATTTTTAAAAATCGAAATGGGGTAACCTTTCTAAAGTCTGTAGTGGGCACTAATTTCCAAGTTGCTCTCTTTAGCCTACTACTCCCTAAAGAGAAACTGCACTTAAATGACTAAGATATTAACTGCTAAATAACTTTTCCTGGGTCTGGAGAGATGGTTCAGCAGTTAGCACTGGCTGCTTTCCCAGAGGATCCAGATTGGAGTCCCAGCACCCACAGGGCAGCTCAAACCATCTGCAACTCCAGTTCCAAGGAATCCAACATACTCTTCTGGCCTCTGCACAAATTAAAAGCATGTAGTGCATAGATATACATGCAGATAATACATCTGTACATATAAAAAATTAAGTTTAAAATTTTAAAAGAAAATCAACATTTTTAGGGAAAGATCATAAATATTCTATAGGTTTACCGAACTCAGAACTACTCGTCACCTTCTGATAACAGTCCAATTCTGAATGCCCATCCATGTTCCTTAATTCTGTATTGACTGACACAAATCATGCCCTTTCCTTCCCTTCCTCTTGGCATCCTGGAGTTTTCTGAGACAGAGCCCTTGAGAACAATTTTATGCTTCGTCTTTCAGAGTGGAATCCTTGAAGTAGACTGAGAATGGCTTTAAAGGGGTGAGCATGCAGACCCGAGTCAGTGTTAAGCAACAGTTTCCTCCAAGATTGAAACATTATATCCTGTAGGGAAGCTCTGAGCAGGAAGGCAAACAACTCGAAAGAGCTTGGGGAAGTCCCCGAAACTGACCAGATTCACTAAGCCCCTCCCTGCCATAGTTGAGAGTCCCTCTCGACAAGCCAGCTACAAAGAAGACTCTGAGACCAGACCATCTGACCAGAAGCAGAAACCAGCCAGGCTGCCTGGAAGAGGGTTAGACCAACTGAGGCACCTGGAAAGTTCAATTCATACAGGAGCTGCCTGAAGGCTGTGCAGTGTGCTCCAGGCTTCCCAGCTTTTGTGAGCTGTCACCCATGCTGGGGTGGGCTTTAGTGATGCAGCTATCTCCGAGTCATTTCTGCTGCTGTAAGTAAACCCTCACCCAGATTCCTATAAGCAATCCCAATTAAACTCCTGGCTCACTAAGTTGAACTTTCGTGGTATTCGTATTTGGTGTGTCATGGGTTCCCTATCTAGAGTGAGTAAACGTGTGTTGTGGCTCCCTCCCTAGGAAAAATTTTGCCACAACATAATTAGCACCAGAGCCAGGACACAAGAGAAACAAAGTTATAAAGGAGTGAGTGCATGGTCCTAGCTGGGTGTAGAGAGGCACACAGCTGAGGCTGAGAAGCCTATGGGGGACGCATCCACTGAGGAATTTCCAATGGAGTTGTCCTTTCTGGTATGGGGTGTGTTACTGTGCCTTTGTGCCATGGCAACAGTTCATGGTTCTTGTTATGGATAGTGAGACATAATGCTAAACCATCAGGGTTAGCAGTATCTATGGGAGAATCCCAGCATGGCAGCCTCATCTAATAAGTAAAGTTTATTTTCCACTGATAGACCCTGTCTCAGACACTAAGGTGGATATCATCTAAGGAACAGGGCCTTAAGCTCTCTGGACCCTAAGCACACACATACACCCTGATGCAAGTAAGGACATGTGCATATATGTACACGCATGTCTCAGTAACTTGAAATATTAGCATGGTATGTTAAACAGTAGATATTAATGACTTGTGAATAAGTTTTAATTGGCAGAAAACTTTTTAATGAGGTATAATTACATAATTTCCTTCCTCTTCCCTTTTCTGTGTCCAAGCCCTCTCATATCCCCCCTCATCCCTTCTCAAAGTTCTCAAAGTTGTGCTCTTTTTCTTTAATTATATATATATATATATATATATATATATATGCATATATATGCACATAAATATAAAGATACAACCTTCTGACTCTATTTAATGTTGCTTATATGTATATGATAGGAATAATTTTTAAATAGGTAACGTACTAAAATATAAATGATTAAGTGAAAGTTTACTTTGTTAGTATGCATATGATGTGTGTTTGAATGGTGTGTGTATAGTGCGTGTGTGCATGTGTGTTCATGTGTATAAATGTGGGCCGGTGCATATACCATGGCCTATTGGAGTTAGAGGAAGCCTTCAGTCTGGGTCCTTGCTTTCTTCTTATTTAAGACAGTTTCTTTGTTGTCAATGTGTTTACCAAGCAGGTCATGAGCTTCTGGGAATTCTCCTGTTTCAGCTCCCATCTCACCTCAGGAGCACTGCGATTACAGGTGAGTGTGATTGCCTTTGGCTCTATATGAGTTCTTGAGATTCAAAGTCAGCTCCTCGTGTTTACATGACAGGTTCTGCACACACTGAGCCACTTCCCTACTCCACACCAAGCAAAAAGATTTATATACTTTGACATGTTGATTGTGTATATTTTTAAAAAATCTAAATATATTTGGGTCTGATAATAATAATAATTTCCTTTTGCCAGTCAAAAATTATGGTATAAGAAGGGACGTAAAATGCATGAAGTGACCTAGGAATAGCATTAAAATAGAAAATATAAAATCCAACGTGAATCTCCACAACCTCAGAGTAGCTATTCTAACTGTATAGTTCATGAGATGGATTGGCTGTGGGTCTGTTTAGTTTCAGACCATGATATTTTTATTTGTAAACCTTTTTAATGATAAAGTTTATTTTCAGTATTTCAAAAAATAAAGAGCACATGTCTAAACTTTATTAAATGGCATTGATAGTGTTGTGTTTTATAAAAAAAAAAAAATAAGAAGAAGAAGAAAGCCAAGGATATGTTTGGTAAAGACATGGTAAGGTGTGAGGGAAAGGAGTGCCTCTGCGGGCCCATGCTGAGCATCCCTTCTCCCTGAGGTACCAGCCACATGGTATAGTATGGAATAGAGTTTATTTAAGGCAAGGGGAGGGGAGTTTAGGGCATAGTAGAGACAGAGAAAGTGGGGTGAGAGGATAAGAGAGCAAAAGAGCAAGAGCAAGAGAGTGAGGAGAGGGCCAGCAGCCCCTTTTATAGTGAGTCAGGCACACCTAACTGTTGCTAGGTAACTGTGGGATGGAGCTGAGAAGAAATGCTAATATTCTCCCATTTTGATTTAATTTAAAAAGGAAAAAATTAGAAAGAGGTGATGGTGAAGCAGGAATAGGGTTGTCATGATATTTAGCTACTTCCTGCCGACTTTGGGGCAACGTGTCTCTGGGAAACCCAAGAAAATGGGTATGGGAATGTTGGTCCAGTCTTAGGAGAGTTGGCTGTTTCCTTGCTGTCCAGAATCTGTGGAACCATCTGTGGATAGATAGGAAGGAGCAGGTCCAGTAAGAGCACCTATGTCTGTGAGAGAAGATTAGAGCATGTGTGGGTTGCTTCTCTGGAGCTGTTCTGGATGTAGTAAATGCCTGGACTTGACAAGATGCTGAAACACACATATATACATTAGAGGTAGGGGATAAGGTTAAGTACATTATGACTGCTAGAACACTGGTCAGCAATGCTAGAAGTCACTATGTGTTGGGCCTTGGACGAGGTAACTCCATTTAACCTGTTACCTTCAGTCACATAGGACACAGGTAGAGGGCTTGATTAACAAGTCTCTACCTCCAGAGATTTAAATATTAATGAATTATCAAAAGGCCAGGGGCGTAGCTAATTAAGTTATTCCCTCCCCTTTTTCCTTCCCTATAAAATGAGACTCCCCTGGCCTTTGGCGGGGGAAGTGCGTGCCACCTACACCCATTTACCATGCCATGAAAAATAAAGCTTTGGAAAACCAGACTCCATGCGTCGCATGGTCTCTCTGCCAGACTCCCAGCTTTTGGAACCCTGGAACATTGCCGATGCAGCCACTGGCCCGCCCGTCTACAGCTGCGTGAATGTGGGACCTTCCAGGCAGGGTGGGAAGCCCGACCCCCCCTCCCCCGCCCACGAGATTTCTTCCCCACAACTATGTAGGAACTAAAATTAAAAGTGAGTAAAGTAATCTGGTGCTGAGAGCTGAGCTTCATCATGGAGGCTACAGAATGTAAAGATCTGAGGAGGGAAGGAAGGAAGCATTACTCTGCATAAAATGAAATGACTGGATGTTCCAAGACAGGCACAGGACAAATGCTCAGGGTTGGACAGTGTGGTAATTTGAGTGAGAATGGCCCCCATAGGTTCATATATTTGAATGCTTGGTCCTTAGTTGGTGGAACTGTTTGAGAAGGATTAGGAGGTGTGGCCTTGTTGGAGGAGGTGTGTCACTGAGGGTGGGCTTCGAGGTCCCAAAAGCCCATGCAAGCCCAAGGCTCTCTCTTCTCACCTTCTTCTCACCTTCTTCCCACCCCACCTCCTCTCTGCTTCCAATTTTCAGACAATATGTAAGCTCTCAGCTACTGTTCCAGCATCATGCCTGCCTACCACCATGTTCCCCACCATGATGATAGTAGATTCATCCTCTGTAACTATAAAAGGACTCCCCTCTCTTTTGTAAGTTGCCTTGATTATGGTGTCCCTTCACAGCAAAAGAGCAGTGGCTAAGACACAGTTATGAAAGGATTGGAGGAAGTAGAAGATCTTAGGGGGAATTTGATGTGATCAGCTGATAAAAGTGTTTCTAGGTTTTCTTAGACGCTGAGACCATGCTGCTGTGGAACTCAGGTTCATTCCCCTTGCTTCAAATGACAGCTTTTCCCTGGAACTGTAGTCTTGGCATTGCAGTCCTGGCAGACCTGTAACTCTGCAGCTAGACCAGGCTGGCCTTGAACTCACAGAGACCTGCCTGCCTCTGCCCCTTGAGTGCTGGAATTAAAGCCATGTGTCACCATGCCCAGCTAACTTTTTACTGGTTATTTTTACTGTGTATGTGATGTGGAAGGGTGGTGTGTGTGTCACAGTACACTTGTGCAAGTCAGATGACACTTTGTAGAGTTGGTTCTCTACTTCTGCATTTGACAGTGTTCCCAGAAATTGAACTCAGGTTGTGAGCAAGTGCTGTCCAGGCTAAGATGTCTCTTTGGCCCCTGATGATGAGGCAAATAGTGCTGTTATTCATCGTCACAAAATTAAACTAATGTAACTAACTAAGGACCCATGGTGCTGAGACATTAAAGATTTTCCCAAGCCTTGTGGACACCTTCAACACCGATACTGGAATATCTCTTTGAGAATGTAGGTTTTTCATTCTTTGAAATCATAATAGGAAAACCAAGGTGTATTTCTCTGTAGCTGTAGACAGTTTAGCAACCAAAGAGGATTCTTATGTATGCCAAGAACTTAGTTTAACTGCTAGGAAAATCCACCCTGTGATAAAATAATTTCTTCACAGTGACAAGGATAGTGTTACCCTCCCCCGTCTCAAGCAAATCTGTGGTTTCATGAAAAAGGTATCTCCATAAAAATACTTTATGGCCCCATTGAAAATGTCTTTTCCAGGTACTTCTTGTTAAATCTTGTGCTGCCATTTAGAGGGAATTGTCTCCTAGATCCATGTTTCTGATTTACTTGAATAGCCCAGCACCCCAGTCACTGGCTTTATCAGACCAAATGCACAAGCTCCAAGGTCAATTAAAGATCCTATCTCAAAAAGTGGTCTGAATAGCAGTCATGGGAGACAGCAGGTGCCAACCTCTTCCTCCTACCCACTGCCCATATAGATACTACATTCTTACCTCTGGCCTGACGAATATTTCCCAACTGCCATCTAACCTACTGTAAGTACTTGTGGAAATTTATCCCAGAACCTGGTCCTTCCTTTATGGCTGACATCTGCAATAGCTTAATCAGCTCTTATATTCAGACATCATAAAGTGTCATAAGCTGGTTTTTCAATCTTCAAAAACTAAGGCAGCAGTCATGAGGGATGTCACTGAGAGTGGGCTTTGGGGTTTCAAAAACCCATGTAAGGTCCAGTCTTGCTCTCTCTGTCTGCCTCCCACTTGGAGATGAGGATGCAAGTTCTCAGCCACTACTAGTGCCACCAACTAGATGCTTTCTTTTGTAAGTTGCCTTGGTCATGGTGTCTCTTCACAGCAAGGAATAGTAGCTAAGACAGTGTCTAATGACGAAATCACAACACGTTTCCTTTCAGTCACATTTATTTTTAATTGCAAAGGAGTATCACACAGTACTTCTTTTTATACAGTGGAACAAGTGTTCTGATGATTGGAGAAGGTGGGCTTTGCAGACATGAAGAAGGGCTGAAGAAAACAGAAACAACAAATGTAGATGGGTTGTTTCAAACTTATATTCCTTACAAAAGTTAAAGCAGAGAAGACACCTTTCGGTGTGAAAGCTAACATCTTCTTTGGAAATTTGCTTCCTTTCTCTCTTGTACCTGGTTTCTTAGAAGGCTGGATAAACAACTGTGTTGGGCTGTCGGATCTAAAACAGGAGCTCCGTCTAAACCAATAGCCCCACCCACAAATCTTTTTCAGAGAATGTTTTCCTAAAACTCACTTTAACGTCAAGCAAGTTTTGTTCTTGCTTTTGTTTGTGTTCCTGTTTTAGTTTGAAAATATATGTGTATGTGGTATGTGTTCGTGTGTGTATGTGTGTGTGTGCACATTTGTATGTATGTGTAGGTGCACATACATGCCCACATACATGCATGTAGAGATCGGAAGCTGATGTTGAATAGCTTCCGAGACCTCTCCCCACCGCCATGTATTGAAGAAGGGTTTCTCACTGAACCCGCTTGTTCTGGAATCCTGTCTCCACCTCCTGAAGCCAGGATTTACAAGCAGGCTGTCACACCCGCCTAGCTTTTTATGTGGTTTGGGGGACCTGAACTCTATAGTCTTCACACTCGCTAAGCAAGTGTTTTACCCACAGAGCCATTTCCCCAGCCCCGGCTTCTACTTCAGAGTGGATTTTACTTGTCATATGAAATCACTACTTAACATGTTAACTTATTTTTTTAATTAAAAAGAATACTTTAGATTTCACTTAAATGTCTGCTTTTCTACTTTCTCAGGAAAACATGCCGCTTCCCTCTACACAGGCCCACACCCCCACATGTGAACCTGAGGGGCAGCTCTTGTCTTGGGTGAGCACCTCCTTTCCGGACTACTCTGGCACCCGCCTGTTCTCATGCACTGACAGGACTTGCCAGTGCAGCAAATACTGCCTTAACTGCTATGAAGGTCCTAAGTGCAGCGTCTGGGCAGAGGTGTCTTTACTCAGACCTCTCCCAGGAGTTGGTCTATAAATTAGACTCTCTGATAATACTGAGCTTCCCTTAGTCCTGTTTCTGACAAACAAGGACAGTTAACCATCGGAGTCTTTTGTTTTCTGAAATTCAGCAGCCTTGGGTGCTAGCAAGACTTGGATAAAGGACCAGCCTTCCAAATATGATTTCATACGATTCAGAGTGACCCCTTGTTTATCTGTGGAAGCACCACGCACAGACCCTCCCTTCCCGTTCTCTCCCTCAAGAATTGTTAGTTTAGCTGTTTCCTGCTTTCTCTCCCAAACAAGAGTCTAGTTCAGCTGACTGACATAGACTTCCCCTAGGACAATGCAATACCAGCTGTCAGGTCACTTTGCTGACTCCTCACCTAAAGGCTTAAAGTAAGGCCCCCTGATGAGAAACCTTGACCTTCATGCCAGGCAAACTTCCCCTCCCACAATAGTCTGAACACAACCTGTTTCCTTACTCACTTGCCCGCCCTCCGTTTCGCCCCGCACACTGCCTTCAACTCCGTTCTGAATTTTGTATAGGTCTTTGCTCAGGGTATGACCCTGTCAGTAAGCATTTCGGATGCAATGCACCACAGCACTTGGAAGAGGGTGGGGCAGAATGTTAACAGGAAAGTCGAAGGAAGCTCTGTCTGAAGAGAGAAACAGGAGGCCAGCAAGGGACTGCACACCTGTGATGCCGGCACTCCGGAAGCTGAGGCAAGCAGATGTGACATTCGAGGTCAGCTTGAACTACCTGAGATAACTTAGCTTATAAACAAAACCACACAAACAAAAGAAACCCACGTGGAGGCAGGAGGCTCCCATAAGAAGCAGGATTTATGCACATCTCGGGCTCTGCTTGGCATGGGAGCTTTTCCCACGTTGCCTACAGGCATCCAGATTATTAGGTTGTGTTCATCGCGTTAATACAGACATCAGCGCTCTATCAGACTGACCTCCGGATGCTCTGCGGTGCACATGCGCACTTAGCAATGTCTTTCACCAATCTTGTAGCCTTTGTAGACTTGACATTCTTTTCCAACTTCAATAAAAGTTTCTCTTTAAACAACCTTGTGTATTTAAGCTCTTTCCCCCTCCAAACCCCCCCCCCCACATAAGCTTGCACTCTGTCTAACAGCCCTTCAGTTCTCAGTTCTCAGACTCCAAATAAAGTTCTTTGCTCTTTGCTGACTCATTGTTTAAGTTGATTGACAGGTTCTTCTTGGTTTAGGATAGTGGGAGAGAGAGGTCCCAAGGAGTCAGGGTCACATAATCGGAAGCAAATTTGGAGATATTTGAAAGATAGTCTTTATAGTGGACAATGGCCTTCTAAATGTCCTTTGCCCGTAGTTAAAAATTTGCGTCAAGTCAGCATCTCTACATTGTTTGCCCCCCCCCCCCCCCCCCCCCCCCCCGCTGCCTGACACAGCCTCAGTTTCTTTACCTGAGCTGTGTCCTCCACACCTCTTACCTAAACCCGGCCCTAACCTGCTAAAAGTATTTTACGTTAAGATCACATTTTGATTAACTGTTCAATTAAACAGTGCAAGCTGAACAATCTTGTCAAACTATCACAGAACACACAAAACCACTGCAAGGAGTCGGGTAGAATCCTGGCACCAAGGCACCATCGTGTCCTTTCTATCCATGCAGCCTTAGAAAATGCATTTTCTGCTGAAGTCAGATGTTCCACGGACCTACTGAATCAACTTGCTGAAAGTAAGAACAAGAATGCTCTGTTTTAAAAGTTTCACATGGTGGGTCCATGTTACCCTCCAAGATGGGAGTTTACAAAATAAAATCTCTGAAAACCTGGCTGTAACTGAGTCATTTGATGTCGTCGTCATCATCATAGTTTGAAAATTATTTGAAAAATGATTGTAGATTAGATGAACCAAGTTGAGGAGGGCAGGAAATTATTATGATTACAGAAACATTTCTGCACTTGACATTGGAATTTTGTGCTTTTGCTAGCCAAGGGAGTAAACAATCCCCACCATGCTCAAGAGACCAAACGTAACTTCAAAACAGCACCCTGGTTTTCAGCCAGGATGTCTTTCACTGAATAAAAGCCTGTGGATCTCTAAGGAGTCTGTGGTAGGGAGTGAGAAAACTGAAGCACTCTTAGGAAAACACAGACTGGAAGATACTTGGGTACTTCTCAAGAAGACTTTTTTTTTTTTTTTTTTTTTTTTTTAAGATTTTGTCCTTTAAATTATGTGTGGCTATGTGTGGAGTTGACTTCCATGCCCACAGAGGCCAGCAGAGAGTGTCCAATACCCTGAAGCTGGAGCTCCAAGTGGCTATGAAGCATCTGATTTGAATGCTGGGAACCAAACCTAGGTCTTCTGCAAGAGTTGTAGTGGTCCTTACTGGCTGAGCCACTGCTCTAGCTCCTACCACCCCAGACTAACAAAGGGAGAGCAAGTATTGAAGACTAAATCTAGCAGTAGGTGTTACCCAGGGCCACCCCATTTTGTAAACCACTTCCGTTTTGATTGCATTGTGACAATTTCTAAAGTACAATAATTTGATTTCCAAAGTAAGTTATTTTTCTAGAATCTTGTCCTCCCACACTCACGGCTGATTCAGAGACAGCTTGGCTGCAACTTGTCAACCAGGTGGCATCAAACCTCCCTGCTTACCCTGAAATCTGTAAGAAGAAACCACCATTCTGCCACATAGCTCTGAGCTCTCCTCAGAAGCCCAGCCTTCCTGCTGTCTGTCTGTCTGTGATGTAAATAACTCTCTAATAAACTTCTGACACACACAAAAAAAACAATAACCCAACTCAGAGCTCTCTTGCACTCTGGATCTGAGATCTTTCAGTAGAAACATGCAAGCGTGGCTGGACCAGTGCTAAGACTTTCTGATAACAGCAGGACATAACTGACTAAGACTACACACTCCAGTTATGAGTCAACATTACAAAGGGGAAAGGAGCGTGAATCACAACCCTGTGTGAGCAGATCCAGAGCTGAGAAAACCAAGCATAAGAAAACAGAAGGGTATCAGAAAAGGAAGGAAAGAATATCTAAATGATTCTTGGCCGTGGACTAGCCTTGTATGACTGGCAGTGCTGATAACCTTGGAATTCACCAGTCTGAGTGCTGATATCTTTCTCCCTGGCTGCTGCTGATGGGGTGACGTAGGGCTTGTGGATTTCTAGGCTTTGGCCTGACCAGCTTCCAGAGTAAACTTCAGGAATCATTTCTTATCCCAAATAAACGGTCCATAACGGCCAGTCATGAGTCCTTGGCTCCTGTGCCAATGACTGTGCACTCAATACACAACAGAACTATTGTGAGAACAGGATATACAATAAGTCACTTAATCCTAAGGACACACTTAGTTACACTTCAAAGATCTGCAAACTGAGGTGATGTGAATGTCTCAGGGTCACATAGCTAGTAAGAGGCAAAACTGGACCCGAACGCTGGCATTCTGGTTTCGGCCAGCTGCAGGGAGAACAGGAAAAGAGGTTTCAGTCTTCCCAGCTTGAATTTAGAGGCAAGTAAGGAAAGCTGGGAGCTAGGGACTGAGTCACCTCCATGCCTGCCAAATCTCACTGGCCAGTTTCCGCTGCTGGTAACTCCCTCCCCCCACCCCCTTTCCAGGCTTATGTGTAAGTCCCACAAGTCTCAGTGTCACACACGCTCATTTGTATGAGCTACATCAAACACCAAACCCATGATTGCACTTTGCTTTGGGTTTCATTGTCATCTTCACGATTATGCATATCATTTGACAATGGCAGATGCTGTTACAGAAACTGACAGATGAAGAAAGACGGCCCAAGTATGTGATTGATAGTTGGTATTGATTCTAGCGTCCCTGGGAAGCATGTAATGATTTAAACAAATGGACAGTGTGGGAGTGTATTTCTATAAAAGATCCAGTTCTACATCACATAATAGCATTGAGGTCAGCTGTGGACAACATATGCCATTGTAGTCTCTCGCAGTTATGACGGGCTTGAAAATTAACACCTGGTAAGGCCATACCTGTCAGAACATAGTAGTGTCTACATTTCCTAGAGGTAAGTCTGGCACATACCAATGACGACGAACCACCATGCTTACAATATTGATTTACATCATTATTTTACAGTACATTCCTGTTCATTCACAGTGTACATTGCAGATGCCTTGGGGTGCTCCCTCCAGTGGATTTTCCAGAAGAAGGCCATGTTATCATAGCAATGACATCTCTATGTGTGCTGTTGCCTAATTTAAAAATATTGAGCTGACCAGGCAGCTCAGTGGGTAAAGGTTCTTGTTGCCACATCTGACCACCTGAGTTTGATCCCTGAGACCTGCACAGTAGAAAGAGAAAATCAACTCCCATGTTGGAAGAGAACAGAAGAAAAGAAGTGACTTGAAGGAGGAAATGAGAAAGACTAGGGACTTGGTTGTGAAGAAAAGAAGTCAATACAGAAGAAGGGGGATAAATAATACTAAGGGGGTCTGAAAAAGCCATACATATTTATATTATTATTTACCTAAATTTATTGCATGAACAAATACACAGAAGTCTCTCTCTCTCTCTCTCTCTCTCTCTCTCTCTCTCTCTCTCTTTCTTTTTCTCTCTCTGTGTGTGTTTTAAATGAAGTTGACCCACTTGAACAGATACTACTTTTCCCAAGATCCATAGACTACCTAACAAAAATCTAACACCAAGCATGAGAAACCCACTCGAGTTCTCAGAGAAGTCTAAGGACTAGCTTTCCTAGTACCAGAAGGCACCATTCAAGCTTCCAAGAGAAGGAAGAAACAGATAAGTCCTGCCCCTATGAACCACAACACAGTAACCTGGAGGATATAATAGTGGCATTCATATCTCATGAAGGTTGTAACCACTCAGCAGGAGGAAGATCATTCCTGGTACTAGAAACCTAGTCAACTACTTAAGGCCAGTGAGGTCATGGATCATAGAGAAAAACTTACTCCTGTCATTTTACTAATCCAGCACAATTCCTAACTGCATCCCAGATATCTATCCTTTACCCACCAACAAGTGTATGTCTCAGTCCTCATCAGAGAAACTTCTCTTTGCAACAGGAGAGGATTACAGAAAACCAAAACGGGTCAGAATGCAGAAAACAACTGACTGTGGTGTGCTCCAGCCCCAGGGGATACATCTATAACATAATTCCTACACCTATAGCTTGGGAAATATCTCAGAAGAGGGGTCAGAAAAATCGTAAAAGCCAGAAAACCTGCTTAGAGATTTTTTTTTGTCACCTAGAAACAAGAAGAACACTATCTGTACCCATGATAACACCACAGGATTGTTGCCTAAACAAGACCTGAAAAAAATAAGACACCAATAGACAGGCTGACACAAAAGTGCTAAGATGCACAGGACTCTTCCCATAGACAAAGAACTACAGGCAACTCAGGGATGCTGAGAGCAGGAGAGATAGTCCCCTCAAGAATGATCCACCTTATTGATTATCCAATACCAAGTGGTTATCCCTGACTTAATACACATTCACAGACTTCGTTGTACTTAGATATCTAGGCATCTATATATAACAATAACAAAGAAAAAGAGGTCATGATTTCAAGAGAAAGCAAGGTGGAAGTAAAGGGGAGGTGATGGGAGGAGAAAAGGAAGGGAGAAAATGATGTAGTTAAAAACAAAAACAAAGGAGCTAAAAAAGATGGCTCAGTGGTTAAGAGCACCAACTCCTCTTCTGGAGGACCTGAGTTCAATCACCAGCACCTACATGGCAGCTCACAGCCATCTGTAATTCTAGTTGCAGGAAGTCCAATGCCTTCTTCTGGACACTGTAGACTCCATATATGTAGTACACAAACATGCATGCAGACAAAACATCGATACTCATAAAATTTAAAGAATAAGATACATAAAAGTTGTCATCTGACTTCCACAAGCAGACCATGACAATCACATGTGCACACATGCACACACACAGGAGTAAAGAAGTGTTTTTATAAGTAAGAGTGAGTTGTAAATATATTATAATGAATTTATAATTAAATTTGAAATAAGTAAAAATATTATGAGTTAGCTTAAAAATGGCAGTTGCTACTTTAAAAGGCAGGAAACATTTTTCTTCTTAGAAGATGATTCATGAAGCTGAGCACGGTCAATCATGCTTATCCAGCCCAGGAGCCTCCTGTCTTGGGGGGATCAAGGGGTGGAGCAGAGAACTCTCTTTGTCAGCTAGCAGTGATGATCCATGGGAGACAGTTTGGTTCAACATGACTCAGTAGCTGGTATTTAGTTCAAACTTCAGGAGTCTGACCTGAGTAGTTTGTTTTTATTTCCTATATGAGTTGTTGTTGTTAATTATGTTATTGTTGTTGTTTATTTACCTTATATCCCAAACTAAGATGCCCCTCCCTCCTCTCCTCCCAGTCCCTCCCTCTCACCTCACGTCCTCCCCATCTACCCCACCTCCCCTTCCTCAAAGAAAAGGGGAGGCCTTTCATGAACATCAACCAGCCTTGGCATATCAAGTTGCAGTGAGACTAGGCACATCTTCTTTTATTGAGGTTAGACAAGGCAGCCCAGTTAAGGGAAAGGCATCCAAAGGCAGGCAGTATAGTCATAGACGGACCCTGCTCCCACATTACGGGTTCCACATAAAGACCCAGCTGCACAGCTGTTACATATGTGCAGAGGGCCTAGGTCCATCCCATGTATGCTCTCTGGTTGACAAATCAGTCTCTATGAGCCCCTATGAGCCCAGGTTAGTTGATTCTGTAGTTTTTCTTGTGGTGTCCTTGATCCCTCGGGCTCCTTCAGTCCTTCCTCTCCCTCTTCCACAGGATTCCCCAAGCTCCATTTACTTTTTGGCTCTGGTTCTCTGCATCTGTTCCCAGGAGTTGCTTGATGAAGCCTCTCTGATGACATCAATGCTACGTTTCTACCTGCAAGTACAGCAGACTCTCATTATTAGTGTCGGGGGTGGGCTCCCTTTGGTGGAATGGTCTCAACCTGAGCCAGTCATTGGTTGGTCCTTTCCTCAAATTCTGCTTCATCTTTACCCCTGCGCATCTTGTAGACAGGACAAATTGTGTGTCTAAGGGTTTGTGGCTGGGTTTGTGTCCCAATCCCTTCATTAGAAGTCTTGCTTGGTTATAGGAGATGTGCAATTCAGGCTCCATAAATCCCATTGCTAGAAGTCTTAGCTAGGGTCAGCCTCATAGATTCCTGAGAGTTTCCATTGTCCTAGATTTCTAGCTCATTCCAGAGATGCCCACTCCTTATTCCAGTGGTATCTCCTTCAGTTTTCTTCAAATCTCATCCCTCCTGTTCCCATCCCAACCTTCCCCAACACAGTCCCCTTCCTCCATTCTCCCAGACTGTCTAATCAATTTCCCCTTCTCAGTGAGAGTCAAGATCCCCCCACCCTTGGGCTTTCCTTGTTACTTAGCTTCTTTGGGTCTGTGGTTTGTAGTGTGGTTATCCTATACTTCATGGCTAATATGGTTTGGGTTACTTCACTCAGGATGATAGGTTTTTTTGGTTTTTTTGTTTGTTTGTTTGTTTGTTTGTTTGTTTTGTTTGTTTTTGTTTTTGTTTTTTTTTTGTTCCATTTGCCTGCAAATTGCATGATGTCATTGTTTTTAATGGCTGAGTAATACTCCGTTGTTTAAATGTACCACACTTTCTGCATCCATTTTTTGGCTGAGGGACATCTGGGTTGTTTCCAGTTTCTGGCTATTACAAATAAAGCTGCTTTGAACATAGTTGAGCAAATGCCTTGAGGTATTGTGGATCTTCTTTTGAGTATATGCCCAGGAGTGGTATAGCTGGGTCTTAAGATAGAAATATTACCGATTTTCTGAGAAACCACTGTTTACTTTGACATTGACTATTGGCTTGCTGCATATTGCGTTTATTGTGATTAGGTATATGTCTTGTATCCCTGATGTCTCCAAGACTTATCATGAAGGAGTGCTGGATCTTGGCAAAGACTTGCTGATCATGTGGGGTTTTTTCTTTCAGTTTGTTCATATGGTGAGATTTTGATGTGATACCTGCATCTCTGGGATGAAGCTTACTTGATCATAAAAGATAATTGTTTTGATATGTTCTTGGATTCAATTTGCAAGGATTTTATTGGATATTTTTGCATCAATGTTCATAAGGGATATATTGGTCTGAAATTCTCTTTTTTTGCTGTGTCTTTCTGTGGTTTAGGTATCAGGGTGACTGTGGCCTTATAAAATGAAATTGGTAGTGTTCATTCTGTTTCTATTTTGTGAAATAGTTTGAGTCACAGTAGTTTTTGCAATAAGACCTAATGATTCATTATATTTCCTTTGTGTCTGTTATGTCTCCCTTTTCATTTTTGATTTTTTTTTTAACTTGGATATTCTCTCTCTGCCTTTTAGTTAGTTTAGCTAAGGTTTTATTTATCATGTTGATTTTCTTAAAGAGCCAACTCTTCTTTTCATTGATTCTTTGCATTACTCTCTTTGTTTTTATCTTATTGATTTCAGCCCTGAGTTTGATTATTTCTTGACATCTACTCTTCTTGGGTATACTTGCTTCTTTTTGTTCTATAGCTTTCACGTGTGCTGTTAAGTTGCTAGTATGCACTCTCACTTTCTTTGGGAAGGCACTTAGTGTTATGAACTATCTTCTTAGCAGTGCTTTCATTGTGTCTCATAGTTTGGGTATGTAGTACATTCATTTTCATTGAATTCTAGGAAGAAATTCAGCTTTAATCCACAGTGTCCTGATAAGATACAGTGGGTTATTTCAGCTTTCTTCTATCTGTTGAAACTTGCTTTGTAATCGAGTATATGGTCAGTTTTGGAGAAGATTCCATTAAGTGCTGAGAAGAATGTATATTCTTTTGTGCTTGAGCGAAGTGTTCTGTAGATATCTGTTAGGTCCATATGTGATTTAAGCTTTAGTAGTGTTTCTTTTGAAAATGTGGGTGCCCTTGCATATGGGGATTATATATATATATGCATATATATATATATATATATATATATATATATATATATATTCAGAATTGAAATGTCATCTTGATGGACTTTTTTCTTTGAAGACTATAAAGTGCCTTTCTACATTTCTTTTGATTAATTTTTGTTGGAAGTGTATCTTAATAGAACACTGAAGATTAAAGCTGGATTTTAACAACAGAAACAACAGAAAACTTACAAACTCGTGGAAACTGAACAACTCTCTACTCAATAATAACTGGGTCAAGGAAGAAAGAAAGAAAGAAATTGAAGACTTCCTAGAATTCAAAGAAAATGAATGAACAACATACTCAAACTTATGGGACACAAGGAAAGCAAGGCTAAGTGCCTTTATAAAGAAATTAGTGAGAGTTCATACTAGTGACTTAACAGCACATATGAAAGCTCTAGAACAAAAAGAAGCAAACAAACCCAGTCAAACTCAGGGCTGAAATTAATAAAAATAAAAACAAAGAGAGTAATACAAAGAATCAATGAATCAAAGAGTTGGTTCTTTAAGAAAATTAACATGATAGACAGAACCTTAACCAAACCAACTAAAAGGCAGAGAAAGAATATCCAAATAAAAAAAATCAGAAATGATTTCCACAAAATTGGAAAATATAAAGAAAATAGACAATTTCCTTAATAGATACCACTTACCAACGCTAAATCAAGATCAGGCAAACATTCTAAATAGACCTAGAACCCCTTAGGTAATAGAAGCAGTCATTAAAAGTCTCCCCCGCCCCGCCCCCCCCAAAAAAACAAGGCCAGATGGTTTTTCTGTAAAATTTTACCCGACCTTCAAAGAAGAGCTAATACAAATACTCCTCAAACTATTCCACAAAACAGAAACAGTTCTTTAGAACTCTCTGTTCTCACTGCTTCAGAGTCCAGCTCACTCAGCTCTGCTGTAGTAGAGCCATCTCTACTTCACTTGCCTTGAAACACCTGCTCTAGGACCCCAGCCAGAGCTTCCTGTACACTCAGCACTGTTGGTTCCAGGGTAGATCGAGAGTAAGACCTAGATGACCTCACACCAGTTCTCATGCTATGACCTAAAATCAGTGCACAGGCAACCCATATTTTTAGTGTGGTAGAGTCTCTTAATGCCATCTGGTCCCACCTTGCCATATCCTTTGCTCATAACCAGGGCTGGTACCCTGCTACTGTTCAATGCTTAGTTTCACTTCTCAAGCCAGTGACCACAGCACTCTCTAGAAGCCACCCTCTTACCCAGATCTCCCTGGGATTTCTTAAAGCCCCCCATCACTGGGTTTGGGTGGAAGGATGCTTTGTCCTTTGGGATCACCAGCATCACTTTGAAAATTCTACATCACAATGCTTTTCCAGTCTGCACTCTCGTCCATGTTTTTTGCACTCTTGCAGTAGGTGTAGTTAAGCCCTTGCTCAGGAGTCTGTAGGTACTTTCCTACTTGGAAGTTAGCATTATTAGACTGAGGTATCTATTGCCTACATGATAGCAGCTGCCTGGCTGGCATCTCAGCAGCTCTGCTAATAACCAAAGGATCTGAAACATAAATGCTATCAACTTTAACATAAAATGAATAATCCTGGTTAGGGAGGTAAGATCTGACTAAGGAGTTGTCATGGCTAAAAGACCAAATGACTCACCAGAGTTCCCCAACAGCTTAGAGGGGGCAGCAGTGACCCCACAAACATGAGGCCAAGCTTTTTGTAGATGGGAAGTCTGAAGACTTTCTATGAGAGTTTCAGTGAAGGGGGGGGGGAAGCTAAACTGAAATAACAAGCTGTACCCCACAGCCAACCATTGGCCATGGTCATGGAGATCTTGGGTTTGTTGAGATAGCTTTCCCTTTAGCCCCTAGGCTGATTATCAGCTATAGTTAGCAGAAGTGAAAAGTCCATGCTAACCCCTCTTGAGGAGGTCAAGAGGTTGAAAGAGTGTGCAGAGAGCTAGGGACAGTTTAGGAATGTGATATCAGGAACCACCATCTTCTCTGCCTGTCCCAAAAAAGACAAGAATGCCCTCACAAATCCTCCTGGACTCACAGTATGGGAGAAATACTGGGACAGTGGCCAATAGACTTGGTTGACATTTGTAGGCAAGGCTACTGTCAGCATCCTGGCCAGGTAAGAAGGGCTTGGTGGATCTTCCTCCAGAAGAGTCCTCTTTTAAGTGACAGAAAGAGACAAGAAGATTTTTGGGGGGCTGGGGTGTGGGGGAGTCTGAGCTAGGGATTTCTTACTCTCCCACTCTGTATTTGATGGGTGAAGATGCTTCAAGCTAAAACCCACATATCCACATGAAGATTCGGGGCTGAAATTTCCTTAATATAGCCCTTCTTCCTGGCTTGAAACGTGACTCAGACATCTGAGATGGAAACTTAGAGGCTCTCTTCATTTCCGAAATCTTGAGCCTAAGACTGCTCCTAATTTCACCTTTCAGCCACCACAAAACTCCCAATCTAATGACTTCCAGTGACCCTTTGACAAACTCTTAACTTCAAAGAACTCGCCCCAAATGCCAGATTTCACCCCACCTTTACTTTTTCAGGTAAAACTCCTACCCACCTATCATTCAGCCTTTCCTCCAGATAATAGAACCTCTGAGTCTAGAGGGAAAATATCTCTTTTCCTATCCTAGATGATAATATAGCTCCAGTAGGGAAGCAGGGGCCCGCCAGAGAAAAGACTTCACAATCAAAGTAGAAGACCTAGAGCTGATGGAGTTGAAGTTTCAGGTGGAGACTGGGGTAGGGGACCTGAAAATGCAGGGGTTCAAAGCACCAAGGTGCAGACATGGCAGGGGTGTAAGCATCTGCAGAGGCACATTGACAAATGCAACAGAAGTCTTTCCCTCATCCCAAGTTCAAGCCCCCAGCTTCCTCACAGAACAGGGTGAAGACAAATGCATGTAGAGCACTCTAGACATTAATGTTTGTTCTCCTGCCTGGTGCAACCACAGACCTGTGAGAGCTGCTGCATCTGATAAGCAGACCATCTTCCCCTAGGGGATTCCAGCTTGCCTGACACTCCCAGAAACTGGAAAACTGTAAACACATGAGGTTCTGGCAAGTTGTTCAGGGTACAAGTTCTTTGTCTGAGTAGAAGGGGAAACTGGAATGAGTTCCATAGAAGAAAACCTTGGATAGTTGTGTCATTTAAAAAAATTTTTTTACCTGTCTAGTGTGCCTGTTATATATGTGTTTTCATGTAATTGTGTGAATGTAGGTGCACCTGTGTGTGTGTGTGTGTGTGCGTGCACGTGTACATGTATATGCATATACCCAATGTCAGTCAACATTGGATGATTTTTTTTTCAATCATGCTCTACCATATTTTTTGAGACATGCTTTCCCACTGAACCTGGAGCTTATTGATTCAGTTAGACTGGCTAGCCAGTGAGCTCTGGTGATCCTCCTGTTGCTGTCCCCTTTTCAAAGGACAGAGGTACAGACCTCTTCTCTTTCACCTGAATGCTGGAGAGCCCAGGACCTCAAGCATTACCTACTATGTCATCTCTCAAAGCCCTGGATAACTGCAGTCTAACTAAAATATCTCCATAGCTGCACAGTTCAATTGTAACATTTTTGTGACAGGTTTTTTTCTGTTTCTTTTATCATAACATAACAATAGAAGATAAAAGAAATGGCTGGTAACAGCATCATTTCATAAGTGCTTATTCTCAAAAACACATTCAAGTTTAGTGAAGTTTGTATTAAGAGTCTTCCTGTTCAAATACATTTTCAATTAAACCCGAGCCTTTCAGTTTCTGCATTATGACATGCCTTTTAATTCATCCCCCCACAACTGCCAAATATCCCGTTCTGAAAATTATCTTTATAATATATATTATGTATATACATTATATCTACACCTTGGTGCTTTGAACCCCTCCATTTTCAGGTTCCTCACCTCCTGCCTCACCTCCTGCCTCCACTATATATATATATCATTGGCATGTCTTTCATAAGCCACTTGCTAGGACGGAAAGGGAAGCTCTTCAATCAAGGTATCCTGCGTGGGTTCTGGAACTGGCAATGAACTAACTGCAAGAACATAGCAACTAATACATTCTATAAAGCAAATAAGCTTACATTTAACCATGGCATGTGGGAGCTTGTCGCATGAGACTTGGCTTTTGTGATTTGCATTGCAAATTTTGAGCATGTTGAGCCTTGTGTTAGGAGTCCTCCATGGACTGATTCCTCTAGCCAATTGAGCTCCTTTCCTTCAAATAAAAAATGAATCCTGTGCCCTTTAATGGTATTTATATTCAATTAGTCGATAATGGAAGAGTATACCAGTGAACTTACTCAAGATAATGGGATAAAGCAATTTGCTTCAGCCTGACACTGTTTTTCAACCTGGAATGTTGTAGACATCATAGAAAACTCTAGTTCGGTTTACTCTTCACCATCCTTTCTAATTCTGTCTGCACCTGAAAACATAGATATTTTTGAATTATCAGGTGACCAAATGTGACTTTCCTTTCTTAAACTAGAAGCAATTATAACTGACACAGAAGCTCACTGTCTGTCTCCTCCCCTGTCCACTAGAGAACACACTTTTTAATCTGCTCAGAGCTCTGACATCAAAGGCCAGTTGATTGGTCAAGGTGACCTAAAGTATACACCCAATAAATGAGGCTGCATGGGATAAAGGAACTTCTATAAAACATTTAAGGCCAAATAAGCAATAAAATTTTTGTGAATCACCACAAAAGTGGGAGGGAAAAAAGCCATGAAAATACATACACACACACACACACACACACACACACACACACACACACACACACAATTTTAAATCATTGAGCCATCTACCAACGAAGTGACAGCTACATTAATGTCCACTGTTCAGATGGCCTCTTGTTGGAGTTTCAAAACGCACAGCTTTAACATGGATTCTGGGGGTCTAGCTTTTGAAATACAACTGAATAAAGATTGTCTGTTAAACACACTTGTGATAAATATACTTAAAATGTATGGTCAAAGATCACGCTACCTAGATTTCCCTTGAGATATCCCCTAGCCTTGATAACTCGGTTTACTGGACATCAGTAACTAAATGACGATACTTGGGCCTCTGGTGAGCAGTAATCATGCCTGATTTTTCACTGGATCTTTGCTCTTGGTCCTCAGATCATGTATCACCAACTAGAACTTGCTGTTAGGTTTTGTCCTGAAATGTCATTTTTCTCGTTGATTAATGGTGGCCAAGGGCCCTGCCACTGGCTGATTGCTTTAGTGGGGCCAGATGTTCAGTCCTGTGTGAGTCCTAGATTTGACTGCTTAGTGTCTTGGCTACTATAACAGAGTGTTGAAGACTTAGTGGTTTATAAACAATGCTTCTCACAGATCTGAAGGCTGGGAAATATAAGATTAAGCCTCCTGCAGATTCAGTGTCTGATGGGGACATGTTTCAGAATCATAGATCACATTCTCCCATGAGAGGAGCCACAAGGGAAACTCTCTGGGGTGCCTTCTCTAAGAACACTAATTTCATTGATCTATGATCTAATCCCCTCTCAAGGGGCTGTCCACAGCCAAAGTCATCACACTGAGATTGAGTTTCATGAACTATGGGAAAGGAAGCACAAACATTTAGTCTGTAACATTCACTTCCACAAGAACCTGCCATGCAAAGCCACAGGATGGTGGCCACGGTCACCAGAGAAAAGTTTGATCCTACCAGATGCTAGTGATCCACTGGGCCACCCAGGCAGTGATGGTCATCTTTGGTCCATATATTTAAATGACGTCAGAAACATTCACTTCAAGGACCATTATATGCTAATTCACGTGGTTATGCAACCCCTCTCAGCAGTTGAGCTACCTGAAACCTGGAACCTGGAACCTGGAACCTGGAACCCGGAACCTGCCATTTCTCTTTTAGGTATGCTACAGCTTGAAGTTTATTGTTTATCTTTAGGAGACTGACTCTCACTGTGTTGTCCAGGCTACTCAGAAACTCCCAGGAGAAAGTGACCTTCCTACTTCAGAGTCCTGATGAGCTGGTACCACAGGCAGCACCACAATGGCCAAATATGAAGCTTGGATTTTTTTTATTTTCTTTCTTTATTTTTCAATTGGACATTTTATTTATTTACATTTCAAATGTTATCCCCTTTCCCTTTGCAAACCTACTATCCCATCCCCCCTTACTCTGCTTGTATGAGGGTGCTTCCCCACCCACACACTCCCACCTCACTGCCCTAGCATTCCTCCATACTGGGGCATCAAGCCTTCACAGAACCAAGGGCCTTTCCTCCCATTGATGCAAGATAAGGTTCCTTCAGCTCCTTCAGTCCTTCTCCTAACTCCTCCATTGGGGACCCCACACTCAGTCCAATGGTTGACTGCGAGCATCTGCATCTGTATTAGTCAGGATCTGGCAAAGCCTCTCAGGAGACAGCTGTATCAGGCTCCTGTCAGCAAGCACTTCTTGGCTTCTGCAATAGTATCTGGGTTTGATGTCTGCATGTGGGATGGATCCCCATGTGGGGCAGTCTCTGGATAGTCTTTCCTTCAATCTCAGCTACACTCTTTGTCCCTGTATTTCCTTTAGACAAAGCAATTCTGGGTTAAAATTTTGGACATGGGTAGGTGGCCCCATCCCTCAACCAGGAGGGCCATGCCTAAATTCTGGATATGGTCTCAACAATTTCTCCTTCCCCTTTGTGGGGTATATCAGCTAATGTCATCTCCGTGAGGTCCTGGGAGCCTCTTGCTTTCCTGGCATCTGGGACTTTCTGGTGGCTACCCCCAGTTTCCCACCCCCCATTGCTATACACTTCTGTTCAATTTCCTGACCCTCTGTGCATCTCCTCAGTCTCCTCACACACCTGATTATTCCCCTCTTTTTCCCCTCCCCCTCTTCCCTTCCTCTCATGTCCCGTCTACCCTCTACTTAAACACTCAGTCCCAGGATGATCTTACTGGTAGGGATGGAACTTAATAGGTGGGGACTAACTGAAATTTTTAGGTCACTGAGGTATAACCTTAAAGGGGATTGTGAAACCCTAAATCACTTGCATCCCTCTCTGCTCTATGGCTCATGGTGTGAGTAGTGTTACTTTACCATACATTCCCACCGTGGTGTGAAACTTCTAAGAGTGTAGGCTAAAATAACCTTTCTTCTTTTTAGTTAATTATCTTGAGTATTTTGTGATAGTAAAGAAACATATCTAACTTAAGGTGACTTTGCAGATTTCTACTTTCAGTCCATTTAATTCAAAGGGCTTTCCCCCCCCATTTTTATCTGAGTATGGCAGGGGAGTAGCACCCAGTTCCTGGTGTCCTCCATGTAATACAAAATGAAAAGCAGCAAAAAATTCCTGATGATTGTACATTATCAGGAAGTTGTCCTACAACAGGGAGGTACCTTTCAGGGTTAAACAAACACTGATGGAGAAGAGGTAGGAGGCAGGTCAGATGGCACTGGCATCAATATGGGAGAGTGGGCACGTGCCTTGTGGCAGGGAAGATGCTATTGTGTGGAGATACGGAGATGGATGTGTCTACTCATCTTTGCTCATTTGTAGGATGAGGCCCTGTCTTTATTCTCAGATGTGTCTAACACCTGTCAGTGCATACCATGTAAATGTAACATGATTGAAGATCAGAGATCAAAGAAACCAGAGTTTAGGATTCATTGTGAGGAGGAATCTCATACTGGGAAGTCCTGAACCATTGGAGAGAACGTCATGCTGGAATGGAACGATGTGACCTATGAGACCCAATATGTGACTTGGAGAGAGTCAGCTGACCTCTCACAGCTCAGTTCTCCTGATAGCCATGAAAAATTTAACTGTCCCACTAACTGTACTTCAGCAAAAACTGTGGTCAGGCCAGCACCACTTTAGTGCAAGAAGGTTCCGCCATGCACTTATGTAGGGTGGAGTCAAGTATCAGGCTCTACCTGAGTGTAGGTCTCTTAAAAGGCTCCGGCTGCTCCGTGTCTCCATCCTGTACCCACCACTGCCACTGGCCGCAGTGCTATGTGGCTCACTTGTCAAATCCCACAGGCCTAGTCAGGTGAATGATGTTAGCTTGTCTACGTGTCTACTCTCCCACGTTTCCAGTGAGAGGAAGTAGAGCCTGATGTCAAGGTAGCTTTGCCTCAGCCCCACTCTTGGCAGTGTTTCCTGAGTGTGCCGTACAGCCCAAGAGTCACAGGGCCAACCTCTCACTGGGAGTCCTCACGCTGCACTCAGATTTAACTCCAAGCCTCAGGTGTCCCTGGCATGTCTTAATATCCCCCATGGCAGTCAGTTCTCCACCAGCATGCACTTTGACCCCTTCTTTGATGATTCCATGTTGCAGTTTGGGAATCCCTTTGAAATGATAGGTAAAAATGGGTTATATGACCTGCTCACTGCCTTCCACAACGAAAAAGCACTGTAAGTAGTTTTATGTCTTCATTTGTTAGAACTGGGCTCTCACTATATAACCCAAGCTGTGTGTAATTCATCAGCTCCTTTCCTCAACCACCCAAGAGCTGGAATTACAGGTGTGAGCCACCATACCCCCCCCAAATGGTTTTTTTTTGTTATTGGGGAGATCTTTTGGGTTTTGTTTTGTTTGTTTTAAAGAGTAAAGGGAAAAGGCTTGTTTTGATAGAACTAGATCTCAGCAAAACGTGACAATACTGCTTCCCACTGTCCCTGTCTCTCCTGTCCTGGACCTATATGGCTTGCCTGCTTCCTTCTCTCTTTCTGCCAGCTGACATGCTGACACAGCACTGATAGGAAAAAGAGCCAAAATATGAAGCAATTGAATGAGGATGGAAGAGTTGGAGGAGAGATACCTACAGGCCCAGGTGATGTCTTGAGTGCATTGAACCAATAGCGGAAAATGAAAAAGTAAGAAAGCCCCAATACCAGATGTATTAGAGAGGTCTTGACGAAGTCACCACAAGAGAATTTCCTAATATGTGTTTAACTGATAACCTATTGTTCCTTTCTCCACCCTAGCTCCTGGGCTGGTTGATCTCATCTGATACCCCAAGTGATTCAGGAGCACCCCCAAATCAGTTATAATGTGGGAGCCACCACTTTAGGAAACACTGTGAGCGAGAGGTTTGTGTCCCCTCCTGTGCTCCTGTGCTTGGGGAAGCTGCCCACATTCTATCCAAGCACTCTGAGGTGAAAGCTTATTCGGTCCTATGAATAAATCATCCTGTGCCTCTTGCTCTCTGAAGCCATCTCCAGTGCTTGGAAAGATGCCTGGGTAGAGGCTTGCATGGTGTGGAACCTCAAGTTGCCCAGCCTAGAGTTTTTGTTGTCATTGTGTCACGGGGGGGTGGGTTGGTTGTTGTTAAGTAACAGCAGTGACAGGAAATAAAAGCAAGCCTGTTAAATATGTTACCAATCTGCTTCAAGCAAATTATTTAACCAAAGTGGTTTTGCCTTAATTGTGGACCATTACTCAATTCTATTCCTTTTGACTATCCATAACTTTCATTCAAGAAACACTTCATATACACACACCCCTAATCAAGCACAGAGTGCTTTAAAATGCATACTTAACCCAATCAATGGAAATAAAACCGTAATGGATGATAATCTCCATGGTAAGTGGGAAAAAAATTAGTCAAAGCAATTGATCTTGACCTAGAAATAATGAACAGTACTACTTAGGCTATCATGGCGGTGGAGGGTATGGGAAAGATGGCTGGATTATATTTGTTTGCTCTTTAAAACCCACTGAAAATCTTGGAGTCATCCTTGCACCTGAATGATGGTACTGTAGTATACTTGGTTTTATCTGTTTAGAACCAGCAGAAAAATAGCAAGGAATTGTTTAGCAGCAGCACAGGATCTGCTCCTTCATTTAGGGTCTGGCTTGGGTCTGGCCATGTGCCGGGCACTGAGCCCACTTGAGTAGCACAAGACATTGTTCCTGCTGATCCACAGTGGCAGTTCAGTGGGACAGACGGACAAAGCAGAAGGTACAAGGGCCTGGGAAAGTTGAGATGAGCCTGGGAGACAGACAAGACAGAAATTTGGACTCTCTGGTGGGGCACAGAAGGTCATGGAAAAGTCACTGGGGTTTTTTACACCGTGGTATCTGCATCAGTTTGCCCTGTGAAGCAGTCTCTCTGGCTGCAAAGTGGAGACTGGCTGGGGAAGAAGCGGTTGCACCAGGAATCCCTTCAGTAAATGGGAAGGATACACAGGAGAGATACGGAATAAAAGGGGTGTGTGTGGAGACTTAGGTGTCTAGGAAGATAGTAATCAGACTAGAAAGGACTTGCTGACCTACTGGACACTGTTAGAATGTCTGTGAGCTACCAAGTCTGAGTTTGTGCCCAGGAAACTAAAACTCTAAGAAAGTACAAGCCACAGAGGATTTTTGGAGATGGCAGTATTTCCCCTTTTTCACTGGGTGATGGAGACATTAGAGACTCAGTCTGACAAGTGATGGCCCGAGGTCAGACTGAGGGTAAACTTGAAAGTCTGTTGGCATTTCTTTCTTGTCTCTATTGGATTTTGTCCTAGTTGTCTCCCTTCCAGTAAGGCTCTGGGAAAAGTAGAGGTGACAAGTTTACCCTGTGGATAATTTACCACAGAGTTCAGCTGCCACTGAAGAAAACTTTACAGGGCCTCTGTGCTAGGAAATGAAGAAAGTGATTACGAAAGGTCTGCCTTTATGTTGACTTTTGGAATCGATATTAAATTATCGATATTTAAATTATTATATTAAATTATCCTTTGAGCAAGCAAGATGAGCTAACAGGTAAAAGGCAGTTATAGGGACTGGAGGGATGGCTTAGTGGTTAAAAGCACTGACTGCTCTTCCAGAGGCCCTGGGTTCAATTCCCAGCATCCACTGGCAGTTCCCAGCTGTCCAGTTCCAGGGGATTCAATACCCTCACACAGACATATGAGTGGAAAAAACATGAAATAAAAATAAATAACTTTTTTAAAAGGTGGTTGCAGCTGAGCCTGGTGACTTGAATTCCACAGGAAAGGACCGATCCCATCAAACTGTCCTGTGACCTCCACCTGCACTCCAAGGCACAACACCCCCACTCCCCCTCCAAGACATACATTTAAAAAAACATAATAAGAAAATAAAGAAGCACACATTATCTCATTATCACAGAAATACTATTTTTATATTTTAATGAGAAAAGATGAAATTCAGAGGAGTTGCACAATGGTCAGTCGCCCATAGGATCAAAATCAGATCTGCCCGGTCCTGAAGGATACACACTGCCGTACCGCATTGCCACAGGTGCCCCTGACAATCACCCTCTCTTTGTTTTCCTGTCCTGAAACTCAAAGCTCACACACAACAGCCCAATTCAACTGAATCCTCATCTTGTTAGGTCCTGTGATCTCTCCCTGTTGATCGTCCATCAGCATGTCTGTAAAAATGCAGTATTTCAGTCAGGCCTTGGCTGGGGCTGCAGATCTGACCTTTCCCTCACTTAATGAAAGATTTTTTTCCCACTGTCAGAGACAAATGAATTCCAGCTGTCTGGGGCTTCAGCCCCCACACCAGATGTTTAGAAATATTAGGTTTCCTGCCCAGTATATTTTCGCTCTAACCAGTTTGGCTTTTAAACAGTGGGCTGTAATCCTCTAGTGATCTTGAAATCATTTTAGGGCAAAACAGCCTTTTATAATATTGGGCTAAAACGGACAGACTTAAGGACAACTGGAAATACCAGAATGTTTGTATTCGGCAAAATGAGTTATTTGAAGAACATGTACCTCAGCTGCGATTGTATGCTGTCCTGTGTCCGTTCCTCCCTTGGCCTTGTGCCAGGCCCTGTTGCTGGGACAGGTGGTGCAGGCAGGGTCTTGGTCAGCAATGAATGTGTGGGCAAAGGTGTGCTGGGGATGTCTCATTTGCATAAGGAGGAATTCCAGCTGCTACTGGATATGACCTTATAAGGGGAGAGGAAGTTTAACCAGGCTTCCAGCTAAGTGACCTCCTCTAGTGGGCAAAAAATGGGGGACACGGGGCTACGTGTGTCAGAACATGCAGGCCCTGGGCTGAGAGGGGAGCGATCCTACTCCTGACAATCTCAGGACAGGGTTGCCCTGGTTTGGATACATCTTGACCCCACTCTTGTTCCCAAGTCTGTTCCTTACAGCTTCACAGCTGGCTCCCTGATCCCACAATTATAGATGATGAAAGCATGCATACATAAACACACACACAGAGATATGCACGTATACACAACCCCTCACATTGGATTTTGTGCCAGAAAGTTAGAAAGCTCCACGATCACTCCTGTATGGCCCATGGGAGAAAGTGAACTTGAAACCAAAACCTAAAAGTCCTAAGGAACAAAGAGAAAAATGACAACTCACCCTGGCAGATATGTCCACACAGGCTGAATATGCCTGAAGACAGCTACAGAAGTAGCCCAGTACAGATCATAAACAGTATGAGGCTTTTTTTAAAGAAAAAAAAATTGTAATACAACTGGTGTGGGAGCTGAAGCCCCAGACAGCTGGAATTCATTTGTCTCTGACAGTGGAAAAAATCTTGCTTTCACGTGACTGAATGGTTCTTAAGTGTATATTTTGTAGATTCCAATGCTGAGCCACAATGTCAAAAGGTCAGACACTGTCTCAGGAAATAGTCGTGTCAGCAAGTGATCGAAGGCCAGGGTCCTGAGAGAACCTTGCCACGTCCAGTCAATTGCTCTAGCATACCAAGTTTACTCTTCCTCACGTTGTCAGGTTGTCTTATGGATGCTGCATGCTGAGCCCGCAGCACCACCCTGGATCCTCTACATCCTGCCTTCCTGGATGCATGCATGAGTGTTGGTTTTTAGCTTTGTACTAAGCATGTGACAGAGTAGTCATGATAGTTGAATGATACTCCATGTTCTATCCTCTACTTGCAACACTGAATGACCAGCGCCAGTCTGGTTAAACATGAGCTCTTCCTCTCCAGACAGCATATCATTTGACCACAGACATTTCAGCACTGGTGACCGTGCGTACGTGTGTGTATGTGTGTGTGTGTGTGTGTGTGTGTGTGTGTGTGTGTGTGTGTGTGACCATCCACCTGTGTCAGTAGCCTTTAAGTCTGTGATTCACAGGCTGCTCTGCAGAGAACTGCACAGAGACTTGAAGCATCCAGAATGTATCAGGCCTCATAAAAACCAGGCAGATGCTTTATGTTCTCTTTCACTAACCAAGACCTCAAAATAGAAACTAATCACATAGCCCGGAATACCTTTCAAGATGGAGGGAAAGGGGGACAGATTGGAGTCTTAAAGAGATATAGGTCGTGGCTGACATAAATTAGTTCTCCATTGCCTTGGCTCACCAAGGTGACCCTTAGAGCATGTCTGGCCCAGGATGGTTCTTACACATATGAGGTAACTGAGGCTTGGAAGATGACTTGAAGTAAAGCTGGGTGACATCACTGTTTGTCCCCAGTCCACAGGGTTTACGCAGTACATAAACACACTCCCAACTCAGTGTTAGGAGAAGCAGAGAACCAAGGGAAGCTAGCTAGGAAGGACCAGTTCATCATGGTGTCAGCTACAATCATGGTGTGTTTCCTGAGTCATGTTTTTGTGATTCTCACTGAAGATAGATCCCTCTTTTAAACAATAACACACCCCAACTCTTCTTCAGTCTATCACCCCCCATAAACAAGAGGCCCATCTTTTCTACTTCCATGGCTCTGGCCTGCCTCAAGACGAGCTCAAACTCCCAGCATGCTTTTCCATGGACTCCTGCCCTAAAGCTCCATAATGCTTGTCTCCCTGCAAAGCCTTCATGTTGTCTGGTTGGTCTTGTTGGTGGTGGTTTTGTTTTTGTTTTTTCCGTCTCCCGATGTCTCAGGCTGGTCCGAGTATGCCTTGTATAGGATGCTTCCCTCCTCCGGTTCCCATGCTTTCTCTGTGCATCTTGGCCTCCCTCAACTCGATAAGTTTTGAAAGCCTTGTATCCAAACAACCTCCTCCCAAAAGTCTGATGCCTGTGATATTTCCTGTCTGCTTTATTCACACTGGAGAACGCTGCCTTTGAACTGTGTCACCCTGGTTAACCTCGTCACTCATCTGGCCTCTGCTCTTCTTGAAGTAAGTACTCAAGTCTTTCTTTGTTGAGTGGCTCCCAGATGGAACTAAATCAAGGTAGCATGAGAGTCAAGCAGCAGGACCTGGTTCACTGAGCTCCAGAGTCAGAGATCCCCTAGGTTCAGATTGCTGCTGCTGGGTACCCACAAGACTGGGACATGTCCCTTGGCTATCCTAAGCCTCAATCTTCTAGGATAACATAGGAGGATAAGACCTGCCCAGCAGGATAAATACAAAAATGTCTGCTTTCCTGCATATTTATAATTCATAGGTATGTTTCAGAAAACCACTGGAAAGTATGCAGATGTGAACACAGATTTAATTCCATCCACATTAACTTTTTCAAAAGTAACTTTAAGGACAAAACCATGTCATCAGTCTTGTCCATGCACATTAAGGTAGACATAGTAAATACTGAGAGGGAGTGATGGATGGATAGCAGAGAAGCAAGCATTGGGAAAATACACCCTCTGAGATGGTTCTTAAGCTGCTGTCTGTCCCAAGTAAACTCTCTCTCCCTCTTCTCCTTCCCTGTCCCCCTCCTCCTCGCCCTCTCCCTCTCTTCCCTCTTTCATCGGTGAGCCCCCATGAAAGTCTGTTGCAGTTGCTGGGCTCAATAAGGAGACCAATCTCGATCTTGTAACTGTAAACTTAGAAAATGTGACTCTGGCAACTGACAGCCCTGAGGGCTGACAAACATGAGCATGGACACTAGTCCATTCTGTCACTGCCATAACCTCTCACCTAAGAGGAAAACTCACAGAGAGCTATTTGGCCTAGAAGAGCCTTGCAAGAAGTCTCAGCCTGCTGCCACCCCATAGAGCTGATGTTCTTAGGACATGGTTACACCCATGAACACAAGAGGGAACACAGCTCCATGGAAAGCTCCACCTGTTTCCCTGGATTCTGTAAACTTCCCCATGGATTCCTCTCTGGGAAGCTCTCCCTTGCCCTGCCGTTCTCTCGTGTTTCTAGTTAGATGAACACTGGACCAGATATCCATGAGAACGAAGATGCCAACCTGAAAGAAGGCCCTGCCTAGACCCAGGTCCTCAGTTCCACCAAAAGATGACTGGACAACAAAGATTATTACATCGCTGTGCTCACAGTAGGATGCTAAGACAGCACTGCTCCAATAGTGGGACATGGAGTAGGCCACACCCACCTTCGTGTGATTTGAGCTCTGCAACTTCCTGACTCTCAGATCTACACAGCCTTTACTATCTCTGTGCTGCTTAGGTAGATGCATGTGTACAGTACCTGCTGCTTAGGATGTTATACCGCACGCACGCCACCTCTGGTTATTAAATAAAGCAATATATATACATATATATTTTTTCTAGCACATAGTGAGCCCTCTGAAACAAGTCATGTTATATAAATTATTAGGGGAAATTCCTGTCTGATTCATCGCTCATTCCTAGTATTATTGTCTTAGACGTATAGGGAGCCTTGGACACATTAACTGGTGGGATTAGTTCTCCAAACATTTCTTTCCTGATGCCTCTTTGGATGAGGAAACCAAGCTGACAGGAAAAGTGCCTGTCAGCCTTTGTGGAGTTACTATCTAATGTCAGTCAGCAATGATCAAATGAAATCAGCCGTCGACAAATAATAAAGAAACCCAGGGAGAGATGGGAACTAAGGGGCAAGGAGAGATCTATCTGTTTTAGAGTTCATGAGTTGAAGAGACTTCCCAGAGGAGGTGACACCTGGGAGGATGAAGGGGCCACAGAAACGGCTGTGTGCCAGAGGGAAAATGCCGGTTTCATTCAGCACTGGAGATCAACAGTGTGGGTAGGCTATGAAGCTTTGATCAGAGGAAATCAAAATCATAAGCTTTTAAGCAGCCCCTTCCTTGAAAGGGCTCCCCTCCTCCTCCCCTTTCTCCTCCTAGCTCTGACTACAAAGTCCTTTCTACCTTCTCCTGCTGCTTTTTTCCAGGCTCTTCATTCAAATTTTATAGCCCCTCTTCCCCTTTCTGTTCCAGACCGCTTTGATCTTTTGCCCTTTTCCTCTCTAAGTGTTCTGTGGCCCTTTTCTGCAGAAGATGCACATTTTCGGCAAGGCTCTCATCCCTGCACCCTCAGAGACTATCACAGAACAGCTAAAAGTGCTGAGCGCATTAGGGAGGCGGGAGCTGCAGACAGGAGGAAGGTCAGAGAGAGCTGAGCTGACACAACTGCCTGGGCAGGAGTCCCAGGGCAGGTGTGGTGGCTTGGGGCCACTGTTGGGGGATCTAACAACTAACTACACATTATTGGCCTAGGGCAGACCCTGATGACCCCTGCAGGTTCCTCATCCTCTCTCTGCTGAGTTCAAGTCTTACTGTAGTGTACACAGGAGGAGAGTACACACACTCAGGGGCTCTGTCAGCTTTTGCTGATTCTGACAGCTCAAAGTGAGGCCCATAGACAAAGCGTGGGGGATGCCACTCAATGAGGCAGCATTTTGTACCAGTCACCCGGGACCTCGTCCTAATCTTTGCAAATTGTACTATTTCTTGCCTGATATAATTTTTTTGTTGTTTTTTTGTTTTTTGAGACAGGGCTTCTCTGTGTAGTCCTGGCTGTCCTGGAACCCACTCTGTAGACCAGGCTGGCCTTGAACTCAGAAATCCACCTGCCTCTGCCTCCCAAGTGCTGGGATTAAAGGCATGAGTCACCACTGTCCGGAGCCTGATATAATTTTTAATACTAGCTCATCTCTTTTATTTTGGGGGAAAATCATATCACATTCAAAAGGAAGCAAACAACAGACACTTAAAAAAAAAATACAAGAAAAACTAACCAACATGAAGGAAGCAGAGTCTCACGCTGATACACGCTGAGTACTCTGAGCCTAAGGTTCTTTTCTGTCTTCGAAGAGGAACAACAGAAATCAAAGATGAGCACACAGGCAAAACAGGGGTTAGGCTAGAGGAGCACTTGCTTTCATTTTGATTGGCCACTGAAAATTAAAGGGGAAAAGACCCTCAATATAAATGCAGTTGTATGAAGAACTGTGTGAACATAACACATTTTGACTCATAAGGAAGCTTATCAGTACCTTTGTAGAACAGGCCCACTCCCACTACCACCAAAACATACATTTATGTATTTATATTTATATTTATTTATTTTTGTGTATATGTGAATGTGTGATTATATGACATGCGTGTTCATGCCCATGGAAGTCTGAAGAGGGGATAAGGTCTCTTTGAGCTGGAGTCACAGGTGGTAGTAAGTCACCTGGTGTGGGTGCTGGGAACCGAACTTGAGTCCTCTGGAGGGCTCACTTAAGCCCTGGGCCATATCTCTACCTCTATACCCAACCTGTTTTCCAAGGACTTGAGCAGTGGCAGGATATAGCCTCTCAAGTGGACTCCTAACCAAACACCCTGCTGAGAGGCCCCCAGAAGATACTGATGACCACCCAATAGTGACACTATTGAACTCTTTTTACCTACTGAGATAGATCTTCACATTAGCATTTGACATGAAGCCTCTAAGGCGTGAGACAAAGAAGCTCAGAATGTGGGTGGAACTGTGATCCCAGCTCAGGACAGCCCTTCTCTGAAGTCTGGTAACCTGGTAACCGGCCCCTCCCCACTGCCCCTCCTGCTGTCCGAGCTGAGCTGTCTGATTTCCTTGGAAAGCCACTGATGTTGCTCAGAGAAGTGATTTTTCTGATTACCTGTTCAAAGTTTTTCTCCAGTGACCTCTATAGTTGGCTGACAACCCACCCAATATGAAGGGAATGAAACCAGCCACCATTTAGTGTGGACACCACACTAAGGTTCACAACAAGGTAGCCACTATTGATATGTTTCTGCTCAGTGTGGTGTGGGCTGGAGATGGAATAGCAGCTGTCTTTCACCACCATCAGGATGGCTACTGTGGTAGCTAGAATCATTGGGACGGCTTGGCACTGGATACCTGTCAGTCCCTTAGGACTTCTTGTTTGTTTCTTCCTGGGTTTTTCCTTTTTTCTGTGCAGTTTCCAGCATGGTGAGAGAACATCGTAGATAGCAGCTGAGTCTGCTAGAGCCCGTCTGTTGAGAAGGAAGTGGAGGAAGTGTCCATCTTGATTGTTGCATCCTTGGGTTAACACAGTCATAGGATCAACCTAAAAGCAAGGCGAGGGAGGTTAAGCCCGGTCTTCTGATGCTGGGGTGATAGACTTTCTAGCTGTCTTTAACTGCCACAGCTGTGAAACCACAGAGAGGCTAATGCTTAAACTGGACTAGAACATGCTAAATGGATAAGGTGAGGCTCACTGGGTAGGAGTAGGGATTCCAAGTGGGGTGTAGAGCATTCCTCTCTGTGGTTTCCTTGGGGTTTGCATAAAACCAGGGTCTATAGGGAAGAAAAAAAATTAAAACCTGTATCAGATGACCTCCAAGCTTTCTTTAAAAAAGAATATAACTCTTTGCTAGACCAAAGAGACTCCACGATACAGCCTCTGCCCATTGGTTTCATCTTGTCTAGATTCATTGTCCTGCCTTTACCATCTTAGCCCCTTTGTCTCCCACTGACCTGCCCTCTGTTCTTCGAATCACAGTCTTATCACAAGGCCTGTGCATGATGAGAGGACGCAACTGCCTGGAATTTCCATTCTCTGGACTTTCATCTCACTGAACTTACCCAGGCATTGAGACCAATGAGACCATACCTAGCCAAA
The DNA here is from genome assembly GCF_011762505.2 of Arvicanthis niloticus. Taxonomy (NCBI): domain Eukaryota; kingdom Metazoa; phylum Chordata; class Mammalia; order Rodentia; family Muridae; genus Arvicanthis; species Arvicanthis niloticus. The sequence goes on from NC_047661.1 coordinate 50,020,844, forward strand.
TAGCCATCCCTGAGCTCCAAACAAATCCTATCACCTTCCTCTACCTCCTTACCTTTATTCTACATGTTATCTATAATACACTAGTTCTTTTATTTCTTCTCTCATTTCTCCCTCACTAGCAATCAGATTCCCCTATTGTGAGACCTCATGTGTCCCGTTTCTTGTCCCTGTTCTTAGGCCTGACACAGTGCCTGACGCTGACCAGCCAGCCAGACACTGAGTAATTGTTGAACAACAGCATAACTTCTTTAATAAAGGAATGATATTTTGTTGTAAGGTCAGTTTGCCTTGTCTTTTCTTCTAATGTGACCTAAGTGTATTCCAGAAGAGGGGGGATTGTGTGATGATGGTCTGTAGTGGTTAAAATATATTTGGCCCAGGAAGTGGCACTATTAGGAGGTATGGCTTTGTTGGAGTAGGTGTGGCCTTGTTGGAGGAAGTGTGTCACTGTGGAGGTGGGCTTTGAGACCCTCCTCCTAGCCATGTGGGAGACAGTCTTTTCCTGCTTATCTTGGGGACAAGATACAGCACTCTCAGCTCCTCCAGGGCCATGCCTGCCTGGATGCTGCCATGCTTCCCACCATGAATGGATTGAACCTAAGAACCTGTAAGCCAGCCCCAATTAAATACTGTCCTTTATAAGAGTTACCTTAGTTATGGTGTCTCCTCATACCAATGGAAACTCTAAGACACAGTCCCTACACAAGAAGCCAAATTAATATCCCTTATAAAAATGGTCCTGACAGGGGCTTGGTCATGCTATACCCTTCTATCCTGGGTTTCCAGGCTTATTACATATCTACAGGGGGTGGAGGAAGTAGAAAGACAAGGTCTGATTATCTAGGTCAGGCAAGCTGAAACTCACTGTGTAGTGAGCTAGACTTGAACTCTCAACCCTTCTGTCTCAGCATCCCAAATGCTGAGATTATAAGTCTGCAAGACTATGTCTGGTTCTCAGTGTCTTTCTGGATCAATCTGTTGCAATAATTCCAGCTCTGTAAACAGGTCAGCCTGATAGAACTTACCAGTTCCTGAGCAAGATGTGAGCCTAAATCACAAGGGAACCCCTAGTTTATGTATGTTTTAGGTCACACTCACTATATAGAATTATATAGGTCCTCAGAAATCAGTGATAGCCAGCCCAGTGTCCTCTCTGGCTTCACTGAGGCCTTCTGCTCTCTGAGAAGCCTGCTGACCCCTGCTCAAGAACAGAGGCAGTCCATTTTTTCCTTCTTCATCCTAGTCCTGTACTGTCCTAAACTGTAAAGCACAGGGTCCACCCTCCCAGGGAGTTTTCACACAAGCAGGAAGCTTGATCATCTGTCTGTTCTGCGGTCACCTAAAAGTGTACAGATCTGTATCATCTTGGCCTCCCTAGCCAGAGTGTTCACTCTAATGTATTGCCAGGAGATCTAGCTATGACATACATTGTGAAGGAGAGACTATTTTAACTCGCACTATCTATGGACTTAAGCTTGAACTTAGTTCCAGTCAATAAACATCCATACTTCAGGGATTACCAGACTCCAGCAGGCCTTCTGCAAGTACCCAGAGCTATAGCACTTTAAACATTTTATACATCCTCCGACCCTTCCCCCAATTCAGCGACACTCTTCCTGAGTGTTTCAGAAAAGACCCCAAGGTCACTAGTTCCATGACATAGTTCCAAATGGATTGAGAAGTGTTTTCCCTAAAGACATTAGGTCTTGATTTATTATATTCTACCTTGATGATCTTAGCTTAGGCAATTGTCCTTTAAGACAGTAGTTCTAAAAATGTGAGCCAAGGATCTTTTGGCTTAGAGCACTAATCTCCACAGTGTGTACTTTAGGGGCATAAATTAGTAATTAAGTCATGATCAATTTACTTGTGATAGCCCTTCTTGGTATCTCATCAGGAACACCAGCATCCCATCAGGAAAGCCTCTTTGTCTCCGCAAATAGGAGATGGTGGGGGGTGGGCAGGGAAGAAAAGGGAAAGGGAGAAATTTATATTAAAGTGCCCTGTGATCCAGAGTCTACCTGAAATGCCTACGATTCGTTTGCAGGAAGCATTGTGGTCGTCCTGGAGCTGGGTACTACACAATACACCATGGATAAATTACTTCTCCAGCCCCATTTAAAATCTGGGAATCAGAAAGCCACTAGCACAATAATCGTTGGGGTCCAGAATGATGAAAGATACTAAAATCAGTACACAGGAATGTGAAAAGAAGGAGCAGAGCTGCACAGATTCCTACAAGGGTCCCACCGATTACATAGAGAAAAGAACAGCTTGAAAGTAGCAAATGCTGTCGGATGCACCTTGGTCAAATGATTCACATCCACATCATCAGTGACACACAAATAGGCATCCCATGCCCCCTGACACAGTGCAGGGAGAGCTACTTCTAATGTTGAGATTTGTTTGTTCTATGGTACCAAGAATAGAGCCTGAGGCCTTGTGTTATAAGACAAGTACTCTTCCACCAAGCTACACCTCCAAAATTTGGGTTTATTGCTCGTTTGGTTGGTTGTTTTGGTTTTGGACATATGTTCTTCCTAGATAACTCAGGCTTGACCTTCTGGTTTTCACATCCCAGATGCTGAGATTATAGGCATGCCCTGTCATGCACAGTACTCGTAAAGGATTTTCTTGGAAAATATGTATAAACCTATGTATGGTGATGAGGAGATGTTACACAAACCAAATCTTAGCTGAAAAGCAATGTCCTCCAAAAGGTTCAGTGTCTTAAACAACAAAGAGAAAAGGGACTTCCTAGATTAGAGAGCCTAAGAAGTAGACACGGCACTGGATATAACATGAGAGCCTGAATAAATCTGAATCCTGGTTTAGAAGAATGGAGTTCACAAAATCTTAAGAACTCGTCACTGTGAGTGTCTGGTTTTGATCCTTGTACTACGGTTACAAAGTGTTGACATTTAGAGATTGAAAAGTATGTGGGAATTTTGCCATTTATTTTAAAAATCTGAAAGTGCTTCAAAACTAAAAACTAAAAAAGAAAAATCTTCAGACCCTGATAAAATCAGGAGAAAAGAGACATCAGAGCAAACTGGATCAACAAATGGTGATTTAGAATGACAAGAAATATTTATTCTCTCAATAAACAGGCTTTCTGCAGGCCAGTGGCTGTTAGGAAAGTGCAGATGCTATTATGGAGAAGCAGCCTTGGGGGAGGTTAGCACTGTGCAGTCACACTGTAGAATGCTGTATTGGGGGGCTTACTAGAAACTGGACCATAGAAAGAACTGAGCAATAAAAACCAGTATGTGATCCAGGTGGTGGTGGCACATGCCTTTAATCCCAGCCCTCAGGAGGCAGAGGCAAGTGGATCTCTGAACTCTAACCTAACCTGGACTACAGAGTGAATCCCAGGACAGCCCGGGCTACACAGAGAAATCCTGTCTCAAAACAAAAACAAAAACAAAACAAAGAACCAGGCTATATCAAAGATGGCACCCAACATCCAGAGGCATTACAAAAGCCTAAGGAAGAAAGGCCCTGTGGAAAGAATGAACCAGAGAACAGTCAGGAAAGTGTAGTGGGCAGGGCAAAGAAGGAAGCAGGAAGCTAAAAATTGGCCAAGGGACAGTCTGAGGCCTTGGAGCATCTGAGAGAACATGGTTAAAGATGCATAAGTAGCAGGAGAAGGTGAGGTTAGGGATACAGAGAAAGAGTGAATGGCAGGAGCTTCATCCCTGGGAAGGAGGAAGTGAGTTTCTTTGTGGATGCCTAAATTGAAGAGCTGAGTCCCTGAGAATGAGATATAGACAGAGCTGGAGAACACTGGGAGCAGATGCACACTGAGATCATACTGAATGTGAAGAGAGAAAATGATAGTTTCTTGGAAGGCAGGGGAGGGTATTGACTTGTCAGCCAGTGTTACCTTGGCAACAAGAAGATAGCAAGCAGAGCAGATGGGCTGTAACCAATGATTCAGGAACTACACAGGCAGGGTCTGGGGGCTGAGCACCCATGCTGAACTGGTGTTCTCTTCTCCCCCCCTCCCAGGTCACTTCTCTGAGCCACAGTGTGCAACCACAGCAATGGGAGAATCCCCAGGAGCTAGGGATGGATTTCCACTTTGCTTTACTCAAAGAAAGCTCTAACAAAAGGCTGGGATCTCAGAAAGTCCAAGCCCAGAGCCAAGGCCTATTTTGGTCTTTATTATCCAGTCTGAAGTGATTTGGTTACAGGCAATATTAACTGCTGCACTCTGTAACATCTTTCTAAAACAGATTCAGAGATCTTTTCTCTCCCGTGAAAAGCCAAGTACATGGAGGGAAACCAGGAAGTGGAACTAAGAGATGTCTCTTTCCTGAGCCAGTGCTTCAGACTTGGGGAGCTGATTCAATGAAGCAGCCAAGCCCAGCAAAAGGGGGAATGCATGTGGCCTGAACCCAAGGCAAATTCCACAATGGAGACAAACTTTTACCAATCGAGTGGTGCTCAAATAATTAGCCAGCACTAAGTCAAGATGCTGACCTACCTGAGGGAGTGTGTGTGCAGAGAGACAGTGTCAGTATGCAGAGAGAGCACATGAGTGTGCAATTCGTGAGGGAGGAGAGGCAGCTGACAGTCACAGTGGCTACAACATGAAGCATCTGTAGATGAGCAGAGTTTTACTTTCAATTCTTTCCTTTTATTGAAAACTGGTTTCTCTCTTACCTAATATACCCTGATTATGGTTTCCCCTCCCTCAGCTTCTCCCTACTCCCCCTTCCATCCAAATCCACCTCTCCCCCTACTTCTGTCTCTTATTAGAAAAAAAAATAGGCTTCTAAGGGATAATAATAAAGTAAGAAAAAATAAAAAATAACACATCAGAATAGAGCAGAACAAACAAACAGAAGAAAAGGAGCCCCAGAAAAGGCTCAAGAAGCAGATGCAGGCATAGAGGACCACTTGCTTGCACACTCAGGAGTCCCATAAAAGCACTAATCTAGAATCCATAATACATATGCAAAGGATCTGTATGGTATATGTGATGGTTTGTATATGCTTGTCCCAGGGAGTGGCACTATTGGAGGTGTGGCCTTGTTGAAATAGGTGTGGCCTTGTTGGAGTTGGTGTGTCACTGTGGGTGTGGGCTTTAATACCATCATCCTAGCTTCCTGGAAGCCAGTCTTCCGCTAGCAGCCTTCAGATGAAGATGTAGAACTCTCAGCTCCGCCTGCACCATTTCTCCATTTCTCCTTTCAGCTCTAGGTCCCCATCTCATGCAAACCTGTGCAGGCCTTATGAATGCTGCCTAGTCTCTGTGAGTTCACATATACATCAATCTTTTTGATTTAGAGGGCTTTGTTTTCTTGGCGTTCTTCATTCCCATGGGCTCCTACACTCTTTCCACCTCCTTTTTCTCAGATATCCCTGATTCCTGAGGGAAGGGATTTGATGGAGACATCCCATTTAGGGATGAGAATTCTGAGGCTCTCACTCTGCAAAATGTCTGGCTGTGGGTCTCTCTCTCCCATCTGCTGCAGGAGGAAGCTTCTCTGATGATGGCTGAGCCAGGCACTGATCTATGAGTGTAGCAGAATGATGCTGGGAGTCATTTTATTGCTACGTTTTTGTTGTTGTTTAAAACAGTTAGCATTTCATTTTTTCATAGGTTCCTATGGAATAAGGGGAACACACATCCATTGCTGATGGGAGTGCAAACTTGTATAGGCACTGTGGAAATCAATGTGGTAGTTCCTCCGAAAGATGGGAATTAATCTACCTAAAGGTCCAGCTATTTCACTCTGGCATATTCCCAAAAGGACCCTACATCCTACCACAGGGATGCTTGCTCAACCATGTTCATTGCTATTATAATCATAATAGCCAGAAACTGGACAACAATCTAGATGTCTCTGAACCAAAGGACTGATAAAGAAAATGGGGTGTGTTTATGCAATGGAGTATCACTCAGTTGTTTAAAAGAAGGAAATCATTAAATTTGCAGGTAAAAAGTAAATGGGACTTAAAAAAAAAAAAAGTCATCCTGAGGAGATAGCTGAGACCCAGAAAGATAAATATGGCACATATTCACTTATATGTTAATATTAGCTGTAAAGTCAATGGTAAGCAGGCTACAGTACATAGAACCACAGAGATCAGATACAGAGTGAGGAACTGGGGAGGCATGAGTAGATGGTGGGAACCTGGAGTGGGGATCAAGTGGAGAGTGGGATGGAAGAGGGAGATAAGAGAAGGAAGAGAGAGAGAGAGAAGCTACAACTAAAGTGCCATTTGAAGGGTAACATGGAAACTTAATATAGTAGATGCTTCCTAAAATTTGTGTGTATGTGTGTGTGTGTGTGTGTGTGTGTGTGTGTGTGTGTGTACGTGTGTGAAGATAATCTAAAGGAAATCACCAAATAATGTGGTAGGCAGATCCTCAACTAGATCCTTCTTGTCACCAAATGAAGTTTCTGGTACTGGGATTGGGTCACATCTAATTAAGCTGCTGTCCAAAGGGGCCCGATTGGAATCCCCCAACAATGCAGGCTGTTGCCAAAACTACAGGTCACTCTCCACAAACTGGTGACAAGGTGCCATTGCTGAAGACAACACTACACAGCTCTTTACAACGAAGAAGTCAAGCTGGTGCCTGCATACAGACTTTACCCCTATATTCTATTGCTTTGATACCAGAAGGCACTCTGCAGAGTACTGAAGGAGAAACGTAGACACCAACCCAGCCATATAGCCTTTGACCTACCATGATGTCCCACCTCCAAGATGTGCTAGGGCAATGGTGGCCCAAGGATGGTGCGAGTAACCAACCAATATCTGATTTCCTTAAGGCCCACTCCAAGAGATGGAACCCATACCTGATACTGTTTGGGTGATCAAGAACCTGAGACTAATCTTAATTCTTAAGAGTGGCCACCAGATGGAGATAGGTCTATATTGTTAGGTAACAGCTGTCACAAATTATCTAATTGTAACTTTGGGGGAACTAACTGAAAGGGAATTAAATTATCAACTTTGTGTCTCTGTGTTGAGCAATAGCAGAAGTATTCTTGCTCCCTTACACAATCAGCAGAAGTATCTTTCTTCCATATATATTGAGTACTGTGCATGAGGCACTATACTCCATAATTAAAGCCTACAAGACAGTTAATGAGATAGAGATCTACTGGTCCAGGGTCTCAGTAGGAGAGTATGTGGTATGTACTAGAGTGGAGATTTCATCTCAGCCCATGTGCTCCACGGTGTGTAGCTCACCCATTCCATCCTTCATCCTTTGGTGTAACTTGAGACTTGCTGCCGGATAAGTAGATTTGTTTCAAGCCTGTGAGGCTGGAGGAAGACAAACGACAAGCAAAAGAGAGATTAAAGGTTCACTCCAGAAACTGAAGAGACTCAGCCAAATACCTCTCAATGACCCCTAAAGACTTGCTATAAACTCATGGAAAAAACAAGACTCAAAGAAATCTAAGAGGTGGAATAAAATCTGAAAAGGTAGCAGTTACTTGAAAACAATGATAACAGTTTAAAGTAATACAGGAAACAAGCCACTTCAGAGGGAACAAAATATTATCTAGACACTGATGGACCAGCAAGCAAAAACTGTCAAGGCTTTATAACATTAATTATGATAATAATGAGTTTCATGGTGACATTTCCACACATGCATGTAATATATTTTTATCATTTCCATCCCCAGCCCCCTAGTGTGTACCCCTCTCCTCTTCTCTCTTCTTCTTTGTATTTTTCACTAAGAGGACTCAGGTTGTATGTCACACCCACTTGAAGGCACAGAATGAAAAGGCAGGTTTCAGCTTCAGTTCAACTACGTTAATTGCCTTCAACCACAAGTTTATGAAAACTCTAACATATATAACAAATTTCAAAGTTCAAGCAACATCAAAGGCATACCACAACTTCAAGATGCAATCTAAGATTACTTGACATTTAAAAAGTAAGGAAATTGTGGTCTAGTCTCTAGAAAAAAGGCAATCAGAAGATACTAACCCCAGCATCACCCTAAGACAGGCTGAGCAGTCAAGGATTTTAAAGCATATGTTCTGCTCAACAAAATAGAGACATATGTCTTCCCAGTAAACACAAAACTGAGGAATCTCAACAGAGTAATAAAAATATCAACGGAAGTTTGGAAACACCAATATGAAATGTAAAATAACTAGGAGAATCAAGTTTACATTAAAATTAGAATTTTAAGGTGAGTGTGATGGTCCCGGTGCTTGGGAGGCTGAGGCAGGAGATTTGAGAGTTCAAGGTCATCTTGATCTACTGACAACATCCTATCTCAAAAACACAAGACTAAATTAAATTTCGTAGGAGATTTGTAATGGTCATGGAAAAGTCAATGAACATGAGTATTTATTGTTGGAGATCATTCATTCCAAAGAGCAGAGGAAAAAATATAAACTATATGAATTCTATGGGACAATATCAAAAGGTCTAGGAAAATACTTCAGGAGTCCTAGAAGGAAGACAAAAGAATTAAGCAGAAAATAATCCTCAAAGATATAGTAGAGGAAAATTTCCCAAGTGATAATTAAGCAGGGCAGTCCAATTTTGGATCCAGCTGTCAGGCAGGACCACAAGCTAGACATGTACTCTGAAGAGTCAGAAGATATCTTGTAAAGCCAAGGATTTAAAACGCTTAGGTTAAGCAACATACATTCAGTTCCAGAAACTTCTGCATAATTATGCATCTGCTCTGTACACAATTGTACATCGGCTCTGTAATAATAAATTCTATTTAATAATAAAGTCTATTTTAACACTACAAATACAGCTACTGAGTACTAACGAATAAAAGGGAGGCAAAGCACAGCTTACACTTAAGGATGTACACTGAAGCATTGCTTATAAGGCAAGAAGCAGAAATATGTGTCCAACAACAGGGGATTAATGGACTGTGTACACCAAAAATGTTGTGCACAAGAATGAGATGGTTTACATATGCATGCAATATATACTGTGTGTTGTTAAAACCAAGCTGTAAAGAAGTTACGTATAAAATGATCCTGACTGTTTGTATTTAAAGCACTATAGTGTTCTTGCATATACAGCTGGCTGGAGTCCTTTACCTATACCCAGACAGAAATCCTGGGTAGGTAAAACCCATCTCTCCATGTTCCCGTCAATTGCTGCAAGCCCATGACAGTGGCCAGTGTTACAGCTCCTGGGTCCGCAGAGTCTGAGACCCAGTTCCTGTTCTCTGAACTCTCCCAGTGACCAGGGCAGTTTCTCTTCTGACTATAGCCTTCTGGAATTACATGTCAGCTCTCTGTCCTTTCTTACTCCTCTGCCCTGACCACTGTCCTATCCTATGTTTGAGCTGCTGTACCAGGTGCCATGGCTCAGGTACCAACTGCAATGGCCCCCTCCCCTTTTTGTGCTGCTGAAGGTTCTGTTGCTGGTGGCTGCTGCTCCGGTGGTGACTCCACCTTTCCTACAGATCTCTACTGTAGTTGTTCCTCTTTGCTGCTTTCTGTTCAACCCGCTGACTGGCCAGCGTCATCCCTGTCACTCCTCTGGGTCACTCGGCTCCCACAGGTCACAGCCCCGCTTCTGTGGCTGGGTGGCTGTCTCTGTGGCTCTACCTCTGTGGGAGCCATCAAAGCAGCAGTCCCCTTGCCACTGTCACAGCTGGACAGGGTAGCAATGGTGCTGTGGCCACTTTATAATTGTGTCCATCCTTCACCACCACTCGACTGTCTCTACTGCTTTGGTTTCCTGCTTTGACCTCTGGCAAGAAAAAGCCAGTCCAGAAAGTCTTTTTATTGAGCCTAATATTAGAACAAAGCAGGAAGCAGCGCCGGACTGCGTCTTCCAACAGACTCACTAGGTGAGATGAATCGCCTGCTTAGGTAGCCGGAGAAGTGTTTGTACCAATTGCTGTTGGTATTTCTAGGCTCCGCCGCACAGTTACCTGGCAACAGCCAGATGTGCCTGACTCACTATAAAAGGGGCTGCTTGCCAGCTCCTCAGCTCCTCACTCTCTTCTCTTCTTGCTCCCTTACCCTCTTCCCTTCTCTTTCCATTCCCCCCTTTCCACGTGCTCATGGCCAGCGCTCTCCCTCTCCCTCTCCCTCTCCCTCTCCCTCTCCCTCTCCCTCTCCCTCTCCCTCTCCCTCTCCCTCTCCCTCTCCCTCTCCCTCTCCCTCTCCCTCTCCCTCTCCCTCTCCCTCTCCCTCTCCCTCTCCCTCTCCCTCTCCCTCTCCTCCCTCTCCCTCTCCCTCTCCCTCTCCCTCTCCCTCTCCCTCTCCCTCTCCCTCTCCCTCTCCCTCTCCCTCTCCCTCTCCCTCTCCCTCTCCCTCTCCCTCTCCCTCTCCCTCTCCCTCTCCCTCTCCCTCTCCCTCTCCCTCTCCCTCTCCCTCTCCCTCTCCCTCTCCCTTTCTCTGTCATTACCCCCTCAACTTTCCTCCCCATGCCCTAAATAAACTCTATTCCATACTATACTGTGGTGTAGCAGGTCCCTCAGGGGTAAGGGATGCCTCCGCATGGGCCCTCAGAAGCACCCCCTCCCCCACACCATACTGCACCTCCACCAAACATATCCCTGGCTTCTCTTTTTTTTTTTTTTATAAAACACAACACCAATCCCAGCCAACTCCCTGTGAGAATGGAGGTTTGTATTAGCACCAGTCACGGTATCATTGCCTCTGCACCAGTCAAGCCGCTTCTCTGTTTCCTCCCCTTCTGTCTGAATAGAGATGGTCACAAGGTCACATAGAGTTGGTTCACTGAGTCCTGTGATAACAAAGTCTGGTGCCAACTGTTGAAACAGTCATGGCTGGGACTGTCCCTTCAGATACTAGATAAGCAGCTATGATTGTCATGTAGTTTTCTCGAGGCATCTATGGAGTGTCCAAAACAGTCAGTGCTGATGTAAGAATGGTTTGGTTAGCTATTTGACTGGCAATTCTTTGCTCAAGGCAGCCAGAGCATGGGATGGGGGATGTCGGTGGGAGGGGATCTAACAGCTATCAACTAGAACACCAAAATGCCCCATCCTCCAAATCTTTTTCCTAAATAAACATCAGAGGCCATGTTTATAAGAACTCATTATCAATATTAATTAATTTAAATTTTTTTTGTTTTGTTTTTTAAGACAGGATTTTTCTGTGTGTGTCCCTAGTTGTTCTGGGACTCATTTTGTAGATTGTAGACCATGAGGACCTCGAATTCACAGAGATCTCTGCCCCCCAAGTGCCGGGATTTAAGGCGTGAACTACCATACTTAGCTGATTGGACAGTCTTTAACGGTACTTTAACAGTCCAGAGAGAGAAATTCTCCTTCCATCTCAAATGCATAAGAACTTGCTGCAAGGATGTTCGAGACTTGTCTCTAGCAGTTACCTCTTGGAAGTGAGACTGGGGTGATGACCTTTGTTTTCTAATTTATACTCTTTGAAATTACTTGAGTTATTTTCTTAGTCATAAGCATTATTATTTAATATTTGTATAGCTTTAAAAAAATATTACTTTTGCTCAGCACCAGAAGCTACGTTAGCACCAGTCACCAGATGTGATTAGTGTGCCCTTTAGCAGGTCCCACCATCACAGACTGCTCTCTTGTTCTCTCCCTCTCTCTCCCTCTCTCTGCCCACCCCATCCCTGCTCAGAGATAGCCATTTGATCTCACCCCTCCCAATAAATCTCTTGCATGAGATGTGTGGTGTGATCTTTGTAGCATACCCCAAACAGCCAAGGTATTCCTCTGCTTAAATCCTAACATTGGTTCTGCCACAAAAATCCTAATAAGTAGACAATTATTTAACTTGCTGACTCACAGCCAGTTATATAATTTTTAAAAAGCAACAACAACGACAACAAAAATCTATTCTTAAATATCAACCAGTGGTAACTGGTTGCTCTTCCAAGGGTCCTGAATTCAATTCAAGCTGTTAAATCCCAAAGAAACGTGGGGCAAAGAGCTAACTAAGGTGCCTACTAACATAGCAAAGCTTGCTGATGCTGACTGCCAAGCTCTCCCAGCATCATAAGTACCTGATACAGAGTCCTGGCTCAGCTCAGCACTTCTTACCCCACCCTCTACTTTAGACCTCTCCGGCCCCTCAGCTTTGCTTCCCTTCCCTCACTGTGGTAGTTTGAATATACTTGGCCCAAGGAGTGGCACTGTTAGGAGGTGGAGTAGGAATAGCCTTGTTGGAGGAAGTTTGTCACTGTGGGAGTGGGCTTTGAAGCTCCACACAGTAGGGAAGAAACAGTTTGCTCCTGGCTTCCTTTGGATGAAGATGTAGAACTTTCAGCTTCTCCTGTGCCCTACCTGCCTGGATGCTGTCATGCTCCTGCCATGATGATAACGGATTGAACCTCAGAACCAGTAAGCCAGCCCCAGTTAAATGTTGTCCTTTATAAGAGTTGCCTTGGTCGTGGTGTCTCTTTACAGCAATGGAAACCCTAACTAAGACACTCACCTTCTCTTTCATATACAACTCAGACATTTTGGCTTCATTCTTGGAGCTTTCTTGGTCTCTTGGTCTTCTCTCTTTCTTCTCTTTCTCCCTCACTCCTGTCTCCCCCAAAGCCATGTTGAGTCTGGACTCTTCCAGATGCCTCTGGCTATTCTCTTCTTTGTAGCTATAATAAAAACTGCCTCAACCAAACCTGGGAGCAGTCATGTCCTCACTTTCCATTCAACAGCATCTACCTGGCAGCTAACAGCCATCTGTAACTCCAGTTCCAGGGGATCCAACACCGTCTTCTGACCTCCTCAAGAACCAGGCATGTACCTGATATACAGACAAATGTGCAGCTGAAACTTTCATATACATAAAATAAAAGTAAAAGAAAAAATTTAAATGTTTAAAAGAATATATCAACCAGTAGAAAGAACCAACCCCTGTCTCCTGCCTTTTATCTCTATATTGTTATCTCAAGAACCAAGACCTTGGAATTCCTTCTCTGCTTGTTGTTTACTCTCAGGTTGCCCCCATCACCTCCTAATTCCTGAGTCTTTTCCTCGTGTCCTTGATATACTCACAGTCAACATCAAAACTTCTTTGTCTCTCTATTGTCCTCTCTAAATGCTATGTTCACCTTCTCACTGGGCTAGGACCCAGTACTACTCAGGATGTTCTTCGGGCCCCCTGAAGGCCATGCTAGCCTCATGCCACTGACCCTAGATAGGGAAGAAGGTGTTCTCTGGCCTCCCATACGACACCTCTAGCACTTTTGGACCTTGGGTCCTTGGAAGGCCTATGCACACCTATCCTTGCTACAGTCCTGTGGGGACACGCTTTAGCTGTCAGCTTCCTGTTGCTCTGCTTCTTCCTTGGGAATTTCCTATGACATGACTCTATAAAGCCTGTCCTCTCAGTTGCTATCTCTCCTTCCTAGGACCCTGTCCATACCCCATCCCAGCTCCTCACTGCAGAAGTCATGGCTCAGCTCGTCAACACTGACAGCCCCTCTGCAAGCTTAATCACTTTAACAGTCACTCCCAACTTTGCATCTGAGGGAGCAGAAGGGGCAATTCCTGTTCTCACCCATCAAAGGTCACAACCAACATTCCCATAACAAAGGTTAGTAAGAGAAAAGCAGAATAAAGTTGTGCCAAAGATGATATGACACAGAATACTCCAGATATAAAGACCTAAAGATCCAAGGGAAACAGTCTATTTTTAAGCTTAGATTCTATAACAAATGAACAGCCTTGTAGATGTAACTAGATGAAGGAATGTATTCTGATGTAATAATCATCTCTGTACTGCATCACTTCTAGGTGTGGGGCAGGACTCCTCTGGAATAAGGACCTTTATGGGAAAATGAAATATATTAACATTGCCTGACGTAGATGCTGGGAATTGAACCTGGATCCTTTGTAGGAGCAGTAAGCACTCTTAACTGTTAAGCCATCTTCCCAGCCCTTCAATTCTTTTAAACTGGTTGCAATTGCAGAAACAATAAAGATATTTTCTTCGATACCAGCGATGCATACCCAAAGCTCCTGGTGCTTGCTGCTGTCACAGGCTTACTCTGCTTTCTCCTGAGACAGATGACCTTAGCAAATTGGTATCTTGCAGGTCAGCAGAATCCTTTCTGGAGGTGTGACTTGGCAGGAAACCAAGCAATGTGGTCTCACCATAATTTCATTTTGATTTTAAGAATTTCAGTTGGGCCAAATGAATACCTTGCTCCATTAAGAGTGATCTTAGGTAATGGATCTGCTCATTGCTTTAGACATTCATCTCTTTAAAGACTTCAGATAATGCCTTTTTGCAATTAATATCCATGTGAGTACCTGCCTTTTGCAAACTAAGACGAGTCATTTGATCTTCAGGAGGTTGGACCCAAGTGTGCCCGTGTAGACCGTTCATGACGATCATTCAACAAACCCTCCAAAGTAGGGCAAGAACCTAGAAGCCAACAATATTCTGTAATGATACAGCCTCAGATTTTATAGCATTTCCTTGATCCTGGTAGGCTGGGATTAAGACAGAAGGCACAGTAGTTGGGCTTTCCATCTGGAGGCAAAAGCTGAGTTAGGTACTTCAACCTATACCAACACCCTGGCCCCAGAGACCTAGTGGAGTCAGCTGTCCTCTGAATATGTCAACTTCAGCCCATACACATATCTTCTCAGGAACTGGCCCTAAACAGACATTGGAGGTTGACCCAGGAGGGTGCAGCAGACACATGTGAATTTATCACCCTATTCTCCTTTTATTTGACCTAAATCTCTCTCCTCCCAGATTCCATCTTGGGAAGGAGTAAAGAGAAAGAAGAAAGGTATATTAGTTAATGGGTTTTTTTTTTTAATGATGCTTTGGGGTCTTGCTCATCCTGGAGAGATTGCCTCTCATAGAATGAACTAATTCTTGTACAGAGAATAAACACCCTGCCTGTACCAATCCTCTCACACAACTGACCAACACACCTCCACCTTCTTGATTTAACTATCTCATACCAAGCCCTTATTGCTCATTTATTAAAATCACCCAAGGCCAAGTCCCAGACAACTTGGATTATTCCCGTAGCTCTGAGTTGCTGACATTGTTGAGACCTCTAACACTAACTAACTCAACACAGCGACTTGGCCTTGCCCATTCCTTCTGTCAAAACCACAGTAAAAGCTGTGGCCCAGGCCTTCCCCTCTCTGTTCCCGCTACCAACCCTTGTATTTCCCCCCATGCCCCTGCATGGGATAGCTTGTCTTGTAAGTAATGAGTTCCTCTTTCGACGCCATTGTTACCACCCATCATCTAACCATACTCCATTAAACAAAAGCCAGGGGGTTAGAAACAAGAGATAATAAGCGTTTTTCAAAGGTTACCTATTTTTTTTTTTTTTTAATGAGACAAGGTCTCAAGGGGCCTCAAATTTCCTACCTATCTGAGAATGACCATGGACATTTGGTTCCTCCTGCCTCTACCTCCAAAGTCCTGGATTACGAGCATGAGTGACCATGTCTCTTTGATGAGATGCTGAAGACTGGAGCCTTTGTACATACTAGACAAGAATTTTACAAATGCTACCGATATGTACCCCCAGTCACCAAGGAGAAGTGCTTTAAATAGAAGATACCATGATTGTTGCAGTAATCAAGTAATCCTACTCAAATGGCCCCAGCAGCGGTGCGTTCCTCACTGTCTGCCCTAATTTTCTGGGTTTCCAGATGAAAGATGGGCACACACACAGCTAACACACTCTTCCCTCCAATATTCCTGAGTTATTACTTACTAAATCCTGTGTTCCATCTTGGCTGCCCCTGACCCAGACCTGCAGCTCTCTTGGACTGAGTTCCCCAGCTCCTACATCACAGCTATGTTCTCTGTCAGGCATCTCTCCGTCATGGCATCCTCTTCTTTCTCCCCGGCATGGTGGCTGTCTCCTTTCTCTCTTCCTTAGTTCTTTCCCAGGAGTCTTGAAGTTCCGCCTCTGTCTCTCTTGCAGTTTCCAATTAATCCTGCACAAAGCAACCCGGTGGCGGTACGTGTATTCCTCCTCGATACTTGCCCCAATGTTCTGTGTTACCAAGTGAAAGACACACACACACACACACACACACACACACACACACACACACACACACACACACAGCTTTATATTTTAGTATGTCTTAAACAGCTCAACAACTGGGCCACTCCCAAACTTCCATGTGGCTAACACCTCCCCTCCGATATTCTTGAGTTATTACTTACTAAAAATCTATATTCCATCATTGTTCCCCTAGATCCAGTGGGGAATGGGGAGGAACATGGGACACTCTTCCCTGGGTATAACATAATTGCTATGATCTCTCTTCTGCAGCTTTCAGGCCTGGCCGCTACTCCTTTCCCTGCATGGTGGCTATATCTCCTTCATTCCTTGCCCAAATATCCTCAAGTCTCGCCACTGCCTCCCTGCCCAGCCATTAGCCACCAGCAACTTCATTTACCAATCAAAACCAACTGGGGGCAGGGACCCTCAGCATCTTAGTGCAGATTCTTGCGTAATTTGGGGGACCCAATTAACATAACACAAATGTTGAACCAAATTCACAATACATGATGCTCTTAAACTTCAGGTTGTAATTTACCTTGGTTTATGGTGTGTGGAAACAGAGAGGTTCCTCGGGTAAGAAAGGCTTCCAGGAACTCCATCACACAGATGCCAGGAATAAGAGCTGTGAAGGATAAACTGACAGCTGCTGCTTTGTACACACAGGTGGCCCACGGGTGGCCCACGGGTGGCCGTGGCCTTTGTTTTCAGTCCACCTGTGACCTTTTGAAGTGTTTCTATATGCCTAGCCCACCTCATTCTTACTAATTCATAAGCAGAGCAGCCAGCACCTGCTTTGCAGATAAGAACTGACTGTCGACTACATTTCCATACTCTCAAGCTATGTGGCCCTGGGCACATTATGAGCCCCTCTGTGGTTCTGATTCCATATCTGTAAATGAGAATAACATTAGGAATCTGCTGCTCAGAGAAGATGTATCCTAAGGTATCAGAAAGTCAGGGCTAGGTGGCTCAGTTGGTAAAGGGTTTGCCACACATGAAGTTCAGACCCTCCACACCCAGATTAAAAAACTGAACATGGCAGCATGCACCTGTAGTCCCAGTGGGAGGAGGAAGAGACAGGAGGATCCCTGGAGCATGTTGGCCAACCAGTCTAGCTGGATTGATGAACTCCAGATTCAGTCAGGAACCATGTGTGAAATAAGATGAAGAGCAATCTTTATCTGCTGAGCCATCTTGCTAACCCTTATAAGCCAACTATTAAGCAACCTATTATTTTTAAAGTTATAGTGATTAGTTGAAAGTGATGTTCTGGTTAGATCACATACACAGAAGTGGTCCCATAAGATTATAATGGAGATGAAAAAAATCTCTATTGCCAGTAATGTCAGAGCCGTTCAGTAAAATGTATTTCTCGAATGGTCATAGCAATGCTGACGTAAACAAACCTATGATGTCACAGGTTTTACATAAGCATAGCATATGCATTTAGGAGCAATACCAATTACTTTACATAACTATGACTAAGTTACTAGTTTCCATATTTACTGTTCTATACCTTTTATTGTTACTTAGAGTGTAGTCTTTCTGATACTGTAAGCCTGGCCAAGAACCCAAGCCTGGAGAGTTCATAGACCCTAAAGAAGAACCTACTAGTGTTATTTTGAATAGACATAATATCAACCTACCTCCTAAATACTTATCTTTATCCCCATAAGTTAGTGCAGCTCTCAACTCTCATCAGCAGTAGACAGCAGCTAATACAGAGACTCACACATGGTCAAAGCACTCATAACAAGTGACTGTGGAGGACCCGGACACAGATGAGTCAACTGTGTCTCACCCTGTCCCCTCAAATCTCAGGGCACATTCAGGAAGAAGGAACAGAAAGACCATAAGATCCAAAGGTTGAGGAGGAATGTTGGGAAATAGCATTTTGGGGACATGACCTGATGCTCAGTTCATGAACTCACAGTAGCCATAGCTGCCTGAATAAGACCTACACAAGATCAAGCCAGTCAACATGGCAGCCTAGGCAGGGGGACGGGCTCATGAAGCCCCACCTTTATATGAGAAGTTATTGTTAGTTGAAGATTGCAGGAAGAGAGAGTCAGTTTTCTGGAAAATGTTTCCTGGCATGTCAACCATGTTCCAATGGATGACACCCATGGGGGGAATATGCATATGAGTATGTGTATATGTATGTGTATATATGACAGCGTTAATTGTTTATAAAGGGCAGGGAGGTGTGAAGTTGGGAGAGGAGTGTGGAACATGGTGGAGGTCTGGAAGGAGTTGAAACGGGAAGTAAGGTGTGGATATGATCATACGTTGTACCTGTGTATGATAGCCTCGATGAATAAATTAAAAATGTTTTGAGAAAATGTTCCAGTAGGCTATGTAGTGTCCTTGGCAGCTTCATACATATTGGGTTTGCCGATCATTTTCTCCTGTATTTAGTTTTGTGTTATTTTATTCACTGTGGCCTTTAACCATACAGAACCCACTGCTACTCTTACTGGTGAGAAGTCACATTGAGTGATCAACCTGAAAACAAGATTTAAAGTAATTAATAACCGCAGAGTGGAAAATCCATGCTGGTTATTGCTCACTGGTTAGGCATGTTCCATTTCATCATAGATACAAACTTGACCAAGAGCCAAGTGACTGACACCACTGAAGCCTCATTTCCTTCATTAAAGACAACAAAACTAATTAAGGTTTGAGAAGGACCTAGAATGTGTGTGGAGAAAAATCTTAATGACCTAGACTAATAACAAAACACAAGAGCATATCTCTTCAAGCACCAAGATAAAGCAAGAGGGAAAGCTGTCTGTGATCCTAAAGGAGGAGTCACTATATTGAATTTACAGCTAGCCATGGCAGGTTGAAACTACTCCAGAATCATTATGCATTCATTATCTGGTGTGAATGTCAGTGTGGAATCTGCCAGTGCTGATGTGAAGCCAGACAAAGAATTTTTGAAACCTATAGACAAGTTGGTCCTGGAGGAAAACCCACTGGAGCAAATCTTTAATTTAGGTGAAATCTCCATATTCTGAAAATGATGCCTATGAGAACTGTTATCTCCCAAGGGGACAAAGTCACTGCTGGGCTTCAAGCTCTTGAAGGACAAGACAACAGAGCTGCCTAGACATGATGCTGCAGGCACAAACAGAAACCCTTGTCAGCTGGCACAGCGAGCAACCATCCAAATGTTG
Organism: Arvicanthis niloticus; assembly: GCF_011762505.2. NCBI lineage: Eukaryota > Metazoa > Chordata > Mammalia > Rodentia > Muridae > Arvicanthis > Arvicanthis niloticus. Next base: position 50,039,998 of record NC_047661.1, read on the forward strand.
CACATGCTGCCAGTGTGCCACAGGAGCAGGAAGAAGCTGGGCACGACTCAGGCCCTCTTCTGACAACCCCTCCTCAATTGCTCGGCCAGCAAAATAGACAGGTGCTGTTTAAAGGAAAATACGTTTAAAGTATCTCTCGTTAACAGCACCCCCATGCATGTTCCTGTTGGTGATGTGTATCTGTGTCAAAGCCTGTGTCTCAGGGCCTACGTGGATGGTGTCACAGGGAAAGTGCTTCCCAGGTGTTGGGATCTCCAGCATCCATGTAACTGTGGGCATGGAAACCCATCTGTAATCCCAATAAGCAGGAGGCGAAGGCAGGTGGAGGTGGGATCCCCAGAGCAAGCTGGTTTACTAGACCGCTCAAGTAAGCAAGTTCTGTGTTTGCGTGAGAGGCTGTGCCTAACAAAGTAAGTAAAGTGGGGCATAATCAAGGAACCTCAGCCTCTGTCCTAGACATACACACACACACACACACACACACACACACACACACACACACACACCTGCGCATCCCTGTAAAAACACATATACATACACAAGTGCCGTTTCTCCCTACATCATATCTCTGGTCCAATTAGTTGATGAAGTTCTGCTCCCTGAACCCCACAGTCCAGACTGTCCCCACCACTAGGGAAGCAATTCTGGATGGATGCTAACAGCTAAACCATCTAAGCCCAAGCAAGAGCTTGCTTGGGCTCAGCGTGGTGGCACATGGCTGTACTGTCAGCACTTGGGAGGGCAAAGGCCGGAGAAGCACCACAAGTTTAGGCCAACCAGTCTACACAAGGAATTCTAGGCCAGCCAGGGCCACATAGTAAGACCTTGTCTTGAGAGAAAAAAAAAATATAAATCTGCTTGGGTTTGAGGGACTATCGTTAAGTGAATTAGGAAAGTCTCTTGGAAGAAGACACTGGATACGTCCGGATGTGACCCTAAAGGGTTTGTCAAAGATGAAGAGACTCTGCAAATCAGCAGGTTATGTTTGGTGCAGAGAGAACTTTTACCTGTGTATGGATGAGGATGATCCTAGAAAGAATCTTAGAGATAACTTCTAAGGAATTGCCTATTGATTTCTTAGAACTGAGCAGGGATACACGGCTCAAGAAGAGGCAAGACAAGCAAGTTCAAGGAGAATAAAAACAACCACCTTGAAAACTCACAGTTTAGGGTTCAGAAGAACCCTCTGCAAGCACATTACAAAGAGAAGAGCATCTGTGACCAAGCATAAGAACCTGAGTCTGATTCCCAGGACCCACAAGGTGGAAGGAGAGAACCAACTCCTGTGAATTTTCCTTTTATCTCCACATGCGCACTGTGTGCTTGCCTGTACACACTCTCCTATCCCCCACTTGCAAAGCAAAATTAACTAAGATGTAATAAAAAGAAAAAGAAGGTTTGTGGTGTGCTATCTGCTTTCAGACAAATCTATGGAGAAATTTGGAGTGGAAGAGTTTCTGCCATGAGTGACAGATCCTCAAGAAGAGCTTCAGGCATGCCCTCGGGGACTCCAGATGGCACTGGCAATAGACAATGACAACTCCATGCACACTGTGCCTGAAGCTTTCCAGTAGGACACAAACACATAGGAGAGAGGGACGCTGTGGCTCCAGAAGACACAGGTGTCTCTCATGTGTGTGTTGATGTCGTAGAAAACTAAGTATTCTAATTACCAAAATACTTGAAAAACTGAAAGAGAAAACAGAAGAAAGCTAACAGGATGAGGGTAGAAAGGTGCCCATTTTTACACAGCTGAGTAATGTGTTTAAGCTAGGTGCTATTAGAAAAGTACACTTGCCTGCTTCAAAGAGAAATTAGGTAAGCTATGTGATCAAGGTGTGTTGTGCTCCACTGTCAATGTGTGTTTGTACTTTCTATGATGTTAACGCAGTGGGGAAATAATATAATGATGCATTTCTCATATATATGTATATATATACATATATACATATATGTATATACACACACACTACTCATTAAGTAACATCTGACTGTATATCACTTATGGCTATGATACAGTACAATAATACATCCAACATGTAAAAGCCACCATTTTCTAATTATCTTACAACCTTGTATTATTACCAGTACTGGAAGTTAGTAGACGTCCAGTTGTATGTGCATGGTGGGAGTCCCAATAGCAATATGCTATTATACATCTTTCCCAGCTCCTTAGATGGCATCATATGGACAGCTCGGGCATCAGTGGTGAATAGTAATTTGTGTCAAACCTAGAACCCCATTCTTGCTAGGCACAGTCTACCACTGAGCTACAGCCACTCATGGTGAGCATTTTCACACCACGAGAGTCGGCAAACGCTTCAATGTTGTGTGCTGCTTTTCCACAAAGCTGGTTGTGAGCTGTTGACCAGCACTGGCATCAGATATCCCAAGGAATCTCTAGATAAAAGTCATGAATGAACTTTTCAGCCAAGACAAGCAGCAAACACTGCAGTTTTGTCAGTATCTCCAGACCAGAAAACAAAATCTGCAGGTTCCTTGTTCAAATTTATTAAGAATAGTCGGCAGGAGCTGGAGAGATGGGCTGGCAGTGAGTACTTGTTGCTCCTGCAGAGGCCCTGGGTTCGGTTTCTGGCACCCATACAGTAGCTCACAAACATCTGTAACTCCAGTGCCAGGGGGTCCAATTCTCTCTTCTGACCTCTGTAGGCATCAGGCATGCACACGGTACACATACATACACATACATAGCAGAGCACTGAAGCATATTTGGAATCCTTCTAAGGGCAGGGACTTGGGCTGTATGGGCTACAGGCCTGTGAAACCAGCCCTGCAGTAGCCAAAGCCATACTGCAAATGCAAGGCCCTCACCACCTCCTCTGCTGAGGTCAGTCTTGCAGTATCTTTACTAAGAGTTTGCATAATACAAGTGAAGCATTGGATTTGCCCCTCAGTAAAACACATACAAACAGACTCACATACACACTTACTCATATACATACACACACAGAGACACACACTCACACATTCTCACATACTTACACACTCACAAACATATACACATGCAAACACATACACACATACAGACATACTCATACACGTACACACATATACACACACTCACACATCCACTCATATACACATAGACACATGCACTGACACACATATACTCACACATTTGCACACACACAGACACATAGACACAGACACACACTCACATATACTCACACACGTGCATAATACTTTCACAGACACATACACACAGACACACATGCCCAGATACACATGCACACAAACGTATACACAGACACACATTCACATATACTCACACACATACACTCACACACACATACTCACATACACTGACACACACACTCATACACAGACACTGACATGCACACTCACAAACACAGTCACACACACACTTTTACATATACAGTCATACACACACACTCACACATACTCATACACTCTCACATGCACACATACATACCCAAATACATGCACACCCTCTCTCACACACATCACACACACTCCTACATTCTCCTCTAACATTCTATGGACACAGTTCACTGGGAACAACTTACACTCTCTGCCTCCTCTACTTAGAACTCCTATAGGGCCTTGTCAACCACAAACATGGAGGCCACCCTGAGCAACATTGCCAAGCCCAAGGCAACAAGAAGACCTAGAAACCATCAAGGAAGGCATCTGCAAACATGGTGCCTGTGTGATGCGAGGCCCCAGCCTAAGAGGAGAATCTATACACAGGTCAGGTGGACAGAACACAGGACATGTTGAGATGAGCTGGCTGCAGAGAAGGCTGGAAAATAAGTATTTCACACCTTTGGCTTCTAGCATTTTCACAATGGAAACAACACTGTCCCAATGTCTTGTTCTCTGTATCCCCAAATATATTTCCAGTCTTCATCTCTGCTTCTGCTTCTTGTCCCTAAAGAAGACATTTCCTGTTCCTCTGACAAATGAGCAACCCTTGGTCCTCCTCATCCCAGTTCTTTGTGCTTTCAGCTGTGCTCCTTGATTTCCTTGATCTCTATACTTTCCCTCTGATACTCTTCAGAGGTAGGTGCTCCCTAGCTCAGGCTAGCTCCATTGCCGTTGCCACTAGTGGCTGCTGAAAAACACCAGGATATGGTTAACCTGAAGTCGGAAATTATAAACATATAAACAATCTGTAAAATTGTGGGGCTGGGGACGATGGCTCAGGAAGGAGAGCAGAGCAAAAGGTTCCAGACCAGGCTCTCCACGACACAGCAAAGCAGTCTAGAAACAAGATGTTCATAGCAATGTAGCAAAAAGATGCTGATAATATAATGTATAATAACTAAGTTCATAGTATTTATTCCCCTAGATCAGCAGTTCTCAGCTTGTGAATTGCAACTCCTTTGGGGGTTAAATGGCACTTTCATTCATTTCTGATATGACAGAGGTTGCACATCAGATATTCTGTATATAAGATATTTATATTACCATTCATACAGTAGCAAAATTACAGTTATGAAGTAGCAACAAAAATAATTTTATGGTTGGAGGTCACCACAACATGAGGAGCTGTATTAAAGGGCCACAGCATCAGGAAGGTTGAGAACCACTGTCCCAGACACTCCTATAAAGTTAGCTAAATGTGCCAGAGATGTTTGAAATGAGGATTCAACCCAGGACTGCAGCCACTGTGCCTCTCCTCAGGGTAGAAGCATGCTTTGAATTTTACAACACTGCCAGTTTCAAAGGTCACAGGTGCCATTTTGTAAATGTTTATTTCAAAAAAAAAAAAAAAAACCAAAGGTGGCTTCTGTTTCTTTCTTCACCGCAGCTTGAGGCCCAATGGTTAAAAAGCCTGTTGGCACCAAACCTAAATCCACACACTCACTGTTCTCAGCATTTTCCAGATAAACAGGGTGCTGGCCGTTTGACTCTACCTGCTTTGTCTGCCCAAGAAATCACACCTAATGTCTGCTAACCATAGCTAAGATGAACCCTGTCCATCTGGAAGACCCCAAGCCTCTGTTGCCCTCAGTGTCTAGCCCAGAGACTCCCAGTCACAAGCTGACACGTCTCCTAGACACACAGCCTCCTCTAACGTCTCCACTCCCTTGGGCATCACTTCGCTTCTGAGGGCCCCACACTGTGTCCGCTAAAGGATCTCATTCTGGGAAGCCCTTAGCTAAGCCCTGCATCCTCAAATGTGCCATGCACGCCCCTCACTGGGTGTTAGCTAGCCTGGTGGTCACAGGACCTTATGAAATGGCAATTGGGAGAAAGTGTTGTCGATCTGTGCCTTTGCTGGTGCTATTAACATCCATCATTTGATCGCAATGGTGTCCACTGTAAAGAGACGTTTCCCGTTGGTAATTAGTGAGTACTCGATATTCAGATCCTTAGAAACTATGTAAACAGCTTCTTCTTCATTCTTCTTTACCCACTATTTGTAGTATCACCGGTGTTTCCCACCAGAGTAGTTATTATGACGGGTGCCCTATTCTTGTTTTTTCAACGTCTACATCCCTCTGTGTTTATTGCGTCCTATCTTATTATGACATCATGTTTTCTATTTTATCTATCTATTTATTTATTCATCCCTCAGTTTCTCTCTAGTTGTGCAAAGATAGGCAAATTCTCATCCATGGGCCAAATTTGCTTTTCTCACCTGTTTTGCAAATAAAGTTTTATTAGAACATAGCCACTCATTAATTTTCATAATGTCTAGGGCTACTTTTGTGCCACAATGGTAGAACAGAATAGCTGTGACTGAGACTGCATAGCTTTTAAAAACTAAAATATTTATCATCTAGTCCTTTATGGGAAACACCAGCCCCTGATTTATATCCTAAAGATGTGTTATTTTATCCCGCCAGTCATTATTTATTCTGATTCCCAAGTTGTCTTAGATTTGGCAAGTAGGACCCTTTGAATCTGGCTCCTGTACCTTTTAGCAAGTTTCCACTGCTCTGTAAGCCTCCCTTGCTCTAAGGTACAATGAGATATTCTGGCTTATTTCTTACTTTTCATGTCTCTGTTATGAGTCAGAGATCTCCAAAGAGTGTTCATTCCTGTAACCTGGGGACATTCCTTTCAGCTTTGGATGGGTTCAGAGACAGGAGCTACAGCTCCAATGTCAACCTCAGTCTTAGAAGGCTCCCCTAGACATCAAAGACCTCGACTCAGGCCAAGCCAGGATTCATGGGGGTTGGCACTAAAAAGAATTTTAGGACTCGACAGTTTATGAAGCAGAGTGGAGGTTTAATAGAGACTTTCTTTTAAGTGATTTAAGTGGGCTGGAGAGATGGCTCAGTGGTTAAGAGCACTGACTGCTCTGTCAGAGGTCCTGAGTTCAATTCCCAGCAACCACATAGTGGCTTACAACCATCTGTAATGGGATCCGATGCCTTCTTCTAGTATGTGTCTGAAGACAGCTGCAGTGTACTCACATAAATAAAAAATAAATAAATAAATAAATGATTTAAGTTTTAAGGTTAAGAGAAGGAGAAACACTCAGAAAGAAAAACAAGACCAGGTGTGGGTATGGGCTTCTCCGGAAGAGTCACCCCCATTCTTTCTCACCATAGCCATAGATGAGCTTGGGTGGCTTTGAGGTTACTATCTTTAAGGAGTTGCTAAGACACCTCCTGATGATCCCTGGGTGGTCCCTGACAGGATCACAGTTGTTAAAATCCCCCATGATACTGGAAGGTAGAATGTCTTCACAGTTCTTGACAGCCTTGTTTGTGATTCCCAGATAACCTCTGTGGAAAGAAACAATGCCCTGCCCAAGGTCATACACATCTAATCCGTAAGCCTGGATCTTGTTGCTTTAAGAAGTGTGTATGAAATGAATAGTAACTCTATATAGAAGAAATTTTTTTTAAAAACCAAAAATAGTCAGTTTGATTAGGGCCCATATTTTCTCCATCTCTGCCTTCATCTTTGCACACAGTAACCAGTCAGGTCAGACTGAAATTAAGCTAATAGGATGAGACACAGATACCTGTATCTGCTCCTGGATGTAAAAGACAGAGGTCGTTTCGGCCAAGAATGCTCACTAGCCCTTTTTGGGTTCAGGCACATCCTTTTGGTGAAAAGAAATCACCTTGCTGAATCAATTTGTTCCTTTGTGTGACACTGAAAATTTTCTTTCCCTAGCAAAAGTCAGCAACCCCAAAAAAGGAGAGGACAAGGGCCACCAACCCACAGCCAAACAAAAGGTCCCACTTCTTGTTTTGGTTTGGTTTGGTTTGGTTTGGTTTTGAGACAGGGTCTCCTTGCCCTGGCTGACCTAGAATTCACTATGTAGACCAGGCTGGCCTTGAACTCACAGAGACCCCATCTGCACAGCCTCCTTAGTGCTAGGGTTAAAGATGTGCACCATACCAATTTATTTTTAGAAGCCCCACCTTTTAATATTGCAACAATGGAAATTAAATTTCAAGATGAGTTTGGAAGAGGATAAATAATCAAACTGCTGCTATACCCATAAATAGATTCAAAACTTGCAAAGATTCGAAAATAAGCTAATAGACTTTTGGTTTGTTTTCCATTAAATCACTTGACCATAAGCTGTGGTTATCACAGCACTTATCCCTGCATCTCCTCTGAATTTTCTATAGGCAAAAAATACCATCATCACAACTCAGAATACTAATTATTTCTTTAAAAAATATTTTAACTGTTCTAAAATAGACTGAAATATAAAATATACTGGGTTCTAGTTTCCTTTCTGTTGCTGGGATAAAACATTAGCCAAAAACTACTTAGGGAAGAAAGGGTTTGAAGGAAGTCAGGGTAGGAAATCAGGCAGGAAGTTGAAGTAGAAACCATGGAGGGCCGCTGCCTGCTGGCTTGTTCACTGGCCCATCTTCAGCTTTCGCACAAAGCCCAGAGAATGGTGCTGTCCCCCGTGAGCCACAGTCTCTTACATCAATTAACAATGAAAACAATTCCCACACGCCAATCTGATCTAGTCAATTTCTCAATACAGGCTTTCCTCTCAAGATGACCCTAGGCTCCTATAAAATCAAAAATCACCCTGCAGAATGTGAGGTCTGATATTATAACTCAGTAGTTTAAGGTGCCTGCAGCGCATGCTCACAGTCTGGAGTTCAATCTCAAACCCTCAATAAATAAATAAATAAATAATAAAATTCAGTGATATTAAATATAGTCATATTGTTGTGTAACAAATTTCTAGAACTTTCTCAAGCAAAGCAACAGTTTTCCACTCCCACCAATTAATTTCCATTCAATACTATTATATAATGTGAAGGTCATATTCCAACTTTCCAAATTATCCTTCTCCTTTGACCAAGGGCATCAAGAGTGCTACACACACTCAGTGAGCTATGGCTCACTATTACAAGTATGTGTCACCATGGCTGGCTCCAAGCTATTAATATGCAGTGATGACTTACATCAATATACATATTTTTATTCTTGTTTTCTTTAGTTTAATTCTTCAGTTTGTTAACCAGAAAATTCAAAAGTCAAAACAACAGAAAGAAGCATGCTTAGAGAAATCTTTTTTTTTAAAAAAGATTTATTTATTTTATGTATTAGTACACTGTAGCTGTCTTCAGACACACACCACAAGAGGGCATTGGACCCCATTACAGATAGTTGTGAGCCACTATATGGTTACTGGGAATTGAACTCATGACCTCTAAAAGCACAGTCACTGCTCTTAACTGCTGAGCCATCTCTCCAGGCCCTGCTTAGAGAAATCTTAATCCCATCCTTTTTCCTTTTACCCTGTTTGCTCCTGTACTGGCAATGGTGTGTGTGTGTGTGTGTGTGTACGAGAGTGCGAGAGTCACACATGTGCCCCTACTCTGCGATGGTGTGTCTGTGTGCATCTGATGAGTATTTGCATGTGGGTGTTTCCTGCTATCCCTCTGTACCTTATCTTTTGAAACAAGATACCCCACTGATTCCCAAGTTCATCATTAGGTTAGGCTACCTGGCTTCTCAGGTTCTGAGATACCCCTATGTCTGTCCCACAGCACTAAGATCATAGCCCTGGGCCAGCACACCTGGCTTTTTTACATGGCTGCCAAGGATCCAAACTTAGTTCCTTGTGTGACAGTCATTTTACTGACTGAGCCATCTCAAAGTGCAAATTTTTAATAGTTTCTAGATGATACACCCATGTTTAATTGAGAAATCTTGTTATACCCCTCCTGGAATGTTATACCCCTCCTGGACAAGCCTGGGACCCCTCCCCTCAAGGCATATCAGTGAGGGCATCTCCTCTATTAGCTGGCAGAAAGACTGGAATCCTCATATGAGCTCTTCAGGCTCAGTCTTATCTGCAGTGAGGGATGGCAAGGCCTGGCTTATTGAGAGTAGATAAGTGAGAAGTGACTTTACTGTGCCTGTGCCAGAAATGGCGCTGATTTCATTGCTAGCCACCGTGTCTCGGGTCCTGACAATAACGTCCTGGGCCGGGCAGCTCCAGGTGCCTTGCTCATGGGAATTCACTGGCTCCTGGGTGCAGCCAACTAGGAATTTCCACTACATACATTGAAAGCTAAACTAAGCAGGCAGTTGAGTGCGCAGGTGAAATGAGGCCTTCTGGCTGCAGAGACCAAGCTCCCACACTCTGCTGTGTGGTACTGACTCCAATTATGAATGTACTCACGCCAGGCCAGGGAGAGCACTAATCTGTCACCTCATATCCACTTTCTTTATTAACAAGAAACCCAGGAAGTAAGCCAGTGGACTCATAAAATGATCACTCCTCATCTTAGGAGCCTCCAAGAAGTGTAACAAAAACACTCCACACCTCTGATTGACATGCTTTGGTATGACAAAACTCCCTTGACTCGTGGCAAGTTGCTCTAATAATAGAGTATAGCCCACTCTCTTATTTCACTCCTCAAAAGTGAAGAGTATTCAAGAGGAGGAGGCTGAAATGCCTAGTAACTACCCAGCCAAAACATTACGACAGGCCTTTAAAGAAACATGAACAAAATCTTAGTGGTGGCCATTTTTAAAAATACTGGAAGGAATGTGGATATCCTTGTAGGAGTCTACCTGAAGTGTAATAACCCTCTCCTCTGCAACACTGTGTAGTCCTGAACAAGAATTTATCCAGGGTGAAAAAAAGTTCCACATGTGTCATAAGTAAAAACACAAAGTGTATAACTAAGTCTGATTCGATTCTACTTTTGAAGATGACTGACTCAGCTTATAGAAGCATAGAGAAAAAGCTAGAGGAACAGCTAACAAACTCTGAACTGGGTAAAAAAAAGAGTCACTAGGTGATTTTTTGGCTGTCTAAGTTATAGTAGTTGTTTGAATTATTTATAGGCACTAATTTGCTTTTGATACCATACAAAAACCATATATTGTTTCAGTAGGCAGAAGAGACAGGGTCTGTCAGAGATGGAGCAGAGAAAGCACAGCCTGAAGTGTGTGGCTTGGCTCCCCGAGTCTATCCACTGCTGCCCAGGTTCCTGGCAGCAGAATTTTATGGCTGGCAGGCTCTGCGATACAGCCTCCTGCCAACAGGACGTTGGCAAGCAGGGACATTAGAAATCTTCCTTGAGAGAATTTTAACAAAAGTCTAATGGGCATTACCACTTGGAACGATGGCCAAAGGGGACAATCCATAAAAGTCCCCATCCCCCAAGTCTCTATACATGGTAGGGGAAAAAAATGCAGCCATTAAGGCAGTGAAAGGAAGTAGGGTCATTAGGAAATCAAACTGGCTCGGCTGCAGAGAAGACAAGAACACGGTAAGTGCAATCCATCTTCAGAGAACTCCCTTCCCATCAGGCCTTGGGACCCACTGAGCCATAAAAGCAGCAGAGATAAGATAAATAATCACTTGGAAAGCTGACATCTTTATAGTGATCCACAAATGTCAGAGTAATTCACATCCATTTTATGCCCTGCTGCATTTGTCTGTCCCTTCCAGAAACGTGGGGACACTGGGATTTTCTGATGAGGACATTGTTGAGTGACACAGCAGGATCAGAGGCAGGCTTTGACACACCCACTAGCACAGAAAGTGGGTGCTTTTTGCTATCTCCCTGGAATTATACCCAGTCGTGACAATATAGTTCTCTTGCTGAAAGGTGAATAAACAATGTCTGCACTAAAGGGCCAGAAGACTGGTGCAGAAACTGATGGGGAACCTGAGGATGCGGAGGACCACAGATGAGGAGATAAACTCAACAGTTGGCTTTCCTCCGGATGCCAGGGACCAGCTCAGATGAGATCTGAGGGTGGTGACGGTGACAGAGTTCCAGAAGAGCATAATCCCATGGACATATGATAATGTTTCCTTTATTTTCTGTGGTCAGATCAGCTCCTGTAGCTGTGGTTCCCGGGCCCTGCCATTCTACCCTGTGTCCAGACATGCCAGATGCAGAGGAAGGCCTGTGGAAAAGCTCTTCCTATCCCAGTCTGTTTTGGAGGGCTACAGTTTCTCCATGAAAGATGAAAAACAAAAACAACCAAACTGAACTAAAACCAACAACTAAGCCTCCATGAAGCGCCATTTTTGTGAAATTATCTCCTGGGGCTCACTGCACACAGTTCCCAACAGCAAGTCCAAGCAGAAAAAAAAAGAAAATCCCAGGACACTTTAGTTAGCAAAGCCTTTGTCCATATTTCCCTTCTCCTCATGCAAAGGTAACTTTATTTTGTTGATTTTTTTATGAGACATATGCTTCTGTCTAAATCCTGGAGTTTCCTCATGATGTTGACTACAAAATGAATACGTTTTGAATAGCCAGACACAATATCCACACGCTAGTCGGTGTAAGGTCAAATTTGCTGAAACTATGGGATTCAATCCTGCTTTCTCATTTGGTTAAGAAGTTATTAAGAGAGTTTTTCAGACTTTAAAAAAGATAAATAATCCCTGTATTTTATTATGCCTGTATTTTTATTTACAAAATCAGAGAGTATAAATTAATTTCTTTCCTTTAAAGCCTGTGTAGATATATATACAAAGATTTTAGCCTTGTTGGAAGTAGCAAAATATTATCCAAAATAAGACACTAGTTAAATAAATTATAATATCTTCAAATTTGGAATAATGTACTATGAATTTACTAAAAATATTGGCCCAAATCTATGGAAATTGTTGTAGAACAACCTCCAAGATACACTGTTAAGTATATATAAGAAAAAAACTGTATGTAGATCTGAGCAAGGTTGCTCATCCTGTGATCCCAGCACTTGGGAGGCTGACACAGGAAGATGACCTCAATTTAAGGCCATAAATGAGCTACAGAGTGAGGCCTAAGTCAGTCTTATGTAGAACAAGAAAATGTGTCAAAAAGCAAATGAGGGAGGGAGGGAGGAGAGGGAGAGGGAGAGGGAAGTGGGGGGGGGGGATTGCCACAGTACCCTCTATTACATATAAATGCATACATTTGCAACTGTTCAAGTATATAGACACAGACATACCAGACTGATAAGAATATGCTCTTCAAAGGAAGAGAATTAAGTCCTTTGGGGTTGCCCTGGTAGAGAACAAAGTTTTCCATATGTGTTCTTTAGGACTCTTGGAATTTTCACCATTTATATTATCATCCTTTCCCATAATACTTTTTTTAGATGTTTTACAACTTTTGCCATACATGTAGCCAATCCAGCTCAGTTAATACCAAAATCATTTACAAACGCAATTCAAATACTCTGACAATGTTTGTCCCAAGCCAGCTATGGTGGCACACACCTTTAGTCCCAGCACTCAGCAGACAGGAGGCAGGAGAGTCTGCATAATGAGCTCCAGGATAGCCAGCAGTTCATAGAGAAACCCTGTCCCAAAAAACAACAACCAAAACTTCAAAACCAAAACCCGTTTGTCTCAGTGCAATAATCGTAGCACATAATCACGTCTGATCACTTCAAGACTTTGGTTTACACATCCCCAAAGCAGAGGCAGCATCATGAAGACTGGAACATAACATTGGCACAACTTGTTCATAAATCACCCAGGGTGATGGACTGGAGCTTGGCAGGGGTAGCTCCCTCCTGGGTTTCAGCTGCAGAAGGCAATGGATCTCTCTGTTCTGGCCACTGGGTACTTTTTTCATCACTGGATCATTCAGGTTGAATTGAACTTGACTTACAGTGATCAATTATGTCTTTTGGTATTACCAGGCTTAATTCATTACCAAATCCCTAGGGACAAAGTTTAACATTACATATGTTTATAGCAGCAGCCAAATTTATAATCTGCTTACTGGTTCAGTCCATTGCTTGGTCATTCTCCCATCTCCACAGTCACTCAAGAAACAGTAATACACATCTCAAACCTAATAATGACACAATACAGTTCCCAAAACAGTGTATGTATTTTATCAAAAGGGCTCCATTTGCAACCATGTTGGAGAAGCAAACGGACACTAATGTCTGTCTTATAGATGGGTGTACTTAAACCACATAACCAGGAGTTAGAGAGCCAAGATTAGAAGCTGAGTCTCAATTTCCCCATCCTGTTAGCTACATATGTTCTACAGTATTTATGTAAAAGTTCAAAGAAAGGGGTGTTTGTATATAAATGTATTTTGTTGAATGAGAGTAATCTGTCATCTCTGTAACTTCTGAATTTGCTGAATGGTGTTCACATAGATCTTGTGTCCTTTGCTGTTTTAACTTGCCTTGACCGTTGGAATGTCTGAATTCATGTGGGTCAGCCATGTGTGCTCTCGTGTGATGGGGACCATTCATTTTCATAGTCTCACTCATGACTCATGGGTTTGTGTGGGTGTTGGAAAGCAAAATCCAAAGAAAGAGGAACAGGAAGAGATTTCTTTCTATATTTAAATATAAATAATAGAAAGAGGCTGAGCTAAGTTATAAATATCAGAAGTGAAATTGTTCTCTGCAAGATCCATGGCACTAACATCACCACAGCCTAAGAAATGTCACTACTTGAACTCTGCTTCGGAAGCCCTGATCATTGTAAAAGTGAGTGCCTTTTGATTGTTGTCATTACACCAAGTCATTTTCCCGAAGCTTTCCAGGCTCACAAATGTCACAGCTGGTTTCGTAAATTTCAGGAATTCCATATGTGTTGTTCTATGTTTATCACGTTTTAGGGAGAGCATACCTATGACGTGGTTCACTGTCACAGCAAGTATGCACATACACTGATGGTTTTACACTGGGCAGTTCTTACGGTGACAGGGAAAAGTATTTCTCAAGGTTTAAGTTATCTTCCTGATTAGCCCTTCACATACTCATTGATAAAAACATTAAATGGCAGGTCTGAGACTAGAATCTGGGAAATTTGACAACATCCACAGCATTGATGTGATTTCATTGCAGTACTCTCAAATTTTAATGAAGTTAGGTCATTAAATGTGCTTTTAGACACTTAGGAGGGAGAATATGGCGTAACCTGAGAGAGAGAGAGAGAGAGAGAGAGAGAGAGAGAGAGAGAGAGACCACCACAATCATATCCAAACGCTGAAATCAGCTTTCTTCAAAACTTGAAAGAAAACACTTGCTTACAGCAAAATGCTTCCCATCACCTTCTGTTTGGTTCCAAGTTGCAGAGTCATCCTGCTTCTAAAATGGTTTCCGAGCCAGAGATAGGGAGGCTTTTGAGTCAGAGAGAAACACCCTTCATCCTTGAGTTTGAGGCTTTTCAGAATGTGCTGCTCAGGAGCCAAGTGCTTAGCTGTGTTTTAAATGCTTTTAAGTTTTCACACGATACATGCAGGTGGCAAACACTCATTTGTAGACTGCACAGGAGTGACTCCATAAATCGTATCGTCGTGTACAGTGATAAAGCAGAACTGCCTTCTCTTCATAAAGGTGCTCTCGGAAGGCTGCATGCAGGTCCTGCGTGCGTGAGAAATGCATTTGGTATCAAGACAGAGAGTAAAAAGAGAGCTCACTTGCTGATAGACATCTAGTTTTGTTACCTGTTTCTCAAGACAGATTTATCAAATTTAAGCCAAACAAAAGCTAATCACCTGTGTTAGGAAACATTAGATCACTGTGAAGATTAGCACTACCCACGAACCAGTCTGTTACTGATCATATTCATTATTTATATATGTCATTATATGCAGTTTTTATCCCAGACAGTAAGAAAGTATGAAAGCATAAATTATTATAACACCCAAGAGAGCAGAGCTACAAGCATGTCAGCATACCATTGTTGACAGCTAGGTCAGGGAGACGAGCTGCCCCAGAGTTTTAAGGGAAAGCAGATTCCAGAAGTCAGATGCATCAGGTCTGATGTGCAGACCTCAGTTCAGTATGAACATAGGCCTTCGTGAACAGATCAGGGACCACAAATCAAATTCTAAGGTAAACTTTTATATATATTTCCCGCTAAGGTGGGAAATCTCAAGTCCACAGTCCTTTCGCTGCCATATTGATTTACGACACCCAAATCAATTTGTTACCAAGATAAACTGAGTTAGGAATTACAGCTGTCCCCCTATATCCTTCTAAGCTCAGTTCCTCCTCTTGGCTGGTAACAAATGGGCGAATTAAAACATCCATGGACACAGGTGATGGTGTTTAAAGGTCAGGGGATAAGCAATCTACCCACGCCTGCAGTGGGGCCATGGTGCCTCATGGTTTAGCTTGTAGGAGCCTGAAGTGGTTGCTATAGAAATGTGGTCATATAGCTGGGATGGTTGAGTTCTTCCTAGAACCTGGGTTTCAAAGTCCATAGAAAGACAGGGCTTTCCTTGGTGCCCAGTGTTTCCAAGGCAGCTACTTAACCTGTGTGATGGATGTGTCTAGCTACCTCTGACAACCTGGGTGGGGAGGAAAATGCTGCCGATGCTGCCGTAGCCACCACCGCCGCCCCTTCTGCTGGAGGCCTGGGCGTATTCATTATGATGAAGTGTCAGGACACTAGATAGTAGGGGGTGTTAGGGACTACCCACATGCAGACCTTAGTCTCTATGGAAATTCCATTCTTTTCACCCATCACTGCGACTGTACTTTAGAGCAGAGCTTGCTGCCGATCTGAGGGGAGGGCAATTGAACAGTAAGAGGAGGGAAGTAGCTGAGATCAAACGTGAAGATAAATGAGACAGGTGTCAGGGTTCCAGGGAGGTGGAACAAATCCATTATGCAGAGATCCAAGCTGCCAAGGAGGCTTCCAAACCAAAGCTACAGGATAGCTCAAGAATCAAATGTCAGGTGGGCGAAGGGCAGACAGAGGCAAGCAGATGGACCAAAACAGCCTTTCTGAGAAAGATCCTGTGTCTGATCCAAGGATTGTCTCACCACAGCAAGCTCATCCCTTGCTGAAGACTACTGCCTCAGCACGGAGAGAAAGGCATTAGAGCTAGACACCTTGGGCATTTTCTGGGCCAGCCCTTCATTTTATGCAATGCAGATGAAATCCTGAAAGACTTAGGGCAACCATAGTGAGGACATGGGAATGGTACCTCACACCTCCTAGTGTCCTTGGTCAGTGTTCTGTTCATTCCATGGACACAGGGTGGTAGTGGAACAGACCTTTAATTCCAGCACTCGGGAGGCAGAGTCCTCCTAGGTTTGAGGCCAGCCTGGTCTACAGAACTAGTTCCAGGACAGCCATTACATGGGCTTCTGGTAGCCACAGATCATTCTAAAGGACTATGTCTCTGGAGTGTCAGCTAGCAGAGCAGCAGAAATCCACAGTTCCACAGATGAAGGAAAGCGCACTTAAACAGCAAGAGATTGGATGAACATGAGATATTAGATATCTATTAACAATAATTTATATTAGGCCCTGGAAAGTTAGGTGTGTGATCTAGGATGTTAGGAAAATTTTCCACAAAATGTTATAAGCTATCTGAAGCTGAGGGCTGAAGTGAATAGAGGCCAGCAGTTCTCATGTGACTTCACATCTGAAGATAGCCAACTGTTGACAGTGCCTTATGCTTTGGGGGATTTACAGACTGTGTCTTTCTGATTCCTCAAACTATCCTCATGGTCACAAGAAGGCTGCCTGTCTGCAAACTCACATCCAAACAGGAATCATATGACATGACCACTCTTACCTGCAAAGCATGCCAGGCAAGCAAGTATTTAGGCTTTTCACGACGCCCAGGAGATCTGTGTAAGGGGAGAAAGCATTTAGAACACATGTTGGGTTAGGCGATACCTAAAACTGGTGAGTCAGGTATCTACATATACTGCTGTTCCATCCCTGAGGCAGACATTAGTAATCAACCAGGACAATCTTTTTCACTCAGCTTGAATATGGCCTTAAAACTCTTCCATATAGTTATCCAAGAAAGTTCTACTAAATAAG
This sequence comes from Arvicanthis niloticus, assembly GCF_011762505.2. Lineage (NCBI taxonomy): Eukaryota > Metazoa > Chordata > Mammalia > Rodentia > Muridae > Arvicanthis > Arvicanthis niloticus. The sequence continues at coordinate 50,057,207 of NC_047661.1, forward strand.
AAAAGCTGGCTTATGAGATGAAACCCACAGGCTGGCATCGTTACTTTTGGCTTTTAGCACAGTTTTGAGACATCATGATAAAGCTCTCTTAGGTCCTGAGTTCAATTCCCAGCAACCACACTGTGGCTCACAACCATCTGTAATGGGATCTGATGCCCTCTTCTGGTATGCAGGTGTACATGCAGATAGAATAGTCATATATATTAAATAAATAAATAAATAAGTAAATAAATAAATCTTTAAAAACTATCTTAGTTAGGGCTTCAATTGTCATGACCAAAAATACCAAGTTGGGGAGGAAAGGGTTTACTTAGCTTAGAGTTCCACAACAGTGTTCATCACTGAAGAAAATCAGGACAGAAAATCCAACAGGGCAGGATCCTGGAGGTAGGAGATGATGCAGAAAAGGAGTGTTGCCGACGGGCTTGCTCCTCGTGGTTTGCTCAGATTTCTTATAGAATCTGAGGACCACCAGCCCAGGGATGGCACCACCACAATGGGCCCAAATCTCTGGATTTGAGGCCAGCCTGGTCTACAGAGCTAGTTCCAGGACAGCTTGGACTACGCAGAGAAACCGTATGGGTGTTGGGAGAGGGATGATGACCATAGAGTTTAAGTATCTAAGTCACAGATTAGCAGAAGTATTTGTTCTTAATTCCCCACTTTGCAGCCAAGGTGACTGAAACTGGAGTGGTTAGGGACCGTAACTCTGGGCTCCATCAGCCAGTTAAATGTGGCCCGTTTACAAGCAGTTAACCTTGAAACCTGTGAGGAGGCTCAGAGCTTAAAAGTACTTGTCTCACAAGTCTGGTGATCGGAGTTCAGTCCCTGGAGCCCACATAACCAGAAAAGGAGAGAACCACATTCATGAAATCATCCTCTGACTTTTTCATGTATATCCCTACACACACACACACACGCACACGCACACGCACACGCACACGCACACGTGCACACTGGCAATAAATAAATGAAAAACTTTACCTTGAAAGACCAATTTGCTAACACCATTTCAAACATCCTGAAGTGCCTCCTGGGACATTTAGTCAGCAAGCAGCTACTCATGAAAACTTGGCCCTGCTATTTGTGGATTCCTCTGGCCTCTCCACACCCCTCCAACCCACCTCACTCACAAACACATTTGTTTAAGTCTTGGGAAAACTAACCCACTTCCCATGGGTCACCTTCCTTCCACAATGAGTTGCTTCATGAAGAACACAAATGCTATTGAAATTGAGTATCGACTAATGCAGCTCTGTAGACTTGTTACAGCACAGTGAATGTTCTGTGATAGGCCATTAACCATGTATGACCAGTGTGACTGAGTTTTAATTTTACCTCATTTTAATTGTTTAAATTTAAGTAACCACATATGGATCCTGGCTCCCATACCAGTTCTAGACTCTTCTCTCCCCAGTTCCCCAAACTCTCTTTTCCTTATGATTCCAAGTACCTGGCTCAGTCATAGTTCTGCATCTTCTCGGGGCCCCTTGAGTGTTTACTAGAACGGAGCCTCTGCTGGCTCAGCTTCCCTTCCTGGTTGATTTAGGAGCCTTGAGACACATCTTTGGCGCTCCCACCTCCACACAGGGTGGCTTAGCTTCTATGAGTCTGCACGCGTGGACAGTATCCAGGTGAATGAGGAGCCACGCACGTGCTCTGCTCCTGGGCTGTGTTCAGGTCCTGCCAGCTCAGGCATCAGATACATGAGGAGAGAGAGAGAGACGGAGACCTTTCTCAGCCCTGTGGTGGAAAACTCCAACTGTGGCTCTGAGTGTTTGGACTGAAATAGGTTTTGCCCTGAAGATTTCCTAGTGGTTCAGAGGTAACAGGGCCTTCAAATAAGGTGTTGTTGAAAACCAGCTTATGAAATTTTCTAGACCCTAGTTCAAAGAAGGCCTGTATCTCACCAGGAGACATGATAGGGCAGAACCAGCTTGGGCAACACTACTTCTGTTATTCCTTTCTTATTCCGTCAATAACCAACTACCTTGGGGGTGACCAGCATTCCAACTTAGCTCAGTGTGCTTCACCTTGGCATACAGTCATGTCCATGCAGTCATCGGTATCTGGCTCATTGTATTTTGCTCAACACAGTGGCCGAGATTGGCCTATGTTGTTGGCATGTATTAGCAGTGTGTTCCTTTCTCTTCCTTCTCTTTCTCCCTCTCCCTCTCCTCTTCCTCCTCTTCTTCCTCTTCATTCTCCTCCTTCTCCTCCTCCTTCTTCAAGATTAATTTTTATTTCATGTACATTGGTGTTTTACCTGCAAGCATGTCTGTGTGAGGTTGCCAGATCCCAGGGTTCAGTTCCCAACACCCACATCAGACACCTCACAGCCATCTAGTTCGAGGGGACCCATTGCCCTCTCTGACCTCTGCAGACACCTGCACTCACACATGTACATATTCCCACCGGGACACAAACATATACCCATAATTTAAAATAAAATAAATAGTTTAAAAAAGACTCCCACACATGTGGTTTCTGTTAACATGTACACTCAGTTGTCTTGAGTGAGCTATGTCAGGCTGCTGAGTTGTGAACCAGCCAATCTTTTGCTTTAGTAGAAACAGTCGGGTTTGATCAGTACCACGAGTTAGAATAAATGAGTAATGAATGAATAAATAACATGTGTTTCACAGCTAACTTGTAAACACTAATGCATAACTCGATGAGTCTGGGCCTGAAATAAGAAATCTCTTAAATACCAAAAATAAACCCCTTGGACTACATTGACAAAGTTTAATGGTCTTGGGAGGCAGAAAGGAGAGAAGTCCATCCAACAGAGCCCTGGGGAGAGGCAGGTCAGGACTAGAATGAGATGTGAGTAGGCTTTAAACATTGCAAAGCAGGGACGGGAACCAGACATTGACCCCCCCCCACACACACACACATATCCATGCCCACAGAAGGCAGGGTGTGTGCTTCCATGGATGCTGTCTCCTGTTTCCTAATTGGTTACCTTCACCTTGGGAGCCTTTAGTCATAAAGCATTTAGCTGCCAAAACATTATCAATTGAGCCATATGGATAATGTATCAGCAACATAATCTGCAATTAGTGCAGCTGTCAGTCACAAGTGAGCCTGGGGAATACAATAGATCCAGAGCCCCACCCCTCCCTTGCTGTTCCAGTTTCCTTTCCAGGCCTATCCTGAGGATCCAGCACCTTCTTGCTTCCTCTAGGCTAGTGGACTATACTCTTAAATGCCTCACTCAAAGATACTGTGCTTCAGGACTGGCAGCTCTCCCCAGGAGTTCTAGAATAATTTCAGCATATCAACATTGGATTGTGGGAAAGAGGCAAGGAACTGGCATTGATGGTGGAATTGATTCAGAGTCATGGCGACTCCCTCTGGTTTGTCTTCACGTGTCACTGGTACTGCTGATAACAATGCTTTTTGCTTGTGAATTTGCCAGGAGGCTCAAGTTCAAAGCCCTTACATAAGTATCTTTTCTTACCTCACTCTGGCTATACCATCCTTTCTCAGCCCCTCCTGCAAAGCTTCTTGTCTCCAGGCTTCAGAAAGCAAGGTTCCAGACTGTGTGCACTGTCATGAGCTCCCTTCTGCAACTAGTTCTTGTGATCCCTTCATCTCCCTGTCTCCTAGAAAACTCATCTCCCGTTCACCACATACAGAATTCTGAGTCTCAGGACATCATCTGAGTTGGTGCTATTCAAAAGAAAATGCCTTGCGGATGTCACCATTGCAAAGCCCAAAGAGCCCAGATGTATGTGTCCAGTATATTAAATTGGTCTAAGAGCCAAGACTGGTTCTTAAGACACTATAAGGAAAATGGGCAGAAAAGGAAGAACTCAGATCGAAAAGTACCTGTGTTCAATGAAAGTACCAGCCTCCTCCACACTGAAACATACACCTGTGAGGCCAGTGCCAGAGGCCTGAGCTGCAGCTTGCCTTTGATATCCATAGCATCAGAGAGATGAAAAGTAAATGCTCTGGACTGTGAGGAGCTGCATTTGCCATTAAAAGATGGTGCAGGCTTCTGCTTCCTGGTTCTTCACGGAAGCTTTACTTGAGAATGCGCCTGTGCATGGTGCGAAAACCGAGTATGACAATTGGATGAAAGATTTGAGCCAATGAGGGATCTGCACGTCTCCCAAAGCTCTATTTAAGCAGCGGGCTTTCTGAGCTCGGCGTCCTTCCCTCCATCTTGCCGTCCTGAGAGCTGTTCAATAAATGCTGTCAGAAGAATCCTGAGTGTGGCGTTCTCCTTATCGGCGAGGTAGCGTGTCGCAAGTGGAACCGAAACCCGGGATGAAGCCGAACATCTCTGGGTTTTGACCAGTCACGAAGGACCCTGTTGGCGCGGAGAGTCTAGACGCTTTTCTGCAAGGTATGGTGGATCTTGTTTGGCTTAACAACAAGATAGCCTATCAGAAGCAGAAAAGGGAGAGAGCGCTAATAAAATAGAAAAGAAAACTAGGATAGAGAAGAAAACTAAGAAGGAAAGGCTAATTTGGACAGAGCCTCAATGTTAGAACTCCAGTAAGCGGGATACAGTGAAGGACACCACGGGAATTGGAAGCGGTCATCCTCACTCCTGCGCTGGAGAACCAGTTGACTGACGGAGCTGGCTGAATTTGGAAGTGAAACAAAAGTGATTACATAGTAACAAAAATGGGGCAAGAAATAAGTGAGTAAAAACAGATGAAAAAGGCTTTAAAGACGCAAGAAATAAATAAAAGGCTGCTCTAGACAGAGAGCTAAGCAGAATGATAATGTTAATTGATTTAACTTTTAAAATGGGTGTGATTTTGAGTTATATAGTTATATTTTTTTTTCTGATCAAGTCTCGTTTATTGAAGGGAATTCTGAGCTATTTATAGGCTTTTGCCACGTGCCTTGCAGGTGTTGATATGACGTAAGACTTACAGGCGTCTATAGCGTAAACAGCACGTGCACCGCAATGCCTTGCAGGCTTAAATAGCACGTGCGCCTTATAAGCATGTATGGCGTAGATAGCACGTGGACAGCACGTGAACTGCAATGCCTTGCAGGCGTGACTACCACGTGCACCTTGCAGCTGGGGACAGTAAACAGCAACACAAAATATGTGGGATATCAGAGTGTGCTTCAGCTGTTGTAGGCTGTTGAAAACCAAATCTTTCGTCAGGGTATATGGTTCCAGATGGCTGCAAAGTTGATCTAGCCGCTTTCTGCTAAAGTCAGCTCCCAACACTGGACTAGAAACATGTTCTGCTTCATTTGGTCCAAGGATGGTGTCCTATCTATCCTGCAAAGAGATATTTAAAGTCATTGGGAGAATGTTTTGGGCAATTGCTGACTTTACAGTAGAGTGATTAGAAAAGTCACATTGGAGTCACGTAAACATTGGTTCAAGTCCTAAATGTTGGGCCTTGGGGAATTTATTTTAATCTCTTAAATATTGAAAAATCTAGCCAGGCAGTGGTGGCACATGCCTTTATCCCAGCACTTGGGAGGCAGAGGCAGGCGGATTTCTGAGTTTGAGGCCAGCCTGGTCTACAGAGTGAGTTCCAGGACAGCCAGGACTACACAGAGAAACCATGTCTCGAAAAACAAAAAACAAAGCAAAAAAAAAAAAAAATAGAAAAATCTTAATATTTATTCTCCTGAGACTGTAGAGATAACTCAGCAGATAAAAACTCTCGCCACCAAACCTGACAACCTAAGTTTGATTCCTCAGAACTCACATGGTGGAGGCAGAGAACCAATCCCTATAAGTTGTCCTCTGACCCTCATATGCATGCCTGTCATGTGTGGGCCACTTACCCTAATAAATAAATGTAATTTAAAAGCATATTAGATAAAATATTTCTTTTCCTGGGCTAGCTTGTAGATCAGTGGCAGAGGCCTTACCTGCTATGCAGTGACATGCTATGCCATGCCTTGTCTCGAATTATGAGGCCCCAAGTTTGAACACAAACATTGAAAGAAAAAAAAAAAACATTCTCCTTGAAATGGGGGTGATAAATAGTACTATCTTTTAGGGTGGCTATAAGATTAAAATACCCAGTTCTGAATTATGGTAAATACCCAACATGGGGAAGTTATAGTTTTGCTGATATCACTACTGTTATAAAACTCCCTGGAAGATTGTTTTTTGCAATGTGTTTTGCAGTTCTGAGAGATCAGACGCAGGGTATTGAATGTAGCAAGTGCTACGCCACTGCCTCATTAATGGATTCCTTAACTTAAGACCTTGTAAAGATGTCAAAGATATTTTGGAGATCTTTGAGCTCACTCTGAACTGAGTTAACAGGCAACTTAGAAGGCAAAGGAAGACTGGTGGCCTAGACAGAAACCACACAATCTGATATCAGCCTCTGCTTCTTTTGGATATGCAGAGTCCTGGACTGGAGTATCTGGGTGAACAGTAGTTACATTGCTGGTCCTGGAATGTTTGCGTTTGGTGGAATCACATTACCATGGTACCAAACAGGGTATTGACATCTTGATTTGAATGTCTGACACGGTATCTTGGATGTCACTCAAAGCCTCGGACATGGAACATTCTAAGGAGATTGGATTTCACTTATGGGTAGAAAGAAAGAGGCTACAGAAGAGACACTCTGTCCAGATTGAGTCAGCTCCACAGCCTGCCACATCCTCTGCCTTGTTAATAGAGTAATCTCCCAGGAGAGATGGGACATGACTAGGCCGATCTCTCAACCTAGAAGGTGGTATATGGGCGGTGGTTTGAGTCTGTTCTAAAAAATGCTACTTCACTTGAGAAGCAACAAAGCATTCCTTGTGGTTCAAATAAGAAGCATCCTGAGTATTTAGAGTGACCTCCCAGCCTTTGTCACACAGCAGTATCCTCAAAATGGGGGCAGCTGGGACCACTTCTCTGATTACTGGAATAACAAGAGGACCTCTCTGAGTCAAAGAATTACAAGGCTAAGAGGGTATAGCCATTCAGAGCTCTGCCTTCTCTTCCAAATGACACCATGGGTATCCAGGAGGCAGAAATTCCCTGGCTAAATAGGCCCAAACCCACTCCAAGGCCTGCATGTACCTCTTCCCAAAGGCAGACCCTTATCAGAGCTCAACAGGTAGCCAAATGGCAGTGCATACTGGTACTGGGCAGAGAGGGTAGAATCAGAGGATGGACTAGGGTTGGGGATGAGGGTACACGCTACACACCACCAACTCAATACAGAATTCAACGAGCTCTAGCATAGGTCTTTACATGCTTGAACAGTTTGTTCATCTGACTTGTAACAAATACATAGATAGATTGTATATGAGCCTAGAGCTGACAAACGTTAACCTCTGTAGACACAACCAGTAAGTACTGTTTCAGTAAAGATGCAATGAATGAAGATATTCTCAAGAAGAATGACTAGAGGTTAGACTGGTCACCAGAGTTCCCCAAAGGGAGTCACTACAGTCAATAAAGCAGAGCCTCCCTTTCTCTGTTGAATGTGCACTACCCAAGTAACGTGTGTGTCTCACAGTGCGATCCACCAGGCTGCCCCTTAGATTTTTGGACAGCAAGCCTCAGCAATAAGATCTCATTAGACCAATGGCTCAAACAGCTGCCAGTTTCCAGGGAGGCTGAGAAGGATGTTCTAAGCTTTCCATAGATTCAGTCCACCATACCTCACCCCTGCTAGGACTTCAACTCCAATTGTACATGTTTATAAGGCATTAAAGGGACATCATGATGAATAACTGGTTCTGTCTTATTTTTTCTGGGAACTGTGAAGTCTGTTGCCTAAGCCTCCAAAAAGATAATTTTACCAAAGAAGGGGGAAAAAGAGTTAATTCCATAAAATGGAGTAACTGCTAAGTCAACCTCTTTTTAAAGCATTTTAGAGATTCTAAGGTCAAGAATTAATGGTCTGCTTACTTCAAAGGAATCAATTTATTTCTTCAGTGTTCATTTTCAGAATCAATCATGTTGCATCACCTAGAGGACTTAAGACACTGAGCCTTGAGAACACATTACCGTAAACTCACATCAGTCTGTACATGACTTCCAGCTACCGCCAGCCTTTCCCACATAAATCCCTAAGATAGGTGATTTCTTGTTGCCTAACTTGGAATGTGTGCAACCCCAGGAAGGCATTCTCAGTAATGGGTGGCAAAGGAGAGGTGTGCAGGCATTGGTTCAGCCCAGCAACCCTCTGGGGAGAACCTGGGCTGTGGGAGGTGCTGCTGGAGCTTAGGTTGGGTGTGGCACATTCACTCTAACAGCAATGCAACATAGTTCCCTAGCTGAGTTATTTCTGTAAGATGAACTTGGTCTGGGGCTCTGAAAGTTTGGAGAACAATAATGAGCCACTGATAAGTCTTTGGACATATGGGTTTAGTTTCTGCTTTGTATAAAACATCTACCAATAATCTAAAGTTTGGTGCTGGTATCCCAGTGGTGAAGCTAATAGCCTGGATGACCTTGGATGAGTCCTTCCACCTCCCCAAAGCTTTAATTTGGATGGACGATCAGTGCTAAGTGTCTGGAAAATCCCATGCTAATCGACATCACTGGGGACTCAGACAGACCAGCTGTTTGGCGTCAAAACCAACAAAGCTCCCAGAAGAATGAGGGTGGTTTAGCACTGAGCTTTTTGGCAGCTGCACACCCAGTGCATAATATCTGCAGTTTAGTCAGTGCAAGTTGGGTAGAGAGAGCCCTGGCGTTCAAACCCTAAGCATCCTATTCAGCCAGAAGTAGTTGGGGATTAAACAGACATCCAAATTACACACTTGTCCCAAATTGGATTTCAGCTGAGCGTCATCACTGGGGTGGAGGAGACACAGCTGCAGTCCCAGGCTACCTGCTCTGTTCAACCTTTATGTGCAGATTGGATCAAGGGGAAATGATCCACGAAGCCCACAGGTTTTATCTGGCCTTTGCCTGGATCTATTGGGAAATGACCAAGGGCTACTGCTGCCTGTGGGAGGTAGGGAGGGTGCAGCTCTCCAATCCCAACTCCTCACTCACCTTAAGCATTTCTTCTCTAATCAGTAAGGCCCCTCCATTGCTAGCATGGTTTAATACCTCAGTAGTTTCCAATGCAAACTGGGTCAGAATTAATACATCTAAGGCCGCATTTAGTGAAAAAACACTGGTAAAATTACCAGTGCAGTGTCCTATTCAGTGATCTAACTTAATTGGCCCAAGGGTTGCCTAGCCATTTATTTCAAATGCTCCCCAGGGGTACTGTAACAGACAGCAAGGTTACTTCAGAGAGAAGGCTACATGGCATGTTTGACACACACCAAAATGTCGCTCACAGCTCAATTTTCCTTTTTCTTCTCATAAAAAGCCAGAAAACTAAAATACTCTGCTCTGCACTTCCTTATAGCTAAGGAGCATACACTGACTGGTGAGATGTAAGTGGCATTCACTGGTTAAGGATATGAGAAAGCTTTTCAAAGGAGCCTGGTGTGGCTAGCATTCCTCACTGCATCTTACGAATTGCTTTTTCTGAGTTCTGAGTTGGACTCCAGAGCCACGTTTCAGTAAAGAGGATGAATGGTGATCTTAGAACAGAAAAAGAGAAAGGCCTGGACTTTTGAGAGCATTGTGGCCAACAGCATTCACTGTGCTGTCTACCTAGAACCATGAAGTAGGTAACCCCCTTACTTATTTCAGCCGCTGGGCTGCATCCCTCTTACACAGTGCCAAACATCATCCTTAAATGATACACAACACAAAAGATGGTAACAATAAATGGGCCACCTTCTCAAGACCACCTCAGCCTCAGAGCATGGAGACAATCTTTTTTTTTTGAAAAAAGTCGTTAGGCTTAAAATTCATTTGTATTTAAACCAAGAGTACTGGGTCTTCAGTCCTTCCGGAGCTCTCCATCCATCCCCTGTGTCTCTATGTCCATATAGTGCTATGAAGAGAAACAGGGAAGCAGCCAGAGAGCTGTGGGTTTAAAGGGCTGATTTCTTTTCTGAAAGACACACTTGCCTACTGACGGTAACAATGTGCTACAGAGGGAGAGGCTGATCATTGAGAAGAGAAAGTAAAAACAAAAAGGCAACATCCTCAGAAAGGCAACCAGATCCTGGAATAAGGGAACAAGCAGAAACTGGCCTTTGGGAGAAGGACTGACATGCAGAGGGGTCAAAGAACAAAGGGAGTTGGTTCCCTTCTACCATGTGAGTTCCAGGGTTTGAACTCAGGTCATCAGACTTGGCAGCAGGCACCACACTCCCTAAGATACTCCCCTGAGATGAGCTCTTAGAGGAGTATCTCCACAAAGCAGCAGCTTTAACATTATGGAGTGTTATTTCTTCATGAATGGAGATTAGTGAATTACCACATTCTTATAATGAGAAAGTGGATAGATGATTTTGCAATTCATAGTCAACATTCTTCCATTAAAATGTCAGAGCAGAGGTTGGACCCTTGCTGCTCTTGCAGAGGACCTGAACTCAATTCCAAGCACCTGAGCCAGGCAGTTTATAATTACTTGTAACATCAGCTCCAAGAGATCCGCTGTCCTCTTGTGACCTCCGCGGATACTCCTGGAGTATTCATGTGTACACACCCACACACAGATGCACATACTTACACATAATTAAAATTATAAATAGATTTTTAAATTGTCAAAGCAGTGGTTGGTTAGAAGATGGTTAATGGTTAGCCACACAGTGGCTCTTGAGAGAAAAAGTACATTTGTTTTTACTGGTGGTAGTTTAATTTTGTTTCTTTTGTTTTTATACAGGGCCATCTTATGTAACTCAGGCAGGCTTTGAATTCATTGACCTTCCTGGCTCAACTCCCCAAGTGTTGATCATAGGCATGGGCCCCCATAGCAGGATCTACATACTTGTTTTTAAAGTTAAACAAAAAAAAAAAAAAGAGAGAGATACTGGATGGAGAATGGGGATGGTTATTTTGAGACAAATTGCCTGTGTAGAAGAATCAAATCCAGAAAAATAGCTGGTTACATCTAAATACCTTCTAAGTCTGTGTGAACACACCCTTAGTACACACCTTTAATCCGTTTGGCTGGAATCCTTTAGTACATACTTTTTATGTAGGCAGACAAAGTGATGAATCAGAGAAAGATTTGACAGAATAAGTCAGAGATAGGATACTCCCATCTCTCAGAGAAAAGCTATATAAGAGCAGAGCATGGGGAGAGTCAGTTCAGTCCATTCAATTGAATGGAGTTGAGCTGAGTCAGTCTGGAGTCAGTGCAGTGAGTGCAGTAGAGTTGAGTTCATTCATGAGTTCATGCAGTTCAGTGCAGGCCAGCAGAGGTGGTTGAAGCCAGAGAATAAGAAGGAGCCAGAAGATTAAAACAAACTTCCAGAGTTAGTTTAAGGTCAAGCAAAACAATTCAGTGAGGAGTTGAAAGAAGCCAGATTGAATCAGTCAGCTTGGAAAGGAGTTTGAGCCAGAACAGTTGGATTAAACCACCCAGCGAGAGTTCAGAAAGAACTAGAAAGAGTAGCCTTATTAAGCACTAGGCCTCCCAGATGACAATTACAACTGATGAATAAAAGATACTTGTCATGCCTGTCTTGACCAGACACCATTAAAATGCTCAAGTTTGTTTGGTGGAGGAAACCTGGCACATTCATGCAGGACTGTGGGGAAAAAACGTGAGGAACTTAAAGAGTTGTTTATTTTTATTTTATGTGTATGAATATTCATCTGGATGTATATACGCATACCACATGCATTCCTGGTGCCCATGAAGACCAGAGGAAGACATTGGATCCCCTGAAAGTGGACCCATATGAGGTTGTGAGTCACCGTGTGGGTATTGGGAACCCAACAGAGGTCCTCTTCAAGAATAGCAAGTACTCTTAATAGGTGATCCATTTCTCCATCATTAGTCCCTTTTAAGATGAATTGAATATGAAAAATTTAAATGTATCAAAAAATAATAAAAGGAGGCAAAAGTAGAAGACAGCAGTAGATATTGACCCTATCTAAATGTACTTGTGGATTGCAGTTCTTTCTACATTCCCTCCCCTGTTGACTGTCACTGTTAGTCACTTCTGTCTCTACAGTGATTTCCATTAGGTTGTGACCAGAGTCCTAACATACTTTGTCTAGTGGCCTTCAATCAAGGCAACAATGAAAGACAAGCCCCAGTCCCACTGTTCTTTCTCTGCTTGAACACCCCTACCTTTCCATCATCTCTGCTAACTTTGGACTTCTGGATAACAAATGTAAGGATGGTACGATTGTGCTATCTCGTGTTCTGAACAGTGCCTTGTGCTCACCCCTGAGGTTTGACACCAGGTGCTGTCTCATTTGTGAGCTAATCCATCTATCTTCCAGCCATTTGCTGAGTGCTGCTCCTTGGAGGACTCTCATGGCTGCAAAGCTGCTGTCACTGAGCTGCAGTCACTGAGCCTGCAAAGAACGAGGCAGTTGTCATTTGGGAGCAGGGTACAAAGGGCCATCAAAGCACAAGACTTGTTTAGAATTTATTGATAGGTTGATAAATGCCCTGCAGCTTCTTTTAGTATGATTGTTGTCTATATATTGATTTTAAAACAACAGCTTTCAATATTGTGGTTTATTTGTCATAGAGATTTGAGTTGTTGGAGGTGACCCCAAAATTGATGTAATTAACTGGCTCTAGTTTGCTCTGTTTAATTGATGTTGAAGTGCAGACAAAGTGAAATCATGTGGGAGGAATTGTTGGTTCATTGGACGTTGTTTCTGGCCTTGGAGCCCTTGGTCCCTCAGACAATGATGTTCTGATGTTAGCTCCACTCTATTAGCCTGCCCGTGATTACTCTGCCATTATGCCTAATCAACAGCTGTGCGGAAACACATCTAAATCATATTTTTTCCTTCCTAGAAATTAGCAGATGAAGGATAATTACCACCAAATAGCTTGAGTTATGATAGGCTGCTTCCTGCCTTTCACTGGCATGAGTGAAAGCCTAAAACATGAACCTTTCGTTTCTCTCTTCCTATGCTTCTATAAAGTATGAACTTAAGGCTTTTTCTTCCTATCTGGAAGCTGGGAATGTGTTGCTCATTTATCTACCCAAATATATCTGTAACCTAAAGCAACTGCATTTACTTTGGCTGGTGAGTTGGCTTAGCAGGTAAAGCATTTGCTGCCAACTCTCATGTCCTGAGTTTGATCCCTGGGATCCACATGGAGGTAAAGACACCTGATTCCCACAAGCTGCCCTCTGACCTCCACCTACAAATGCTGTTGCTCATGTGGTTTATGCACACACACGCACACGCACACGCACATACAGAGAGAGACAACAAGACAGACAGTCAGATAGATACCTTTTAAAAGAAATTGTATTAACTTATGTGGGTTATATTCCCAAAAGTAATTCAAATTATTTTTGTTTTAGATTGGCACAGTAGTTGGGGGATCATAAAACACTGAACTCTAACAACTAGTACTGAATCTCCTACTTGGTCCATACACATGTTATACCCTTGTGATTTCCTATGAAAACTGGAGTTTATATATGGTGGCTCATTGTACTGCGTATCAGTGGTACGAGGTAAACAATTGGCCATTCGAGCCACTATGATATCAGAAAGGCAAGGCCCTCTCTTTAAAAATGTTTTTAAAGTTTTTATTTCCATCTAATGTATATGGGTGTTCTGCCTTCATATATGTCTGCCTGCTATGTGCATACATTGCCCGCAAAGGCCAAAGGAGCACTTGGTTCCTGGAACTGGAGCTGCAGATGGTCGTTAGCCACTATGTGGGTACTGAGAAGCAAACCTGGGTCCTCTGAAAGCATAGCCAGTGCTCTTAACTGCCACTTCTTCATCCCCCAAAAGGCCCTCTCACTAGAGTTCACTGCACATTATAACCTCACTCAAATTTGTGGTTATAGCAGGTGTCAGAGGCAAGTGCCATGGGGTGCTGAGGCATCATGGGAGTGGTCCTAACTGTGATGGGGGATGAACACAAAGGCAGCTTTTCTTAGAAATCAGGAAGTACTTGGGAGTCTGACAGCCCTGCTTCTAGTCTTCAGCTCTGCCACCACATCAGCTAAACATTCTAAAATGTTCCTTGCATCTGTGAGACCCTGATGCTTCCAGCATCTATAACGTTGAGAAACATGAGTTCTACTGGACATTGTTCTAATGTTTTTGAGTTATGGTCTTCGTGGATTTTCTGAAAGCTAGGGCTCCTTCTCCTTAAAATAGGTATGTATGCATTGCCATCCAGTGATGGTTAAGTTATTATCAACTTGATTGGATCTGAAGTCATCTAAGAAACAGACTTTGAGTGGGTCTGTGAGGGTGTTCTGGAAGGATTAACTGAGAGAGGAAAAACCTTCTCTTAGATCAGGCACCACCTTCCTGTGGTGATATAAAGATATCTGAGAAGAGAGGTGCTGCTTTTGCCTGCCTGCTTTTCCTCCTTGCTGGTGAATCTGTCTACCTTGTTGCTGCTGCTGCTGCTGCTGCTGCTGCTGCTGTTGCCTTCCTTTGCTGACACCAGAATTTAGCTTCTCCAAACTTACACTGTAGAATGAAGACTGACAGATCTCCAGGAATCACCCAAGACTTCAGCATCAGACTGGGCTTGCTAAAGCATCCATTTTAATGCACCGAGTTCTCAGCCTTTCCAACATACAGATAGCCACTGGTGAACTACCAAGCCCATATCAGTTGACCAATCTAGTGTCTCTCCTTTGCTCTTTTTCTAGAGAACTCACAGTCCACAGCCCTGATGAAATTATCCCTATAAGCCATTCTAGTTCCTTGCCTTCTGTGAAATACATTAGAAAGGAAGGGTCCATTATTTAAATTCTAGAGAAGGAAGTAGAAATATTGGACCCTTCAGGGCCCTGTGAGTGAGTGCCCAAACTGTGTACTTTAAAGAGCATCGTCAATCAAATTTATCCAATTAAGTAATCATGATTTGTAAACAGTAGAACTTAGTCAATGCTGATATTTGATGATGAAGAAAACCTTGAAAGGCACAACATCTAAACACAGAAGCAAAACAAAGTCTTAACTGCTAAGCTGATGATAAAGCTCTCTGTAGTGCTTGGTGCCCGTGGTCAACTTCACTGACTCTAGAGCCATCTGGAGATGGACATGTGTGGGTTTATTTTGGTTAAGTTAATTGTCCCATCAAACATTGAGAACTGCTTGTTAGAAAGTAATGTTGGTGTTCAAAGTTACTATTCAAAGCACCATCTTCTCACTCATGTGTTCAACTGACACCTAAACTGAGCAGCTCTGAAGCTTCCTCTGTTGCCTAGCAACCACCCATCCTGCCTCACACTTTTTCACATACATCTGTCCCCTTCCAATAACACTGCCATTCTTCAAGGCAAGGCAATGGTAACACTGGACCCAGTTTCTCCTTAAGTGCCCTCACAGAGGCTAGCATAGCATCTGCAAAGTTCATTGGCTTGACTTGGAATGGAGCTAAATAGGCTGCATTGAATAACTTTAAGACTCTGTTCTGGCCTTAAGATTTTATTCATTTTGATGTGATTTGACTTAACACAGAGTCTCTTATAGTTCAGGCTTGTCTTAGGGTCTCTATTGCTATGATGAAACACCAGGACCCAACAAAAACGAGTTGGGGAGGAAAAGGTTTATTCAGCTTGCACTTCCACATTGCTGTTCATCATTCAAGGAAGGCAGGACAGGAGTTCAAACAGGACTGGATCCTGGAGGCAGGAGTTGATAGAGAGTAAGAGTGCTGCTTACTGTTTTGCTCCACTTTGCTTGCTCAGTCTGGTTTCTTATAGAAGCCAAGAATACAAGCTCAGGTGTGGCTGGGCCCTGCTTCGTCAATTACTAATTAGGAAAATGTTCTACAGGCTTTATTTTCATTTCATGGAGGCATTTTCTCAGTGGAGCTTCCCACCTCTCAGCTGACTATAGTTTGTGTCAAGTTGACATAAATCTAGCCAGTGTAAGGCTGAGTTCAAATATATTATGTAGTCTAGAAAGATTTAGGACTTCCCATCCTCCTAGCTCCTGAGTGCTGGGATTACAGGCACACGTCACCATTTCTACTTTATATGATGCTGGAGAATGAATTCAGCATTTTATGGGTACTAGGAAACCACTCTAAAGGGAGCCACATCCACAGCCCCTTATGATTTTATTAATCAAGGCTACATCTTTGAACTGGCCTTTGCTGTCTTCTCCGTGAAAGACACTGGCTAACAGTTCTCTAGCCCTGTTTCCCAGCTTCCCCGAGTACATGGGAGCAATCTGCTTCCCAGCCTCTTTTGCAATAAGATGTAGTCCCATGATTTCAAGTCAATGCAACACACACACACACACACCTGGCTCAACGTACAACCATCCCTCCTGCATGGTCATTTAGTCTCCCCAGGCTTTTAGCAAATTGGTAGAGAGACTGAAGATGAAGGATCTGAGAGATGAAAGGAACCGGGGTTTCCAAATCACTGCTCAGTAGAGACTGGAGGACCTGCTTTGAACTTCTTGAAATTGAGAACAACACTACTGAGCAAATCCACTGAGCTTATGAAGTTGTCTGCTCTCAAGGCTTATATGCCCTCTACTAATGACCTTGTCACAGACCAGAGCTTTGTCACCTGTGTCACTCTGGGATGGCATCTATAATGGCCTCTCATCAACTCCCCTCTCTCCTCACTGGGAAGCGCCCATCCAATAAAAGTGTCATACTGGCTTCTTCCTTGTTCATATATTAAGTAACTCATAAAAGCCTATGAACAATTCCTCCTGTATTCCACAAAGGCCCTGTCTAGGGTGAGATACTCACAGTCTTGAAAAAACCACCATACTGAACACACTGTTCAGTATGCCTAATGCATACAGCGTCCCACTCTTGAACCATCATACGGAAGATGGCTCTGAGGGGTCAGGACCTCTCAAGTCCTAAGCTTGCTGCTCCATTAATTCCATTTGTCTCCTGACCATTATAGCATTCATATCTCCTGGGGATATTCTAGCCGAGGTCAGGCATAGTCACATGGTCACCCATGTTTTCCTCTGCAGTCTCTCTAAAATCGGCCCCAGGAAGCACACACAGGAAACTTCGTGAGCTGTGTGATGCTCAGCCCTTTTGTTTATAAGCCAGCAGACCCTCCATTTGCTTTGGGAGAAAACATTCACCTACTCACCTACATATTCCAGGTCCCTTACAAACTGGTAGTGGGAACATCCTTACCTCCTCGGTGCGGTATGTAGACTTACTTGGGTGTGGCTTTCTTAAGGCAGTGGCAGACACAGTGTTAAAACACTGATGTGTACTTTTTAAGATTTGTTTTTCTTCCTCCTGTTTGGAAGTTGTATGCGATGGGTAAAAGCAACATGCACCCAGAGATAGAGATAGAGATAGAGATAGAGATAGAGATAGAGATAGAGATAGAGATAGAGATAGAGACAGACAGAGACAGAGACAGAGACAGAGACAGAGACAGAGATATTTACCCACAAAAGGCCCCAGAAGGCACTTACACTTGCAGAACATGGGCTTACTGTCCATAACATTCCTCCTTTAGGTTCTTTCCAGCTGCCTGCAGAGCTGATCAGAGTTCTCCCGCCACGTGTGAAGGTGCCCAGGCAAGCCTAAACTGGCTCTAATTATGCCCACTGCAATAGTAACATTTGGAGGGGCTGTGCTTGGGGACAGCTTCTAGAGCGGTGATCACTGGATAGAAGACAAGCTGAGTTCCCTAGACAGATGGCCACAAGGCATACTTGATGGCCTCAGGGGTTTTCAGACTTGGCTGAGGTGAGAGAACTCACTTTGATTCCAAAGGTTTTATGGTAAATCACCTTAAAATAATAATAGCCACATATTCTGTCCCTTGGCGCCCTGGGCCAGGAACTGGAATGCAGCATTGTGACAGTGGTGCGGTATGGCTGTTCCCCAGTGTCCTCGGGGGATGTGAGGGTTCCTGGCAGGCTAGTTCACTCACATGATCCCGATATTGACTAAAGACCTAACTGAGCAGGGTTGTTAACTACATGGGGGCTCTTTCTATGTCCAATCTAGAAAGACAAGGAAGAAAAGAGGGGGAGAGGAGGGGAGGGGAAAGAGAAAATGAGGGAATGGGAGAAAGGGAGGGGGGAAAGAAGGAGGAGGGAAAAGCCAAAGTGTATTTTATAACCTAGCCTTGAAAGTCATCCTGACTCATTTCTGCTAGTTTTCTTGATGTTTTTCTTTGTTTATTTTGTTTTCTGTTGTTGTTCAAAGGGAAAAGCCATGAATTCCAGATGAGGTGAATTTGTAAGAGGATATGTAGAATGGATCTTATGGCACTCACCCATGATCCCAGCATTGGGAGGCTGGGCAGGAATATTGTAAGTTCAAGGCCCACCTAAGTTACCAAATAAAAGTCTGTCTCAAAACAAAACAACAACCATATAAAATAGAACATATCAAAGATAGCCATAATTCTTACCATAGGAGAAGGCCATAGCAGAGTCAAGAGGCAAGGAGATATTTATATTACCATAGATCTGGGAAAAGGAGAATTACCTACTCAGTGTTATGGTATATGAACACTAACACCTGATATCTATTTATC